>NC_081843.1:113501544-114836459 GCF_963259705.1 Myotis daubentonii
CTTACTGTCTCCAATGTGTGCGAGAGAATTTCCCGTTCCTGGTCCAATGCAAAGAAAAACGCACGCCTGTCTGCCTCCTACCTCCACCAGGGCCTCTGACCCCCGACCCTCCACCCCGGGTACCGAGGACACAGCCGCTGTCCCTGCCAGTGGCCTCAGGCGACCCAGCCTTTGCTGCAGTGGAACTGCCGTGTGGACAGAGTGCGTTTTGAGCTGTGTCGTGCAGCTTTGCTCCTAAATGATTGTCTTGCTGATGTTTTCAGGGATGAACAAGAAGCAGAAGGTGTCAGCCAAGGATGAGCCGGCATCCAGCAGTAAAAGCAGCAATGCATCACAGGTGTCTAGCAACCTGCGTGGCCGCGCCCGATGAGTGCTCTCCCCCCCCCCCCCCGCCCCGTGTGCCGGCAGGGTTCCCAGAAATGCTTGGGCTCTCTAAGTCTGCAGAATTATTTTAAGTGGTCATTACTCACAAGGGAACGAAACTCACCCTGAAATGTAATAACCCAAATGCCTTTATTCAATAAATACTCAGCAAGTCTGTATCGAGCTCCTCTGGCGATGCTGGAGGCTCTCCAAGGCATTAGGCTACCGTGAGGATTAAAAATAGACACATCCTCTCTGAGCCTCCATTCTGCTGAGCGGGGAGAAGTGAACGCTATACATTGAGGTGGAGAGCCTGCGGAAGGCAAATCCTGCAGAGAGAAGCGGGGAAGGGGCGGTTGAATGTGGTGGTGTGGGAGGTGGAGCGAGGATGAGTGGCAAGCGGTGGTCAGGGGGTTTGACTAAAGGTCCGAGGGTTGGGGAGGGGGCGCATGCTTTCGGTTGTGGGAGGAAACCTCCAGGCAGAGAGCAGAGCAAGTACAGATTCTTGTTTCTTTTATTTAAAATATAATTTTACTAGAAGCCTGGTGCATGGATTTGTACACCAGTGGGGTCCCTCAGCCTGGCCTGTGCCCTCTCGCAATCCAGGACCCCTCAGAGGATGTTGAAAAGCCAGTTTCGGCCTGATCCCTGCAGGCCAGGCCGAGGGACCTCATCAGTGCACGAATCTGTGTGCTAGGCCTCTAATATGCAAATAAGATCTTTGGTTAATCTCTTCCTGCCCTCCCTGTTACCCCCTCCCCTCTGAGACTCATCAGTCTGTTCCATGTTTCCATGCCTGTGCGTTGAGTGTCTGCCCCTGGTGGTCATTGAGCATCATAGCTACTGGCCAGTCATTTAGGCTTTTATATATATACTAGAGGCCCGGTGCACAAAAATTTGTGCACTCAGGGGGGGAGGGGGGGTCCCTCAGCCTGGCCTGTGCCCTCTAGCAGTCTGGGACCCCTCGGGAGATAACGACCTGCTGGCTTAGGCCTGCTCCCGGGTGGCAGAGGGCAGGCCCAATCCCTAGGTGCAGCCCCTGGTCGGGCTCAGAGCAGGGCTGATTGGGGAGTTGGGGCGCCGCCCCCTGTCACACTCAAGGCAGGGTCGATGGGGAGGTTGTGGAGCAACCCCCTGTCACACACAGAGCAGGGCCCATCGGGGGGTTGGGGCTCTGTACCCTGTCACGCACAGAGCAGGGCCCATCAGGGGGTTGGGGTGCTGCCCTCTATCACCCACAGAGCAGGGCGGATCAGGGGGTTGGGGCGCCGCCACTCTCACACTCAGGGCAGGGCTGATGGGGAGGTTATGGCTCTACCCCGTCACACACAGAGCAGGGCCCGTGGGGGGGGGAGCTCCCCCCTATCAGGCACAGAGCAGGGTGGATAGGGAGGTTGTGGCCCCGCCCCCTGTCACACACAGAGCCGCAGGGCGATCAGGGGGTTTGGGTGCCGCCCCCTGTCACGCTGATCCCGGTGCCGGGAGGCATATTACCCTTTTACTATATAGGATAGAGGCCTGGTGCACGGGTGGGTGCTGGCTGGTTTGCCCTGAAGGGTGTCCTGGATCAGGGTGGGGGTCCCCACTGGGGTGCCTGACCAGTCTGGGTGAGGGGCTGAGGGCTGTTTTCAGGCTGGGGGTGACTGAACTCCCAAACGCTCCTTTTTTCCTTTTTTTTTTTTTTTTTTTTTTTTTAATTCTGGGCCAGCTTTAGCTTGAGGCTTGGCTCCAGCTCTTAGGCCTAGGCTGAAAGTAGGTTTCTGGCCTTTGCTTACAATGTTGCCAATCTGCTGGCTGAAGTTGGGCGTATTTGTTACAGAGTTTCTTAAACTGCCCGCTCAGAGGCCTGCAGCGGCAGGCGGGGAACGTTGGTTCCTCCGTCACTGAGGCAACCAAGCCTCATGTTAGTTTCAAGCTGCCTGGCTGCCGGCCGCCATCTTGGCTGACAGTTAATTTGCATATCTCGCTGATTAGCCAATGAAAAGGGTATCGGTCGTACGCCAATTACCATGTTTCTCTTTTATTAGATAGGATAGATTGATTTCAGAGAGGAAGGGAGAGGGAGAGAGATAGAAACATCGATGACAAGAAAGAATCATTGACTGGCTGCCTCCTGTACGCCCCCACTGGGGATCAAGCCCTCAAGCTGAGCATGTGCCCTGGCTGGGAATTGAACCCATGACCTTCTGGTTCATAAGTTGACACTCAACCACTGAGCCTTGCCGCTTGGGCCAAATCCCTTGTTTTTCAAAGAAAACAAGCATTCTGGACAAATTGAAATCCATCGGATGAATAATGTGACCTTAATTTTTTTTTAAAAAAGTATAGCTAATGTAATATCTAAAAACAAAACCCCCGATCTTCCACATGAGGCAAACCTGGCACCCCTGTGGCTGAGTGAGGTTATAAACATGGGTTTTGCATAGTTAGGTGACTGGGAAAAACTGAGTTTAATGTTTGAGAGGCTCCTGCTACTTTAATTTTATGCCCCAGGGAGTAGAGATTCCAGGCTTCCAGTGGAAACAAGTTTGAATGCTCTGCTGTGAGGCTGTTGAAGTGTAATTTAGCATTTCTTGTTCACTTGGAGAGTGCTTTAATAGTGACTATGTGCAATATTTAATGATATAGCAAATATAGCCGCCGTTCGGAAGAGCGCAAGGTCATTGCTGCTAGTCTAGAGAGGCCTTTTGGGAGCTTTCTTAGTGACTATTGTTTTTTAATTAATCACTGAGTTTAGTGACTGCCCCATTTTCGCTCTAATTTTTAAATTCTCTTGGAATTTAGTCACAGAAAAAAGGACAGCAATCCCAGTTCCTGCAAAGCCGTAACCTAAAATGCATAGCCTTATGTGAAGGTAAGTTGTGGTTCTTGCGAGCCCTGTAGCACTCTGTCGTATCTGCCTTTAGGAATGGGAATGTATTAACCCTTTTCAGTCCAACCTCGAGGCTGACTCAGCAGACCAGGCGCGAGGAGCAGGACCGATGTCGAGCAATAAGAACATTAAAAAGTTCAACATTCAATTCCGTCAATTAATTTGGACCAGACTGTTTGAATTCCAAAAATAACATTGGACCGCAGAGGGTTAACGGAATGCTCGTAGCTGATAGCGAAAGCATTATTCCTCGGGGCCGTCTCTAAGGACACAGAGGGAACATGGCTACCATAGAGGTCGGAAGCGTCAGAGGGAAGGAGCAGGGTTGGCAGAATTCGGACAGTGCTGCGTTATTCCCGGCGGGCACCTCAGCATGGCAGCTACAGCTGCCTGACCCAGATCGCTTATCTCTGTGTGAAGGTGCCGCCTTCTCCGTTAGTTGGCCTTGAATGTGTGACATTATGAACAATTGTGAAGACAGACCGAGCACTGAGGCGATAGTCCGCTAGGCCTTTCTGTTCCTGCACTGAGCTTGTCTTCTTGTCCTGAACTTGGGACAGAAAAGTGACTGCAGGCAGTTTGCACGACCATCTACTTTTCTCTGTTCTTGTTGGAAAATCTGACTGGGGGTGAGAGCTCACTCTTGTGTTGGGGGTTTTGGCCGCCGGGAGCTGTTGGATAGGTTTGGGCCACTTGCTGGTTCTCTGCGACCCTGGCCGCTGCCTGCACAGTCCAGGCAGCCAGGCCCTGCGTCCTGCAGATGGCGCGCCAGCCAGGGCCCACCCGCTGTCACCCAACGCCTGGTAGTGTGGAGTGGCCTCTCAGAGTTCTTGTTTACATTTCTCCATCACTAACGATGTTAACCGTCTTTCATGGGTTAATGTTGCACGTACTTTTGCGTTGAGGTTCCTCAGGGGAGGGATGTCGTAACTTCGGATAAAATCCTTCTTTAACGTGACTTTTCGCCAACAGTGATCACCTCGCCGGACCTGCACAGACACGGAGAGATCTGGGTCGTCCCGAACACCGAGCACGTCTGCACCCGGTTCTTCTTCGTGTAAGTGTCACGGCGCCCACCTGTGTCGCCGTCCTCCATCGGGGAGGGCGCGGTGACTGCTGTCAGACCCCGCCACCAGTGTGTGACACACGTCATCTCTATCAACTTCGTGTTTCTGTTTTATTTTAATAAACTGTAAGAAAACAGTGATATTTAAATGCTATTAACCTGGGAGAATTGAAGAAAAATACCTTTTTAGCCACCTGTCTGTGTTTATGTATGTGTACATGTGTATACATGTGTATATGTATATGTGGCTATATATACATATACACAGATGCCATGTGTAGCTATATACAGGCACATACACGGACATATGCATTCTTTATCTCTATGTACTTACAAATAGGAGAATGTGGAATGAAAACTATAAAAAGCTGGCTTACATCCCCCAGAATACAGTTGCCGCCTGGGCACAGTGTGGTAGTTTTCCTAAGAGCTGAGCTGGCATATAGCAGCGCTCCTTTTCACCCCCGAGTAAACATGAGCGAGCTGGAGCTGCTGATTGGCCCCCCAACACATACACACACCTTCTCCTCGTCCCTGTCCGTCCGGTGAGGGCTCGGGGAGGGAGGGCATCCCCGGTGGACGTGTCTGTGGTTGTTGAGAAAGAAGCTGGGAGAGGCACTGGCTTGTTCCTCCAGAGCCGGGTCCAAGTGGCTGCACCGAGACGGCGTCAGGAGAGCACAGCCCTGTGCCCGGCCTGCCGTCCGCAGCCCGTCGGCGGGCTGGCACCGGGTGGCACGGCTGCCGCTCTCCTGCGGGCGGCGTGAGCGCCGAGTCCCTTACGATGCAGGGTCACGTGCTCTGGAGCTGTGTGGCCTGTGTGACGCCTGCTGACTCCTCAGTTACACATCCGAGACACACACGTCTCCAGGTGTCCCTGTTAGTGGCGAGGCGGCGTGAGCGCGAGGGAAGAGCCGCGCTGGCCAGACGGCATGTCCAGGCCGCGGGCAGGAGCGGTGCCGGTGGCCACAGGGCCCCTTGAGCTCCGGCGGCAGGTGCAGTGGGCGCCTCAGTGACCCAGCGGGACACACTGTCGGCGGCTTCCCGCAGGAGCCGGGCCCGTGAGAGTGAGAGTGTTTCTGTCCCTGTAAGTGGGCTCCTTACCGGTGCTGGTGCCGGCGTCCCGCGCGTCCCGTGGAGTCACCAGATGGTGCACCCTGCGCCAGGGACAAGGCCGGGAAGCAGGGAGCAGGCCCTGGCGCGAGGCCTCAGTGGCTTCGTCAGGAGCCATGGCCTCCGGTTGAGGGACGAGGCAGCCAGGGTGCCCTAGGGGTGGAACTGAGGGACCTGGACCTCACCCTCCTGCCCATGTCTCTGCCGTGGTCACACCCCAGGAACTAGAGGGCAAGGGAGCATTGGACAGAGTCACAGGGAGACTCCGGGGCAGGATGCAAGGGAGTGGCGGTGCCGTGTTGCCTGCAGCCTCTGTGTGTGTGTGTGTGTGTGTGTGTGTGTGTGTGTGTGCAGCCTCTGTGGGTCTGCAGCCTCCGTGTGTGTGTGCAGCCTTGAGGTTACTGTGAGGACAGTGTGCCCAGGCAGGTCTCTGCGGAAAGGCTCTCATTACACATCGTTCCTTTCTTCTCTCTGAACCATCCTGACTGTTATCACTGTCAGAGACCCGTCCTCCAGACCCCTCCAGCCGGCGCACGGAGTGCACCCACCTGCCAGGGCTGATCCCTGCTCCTCGCTGAGATCCTAGTGCCTGTTGTTCCTCCTTCCAGAAGCCTCCCTGGCTCCCTGGCGCTGCGGCTTCCGGTCACTGTGGAATGCCCTGGGCACGGCTCTCTGTGGGCCTTTCTTACCCGTGTGGTCTTCTTCGTGACTCTGTACTCCTGAGGTCGGGTTGGGGTTTGTGTGCCTAACACTGCTTGGCAGATAGAGGAACGAGTGAAACGCCCCATTATAACTGCTTGCTGAGTGTTCCCCCTCAGAAAGTCTGCGAACGCCTTTAAGTCAGCGTGTACAGAGGGGAGCCTATGACTGCTAAGTCCCCTGATCACGTCCCTGCTCCCCAACCTGTGCAGTGATTCCACACATCAGAGACCTGGAGCCTGAGCTGCAGCTTCCATGTCTGTGTCCTTGCTCCCAAGTTCATCTTTTCTGTTTTCTCCCGTCAGTACCTTTGTTTCCAGGGACAGGTCACTCTCTCCCCCTGGGGCACACCAACAAATACCAGTTATTCTCCGCTCTCTGATCTCCTCGCTGCTCCTAATCCGTTCCGTACATTACCGTTATCACACCCGGGATACCTGTTTCATCTACAGAAACCAAACCAGCGGTGAGCAGAAGAGGAGAAAAATCACCCACAACGTCCCCACTCACAGTTCTTCTTTGGTGTGTAGCCTGCATTTCTGTGCAGAAACAATTTTAAGATCATGCTGTTCATATCACACTAGAGGCCCGATGCACGAAATTCATGCCAGGGGCTCCGCCCTCGCAGCCCCCAGCTTCGTCCAGAAGGTTGTCTGGAAGGTTGTTCAACTGTCTGGTCGAATTAGCATATTACGCTTTTATTATCATAGATGACTTCTCCGAAAGCGGACTTTCGATGATTCCTTGCTCAGTCAGGCTGCCAGTTATTTTACAAACGTGGCCTTCTGCAACGTAGAGCCCGTTGACTCACTTCACTTACCCTACAGGCCACCGCTGGAGTAGAATGATTATCCAGCAGCCTGGAGTTCTCTTCCCACGACTGTCTCCACTCTCAGTCTGTCCAGGTGACTGGCCTTCTCACCAGCCCGGCCTGCAGCCAGTCTCCCAAGTCTTGACCACATGGTGGTCCCCCTGGGCCTCTCCAGACGCTCCCCTCAGACGAGATCTCGGTCTTCACCCCCAGTTCTGCATGCCCTGTCTTTGCACCTCCCGGGCTCCTTGTCCTAAAGTCGTGTGCATGACTATTATCTCCCCTAGTAAAATGCAAATTATGTTCCTACTTGGGACCCTCCCGTTGTCTTGTGCAGAAACACTGAATGCTAGGGAGTGGGTGCAATGAGCACAGACCCATGTTGTAACTTAATGGAGAGGGCGGACACATCGGGTTCCTCGCGGGGACTTGGCGAGAGCGGGCCATCCGTCCGTTCACAGTGAGTGTCCTCCTGTAGCTGGTGGAAAAGAGTGCTATCGTTCTGGGTTCCAGATTTAGGGGACAGACGAGTGACCTGTGCCACCTGAGGCTGTGACAGCTGCGACACCGGGTCGACAATAAAGGTTGTCGGAACATTCAAAAGTCTCTGTCCGCGAGATTTCCTCTCATTCCCCAGGGAGTTCCCAACACATCCGTTCCATCTGGCGCCTTATTTTCTCTCTCCTGGCTTTTGAAGCAAATTGGTTGATTTTCCAATTAAAATGTTCGTAATCTTTTTATACGCCTGGGAACATGCGCCGTTTCTGTTTCCTTTTAGATGCTTTCATTTTCCTTCTTCATAAAACCCCAGTCAGTGTCTCACTTCCCTGTGGAGATCTTGCTCTGTTTCTTTTTAAAACGGTGTTGCTTTCTGGACTTGAACTTCCCATGAGCAACCCAGTATTTGTCTGCAGTGAGAAGGAATAGCCACCCAGGGCTGAGTCTGCCTTGAGGCCGGTGCCCGGTGCCACCATAACCGCGTGTCTGGCTCTGCCAGTCCACCAAGGCGGGGGCCGTCGTTTGCCCTTCAGTGCATTCTGGGTGTGTGTGTGTGTGTGTGTGCTTCAGAGCTTCAGGCGCTGACTGCTTTGGGCCAGTTTCACGCTTGAGCTGTTGGGCTTCCTTCATGCTTCACTGACAGCCGGAACGTGGGCATTTTTCTTAATTCTTTCCATCTCAACCTCGCTCTGCTCTCCGCTCTCCCTCCCCCTGTGCTCCGTGTAGGCGGAAAGTGCAGCACAGGGAATACCGTCCATCTATCGGAATCACAGCGTATGGGGCCAGGCAGGTACTGGGGGGGGGCTTTGTAAAGTACATGACTGTCTGACCCAGGGGTGGGCAAACTTTTTGACTCGAGGGCCACAATGGGTTCTTAAACTGGACCGGAGGGCCGGAACAAAAGCATGGAGTGTTTGTGTGAACTAATATAAATTCAAAGTAAACATCATTACATAAAAGGGTACGGTCTTTTTTTTTTTTTTTTTTTTTTAGTTTTATTCATTTCAAACGGGCCGGACAGCTGGTCTAACCCTATGCTGCACTCCTGAAACCAATAGAAAATAATATTGAATGTCAACTGAAAAATAAAATTAAAAATATAAACAAAACGAGCAATATCACCTCCTGCAGACTGGAGCCTATAGCAGATAAAACCTCCTGAATTCATCCCCGAGGCGGCATGGGCAGCCGGTGTGAGGTGTCAGTGCCTATCAGTAGAGGTGAGGGTTAGATAAGCGACTGCAGTGGATGGTGGGAAAAGGGAACAGGTTTATATGACAGACAAATCTTAACCAAAGGCTAGCTTTCATCTAGAACAGTGGTTCTCAACCTTCCTAATGCCGCATCCCTTTAATACAGTTCCTCGTGTTGTGCTGACCCCCAACCATAAAATTATTTCCGTTGCTACTTCATAACTAATTTTGCTACTGTTATGAATCGTCATGTAAATATCTGATATGCAGGATGTATTTTCATTGTTACAAATTGAACATAATTAAAGCATAGTGATGAATCACAAAAACAGTAAGTGATTATGTATGTGTTTTCCGATGGTCTTAGGCGACCCCTGTGAAAGGGTTGTTCCACCCCCAAAGGGGTCGCGGCCCACAGGTTGAGATCTGCTGATCTAGAGGGAGCGCAGATGGTCGTATGGATACTCGGTACCTTTTTCAATATGGCGTCCAAAGCAGGGAGGACACAGTAGGTGTGCTGACTGTACCCAAAGCACCATGGAACTAGGACAGATGTGTGCATATTAAGGAATTCACAGTAGAGATGCAAGTGGGCTGGTATTTGACATCGGGAAGCCATCAAGGACCAAAGCATCCTAGTTGGTATGGCTCAGGGGTCGCACGTGGGCCTATGAACTAGGAGGTCACGGTTTGATTCCCAATCAGGGCACATACCCAGGTTGCAGGCTCGATCCCTAGTAGGGGGCGGGCACGAGGCAGCCAGTCAGTGTTGGCATTTCTCTCCCATGGATGTTTCTCTCTCTCTCCCTTGAAGTCAGTGCCTTAGTGCCACCAGTCATCACATGTCTGAGCTTTCCTTTCCTTTCCTCTCTCTCTCTAAAAACCAGTAAAAACATATTAAAAAGAAAGAAGAAGAAGAACCAAAACAGTTCTCAGACCTTCCCCTGTTCCCACTTCTCTCACAGACCGTGTCTTCCTGGCGTCTGGTTTGTTCCCTTTCCGTCATTCTCCGCTGTTTTCCATAGTCTGAGTCCTGGTGGCTCTGGCCAGGCTGGCTTGGTCAAACCGCATTGTCTCCAGTGGGCAGGTCGCTCCCCGGCCTGGGCTCAGATTTCTGGGTGCTTAGCTGACCTGCAGCCCAATGGGGAGCCAGGATTTATTCAGAAACCAGGATGACAGACTTTCTGCCCAGCTGAATATGCATCTTTACCTATTCTTCCACAGAGCACCTGACGAGATTTCCACACCTCTAAAGCATCTCCCTTCACACATTCTTCCCAGGGAACGCACTGCTGGATCTGAGGAAGTATTTGTAACTGGCTGTATACCACATATGCCATTCTTTTCCTTGCAGTCGTATTTCAGCATGGAGGGTCCTGTATTTACATATATATATATTCCTACATATATGTGTGTGCACACAGTTGTGTGGTCACCATTAGCAGTGTTGGCGGGCACCCTTGAGTCAGTGCTTGGGAGTTTGAACCGGACACCGATGGCTGCCCTGGGTGCTGGAGCAGTGGGTTAGGGGGCCCCGAGTTCCCATTGCTGGGTCATCTGCTTCATTTCCCTGTGTTGTGCTGTTTCGGGGGGATTTGTGTGTGGCGAGGGAATGACATGAATCTCTGAGACCGGGCCTACCTGGTTATCTGTTGGGAAGCACTTAGCGCTTCTCTACAGCTTCCGTCTTGAAGTCATTCCCATGAAGTAAAATTAATGCAGTGCCTATTCTGCTCTGAATATTATCGTGGAAGTTTAAAAAGTCATTCTTGGGAAATTGTTATTGCCCCAGTAAGTTTATGTGAGGAGATGAATGATCATCTAGGATGTCATTATGTCTTTCTAAAGGCCTCGGTAATTGCTGTCTTTCAGCCGGCACTGTCACTGCGGTTGCTTGGCTAAGCTTAGTGCTTAGCGCGCACGTGCGTTCTTATGGGAAGGAGCGCATAAATGAGAGTCTGTTATCTCAGACCCAGGCACCCGCCGGTGATAAGACGAAGTGCTTCACTGGTCACCGCGGAGGAGTAATTAGAGGTGGGCTTGGCGCGCACGGCCGCAATGAGGCGGTTTCTTAGGGCCACTGGTGAGGAAGTGAGCGAAGCGGAGAAGCCAGGGTCTGAGGAGCATGAACTTGACCCGGGCTGCATGAACCGCTGTGGGGATGTCTGCTCAGAGAGCTCCCTGCAGCTCAGGCGGGCTTTGTGGGGGATTGAAGTTAAAACATCACAGGAAGGAAGGGGCAAGGGCGAGGCATCATCGGTGTTGAGTAGCGCAAGCTCCTCTGTGGTTCCCGGTGCACAGGCATCATTAGAATACAGCCGAGAACTCACTGTCTTTCGCTGTTGCTAACCCTGGGCTGTCTTCTCGGTAGCACACAGCCTTTCTCGGCTGTTGGAAATGCTTTCTGAATTTCCTGGAACGTTTCCCCTTTGTTCACGTTTCATGTTTCTGCTTTGTGCCTTAGCTATGAAGATGGCCAAGTGGGAGATGCAAATATTAACACGCAAGAAGGAGGCATCCACAAGGAGATCCTTCGCGTAATCGGTAACCAGACCGCGACCGGTTGAAGGACCACCGATTCGTTAACGGGGTCCTGAAAGCCTTCCTCGGGTTCAAAGCTGGATTTTGAACTGAAGAAGATGATGAAATAATTTATTGTTATTATAAACAAAATTAATCCTTTGAATACTGATTTTTTTCTTAGTATTTCTAAGTATCTCATTAAATACCTAAAACGGTATGAAATTTATCAATTGTAGGGTTATGGAATCTAGGAATAAACTTACAGCAGCACTTAAACTGAAGTTTGGGTTGCTCACACAATAAACAGATTGAAAAAGCAGTTTTGTGCTGATATTTTTATATTAAACTCTTTAATTGGAAGTTTGGTATTATATACCAACACTTTAGGTTACCAAAATCGCATTGAGAACGTTTTATAATGATGTCTAAATCTCTAAGATACTTTGCAATAAGTAAAATGTTCGCACATTCTGACGTGCTATATATATATCTATATATATACTTAGTGGTATGAACATTCAACTATTTTGAGGAGGGACGTTTCCTATTCTCCTGTTATTTTTCCTTATACGAAAGCAGTTAGTCTTAGATGCAATGCTTTGCCCAAAAGTTTGTAATATACATATCTATAGATCATGCATCAGAATGTGTGACTGTGCACATGTGTGTGTATATATGCACATGTGTATTGTGACAGCAGGTGGTGTAGCTCCACAATTCTCCCATTCAGTGACAATAAATAATATTCCATAAGCAGTAAATCCGGACAGAAACCAAGATATGAGCCAAATTTACCGTTGTTCATTCACTGACAGTATTTGCTAACAATTTCTCTATTTGTTTAAAGAATGTTTTCTTCGGTTAAAATTCAACTCATTAATAATATTATGTAAAAGTCTTAATTTGGAAACATAGACACCCCTGGTGGACTAAATCTACATTGAAATGATCACGTGTATTCAACAAAAGGTCTCAGAATTATAACAGACAGTACCTATTTTTTATTTCCTACAGTGGAACATTTTTAAAATTTATTTAGACCACACCAGCATTTTTGTATTTTTTCATCTAATACCTCTGCATATTTTTTTTCATATTGAGAAAGAAGATAAGCTTTGAAGTTTCTTTTATATTAAAAGAACACAAAATAAGTTTATAGGGAACAATAACACCAGCTCCCATCCTCCTGCCACTGGTCACGTGACCGCCGACAGCATGTCTGGTTTCTTTGGGTCCTAACGTTTTTCTCAGTCATTACAGGTTGTCGTGGCCAGTGTTTCATTTTCCCGTGCGATGTCTTGGGACTAGGCCATTCACGAGAGCAGTTTAATTATCGTGTCTGCCACTCTGTTCAAACCCTGAATCAAGGCTCATATCTGATTCTAATTTACTTAGGAAAAAAATAAGCACGTAGCGTCATTTGCAGGTATAATGTTACAACTTCTGTGCTTGCTTCCTCTGGCATAGAAGGGGAGGAAGAAGAGGCCCTCCATATTGTTAAGGGGTGCTGCTGAGGAAGTCTGTGTGGAGCTTTTGTTTTCTTATATTGTAACTAACTGATTTCTACAAAAAGAGACGTGACGTGGCCGGGCTATTAATCCTTGGGACACCATCCACTTAAGACCTTGATCTGTGTTGAACCCAGAGCGAGCCTGTTGGCATTCAAGGGCCCAGGGGCGGCATCTTGTTTAGTCCTGCGAGCAGACGCTGGAGGACTCAGCCAGGGCTAGGGGAATCCTTGCTTAAGTCTCCCAAGTCCCTTGGACTGTGTTTTAAAAAACATTTTTAAGCAACAAGATTATTTTTTTCCAAATTATTTTTATGGGACATTTTCTATCTGACATAAATATGAAGGTGTAATAGCAGGATCTGGAAATTGAGGTCCTGGAGCCCCACTGTTTGGCCACTGGGACCACTGAGGCACCTCCCAAAACTCTACAGCGCCTCCACGCATGGCTGAAGCCACTGACCTAACCCAGTATGGGCTTACTGAACACCTGAGTGACCTGGAAGGTGTGTAGTGTTAGGATCTGACCTGCAAGCGTAGCTTCAAGGACTTTGGGAGGAGAGAAAAAGCTAGCATCATACACACTTCTGCCAACTTAAGAATGAAAGTAGGTTCACCTCTCAGAGC
Organism: Myotis daubentonii; assembly: GCF_963259705.1. NCBI lineage: Eukaryota > Metazoa > Chordata > Mammalia > Chiroptera > Vespertilionidae > Myotis > Myotis daubentonii. Next base: position 113,514,814 of record NC_081843.1, read on the forward strand.
AAGGAAAATGTTTGATCCTTTTAATGCCTAACGTTATCATAGACAATAGGCATCTTTTATGATGATAAAGTATGCTGCAGGATCCTGATGCTTACCTTGATTTCTAAAGAATCTAATTTTAAGAAATACCATGAGTAAATGAATACCATGCTTCCAAAATCCAAGCAGGTCACTAAAATGTAGAAGTTTAAACATTATTGTTATCTTGCCTTGATTCAGTCACCCCCTTAAGACACTATCTATTGACTTATTTGATGATTCCAAACATGATATTGTATTGTATTTTCATGATTATTGGAAGTCTGTTCACTGCTGCTTTGTAATAGTCTATTAATTGTGTAGCCATTACCACTTAATATGAACCCACTGGGCAAAGGTAATCATTTATTTTCATTCTTGCAGTAGGGGAAGAGGAACCTCATTTATTAGTTCTCCTTTTTTTCTGCCATTACTGATTTTGTAAACATTTCAGTATGAATAATTTGTCCTCTTTTATCACTCAGTGTATTAAAAAAGAGAGTAATTGAACATTGGGGAAGAGAAAAAGCAATAATATATTATTACTATAGGACACACTGTGGTAAGGTACTGTAGTGGTGCCTTAGACTGCGTTACGTTGAAATGGTTTGTATGTTTGTTGCTCAGCAAATCTCAAATGTTGGCCTCGAAGGTGGTTTTTAAATTTAAAATTTTGAATATGAGTACAGAATTTCAATACAAGATAGTAAGCTTAAGGGCTTACCATCAAATACTATGTGATGTAAGAAACCAACCCAAACTGTTGTCGATGCTCTGAATATTTCTCATGGAAGAGTTTAGAGAAGGAATCCTCCGTTGTGCTCCCCTTTGCTTAAAAGACAGGAAACCTTTCCTACGCAAGTCTATTGTCATTGAAAGAAGTTTCCCAGTACTTGATGCCACAATACCACCACTTAATCAGGGCGTGGGGTTTTCGGAAAGGTTTAAGGCAAAAAGCTGTCATCCTTGTTAAGTCGGGGTGACTTCATCCGGCAGTGATTTGATGTCTGACAGGTCACTCAACTGAGGACTGTCTACCGTCCAAATGGATGGATTTCATGGTGGCACCTGAAGCACATTTTAAAAATATTACGATGTTACTCTATTCTCTCGCTGAATTCTTCATCATAACACTACCTCAAGACAAATGACAGACTGTTTGTCAAGGTAAATTGGGTTTCCAGGGTAAGAAAGAAAAGGAGTCTTACAAATAGAAGTCATCAAACTATTCAATAGTCAAGAGACTATACTGGCCATAGATATTGTCGATGGCCCCTTGACAACACAGTAATACAGATATTTCAGTCACTGGGGGTGAATGACATAGTTAACACCCAATGGGTTATGAGAAGGGATTTGAAGCTGCAACAATTGAAAATAATTAGTTCTCTTTAAGATTGGTGTTCTACATGGACCACTTTTATGTCCATTCACCCAAAGCCACAGATTTGCCCATCCTAAATAGTGAAAGGGTTAAAACACCCAATTCCTATGCCGGAATGGCAGACGGAATATTCGAGTATTTTTGGCATTGAATGCCTGCTAAATTTTTGTCCATTATATATCAATTTGATGTACGTTGTTACCCAGTTAATTTTTCTTGGGGATTTTGTAAACACCATGGTATATTAGGATACATTTTTGCAGGTCAAAAGAACTTCAAGTAGCTTTTAGACAGAACATATCCAGGAGTGTGAAGAAGCTGTGTTGAAGAATAGATTCCATTACACATTTACCAGCGGGTCAGTAAAGAAATAGTGCTTATTTACATAGTCCACATAATTTAATGTTCTAAAAATAATGTCTCCAGTCTGCCCAATACTTAATGTATCACTTGAGATTTTAAAATATGCAGCCACTCCTTTCTGTAAACACGAAGATATGCCTGTGTTTCTTTAACTATATAGCCTTTCTTTACAACAACTTTCTTGACTTTTGTGCACAAAATAGTATTGCAACCTGCTCTGTAGCCTTTGGTGCCTTAGAGTTATTATAAATATTTAACGATATGTACATACTGTAAATACTGCCAAGAGATCCTAAGGCCAAATATTTTCTCTATTCACTTTTTATTGCACTTGCCTTCTATTGCTACGTAAGCCTCTTTTATCCAGCTTTGTAATAGCCCTAACATTGTAGCCACTGTAAATGTTTACTTTCAATAAATCTGAATTTGTTCAACACGCACGGTATATGTGGGCAGTACTTTGAAAACCCTCTCAGGCTCAGTTAGCTCCTCCTCAGGATGAATCTTGCTTCTGGGGACCAGATACATGACGTTCTGGACAAACTCTAACAATGAGGTTGCCCTGTTTGCTTATAAAAATACCTTTAAAATAAGAGGGAATAAAAGAAAAATACCTTTTTGCCAGTTTTCTCCAAATAGTTGCTATAGATTTATTGATCGCGTGAGTACCATTTTAATTTCAGATTATGCCAAGAAACACAGGATTGAAAAGAAAGATTTTTGTGTTGTGTCAGCGCGCTCTTACAAACGCCTTGGCGGAATAGCAAGAGGAGCTTTTCAAAGGACCCTCCTGAATTTTCTAAGCGTTTCTGACCTGGTTAGTAATTGGGGAATGATTTTTAATGCAGCTCACTAACTGAATAAGACACTGGTCCATAACTACATACAGCTCTCTGAACACATCCATAGTGAATGCTTATGGGGAGCTAAGTTTATTGTCATAAATAAAATAATTTTTTACTTCCGTTACATTTCCAGCCAGGAAACCAGAGGCTGCAAATGCCTGTTTGTGAGACTTGATTTCAGTTATTCCAGAAATGCTTGTTGAAGGTCTAGTTAGCCTAGGGCAGCTCTTCTCAACCTGTGGGTTGAGACCCCTGTGGGGGTCGAACAACCCTTTTCACAGGGGTCGCCTATGACCATCAGAAAACACATATATAATCACATACTGTTTTTGTGATTCATCACTATGCTTTCATTATGTTCAATTTGTAACAATGAAAATACATCCTGCATATCAGATATTTGCATGACGATTCATAACAGTAGCAAAATGACAGTTATGAAGTAGCCACGAAAATAATTTTATGGTTGGGGGTCACCACAACATGAGGACCTGTATTAACGGGTCGCGGCGTTAGGAAGGTGGAGAACCACTGGTCTAGAGACTCTATTCCTTACATCGAGATGATTCATCTTTTGCCTTGGCCTTAAGGAGCTTTCCATCTCCTTGGGAAAAGAAAGCAAATGCATTTCTATTGACACCGCTTTGCATAATCCTTCGGCAACAAAGTTCCAACAATTCACTTGTCCACCTGCCTTCGCCCTATACGTAATGCGCTTAGTTTTTTGAAGTTTTAGTTTTCGATTTCTCGACCAAATTTTTTATGACAGCGTTTTGACTTCGTGGCTCAACCTCACTGACGTCGACACCGGTCACTCCTGGGACACGGCTCTGTTCCTCCTCAAAGGAACGTGCTGGCGGGAGTGTGGGCCCAGGCCCCGGGTTAACCCAAAGCTGCAGAGGCTGGTTTTGTGGGACGCCCACGCCCAGGACCCCCGAGAATTTGTTGAATATTCATTTGGCCTCTGTGTCTGCTCTCCAATTCCAGGTCCCTCTGTTTAATTATCTCAAATAGTAGTGGCCTGCAACTTCATGCAAGAAGAATGGACATTTCAAAGGTGCCAAATACATAGTTTAAGATTGATGTCTTCTTGAATTTCAGGTAAGATAAAATTTTGATTAGATAGGATTTGCTTTATGTAGCAGTTTATAATTTAGAAAGTACTTTCTGTAGATTGTCTCATTTTCCCGACAAAGTGACTGTGAAATGTGTTAGCAGATATCTTTGTCTCTTACAGGTGAGAAGTTAAGTGGCTTGCAAGGGGGTCAATGTCACTAGGGTCAGGGTCTCTGAGTCTCATCTCTGTCCTGTCGGATAAACCATGTGTATTATCGCTAACATCCCAGCTTGGCAGCGCACACAGCAAATACAAGAGTGACAGCAGGCTGGGTGGGCGAGCCGATGGAGAGACAGGTCTGATGGCGCGGAAGGCTCCGCCGGGGGATTGGGTAGCTGCCACTGCAAGGCTGGCGTGGGTTTCCTTTAGAGCCTGCAAGGAGCTGAGTCTGCCTTACTGTGCCTGGCGATGGGGGTTGTCAGCCTTCGGGGAGGGATGTGGCGGTGGGGCTGGGCGCGTGCTGGCAGCTGTCTTCAGGAGGATTTCCAAGACTGGCAGGAGCGAGAAATGGTAGCGACTGGTGTTTGCCATCCTGAGGAGGATACGCAGGACTGGATGGGGACCCGAGGAAAAGGAGTGGGTGGAAGAGACAAGGTTTAGGACGAAGCGGTGAATGAGGAAAGCAGACCCAGTGTGTGTGAGAGGAGTAACATGGCACATTGAGAGTAACTTCCCTCTGGGCTTTTTCTTGGCGATCTATCAAGATTCTTCTATTCCTTTTAGTATGCGGGGGCGAGAGGACTGACAGAAGGCAGTGGCCGGCAACACTGTCTCTACCGCAAGATGCAGACATGGAAAGCAGGCTTTTCCCTCATCACCCCTCCTCCAAGCCACCAGACACAGGTGACTTCCGGCACCTGATCAATGTTTGGTGCTTGGTAGACACACAAATAAATAAGCCGTAAATGTCTATCTGATGAAGGTGGGCTTGAAATAAAATGACAATCAATCTAAACAAGTGTCCAGCAGGGGGTATATAACAAGCCAAAGCCATCATCATCATCATCATCATCATCATCATCATCATCATCACCGTGGGCTCCAGCTCCAGCTCCAGCTCCAGCTCCAGCTCCATCACCTGCAGAAAAGACAGGAACCTTTAGATCTTGGTATCATCTATCCTGTCACCCTTGAGGTTTATATTTCCCCTTCCCATTATTCATCTTGACTTTGGATCAAGCAATACCTGGATTGAAAGGTCATTTTGAGGGCCCGGGATGAAACATAAAACTGGATACTTAACAGTTTACAATTTAATGTCAGTAATTTGCGTAACCAAAGGATCATTGCTTTGCTAAATAATTACCTTAAATAATGAGCTCCCTCAGCATATTTAAGAGTTCATTTGCATTAACTACTTGACATACATGGCAGATGATACTTTAAGCTAAAGTACTAATATTCATTACCAATAAAAATAAATCAGTGATGGAACTAAGTACACCTACAATTACAAGTCAATGGGGAAATAAATTGCCTCCGGAGAGCCTGCATCCTCCTCACATGGCATAAATCGCAACAGACCCGAATTTCACTGCACGTACGTACTAGCCTGTGACGTTAACTTTTTGCTGCTGTGTAGTTGGGAGCATTTCTATTCTTTATGTATTTCCTGGTTAACTTCTGGGATCCGTATTTCTTCACAGTAGTAGGCTTACAGCATAGACAACTCTGTGGTTCTGATATATAGCAGCGGAGGAGCAGTACAGCTTTCTTCAGTTTATTACTCAGAATCTTTTTCCTTGAGTGCTTGCCTATCGCAGATCTATCCATAATTCAAGGCTAAGCTCATGTACCCTCAAGTACATGAATATGTTCTGGAGCACCCGGCCATAAACGGTGTTTTTCTACTCCAAATTCCTGCAGTACTTTGTCCTTCTCTTGCAGCACTGACTTAGTTACCACTTTTTTCTTTGTGCTCTTTTGCGTATAAAATGACCTTCCAATCCAGGTATTGCTTGATCCAAAGTCAAGATGAATAATGGGAAGATGAAAATATAGACTTCAACGGTGACAGGGTAGATGATACCAAGATCTAAGGGTTCCCACATTTTCTGCAGGTGATGGAGCTGCAGCTAGAGCCCATGGTGGTGATGATGATGATGATGATGATGATGATGATGAATGCATTTTAATGCATTCCTGAACATTATACTCTACCTACCACACCAGTAATCTCTCTTTGCTAATGTTATGCTTAATTTCATGACTTTAATGTGTTAATATCATTAAAATAGCATTTTAAATTTCTATTAGTATGATTGGAGAAGATGACAGAGTCAAACTATTTGGTCTGAAAGTGACTGAGGTCTCTCTTCAACTCTTCCATACCTTGTCTACCTCTGTTACCAAACCAGGATGACCTGGGGGACATAACAGGGCAGTGTTACCATTTAGCTACACAGCAGCTTAATGAATAATAGATTCATCACTTTCCATCCTCATTATGGGAGTTTCCTTAATTTGTTGAGGGTGAAAGAGACTGGTCATACATTGGACATGAGGTGAGGAAGATACGAAGCTGCATGTAGACACTGAAAAATCATTTGAAAAATGCATGATTCACTTTCCAATATAAAGAAGTTTTTAAAATGTGTAAAACATTAAGTTTCATAAATACAAGGCGAGGCAAAAGTAGGTCTACAGTTGTGGGTACAAGAAACAAAGTTTATTCTTGTACTGTTATTTATTAACTAGTGGCCCGGTGCACAAAATTTGTGCACATTAAAAGGGAATTAATTAGAGGAAATATTTTGATATTGCTATGTGCCCTTTCTCTATAATAGAAGTGTCAGAGATGAAAGAAAATTAGGAAAATGTATATGAAAATAATGAATAAATTTATTAATAAATAAACAATAGCAGCATCACGTCCCCGGCTGGCGCTGGGCGGGCGATGCATCCTCACATCCCCTCACCTCGCCACGCACACAGCCCCGCCCACCCGCACTTGCTGTGTTCGCAGCCTCCTGCTGATTAGTCGTTACAGCATGAGGGCGTCATGACCATTTGCATATTACCCTTTTATTAGTATTGATTATTATATTATTTTCCATACGAACAACTGTGAACCCACTTTTGTCCCACTCTGTATATTGGCTGGTTTAAAATGTTGTCTGATTGGCGTTTGTTTACAGGAATCAGAAAAACTTTCAGCTTGCATACCTCTAAGAATGGGGGTTTGGAAGAGGGCACCAGTGCCTTTCCCATTGAACTAGCCGTGCTGATGGCTTGCTGGCTGCCTTATCTCTGCCCAAGTCCCCTCCATCCCCAAAGTCACCAGGTTAAAAACCATTTCTCTTGCCCACTACGTCTGCTCCATCTTCAAGAACTGTCAAGTCTCTTATCCCCTGGCTGTAGGGCTTTTGGGAGGCCACCTAGAGGCATTGCGCTTGGATAGGCTTCTGCTGTGACCGTCGCCTCCCACTGCCCTGTGCCTTTGGAGTGCTCTACCTCCCTCTGTGCTGCTGGCTTTTGTTCACCCTAGAGCAGCAGTTACTCTTGAGTTTTCCAAATTAAGGAGCACCTGTACCAAGGCAACGTCACTTCTGATTTGGGGGCAATTTGTTTTAAGCTCTTTTGTCGCCAATGAAATGTTGATGGGAGGGGGGGAGAAGTCTCCAAAGTATCTCTGCTGCTGTGGACTGCGCTGATGTTGTCATTTATCTCTTCAGCACACTCTTTGGTTTAGCCCATGGTATGTGCCAGTTTCTGGGGAAGGTGTCTCTACACGCTCAGGGTTCGCCTTCAAGAAGTGGTTCTTGCCCTAACCGGTTTGGCTCAGTGGATAGAGCGCCGGCGTGCGGACTGAAGGGTCCCAGGTTCAATTCCGGCTAAGGGCAAGTACCTTGGTTGCGGGCCCATCCCCAGTGGGGAGTGTGCAGGAGGCAGCTGATGGATGTTTCTCTCTGATGGATGTTTCTAACTCTATCCCTGTCCCTTCCTCTCTGTAAAGAATCAATAAAAATATATTTAAAAAAGAAGAAGAAGTGGCTCTTGCCCTGGAAGAGTGTCCAGTCGAGGCGAGCACAGGCAGAGGCCATTACGATCTACAGGCAGGTGATACAGTGGTTCACGGAGCCTTGAAGACCTGGCAGCGTCTCACTTCAAAGGCCCTGTGGTTTCTCCTCACTCTGTGGCCCACACATCCTGGCCTGGCCTGCAAGCCCTCTGGGAAGAAACTGAGCACCTTTCCGTCTTCATTTATGCCACAAAGTCACTGCCTAGAACTTTCATTTCCCATCAAACACACCATCTCGCGGCCGTGAGCTTGGGCATTTCTGGCGGGTCCACCGCCGTCTGCTGGCAGCCACAGCACCCGCTTGCCTCATGCCTCCCCTAGACCGGGTGCTCCTGCAGATAAACACACACAAAAGCTGCGCTTGTGTTTTTGATATTCACCGCCACCCTGAGTAAGTTAGCAGCAAATACTTTTGAATGAATTGATGAAGAAATACAGTTTGAGCCCTGGCTGGTTTGACTCAATGGATAGAGCATCAGCCTGCGGACTGAAGGGTCCCGGGTTTGATTCTGGTCAAGGGCATGTACCTCGGTTGCAGGCTCGATCCCCGGCCCTGGTTGGGGCGTGTATGGAAGGCAACCAATTAATATTTCTCTCTCTCACTGTCTCTCCCCCCCCCTCCCACTCTCTCTAAAAATCAATGGAAAAATATCCTCAGGTGAGGATGAACCAAAACAAAACCAAGAAATAGAGTTTGAAAATTTTACAGGAAGAGCAGCATTATACGCTTCCTTAAGGGATTTCTGCCCTTCGCCCCAAGGGTCCTGAACTGTAAACTGAGGGGAAATATATCTAAACCTTGTTTTGCAAATTCACGGTAGCGATATGGTGACGTTTGTGCAAATAGCAACTAGAAGTCCCTCTGGGGAAAAGGAAACCATTGAACTTCTACGTGGAATCCTGGTTGTCCTCTACGATTTCCTGTTTTCTCTTGAAAATACAGCTACCTCCACGCACTGCTCACACCCTGTTTCTCGGGCTTTGCCTGGCCTGGTCAGCGTCGCTGTGGTTGTTGGCTGGGGTACGGGAGGGGGAGCCTTAGACTCTCCTTTCCCCTGGAGCTGTGTGGCCTGCAGTCCCTCAGGCTCGTCTCCTCCTCCTCCTCCTCCTCCTCTTCCTCCCGCTCCTCCTCCTCCTCCTCCTCCTCCTCTTCCTCCTCCCCCTCCTCCTCCTCCTCCCCTCCTCCTCCTCCTCTTCCTCCTCCTCCTCCTCTTCCTCCTCCTCCTCCTCCTCTTCCTCCTCCCCCTCCTCCTCCTCTTCCTCCTCCTCCTCCTCCTCCTCTTCCTCCTCCTCCTCCTCCTCCTCTTCCCCCTCCCCCTCCTCCTCCTCTTCCTCCTCCCCCTCCTCCTCCTCCTCTTCCTCCTTCAGCTTCGGGTAGGAAATTCCCAGGATACTGACAGGGACAGACATGTCCTTGGACAGAGTGGGTGAAGCGGCTCTACTCCTGTGGGTGCCCCGTGATTTCCTTTTTTCTGAGGCAAAAGAAGAAAGGGTTGGGAGGGTCGCCAGTAGCCCCAGTCCTCTCACACGATGGCGGAGCCTTCCAGAAGCTGGCAGGGCTGCCATGTGCTCCCTGCATTGCTGAGCTGCAGGCGGACACAGAGGGAAGCCTGAGGCTGCCTTCTATTTCTCCCACAACCGACAGAGGAGAGGGCCCAGGTCAGAGCAAAGGACAGCGGGAAGAGAGGAGGCCTCTTGCAGAAGCTGGGAGCCTGCTGCACCCAAGAACCCCGAGACAGACTTATTTCTCAACCACTTCTTTCCCAGGCTGCTTTGTATAAACATTCACCAGCCGTTCCAGTGCTCACTTGGGTTTTCCCAACATCTTTTTTTTTTTTTAATTAAATCTTTATTGTTCAGATTATTACATTTGTTCGTTTTTTTCCCCCCCCATAACTCCCCTCCTCCCAGTTCCCGCCCCACCCTCCGCCCTCACTCCCCACCCACTGTCCTCATCCATAGGTGCACGATTTTTGTCCAGTCTCTTCCCACATCCACACCCCTTTCCCCCCCAAGAATAGTCAGTCCATTCCCTTTCTATGTCCCTGATTCTATTATAATCAACAGTTCATTCTGTTCATCAGATTATTTATTCACTTGATTCTTAGATTCACTTGTTGATAGATGCATATTTGTTGTTCATAATTTGTATCTTTACCTTTTTCTTCCTCTTCCTCTTCTTAAAGGATACCTTTCAGCATTTCATATAATCCTGGTTTGGTGGTGATGAACTCCTTTAGCTTTTCCTTATCTGTGAAGCTCTTTATCTGACCTTCAATTCTGAATGATAGCTTTGCTGGATAAAGTAATCTTGGTTGTAGGTTCTTGGTATTCATCACTTTGAATATTTCTTGCCACTCCCTTCTGGCCTGCAAAGTTTCTGTTGAGAAATCAGCTGACAGTCGTATGGGTATTCCCTTGTAGGTAACTGAGTTTCTTTCTCTTGCTGTTTTTAAGATTCTCTCTTTATCTTTTGCTCTTGGCATTTTAATTATGATGTGTCTTGGTGTGGTCCTCTTTGGATTCCTTTTGTTTGGGGTTCTCCGCGCTTCTTGGACCTGTAAGTCCATTTCTTTCACCAGGTGGGGGAAGTTTTCTGTCATTATTTCTTCAAATAGGTTTTCAATATCTTGCTCTCTCTCATCTTCTGGCACCCCTATAATTCTGATGTTGGTACGCTTGAAGCTGTCCCAGAGGCTCCTTACACTATCCTCGCATTTTTGGATTCTTTTTTCATTTTGCTTTTCCGGTTGGATGTTTTTTGCTTCCTCGCATTTCAAATCATTGACTTGATTCTTGCGCTCCTCTGGTCTGCTGTCGGGCGTCTGTATAATATTCGTTATTTCAGTCTGTGTGTGCTTAATTTCTCGTTGGTTCCCCAATATAAGATCGAGGGTCTTATTAGTTTTCGTGTAGAGCTCATTAAGTTTATCGGCAGCTTCTAAACAGTTCTTGAGAGACCTTAAAAGTGTGGTTCTGAACTCTATTTCTTCCATTGACAATTTTGTCCTGTTTCTTTGTCTCCGCATTTTGTTATGCTTCCTTGGTGCACCCCCTAGTGGTCTTTGTTCGCAGTCTTATAGATAAATCTTGATTGTTGTAGCTAATTCCAGGGAGGGTTTGACCTCCAGGCCAAGTGGCTATGAGAATCAGCTGTGTCAGCAGTGAGAGAACTTCTGTCCTCTAGGGAGGTGCTAATCTAGCCTTTGCCTGAGGCTATCCGGCAAATGCCTCTGTGCAGGGCTTGGGCGGGGCGGGTCACACAGGATCAACAGGGTGGGCCAGAGAGAGCAGTTATGGCGGCTCTCAGTCCTGTCCCAAGGGGCTCTGCCTCTCTGAGTCCCAGCACCCGCTGCAAAGCTCGGAGAGAAAGCTGCACTCGCTCTGACCGAAGCCAGACAGTCCCGCTTCTCCCGTTTGAGTCTGGGTCCCTAAAGACTCGCCCGGATCTGGTGCTCAGAGTCTGCGACTCCCTCCCGATTGAAAACAACAACCGCACCCTCCGCCGCCAGCCCGCTCCGTGCACTCCGCACCTCAGAATTTGACTTCAGCACTGCGTCTCCTCTGAGTGTCCGTGTGCGTTTCTCTTTCCTCCTAGTTGTAGGACTTCCACTCAGCCAGCGTTCCTGTGGTTCTGGGTGATGTCCCTTCCGTTTTTTGGTTTCACTTTTGAAGTAGTTGTTCAAAGCAGCAAACTCCGGCGTTAACCTATGCCGCCATCTTGGTTCTCCTCGGGTTTTCCCAACATCTTAAACCAGCTCTGGGCTGTTATTTCCAGGCGCCAAGCTATTGAGGTGGAAAATGCATGTTTATTTGCCTGCTGCTTTTCATTGTATGATCTACAGAAATCAGCGTCTTCCTCGGCAGGATGGCAACCTCACTTTTACCCACACCCCTTCCAGAACCGTCCGCCGAGCCATACACATGGACACATTTTCAAAGAGGTCAGCCTGGGAGGTGAGAGGTGAAAGGTTGGCCCCTGCCGGTGGTGACATTGCTGACCAGCTGCCATCCTCTTAGGACTTGCACAGAAGGTGAGCAGCAGGAGCACATGTAGGAGGGCAGGTCACCAGATGTCCCCAGGACCACGCACGGCCCTCAAGGGCAGGGATCAAAGCGAGCCTTTGAGGGCGGTGACGGGCTGACATGGAATCCGGTGCCACGGCGAGAAGTTCAATATCAAGTCCAGGCTGCAAGATGGCTCCTCTTCACAACAGAACTGGCTGGTGCATTCAGTTGCCAAAGAAAACCTGCCATTCACTCATGAGCCTTTGTTTCCTCCGAAAGCACAGAACGGGGCTGGCACAGAGCAGGGCTGACGCCAATTCCTCAGGTTCCTTCGTCCTGGGATTCATCAGCCCACCCTCATCTCCACCTCTCCCCTCCCAGCACCCTGAGTCCCGCCCTCCTCCTCTTCTCCTGCTCCTTCAACTTCCCTGAGAGCCCGTTCCCTCCTGTGAGGTCCCAACCGCCTCCCTGCCCAGCAGGTCCCTTCTTCCGTCTTCCCCGCAGGGCTCTCCATCCGCCTCTCAGGGCCGGGCTGGGCTCCGGGACCTCCTGCCAGGCGGCACCTGTGAGAAGTGCCCCCTGAGGATTGTTTCGTCTCCCTAACATTTTGTAAAGACTGTGGGCCGGGGAGGGATTATTTATAGGTTGGATGTCTGCATAGTTCAGCCTATAGCAAGTACTCAATAAGCAACAACTGAATCAACAAACTGAATTGACCAGTGCTAAGAGGATGAGAAAGTTAGTTTGAAAAAAGGTGGCTGTGTAGCCGAGAAAAATGCTATGGAATATCGTTGAGTCACCCCTACATCCTTACAGCACCGAGCCACACGCCTGTGGTCTCACTGACTCCCCTCACTATGGGCTGATGTTGATGTCTCTGCCTGAGGCTGGGGCCCTGGAGTTGTCACCCTGTCTCATGAACCTGGGCCCCGTTCATATCCCATATACCTCAGTGGGTGAGCTGGTTACCCGCGCAGAAGTGCATGAACGAGTGCGGACTCGCGTTCACATCGGGCCTCTAAGGAATCCCTCCTCCGGGCCAGCAGGGGACGTGGTCCTGTGTTGAAGATCCCCCTGTAGGCCCAGTCGGAACACATCCCTGGGCCAACAAGGATGGCGAGGGCAATGGGGGCCTGGGTGGAGCCAGGGGGCCACACGAGGGCCCACACGAAGTGGACATGCCGAGGTCAGCACCGTAGGCACCTAAAGCCTGACCCAGGTTGCTGTGACCGCTCCTGTGGGCAGGTCACCTGTGCCCCTGGGCCCTGACACGTGCTGCTTCCCTGTCAGACATGATGCTGCTCAGACACAGACCTCGGCCATCCCTTCGCTGTCCACACACGTCGGGGCAAGCCCTGCCTGGCACACAAACCTGCTCCATGACACTGGCACGTTCCCGAGTCCTTACAGCCGCCCTTTCCCTGGGGTTTGCTCACCGGCTCTTCCTCAGCTGCCCACTCCCAGCAGCTCACACTCAACAGGAATCTACAGGGTAAGATCCTCACCTGGTTGGTGATGTCCGGTCACTTCCAACTTACCACAGGGTCTCCTTCGCCCCAACAGGAAAGGAAACGTCTTCAAGAGGAAAGCCAGCATAAGGGATGCACAGCAGTGACCTTGTCACTGAGGAGATGCTGTGGTTTAAACGTCTTCAGGTCCCCGGCCCTTGAAAATCCACAGGACACGCTGGACAGGCCTTTCCCCGCTGACAGGTGGCGCCAACGGCCAGGTCCCCCTCAGCTTCTGCAGACACCTGGGCAGGTGGGCCTCTGCTCACATGGATGGAGGTGGGAGCGTGGCTCCCATTGGCCTCCTCGGCTGCCCCGGGCTGCTCTGGTAGGGATTCCTTCAGGGCCCGGATGGAACGGGAGGGATGTGGACGGGAGGGATGTGGACGGGAGGGATGTGGACGGGAGGGATGTGGACGGGAGGGAGGAGCTCCCTGCGTGATGTCTCTAGAACCCCCCCACTCTCCGAGGTGCCCTCTGACTCCACCAGCAGGGACCCCGGGGATGGAAGTCTGCTCTGCCGCAGGCAGGGCTGCACCAGTGGCTGTGGCTTGGTTCCTGTGCTGCTGGGCTGAAAGGGAGGGGTCGCCGTCGGAAACGGCTCACTGTGCTCACGGCATTAGAGATGTCCTCAGTTGCGTTTCTGTTGTTTTATTCATGAAGAAAGGGGGCTGTGCCCGAGTGGGGTACCCGGTGTGCTGGTTGGTCCCGGGAGTGGCAGGCAGAGTCGTTGCCGATCACGGCGGACGCAGGCTGGGCCCCAGGCAGCCACATGCCGCTTTATTGAGAGTTGCCTCATCGCTGCCTGGGTTTTTATGGCTACACAACCCAGCGGTGGCTTAAAAATGACTCAAACGCTACAGCACTTTGTACCTTTCAGCGTTATTGTATCCGCAGGCCCAGGTGGGGGGGAGGGCGAGAGGGAAGACGGTGCTGGTCCCTCGGACTGTGAGGGATGCTCACACCCACGAAGCCAGAAAGCACCAGCACTGCAGGCCCGTGTCCTGGCGCGCTTTCCACAGAGGCTGCCGCCAGGAAGCCAGGCAGGATTGCCTTAGGGCCAGCGAGAGCTCCAGTCGCCGGAACCGCTCTGGCAAAAGAGCCCAGAGCACTCCGTGCCCAGAGGGCGATGCTGGTGGGAGGGAGGTCTGTGGCCGCGCGAGGCGCTCAGGGCGCTGACTTTCATATTTACAAGAGGGATGGGTGGCAAAGCCCAAGAGCCATTTGCACGCTGGGAGCAGAAATGTAGGTAAAGAGTTCCATGACAGCCCTGACCTGTTTGGCTCAGTGGATACAGCGTCGGCCTGCGGACTGAAGGGTCCTGGGTTCGATTCCGGTCAAGGGCATGTACCTGGGTTGTGGGCACATCCCCAGTAGGGGGTGTGCAGGAGGCAGCTGATCGACGTTTCTCTCTCATCGATGTTTCTGACTCTCTATCCCTCTCCTTTCCTCTCTGTAAAAAATCAATAAAATATATTAAAAAAAAGAGTTACATGGCAAAATGGAAACTTCATACATGATACCTGGAAAATGAAAAAGAGTACAGGTGCTGGCCCAAACCCTCATGCACAGACCTCGAGGGCAGAGTGGTGTTAAGAAGAATTTAGCAAAGACAGGCGCCCTTGGGAGCAAGAGAGGGTCAAGCAACGTATAAACAGAAAGCAGATCGGGAAGCAGAGCGCCTGCCCACAGGAGGTCTCAGTCGTGCCGCGTGTGTGGTCAGAGAACACCGGTCAGTTCTCCGTGCAGCAGAGCTGACGTGGGGGAGCCAGCATCTGCGCATCAAGCAGATCCCTTCGGGGGCCGTGTCTGGCGAAGACCCTAACGAAGTTCTGTGGGAATTTGGGGATGTGTATGTGCAAACCACCGAGTCACTCAACTGACGACCAGAGGATGCCAGAGGACGAGGCATCTCAGGAAAGACTCGCATCCGGGGCCTCATCTCAGTGCTCCTGCGGCAGCATCGCAGCTCCCAGAGGCGACGAGGCGGCTCCCAGGCTCGCTCAAGGCCACCTGGGCTAGGACCACGGAGCTGGGAATCCGAGGACACGTTCTTAGGTCAAGGCCTCTCTGGTGACCTTGCTGCAGGCTCCCGGGAGAGGGGTGGCCCTGGCAGGGCTCAGGGAGCACAGTGACAGAGCGGCGAGTTTGCACCTCTGTGCTGTGGCAGCTCCCGCTGAGGTCACCTCAGCTCCACGGCTGGTCCTTTCTTCTTGGTCCCCGATGGGTCGTTTCCCCGGCAGACCAGTGCCCCCTACTAAAACAGGCGCACGAATGTTCCCAGTAAAACCACACGAGGCATGTTCAGTTTAGAGAAGTGAAAAGGGTAATGTAAATGTTCCAGGCGAGTATTTCTCTGGGACGCGTTTACCCAACCTAATTTTTTCCCCTGCTTGCCTCACTGTTTTTCCACATTACGCTAATCCCGAAATGCCAGCGGTATTCTGGTGTGTGTCACCGCTCACCTGGCCCTGTCCTTGCATGGGGACCTTCTATTCTGCAGGCACTTGCCTTGTTCCACTGTTGGTGTTTCTATCAGATGCTGCAGACGCCGATGTTGTACCTGCCACAGTAACATTCAAATCGTGAGCCAGACACTGAAGGTGTGAGGCCTCAGAAGTTAGCATGAAGATGTATCCCATAAACTTGGACCTGGAGAAGGACTCACTTTTTTATTGGCTGGTGTGGGTCTGACCAAGACAGAGGGTAGAAGTGAAGGAAATGCTTGCGTTTAAAGAAGTTTTTATCTCAGCAATTTTCCCACTCCTACTCTTCCTTCTTGGTTTCTTTCTTTTATTCTTTCCTCTTTCTTTTATTTCCCATAACAAGATATTCTTTGTCGTATATTTAAAATTTATTATTTGCAGTGCATTTAAAAAGAAAGGTTGAAAAATGTGTATGGATATATACAGTTCATTTTTTTCTTACCTAGAGATGTATAAGTTGCATTTCTAATACAGTGGGATATATATATATACATCATACATATATGATTTTAAAATGCATTATGGTTGTGCTTCTGAACCAAGGGCACTTTTGGAAAGCATCCTTCACACAAAACAAAAGCTTCCTGGGGCTAAGTCTGGTGTGTGTGTGTGTGTGTGTGTGTGTGTGTGTGTGTGTGTGAATGAGTCTGGCATTCCTGGCCTGAGTTGTTCATGACCCGTCGCCCTGCAGACACCTCCCCAGGCTGTCGTGTGGGCACGTGTGTGTGCACAGCTTTGATAGTTTGGATGTGGGGAGCAGGCAAAGGAACCATTAAGAGAATGGTGACAAGTGGCCCAGGATGCACCCATTTTTGAAAAGAGAGCGAATGGTAGGAGGGTTAGCATTCAGAGTCCACGGCGCCTCTCTGACAGCCTCCTACGTCACTCTAAGGCTGATAATTGAATGTCACATGCCTGGCGGGGAGCCCATAAACATGTTCACACGCTGCGACCAATCACAGCGCCCTGTGAGAGTCCAGTTTCTCCCTGGGTGAAACAGATTGCTCACAGCAATTGCCTGTTGGGATTGTAGAAAGCTTGCCCGTCCTAGGACACTGAGAAGGGCAAGGAACAAGAAAGTAGGAAAGAAGTGGACTCTCCTTACGGGTAAAATGAGAGTGGGGACCGTTCTCTCCAGCTCCTTCCAGAGCCTCATGGTGTGACCTGTGACGAGGGTCCCAGATGGGAAATGGGGGACTGGGTGGTAGACGCCTCCTTCCCTCTTCAGCCAGGACAGAGCTACATCCAGACTGTCTGTCCATCAGAGAGAGTCTGGGGGAAGGCGTCACTCGATAAAAAGAGACTTTCTGCTCAAAATGTTTGGAATCCATGGGACTAGTGGTTTCTGGGGCCCTTCACCCTGGACTTGGTGGGGGAGCAGTGCCTCCCTCATGGGACAACGTGTCCACCTCGACCAAGATGACGTGGCTCTGGCTTTGTTCTCTACTTGATGAGCTGAGATGATCTGGATTCTAGAAGGAAGCTGTGCACAGGCCCTAATGGATGAGGCTGCAGTGGGAATTTTCCTCTGTCTCCTGGGGTCCCTGCTGTTTGACATGGGAACACAGCTCTGCAACCAGCTCTCACTCCAGACCTTGCGGACACTCTCTGTAATGGGCCAGGGTTTCAGAGAAGCAATCTTACCTTCATCTGCTAGAACATGAGGAAATCCAGGAACCTCTCAGAAAAGTTTCTTGTCTCCAGTGGAGTTTTTGTTGTTAATTCTCATTAGAGGATATTTTTTTCCATTGATTTTTAGAGAAAGTGGAAGGGAGGGAAAGAAGGAGGGAGGGAGAGAGAGAGAGAGAGAGAGAGAGAGAGAGAGAGAGAGAGAGAAGAAAGAAACATGGATCAGTTGCCTTCCAGTATGAGCCCTGACCTTGGATCGAACCCGGTGTTCTGGACGATGCTCCAACCAACTGAGCCACCGCCTAGGGCTTTCAGATTTCCTTTCCTCAACTCAATAAATCCGGAGACAGGATATTTTCTCCACTGACAACTTACTTAAAGCGGCACAGAGAGGAGGGAGAGCAGGTGGGAGTTCACTCACAAGGGACAGAGCTACAGTGCAGGGTTTTGACTCATCGCCTGAGTGCGTTGTTTTACAATCTGGAGAATGGGCTTCTTCTGTATTATAACTCTACCAATACCAGGAAATGGCCTAGAAATACGTATTCACAATATGAAATATGTCGTGAAGAAACGATTCTCACAGGCAGAGAGAGCACCTCTGTTTTCTGCTCTGGCTTGTCCTCCACCCCAAGAAGCCCCGCCCCCAATTTCCTTGTCAATAAACATCATATACGCGCTACATAAAATTGTTTCAAATAAGCTAAAGCTACCCTTTGCAGGCAAAGAAGGTTTTGCTTTCTCATTTCCATTACATAGTTTTAATTAGACTTCGAAAAACTTTAGTATTCGCAAATGTTTATAATTTAAAACATCAAGAAATGCAGGATCCTTCTACTATCTTAGGCTCTCCATGGAATAAGGCAAAAATAAGACATTTTATGCTGAGTTCAATTTCAGGTAAAATAGTGTTTGAATCCAACTTCTCTGGAATTTGGAAAGTTGCTGTTTAAACACCTCCTTTCTGAGACCTTTTAAAAAACAGCAGCACTTTTGTTAAAAACAAAATCATGAGGTGTAAACATCTTTAATGAAAAGCTGCTTGCAAGGCATTTGAGATTTTTCTCATCCATCATAGCCGTGTCACTTTCAAGGTGCGTTTTCCAATGCAGTTCTCTATAAATTGATGACATTTCCGAGTTTATGGTCCTCTCCCACGGTGAGTGCTCAATTTTTCACTTGGAGCATAAAAAACCCTTGAAAGATACACTACACCATGCAGTTCAGGTTCTACACTGTTCGCTGTTTCGTAGAAACTGTGAACTGGTGACTCATCTCCTGCCATTATTAATGACTTAATGGCATCCCTCGGCGAAAGCCATGCTATCCTAGTCCCGTGGTCGGCAATCCGCGGCTCGCAAGCCACATGCGGCTCTTTGGCCCCTTGACTGTGGCTCTTCCACAAAATACCATGTGCGGATGCGCATGTACCGTGCGATTGAAACTTCGTGGCCCATACGCAGAAGTCGGTATTTTGTGGAAGAGCCACACTGAAGGGGCCAAAGAGCCACATGTGGCTCACGAGCCGCGGTTTGCCGAGCCGCAGTTTGCCGACCACTGTCCTACTCTGTTAGTTTTGGGGTCTTTGGGGAATTTCTTGGTTTCCCTGGGCCAGTGCGTTCGTGAAATAGCAGTTCTCTAAGGTACAGTCAACCCATTTTTGTGAGCTTCTCTGGTCACCATCCATTCTTCAGTTAGTTTGGAGTCGACATACGTACTGATCTCAATCATCAAACATAGGCCCCGCCGAGAGGCACGTTCTCAAATGCACAGCCCACTCTGCAAGGCCCTTTGCTGGAAACAACGGGGGGGAATTCATCAGACGTCACCAGGGAATCTGACATGTCCTGGTGCCTCTAACTTCTCTGCCTGAAGAACATTTCAGCATAAACCCCTCCACGATGACATGAAACGCGCCCGACCATTTGCTCGCATGGTTGGAAGATCTGTAAGTGAACCGATGGTTGTATTTTGGAAGAAGGAAATATGGCCTCAACTGCTGGCCTGACACAAAATGGAATTACTGCCAGTCTTTCCCGTGCTAATAAGCATTTGGACTTAAAATGGACACGAGTTATGGCCTGCCTGTCCCAGCTTTATCTTCCCGTCTTCCTTCTGGGTTCTCCTTCCATCCCTCCTCCTCTTCCGCACTGTCCGCTCCTCCCCCAGCCCGTCTGCTGCTCTGGCACGTACGACCTTCCTGTGCGTGACCTCCAAACTCTCTGTAACGTCACCCCCTTATTTCTGCATCGCTCCTCTTCCTCGCTGGCCTAAGGAGTCAGTCTGAAGAATGAATAGGCAAAGCTCATCTGACCGAGAGTGCCACCGTCTGCTATTCACATGAACTGTTTTAGATTTAGTAGAAAGCTGGAGGCTTAGTGTTTTATGAAGATCATTCGAAATCTGCAATAGACTCTCTGCCAAATAAAGACCAGCACAAAGCCTGGTGCCCATGCCCTTCAGTGTGCGGTGGGAGGATTCAACTTAGTCTAGAAGATGCAGCTGAAACCAGTGCCTGCTCCCAGTTTAAGTCAATAGCCAGTAGATGTTACTACGTATAAGGCAACGTAAAAATTGCTGCAGAAGAGTAAAAAAGTCTAAGGCACGGTCTGTGCCATCACCGGGCAGAGGACACAATCACAGAAAATATAAAATACAGGATGTTCCCCCCAAAATGTACACACACTGTCACAGCTGACAGCTCAATTTTAAAAATGGAACGTATTTTCATAAACACGGCCTTTATCATTATGCAAGGTGTGTGTATACATTTTTGGGGATGCCCTATATATAAGGCAATAGGTAAGCACCCCGTAACTCAGCATTTAAAGACTGAGATTTAAAGGCTGAAAGCCTCATTTTCATGGCAGATCACACAATTGCATTTTCATGGTTTATAGCAAATGGGATGGATTTCTCTCCCAAGTCTTCCTCTCTTGAAGAGGTGACTGGCCTGCCCAGCCCACACTGGAAGCCAGAGCCCAGCACCCCGTGCCAGCTTTCTGGGTGGGTGGACAGAGAAAGGTCTGCCTCAAATGAAAGAGTAGAACATGCAGCCATTATGGTACCCGAATTCTGAGAGAAAAGACCTCCCCTCTGGGTGACCATGGGCGGTCACGGTCGCCCAGTAAATAGAGGATAAGCTGTAGGCACTGACTCCCTGGTGTTTCACCTGCACGTGCCCGGGAAGTGTGTGGCGATGTCAGTGACCGCAGGACTCTGCTCATTTGTAAGACGAGGCGCCTGAGCACAGCAATCTGTGTGCTGCTCCTGGGTTGGCCACTGTATTTCTCTGACGCATGAATATCTGTTATTTGTTCCTCAAAGGTGCTGGCAAAAAATATTTTGTGGCAGCTGATTCACTTATTTTGTTTTTCCCTGAGCTTAGAATTGATTGTCTGTCTGTATCTCATTATAAATCAACATTTGTTCTCATCTTTCTTCCAGGCTGAAGTGCAAGTGGGGAATTTTCTTAAGGCAGAATTTCAAAGCAGGAGGTTTCAGTCTGGAATAAATAAGAAGGCCGTGTGCTGACATGAGCCTCCTCTCTCCGCCGGCCCGAGAGCTGCTATAAACCCGCCTCTGGGAGATGTCAGCGGTGAGCCCTGGGAAGAGGAATTCAGCGGCTGTGCAAACCCGGTGTGTTTGCTGAAGACTTCCAGGGCCCTGAGTGGAGACCTTCCCGGCTCTGCCCCTGCCCGTGCTGGGAGAGCCCCCACAGAGGGGGGATGGAGGAGTGTGGGGCGCCGTGAAAAAGGAAGGAGGAGGAGTTCAGCTATGTCTCCAATAGGCTCTGTCTGCAAGGTTATGGGATCATAAATTCGAGCTTGGCAGCGGAGTCAGAAGGAAAAAAAAAAAGTTGAGACACAAGGATGCAGAACAAAACGTTTCTAGGGGAGAAACGAAGTGAATTGGACACAGTGTAAAGGCTGTCCTTCAGGGAATGAGGGGGCTAGTTTAGCACCAGCCCTGGGAAAACCTGGAAGAGGCCAAGTGTGCTTGGGAGTAGCTCCACTGTGCCCTAAGACTAGAGGACTCCTTTTTCCCGGGATGCCAGGGTTCTTATTCCGGCATCTAGAAGGGTTCAGGAATCTGGAGAAGGCTGTGCCTAGATGTTAAATAAGAGTCCAGGGATTAATAAAGAGTCCGGGTCAGAGGAGCTTAGCTAAAGGAGCTAAGATCCAAGATCTTAAGTCTAAGGTCTTAGGTTCTCCCCGTCCCCAGGACCCCATGCTTTTTATTAACACAACTTGTCCTGAGGCGAGGCAGAGATATACACTTCAAAGGGTATACACAAGCATTGTCAGAATGGGGGAATTAGCCTAGACTGTTCAGGTGTTTAGCCAGTAGGAGGCAATAACATGTAGATCAGCGTTTCTCAACCTGTGGGCCGCGACCCCTTTGGGGTTCCATCGACCCTTTCACAGGGGTCGCCTAAATACATCCTGCATATCAGATATTTACATTATGATTCATAACAGTAACAACATTACAGTTATGAAGTAGCCACGAAAATAATTTTATGGTTGGGGGTCACCACAACATGAGGAACTGTATTAAAGGGTCGAGGCATTAGGAAGGTTGAGAACCACTGATGTAGATTAAGATGCCTTTTAGCTGTCTGGCAGCCAAGAATCAATTTAATGTATCCTATTCAGGTTTGGGGAAATGCCTTTAGCCATTCCCGGTGCAGCGCTGCTGTACATGCTGAAATGGGTCTCCAGCACTGGTGTGACTGTGTGTGAGTGTTAACATAGCATCCTGGGCGAAGGGATGTGGCTCAGGGAGGAACTGGGCAACCGCACCCCATGCTTTAGAATGAGAGCGCTCCAATGTTTCTCTTGGCTGGAGCCGCAATGCTCACGTATTTTATAGAAATACATACATGTGATGACAGTTTAGGAACTCGGTGCATTAAGGCAGAAGATGGAAGAAGGGAGGGCGATAGAGAAAGAAGAAGGAGAAGGAAGAAAAATGTAGAACGCCAGCAAGGTGCCCGGCACTCTCCTGGAAATGCTCATAAATGTGATTGAATTTTTACCATTGCGACGACATTGAAGGCTGAGTATCATGGGAAATAAACATTCTTCCTTTGGGAGAAGAATGGAGATTTTTAAACAACGTATTGAGGGAGAAGGAGACAGGATTACCTAGTGCAGCGGTTCTCAACCTGTGGGTCGCGACCCCTTTGGCGGTCGAACGACCCTTTCACAGGGGTCGCCTAAGACCATCCTACATATCAGATATTTACATGACGATTCATAACAGTAGCAACATGACAGTTTGCCGGGGTCCAACCCCAACAGGTCCAGGGGTTCCCAAAGGCGTAGACGGAGTCGGCGAAGAAGGAAGGACATGGAGACAGTGTTCAGTTGATCAGCAGCCTAGCCAGGATCTCCAGCCAGGATCTCCAGCCAAGTTCTGGTCTGGATCTCCAGAGAGGTTCTGCTGTTTTTGCTGGGGTCCAGCCCCAGCGGGTCCAGGGGTCCCCAAAGGTGTAGACGGAGTCGGCGAAGAAGGAAGGACATGGAGACAGTGTTCAGTTGATCAGCAGCCTTGCCAGGATCTCTAGCCACAATCTCCAGCCAAGTTCTGTGTCCATGTTCTCTTGCTAGGTTCTCCAGCCAGGTTCTGTCTGAGATCTCCAGCCAGGTTCAGTCACCAGGTTCTAGTCAGGTTCTCTTGCCATATTTCTGTAGTCAGGTTCAGTCCAGGATCTTTTGCCATGTTCTCTCCAGCGAAGTTCTTCTGTCTGTAGGTTCTGTGTAGGTTCTGTCTTCTGAGTTCTGACTTCTAAGTTCTGTGTCTTGCTGTCTTGTTACTTCTGTATTTATACCAGTTGATTCAATCCTATCAATCTCTATTACAAAGGTTAGGGCGTTTCTTATCTCCATTCCAGGGAGTAAAGATTATGTAGCTTAAGCATGATTGTTCATAGTTAAAGTGATTAATTACCCGCCTGGCACTTAGTTGAGGGGTTTTATTCCCTCCCTAACTTCAGGGGAAAATCCCTACCTGGGGATTCAACCTTTCTCGGAGAGGTGACCTTGGTTAAAACACAGCGCCAAGAAGGTGAGCAAACATATTAAGAACCGTATGCCATATATGCCAGGTCCCTTGAAACAGCAAGGATGGACTGGCTCCCGGCAACAGTTATGAAGTAGCAACGAAGATAATTTTATGGTTGGGTCACAACATGAGGAACTGTATTTAAAGGGCCAGAAGGCTGAGAACCACTGACCCAGTGGGTAGGGTATGGATGTAGGAGTCTAGAAGACGGGGGTTTGCATCTGAGAGGTTGTACTTGATGTTGTTCTGAGCGTCAGTGCCCTCATCTCCACCATGACAGCCCCTCGGAGGATCCCAGTGATCATCAGTGATCATGAGCTTCGGTGGACTTGGTCCCGAGCACGCCTTCTTTACCCATCATCTCATTGCTCTGCCCCTGCGACACGGGAGGCACCCGATTTAACCTTGCCCGAGGTCACAGCGGGCCAGTGGCGGCAGGCCCAGGTTTACGACGCCGAGTCTAGAGCACTTGGACTTCCCTGCGGTTTTGACCAAGAGAAGCCAGAGCCAAAGCTGGCAGGATAAGGGCAGCACGTACCGCTGTGTCTCCCCTCTCCACATCCCTCCTAGGAGCACCGATCCCCAAGGACCTACATGCATGGCATCAGGACTGTCCCTTAGGGGGTGGCCCTTGAGTGACCCTCCCTCTCCCAGCTCCATTGAAATTGCCCGAGAGCCTGTCCCTGAAGGAGTGCAGTCTCCATGGCAGACCTCAGGGGGACTGAGGTCACACACTGACCTATGGCAAGGGCCGCAGGGCTGCCGTCCCCACTGCATCTCGGGCTATCACAGTGATTCCAAAGAAATCGGAAAGTTCTTGAAAATTCCCAAGCTTTGCATCCTTGGAATACAGCCAGAACGAGCTCCCGCTTTCTGGTTGAAATCAGAGTTGGTTGACCCAACCTACCAGCGTGATCACACACACACACACACATACACACACACACACGCACATGCAAATGTACATGCACACACACGCACACACACACATGCACACGCGCACACACGCACAATCTACCAAAAACGTGGGTGCTTCCACATCTGGAGTTCCTTCCAAAAGAAGAACAAAACAATACAGAAAGCACCAGCTCAACAGATCCGTGAAATGATTGCAAACCGCCCCTGCACCCATTTCTCGCATGGGGTCCGCACGCTGGGAGGAGGCATGGCCGCGCAGCTGGGGTCTGGCCTCGGTCTCCCCGCTCCTCTCAGGACAGGGCGTGGCTCAGGCAGCCATTG
Source organism: Myotis daubentonii (assembly GCF_963259705.1). Classification (NCBI taxonomy): domain Eukaryota; kingdom Metazoa; phylum Chordata; class Mammalia; order Chiroptera; family Vespertilionidae; genus Myotis; species Myotis daubentonii. Next base: position 113,539,501 of record NC_081843.1, read on the forward strand.
GACACAGGGTGCAGGGAGCTCAGTTCTGAGGTGGGAGAGGATGTTTGGATATTGACACGATGTCTGTCCCCGTGGGGCCTGGTAGGGAATGTCGGGATTTGGTGGCGCCCTAACGTCAACAGCTACTTTTGAGCATTGATTATGTGATTGTATGCTGGGCACTCTGCTGAGTTTGGGGTGCAGTAGTGACCAAGGAGATGCTACCCCTGCTCTGTCTCACGAGGCCTAGCACAGAGTGAGAGAGGCAGTAAGCCAACGACTATATATCGAATGGCCGTATCACCCCGTTTCCCTAAGTGCCGCGGAGAGTGTGCAGAGGACACGTTAGCAGAATCTCACCTGAACTTGTAAGTGAAGGACACCCTCCCTGGGAAGGGGCGTGGACCCGGGTCCGGAAGTAAGACTTGGCCACGTGGCAGCGGGTGGGGCGCTGTCCTGTGCGGTGGGAAGGCGCACAGAGCCCAGAATAAGAGCGAGGAACCGTCTGGCCAGAGCCCAGTGACCAAACTCGGGAGCAAAGGGGCCGCCCAGACGATCAGGCCTCTTCGGCCATGAGAATAAATTTGAACTTTAATCCCAGACACGAGGTGATAGCATGACACGCTTTAAGAAGTGAAAACATATTGCTGTTTTTCAAAAGAGCAATCCCAGGAAGAAAGGTTTGAGGGTTGATGTGAGAAGTGAACTATGTCCCTCCTTTAACAAAGGGGGCTTGACGGGGGAGGAAGTGGGCGATGCTGACCGGTGGCCGCGCTCATGGACCGTGTCTGCCCAGAACTGGCCACCACCGCAGCTCGCTCCCGGCTCTTTCCAGGGTAAATTCCATGTGACTCTGGGCCTGATGGTTCTGTAGGAGCATTTTCTTTCTCCGCATCACACTGACCAGGGACCTGCTGTGGTGAGAGGCGCCCAGCCGCCTGCCTTCCAGAGGAGGAAAAACCCTCCCCAGCAGGCCAGGCCCATGAATAACGAGGGTGTGCGCCCTGGGGAGGGAGTCCTTGGTCTGAATGTTTCCACCGTTGTTGCCATTGTAATTCCAGGAGAAAAACTTCAGTTCGGCTACAGCGAAGTGTATTTTAAGAAAAGCACGCGTTTACACCTGCATGAGGACTTTCCTCTGAACATCTCCAAAGGTACAAAACCCAAGAAAAAAAACTTCCTATAATTGTTCACCGTTTTTGTCCTACTTGAACATGCCTATCCTCAAATGGGTTTCTTTGTTATAAAACCAGCATAGGCCTCTAATTATTATCAATTTAATTTTACATCTCATCAAATACGCATTATTGAACAATGGCCACGTGTCTGAAACCAGGCCAGCCATCAGTCTTCTTACGCCGGGTAGCATTTTAAGAAGTAGCTTTGCGCAGCCCAACCTACTTTCCTAATGCGATTGTTTCAGAGCCGCTTCTCTGCGGGGCGCAGGGAACTTAGGTGGGGGCTCTGTCTGCATAGGGAAAGGTTTTCTCTTCCAAAGTGGCGGAGTAGCCTCTCTTCCGGCGGCCTTGACATCAGCCTTTATCAATATGCTGTTATCATCAGTGTATCATTCTGTTGTCTCTCTCAGGAATATTCTATTAATGCTCTATTTTTCATGAGGACATTGATGAATCTTAATATCATTCTTTCTTTTAAAGGTCCCTTACAGCCCTGGCCGGTTTGGCTCAATGGACAGAGCGTCGGCCTGTGGACTGAAGGGTCCCTGGTTCGATTCCGGGCAAAGGCATATGCCCGGATTTCGGGCTTGATTCCCAGTGTGGGGCGTGCAGGAGGCAGCTGATCAATGATTTTCTCTCATCATTGATATTTCTCTCTGCCTCTCCTGTCCTCTTTGAAATCAATAAAAATATATTTAAATAAATAAATAAAGGGATCTTATAGGAACAGAATGATGCCTAACACATCACCTCAGATTCTGGGGTCCCTGCACGCTCCCCAATGTTCTCTCCTCTCTCATCGCCATTTCATTTGGGACTTTTCGGTCTCACTATTGCTCTTACCACCCTCACCTGGAAAAGGCACTTCCTGGGGCTCCTGCCTCCTGTCCGATCACATCAGCTCGCCACAACTCAGAGCTGTCACTGGCTCCCTCCAGCCTCCATGTCTGGTGTGCTGCCATCTAGGCTGTTGCACACTCACCTCCATGTCTGGTGTGCTGCTGTCTAGGCTATTGCACACTCAGCTCCATGTCTGGTGTGCTGCTATCTAGGCTGTTGCACACTCAGCTCCATGTCTGGTGTGCTGCTGTCTAGGCTGTTGCACACTCAGCTCCATGTCTGGTGTGCTGCTGTCTAGGCTGTTGCACACTCAGCTCCATGTCTGGTGTGCTGCTGTCTAGGCTGTTACACACTCACCTCCATGTCTGGTGTGCTGCTGTCTAGGCTGTTACACACTCAGCTCCATGTCTGGTGTGCTGCTGTCTAGGCTGTTGCACACTCACCTCCATGTCTGGTGTGCTGCTGTCTAGGCTGTTGCACACTCACCTCCATGTCTGGTGTGCTGCTGTCTAGGCTGTTACACACTCACCTCCATGTCTGGTGTGCTGCTGTCTAGGCTGTTGCACACTCAGCTCCATGTCTGGTGTGCTGCTGTCTAGGCTGTTGCACACTCAGCTCCATGTCTGGTGTGCTGCTGTCTAGGCTGTTGCACACTCAGCTCCATGTCTGGTGTGCTGCTGTCTAGGCTGTTGCACACTCAGCTCCATGTCTGGTGTGCTGCTGTCTAGGCTGTTACACACTCACCTCCATGTCTGGTGTGCTGCTGTCTAGGCTGTTACACACTCAGCTCCATGTCTGGTGTGCTGCTGTCTAGGCTGTTGCACACTCACCTCCATGTCTGGTGTGCTGCTGTCTAGGCTGTTGCACACTCACCTCCATGTCTGGTGTGCTGCTGTCTAGGCTGTTACACACTCACCTCCATGTCTGGTGTGCTGCTGTCTAGGCTGTTGCACACTCAGCTCCATGTCTGGTGTGCTGCTGTCTAGGCTGTTACACACTCAGCTCCATGTCTGGTGTGCTGCTGTCTAGGCTGTTACACACTCAGCTCCATGTCTGGTGTGCTGCTGTCTAGGCTGTTACACACTCAGCTCCATGTCTGGTGTGCTGCTATCTAGGCTGTTGCACACTCAGCTCCATGTCTGGTGTGCTGTTATCTAGGCTGTTGCACACTCAGCTCCATGTCTGGTGTGCTGCTATCTAGGCTGTTGCACACTCAGCTCCATGTCTGGTGTGCTGCTATCTAGGCTGTTGCACACTCAGCTCCATGTCTGGTGTGCTGCTATCTAGGCTGTTGCACACTCAGCTCCATGTCTGGTGTGCTGTTATCTAGGCTGTTACACACTCACTAGGAACAACTGCAGGTAAACGTGACACGTGGCTAACCCTCAACGCAACACAAAACAAATAAGTTGGTGAAGCTCTGCAGGTTCGAGCTTGCTTTGCAAATGCAGGTTGTTCCTCTTAATTCAACGAGAAGTTCTTATTTGTTTCCCTGAACCCATTGCCCATGTGCCCATCCACAGCTGTAAGCCCAGAGTTAGAGCTGCGACAGGTCCCGTGAGCCTTCGGCACCTGCACTGTCCCTCCTCGGAGGCCCTTTCTCCGACTCTCCTTCCCGTGTCACTCATGTCCCTGGCTGCCCTGCTGAGCCTGCCTCTGCAGCACTAACACGGGAAAGTGTCTGAAGGGCACCGATTGGCCAGCCACATCTCTGATGAGAACCAGGCTCTTCCCGCCTCCCTCCTTCTCCCAAAGAAGACCAAGTGGCATCACCACTTACAGTTTCATCGTTTGAGGAGTTCCTCCAGCTATTGTCCTCAAAACCCTTGGGAACACAGAGATGTGAGTTTCTAGAAATCTTGTCAATAGAAATCATATCAGTTCCTTTTCTAATCTCTTGATCGGTGAAGAAACAAACAAATAATGCAAGGCATTGTGGGTTTGGCTTCTCCAAGAGGAGGTGATGTGGCCAGACCCAATTACCTTAAAAATCATTCTTGTCTCTTTATCTTTTAGTGAGTTTGTCATGTCAATCAATTAGATAAATTTAGCCAAGGGCTGCAGCCTCAACTTAATTTTATTTTGCTATACTGTCATTATAGGAGTGTCTTTACTTTTTAAACAAATCAAGGTTAGAATGGTTTAATTTTAAATTTCAATTGTACAGAATAATTTATATCTTTTTATGTGCCCACGAGGTAGCTATTTATAAACGTTGGCTGTATGAAGACGTTTTAAGTGCTATCAGGAATTACTGTTATAATTGATTTCCAATTGTTGAGTTGAATGAAACCTCCCTCAGCAGAAAAGTAAGCAGGAGAATTGGGAAGTTCAGCACTGTGGAGCTCAATAGAACACTAACAGGGATTATTTTGAAGAGTTACTGCCCTTCAATGACTGTTGGGTTGGAAACCAAAAGGTGGCTGTGAACTAAATATAAAACATTAAGAAAACCAGTTAACCCTTCTGGACATCAATGTTCTCATCAGTAAAATAAAATTTGTTGGACAAAATCATCTCTAAAACTAATTTCTGGCAATATGTGATTTTTGCATGGCTATGCTTGTGATAAAAATTACCAGTCAGAGAAAGGGAGGACAGGCGAAGAAGTTTTACTTGAAGAGTGAACAGAACCGGCTGGCTTCCATTGGCTGTCTAGGTAAAAATGATGTGTGTGCTGACTGAGCAAACGATTGTAATTAGAAAAGAAATGTGAAGTGAGAAGGATCTAGATCTTATTTTCCTTTTGCATATCATCACAAGTTTTGAGTCAAGTAGTTTTTGATTAATATAATATTAGGTTCAGACTGAAATAGTGATTTAGTTTCCCAACTCTCATCCCTTATTTAATAGGAGGAGCTTATAAGGACTCAGATGTTTATTATGAGAATTTTGTGCGCATGTATAACTTAATTCTCACCGTATGCATATGAGGTTCGTATTATTATCACAGACGTATTGAGCAGTAAACTGTGGTATAGTGAGGTAGATAATTGTTCAAGGGCATACAATTAGCAAATGCCAGATGTTTAAACTTGGATCCATCAGACTCCACAGCCATCCTCTGAACCACTGTGCTACCCTATTTATAATTCTCCACAAATGTTTTAACAAATAAATGTGACAACTTTCTCAAGTTCTAGTCACTCTGTAAAATGTTGGAAAACACTTTTTTTTTTTTTGCAGATCAAGATTCTCACCATTACAAAAAAATAAGTGCTCATTTACATACAAGCACAAGTATTAACAGCAGAAGAAAGATGCTTTTAGCCATTTTGTCAATCCAAGCTCTGGTGAAACAAGCAGGCAATTAAAACACCAGACTCTCTGGCCATTGTCTGAAGATTCGTCTTCATGGACCACATGGAGCTACTTTCTTCAGTGCCGACACCAAGTCAGTGCCAAGTTAAAGAGGAGCAAGTTTCTGAGGCATAACTTCCCTACCCAATCCATGAGCTCAGCGCAATATCTAGTTCCAAAAGGAAAGACGCTACTTCCTAGCTCTTTGACAATTTCATTTGTACCTTTCAGCTGAAAAAAGTAAAAACAGAATCTTACTTTTTATGTAATCCGTGTGCTATAGGTTGAATCATGTCCCCCACAAAATGGGAGGTTGGAATCCCCCTTGCACCCCTCCCCACTGAACCTCACACTTCAACCTTATTTGGAGATAAGGTCTTTGCAGATACAATTGCATTTAAATGAGGTCATTAGGGAGGGCCCTAACCAATGACTGCTGTCCTTACATGAAAAGGGGAAACTTGGTCACAGAGACAGACACAGGCGGAGAAGACGATGTGAAGAGACAGGGAGACGGCCGCCTACAAGCCAGAAAGCGTGGCCGGAGCAGGTCTTCCCTCCTGGTCTCCGCTCAGAGGTCCAGCCCCGGAACTGAGAGAGGAGGTTTCTGTGACGGAAGTCACTCCGTGCGTGCTACACAGTCCTAGCCGACCTGGCAGCGGACTCCCAGGCCAGTCCGGCAGCATGTTAGGAACTTTAAGATGCACCAGCCGTGGTCTTCCGGCTCCCCCTCCCCCCTGCTCCAGACTCCTCAATGCCCCTGCCAGTGCAAGTCCATCCACGTGCTTCGAAGCCTCCCACTCCTTCCTCTTCGCATTCTGTGCCTGTGGATCTGAGTGCTCCCCTTGAGGCCCCAGATTAGTGAGCTCTGCTCCTGGCTCCCCTCAGTTCACTGGTGGGGACTGAAATGAGGACTGACAATGGAGGGCAGAGGCCGGGCCACTGAGGGCAGAGAGATGCCGAGTTGGTCCTGGCCCAGGCGCTGGATGAGGAGCAGCGGGGTTGGATTTGAACTACCTTGTCCTCGGGCACATTTTCCTGTGATCGCAGAGGTCGTGGCGGCTGCCCTTAAACTCCGAGGCCCCAATCCTGGCCATCCTACTTGCAATGGCTGTTATGAAGTCAGTCAATAGATGGTAGTATGTATTTTTAAAAATCTCAATTAATGTGCAGACTTTGAAAAGGAGAAAGCACTTATTTATATATTCACTCAGCAAATATTTATTGACAGTCTCCTGTGTGCCAAACTTTTAAATCATTTGTAGAAACTCATGACTGCAACGGTTTTCTGCTACATAGTTTTTTATAAAACGTTTTTATTGACTTCAGAGAGAGGAAGGGAGAGAGAAGGAGAGAGAAACATCTATTGGCTGCCTCCTGCACGTCCCCTACTGGGGATCAAGCCCGCAACCCAGGCATGTGCCCTGGCTGGAAGTTGAACCGTAACCTTCTGGTTCAAGGGTCGATGCTCAGCCACTGAGCCACACCGGCCGGGCTGCTATGTGCCTTTCAGCAAGGCATGGTCTCCCCTGAGCCTTTGCTTGTCCTGTTTGCATGAGAGGAAGTTGTACCGTGTCACCTGTAACACGTCTTCCCAGCCCTTAACGTCTACGATTCTTTGATTCCATTCATTTCATATTTTAATGCGTCTTTGTTTCCACCATTGGGCATCTTTGACCCGTGCAGAATCCATTATCCTGATTAAAAAGACCAGAGCGGGCGGCTCCCACCTCAGGATGCTCAGGGCTCGGAGCGCGGCTGTTTCTAGGTCACAGGCTGAACCGGGAAGGTGGCAAGCTTCCAGGCAGCGGCCGCTTTAAGATTTAGTACCAGACTTTCTATTATCCCAAAATAGCCTTCGTCACAGTCACACCCCCCTGCCGCTGTGGATATGCCACACAGTCCTCTTCCCTTGTCTCTCTCCACAATGAACAGCCACGGGGGAAGGGACCACAGGGGAGTGTGTTTTACGTGCCTTTTCGTTAGAACGCCTTCTTTCCCTCGCCCGCTGTCGTCCTTTCCCGCATCCCCGGCACCTCCCTCCCCCTGCGTCCCCGGCCCTGCCCGGGCTCCCCTCCAGCTGGAAGCCACGTCCTTAACCCACAAGGTCCAGCAGCCTTTCCCCGAGCACGGGGTGCCCATCACCGGGGGGCGATGCTTTTGGGGGGAAACGTGGGCCTGGCACGAAGCACGTCCTTTCCCTCCCGCTTTCCTCATTTCCGATAATGACCGAGCTGGTTCGTTAGCTACTGGAGTCCACGCTGTGGCATTCGAGTGCTTTCATTCGTGCAGTCCACAGAAACGCGAGTTTCTGCCGGAGAGGTAGGAACGCGCCTCAGATTTCGGAGTGAAGGTGCACATTTCTATCGGTGACGCCTGGCGGCCCGGGCTGGCTCTCACTGGGATCTAGTCGGTTGTGGTTATTAGGAATTCTTCCACGCACCTCAGGGAATTATAGGAACGCGCCTCTCCCAAGATAGCACCCGATGGGAGCTCCACGGAGATGTTCCCAGAGTGTGGGTGCGGTTTTACCTGTAACTTGGGGAGCAAGGTTAGGGGCAGGGACTTGAACCAACGAAACTTAGGTTCAAGTTCAGTGCTGCAGTGACATTTTAATGCTTGTATTTCTGCTCTTCTTAGGGGTTTCGGAACATGTATAACTTTGACTCCGGTTAGGATTAATTTACTGGGCATGCACTTGGAAAAGCCTCAGCTCAGGTGAAATGGGTTTATTGGTCCCTCTGTAAGAAATCTGAAACGTTGAACCTGATCTCACTGGGAGGTTCATAGCACACTTCATGTTTGTCTCCAGGTGTCCTTTGGTTTGAGGGCTGCACAAAAGGCTCCCTGTGGTAGAGACGGAAGTGTGAGGACGGGTTTAAAACATTTGCATCGATTCTCCACCCTGTCTTCAGGCTCCATACCTGTCGGTGCCCTGATTGGGATTTCAGACAAACGCTGGTCATCTGGCGCCTGGGGCCTCCAACACCACGTCTCAGGGCCTGAGACCCAGCAAGCATTCAGAAGTCCAGGGGCCCCGATCACGGTCAGGTGAGAGAAAGCCAGTAACTGAGGCCAGTGAGAGACACCTGCAGCCACTGCTGGTTCTCCTCCCCCCCTCCCCCCGCCCTTTAGTGAGGTGTAATCAACAGACAATAAACCGCAAGAATTTGGAGCTTCCTAGTTGGTTCAAACCCATCCATTACTCCCAAGTTTCCGTGTGCCTTTCTGTAACTCCTCCCCCACGCCACCTGCCGCACCCCGAGCACCCACCACCTGCTTCTGCCGCGAGAGGATGCGTCTTCTAGTTGTTTACATACATGTATACACATGGAACCATGCAGTGTGTGTTCTTTTTTTTGGTCTGGCTGTTTTTCACGCAGAATAACTAGTTCGAGTTGCCCGCGTTGTGGGCCCTAATCGTTCGCTGCCTTTATTGCTGAGCTGTATGCAGCTGTACGGACATGCCCTGATTTGTCTATCCGTTCTTTGATTGATGACGGCCAGCAAAAAAAGAAAACGAGCAGCTCACCCCCACCACCACTAGGAAGGGAATCCTACCAGCAACGGAATGAGCTGGGGCTGGGGTAGTGCGCCCACGTGCACTGGCACAAGCATCACCTGGACTTCAGCCCTGAGAGGGACTCAGCGGGCCTGCACTCGGACCCTGACCCTGAACTCTGAGGCGATGAGTTGGTGGTGTTCCAGCCTCTGTGTTGATGGTCACGTGCACACAGCAGAGGCCAAGAAGTGCTCCCAGGGGTCAGAGGCCACCAGAGGATGCCGGGAAGGAGACGGTGCTGATGAAGGGATGTCCTGCGCAGAGGCCGGGGTGTGGGAGTGGAGCCCCGGGAAGGGGAGCGCTGTGGGCTGGCCGCAGCTCCCGGGACGGGATGGAGAGGCGCCTGGACAGGTAAGGAGGCCGGGGATGCTGATCTCTGTGCGGAGCAGGGAGGCCTCAGGCCGGTGTGCAATGTGTGCGGGACAAGAAGAGGGCGGGATGGCGGCTGATCAGCTTTGCTTTCTGGAACGATGACCCCGGCTGCGTGCTGGAGGCTGGGCGTGGAGAGGGCGGCGGGCAGTCTGGCAACCTGTTGGGAATGCAGCCTGGTCGCTTGGAGGGAGAGGCCGTCCTCCGGAGTTGAGCAGTGGCCCTGGGTGAGCAGATTTGAGAACTAGGAAAGGAAAGCCCTAGAGACAAGCAGGGGGAGAACCAGGTGGAGAGCTGCAGGCGCTGAGCTGAAGCTGCAGGGGTGCGCCCTGGAGAACCAGAGCCGGGGGTGACTGAGCCTGGGCCCTGGGAAACAGCTGGGCTGCCAGGCTCCTCGGGCTTACTTCTGCGGGCTGGTGTTTCCCAGAGGTTCTGTTTTAGTCACCAGACCGCGGGCGTCGGAAATCTCAGCCAGGACACCGACGGGCAGGGAAGCCAGGAGAGGCTATTTGGAAAAGAGAACTTTGAAAAGGAGGCAGTGCCCTCAATGTAAGGAGAGGCCCGGAAGTCCGATCACCTGAGTCTTCAGAAGCCGTTGTATTCTGGAGCTCTGACAGAACTGGGGGGGCTCTGACAGAACTGGGGGGCTCTGACAGAACTGGGGGGGCTCTGACAGAACTGGGGGGCTCTGACAGAACTGGGGGGCTCTGACAGAGCTGGGGGAGCTCTGGCAGAACTGGGGGAGCTCTGACAGAGAACTGGGGAGCCATGAGGGTGGGGATGGAGCCGGAGTGCGATCCAGGCAGCATTTTGGGAAGTTTGTGCAAAAGGAGATGGAGCGTGAGAGAAAAGGTCGTCAATGAGCCTTTTTGTGTTTTTGTTGTTGTTGTTGTTCATTTAAAAATAGGAAAGAGTTCAATTCCAAGGGAAAGATCCACTAAGGGGCGAACCCATAAGACATTCATCATTGCTGTGTGCTTATTACTCAGCGTGCCTATTTGTTCTATGGAAAATCAGAAAGTTTGTACTTAACAGCGCAGTCTCCTAAGACTTAGAGCCATTATTTTCTTTTTCCTTTTCCACCCCGGCTTTAATTTGAATTACAAATGGCTGCAGGATGTGGTTTGCAATAAGTAAGGCAGTACAGGAGCTCACTCGGAGCGTAATGTTTGTTGTGATAGTTGTTCTTTGACGTGGGTTAATCAATTAATAAGGCAGTCCCTCTAATAGCAGCCACTTTCTGCACAACATGTAAGCATCTGTGATAATTATTCAGGCTCTACAAGATGGGATTGCTACTCACCAGGAGCTCAACATCTAATGGACGAGCAGATGAATAAAAGCGCTGGGAAGGTCGTGGAATACTAATGGGGAGAGCAAGTGGAGGGGAATTTCAGGTTCCTAGAGCGTTATTAAATCCCACTTTTAAAATTGAAAAGTTGTCCCAAGGAGTCTATACAATGTTCAAAATAAATGCATCATCTAAAAATAATTTAAAAGAATGTAATTCAAACACACACCTACAAATAGTTTGTTGAGAAATTTTGGACAGAGAATATGATACTAACGTATGGGGAAAATAGCCCAGAAACATTAACTTGCTCCATGCAATTCTTCAGCACGGAGATACTGATGAATTTTGTTTATGTAGAAAAAGAGTAATGTTCTTTTTGACCATTTAATGCTGGCAGGTAATGTTGCTCATATGTGACTGCGGCCTTCTTTTGAAAAGTGATGGGTAGACTATGGAAGTGGCTGAGTTATTTGGCTGACTTGGTTTCTGAGTTCCGCCAAAACATTTTCTTTTGGGGCTCAAGAATTGTTTGGGAATAGCTTTCATATAAGATAGCATAAAATCGCCTAAAAGAAAGATTTGAAATATATACGTAGAAAAAGTTCTAGAAGGATATAGGACCAACGATACAAGTGTTAGGTTGGAGAAGGAAGTTGAATGGGAGAGGCGGGGATGCAGGGGCGGTGGAGAGCGGGTTGAGAAGGAGAATTTTAATTTTTTCTGTGCATGATTCTCTATTGTTCTTTGGGGACTTTAAACAATGACCTGGGGCTAACTGTGCAATTGAAACAATGTCTGTGCCTTCGGAAAGTCACGTGGCTCCTTCTGCTCATTCTTCATTTGCATTTTAGAATGCAGTCTCCCTCTTTCTAGGTCATTGCTGTTCATAGTGTTGCATGTAAAACAAACAAAAGACGCCTCTCTGACTACACCATAGGATGCTTGTGTTTCTTGGCTCTTTTCCCCACAGAAAAGCTTTTAAATGAGACCCCGAGAACACTGGGATTAACCCAGATTCCGTGATGGCACCAAGTTCTCAATAGGCATTCAGTAGCATCTGCGAACCACAGGTCATGCATATTTTTTCTAGATATCATCTCCAAATAAATTCCTTTCAGTAGAGTGAATGGATTGGTTTGGTAAATGTTTAGAGCAATATGTTCCCTGGAAAGGCATTTCAGCAATAGGATAGACTGTACCTTCTTGTTTTGTACAGGGAATAACAAATCCAGCCAATGTTTATTTCATTTCTATGATTCCTTTAATAAGAAATACAAGGAACTAGAACGTGAATGTCCTGAGGCACTTACTACTCAGGATAAGTAGGATTTTTAATGAAGGAAGACAACTTATGTTACTTATTTTATTAATTTAATCTCTGTTTTGCTCATTGAATATCTTTAAATCAGCTGCTGTAAATTCATGTCCGAATTACCATTGTAGCCAATAAAAGGCTAGGAAGGGTGACGTTAATGTGACTGAATAAATAGCTGTTATTTCTGGAACATTCTTTAGGGAGAAAGACCATTTATCTTATTTTAGAATCTTCAGTTTTTTTTCCAACTGAAGCAGCTTTTTTATTCTTTCAATATCACATGATAATATTGCTACCTCCAAGTGATTTTAATGCAACAATTTTTAGCTATAATTTCATTAATAAATTCTGAAGGTGTTGGTTGATTAAGAAAAAGAAATACCATCCATCTAATTTTGGAGACAAATCAAAATAATAGAGAGAATAACAACCTAGAATAATTTTTGTTAAATTCCGTGCAATTTTTAAGGAAAATAAATAATCATTTAATTAACTAAAATAAAAAGTTATTTTTGAAAACTTTTAAAATACGTAATAATTCAACAAATATTTATCAAGTTGTTACTAAGTACAAGGCAATGCAATAGGTATTTTAAGATATTCACTCATTCAAAAATACATACTGGGCACTTCCTATGTGCCTTTGTTCTACATTCTGGGGCTATGTTGGAGAATTAGAAAGACCATTCAAAACCATTTTTAAACATCATTCTGTTCCAGACATTATTTTTGGCAGTTGGGTGCAGTAATAAAGAAAATAGAAAGATTCCTTGTCCTCTCATATTCTAGCTGATAAAAATATCTTTTATATTTCTGTCGCTATCTTGGTTGGAAAGTACCACTTCTGCTGCTGCTATAAAAACACTTCCAGTATTATCTGTGTGACCGTATGCAAATTACTTAGCCACCTTGTGCCTCAGTTTCCTTATTTGTAAAAAGGGGATAATTACATTATCTGATTCAGAGACGTGCTATGAGGATAAAAGAAAAAAAATATGTCAAAAGCATTCTAACAGTGTTTGATACATAGTAGGCGGTCAGTTAAGTGCAACCTGCCATTATTATTATTACTATAGTTCTCGTTATTATCATCAATATGAATATAGCCAATAGTATTATTTATTCATATGATAATAGGCAAGTGACATTCTAGCTTTGTTCATTCATAAGGGGTGGACATTAAATGTGGCTTTTTGTGTCGGTGGAGTCGTCTGAAGGATCTCAGGGCTGCTTAAAAAATAACTCCCTCTCCCTGCACCTCAGTCCATACACATCTCCTTCATAGAGAGCTCCCAGGGGTGAAATTCCCACCACTCGGCTCTGAGGGTAGGAGTCCCCTCTCCAAAGGATCTCCCTTAAAACGGAGTAGAGTTTACAATGTGCACATATCTTTCCTTGGGGAGTAACAATGCCCAAAGTACATTATCATATGGGTCAGCTTATAGGCCAGTTCCTTTCTTGGTGGCAAGAATGTGGTAATATTCAAGAGCAGTGGCATCCCCGGGGCATAGAGTAAGGTCTGTGGGCAGAACAAAATCAGAGGAGGAGGCCAAGAAGGAGCGTGGGGGTTGCCAGAGATGGGTGCTGCTACTTGAAGGTCAGAGTGAGTTTTATTCAAATGACTGAGAACACCAAAGCAGCTGTTCCTGTCCTGTTCTTCCCTTGATGTGAGCATTAGGCAGGGGGTCAGTGGCAGAATTTGATTGACGGGAAATTCCCTCAGAACACTGCAGGATGCAATACCCAGGGTGGAGTGTCTGAGGCAGACAGAGTGAAACCAAGGGTGCATTGTTCAAATCTCCCATAATGAGAAGGAGGCTGCTGAGGAGACATGGCTGCCGGATTCGTCTTTTGAGCAATCAAAATGCAATAGGAAATATACATGGAAAGAAAGAATTTGAAAAGTTTACGCTTATAAAGAAAATGTTCTCAGCAAAAATGTCACTCAATTATAAAATCGCTAGAAGCCCGGTGCACAAAATTCATGCACTGGGGGGGGGGCGGGTTTGTGGGGGTCCCTCAGCCCAGCCTGAACCCTCTTGCAGTCTGGGAGCCCTTGAGGGATGTCCGAATGAATTGGGAGTGGTCCTAAGTTGGCAGTTGGACATATTTAGCGCTGCCGTGGAGGTGGGAGAGGCTCCCACCACCGCCACCGCTGCTGCGCTCGCCAGCCGTGAGCCCGTCTTCTGGCTGAGCAGTGCTCCCCCTGTGGGAGCGTACTGACCACCAGGGGCCAGTTCCTGTGTTGAGTGTCTGCTCCCTGGTGGTCAGTGCGTGTCATAGTGACTGGTCAGTCGTTCCGCCGCTTGGTCGATTTGTATATTAGCCTTTCATTACATAGGATTTGTGAACTAAAATGAAAGATGGAATTGGAAATTTAGCAAAGGGGATAATAAATACTGAAATATTCCAGTTTGCATTGAATTGTGGATTTCAGTGACTTTTACCAGCATGAACTCTATGTAGGGTTATGAGCAATGTAGTGAAATCAAGACAATAAATGTGAGCATCACACAGACATTTTGAAGTTGATGAACCTTGGAAATTCCTTTTCTGGCACAGGTACAAAATTACCCAGGTTGACTTTTTATGTATTTGCATTCACCACATAATAAGCAATCAGGAGATAATGAACAGTCCTCGAATTCACTTTAAGCTCTATAAACTCAGTCAAAGCAACAGCTATTTTACTTCGCAGGGCTGTGGCCTTTAGAAAAGTGATGGCAAATGATGTAACATATAATCACACTGGTGTCATTCTGATCAAATCAAGAATAAGTCCCTTGTGTGGTGAGTGTAACAGGCAGAAGTAGGAGTGATTCCATATTACAACATCAGGACCAGGCTGTGGCAAAGTCAAATAATGGGCTCCCCCTTCCCCAAAGAGGGCTTTTAGGACCATCACAGAGCTCACTGTCCCACATTTTCTATCCATCAACTTACACGGGGTCTGAAATTTCTATCTTTAAATTCCCATTTTTGAGTTGACATCATGTCCAGAAGACATAATTCTTTTATCTAGGGCAGTGATTCTCAACCTTCCTAATGCCACGACACTTTAATACAGTTCCTCATATTGTGGTGACCCCCAACCATAAAATTATTTTCGTTGCTACTTCATAACTGTAATTTTGCTACTGTTATGAATCGTCATGTAAATATCTGATATGCTATATGTGTTTTCATTGTTACAAATTGAACATAATTAAAGCATAGTGATGAATCACAAAAACAATATGTAATTATATATGTGTTTTCCGATGGTCTTAGGCGACCCCTATGAAAGGGTCGTTCGACCACCAAAGGGGTCGTGACCCACAGGTTGGTGACCCACAGGTTGAGAACCGCTGCTCTAGAGGTTACTTAGCTAAGTGAGTTAATGAACATGAATATATTTGCTTCTATTAGTTATCAGCTAAGTTTGCTGTCACCGGCCTGGAGAGACAGGGACACGCTGTATGAAATGCCTGGAATAGGAGCTGCCTGGAGAACTAATCTGCATGGCTGACCCGCTGACCACACAGGGCAAGAGCACCCAGGCACTTGTTTGATAGGAAGGTTCTAAAAGGTTAGGCATCTGCACTTTTAAAAGAGAAAGATGCAAATTGATCATCCCTCTGTGACATCCACCAGCCAATCAGGAGTGAGTATGCAAATCAACCTGACAAAGATGGCGGGTTGATTTGCATACACAGGCCCTGAGTGGCCGGGGGTGAGGTGGCTGCTTGTGCATACGCTGGCACCAAGTGGCCAGGGTTCCGGGGACAGGCGTCCTCGGGACCCAGGCTGCTCTGAGCCTGTAGGCCTGCATGTAGGCCCAGAGTGGCAGGGGTCCCGGAACGCCCCTGGCCACTCTGGGCCTATGCTTGCAGGCGCTGAGCGGCCAGGGGTGGGCGGGAACATCCCCAGGACCCAGGCGCTCCGAGCCAACATGTGCGCAAGCAGCCGGGGGCGAGGCAGGAACGTCCCTCACAGTGAGCGAGCAGACAGCGGGGCCCTGCTTGCCCCTGGCCCCTGTGGTGAAGGGCAAGCAATCCCCCACAGAGAGCAGACACCAGGGCCTGCAGTGGCATCAAGCAGGCAGGTCTGCGGAGAGCAGAGAACCATGGGGAGCAGGCCTAAGCTGTCAGTAGGACATCCCCTGAGGGCTCCCAGATTGGAGAGGTTGGGCTGAGGGATCCCCCCACCCCCGCCCCCGTGCATGAATTTCATGCACCGGGCCCCTAGTAGAATATAAAATACTGGGGCAGGGACTTGATGCAAATTCCAGGGAAACCATCACTGATGTCAATTTTGCTTAAATTTGGTTCTTTAACAACATTTTCAAGAAGGGATTTTCCTAATACAATTAAACTTGGTTAAAAAACCATTGAAATCTTTTAACATCGCCTTCAAATACTCTGAGGACAATGTAATATGTCTTCATGTATCTAGTATCAAGGCACAAATAGTGAGACCCAAGCTGGTAAACCCAGAATGAAGTCATTACCATCCTTACTTGTGTGGGTAACAAATACCTTGATTACTATCTCACCCCATACTCAAAAGTTAATTCAAGACGGGCCACAGACTTTAATGTAAAACCCGGTAGCATAATGCATTTAGAAGAAGACTTCTTTGTAGGTAGAGATTTTGCTCATTGATTCTATGTCAATGAAAAATAATTCTCCAGTGAATTCTTATATTTTTGCATTCCTACTATTTACCAGGCACTGAGCTAGTGGCTTCATAAGGAGTACCTATAAATAAACCTATTAATCCTTTGGGATAGGCTATTTTTTCCTTCTTATTTTAACACATGAGGCAATTGACACTCTTTGGATTAACTCCATGAAACTTATATGGCTAGTGATGACAGAAATTATATTTAAGCCAAGGTCTGGTGCCAAACCTACCCAGTCTTCCCAAACTGTCACATTTTCATAATCAAGGCTTCTCACAGTCCCTGAGGACAAAATAAACAGTCCTGGGAATTTGTAGATGCGGCCAACATAGATAGAGCTGTGGGAAAAACAACTCAAAAACTGTGACTGGAAATCTGAAATGTTGTTTGTAAGAACTTATTCTATATAATAAAAGCCTATTATGCTTAGTGTCTGGTCATCCAGTCATCTCTTCAACCAATCAAAGCATAATATGCTAATGATATGCTAAGGCCACTCAACTGCTCACTATGATATGCACTGACCACCAGGGGGCAGACACTCTTGACTGGTAGGTTAGTTTGCTGCTGGGGTCCGGCCAGTCGGGACTGAGCCAGACAGGCCAGATACACCCTGGAGCCCTCCTGCAGTCCTCCCTGGCTGGCCAACCTCTTGCATCCCTCCCCTGCCCTGATTGTGCACCGGTGGGGTCCCTTTGCCTGGCCTGCGCCCTCTTGCAATCTGAGACCCCTTGGGGGATGTTGGAGAGCCAGTTTCGGCTAACCCCGCAGGCCAGGCCATAGGACCCCACTGGTGCATGAATTCATGCACCGGGCCTCTAGTATGTTACAGAAAGAAGCACAAAAGGATTCTGAGCATATTACTGAACTCACACAATGCCTATTATCTGAATGATTTCAATGTGAACTATTTTAAGAAGCTAAGTTATTTGGAGCATGCACCTGTTAGAATAAATCACTTTATAATCCTTTCTTTTGATAGAATTACAACTGTCAAAAATGTTTAGACAAGAAAAAAAAAGCTATTCGTTCTTCTTCTATTGGTCCCTGCTAAAATAGCTCTCTGATGACTAGGAGAAAGCAACTATAGAAACTTGGAGAACAAATATGTCTTTTAAACAACAGCCTAGTAATACTGGAGTCACTGGTGTTGCTGGAGAAGGTCTCAGAAGTTATCTGTCCATAAATAAGTTTCTCTTCTCTTTGTCATAGTAATGAAGTTTTTACTATTAGAGATTACATTTTAGGGCTTGATGCTATTTTGCTTCTTAGGAATATCTGATTGAAATTAGAATACCTCTTGGGAGAGGTGAATCATTAAGCTTATGAATAAAAACATAAGTTCATGGATAAGGATGTTAAACAGAGAAGGCAAATAGGGCTTCCACTATGTCACTGTACAAAAATAATGTGATATGCACCTTAAATTTATACAATGTTACATGTCGAATTTATCCAACAACAAAAAATTAAAATAGAAGGCAAATATGTTAGGCAGGATAGACTATTCTATGCCATGGTAACATATAAATCTTAAAAACTCAATGGTTTTACATAAGGTTTGTTTCTCACACACAAGGTTGCCAAGTAGGTTGTGACTCTGGAGACACCTTTTGTCCATGTGTTAGCAAAGGAAGCCAGCTTGCTTCCCTCTTATTGCTTTGTCTTCTCAAAAGGTGCCCGGCCATGGTCTCTGCCAAAGGACATGGCATGGGTCACCTCCACTCATGCCCCATTGATCAGAGCTTGGGCTCACTGTCCACCTCATACAGAAAAGACTGGGAAATACCTCCCCGTAAGCCCAGGCACAGGAAACAATATAATGAACGCAACACTGTCTGTTCCACAACAAAGTTATCATTCGTGGTGAGAGGGGCATTAAAAGAGAGGTTAGAAAATTAAAAATGTGAATTTAGCCAGTTTCAGGAAACATCTAAAATGGCTAATCTATATATATAAAAGTCTAAGCCGGGGGTCCTCAAACTTTTTAAACAGGGGGGGCCAGTTCACTGTCCCTCAGACCGTTGGAGGGCCGGACTATAGTTTTTAAAAAAACTATGAACAAATTCCTATGCACACTGCACATATCTTATTTTGAAGTAAAAAAAACAAAACAGGAACAAATACAATATTTGTATTTGCATGTGGCCCGTGGGCCATAGTTTGAGGACCCCTGGTCTAAGCGATCGTCCATCTGTTTGACCATCCGACCAGTAGCTATGATGAGCAATGACCACCAGGGTGCAGACGGTCCAGACCAGTAACTATGACACACACTGACCACCAGGGGGCAGACGCTCAATGCAGGAGCTGCTGAGCTGCGGTGACTTGGCAGCTGCGGTTCTCAGGTGACACACCAGGACCAGAGAGGAGGGAGCCCGATTCTGGGCTGTGTCACCCGAGAAGCACCCTCTCACAATCTGGGACCCCTCGGGGGATGTTGGAGAGCCGGTTTTGGCCCGATCCCTGCAGGCCAGGCATATGGATCCCACTGGTGCACGAATCCATGCACCAGGCCTCTAGTCTTATATAAAGACATGAAATTTAGAAACAACAGCTACCTGATTCCACATACATATCCTCCTGGTGTAAACATTGGTCAGCCCCACAGGTACTGACTATCCTTCCCATAGCCCCATCTTGTTAACTCTCCAATCTTATCCTGAGGAAAGATCCGAGATGTTCTTTACTACCAAGGCATGTCACTATCAGGAATGTGACCAAACATAGTTCTCTACCTTCCTTATGTCCCAAAGAAGTTCACATATGAGAGAATGAGCCATCTATCCCCTCAAGTCACATGGATTCAAGAGACTGTCATTTTTTTTTTTCCACTCTGTGAAATAAAGGAAAAGAAGAAGAGATTTTCAGATTCAGTATAAATCTCATCCTCACACCTGCTCCTTTGGAACATGGGGCTGGAATTCCAGGAGAAAGAGATGTAAAGGAAAGACCAAGTGGGTTGGCTGTGAATACTAGTAAATTAGTTTTAACTGACGTTCATTTTATTTAACTCTTCTTTGTAGGAAAATGATTTTCCAAGTCTTTTCATTATGATTTACAATTACGATTAAATACATCACTGAGAAGTTGTGATGAAGAATTAAATTCTATTTTTGTTTGAAAACCACCTTTGTAGGTATCATTTTATCATCAGGGAGAAAGATATAGCAAATACTTCTACTAGGCTTGAAAATTTCCTTTCATCAAGATTAGGAGATTACGAAACCTATTTCAAAAGACATTACCATTCTTTTATAAAAAATACTATTTCACATTACCTTATGTAATAAATATTGATTGTTATCAGCTCAATTCAGTAAGATGTTTGCAAGTATTATTCAGGACACTATCACACACATCAAAGTGTTCAACAAATATTTTGTAAATAAAATGAAGATGATGAAAATGAGCAATGTCGTATTATATTTCTTTGCAATTTGGTAAGTGTAACCAAATACCAGATGATTCCAGTTACTGTGTAAATCAATTGGCAGGAAATTGATAAATAATTCCTGCAAAATTATTGAGTCAACATCAGCCTCAGAGTAAAAACCATGTTGAGCCCAGCTGGCGTGGCTCAGTGGTTGAGTGTCGACCTATGAACCAGGAGGTCACAGTTCGATTCCTGATCAGGGCACATGCCCAGGTTTCAGGCTTGACCCCCAGTGTGGGGTGTGCAGGAGACAGCCGATCAATGATTCTCTCTCATCATTGATGTTTCTATCTCTCTCTCCCTCTCCCTTCCTCTCTGAAATCAATAAAAATATATTTAAAAACAAAACCATGTTGAACATATGAGTAGAGCAACAATAATTGTTTCTGAAGTCACTGCTTTCTGAGAATGAGGTTTTAACAAATAATGGGTTTATGGAAGATTAGAGAACTGGCCTTAACATAAAAAGGCAAGGTTACTATACATTATGAATGGAGACCAAAGCAACCAGCAAGAGCCACCATCACAACAACAGCAACATTCAACTTCTGATTTCCTATAACCATATGCATTTGATTGGCACGTATTGGATGCAAATAGTCTTTAATACCAAGTCAATTAGATGAAAAGTCCTGGTCACATGAGTGTTTCTTTCAGGACACATGATTTTGAGGACTTCGATCCCTTTCTCTTGCTTTTTGTCTTGGTGGCCACGATGCTGGAATCTGTGAGAACCGGGAGATGACGAGGCTGGACAGAGCAGCTGTGTGATTGACCACTGCATGGTCCCCGGGCAGAGGACTGAGTCTGCTCACTGGGGTGGGGCTAGCCCATGGTGCCTGATTGATGAGCCCGCCTCTTCTCAGCTCTGACACCACATGACACATCCACCAGCCAAGGCCGCTGGAGTATGAGATTGTGGCATGAACTTGACTCAAGTGGGGGTCTTCCCTGAAGGAAAGAGAGTATCAGAAGAAGAGAAAAGTCTTGATTATAAGCACTATGATTGGGACCATGGTTACCACAGTTCAAGCTGTTGATGTGTAAATACTGGATTAGGAACTATATATCTGTAAACAAAGACTTCGGTTTTTCATGGCACATTAGATAAAAACTAAGATTTTTATAAAAACAAATCTGTTTAGTTCAGTCGGTGAGGGCTGTAAAGGAATCGATGTGGAGCTTACGTGACTCACGCTAGCAGAGCTTGGGAAATACTTAGGTCAAAGCAGTGAAGGCCTGAAAGCAATGGTTGAAGTGCACCCACAGCCCAGTTGCCTTTATGCAAGCAAAGCAAAACAGGAACACGTGTGCCCAGCTAGCCGGTCTGGCTGGCTGGCTGGCGGGCAGCCACGGCTCAGCCTGCCCAGGGAGAAAATGGCAAGAAAATAAGCCAGCAGCTGCTCAGAGCAAGGTCTGATGGTGGGTGTGGAGGCTCTTCTGGGCGAGCCAGGGAAAAGAAGGTCAAGGTTTTGCTTGTGTGGCGCCTACAGAGAGACCCCCCGTGGGGGTGTCCTGCTCTCCCGGAAGGCCGGGTCCTCCTCGTGGGGAAGGACAAGGGTGTACAAGCTGTGTCAGTGTGGGGACTGAAGTGGGCTGCTGGGAAATTCTCCTGCAGACACTGCTCATTTCTAGCCACTGTCTGCTGTTGGATGTCCTGAGGTCAAGGTCTGCACTGACCTCTGCGCTGGGGCCAATGACTCCCATATTCACACACAGGGGAAGTGCTTCATTCCCAGAAAGAGGTTCAGGGAGAAAGTGAGGTGATAGCAGAAAGGCTTCCTGGGTAAGAGTGCAAAGACAGACTCAGCCTTCCGGCCAACAGGCTCCTGTCCCCAAGTCTGAGTGAAATACCTCAGGGCAGCATTGTTGGTCGAAGGGCTCCTGGCCGAAGAATATAGAGGTCTATTTTCCTCGAAGACTCTCCTCACCTCACCTCACCGACTCCGGATGACAACTGTCAGTTGTCTTTCTGACAATTCTGCGTCACAGTGCAGTCATTGGGTGGCTACTGAGCTTCAGCTGTGGGCCACGCGCCTCTGTAGTATTTCTTGGCTCTGAGCATATGTGATATAGTCACCTGTCCCTTTTCTGACTGTGTCCCGTCCAGGGTCACCATATTGCAGAACTCAGGGGGCACTATTCACATGGCGTTCTCTGTGGAGGGCCTCTCCTGGCGGTGTGCTCTGCAGGCTTTATTGCGTCAACCCAGAGCACCGTCCGTCCTTGGCCAGCAGAACCAATGTGTGTTGCTTGTTGAAGTTCATGCTAGGGTTTCATAAAAGGCGCCACACACAACAGTTGCTCAGTTCATGGAATCGTATTATTATGGCAATGCTGCTGCTGCTGAATGTATCTCCTCTGAAGGAAGGATTGAGTAGATGCATAGGTTCTTCAACTTGTTTGGCTGAACTTTCAGCTGTGAGCACTCTTTCCTGACCACCTTCTCCTTACTCTGCATATGGAATATGTGAACAGTTATTATATCTTGAAGAGATTTCATTGTTATATTTGTTTTATCGAGGAAAAGAGCTGAGTTTAAATCAAACGCAGGTAAAAATGATGTAGCTCTAGATCCCGGTGGTTTATTTTAGCCAGAGACAAGAAACATCTCTGCTTTGCCCAGCTATTCCCATGGTTCTTACAGGAAATAAGAAAGAGGTATTAGCTGGTCATCACGCACACCATTGCGGTTCTTCAGCTCTGTTTACACCATCGAGGTCCTAAACCTCATGGGGTCTCTCAACAAACCTGGGCCTGTTGTTCACTGAGATCACTTGGAAATGAGTTAGCTTCTTTGGCCCAGTTTCTAAGTTGATTTTCTATTCCATGATGATATTTTCAGTTTTCTCATATATATGATATAGTTTCACAGCTCATATATAGAAGCTACATTTATTTTTCACACATTAAACTTTATTATCTATTTCATTTCCAGAGATAGTTTTGAACCAGTTTGATAAAAACACACACAAAACTACAAATATAAGCAAATGTAAGCAAAAAATCAATCAGAGACCAAATTTGCTCAACAAAGTGTTAGACCTTGGACTGGGACACAGAAGATATAAAACCATGGTTCTTGTGCTCAAAGAACATACAATCTGCAGACCGATGGAAGTAATTACAAATGATTGAAAACAATATACTGATATAAAGCTATCTTTTACACTTTTTAAACAATTCTTTTTAAAAAATATATATTTTTGTTGATTTTTAGAGAGGAAGAGAGAGGGAGAGTGAGAGGTAGAAACTTCAATGGCGAGAGAGAATCATTGATTGGCTGCCTCCCGCATGCCCCCCCATTGGATATTGAGCCCGCAAACAGGACATGTGCCCTTGACCGGAATCAAACCCGGGACCCTTCAGTCCACAGGCCGACACTCTATCCACTGAGCCAAACCAGCTAGGGCTATCTTTTGCATTTAGAATTGTTTTAAACAAGGCAGAAGATCAATGTCAAATGGGTTGGTGCTTGAAGTGGGCCTTTAAACATGGGTTGGAGTAGAACACTCCAGGTACCTCACTAGGGACCACCCTCACTCTCCATCATTATTGGAATAACCCAATATTCAATACGCATCAACCTATGTGTGACCCATAGCCCATACCCCTGCGTTTCCCTCGACTTGAAACGTTTTTCCTTCGGCCTCAAATTAAATGCCACTCTCTCCACCTCAGCCTCCTTTCGCCCCCGAGTAGGCTCATTCTCCTTTATGCCCTGTTTTCTCCCTCTGTTGCCCTCACCAAACCTGTAAGCACATGCTCACTGGTGTAATTCCATTTCAGTGCTGGCCCTGGGTCCACATGGGGGCTCCAGAGGGTGAGGGCCGGGCAGACCGGTACTTTATTCATAACCTAACACGGCGTCCAAGCACCTGGGGCCTGACACGCAGGGAGAAATGAGGCAAGCACAGCAGATGCAGGGGGAACAGAGGCGCATACAGCTTGGTGCCAACCTGAAGAGCGCACGTGTAACCAAGAACGGCAGGTGCTCAGGCAGCAGCTAAGGCTTCTAGGGCCAGTGTGGTGAGAATTCCGGTGTTCCTGGCGTGGGGAGGTCCCTGTCCCACAATACATACTTCAAGTTACCTGCTAGAAGCGCGGATGGGTACAGAGATGGATGCGCAGATTTTAAGGAATGATGAGACAGGTGGCCGTGGTGGAGTAAACGCATCCGCGGCGCAGTGCCCTTAAATGAATGACAACCCGAAATGGCAGCCTGGGGAGAGGGGAGAGATGCGCGAAGTGCTCTTCGTTCTTTGATAAATTTTTTCTCATTGATGTGTAATTATTCTTCTCTTTTGTCTTTGAAATTATTGTTTTAGGCTTCCCAGTTCGGCTTGTTTATTCTGTGGCAAGATTAATGACTGTCGCACAAAATTACCAGTAATTATGTGCGTTTAGTGTTTTGCGTCGCCCCGGAGATGGCAATTAGCAGGTTGCGGGACCCTGGCGACTTTACCTTTAGGCGTGTTTTCCTAATATTAATCACCATGTGCAAGCCATCGCCCTCCTCGGCTGTCGTGGCTGTCCTTGTGCGGGATGAGAGGATGGTCGTTCGGAAGGACACGTGTGTGTGCAAGCACGCGCCAAACAGAAAAACCGCCCGTCGTGAGGGCGTCGGAGGAATGCTACCAACTCAGACAGGGCCAAGCATGCCTGGGCGCAGGAATTCGGGAAACCGGCGTTTTGCTTTGTTTAAAGGGGAAATCCGAAAGCTGCCGCTCTGGAGTCAGAGTGTGAAGAGGGTGAGGTGGCACCAAAGGAGACGCCCTTCTCTGGAGGGAGGGAGGGCGCGTGGGCCCTGCCCCTGCAGCGCAGGCAGCAGCGCAGCATCCCTGTGCGAGTTCGGTCCCTGAGAACCACGCCAGGCATGAGATCGCACCCCGGCTCCCAGGGCCTCCCACCACTGTCTGTGCAGGTTCAGGGCGGGAATGATGCATCCTGGCCTGACCCTGACCCAAGCCTCCGGCCTGCTTCTGTAGCTCTCCCTCCACTTCCTTTTCTCACCTCAGGAAACGGGCATTAGAATGCATCCCAAACAGGCACAGCGAGGGTGCCATGCCCTCCTCCCTGGGTGCGGTGGGCCCCCCGAACTCCCCTACCCTCCTGTCCCTGACCAGGGACAGTCTGCGGGTCCCTCCAGGTCAACCATCTCTGCCACCCCCTCCCGGAGAGACCCCCGGGCCCTCTCGGGAGCTCCTGCCACAGCTCCCGGCTTCCAGCCGCACAAATGATGCGCCGCATCCTCCATGAGGCCCTGGAAAGGCAGCAGTGACCAGAATCGCGGCGGCTCCGCTCTGGTGGTTGGTACCCTCTGGTGGAGCCAGAGAGGCGATGGCCAAGCAAGCCGACGAGAGGAAAAGTGATTTCACCCAGTGATCTGGGCACAGGGAACCGAGAACACGCTCAGGAGAGCCCTGGGCAGAGGGGAGCATGCCAGCCGAGCACCGGGCATCTGAGTGGGAATCAGTGCTCAGCGCTGGGCCCTCCTGTGAGCACTGATGTGTATCAACTCCCCTCCTTCTCACAACGACTCCCCGAAGGAGAGACTCTTCCCGGCCCCTCCTTACAGACGGGGACACCGAGGCACAGAGGGGGAGTCCCCGCACCCGGGACAGGGCTGGTGAGCGGCAGAGCTCCATTCAGACCCAGACCCCTGCCTCCCAAAGCCCACGTCTGTCACGTTGTTCGAGCGGTCTCTCAAGAAGCATCGGATATTGCATTGATATTTACCTTTTCCTTGCACGTTTTTCCTACTAGAACATGAATAAATTGATGGTTTGAGCTCAGCCCCAAGAATAACGCTCAGGCCCTGGCCGGTGTGGCTCAGTGGATAGAGCATGGGCCTGCAGACTGAAGGCTCCCGGGTTCGATTCCAGTTAAGGGCATGTACCCCAGTTGCAGGCTCCTCCCCAGCCCAGGCTCTGGTCGGGGCTCATGCAGGAGGCAACCAATCGATGTATTTCTCTCACATCGATGTTTCTCTCTGTCTTTCCCTCTCTCTTCTGCTCTCTCTAAAACTCCATGGAAAAAATATCCTTGAGTGAGGATTAACAAAAAAAAAAAGAAAAAAAAAGAAAAAAGAAAAATGCCCAGATCTTAGTCTATTCTTAATCAAAGTTTACCGAATGAGCGCATGCTTGCACTGAGCCCATCTTGATGAAATGAAGGGTCAGTGCTCAGCATCAGATAAGCGATTAAAACATTAGCTCTCCCTCCCTCCCCAGCTCCCTGACTTAGACTCCTAAGCCTGTTGTTGAACTTTGAGTCTCAGGGAGATTTATAGGGAAGGAGGGCTCGCCTTCACAATATAACGTATCAAAAGGAAATCAAGGAAACCAGCTCTTTTAATTTGTTAGCAAAAGATGAAAAGGAGTGACTTGGGTGAGCTCTGAAGAAAAACACATGGAAGCAAGGGACCTGGAGAGCCGTAAATTTCCTGCCTCCCACATAAAAACCATGGTCCCGTTCTGCGGAGAAGCCATTTGGAAAACTTCCACGCGCACGCTTTTTGGAGAAAATGCAGGAGGAAGACAAAGTTGGTTTAATGTCTTTAATGGGCACTTCAAAGTCCCGGGCCACTCGATCATTTTCACAGCTTTCTGACTGTTATCACCCCCAGGCGTTGCCAAAACCACCCCTTGAAAGGCTGCAGTAAATTCGAAAGGCAAATCGGATCCGGAGTTTTTTGCATGAGAGAGAACTATGCCTCTTTGGAGGGCTTCTCTCCCTGGAGGTCTGCCCTCCGGGGTGCTGGAGGCCTGGCCACAGGAACAGTGAAGGACACCGGGTGGTTTTGAAATGCTTCGGTAAGTTGGGTGACTTTCGTGAGCCTGAATATGGCATTTGAGAAAAACACATGATTCTTCCATGAGAAAGTGAGCATTTATACAAGAAGGCATCGGCCACCGCGTTCTCAGAAGGGACCGCTGTGTTCCCGCCGCTGCTGAGTTTGATGGAAAAGGAGGGTGCTATAGACTGAAATCCTCACCCCCGCGGGCATGAGAGCGTTAGAGGTGGGCCTTGGGGGTGATTAGGTCATGAGGGTGGAGTCCTTGGGAGTGGGATTAGTGCCCTTTATTGAGAGATTTCAGAGAGCTCCACTGACCCTTCTGCTTGGTGAGGTTACAACAAAAAGACAGCCGGCAGTCTATGAACCAGGAAGCGGGTCCTCACCGGGCCCCGAATCTGGGATGCCTTGATCTTGGACTTCAGCCTCCAGAACCGTGAGAAACAAATGCCTGCTGTTGATAAGCCAACCAGGGGTGGACTCTGTATGGCAGCCTGGCGACAGGTGGCGAGCGAAGAAGAACGCAAGAGAGCATTCTCTACATTGTGAGCCCAGCGCCTCGGTGCCTTCTCTTTTAGTTAGAATGTGAAGTGTCATAAGCAGGGGTCACCCTGCCGGTGCGACGTCTGTCTCCAGTGCTTTATTCGTCTCTAGAAGGCGCACTGGAAAGGTGAGCAGGTGCTCCCACGACACTGGGCAGAGACCGCTCTGCTAAATGAATTCCTGGGGCTGGGCAGAGTGACAAGGGAAAGGAGCATTTCATACAGTTAGCCAGCTAGCACCAACACAACGGAGCTGGGGACTGCGAGTATTCAGTCTCTATTATCAACCCGTTTTGTAACGCCGCAGTTAGAGAACCGAGCCTAGTAAGGATTAAAGCAGCACAAAGGGAGCAAGAGGGGCAGCAGGGAATGGACAGTTGCTGCGTCCCAACGTCTCCGGTCAAAGTGATGAGAGCCCGGTGTAGCGGGGCAGCTTGGTGTCCAGCGGACAAAAGAAAGGCTACCAATTGCCCTGGCCAGTTTGGCTCAGTGGATGGAGAGTTGGCCTGGGGGCTGAAGGGTCCCAGGTTGGATTCTGGTCAAGGGCACATGCCTGGGTTGCAGGCTCCATCCCCAATAGTGGGCATGCAGGAGGCAGGCAATCAATGATTCTCTCTCATTATTGATGTCTCTCCCTCTCCTTTCCTCTCTGAAATCAAATATATATATTTAAACAAATGCTACTAATTAATGAGTGTTACAATTACAAATGGTGGGCCCAGAGTCTAATTCTGGCGTTGCACATAGTAGATACTCAAGAAATTTTAAAGACCAATTTCCTGACCAGTCTGATGTGCTTGAAAGAAAAAAAGAAATAGGGGTTCTGTTGTTATTATCCCGTCAATTTGGAAGAGAAGGCGTGACACAGAAAACCCAACTGACGTGGATGTTAAATGGTTCAAAGAGCACCCCCAAGTGTGACCATGTGACAGGTGGAGCATGAATCAGCTTTTCTCTTTGCACCCACCCCTGAGGTTAGCAAAAGCACCATGGAGGACAGGCAGCGGACACAGCTGTCATAACCGCAGGTCGAACAGCAGGTGGCAGCAAAGGCTCCTGTAAGAGAAGCTGACTTGGAGGAGTAGAGAACTTGTTAGGGTGGCTGCAGAGAGAGAAGGCAGGCAGGGCGATTTCTTTCTTGTAAGCAAAGCACATGATGCGAGAAAGAAATCTATTGGGAAGGGCGATCCCGATAACCAGGTTTAAATGCTTTTCTGTCATTTCAATCGCCTTCCGACGAAATGAAAGGATTAAAAAAGCTTACTGAAAACACAAGTATCCCCCAGCAGAGCCCAACTAATCCTCTTACAAAATGGACATTTATGCTGCAGAGAGATGTTTGTCATAAGACATGGCATGCAATATTTATTATAAAAGTGGTCATCCAGACCTGCGTGGAAATACGCCAGTTGGAAGGCGATTTGCGTGTCGGCTCAGAAGAAATATTAAATGGAAGGACATTTATACCCTTCAAAGAAAGGATATGCGCAAAGGAAACATTACAGCAGCACTCGGTGCAGGTGGGCTCCTCGAGAATGTCATAATGGCCTGAGAACAAAATAGAAAGCACAGAACTCCTGGGTGTTCTTGAAGGATCCGAACTTAGGCAGGATGAAAATACTACCAAGACCAGGATGCATCCGTGTGGTGGAGAGGGAGGGGGGTACGACCTGTGGATCGCATAACACAGGGGATCTTCTGACAAGCAGATGTCAGAGCTGTGCCAGCATCAGGGCCAGCTTCGAGGTTCCCAGGAAAATCAGTGAGGATCCTAGAAGATGGGTTTTGGCAGAAGGCCACGCCTGACCTATCCGCATCTCCGCTGGGATGTTATCTGCTTTAGCTGGTGTCCAATCAAACTGGGGACTAAGGGATGAAGGTCAGTGTTTCCCAGGATATTTAAAGCAACAGAGAAAGAAGGCACCCAGTAGAGGGATTTTAGGCTCTGTCACCACACCCACTGGGTTCCAAATGCCATCGCAACCCTAGAAGACCTATGTGATGTTGTCCAAGTTATGAAATCTCCCGAGTCACAGTTTCTTGAATGTAAAGTGGATGCGCCAGGCAGTGTGAGGATTCAATAAGACAATGTATCAAGATGCTTACCTCGTAGAAATTAAGTCAAGTCATAACTGGACTTCTCTCTTCAGGAACATGCCACAGGTGTGGAGGTATTTTGAAGGATGTCTCCAAAACATCTCTCTAATGAACAGACTCCATGTCGAACATTCCTAATGGTTCTGCCTTCAGATGGAGCAAAATCTCCCGGGGACTTACATGGTGTGGCCAAGGCGGGTGCTAACAGCAGGGCTGAGCAGATGACGGACGTGAAGCTGGCCGCAGCCCTGTGTCCCAGCCACAGAGACCACCATCTCAATTGGATTTCCTATTCCCGAGTGCGAGACTTTGATTTCCCGCTGAATTCTTGGAAAGGAGAGCCAGCCCTTCCCAGTCAGTTGTGAGGAGGTGGGGGGAGATGGGGATAACTGAGTGGGTTCCGCCATGAAACAAGCTGCCTTGTGCCACGTCTGTAGCTCGAGGCAGCGTTCTCAGAGGGAGTGGACTGTCACTCTGAACCGTGAGTGCTACTAACGCTAAGGCTACACACATTCACACACGCCCTCAGTGTCTTCTTCTTGTCTCTCAGATGATCATATAGTCACCGTGAAATGAAAACAAATTCTTCATGGGCACTTCTTATTTTGCTTAAATGTTACAGATGAGGTTTTTTTTTTTAAATGCTTTTATTGATTTCAGAAAAGGAAGGGAGAGTGAGTGAGGGATAGAAACATCAACGATGAGAGAGAATCATTGATCACATGCCTCCTGCACGCCTCCTACTGGGGATCGAGCACCCAGGCATGTGCCCTGACCAGGATTGGAACTGTGACCTCCTGGTTCATAGGTTGAGGCTCAGCCACTGAACCACACCAGCCGGGCACGGATGAGATTTTTTCTTTTTAAGTAACCATGAAAAATAACATTTTTTAAAACACCAAGCTGCCAAGGATATTGTGAAAATCTTAAATAGCAGCAAGACTTCAAAGCAAGGCCCTCGATCAAGCTGGTACTTATTTACTCGGGAAATTTCACAAGCCCGGGAAGCAGTTCTGGTGTTGCTGTCATTCTCTCGGATGACGTATGGGGTGTGAGCGGTTTCCATGGCGTGTCTTTGAAATGTTTGTTCTTATGGTGACCTTGAGAAATATCTCTTACGGTGAAAAATATCTGCATTTGATATGGTTGATACTTAAAAGATCCTCGCAATATGCATATTAATGCAACTACAGATCGTCTAAATGCAGCATTGTGTTGGGATGAAGCGAAAACCTCACGTTCTGGGGCTGTTTACAATTTGGGGGGGGGGGCGTCGAGATACTTTATCTCTAATTGCTTCCTCCCAGCACATCCTTCTGCCGTGACTCATCAGCGGCGCCTCCCCCGCCGGAGTTTCTCCCTCAGTGACACTGATCTGCCTTTTGAGAACTGAAACCCAGAAAAAGTTGCAAAGATCTTCTGTAGCAGGATTGCCAAGGGCGCCCACAGCTCTCTGCTCACCACCCAGAAATTCAGCTCTTTGCTCCCGCCTTTATAGCCACTTATTTGTGGGGATCATTGCAAAACTTTCATTTTTCAAAGACACTATCCCTGAATTGTAGCATTGGGGTTTAGATCAGGTGAATGGGGTAGTAAGTTGTATGCCACTTATTTTAGTGTGTTGTTAGGGAACAATTTTTCATATATCACATATATATATATATATGATTTTTTGGGGGGTCCCATGCAAACATTTCTAGTGATGTGGTGATTACAGAAAAGATCACATTTCAGAATCTGGCTCCACAGTAATAATTGTCCTTAGGAGAAGGAAAAGGACCAGCAGTCACTTTTCACCCTGTGTGTTTCTCTAGCTGCGCTTAGCTTTATAAATCCACTAAGTCTAGAGAGTGCTTTAAACTTATCCGATGGGATGACTCCAATCGCAGAAGAGGATATCGAGACCTATCTCGATGCACAGATTGTCCCAGAGCGAGACAGCAACCTACTGCAGAGTGGAAGCGAGGGTGTCCTCTCCAGCCCTTCTCACCACGATGTTTTCCTATTACCTTTACTCTCACCATTCCTGAATTCTCATCGCATATGTTTACTCTGACAAGTGAAGGAGGACAACAAGCATCTAGTCTTCACAATGCTTCATTAATCTAAGATACAACCTGGTGTTAAGTTTCGGAGCAACATTCCCCAATAATCTGGAAAATATCTTTGAAATAACATCTCCCAAGCAGCTCGGGATAACCATGGGCGCCTGATTTCTAAGAAGAATTAGTAAATATTAAATAGTTAACGTAAAATATATAAAAATTATGTGTTCAGCCAATGAGCTTGCTCACGATCAGAATTCCCTGCACGTAGATCTGGGCGCGCGCGCGTGTGTACATGCGTGTGTGTGTACGTGCGCGCGTGTGTGTGTTTCAGGTTGGACTACATTCAGCTCCCCAGGTGATCACAACATGAGCCGCAGGTGAGAGCATTTTCCTGGCGCCTCTGGTCGCTAAGGGACAGCAGGGGACCCAGAAACCCGTCAGGAGCGCGTCCCGCGTCTCCTCCCCTCTGGAGGCGCTAGGGGGCGCTCCGGCACCGAGTTTGTCCCCGGAGCACCCAGTGCCCTGAACCCAGAGGCAGCACCCAGGGGAGGCCCTCGGTGGGAGGCCGATGGCGAGGGCAGAGGCAGGGAATCCCACGCCATGTGCTCCTGTGCACCGCAGCCCCCGCGGTCGACTTTTCTGCGCTCTGACCCCACGCACCTCCCCGCCTTGTGCCGGGAGACAGTTCCCCGCCCCTGGGCACAAAGTCGGGCGCAGGCGGCGGGGTGCGAGGGTTTACGGCTCTGGATGCGAGCGGTTCACTGTTCCCATAAATCTCGGTGAGCAATGGGGAGCGATCTCCCCATTAATCTCGCGTAATTAGCGTTCTGACCCCCGCGCCCCAGAAGCAGGGAGGACAAAGCTGCTGCAGACGTCCCATCCCGGGCGCCCCTCGCCGCCGACCCCCTCCCCCTGCATCGCGGGCTCCGCGCAGCCCTGTCCGCTGAAAGCACACCGGGTACCTGGACATTATTTATAAAGCGATTGACTTAAAAAAGAAAAGTGAAAGATCAGCCGCCGCAGACGGAGGGGTGGGCGCAGGCTGAGGCTTGGAAGGATTCTGCCTCCGGGGATGGGAACCCGCCCGTGGCAGCCGGTATTTCTAGGTGAGGGAGACCCCAAAGTGGGGGGACATTTAGGGGCTTGGAGACGGCCTTTCCTTCCACCAGCCGCTCTTGGGATGCACATCCCGGGCTGGGCGCTCTCCCAGCAGGTGGGGGCGGCGACCGGAGCGCACCCCAAGGACCCTACTCGGCGCTCCAACGCGCATTTCCCCGGCACGAATCCTGATCGGAACCTTTCCCGAGAGCTGCTGCGAAAAGGGGAGGCGGCCCCCAACGAGGAGGGGGTGTGGGGACCTGACAGCACCAGCCTGACCGGCCGCCCTGGGGGAGGGGGTGGCGGTAGCGGTACCCCGGAGGCCGGAGGCGCACACACCGCGCGCCGACGCCGAGCCTGCAGAGCCCCTGCCCGGCTCGGGATTAGCTGCTGCGGGTTTACGGGTTCAGGGGGCTTTACGTGAAACGAATAAATTTTTACTTGCTCCCGGGACGGCGTGTTGTTTATGGCGTGGACTTACTTAAAGCCTCTGTTGTGGGCGTTGAAATGATCCAAGTCCTGTGCAGGGTTCTGAGCATCACTGGGGAGCAAAATGCAATGCAGAGACCAGCCTGATGCTACACACACACACACACACACACACACACTCACACACACTCTCACACACACTCACACACACTCTCACACACACTCACACACACACACACTCACACTCTCACACACACAAACACGCACACACACTCTCACATACACTCTCTCACACTCACACACACACACACACACACACACACACACACACACATGCGGCCTGAATGCTCGCTTTTCTTTTTCACAAACCAGACCCCAATGTTTTCTAATGTCTCACGCAGAGGGCTAGGGGAAATGCAGTCTAGAAAATTATGCCTGAAATACTACAAGCATCAAAGACTTCCTCCACACACTGCATTCTGATAAAAAAACAAACCTCAAAACAAATCTATTTATACTCCATCCATCTGTATACGCTTAGGGGTTATTCCTCTTTTTCTGGCTCCCCCCCCCTCCCCCACAAGGTAAGCATAATTCGAGGCAAAAGTGGAGATTTGGCTCTTTTAACCCATAATAGCTGTCGTCTCTACACTTTGTTTATGAAATGGACTAAGAATGGGAGGGAGACTGACTCTCACGGAGCCACCGGGCTGTATAAATACAATATTCATTTTTTAAAAGCGGAGTGGAGTTGGTTTACTCTGAAGAACAGTAATTCAAACAGCACCTATCTGCTCCAGATAGAGTAGCCTGCAGTCTATGCGGGCAGGTTTGAGGTTTAGAACAAGGTTTGATTTATTCCCTTTCTATCAGTGATTAATGCCCCTTAATTAGCTAATCTCAAAGACATTATTTACAACCGGGGCAGGCGGAGGGAAAC
Source organism: Myotis daubentonii (assembly GCF_963259705.1). Classification (NCBI taxonomy): domain Eukaryota; kingdom Metazoa; phylum Chordata; class Mammalia; order Chiroptera; family Vespertilionidae; genus Myotis; species Myotis daubentonii. The sequence continues at coordinate 113,573,387 of NC_081843.1, forward strand.
TGATGACCCAACACTTCTGTCAGCTTGAAATTTTGAAACAACAACCAAAAAAAAAAAAGCTTTATTCAGAGTGGAGTCCGGAGTCTTTCAGATGCACTTCAAAATAACAAAGAAACCCAGAGAAAAATATTTGAAACCAAAATAAAATAAAATAAAAAGCAAGAGCAAGTAAAACTCCCTCCAACCATGTCCCTCCCCTTTCCCCAGAAATTGCTGCCTGGGGCAATTCTAGGATGTAGATATTATAGATAGATAGATCGATAGATAGATGATAGATAGATAGATATTATAGATAGATGATAGATATTATAGATAGATGATAGATAGATAGATATTATAGATAGATAGATAGATAATCTTCCCTTTGTCTTTCTTCCGTTTAAAAACCTATAAAAGCCTTAATTTTGGGAGGGTTTATGGTTGAGCTTTCCCGAGTTGCTTACAGGAACAGTGTGGAATTGGACAGCAATTTTCTCTGTACTTTTCCAAGGAGGGCCGTCAGGGTTTGGGGACCAGGTTTGCTTCTCACAACTGGTGCCTGGGAACTCCGGGCCATCTGGGCCGCCTGAGAGCGTGGGGCAAGGGCAGGCCAAGGGGTTCCTGTCCGAGGATTTCTCTTCTAACTGCGCCCCCAGCACCCCCCTCCCAGCAGCTCAGTTCCAATGGCCTCAGACTCAGCTCTGCACGAAGCTCCAGCCCCTCCTTCTTTCTTGGTAGGAAACCAGGCACACCGTGAACTCTGGGGCTGAAGGGGTCGCCTTGGGGCCTGAAAATGCGGACCGGGTCGGGAAAGTCGCCCAGGGCCTTGGGGGAGGACCAGCAGGCGGCCAAGCCTCCCCCGGCTGCGGCGCTCCAGGGGGGCCGCTGCCTGCCCTGCCTGCCTTCACAGTCGGCAGTGGGTCATCTGGGCCGGGGATCCCTCTCTGTCCCCGTTCAGAACCTACAGCGAGGAGAGCACCCCACATTCACGCTCATCCCCGTGACTTTTCTCCAAGGAAACCCGTCCTTTCATTGCATCTGGGTCCTTTGTGAACATCTCCGAAGCTGTGGGCACCCTGAGGGCTGAGGGGACTGAGGAGGCCCTGGGAGGTGCCCCTCCCAGTGGCTGGGAGAGAAGCCTGAGGGTCGCCCGTGGACTTGTGAATCCAGGACCTGAGCGGGAGCAGAGGAGACCGGAAATCCGAGGGAGCCCGCCAGGCAGCCAGATCATGGACCCGCATCCCGCCTGGACAGTAGGCGGCCAAGGAGCGCGCACTGGCTGGGGACAGGGAGGGAGGCTGTGGGCCAGGTGTGTGGGTGCGTGTGGCCTGGAGGAGGAGGAAGGTGGGGCTCCAGACCCAGGAAAAGCCAGAGGACTGGCACCCTCTGTTTGAAAGCTCCGCATCCTAAGTCCTAATCGCAGGAGCGAGGTCAGTGTTAGCTCTGCCCCAGGAGAGGCGCTCGGAGAGGAATGAACTGAGAGCGCGCACTCCCCACCCCGCTTCCTGGCTGACTTCACTTTTCTTGAAATCTCTGGGCCTCGGGGTTCCCTTCCCCTCAGTTGTCCCTTCTCCCTCCTCTGCCCCCTTCCACGCACACCCGCCCTGAGGCAGAGCCGGGAGAGAGGGAGGGAGGCAGGGGGACAAAAGCGACGCGGTTTTCAGGGTGAAAGACAAGCCGAGCAGCCGGATGACCGGCCTGCGTTTCCATTTGCGGGGTTCACTTGGGCACAGTTGGTGGGGTGACCATTTCGCCTGAGAGATTCACCGTTAGCGTCTCAAAGTTTCCAATGATTGTGGAATCCTGCTTGTAAAAATACCGATTCTTTTATTATTTATTTTACTGTTTGTTTTTTTCCTCCTTGGCCCAAATGAAACCGGGGGAACGTGCTTTGGTCTCCTTTGGTCTCGGGAAGACAGGAGGGCGTGGTGGGAGGACAGCTGTTGAATCCAAACAAAGACCCTTCAGCTCCCAAGCCCTTTGGGGTTCCACCTGGGGGGCTTCTCCCTCCCTCTCCCCACTCCCATGGGAAGGAAGGCACGTCAGCTCTGATGCCTGCACGCCAGGCCGACCGGACAGGGAAGAAGGAACGCCAGGCAACCAGGGGTGGTTGAGATGTGGTTTCTGGGCGTGCAAATTAGGAAACAAACAGATCAGCCAGGGAAGCGGTAATGACCCCAACACTCGGGGCCTTGGCGATGCTGAGTCAGAAATGAATCATCTCTTTGCTCCTCTAGTTTCCTCTCCATCCAAAACTGTGGGCCCACCTACCCGGCGCCAGGGAAGCCCAAACTGCAAGCCGTGTTGAGACACAGGCTTGAAATCTGCCTGGAACTAACAAAGCCCAGCCGGCTCCCTGCACCTCCCTCCCTCCTGCCCTCCGCCCCTCTCCTCCCGCGCCTCCCCAATTAGTGCCAGCAGCCAGCCGGCCTTACACCTGCTGCTGGGATCTTGGTAGCTCCGGGCAGAGGTTTTGGAGTTCTGTGGAGTTGGGGGAAGGGGGTCCTGCCATGGCACCAGGCCCACGACCCGGGTAGGATCCTGCCCGGGAAGATCTGGAGCCGGGAGTCAGGCAGGCTCTCCTCAGCCCGGGTCTGGTCTGTGGTGGCTTTCAGTTTGTCTTACCAACCAGCGCCTGCCACCAGCCCCTGGCCCCTGGCCCCTCTCTGCACACTCGTTTGCAGAGCTCCCCTGTGGACTTAGGGTGCGAGGGTTAGAATGGGTGCAAGGTGGGACCCACCGGGTTCCTCCTTTTACATGTTTAGTCTTATTGACACATCTTGGGAAGGGGTGTGTGGGTATAAGGCGAAGCTGCCAATTCCACCCACAAACAGATGGACTCACACTGTGTATATCAGATGTTGGGAATAAAAACGGTTTATTGATTGAAATAATAGAGGCATTATTTTGATTTGTCTTGACACGAATGCTGAGTTATAGACCTCTTCCCCCACGGGCTTCTCCTTGTCGTCCAGACACATGGAAATGATAAAAATCTCACCGGAGCTCACCTGCGTGCGGAGCGCGGCTGCCGGGCGCACGTTGTAAATCTGATAGCGTATTTATTACTTATCTTCGCTGAGGGCTCAGTCCCCGGCCCAGGACTGTCCCCTTTCAAAAACGTTTTTTTCCCCCCATGCATCTGTTTTCACTTTGCACTTTCCTGGGGCTGGGGCAGACAATCCTGTGAAAAACATCTGAAAATCGGAGGCGACAGAGCTGCATGTGCGTTTCATTTCTGCAGTGTTCCGGGGGAAAATAACAAAAGAAGCACCACTCTACCCGCTGGCCGGGGCGCAGCACAAAAGGCTCGCTGACCCAGCGCTAACGTACAAGACGAATGAAAGAAGCGGGCCATGGGGGCGGGGGAGGGCAGGGCGTCCGGGAAAAGATCAAGGACAAACCCTCCTCAGGACACTAATTGCCAGTAGGGGAGGAGCAGAGGGAGGAGGGCGAGGTGTCAGGACTGGAACTCCTGTCCGGAGGGTGAGGAGAAATAGCAAGTTTCCTTAACACATGGAGGTTTCCTTCACTGCGTTCGGGGCACAAGAGAAACAATCACTAAACAAATACCAATCCCCCAACAAAAGCAGCCGGCACCCTGAACCCAAGCCCAACCCAGTACCAGAGCCTGGTGTGCAGGTCTGAGGTTGCCATCACAAAAGGCCCGCACTGGCCCGGAGTGGGTTCAGGGCAGGGAGGGGGGGAGCCGGGGCCATGGGGGGGGGGGGGCGGGCAGGGGCACACATGTGTGAGGTTTAGGAGGCAGGAATGTCTCCGGGGGAGGGAGTCAGGTGATATGATTATCAGCGATACCAGGTCCTCCTCGTGGTCCCCTAAAGATGCTGCCTGAAAAGAAAAGCCAGTTGGTTGGGGGGGGGGGGGGAGGAGGGGAGAAGATGTAACATCAGTAAGAGCGTCAGGAGGCATGGGATTGAGCGGCCGCAGCTGCGGGAGGCACCCACGTCCCGGCCGCAGAGTCAGGGCCCCAGGCGGCTGGGACCTGAAGGGACCCCCCAGGGCGGGCGCAGGCCGAGGGTGTCAGGGCTCCGGCCGAGGAGGTCCTGGGGCGACAGGGATGGTGCCCCAGCAGCGAAAGGGAAGCTCTGGGTTCTGTTCTCTGTCCGGAGGCTCTGCCTCAGTTTCCCCACAGTCCCCAGGACGCACGCGCCTTTGGGAGAGAGTCTGGGGGAGCCGGGGAGGGTGGCGGGTGGCATCCCTGGGACGCTGGGTGCCCCCCCCCCCACAACCCCTGCGTTACAGAGCAGCGGCGGGGCTGCCCGCTCTGTGGCTCCATCCAGGGCTCAGCCTGTTGCAGCCGCAGTCCCGGGGCGGGGTGGGGGGGTCCCCCAGGTTCCCCGCAGGGTGCCCGCCCCCGGCCCACGGCGCGCGGGTTCTCTTGGAAGATGGGCTCTGGCTCCGGTGGCGGGTCCCCTGGGGAGGGGCGGCTCACCTTGGCGTCCGGGAGGTCCCAGCGGGGTGCCGGCGGCCCCCTCGCGGGGAGCGGGGAGCGGGGAGCGGGGACGGGTCGCCTTCCGGTCCGGAGGCCGCCGGCCTGGGCGGGCCGCTGGGCGTGGAGCGTGTGGGTCGGGGAGCGCGCTCTCTCGTGTGCATTGTCTGCCGGCCCCTTCGCGCCGGGACCCCGTCCCCCTCCCCACCCCACACGTGCGCGCACACGCACTTTCATTTTTAATAAATGATGTTTAGAAATCAACACAAACCTCAGCACCCGTCCGCCCATTTCATGCTCCAGCTCCTCCTGGACCCGCGCTGCCACTCCCGGGAAGGAGAGTGCAGGGCCGATTGCTGCTTCCTTTGTCACGGGCCACTCCAGGTGCACAGATTTTACAGACCATTTGTTTAGCAAATCAGCTCCTCTGTTCTGGCCCAGGATTCAGCGTCTGCTTACCTGGGGGAATCCATAGCCCAACATGCAAAGGGCAGACGTTTAGAGGAACCACCGCAGGGCAGGCAGGAGGGTCCGCCCTCATTAGGGCACAACAGGGGCCTCTGCAGGCTCTGGACTGACTCAAAGAGCCCGTGGCCTTCCTAGGATTTAGACCAGTGGTTCTCAACCTTGGCTGCACGTTAGAATCACCTGGGAATCTTGTTAAAATCCTGATTTCTGGGACTCCTCCTCCGGAAATTCTGTTTCTTTGTTATGGGGTGAGGCCACAACATTAGTAACAAAGAAACAGAATTTCTGGAGGATGAGGCCCAGAAATCAGGATTTTAACAAGATTCCCAGGTGATTCTAATGTGCAGCCAAGGTTGAGAACCACTGATTTAGAGGAAAAAAAATGCCAGAGTTTGCAGAGGGGGTGTGGTGCCGAGAGTCTCCCAGCCTCTACCTCCAGGCATTGCAAGATGCTTCCTGCCCAGCCCAGGCACACTTTGGTCCCCCCCCCCCCCCCATTGCAACAGGGAGTTACTTCGGTTCTCCTGGCCCCATGATGCCCACCTGAGTTCTGGTCTTGAATAGTCTCTGCTTTCTTAGTGGGCCTTGCTGGTCTATTGATTGATTTCTTCGCCGGATTAAATCATGATTCAGTGTGGCTGAGTGGCATGGAGTGTGTAGATGATACTGTCATTGCACCAATTAAAATGCGCACAGTGAGACTTTATCTGTTAAAATGAAGTTAGGTGCTGGTGGTGGCTCCCTCCCCACGAGGCCTTTCCTTTGCATAGTTTCCCCACACAAGATGAACTGTAGAGTCTAAGACTCTTAAAATGTCCATGCAAGTGTTCGTTTGGGTGTCAATTTCAGGTTTCCATGGCAACACTCCCTGGGCCATCGGATGGCACACTGGACCCCATGACCGTTTGTCTGCCTCTGAAGAAAATCCCATCGGAAACTTCACCACCAGTCAGACAATGGGCATCTCCACACGCATTAAGAACTCTGTCCCTTTTAGCAATATCAGATTCTATGCCATTTAAAATTCATGAAAGGAAATAACTAGTTATGAGATATATGGTGGAGTCACGTGTAATTTTTGCTTAGACCATTTGCTTTGTCAAAGCAAAGGGGTCTATTCTTGGGTGTAGCATCTCTTTACACCGACCTCAGGGCTGTAACTAGGGACCCTGAGGTGGGGACGGGATGCTCTGTGAGCTGCAAGGGCAGCCTGCTCCTGAGGAAGCAGGATGGAGCCTGGAGGCAGCACCCTGACTTCAGAGCACAGCTGCTCCACTGGCCCAAGCTGGCTTCCTGGACTCTTGTCTTTGTCACTGAGCACAAGCTGCCCTGATATCTAGGATGATAATACACACCTGGCAGCAACGCTGCGCTGGCCCGGGATGTGGTCTCTTTCTTAGGAATGATAGGAAGCCCTCTTGGTCTCGCAGGATAGTGTCTTTCTCATGTGAGCAGAAGCGAGTTAATAAATAGAACTTGGAATAAGCAACAGTGATTGCCCTCCGAATAACGAGCTACAAACCCAGATGGAATGGACCCGAGAAAAGGACAAGAGGCAGAAAGGCTTCTGAGCTGACCCAGGTGATACTGCAATGCCCTTGAAGAACTGAGGACAAGAGCAGTAGACACAAATGATGACTTGTCCTCATCCAATCACCAGTCAGGCCAAGGAAAGTCTGGCCCAACTCCCTTCATGATGATTCCATGTTTACTGAGCAGCGTTCAGAGTATAACTGATGGCTGTAATAGCTACTGAGTTATGACAGTGTGAGCATTTATGTCTCATATTACGTGGGCGAGTGTGTGTGTGAGAACGGGCACCGCAGTTTTAATGTTGTTCATAATGACTTTGATCAAGTGATTCTACTCCGACAGTCACTGTGATTTGCTAAGAAGTCTGATTTCTCATATGCGAGACTGAGGATCAGCACTGGGCTATGGGGAGCAAGGACCAGTTACACCCTCCTGGTGACAATGGTATCTCTTTGACCATCTGCCCAACTTTCAACAGACTGCAAATGTGCCACTATCTCCCAGTGCCCAGAACTTGGAAGGGTCTAAGAATTATTTTCAAAATGGGCAAATCAAAAAAATCACAAAAGTCCCCGCCTTTTATCAAAAATTAATTCATCCAAATTATTTTTGAAATTGATGATAGTTTTGGCCGCTCCCAAATATTGGAATCGTGAAGTTTGATACCTACCACTGTCATGTATGCTTGTCCTTTTATGTTTTAATTGAATTGAATTGAATATTCTTTGGATGCTCCACTCTGCTGTTCTGTGAGCACATAGATTTTATTTTATAATCTTAGTCCCCCATTTTAGCAATCCTTATCTTTCTTCAGTGAAAGGAGCTGCCAAATTCATTTAGATGTCCCCAAAGAAAACATTTCCATCTCTTGATTATAAAAGTGGTCTGTTGTTTAACATTTTATGTTAGAATTTTCTACATTACTTTCACTAGCTCAGAGAGGCATGCACCTACGTTTTGTGAAAGTATAATTCCCATTTCTAAGAGGGTTTCTGTGAGAGGGTTAAATCAGATGAAGCATGTCAAAAATTTAGCACAATGTCTGGCACTTACTGACTGAAAAATATATTCGTCACCACCATTTTTAGCATAGATGTCCCGTGGCTGAAACTTGTAAGGGATGGGGTACACTGACACCTGTTTCTTCTTCTTCTCTTGTAGCTAAGAGCTTAGAATTCTTCCTCTTATAAATATATTTGAAGTTATTTCCCCCTAAATACAATTCATTAAAGTTGTTTATGCTCAGGGTTTTAATATAAGCGCAGAGATCGGCGCTTTCCCCGTGCAACTCTTTTTACAAATTATTTAAACGAAGTTCAATAAGGTACAATCCATCATCGATCTCTTGGTGACCTCATTTTCCAGGTCTCTGCTCACGGTTTTACTCACTCTTCCCATTTCTCCGAATCCTGGAGCGGGGAGGAAACGTGAGGATCAAAGACTTGTGGGATTGTTGAGTTTTCACCTAGGAATGAATTCAGATAGATCTGGTTTCTAGAATCTAAGCCAATGCTCTATTCGCCCTTGGTAACTAAGCTGTGTTCTTTTAAAATGCTCGTACGGAAGTTCCTTTAAGCATCGGCCTAAATTATATCTCCTAATGCCCCCTCTTCCCAGCCCTCCTAGAGATACATCCTTATTAGGGAGTCATGATTTCTCCTGATACATTCCACGCTTCCTTTCCTAATAGCTGGTGCTTCTTCTTTTCCTTAACTTTTTTTTTTTTTTTTTGCATTTTACCACATTTTCTCTAATTACTGAGAATTGAAGCAAAACTCTCTGGTTATCTCTACATTCATTTTATAGATGGCATCTTGTGCTGGCAACCCATCAGACCTGCAACTCAGTGAGGATTTGCATGAGAAATTATATATTGTGATAAAAAAAACTTTTCAGTTTCACATCGAAGGTTTCTTAAAGAAACACTGACATGGCTATCCTCCCACCTGGGCGATTTGTTCATGTTAATTACGTCCGGACTGTTGTGACAACTGGTGCTCCCCAATGTTTTCAAATCGAAGAAGCCCTTCGGCTTTATTGTTATTTTTCTTCCATCTGGAGTGCAATGTTTGCAGCTGCTGTAATGTGTGTAAAATGATGAAAACTGCCACAGGCAGTAATCTGAAGATCTGGGCCAGGTTCCGTCACTAGGATTTGCTGTGTGACTGCAATGAACCCGATAAGTTGTTCTTCCTCTATTTCTTCATATGTTACAGGGGGGAAATAATGATTTCTTCTTTCATTTGAAGGTCTGTGGTGGTGTGTGTGTGTGAGTGTGTGTGTGTGTGTGTGTGTGTGTGTGTGTGTTTGAGAGAGAGAGAGAGAGAGAGAGAGAGAGAGAGAGAGAGAGAAGGGGAGAGAGAAACATCTCAAGTTAGACCACGTAATTAAAAAATCTAGGGAAGGAGAAGCAGCCTGGCTTTTCTGGCCGCCTCCTCCACGGCACGCCCTGTGTCAGACATGCTGCACACATGAGCATTCAATCGTGTTCTCACTCATGTTTGTGGAGTCTATTTTTGGGAAAACTATTCAGCTCAAATTTCCTGCTCGCTGCTTCCCTCTCTCTGTGGCTCCACGTTGCCGATCAGGTTCCAAGCTCTCGAACTGGCTCTTTTCTGTAACAGTGGGCGCTTGTTCTGGTGATGCGGTGGCCTCTCTTACCTCCAGTGGAAGCGGATTACGTACACATTTTGAGGGCTATTTGTTCTAGAAATCTTGGTGCCATAGATGGTGGCAGCTGAGGATGCCTGAGGGCGAGAAGCAGGGCCACATCCTGGGGGCAGGTGCACCCCATGTTCTCAGCTACCTATTTTTTTTATTACACCTGTTCTGTTACATTTTGTAGTATTTCCTCTTTCTTTACATAGACGTACTTGCTTCTTACCAAAGCTATCTTTTTGAGTAGAATAGGTTATAGGAGGGCAGAATTACATCATTAGGTTCCCTTGAAATTTTAACTTTTTTACAAATGTTCTCTGAATTATTTTCATAATTGGCATTTTCTCCTAGGCCCTTTGCTAGAATTAAGTCACTGCGTACAGAATTATTTGGCCTTTTGTCCCCATGTTGGATGCTGAAATCACTCCTGTGATCGCTACCACATTTGAGAAGAAAATGGAGTGTGTTCTTTTCTGATATGTCCCCAGTAGGCAGCTGCGTTTGCAAACATGGGCCCATGAATAACGTCCGCTCGGGACGTTTGGAGTTCCGATTGAAGTCAGCAGTCTTTTCAGAATTGAACTTTCTACTGAGATATGTCTTCATAAAAATGAAGAGACCGACCGGGGAGCACTGAAGATTTCCCTGGTCACTGAGGGAGAAGAGGTAACCCCTGTGTCAGTCACTCCCACCTGCCGTCACAGACTCCATAGCCTGGGTGACGGGAACGAGAAACACTGATTCCGCATCGTTCCAGGGCTGGGCAGTCCCAGGCCAAGATGGCCACAGACCTGGCGTCTGGGAGAGTCTTCTTCCTGGTTCCCAGGAAACTCTCAGGTCTCTTAGCAGCCCTCGCATCCATTAATGGGGCTCCACCCTCGGGCCTGAGGGCCTCACAGAGGGCCCGCCTCCAGATACCATCACACTGGGGGGATGGAGGGTTTCAACCTATGGGCTTGGGGAGGACACAGACCTTTAGCCCTAACTTGGGCGTCACCTTTCTTTCTGCATTTCCGCAATTGGCTAGCACTGCGCATAGAAAAAGCAAGAGAAGCCTTCGGCGATGCCCATCTGCTTCTTGAGACTGAGCAGGGAGGGGAAGGTGGCGTGAGGTTGTATTTACATGATGTAAAGTAACTGATTAAAAACTCCAGTCCAACCAGCTCTTGGTCAACACGCACACGCGTACACACACACACACACACACACACACACACTGTGCACAGTCAATCAGGCGTGTGTACACATTTAAACACAACACCCTCCCCCCCTCCCCCCGGGAGGGCAAAGAATCAGAGCTGTGGATCAAAGTTGGCATGATGTGCGCCATCTGACCATTTTCAGTGGATGGTACGAACCTCGGGACACATACCTGTCCTGCCCTTCACCGTCGTCGCCTTATTTCTCACCAGGATGCCGTGGCGCCTACAGTCACTCTGCTCTCTTCCACACATTGTCCAGCAGAGCCATGGATGCGCCTCCTTGCAGGGATCCATTCGCTTCTTTTCCTGGATGAACTTTAACAGAGAACCCCCCCCCCACTGCGCAAAGGGGCCCCCCGAGGAGGCCGCTGTATGGGCGGCGGATGGCAGAGGAGTGTCTCGGTTATTTCGGGTCGGGAAGGTAGTGCGGGTGTCGTGGTCTGTGGAACCTGGGGGCCCTAGCAGTGATGGCGAGCCTCTGACACGCGAACTCATTTTTCTGGTTGATTTTTCTTTGTTAAATGGCATTTAAAGATATAAAATAAATATCAAAAATATAAGTCTTTGTTTTCCTATGGTTGCAAAGATCAAAAAATTTCTCTATGTGACACGGCACCAAAGTTAGGGTTTTTCAAAATGCTGACACGCCGAGCTCAAAAGGTTCGCCATCACTGCAGAGTGTGAGGTTAGCACCGGGCCATTCTGGAAGCAGGTTTATGGAAATGGAAGCAGAGCCCACACCTTAGCTATGCTGAGTTGGCCCAGTGTCAGCCCCGTGTCCCTCTGGTGTGGCCCTGTGCCCGCCGTTCCTTAGATGACAGCCAGCTGACGAGGTGGCTGGACTCTGTCCTTCCCCAGAGCCCTGGCCCCCAAGTGCGAGGAGATGAAGGGCCTCCTTAGCACCTCTTAGAAGGTTGAGCAGAATCACTTCAAATTCTTTACATTGACAACCTAATCAATTTCCAGGGGTTGTTCAAAGAAAATAATGTATGGTAAAACCCCATTATTGAAATTGGATCCACTAACTTGGATTGTGTATTCATTCAAATAGGTGCTCCTCTGGCTGGCTCATTGTTAGCAGACTATATAAATTCAAACATAAGCCTGGCCAGTGTGGCTCAGTGGTTGAGTGTCGACCCCTGAACCAGGAGGTCACGGTTCAATTCCTGATCAGGGCACATGCGAGTGTTGTGGGTTTGATCCCCAGTGTGGGGCGTGCAGGAGGCAGCCGATCAATGATTCTCTCTCTCATCATTGATGTTTCTCTCTCCCTCTCTCTTCCTCTCTGAACTCAAAAAAAATATTTAAAAATAAATAAATTCGAACATAAGATTCCAAAGAGGAAAAGATGGAAAGCATCAAATACAAGTTGCTTGGGGACACCCTCAAATTCGTCTGTCTTTTTGGTCTAAGTAAGTGTGCAGGCTAAGTAAAAACACGTTTCAAATTGAGGCTGTGATTAAAACTTCACTCTTTCAGCTCCTCCCAGGAGGCAGGAAGCCGCTCTATTGCTCCAAAATTTGTGGGGCATCTTGACTGGGAAGAATTCTCTATTTTAGTATAGTTTTGTCCATGGCTGCTTTAGAGATGGCAAACTTGAACATATTTATTTAAGGGACACTTACACTTAAGTTTCCTTGTTTGGTTTGCATGATTGGCCATGCACTTGTAAACCAAAAATACACATCGGTGAGTAAGCTCAGAATTTTCCAGGTACTGCTCGCTGCAGTGTTCCCACAACCAGCCCGCTTGGCAGGCGGGGCTCCGTGTGTCCCATTTCTTGTTTAAATATTTGAGTTCTTAGCGGATTGCTTAGAACAAGGCCACCATAACTCAGGGAAGAGAAAACACTCACTCCAAATGTAACTACTAGAAAAATGACAGGCTCTTCTGCAAAGACGTTCTAGTTTCGATAGGCGTCCCGGCTGCCAGCAGGCCGAGGGATGCTGGGATGAGGTCACTGCTGTGTTTCGGCCTGTGGTTCACTGCTCAGCAAGCAGGAGCCGCGTCTGCACCATCGCAGCCGCAGGAAAGGGGCTGCTCGCGCTGGAGAAGCCCGGCTTTTCATCCCAGGCGACTGGCTTTTCCGGAAATATGGATCTGAGTCATAAAAGCCCCAAGTCCATGCCAGATCCAGGATGCCTGAAGTTCTGCCTGCTTTTTTTATTTTTATTTTTTTAACACAGGCCATTTGGGTCCATGGTTCTGGTCCTTCAGCACAGCGATCTTCTTAGCCACGTGCATGCCCTCTGGTCTCCACAAACGGCCACTCATTCCCCCTCCCGGCAGTGCTTTGACTTGGCTAATGCACAGGAGCCAGTTCCATGGGCAAACTGCTTCGGAGCGGGGAGCCTCAGAGAAAGCCAGCAAGCTACTGGCAGCCGCACTGGGTTGGCTGGTTGGAAACACAGCAGGCACAAGACCCAGAGCCGACTTCTGGCTCCTCATCAAATTCTCCCTGCTCCCGGCAAGCCCGGGCCTCCTGGGCTGATTTCAAAACGCCCAGCCTGTGCTTAAGTTTCACTTTTCGCTTTTGATAGGAGTTGACCCTGGCAGGGCGAGTTTGAGTGAGCTGATGCATGAGCAAACAGTGCAGAGAAAGTGACAAATGTATTTCCGAGAGAAATATGTTTAATTAGAGAACAACTCTGAATACCCATAATAGGAGCCTCACTTACTCCTTCTTAGGGAAGGTGGAGCGTGAGTGTAATTTTTCATGCTCTATTGTTTAGGAAATGAATTATGTACAAGTTGTTGCTGAAATGGCGTGGTCATTTATTAACTCCTCCCAGTGACTGTTACGGGGGGTGGGGGGTGGGGGGGGAGATGAGGTGGGGGGGGATGGGGGGGGTGTGCCAAGACAAAAGGCCACGGCTGTGCTCAGCCTCGGAATCTACCATTTCCCTGGGGACTGAGTTTTTGGAGGGCCACCTTATCAGGCCAGTTTGGGATGACAGTGATACAGATAAACTATCTTCTTTATCTATTGTTTTGTTCTCTAGGAACAAACAAAAGTAAAAAGATAAAACACGATTTAAAAAGATAATGGGCTCCATACAGATGTGCTTCGAACCTTCCTCTTTGTTTTCAGTGTCTTCCCTCCCCAACCTCCCTCTCTCTGTCGCGCCCTCTTTTTAGTAAATGTGAAACATGACATAACGTGAAATTTTTATGAGGTTTCCATTTGTGTCAGCTCACTCCCATCCATTTATTATTTATTTGGCAATTAAGAGAGTCTGTACTGTTAATCAGTTTATTGTGTCAACAAGCGTTTGCTGCAAAGCTACTAATTTTCCTGGTTCAGAAGAAATGCAAGTCCTGGAATAATCTGAGAGCCACAATGTTTAAAAATACAAAATACTTAGTAAATAGTGGTCTAAGGTATTTAAATTGCTGTGTGTGTGTGTGTGTGTGTGTGTGTGTGTGTGTGTGTGTGTGTAGGGTACAGTTTTACCAGAAATGTGAGTTTAAAATGAGGGAATGATGCCTATAATATATGATCACTATACAACAAATTTAACATTGAAAATTTGACTCAATATAACTGCTTTAGAATATTCAGTGGGTATTTTCTAAGCCCGTCTCAAACCTTCATTGAGGTGTTATAATGAGGAATCCGATTTTTCGCACTACTATTTATAAAAAAATATTTTCAGGTATGAGTTCCTCTATAAAAGCTCAAAATATACGATCTGATTTACTTTTCAAAACTGTAAAATTTCATATGCATTATTGATGTGCTAAACCCTCTGATACCTTTAAAGTTCTAATAATCTAAGCCTCGCGTCCCTCATCCCTGAGATAACTCAGTGTCTTACACTCTGAATGACAAGGCTACAGAACATTTGATAAAATAAGTTTTATGTGTTATTTATAAGAAAGACACTTAAGAATTTAAATAAGCCTTTAAAATATTTACCCTTTTACTTCTGACTTTTTGTTTTAGACTTTTTTTAAAATGGGTTTTTCTCTTATATTTGATGTAGATTTCCAGCTTGAGATTTATTGTTCAACACCTCGCAACAAATTTTGTAAATATTCGGTGGGGGCTTCGTCTTGAAACATAAACACTTCTTGCTATCGAAACGCTGAAAAAGAGCAGACCCCTCATCTGTTCCGAGGCAACCAGAAGACCGAGGAGGGCGGGAGCTTTTTCTCTTTTTTTCTGGAACATCTTCTTCAACAAGAAAAATGAAATGTCATCAAGCTGAGGTGAATCATAATAAATATTATGTCTCGTCTGACACTGAAAATAAATCCCAGTAAGTTTGGAGAAATATTGGTGGCTTTTCCCCCCATAGAGGTTTAGATCAGCTTTATAAATTAAACAGCATGCGCTGACAGCTCCGGGCAGTAAGTAAACTATTCAGTAGATAATCTCCATAGAAACCAAAAAAGTTGAACCATCTCAATCTAAAATTGCACTCTGGGCTTAGCTGTTGCTATAATAATGGTGAATTCTTCTTTTCTCCAAATTAATGATTAGCAAGGAAATTGTCGTTTAAGAAAATGTTTGTCATAAAAGAACTTAGCAACACACAGGTATTAATCATCGTGATGGTGACCTCAATATGAATGTTTCCCCCTGAAGTTTCCTAATCATCTTTTGTTGTTGTTGTTAATCCTCACCCGAGGATATTTTCCCATTGATTTTTAGAGAGTGGAAGAGAGAGGGGAAGACAGAGAGAAACATCTATGTGAAAGAAACACATTGATTGGTTGCCTCCTGCAGGAGCCCCGACCAGGGCCAGGGCCAGGGAGGAGCCTGCAACCAAGGTACGTGCTCTTGACAGGAATCAAACCTGGGACCCTTTGGTCCATAGGCTGACGCTCTATCCACTGAGCTAAACCGGCTAGGGCTTTAATAAGCTTGATTAACTTTTAGAGAGCGCTGTTTGCTTGCAGACATTTTTCTAAGCATTTCATACTTACCAACTCATTAGATCCTATACCAGGGGTGCGCAAACTTTTTGACTCGAGGGCCACAATGAGTTCTTAAACTGGACCGGAGGGCCGGAACAAAAGCATGGAGTGTTTGTGTGAACTAATATAAATTCAAAGTAAACATCATTCCATAAAAGGGTACGGTCTTTTTTTTTTTTTTTTTTTTTTTTTAGTTTTATTCATTTCAAACGGGCCGGATCCGGCCCGAGGGCCATAGTTTGCCCTATAGGACCTATACCAATGTTAGGAGATTCTGTTATTACCCTCACGTGACAGAGAAGGAAACCGAGACCCAGAGAGTCAGTTGCCCAATGGAAGTGGCGGAGCTTGGGCTTGCCCTGGTCTCTGTGGGCTGCCATGTTCCCCAGTTAAGCCACGTAGCTGTTCTACAGCACAAATCTCCATGGACATTTGAGGCCATTTACTTGGAGAAATATTATTTTGAATTTAAAAAATCTTAAATCAGGTTTAGTTATTCATCAGTCTCTGCCGCTACAATTTGACAGAGAATAAAAGGCCATTTCTCTAAGATTTGCCTCCCTGGAGTCTACATCTGCCTCGAATGTGCATCATTCCCCCTTTCTGGTGATGCAGGCATGATAGGCCACCGCAGGGAAGCTTGTAAATGGCGAGGGCCAACCAACCAATAAGCATAGGCTGGTTTTTATGTGGGTTTATCTACTCTTCCTGGTTGAATAGTGTCCCTCCCCAAAATTTATGTCCCCCCACAACGTGTGAGTGACTTTATTTGGAAATCAGGCCTTTGCAGATGTAGTTAAGATGAGGTCACGCTGGATTAGGATGGGCCCAAATCCAATGACTTGTGTGTTATAAGAAGAGGGAGACTTGGACCCAGAGGCACGGAGACAGAGGTGGGATTGGGGCAATGCAGCTACAGTAGAGCCTCATTATTTGTGGGGGGTACCTTCCCAGGCCCCCAGTGGATGCCTCAAACTGAGGGTAGTGCCAAACTCCATATACACTATAGGTTTCCTTTATATAAGATGGGGCAAAAGTTGATCTATAGTTGTTCATATGGAAAATAATACAACAATAAATAAATAATAATATAAGAATAAACTGTTTTCAAAGCTCACAGCTGCATACCTATGTTTGCCCCACCCTGTATACGCACCTACGGTAATTTTCAATTTACAAATTAGGCACAGTAAAAGATTAACAGCAATCCTATCTCATAAGAGGGTAATATGCAAATTGACCCTAACGGCAGAACGACCAGGATGACCGCTTGACCAGTCACTATGAGGCGCCATGACCACCTCTCGGTCCCTTTCCCCAGCTGGCATGCTCTCCTTGCCCCATGGTGAACGGGGAACCGGGGGTGGGTGGCAGGGGACGTGGGTGGCTCCAGGCCAAGGCCCCCGCCCCACCGGTCACCCCACACACAGAAGGTGACCCACAGCAGGGGCGGGGCCAGCGAGTGGGCGGGAACAGCTGACCTCTTGGTCCTTCCCCCAGCTGGCAGGCTATGATCTCCCAGTGGCTAATGGGGACCTGGGGGTGGGCGGTGGTGGGGGCAGGGCTGGCTGTGGATAGCCGGGGATGATGGCCCTGATCACAGGCCAAGCCTAGGTACTGTACCTGTGCAAGAATTTCATGTGCCGGGCCTCTAGTAACTAATAATAAAATAGGACAGATCTACTGTAATAAAAACAACAGGGATGTGGCCTCTCTCTCAAACCATCTTACTGGACTGGACTGGCCCATCTTCTTGCGATGCTGTGAGATGACACAGTGCCTCCATGATGGATGAAGCGAGGTGAACGAGGCACTATTAAGTAGAATAAGGTGACTTGGACAGCAGCACTGTGACACCACGTGGATCTGATAACCGGTTTGGCTCCTCAGGGACTGATGGGTGCAAGCACATCAGGGCGGTGGAGCTGCTGGAAGAGGGGTGCTTCACGCCCCAGGTGGGACAAAGCAGACAGCGGGATTTCAGCAGGCTGCTCTGAATGGCACACGGTTTACAGTTATCCTTTTTTTCTCTGGAATTTTCCATTTGATATTTTTGGACCACCACTGACCGAAGGTAACTGAAACGGCAGAAAGTGAAACCTCGGATAAGGGGCAGGGTCACTGGACAAGACAAGGAACAGCAAGGAGGGCCAGCAACCCCTGGAAGCGAGAAGAGGCAAAGGGTTCTTCCCTGGCACCTGTGGAGGGAGCATGGCCCTACTGTGCGACCGAATTTGCGGAGCTTTCCCTGAGGTTCCATCTGTTCTGGGGGGAAGGTTGGGGGTGGGGGGGGACGGCGCTGCTGGCGATCCTGCAACACTTTCTTCATTTTCTTTTCTTCTCCCTTTGCCTGCCATGGTTACCACCCTTTGTCCAGCACTGCCCCTCAGGATCCAACATTTATTTATTAACTAATTAATTCGCATTTACAGTGAGGCCTTGACTTACGAGTGTCCCGACTAACGAGTTTTTCGAGATACGAGCCATCTCTTGGCCAATTTTTTGCTTTGAGTTGCGAGCTAAAATTCGAGTTACGAGCCAGCTTCAGATACCCCACCGCTAGTTGGCGCAGCGAACGTCACAGTGAACGCCACAACATCAGCCCAGCGTCATGTGTCTCACTCGTTCACTTTTGATTTGACATGCGAGTGATTTGAGTTACGAGCTCCGTCACGGAACGAATTAAACTTGTAAGTCAAGGCCCCACTGTATGATGGTGAATTTTATGTGTCAACTGGACTATCCTAAGGGACACCGGGTGGCTGGTAAAACATGATTTCTGGGTGTGTCTGGGAGGGTATTTTTAGAAGAGATGAACATTTTGAATGGCTAGAGAGCGTGCGTAAGATCACCGCCACCAATGCAGGTGGGCGTCCTTCAGCCTGTTGGGGCCTCAATAGAACACACAGGTGGGGGAAGGGCGCCTCTGCTGTCTGCTGAGTGGGGACATCGGTGCTCTCGGCTCTCAGGCCTTGGGACGTGAGCCAGGATATACACTGTCGGCTCCCCTGGCTCAGCAATGAACCAGACGGTCTGTGCTTTCAAAGCCTCCTCTGCAAGCTCCGCAGGGCGCGCTGACACATAGGCCATTGCCATTGAACGGGGCAGAGCTTGGAGGAGGGAGGGTGGGGACCAGGACGGGGCAAAGTCCTGCTGCAGGAGCTGTTTTAAGGACAAGTGAGCCCTCTCAGGCTGCCCTTTGCACCCGAGTTTTCCCGTGTGCTCAACAGTCCATTCCCAGCTGCATCGATGAATGGTGTTCTGAAGAGCAAGGGTTAACTATAGCTGTCCACGGGGAGGGCGGGGGGCAGTCCCCGCTGGCTTACGGACCACCTGGCATCGTCTCTGTCTCTCCCAGTACTTCATGAAGCAGGGCTCATTGCTCTCCATTGCCTGAGTCAGGAAAAATGTAGTTTAATGTGTCAGATCAGTTAAGAAGCATGGAAGGACAGATTTAGATGAAAAATAATGTTAAAGACTAGGAGATCTTTTCTATCTTATCTCCTTGTATATAATATATGTAAGCATGTATATGTGTATAAATATATAATCTCTTAATTATTAACATTTCAAAAGATTATCTGGCACTTGATATGCAGGAGTCCTTGCAGGCACCTGGCACAAGAATGCAGATGGAGATAACAGATGATTTCACAAGCATTTTTGAGGCAAAAAGTATCCAGTTCTGGCTCATGAACCTCAATCACGTGCTTCCCCCACAGCCAAGCCATTTATTGGATATGGATTCGAAGGAGAAGAAAAAGGAGCAAAATAGGAGCATAGAAATTACCTACAACTAAACCATTGTGTTTTTTAAAAACATATATTTTTATGGATTTCAGAGAGGGAGAGAGAGATAGAAACATCAATGATGAGAGAGAATCACTGATTGGCCCCCTCCTGCACACCCCACACTGGGGACGAGCCCACAACACTCGCATGTGTCCTGACCGAGAATCAAACCATGACCTCCTGGTTCATAGGCTGACGCTCAGCCACTGAGCCATGCCGCCGGGCCAACTAAACTGTTTTAATTTTCAATTTTCAAGACATTAAGGTGTTTCAGTGTTATATTTGGGAAGAAAATATTTGGCCTTACGTTAAGTATACAGGCAGTCCTCTGGTTAAGTCGGACTCAACATAGGTCGTTTTGTGGTGACGTCGCCATCTCCCATTTATTTATAAAAAAAGTTCCATCATTTCGACGTATGTACATATGTGCTTTATGTTTCTTATTATTTACTTATCACACAACTAAAGGTCAGGAATTGTTATCTTTCTTTTAATTTTTTTACTGTTTCTCTTCATTACTGCTGTGTCTGTGCTCCATGTGAGTGACGTAGGTGCTTATGGAGGTGGGTTCCGACTTACAGCGAAAATCGCCTTACGTCGCCATAGGAACAGGTCTCCGACGTCACCTGAGGACCTACTGTATTTAAACAATCTCAGAGGCCGGCGAGCTCGGATAGGCAGGAGGGGCCTTAGTGTTATGACGTGGTGGGAATGCTTACCAACCAAAGAGCATGTGAAGGTGGATTCCTTTCTGTGTAACTGAGGGGCTAACAAGCTATGGTTCTCAGAGAACCACCATTATACTCAGGATGTGTTTGCAAAGCACTGCGTTGTGTGCGGAGGACATAACTCGGGACACGAGGAGTTCCACTTGCATTTGTCAGTGTTCTGCTGATGCAGCCACTTTGCTGGAAGTTCAACTGCAAGGGGCCAGTGGGTTAAATTTCCCATGACGTCCAAGGCATGGACGGTGAGACCTCGCTCTCTGTTTCCATAGACGCACACACATGCATGAATGCACACACTCATTCTGTCCCTCAGACAAATAGTACATAGATGACATTGTCGCAATCACCAATTAGGAAGAAATCTTTGATGCTTTTTAGGAAAAAAGTAAAAACATTAACACATACGTAAATAGCAATTCATACATTTATTATTATCAACTATGTTTTAGGTTTTTAAAGATATATATCATGATCTACTCAAGGTTTGTCTCTAATTTTTTTAACTAACGAAAGATAAAAATATACCCTCAAAGTTGAAATATTCCTGCAGCATAAAAGAAAATATAATCAAAGACTGTGGGCTTTTACTCTAATTATCCAAACCGAGAAGTTGTTTACTTTACTTTGGGAACAGATGTGATCCATCACGGTAGCCCATAAATAAAGTGTCAAACTGTTCAGCTGATCAATGAATATAAATTATTGAAAAATAATGTAATTCCAAGGTCACCGAAGAATTGAGCTTGGTGTTATTTTAAAAGGAAGACTTTCCATTCTTAAAAATGTATGTGCATATTTAAGAATGAGTGGTTCTTTTCTAAATGGAGTCTCTGACCCTCCAGACAGGTTTGTGTTTGCTCATGGAAATAAATGACAATTCTTAGGCTCTCTTGATCTGAGTTTCAGCGTTGTCTTCATTAAGGACAATGCTTTTGGAATTCTTACATATTCTGTGTGGTAGTTGAAAATGTGTCCATCAATCATTTCTTCAAAATGTGGAGACTATTTTCCCTCCCCTTGGATGTGGGCTGTTTGTTACAGCCAGTGGTTCACTTTTAACGAATAGAATATGGTGGAGGGAACTGTATGTAACCCCCAAGGTTAGTCCTAAGAGACATTTCACATCTGCCTTGCTCTCTCTTGGCTCATCTTATCTGGGGCAGCCAGCTGCCATGTCACGAGGGCACTCAAGAGCCTGTGAGAAAAAAAGGTCCATGTGCAGGGAACTGAGGTCTCCCCAACAACCAGCACAACTCCCCAGACATGTGGGCGAGCCACCTTGCAGGAGAGTTAGTTCTCCAGCCCCAGTCACCCTTCAGGTGACCTTGACCTTGGCTGATGTGTTTGTTGATTGTCACCTCAGAGAAACTGAAGCCGGAACCAGCCAGTGAAGCTGTTCCTAAAATTCTGACCCATAAAAACTAAAGAATAAATGTTTACAATTGTTTAAATCTCTAAAATTTGGAGTAATTTGTTAATGCAGTGTCGGTAACAGATATTTATTTATTATCTATTTATGCCCATGGAGGCTGGTAGAGTGGAGAAATATTTTCATCTTCACCAATAGCAGAATGACTCATGGTGGCAGACCAGCAGGAAATATGTTTTAGGGTAAAAGGGCCTTAAAATTACAGTGCACAACCTGCCGACAAATTCTTTGTGTGTGGCTGAGCTTCCTGTTTTGTCCATTATTACGAAGGTTCCCGGGATGAGAGAGCCGTCAGGCTCAGCCTAGGCCAGTGGTTCCCAACGTGGGGCACAATTTGATGTTTAAGGGGGCAATTCGAGAATGAGTTATTCACAGTGAACTTTTTGCATTTCTGATGGTTCTAGGGGCCTCATGTACAGTCTATATATAGATATATGTGTATATATATATATATACACACATATATACATATATATATAGTGACATATTCATACATTTCAGTTCTTTATTGTATGTTTTGAAACTTTATTTGCTATTTTTTTCATATTATTATTATTATTATTTAACAATTTCTTAGTGATTTCTTCCTCAGGGCTTCCACTGTCCTTTTGTTCTTTTATTTTTTCTTTCGTGGATGCCATGTTCTTTGGAAGCTTGTTTAGACCAAGTTCATGGCCTTTTAGGTTTCCTCCATGTGAATAGGAGTCACTTTTTGAATAGTAAGAATCATATGTCACGGGGGGGGGGCGGGGGGGGGGGCGTCAGGATGTTAGAGATGCTCAAGGGGGGCGTGGCCAAAAAGGTGGGGAACCCCTGGCCTAGACTCTTTCCAAAGCCTATGGAAGGTTTAAAGGTTTTTAAAACAAAAAATAAGTAAAAGACTCCAAAATCATAAACAAAAGAGTCAAATAAAGATTTGGACACTGTACCGAACTTACAGAAAGGAAATGACAGAATATAAACTTGTTAGTATCATGTTTATAGAATGTTGTTATCAGCTGCCAGTTGTGACTGGGTGGCACTTACATGGAAGGCGGTGCAGTCAGAGCCCCTGCGCCTCTGAAGGGCCTTCATGCTTCACACTCACTCCGCCTGTGACTGCCCCTGGAATAAAAGAGGAACTGCGTTTTCCTTGTAAAAATTAAGGCCATTTACTCTTTTTAAAAATTTTGAGTCGCTGCCAACAGGACTATCCTTTCAGGAAATGAAACTCAGGGTTTTATGAATGGCAAATATTTAAATGATTCATCTAAGTAACTATAAGGAAAGTGCTGAAGGGGAAAATGGAATTTTAATGTTTAGTAGTTTCTCCTTCCTTCTATTTTTTCCCTTCCCCTTTCTCCTTTCCCACCCCCTCCCCCCTTTTTTCTTTGTTAAAAGATTAGAGAAAACATTACCTCAAGCATTTCCGAAGATGCTGGAAAGATACGTAGAGAAATGTCAGTAGAAGAGTTTAAGAGAGTGCAGAGTGGGTAGTTTGACTGTCATACACTAATCTGTTTTATTTGTTTTATAGCCTGAGTTGAATATTTTGCTTCTTATAATTTTTTTTGATCTACATGGTGAACAATAACAACCCCAATTTTGATAGAGTATTGTGAATAAATTTTTGTAAGTTTCTTTGGAAATTAAAACGTCACATAAACACAGTATCTTGATAGGAAAACCCTTGAAGGAATGAGTACCTCTGAGCCACTAAGACAGTCTAGGGTCTCCTGCGAAGACTTTGAATGTCATCTAAGTGTCAGCTTGGCTCACACGTGACAACAGAGTCCTGTCGTGCTTAGCTCTCTCTATAGTCTGATCCTAGAGAAGTGTCCATTATAGTTTTATTTCTTCTTGCTCTTCCACAACTGAAGCGGTGAAAGATTTGATGAGTGGAAACAACAGTGCCTGGGCTTGGCTTTTGAGGAATACAAAGAAATATATCCGATGCTCCAAGTAGAGTTTGGGAACACCAAAATATTTGAGAAGAGATTATATCCTCTCTCCAAATGCTTCTGAGGTGCCCCAGGATTGTGTATGCGTAACCCTGTCACTGAGTGGCTGGCATGGTTGCTTCCTCTCTCAGGGTCTCAGGGCACTTTCCTGGAATCCATATTCTCTCATCCCATTGCCCTCCTGTGTGTTGCTGATCTTGGACCATGGGCACCAGTTGTTAATTTCTTTTGGAGCCTCTGACTTCCATGTTGCCTCTGGGGCACCACATAGCCTGCTGTTGATTCAGCACTTTGCTCAGACCACCTGGGCAGGGACCTCTGCCACGGGCACCTATGAGCTCTCACTTCCAAAGGCTCTTAGGGTGCGCCTCCGGGTTTCTGTGCCTTGTCCTTCCACTCTCTGGTGTCTGGGAAACTGTCAGCTCTTAGGTACAAATGCTTTTGTTTTTGTTGATGATGGGAGGGGCAGGAGACAGAGGGTGATACAGAGAGAGCCTGTAGACCTCCCGTGATGGATGCTGGCCGTTTCTAGCAGAGGCTGACCTTCTCTGTGGGATAGGCTCTCTCTGATGGTGGAGAGGGAGGAGTTGGGGTGGTCAAGGATGGTCAAGAGGAGCCGCCCACCATTCCTACAGCTAACCAGGCTCAGCTGCCGAGTCGAGCACTTGTTTGCTCATGGGGATTTCTCTCTCCTGTCTTGTTTTCTTTTCTGAAATACATTCGGACATGTTTGTGTAGCTTTAGATTTCAATTATAGACACTTACTAGTCCTTGCCCATGACCTCCTTGCTACGGTCAAACCAAACAGGTGATTGAGCACTTATTGAAGGATTACCAAATACCTCCTGATAGGACCCTGGTCACTAAAAGCATCGAGAAGGGAGGTGTGAGAGCGGTTTGAGGGTGGGTACTAGTATGCCTAGCTATCCCAGCAGCCAGCCTGGCTGGATCTCAGGGGCAGTTAATCTAGAACATTCACAACTCTTATTTAAAAGCATCTCTGCTTTTTATCTATACAAAAGTAGCTAGAACACATAGCATCAGTCTTGTTCCCTGGTGAGATGGGAATGACTTTGGAAATTCAAATATATTTGTGAATTGCAAATATGCACGTATTTGCTAATGATTTCTTCCAGATTGCAGTTCCTAGCTTCTAAATTTAGACTTACACAATCAATCAAAGAACGGTCAGTATTTTGGTAAATGTTCCTTTCTGTCATGACCATTAGCCAGAAATCAACCATTTTCGTTTTCTAGGAGAAGGCGTTTAGGAATAGCATTTGCATTCTGTGGACCTAGTTGTCTCACTGGGACAGCAGCTTCTCTCTGAACACAAGTAATCTCCAAGGATTTACATCTTGGGCTACCCTTTTACTGCAGATGAGTTACCTATTAAACAGGGAGAAAAGAACCTTCACAACGAAGGAGCAAGTTCACCATGGTGTACTTCCTAAGGGCTTTTGTGGGAAAAATAAATATCTTGGAAAAAAGAAATGAATTATGGGAGAAAATAAATACAAAAACCACAAGCGACTCTTCGGCTGTCAAAATGTCTCTGGTTTAAGAAACACAGAACTATCTGTTTAATGTGTCCACCGTCTTAGAAGCTTTTAAAAAAGGAACACCCTGTTATTTGGGCCAGCGGGACCTATATTTGTACACAGTACCATTCAAAGCAACGAGAGACTTAGGACTAGCTGCATAACTGTTTATCTTTTCCATGGAAGATTATTTTGTGCAGGGGCAGGCTTTTATAGCTTATAACCACATCATTCTCTCAAACATGCAGAAACCACTAAGCAAATATTCATTCCCAGACACAGCGAAGGTAGAATCACCACCTGTCGTGTTTACATTATTTATCAGGTTAAAAAGCTAACAAACAATCAAACCCTGAGTATGAAATACCTAAGGACATTTTTATTTTTTCCATTGTTATTATTGGAAACAACCTTGTGAAGAATTTTTCTTGGCTTCTTTTGAGTTTCTCTTCCCCCTCAAAATGTCTGCTGTAATTTACACACACACACACACACACACGCATGTATGTGTGTTATCGGTGCGAACTGATTTCATGCTCTGCAACCCAGCAGATTGTGCTGGCCTCATCATATCTCACACGCACCACTTTATCTCACTTATTACTCAACATCCTGGCTCAAGAAACTGGAGTAGCGTATACACACACACACACACACACACACACGCAGCAGGACTGACGAAGGGCTGCCTAGGAACCAAGAGAAATGGTGATGAGGCTTCGAGTTGTCATTTAAACCCCTGCACCCACCATTGCCCCAGACAGTCCTAACGCTCTGGGAAAACGAGCACTGTGCTAGATTTCTGCTTCAGGGCTGTGCAGTCAGATAGAAATAAATCACCTAACCTTGCAGTTCCGCGGAAAGTCTGAGAGAGAAAAAAATGAGCTTTTCTCCCCCCTATCACTCACAAGTCCTAGAATATTAGTGAGTTCAGCTCTGAGAAAAACCTTTTCTCTCAGAACTTCCAGAGCCTGGTCAATGTAAACATAATTCTGTAAGTCATGTAATGATTGTATTAAGCAATTACAACCCCTGCAGGGTTTTTAGAAAACACTTATACCTGATTTCTAAATCACTGAGGCACAGCGGAGGATTTATTTTGTGTGGTTTCCGGGTGCCTGTGGCCTTTTTCTTGTGTTACACAGTGTTGTCATGGCCTTCCTGAATTGGACCGGAAATGCAAGATCTATGACTGTAATCAGTGTCTCGCCATTAATCACGTCCCTTGTCCCTCTGCCCCCCATCACTCCTTGTTGGCAATACCTCAGGGGCTATTTCAGTTGTCCACACACATGGGAGGATCTCACAACCAAAGATCTTAGTGCCGGATGAGTGAGGGTCCGGCCAAGGAAGAGGAGCCCACTTAAGTATTTAAAACAAGGGAATTTAAGGGGGAGTTTGATGACCAAGAACTGAACACTCACCTGAAGTTGCACATGAACTCAGAGACAGAGAAACAGGAAGCTACTGGGCCCCTAGGCTGGGGAGATGGAAGGCTGGCGGCTGTTGCGAAAACAAAAGAAAGCCTGGGAAGAGATCGGGGACCAACTAGTACGTGGAAAGGCACAGAATCACTAAAATCTTTACGAATGGCGCCTGGACCTCCCAGCACCCCGTCTTCCCGTGGCCAGTCTCCTCTGATTCTCCAGAATGGCTCTGCAAGATCCTGGGGGTGCCTAAGGCTTGTTAAACTCCTCACTCAACACAAACCCACCTGCCCTTCAGTCACCTGGGTGTGGTGCCTTTCTCCTCCCAGGGCACTTCCCTCCCTGGGCTTTGCAGTCTACTTCCGTTCCTCTCAGGAGGGAATTCAAATGATCTATTTTAAATGCTCTTCTGTGCCTTGAACCCGTCCTGCTAGTCATTGCCATAAAGAGTGCTAGTCGCCCCTCTTCAAGCGACCCCCATGAAAAGAGAGAAAAGGCCACCCGCCTCCTCCCATTCACAGTCAAGGTTCTGAAAGCCTTGTTTATGCTCACTGTCTTGGCCCCTCCTCGCTGCCTGTTCCTTTGTCAGCTCCCTGGACTCTGCCCTTTGCTCCTCCTTTCTGCTGAAATGGCCCCGTTCGTCCTGCCACAAGTGACCCTTTGCCTTGCTGAAAGGGAGAGGATATTTTTGGCCTTTTGCAAAAAAAAAATGTTTTGTCCCTGTAATCCCTCATTTCTAGCTCTTTCTTAGCTCTCATATCAAGAGCTGTACTGGAGGCTTCAGCAAGTGGTTTCCTTCACTGTTTAGAGAGGATATTGTTTCCAAATTTCAGACCCAGCTGCCTTTAGGCTTAATGCAGCCCCTCCCTTTGCAACCAGTAACCTGTAGAACCGTGGGGCCCAGCCACCTCAGCATCAGCTGGGAACTGGTTAGAAGCTCAGAATCCATCCCACAACTACTGAGTCCAAAGTTCTAAGGGTGAGGTCTAGAAACTGGATTCTAGTAAGCGTTCCCGGTTATTCTGATACATGCGGAAATGAAGTACCGAGGAAGGGAGGGAGAGAAAATAGGAAAGAGGTAGAAGGAGAAGGAGGTATTTAGTGCCGATGGGGTGGGAGGGAGGGTGTAGAGCAAAAATCCCAGAGGACATTGCAGGAGAGGTGAGGGGATGAGATGGCGCTTCTCCATCCAAGCACAACCTGAGATTTATGCATCATGACACACAGCAGTTCTGCAGAGGCTGTGGCCTCAGGTGCCTGCGGGGAGGGTAGGCCACAGCTGACCTCCCTGAGATGAGAGCACAGTGAGGTGCTCCACCATGTGACCCTTAGGACAGGAGCAGCCAGTGCTGCACACACAGTGGGGACCGGGACCGTGTCTGTGGCTGGTACTGAGTGGTGGTGGATGCCCATGCGTGTCCAGAGTCCGTATGCCTTGCACCTTGGCCGTGACCAGTCCTGGGGTGGAATAAAGTAGGCGCTCACTGCAGAGAACTGAGTGTGGAGTATTATTATAAAACTAGAGGCCCAGTGCACGAATGCATGCACATTGAAAGGAAATTAATTCAAAGAAATATTTTAGAGGCTGGGGAGGGACCACGGGAGGACTCCAGGGCATGTCCAGCTCATATCCCCAGTCCCAATCAGCCGGATCCCAGCAGCAAGCTAACCTACTGGTCGGAGCTTCTGCCCCCTGTGGTCAGTGCGTGTCATAGTGACTGGTTGAGCGGTTGACCGAATGGTTGACCTATCAGTCAGACACTTAGCATATTAGGCTTTTATATATATAGATGGAAATACGGGAAAAGTATGGCAGCTGTGTAAAGTGCAGTAGGAGAGGCTCTGGCAGAAAGATCATGGACAATGAGGGATGGTACAGTTAGGGTGGTGGATATATGTAGGGGTAGGGGATCCACTAGGGCAGTGGTGGGAGATAAGGATGGTGGGAGATGAGAGAGAGAGAGAGAGAGAGAGAGAGAGAGAGAGAGAGAGAGAGACAGACTTGGACCTTTATCAGGGAGAATGATGGAAGAATTTTGAATAGTATTCTACTGAATCAGAATAAATAAGTCTGTCCTTAATGAGACTTTAAAATATACCTTCTAAACCAGCTTAACTTTGGTTTCCAAGTAGCCAGGATTCCAGAGTGACTTTCAGCTTGAGGGAGTTTACTTTCTCAGTTCATTTTTAAAACAGCTTCGTTCCACCAGCTTTTAAATTTTATGTCAAAAAGTTGAAAAATCAAAGTGTGTAATGACTGGGGGTGGGAGGATGAACAGATTCTGGATGATGGGATATCAAGTTAGAGGAGGGATACGATCTGAAACCAGCTCTGGAGGGAGGCGTGGGCACCCAAGGACGGTCTGCGTTCAGGGTGAGCTCCACAAAGTAGCTCGTGTTTTTCTGGGAGGAAAGGTTTTAATCCTGTGTGGCTATTTTGGGCCAGTTGTTTGCATGCTTTTGCCACTTGGCCCAATTTGCTTAAAATGTTAGGAATATGGGATAGCAGGACATGCTAGAAATTAATCATCTCATCAGGCAAGAATATCTCTAAACTTTTTTAGAAATGCCATTCCCACTCCCTCAATACCCAGTTACTGTGACACATACAATACAAAAACATGGATAAGACAAGTCTGGTGGTCCCGTATTGCTAATAGGGACCCGGACCAGTGGAGGAAATACTGTACCAACAAGCCCTCCTCGGGCCCACGTGGGCTGGGAAAGAGCCAGTAAGCCACGCGGGTCCTCCAGACGCCTCGGATGATAATGGAAACGGGACTGTTATATTTCTCTTCCAAATGGCTGGTTATTGCCCATCTTTAAAAGCAGAAATAAACAGATTCGCTCGAGGAATCCTGACTGACTACATGGGTGGCCCCATTTAACAGGTAAAATTCCTATGTAGGAATATATTCAGCTTCTAAGACACACACACACACACACACACACACACACACACACACAGCATTTTCAAGAGCAAAAGCCCCTGGTTACCAGTTCGAATTACTTTAGCATAATAATGAAAGACTGCCGCTCCCTTCCGTCTGTGAGGAGGAGAGTGTAGCTTCAGCCCCGCATCTACCAGTACTTCGCGTGCCTTTGCAGTTCCTTCCAGGAGGTGCCAATGCAGCTCCCTCCTATGCACACACTTGTTAGCACACATTCAGTCACACTGGGCACACATTCTCCCATGGGCATAGGAAGCCCACTCCTTCTGACTCTGAACAGAAAGCCCAGCACATTCTCATGAAAACCCCCGCCTGCTCAGACATACAGAAACAGCGATGATCCATCACACGTGTAAAGAGCATTTCATTAATAGATGGGTCGGGACAGACTCCTCGCTGCGCATCATTGAATTGTTATGTATTTAAAATGAGACCTGTCGCTGATACTCCTTCCCAGCTCTCATACACTTCAAATTTATGATGTCAGTGCTTAGTGGCAATGACATCACAAGATGAATTCAAAGCAATGACTGCTTTCACATTTAAAAAGCTCGGTGCGCCGACTACCCAGGCCTGCTAAGTGGGAGCACCCATGTCAGCGTGGCTATCTATAATCGCAACTGTTTAAAGGCTCATGAATTACACATGCAGTGGGTAGAAATGGAGGAACTGAATTTGACTAAAAGACCTTTTTCACCAAAAATTTGCTGAAATGGTTTCTTCTAATGTATTTTAGTGATTAATCAATTTGATTTAAAATGCTGGAATTATTTAAGGTCTGTACTTTAGATTTACTGTGAACTCAAAGCATGTTTATATTTATTGCATCAACTAAGTAAACAGCGTATGCTTAATGCTTTTAAAATGTTTTCCAGTAAAATTTAGGTCAGTACTTACGTGTTAGCTCTCAGCCACAAAGATACATTGACACACTTGGTGAGCAGTGTGCTTCTCCCACAGTGCGTTGTGTCATTTCTGCAATTTTATGTCATTGGCAGAAACTCAGTATCAGCTGCAATCAGATACTTACAGGTGTTTTACTGGCATTAATTTTCTGTATTTTTCAATATTTATACACGTCTTTCTCTCAATTATGTTTATTTTCTTTGAAGGACAAATGATTCTGCCACGTAGATATTCTTTAGAGCATAAAACTACATAGAAATACGCAGGAGGCATTGATTTCCTCCGCACACGGTGTGCTGCTGGGCACGGTGTCAATACAGAGAGGACCAATAATGACTGAAAATGAGGATTATTTGAAATGTTAACCACTATCTGACCCTATTACACACTGTTTTCTCCCATGACTATACGGCTGTAGTAATGGCACCACAAAACCAGGCTGTCTAGAAAGAAGTATTTTACTTCCCTTCTCCAGCGAGCAGTTCCCGAGTCTGACCCGGATTATTGCTGGCACATCTTCATGGAAAAGTGCTGTAATGGACACTAAAACAATACATGGAAGTAACGCAGCTAGACGTGTTTGAAGAAATAGTTTGATGACATGTTGGCATTGACCAAATCTCACATCTCTCCACTGAGGGTGTTGTGTGGGCTACAGGTCTTCCCCGCCACCTCGGAAAGACCAGAGAAAAGGAAGTGGCGAATGTCAGTCCAAAGCACTTGCATCTGTCAAGTGAAAACCAGGAATTGATATGGAAATAATTCTGCCAGTTGGGGCTTGGACACACCCTGGTGGCTACGTTCACCAACAAGCAAAACGTCCTCCTGAACGCTGGCCTCTGGCTTAAGGTGCCGTGGAAATTTACAAGCTGGAAAATGGGAATGACAAGCTGAGAGTTCAGTTGCAGAATTGAGGCCCCTGGAAACTCCTCCTCAGGGTGGACAGTGTTGGCCCACGTTGGCCAGGTGTTCCACTCCCCAAACCTGGCAAAGATTCCAATTAGCCTTGGTTGGGTCCCTGTATTTTTTTCAGGATCAATTTTGTGTGCAGTGACTCAGCGGCGCTGCCCCCTTCCTGCCTTCTTTCTCCTCTAACAATCTCATCCTCCTCCAAGAAAATCCATTTCTTTGTTGATCATCCAGAATTTTAAAGCTACTTATCCAAAGCTTCTTAAGGGGGAGTGTTAATGCTAATGGATTTAGTGCTAACCACAGCAGTCAAGATGGCAACCACATCCATGAAAGGATATTCCTGCTTCCTGCCTCCGTAATGCCGGGGAAGCAATCAATAGGGAATTTGGAAAGGACTGAGTGTGTGAGGGAGAGGACACAGTCTCCTGGTGTTGACAAGGGTGCGCCGCCTTTCAAGAACTCACCGAAAGTTGGTGTTTAAACTTTGAACATTTGAACTGTTACCTCTGACTGAGGAGGTCAGCCTTGGTTCACCCCCAAAGTCACCAGGAAGAATGGTCTAGAGCTGCACTGATCAGAATGAGGGCCATGGACCACACATGATTCCTGAGCATTCAGAGTGTGGCCAGTCCTCTCGGAGCCGTGCACTGTGCATTTAGAAGGCTTAGTATAAAAAAGAATATAAAATACTCAATTAGTAATTTTACGTGGACTACCTGCTAGATCCATAATATTCTGGGTGTATCGGAGTAAATAACATAGTGTTAAAATTAATTTCAACTGTAACTTCTTAGATTTTTAAGAGCGAGACTAGTAGAAAATCCAAAGTGCACATGTAGCTTGAAGAATCTTTCTATCAGATAGCAGCAACCTAAACGCCCCGAGCAGCCTCCCAGGCAGGCGAAGGCTAGGTCCACTTGGGCTCGCACCCTGATTTAATTGTAATGCTAATTTACAGTGAAGTAGGAGACTCCCAGACTTAAGCTGCGGCTATAGGATGCAGCTGTGGCTTGAGTGGCCTGAGCGGGGGCAGAGAATGGCAGAAATATTAAGTGATATATATTTTTATTTGAATCCATTTTTCCCTCTTTACACCATACTATCCAGAAAATTGATAAGCTTTCATAAACAGTCTAAAGGCGATTTTCACTAGTTCAGGGAAAATTTCGGAGATGGTCTTGCTGGAGCTAAAGCGAAGTCATTCGTGTTTGAGAAAACATTCAGGCGATAGATCAAATCTTAATAACAAATGATCATTGAACACCTATTATGTGCAAGATGCTGAGTCATGAAAATATTTCATGTTTTACAGAGGAGGTGGCAAATAGGAGAACACGAAGCTATTTAATCTATTAGACCCAGGATATCTAAACAAAATAGGTGGGACAAGGTCAAGAACATATGACACTACAGAGTTGTCTCTTTATGAATTAGGTGGGTTGACTGCTCCATGCCTGCATCTGTTTGCTTTAACCATCTCTGCACTTTCACATCAGCCCTCGAAGTTTCTCCCTTTCTTCTACTTTACCAAGAGTATTAGCTATGTTTTTTCTGGAGCGTAGGGGGATCGAATATTAGGCGAATCTTGTATCAAATCTCGGCAGTTGGAATGGATGAATTGTCAATAGTTGGAACACATGTGCTATATTTGGTTTTTCTTGGGGAAGAATGTGATGATGAAATTAGACTCAGATTGATCTGTGGTTGCCAAATACTGAATCCTTAGGATACCCCAGATCAGTCATTTATTTGTCTGTGGATTATTACGTGAAATATTTTTTCCATGACATCAACAGCTTCTAATATCTGTAACAGCTTTTCCTTCGACATTTTAAAAGGAATATTCTTTAAAACCCACAATACAGCCTACCAAAGCTCTGTAAAGAAATGATCCAACATGAATAGAGACCAAGGGTTGGCAGTCTTGAGCAAGAAGCTGTAATGCTAAGACACACATTCTACATGGAAAAATGGAAAACCCATCCCAAACCAAAGGAATTGATATATGCAAAGTCACCCATGGCAAAAGGGAGCAAGTAGAGCAGGTCCTCGAATAATGCTCAACTTCATGTCATTACAACGTTGACTTCATGGGGCCCTGTCTCTGAAGAGTTTGAATCTTCTCCCATGTCTGCGTGGGTTTTCTCCAGGTCTGCTTCCCTCCCACACCCCAAAGGTGTGCACTGTAGGGGAATGGGCGTGTCTACATTGTCCCAGTGGGAGTGACTGTATGTGTTCAGTGGAAGGGCGTCCTGTCCAGGGTGGGGTCCTACCAGGCACCTTGCAGGGGGCTCAGGCACCTGAGACCTGAACTGGAATAAGTGGGTTATTTATTTTTATTTATCATTCTTAAATGTATGTATAGCTCACATTTATTTTAGTGTTTAATATTAGAAGTGTTTTGGGTCTTTATTTGAAAGTTTGGTGATGTTTTTGTGATCAGAAATATGCCCTATAAACTTACTTCTTGTTTACATCAATTAGCCTGTGGTCCAATTGGTTTGATTATATGTCATTTCTCTTAAAGTCGCAGTTTCCAAGAACCTGTCTAGGATGCTGAGTGAGGACTTACTGTATCTTATCAGGCCCATGAGCAACAGCGCGTTCACATATCCATGGAGAGGAGGTTGTGCTTTATAGGCCAATGTTCCCAGGCACCAAGAGCAAAATCCAATGGGTTGTAACCAGAATTAAAAAAAAAAGAATAGCATAAAGATAGCAGCAGTCAATGCAATTTGTAAGAGTAAGTACTGTTTTGTGAAAATCTTGCTTTAGTTGCATATGGGGGTGTGTGTGTGTGCCTGTGTGTGTGTGTTAGCTTGTTCTTAGCCAGCATGGAAAATATATTTCTTGTTGTGGACAGTAGTCACAAATATTTAAAGAACATCACAAAATACATTTTAATGGGTAGCCATTAAAATAATGAGTCTGGAGTCTAGGAAAATTATCTTTCCCCAAAGCCACAGAACTGATTAATAAGAGATGTGGACATAGAAAGCTAATGATGCCCCATAAACTTTACTGGACCGCGCTGCTACTGTATTTCAACCTCAGTAGTCCACAGTGGAGTATGTACAAAAGATTCTGCTTCCACTTCAAAGCAGATGACTTTGTGGATGACTTTGCAGAACACAAATAAGACGGAAGTTCACTGATAGAAAGTTTTCTTCTGGTTGTTATTAGGTTTAAGTACCAGCAACTATTTCTATGTTTAAGAACAAGGTGGCAGCTATTTCCTCTCTTCTGAACGGTTCTGGGTGAGAAATGCAGGTGGACAGACAGCGATCGCTGGGCAGCAGAGCTGGTGAGCTCTCGTGGAAGTGCTGGCTGCTTTCCTCGGCTCCTTCGGATTATCTGGCTCAGTGGAGAGCGAGGTCATGAATTTTAACCAACTGCCACAGGGTCATTCAATAGCTGTGGGTGCAGGGTCCAGGGCGGTTGGCATGGGAGCCGAAAAAGTCTGAATGAAAGTACTTAAAAGAGATTAAGCCATTTTAAGCCACTGTAAGCTATTGCAAACCACTATGAGTCATTGTAAAAAGTGACATGGAAGGGGAAAACCTTTGTAATCATCACAATGTAAGTTCCAAATGGAAAACTAGCTAAGCATGTGTCTTCAAATACGGGGGTATAAGATAGTCATCAACTTTTGCCATGTTACCGAGATACATGTGTATGCATCTGTAAGGTCAGCAGCAGCCTCATTAGGTGCGTATTGAGAATGCAGTGTCACAAGCGTTCCAGTGCTGGAGAGATGAAAATCGGGCTGAGAAAAAATGAGTGCTTTCTCTTCCTCTCATCAACTCCCCCTGAGCCCCTGAATCTTAGTACAACCCCCACAAAAGTAGCTCTCTCATACCTAGCAAACCCGGAAATGCCCAAGTGTCCTTTCAGTAATAAGCATGAAACACGAGCCTCTTTGTAGAAATGTAATCTCCCTTTGTCTCCATAAGTATTTTAGGATTGACTCAGGCAATTGTTCCCTAAGAATTTATGGACTGCTTATGTACACCCATAGAGACATACGCACATCCCTTAGGCAACTATATTGGGATAGCTACAGAATTACTTTTACATTCCTGGTAGAATAAATATTTTGAAGGGCAGCCAAATTAACCGCACCGGTATGTTTATTGACATCTTAATTATTGTAAAAACATGTATGTATCTTCATACAACTCTCATGATCATTAACCTACAAACCATAACCTTCTGGATGTTTACTGTGGCGCAGGGCCTGTCATTACACATGCTTTCAGGGCCGCTCCTGTACTGGGCTGTGCTTTTCCCACAAATGGAACCCACTCTGCCTTTTCCATTTACAATGCGGAAGGCAAAGTGCATCATAACAGGATGTAACCGCGTGTTAATCAGATTAGCACACACTTCAGAGGCCTGCGCTTTTGCCTGGGCTCCGGGTAGATCACATGTCATGAAGGTAATGAGTGGCTCCGCCGGGGAGCCCTTTGTTTTCTTTCCGGAAAGGTAGAGGTGGGTTCGTTTTCATCACGGCGAGCACGTCGAGGCAGAGGCACCGTGAGCATCAGCTAAAGGACGCTAAGTGGGAGTTAGAATTCACAGGCGCTTTTGCCACTGGTAAAACAGAAATTCCGTAATTATTGGATGACACCACAGAACTCGAGTGACCTATTGTTAAATGATTAAATCTTCATGATCCCAGCAAATACAAGCCAGTGGAGTCAATATTAATATTCAGCACATGGCAGGTTCGACGATTCTGTGTCACTGTGAGTAGCATGGTGTGCAGCGATGGAAAATGGAAAATGTAGTGTGTCCAAACACAGAACCTAATGCAGATATAACACATGCCATGTGACATGGTATCATTGTATTTAAAGGATTACTGATCTTTATCAGTGTTTGGCTTTGCAGAATCCTAAATGTGCATGCAGCACAGCGCACAGAAAAGGTAAAAACCCGGATGGAATTTAGCTGAGACTAATGATAATCAAGGAATCAGACAGACAGATAAATGGAAGCCAATTACTTTGTTGAGTATTCAATTGATAGTTACCAGTAGGTGCCCGGCTCACCCAAACTTCCTCTTCACTGTTACTGACAAATAACAAGCAGAAAGCTAATTTCCTTTGGATCTAAACATTTTTGTTTTTTCTTGGCCTGGGATTAGAGTGAGTGGAGCACAGAGAGAAGCACTCAGTTACCTCCTAATTTTTTCCTAGAGGCCCAGTGCACGAAATTTGTGCTTGGGAGGGTCCCTAGACCTGGCCGCAATCAGGGCTGATCTGTGGGGCAATTGCCCTCCACAACTCTGCCGGCACCCGCCTTGGCTGGCCTGGCGCCACCCACTCACCTGTGTCGAGTGTCTGTCCCCTGGTGGTCAGTGTACGTCATAGCACCCGGTTGTTCCACTGGTCGTTCCGCCATTCAGCCGATTTGCATGTTAGGCTTTTATTCCATAGGATTGGGCTTTGTTTTCTTTCCCTGTGTTCCAAGTTCAGGACTGGAGCCTACGTGGAGCAAGAGAGCAATCAGTTTTCAAAACGAGAACCAGAGTGAAATAATCTTAATTTTCTAGTATTACAGTGTGTTACTTTACACAAAGGATGGATTCCTGTGCATTACCAGTCCAGATGCCTGCCCACCTACAAAGTGTGTGGTACTAAAAGTTAAGACATGTAGATGTTGAGAAGAAGGTGCAGAATACGTTGGAATGTGGGCAAAGGGGAGAGACAGGAGAGAGCAGAGAAATGGCAAAGGAGATAACAGAGGAGGCAACGCAGAGGAGAAATGATAAGGCTAGAAGGGCAAGAAGATAGAAATTGGGGAGGGAGGGAGAAGAGCACCAAGGTGAAGGAGAGACTGGAATGACCCTCTCACCAGGCAGTCAGGCGAGTCTAAGTGGACAGTTCACCTTTGCTCTCAATCTACAGAGAGGTGATAGTGGGGGTGACGGATTAGAGGAGCTCTAAGATTATGATTTGAATGTTTTGTGACCCTGTGGCTCTATGACCAGAATC
Source organism: Myotis daubentonii (assembly GCF_963259705.1). Classification (NCBI taxonomy): domain Eukaryota; kingdom Metazoa; phylum Chordata; class Mammalia; order Chiroptera; family Vespertilionidae; genus Myotis; species Myotis daubentonii. Next base: position 113,610,225 of record NC_081843.1, read on the forward strand.
TTTACTGCCAACTCTTTCCCGTGTCCAGTAATGAGTCTGTCCGTCCAGTTTTTTTTTTTAATGAGAAAGGATTTCCATTTTAACAGGGGAAAATCCACATTGGTGGCATAAGGAACCCCTCAAAACTCAGCAGCACTCACATTGCTCAGCCTGACCACATGTTTTTTTGGGTCATTCAGCTTTCTCTCTCTCTCTTTTTTTCTTAAAAAAATATTTTTTTTACTGATTTCAGAGAGGAAGGGAGAGGGAGAGAGAGAGATAGAAACATCAATGATGAGAGAGAATCATTGATCGGCTGCCTCCTGCACGCCCCCTCCTGGGGATCGAGCCTGCAACCCCGGGCACGTGCCCTTACCTGAATTAAATCATGACCTCCTGGTTCATAGGTCGACACTCAACCACTGAGCTACATCGACCAGGCCAGCTTTCTCTTGGATTCAGAGTAGAAACCACATACATCAGAGTGTCTTGTCCTCCACAGCTGCCCAGTGTACAGTGGATGTTAGCAGCATCCTGGTCTCCACCCACCGGATGCCAGTGGCACACACTCCCCTACTCCCCACTTGTCCTACTCCCCATTTGTCCTCACTAAGAATGTTTCCAGACACGGCCCCATGTCCCCAGGGAGCAAAAGTCGTACCTGGTTGAGAACCAGGAGCCTAAATTAAAGGTAGATCTCCCAGTCAGGACACCCAAAGAGCCCAGATAAAATAAATAAGAAACTCTTTGTATTTCATAGCACATATTGCCGAATGGTTCAGGCAAGTGGAAAACAACCCCAGATCCAAAGATAAAGTTGTAATAGCCTAAGTCTATTAAACACACACACACACACACACACACACACGCATACGCATGCATAAAGCTTCCAAATTCCACAAAGGAAGTAAATTTGAGTTTTAAATAATAATCTGAGGCAGAGAGAGGAAATCCAAGTGCAGTGCAGGTGGGTTTGAGAGAGAGAGACAGAGAGAGAGAGACTCCCCTTTAGGTCAACGCCCACCTGATTTAAATGTAGCATTTGAAACAGCCCGTGTGGATTTAGGAAACACACCGTGGGCTGACTTGAAATCTCTCCAGAGGAGCGGAAAGCTGCAGGGGCTCGGTGTACGCCCGCCCACCGCCCATCGCCGACTAGTATCCCGGGCAGCAGGAAGCAGCCGGCCCCTCAGGTCAGGCCTTGTGTTGGGAGAAACCAACACCGCGCTGAGGCCCCGAGTCGGTTTCTCCTCCTGGCGATGCTCCAGGGGAGGGCGGGGCTGACCGGCGTGGGCACCCCGGGCTGTGCCGGGAATCACAGGGTGAAGGCCGGGTCCATGGACCTGTCCTGCACGCGGACCTGCGGGTGCGTCACCCAGTGAGGGAGTGTCGCTCACAGGGAGCTTCTCTTTTCTCTGCAGGGTTCTCAGCCTGGGGGCCAGGGCTCACCTGGAAGGCTGCGGGGGAGGGTTCAGCTTGCGGGGCTCCAGCCCAGTGTTCCTGGCTCCTGAGCTCTGGGGTGGGGTCTGGACCCTTCCTTTCTCACCAGTTCCCATGGGAGGCAGATGTGCTGGACTCTACCTGCCCTCGGTTCCCCGAGTGACCCAGCCACAGAACCACCCTGTCAGGTGCTTGTTGATGTCATTGCCCAGGTGTTTGGCGAGTGGTGCCCATCTTCCATTCGCTTCTATGTGGCCTTTGGCTATTTCGCTGATTTTTTCCTCTAAAAGCCTTGTCTCCTGTAGAATATCTGCTCCGCCTTCCACGGATCCCACAGCGAGGAGCACACAGTAGGTCCCGAATAAATGAGCCCTGATTACAGAATGAGCGGAGACAATGCCAAGTGTCAAGTTACAGCATGTCTTACCCTTTGGCTGTTTCCTCAGCAGCAGCAGCGATGTGTTAGCGGCTCTAACACCGGCCCCTTTCTCTCCACCGTAAGGCCTATTTTTCCTTCCTGCACAGAGGCCTCGTGTGGGAAGAACAGAGCCCATGCGATGGCTGACATGCTTCAACACGAGGAGCATCTAAAACGGCTTGACAGCCATACTCCTATTTTCATGATCTAAGTGTATTAGTAAAAGCCAGTCCATTCCATCCTCCTTTGCGGGAGCCACAAGCAGCTGGAAATTATGGGACGAGGACGAGCTCTGACAGTTTATTTGACACGCACATTCCGCTAAGTTACAGCGCTGTCCTGCTCAGGCAGCTGTCAGCCGGGCGCTGGGCGGGTCCTGCAGACGCGGGAGGATGGAGAGGCGGGACCGGCAGCGGCCTCGCGGGGAGCAGCCGCACCACCGCGCTGAAAAACGTACGTGCGCGTCATGGATCCTGCGTGGGCCCAGCCACCTGCCACCAGCCGTCAGGGCAGCACTGCGCGTGACGTGGCTGCGCACTGGCCTTCTGTTTAATGGGAGCGTTATCAGCTTTATTTGATTTTTTATTTATATCAGAATTCTCAAAAGGCTATTCTGCTGTCAGAATGAAACTATGTATACACTGCCGAGCCATTGGCGCCCATGTGTGTAAGTAAGAGATTTCTCCTGCCCACGATTCCTCAAGGGTCACTGAGAAGTCCCACCGTTAATACCATGAGCTGTAAGAGAGATGGACATAATCTCCGCGCTCTGATTCCAGACCAAACCTCCAGGCAGCCTCTAAACTGTGGAGAGGAGAGGAATCTTTTCCCTCTCCTTTCCGCCTCTTGCTTCTGCATGTGATGCCATATCTATATCTATATCTATATCTATATCTATATCTATATCTATATCTATATCTATATCTATATCTATATCTATCTATATCTATCTATATCTATATCTATATCTATATCTATATCTATATCTATATCTATATCTATATCTATATCTATATCTATATCTATATCTATATCTATATCTATATCTATCTATATCTATATCTATATCTATATCTATATCTATATCTATATCTATCTATATCTATATCTATATCTATATCTATATCTATATCTATATCTATATCTATATCTATATCTATATCTATCTATATCTATATCTATATCTATCTATATCTATATCTATATCTATATCTATATCTATATCTATATCTATATCTATATCTATTTATCTCTATCTCTATCTCTATCTCTATCTCTATCTATATCTATATCTATATCTATATCTATATCTATATCTATCTATATCTATATCTATATCTATATCTATATCTATATCTATATCTATATCTATATCTATATCTATATCTATATCTATATCTATATCTATATCTATATCTATCTATATCTATATCTATATCTATATCTATATCTATATCTATATCTATATCTATATCTATATCTATATCTATCTATATCGATATCATCTATATCTATATCTATATACCTAATCTATACTTATATCTATATCTATATCTGTATCTATATCTATATATCTAATCTATATTTATATCTGTTTCTATACCTGTGTCTATATCTGTATATCTATATCTGTATCTATATATCTATATCTATATATCTATATCTATATCTATATCTATATCTATATATCTATACCTAATCTATATATAATCTATGTCTATATATCTATGCCTGTCTACACCTATATTTCTGTATTTAACATATATCTAATCTATATCTATTTGAACTTCAGATGCAGACATGTAGTAAGATATTTGAAATTGAGATGGTTCCAGAAAGATCCATGTCACATGACCTTTGTAAGTGTCATGTTTAAAGACCGAGGTTTTCCAAGGAATGTGTGCTTTTAGCACTGCAGCTGCCTGCCAGGAAGAACCCAGAGGTGCCTCTCCCCGCTTTCTGAGCGTCTCTTCTGCACCTGTCCCTTCCCACCTCGCAGTGAGGGTAGAGCACGGCCCCCGGAAAGGCCACGCTGCCCCAGAGGAGACACCGTGAAGCGACTCCCGCAGGTGTGGCATAGGCACCTGGCTGTGTGGTGGGGGCAGATGTTCTGATGACTTATTGCTCTCTCTTCCTTGAACAAATCTGCAAAGAGCTTTTCTCCGTTTCTGTAAGTAAGTGTGACCTCTTTAATGTCATTGAAGAGACCTGGGTCAGGAGACGCTGAATATAAAAGATGATGAAAAGCCGACACAGAGTTCCAGAAGGTAAAGCATATACTTACAGTTTGCAGCAGCCAAGACCTGGAAACAACCTAATGCCCATTGACGGATGAATGAATAAAGAGAATGCGGTATTTACATATGATGGAATATTATTCAGCCTTTTAAAAAAGAAAGGAAATTCTGCCATCTTCAACAACACAGATGGACCTGGAGGATATTTGCTAAGTGAAATGAGACAGACACAGAAGAACAAATACTCCTGCTCCCAATTATACGAGGGATCTAAAATAGTCAAACTCATAGTGACTGCCAAGGGCAGGGGGAAGGGAAAACAGGGAAATGGGGTGGTTTAGTCAGTCTCCGTCATCCCAGATGAGTGAGTCCTGCAGATCTACCTCCCAGCATCGTGCCTGCAGTTAATCCTGTCCAGCTCAGAGGAGAGCGAGAGCATTCGTTTCCATCTCTTCCTGGAACTTGGTGCCATATTGCTGGCCCAGCTGTCTACACTGTCTGTGGACAAATGGATATGACCTTTAAGTAGCTGAGCTGTGCATGTCTAATTTTCCTTCTAAACTCACCAATCAGATGACTCTCCTACCCTACCCCTTGAGGTGTAAATGAGGGGCCAGAGGAGGCCTGGACTGATTTACAAATGGAAGCAGTGGAAATGGATGGGAAGAAACATCACCCCAGTACCTGAGAGTTGACGACACACAGGCAGGGGTGCAGCTCACTCCCTTGCAAAGACACCTGGCGAGGGAGCAACGGGAGGCTGAGCTCCAGCTCCGTCAGTCAGCAGGAATGTGTCCACCCAGAAGAAGGGGTGCCATTTTCTCCTCACGAGGCAGAATGTGCCCGGGGTGGAGTCTGCCTGGGAAGCCATTCTTTAACAATTTGCCCATAGGGGGAATCTTACAAACTTTTCTACCCCCCCTCTCCCCGCAAGGATATACAGCTCTCCTTGTCACCTTCTGTTTTCTTGGTCATTTTCCTGCATTCGTTCCTTACTGTTCTTCTCCGCTCTGCTCAGGCTGATAGATCACAATGCGCTGGGATGGTGGATGGTCTGTACAAGTCAGGGTGGACGAGACCATCGGCTCTCTGTTCAGATAATATGGGCTTGTCTTAGCTTCGGGGTCAATGGCACAGCACCCTTGGCTCCTATTAGCTCACAGTGAAGAACAAAAGCTCTGAAGTCTTGCTCGTGTGTGCTGCCATTTCTAGCATCCCTCCTGCCATCTTCCATTTCAAAGCTTAGTAAGTGGGATGTGCCATTCACTTCTGCCAACTCATCCCCGGGACGTGTTGAGGTCGAGAGGTTGAAGTTGAGAGCTTGAACTCGTAGGGTTCTCTCTGGATTCCTCTGCTGTTGGTCTGGGCCTCTTGCCAAGCTTTCCAGTCCGAGGACCATGTCCTGGGCAGGGAACAGGAGCCACCTGGGGACAGGGCCAATGCCGCTCTTCTGTAGCCATGAGGCCCACCTACGGCCTGGCTTAATGTTCGTTTGGTGAATCAGTGAATAAAGGAGACACAATAGGAATTGTGCTTTCCCTTTGTCTCCAGTTAGTGGATTTATCCTTTGGTTATTCTTTTCCTAACTCAGCACAAATCTAAAAAGTCTTTTAAAATATTTTCCATATCCTAATTTCATTCTTTATAATTCCTTCCCTGTAAATTCCACACTCATAAGGCAACCTCTTTCACTCTCTCACCCACTTCCCTTAGGGGACTGATCCAACATGCACCTCTTGAGCTGTTCTCATAGATTACTTGTATCTGGTCACTTTCCCTAGTGCAGAGCATGAAGCCAGAGGGAGATAAGCTGCAGTCCCATATGGGATAGGAGAGGGAGTGGCGGTTGTTCTGGAACACAGACACAAAAACCAATAGCAATGTCACACCCAAACTGAGTCTCAGTACAGGAATCAAGGGACCAAGAATGCTGAAAAGATGGGGTGGGGGCGGGAGTGGGGCATGGGTGAATCCTGTTGATGTTGTAGGGAAGGCCTGAAAGAGGTTTTTAATATCACATTTGCCTGAAGGGTTTGAGGAAAATGGAGGAAGTTTGGAAGAATTTGGAGACTTCATTGTGGATCAAAGGACTTCCAAGCAGTCGTGAGGGGCCAACTGAGCTCAGTTATAAATTTGTAGTGGAGCCGACTGGCAGTTTCCTGACTTGCTCCAGTATCACTGGGAGGCGAGATAACAAGAGCAGGGAAGGCATAGGATTAGATTCGTGGAACACAAGGTGGCAGGACAGCTGCAGAGGAAGGAGGAGATGGTTAGAGCACTCTTGTCTCTAGTGAGAGAGGAGAAAGGAGGAGAAATGGGTGACGATGACCAGCAGGCCAGTCAGCTAAACAAATGGACCAACCAAAGGCAGAAGCTGACTAGCCACAGGGAAGGGGAGTGAGGAGGGAAGCATCTAGAGACAAGCCCGAGTCTAAAGGCCCGAGAACGGTGCGTGGGTGTGAGAAGGGGCAGACTGGGCAGAGGGACGGGCGTTACTCTCAGACTGGAGTGTCATCTTCAGCATCGATCAGTGAGCAGAGCATGCCACGTGTGGCTTCCTGCATGCAGGTTGCCAGAGGAGCATTAAGCCAAAGCTCAGGGTGGAGGAAAGAGTGGAGGAAGGGAAGGTCTAGGATGTGAAGACGTTATCAGGTTGAAACCAGCTATGGGGTGCGTTGGAGCTGCACTCTGTGAGGCACGGGTGAAACTCCTCAAAGGTGAGGAGACAGACAGCACTGCCAGAGAGAAAAAAGGCCTGGCGTCACAAATCATACCGACCCGGGTGTGCACGCTCAGCCATGGCCAGCCCCGTGCTCCCTGTGTGAAAGGCAGAGGAGAAGAGAAAAAGAGAGGCACTTTGTTTAAATTTTATTTCATTGGTAGATAGCCATTTAACAAAACAAAAACCCAGTACCTTTCTTCTATTTAATGCCACTGAAAGGCAGTTATTGCTCCTTTTTTTCACATTCATTAAATGTTAAAAATGTAAAAAAGTTTCCTCTGTGACGTCTGAAGAAAGGTTCTTGGTCATGTTTGTGTGTCAGACCTCCCAGCTCTAGCTCTGATTTATTATTCATTAAGTTTTATTTCATTTTTACTAACTAAAAGTGTTACTTTGAATTATGCGCATTATTTTTGAAATTCTGGGAACACAAACAAAATTCCACATGAAATATTGTTTTGCAGCCACATAACCAGCACGTTGCATGAATTATTCGGTCTCCTCTTCCGCGTCTCTTCCTGAGACGGCTTTCCCGCATGGAAAGAGTTCTCAGGCCACTCGCACAATGACTGGAAATGATCACCTTGTTGTCATGGTGACAGATGGCGTCACCTGCTTCCCATCCAGTCAGCAGTTGCACACCTCCCCACGCACAGGGAGAGCTGCAGCTTTGTTGACTGCTAAATGGAAAGACCTGCTGGTGTTCAGATCCATTCCCAGACAATCCGAGAGGAGCCTCATTTATATATTCCTGAGAGTTTTACCCGCCATGCTTTCAAATGACTGAAGTCACAGGCTCCGGCTACGTGGACTAGCCTGTCTCACTCTCTCCTTGTTCGCTGATCATCTCAGAAGAAACGCTTTAATGTTCTGCTCAATTTCCTCTTACTCTGTTTCACTCCAGTTAGCAAGGCGTGACTTTAAATGGCTCCACCTTAAGTTAAAAAAAAAAAAAGGTTAGTTTGAATGATCGTTGGAAGTATTTTGAAGGTAGCATTGCAAATAGTGCATGATTTTGGGTTGATATGACTATGTCACTAATTTATGGTGAGTAGGGATTTCTTGTCATTGGAAGGATTACCCTCCACATATTCGATGGATCAGGTCATCTCTCTATACAATTTTGCTCTAAATTGTGTGCCCGAAAGAAACCAGTTTCCCCTACTTGCTTCCTATTCAAGTCTCAAAGTCAGAGTTCTGTCTCGCCTTCCTAAGCTGACCAATCTTCCCACGCCCATTTTCGTCTTTAAATTTCTGGGAGTGTCTAACTCGCTGGTTTTACTGGTGTGCCCCACATGTCACTGGTTCTTATGCATCTTAGCGTCCTGGGCTCAAGTGTCACATCCCCCAGGACCTCTTCGTGTGTGACCCTCTTGCTGCCCTCTTGTGCTGGGACAAGTGCCTCCCTTAGGACTCCTCTCCTTCCTATCTAGGCACTGGCCGATGGTATTTTAATGATTTGTTCACACGCTGATTTCTACTACTGAATTTTGAGCTTCTCAAGGGCAGGGCAATGTCGTCTTCTTCGTATTTCCAGTATGTAAGCATAGACTAGGCGACCAGAGCATGCATGCGGAGGGAAATAATGCACCAAACCCAGCAAAACCCAGGACTCTTGTGGCCAATGCATTTTGGATCCTTAACTGCCGGGAGCCGGTCCATCCTTGCTGTTTCAAGGGACCTGGCATATATGGCATACGGTTCTTAATATGTTTGCTCACCTTCTTGGCGCTGTGTTTTAACCAAAGTCACCTCTCCGAGAAAGGTTGAATCCCCAGGTAGGGATTTTCCCCTGAAGTTAGGGAGGGAATAAAACCCCTCAACTAAGTGCCAGGCGGGTAATTAATCCCTTTAACTACAAACAATCATGCTTAAACTACATAATCTTTTCTCCCTGGAATGGAGATAAGAAACGCCCTAACCTTTGTAATAGAGATTGATAGGATTCAATCAACTGGTATAAATACAGTTGTAACAAGACAGAAACACTCAGAAATTAGAACAGAATCAAGAAGACAGAATCTACACGGAGCCTAGAGACAGAAGAACTTTGCTGGAGAGAGCATGCCGGAGGATCCTGGAGAGGGACTGGCCTCGGAGCCTAGAGACAGAGCCTAGCGGGAGAACATGGCAAGGGATCCTGGACTGAACCTGACTACAGAGATTGGCAGGAGAACCTGACTGGAACCTGGACACTGAACCTGACTGGAGTACCTGGACAGAACCTCTCTGGAGATTGAGACCAGAACTTGGCTGGAGATCCAGGCTGGAGATCCTGGCTAGGCTGCTGATCAACTGAACGCTGTCTCCGTGTCCTTCCTTCTTTGCCGACTCCGTCCACACCTTTGGGGACCCCTGGACCCGCTGGGGTTGGACCCCGGCATATGGCGCCCGAACAGGGACCCCTAAGTAAGCACCCCGCACTCGGGACGGATCGGACTCCACCGTAGGAAGAGGGTGGATAGTCTTCGCCGACTCCGTCCACACCTTTGGGAACCCCTGGAACAGGATTCCCCTAGGTAAGCCCCCCTCCCCCATTGAGAACCCCCACACTCGGGACGGATCAGACTCCACCGTAGGAAGAGGGTGGATAGTCTTTGCCGAATCCGTCCACACCTTTGGGAACCCCTGGAAAAGGATTCCCCTAGGTAAGCCCCCCCCCATTGAGAACCCCCACACTCGGGACGGATAGGACTCCACCAGGGTGCTACAGACCCCCCTATAGAAGATAAGTAGGGTAAGAAGGTGGATAGTACAGAACTTAGATTGAGAAGATGTGCCATACTGAGTCCAAAGAAAGAAGACTCTGTATTGATCCTTAGATTGAGAAGATGTGCCATACTGAGTCCAAAGAAAGAAGACTCTATTGATCTTTAGATTAAGAAGATGTGCCATACTGAGTCTAAAGAAAAAAGACTCTGTATTGATCTTTTAACATATATGCTTGCTAGCAGAGGAATTAAGGTTACTCCCAGTCAGACAGAACGTTTTATACAAGAAGTATGTCCATGCTTTTCTGAGGAAGGAAAGGTAAATGTAATGGCATGGGAGAAGGTAGGCCCAAGGAGCCTTATCCTTAACCCCACTGCAGCCTTTCCACCCCGGGAAAGTGCAGGATTGGCAAGCTCTCCCTGGGGTGATAGATCAGGACTCAGATAATAGCGGAAAGCGCCAATCCTACTCTTAAAATGGATATAAGAGAGCATTTGAGGTTTTTCTTTTTAATGCCTGCTTTTAAAAAATAAAAAAGGGGGAATTTGCCGGGAGCCGGTCCATCCTTGCTGTTTCAAGGGACCTGGCATATATGGCATACGGTTCTTAATATGTTTGCTCACCTTCTTGGCGCTGTGTTTTAACCAAAGTCACCTCTCCGAGAAAGGTTGAATCCCCAGGTAGGGATTTTCCCCTGAAGTTAGGGAGGGAATAAAACCCCTCAACTAAGTGCCAGGCGGGTAATTAATCCCTTTAACTACAAACAATCATGCTTAAACTACATAATCTTTTCTCCCTGGAATGGAGATAAGAAACGCCCTAACCTTTGTAATAGAGATTGATAGGATTCAATCAACTGGTATAAATACAGTTGTAACAAGACAGAAACACTCAGAAATTAGAACAGAATCAAGAAGACAGAATCTACACGGAGCCTAGAGACAGAAGAACTTTGCTGGAGAGAGCATGCCGGAGGATCCTGGAGAGGGACTGGCCTCGGAGCCTAGAGACAGAGCCTAGCGGGAGAACATGGCAAGGGATCCTGGACTGAACCTGACTACAGAGATTGGCAGGAGAACCTGACTGGAACCTGGACACTGAACCTGACTGGAGTACCTGGACAGAACCTCTCTGGAGATTGAGACCAGAACTTGGCTGGAGATCCAGGCTGGAGATCCTGGCTAGGCTGCTGATCAACTGAACGCTGTCTCCGTGTCATTCCTTCTTCGCCGACTCCGTCCACACCTTTGGGGACCCCTGGACCCGCTGGGGTTGGACCCCGTCAATATAGAATAATTAGCAAAGCAAAACTTGATTTAAAAATTTTTTAAAAAGCAAGACAAGATGAAATTGGATGTTTCATGTTGTATCTTTTTGAGCAAATAGACTGGTTTCCTCCATTATTCCTGTAAAGGGGGGAAAGTGCTGGGGAGAGAGAAACAGCTGCAGAGGAATATACTTTTGTTATCAGCTCGTCAAGCCCAATTCCAGCAGGGAACTGAGTCACTTGTGGGACAGAAGGACTTTTTTTCTCATCGGGGATCAAGAATTGGGCTGATAAAATGATCCAAATGTCCACTGAAGTAAGGAGGTAAAGAAAACGTGGTCAACATAGGCAATGCAGTGCTATTCGGCCTCTGATACAGAAGGAATCCTGTCATGTTATAACATGGGTGGAACTTGAGGACATTGCGCTAAGTGAAACAAGCCAATGGCAAAAACACCAACACCGCGTGATTCCACCTCTTTGAGGTATCGGAAATCGTCCAAGTCATGGAAACAGAAAGTGCCGTGATAGTTCTGGGGGCTGAGGGGAGGGGGGAGGAGGAGTTGTTTTTCAACAGGTATAGAATCTCAGTTATGCAAGATTAAAAAGTTCTATATCTATTGTGAAACACTTTAAAATGTTTGAGATGGTAAATTTTTGTTAGGTTTTATTTTGTTTGCTTTTACCACAATTAAGATAAAATAAAACACTCTCAAAGGAAAAAAGAAAGAACTAGGTTAGATGCTGGCCAGGTGGGTGTTCTGACATCCCTCGTGCCCAAACCCAGACTTTGCTTCTCTGGCTCTGAGAGCTCCAGTGATGACAGGAGGCAAGAGAGGCAACCCGGGAGGCCAGAGTCTGTCCTGCTTCTGCACCACCAGCAACATGGTCACCCACCTTTCCCCCAGGCCTCATGCCGGTGCCTGGAGGCAGATTCAAGGCCGGCGCTGTCTCTAAAGTATGAGCCAGTCTGTGAAGAGGCCAGCCATTGCCCCAGCTGCCGTAGAGGAGGCCCTGCTGCTGATGAAGTTAGACAGGCAACATGTTAAGGAACGTAAATTTCATACTGTGGCTAACGCAAGCTTCTGAGAGAGAGCCTTTTCGCATGAAGTGAAATGATCAAATATATGAGTTAATGTAATTGCTCTGTTGGGTAGTGTCAGAGACGCTGAGGGAAAAAAGATGTTTAGAATGGAAAAAGTGTTCCTTTTTTTCTTTTCAAAAAATAGGTTTTTATTGATTTTAGAAAGAGAGGAAGGGAGAGGGAGAGATAAAAACATCAACATTGATGGGCCTCCTCCTGCACCCCCCTACCAGGAATGGAGCCTGAAACCCACGTGCCCTGACCGGGAATAGAACCTGCGGCCTTTTGATGTAGGGTCAATGCTCAACCACTGAGCGACACATTCCAGGCTAAAATAGAAAAAGTGTTTCAATGCACCAGTGTTCTTTGGCTGAGATGATTTGAAAATCATTGGAACACAGATTTAATGTCACAATGGAGGAAGAATGACATGCCTGGTGGCCCGAGAAATGAATGGGAATTGAGAAATTGGAAAGAGTGAGTGTAATTGGAAAGGGGGGCAGGTACAGTATTGTTTTAAGGTAACAATAGGTTTCGTGGATTTTTTTCCTGCATAGAATGGAAGACTTAAAAGCATAACTAGGCTGAGGGTAAGGAGTTAACAGAGAGGAAAAACTAGAAAATACTGAAATAGAGGGATAACTACAGATGGAGTTACCAAAGCGACCATGACAATCCATAGCAAGAAAGAGGAATTAACATTTGAAGAGAGAGGAACACCTCTATTTTCAGATGAGGGAGAGAGAAGGATACATGTGAGACACTGGACTTTAAGATTTCTGAGGCTAAACGGGGTGCCAGTTGTCCTTCTAGGTTTGCAAAGCGACAGTTTAGAGCCAACTTTTCATAAGTATTGCTGTGCTTCATTTTGCTTGGGTTAATCTGGACTCATCATTTTCTCTCCAAGGAGAATTTGACTAAAGCAATGAATGAAAAGATTCAAGGTGATGATGAAGGGTGAGCGATAGACTCCTCTTATCTTTACTGGAAGAGGACAACTAAGACACAGAGGTTTTCCAAAAGTGTTTTTCATCGCATCGAGCATAATGATTACTTGTTAGGTGACCTGGCATTTCAGAGAAGCTGTAGCCCAGGCTGAGGTCAGTCCAATAGAAGCCGTGAAGGGCATGTGTAATGCAAAATAAAATTGCTTAAATCATGCAGAATGTGGTTTGGGCTGACACTCAAATCATTTTCGTATGAGATAATTTACCAATGATCTCTTTATAGGGAGACTGGAAGGTTGGAAATCTTTTAAAAATGTTTTTGAAGTTATTTCATGATGATTCAGTTTCTATTTCTGTTCAGAGTACCAAGATTATTTATAATCTTATAACTGCTTTTTCTCCCCAGCTATTTTTATATCGCTATAAAAGAACTCCTTCAAAATGGTAAATTGCTGACACTCTTCATATTGGCTTGACTATTGTTCCTCATTTCAAACTTTTTATTATGTAAGTAACTGTATCATAAAATTCTCAACCCAAGCTCCCATGGAGATGTGAATTCCCAAGAAATGCAATCTTATTAACTCGCCCTGCTTTAAAGGGAACACGAAGGCCCATTGTGAACAACATGCAGCCATAAGTGATTAAAATGTCCCTGGTGATAAAATTTTGACCCTGAGTTACCGACAGCATCAACACTACCTGTGGGAGGTGGAGGTGTGGACGGGGTGGAGTTTATGAAGCACTAATACAGATGAGATAAATTCCTGAGTGCAAAGGAAGATAACCGATGTCATTTTCTGTGATAAAAATATAACACATTCTCTAAAACATCTGATTCTGCACATCTGCTTTGACTATCTCCTTGCATCATCGGAAGAATATTGAGAATGACCGTATGTGGCTTCTCAGACAATATTTATTGGGCATTCAATGTTTAAAGACATCAATACATGATCCTCTGGCCTTCTCTTCTTCAAGACAACTTTTCTTGATAAGAAAGACAAAACTGTCTGAACTGAAATATATATGCATATATATGTATACATTATAGGCATGTATATTTTTAAATGCTAATGGAAGTTTTGTTTGATCATTGTAACAGCTTGAAACAATTCTGAAAAATATGAAGACAAACATAATCATCTGAAATTCTATTGTCTTGAGGTTAATTAATTAATTAATTGCATTTTTTATTCAATAAATACCTATCGAGTACCTATTGTTCCCAAGGCATTATGGCTGGCTCTGGGGATAAAACAGTGAGCAAGCCCAGTTGATGTGGCTCAGTTGTTGAGTGTTGATTTATGAACCAGAAGGTCACGGTTCGATTCCTGGTCAGGGGCACATGCCCGGGTTGTGGGCTTGATCCCCAGTAGGGATGTGCAGGAGGTAGCCGCTCAATGATTCTCATCATTGATATTTCTATCTCCCTCATTTTTCCTCTCTGAATTAATATATATCTCCAATCCATTTTCTGGGTGAAAGGAAAAGCTGCCAAGTTCAAGTGGGATGTGGAAAAGCAAAAGGCTCAGGCCACACTGAGTGGTCCTGCCATTGGGGTCCTACAGTGTGGTATTGCACGTGCTCTTACCGAAGACAGAAACCATGACAACAGTCCAGGTAAGACCTGGCAGCGACTTGGGCTAAGACGGTGGAATAAAAGTGGCAAGAAGTGGCTGGATACGTCTGAAATTGGAGCTAACGGGATTTGCTGATGAACTGGATGTGGCTTATAAGAGAAAGAAATGAGTCAAGAAGGCAACTAGTTTGCTGCCACACAGCTTCAGTATCGTGCTCAGCAACAAGACTGCAAATGCCTCCAGAGCAGCAATCGTGTTTATCTTAAGTCTCCCGCACCTCACTTCATGTCTGGCGCATAGTAGGGCCTCACAGAAAGTGCCTCAGGCATTTCAATGCACATATGTGTGCCCAGCATGATCACAGAAAACACTGTGATTTATTTCACTCACTTAAATAAAGATGAATCAAAAGATCTGGTAATTATGGAGCATGAATATTCTCAGCTTGATTATTTTTTCCTGTACAGGAAAATAGGAGATATATGAACAACACATGACCTGAAATAGTTCTGTTATTTTTTTCCCGATTCCAAAAGCACAGCTATTGATTTTATTTTTATCATGGTGAGAATAATACTAACATTTGTCATCTCTGTCTTTTAGCACTCAGTTCTTGTGCAACTATTAAAAGTTGCCCTTATAGATTGTGGCATAAATAACACAGGGTTGTGGTGTATGGTGCAACGTACCCTTTCTGGGGGGAGGGGGGCGCAGTGCCAGGTGCATGCTGTAATGTCATATGACTGGACGTTTGGGTAGCGGTCAGCAAAGACAATGATGAGGATGCTTTATGGATGAATTATGTATCAATTGTTTTCCTGAAAAAAAAATATAGTGGACAGAAACTTTATTTATGACTGAATTTCTTTAAAAGGGTTAGAAAGGTTGCTGTTTTATTGTATGCTCTAGGTTTTCAAATCAATATTTATACTTAGTCCCATGCTAATGCAATCCTACCCATTGGTTAAAATAAATAGCAAACAGTGACCTAGTTCCAATGCTCTCAAGCCAACTTGCCTAAGGGTAGATGCTGGAGAATTAGTAACATCAGATTTCCTTTTCCAGGGGTATTTTAGAGTAGCTTATGAACACATGACTTAGGGATTGTCACCCTTCCTTCTATATTTATTCTCCGGCCACCTGGGACTTCCCAGGGTCCTTATCTATCATGTAATGATTCTCGAATTAGTGTCTGGAGTCCTTGTGAAGAAATATTTCCCTTTACAAAGTTGTGAGATTTATTAATAAGCTCTGGATGTCAACTCCACTTTGATCTGTGGATGCTTTGCCCCACCCCCATCCCTTTCTTATGAATGAAGAAGGTATTTTTGTCCCCTTGTGCGTTTGTCTTGGGCGTTCTTTTTAAAGTTAAGATGACAGAATGTCTTGGCTAGGATTCTTTTGCGGATAACGTTAATTTAACTGGCTCGGAGCTAAACTGAAACTACTAACCCCCTTTTATCTGAGTTCTCTGTCCAGTATGAGAAAAACTTCGCCAATGTTCCTCTCCGATCCGCACCCAGAATAGCCATTAGGTGTGGTCGTCTGGTAAGAAATTCATCGGTTGAGCCCACCATTTGTCTCGTTTGATTGGGAATTATCTTAAATCATCTTGTTTAACAATTTAATTCCAGGAAGTCCAGGTATATTTCATGAGAACCCATTTGCTAATAATGGCTATAATTGCTGCTTTTGTTTTACTTTTAGGCGACTCTCTAAAAGGGATATGAATCATGTAGATTCTTGGTCAAGAGCATAGGCAATAGATTTAGGTTTCAGTTGTAAACAAAGGAATTTCTATATCCCCCAGTAAGAGTCAGGCAGGCAATGTTGGGCTTAGTAGGTACATAATCATTATAAAGAACACTGGAATTGCATTTATGGTTAATTTTCCACAAATGCTATCATTGAAAAAAAATTACTGTCCTAATATGAAAGTCCAGATAAAAAATTTTCATCATGTTTGCAATTGTAACACTATCATTTTGATTCAATTTGAGATTCTTTTACTTTACTTCTTCTAAAACACTCCTATAGAATCTGCTAATTAATAATAGATGGAATATCTGCCAACTTCAGAGAAAATAGACAATTTAATAAATTGTACAATAATGGAGCAACTGTTCATTGAAACATTAAAAAATAGTTTGATTAAGCAACCAGTGATGTCTAAGTGATTGAAAGTAAATCAGGAAATACAATGTTCTAAAACTTTATAATTTTAAATGATTTTATAGTTTCTTATAAGCGTATACTGTTTACATTTAGATATTTTATTAGATTTTTACAAAGAGTAATTCTATACATTACTGAAAGACATAAGACCAATAAAACTACCGCGTAAGAGATTATTTCTTTTGCAAAAAGAAACTGTGGGAAAATAGACTAGATGATTCATCAGCCCAGTGATCTGATGTATTTTATTTTTAAAAAAACAAAGTTTATGGCTTGTTGTACTTACAACAAAAATAAGAAAAAACGGGAGCATGAACTCTGGTATAATATTGTTTCTCAGAGTCTATCTCTGATGTGAAACACAGACCACAATCACAGATTTCCAGCTGTGATGTGTATCTTATTAGAAAACATGGAAGACCATAAGGAAAAGAACATTTCATCCCACTTCAAAATAGGCCACTTAGTGACTTTTTTAAAATTTTGAACCAAATAAATTAGGAAACTTATTTTTATTTAAATTATTTGTTGTTACAATTGATTTACATCAGGTTCTCACTGAGTTGCCTAAGTAAGTAAAAGAACACTAATGTTGACAAGTCACTTTTTGCTGATTTTACTTTAATTTTCTGTCATAATGAGGAGGGGTGAGCAATATTCAAGCAAATCCTCCCCAAATTCCCTGAACTTTGCCCTTTTTATTAGTGAACTTTGACTAAGTTAATGTTGGTGATACAATATAAAACCAGACAAGTTTTGATAGGACTTTTTCCATTGGGGAAAAATGTTTACAGTGTTTTGGGGGGAAATATAAATAAAATTTAATACACTTACTACTGAAATATTAACTGCAATTACAAAATACAGATTTCTTTGTTGTACCTTGTACCAGTTGATTCTTGTCATAACCTACTGAGGTCCTTTAATAGGTTACTATTATTATATCTGAATATAAAATATTCTAAATGACGTATTATTTATTTTAAAGCAGGCAGTTCAATTCATCTTCTCCTGCAATTATGAATGATGAAAGTGAGATGTGTTACAGGTTCATTCCCCGTAGAAGCAGGACGCTCTTGTGTTGGATAATAACACCTAGACACACCTAACTTTCGTTTGAAAGGTGCTTTATGCGTCTCACCTAGCTTTCCCAAATATCACCTTGTTTGGTCCCCAAACAGCCTTGTTAGGAACGAAGGTAAATATGGTTTGCACACGTTCGCATGAGGAAACTGAGGCTAAGGGGTGTCCAGTCACTTCTCCAAGGCAAAACCCAAGAGGAGGCCTCGCAGGTGCTCAGCCCGCGTCTCCGACTTCAGCACAGCCAAGTGCTGAGCTCAGAGACTCATGGGCACCCAGGGCGCATCCGAGCTCAGCCACGGAGGTGTTGTACGAACATAATTATTGCTCCCAACGAATGATGAAGGATATATTCGTAAAGATTTTTATTATCAAAAGAAATGCAACTAAACCCTGGAAGTGCCCATTGCATCGGCTTCAGGTGTCCCCTACCTGCCCACCATTTTTAGGGAGTAGCAGCGTATTATCAAGAAAATCGCACCTACTTCAGGGTCACTCATTCCTGCTTTTAACCTGCATCGTTGTGGTTTAGTGAGGAAAAGGCAGCATATGTGACAGAAACTCTCTGAACTTCATGGGGAAAAGGTCACTAAATAAAGATCGGTATCATTATCATCCTTACATTTGTAATGCTTGTCACCTCTCTACCTCGTAGACACGCTGTGAACATTGGAATGAGGTAATGTCTGCGGAGCCTTACAGATTCCCTACATGAGAATTAAGATATAAATACAAAACGCTTTTATCAATAAAGTATTAGGTGGGCCTGGTCTAGACAGACAGTAATAAAATTTGGTTAGCGAAGGAGGCACTGACAGCTCTTTGCAAACAAGGCTGATGATTGGGTGCTCCCGGGTTAGATGTTGAAATAGAAATCTTTGTTTTCCTAATATTAGCCGTAGTTAAAATTTTAAATATAAATCCTTTGAATATTCTATCCAGAGTAAGCTTACATTTAATAATATTACTTTAAAAAAATACAACTTTATGATATAATAAAAAGCCTAATTCTGTGTAAAGTATACGTTATTGCCATTTAATACAGTTGGATCCCTCAGTCATTTTATTTTTTTGTATTTTCTTGATGAGAATGGTGTGCAGCCAATAGAGAGGGTCTACTGAGGCCATTCGTTTGCAGAGAGAACAGATAGGGTTGTCACTGTTCACGCATCCGTCCTTGCGCTCTTGCATCAGCTTGTGGGTAAGCTGCGATCCAGGTCCAGAACACACAGGCCGGACTGTCATCTCTCTGAAGTTCGCAGCTCTCTTCTGAAAATGGCATTTGGAGAGCGGCTCAGAGACCCAGGCAGAGCACTTTAGGGACCATCGCCTGGCGGGGGCGGGGTTGGGGGGGAGGAGGGAGGGCTCTGCAGCTGTGGCTGGTTCCCTGGTGGGGAGGGTTCTGGTGTGAAATGATCGTTCCCTCACAAGGTACCTCACAGAGTCATTTCTAAGGAACTTACCATTGACTTCTGGGATGTGATATTAGCTTTATTGCAATTGACAATGGAGTCCTAACCTAAGTGAATTAACTGAAAGGTGTATTTCCTGTCGGGGGAAAATCAGAGGTTTGTACGTTGGAGTTTTCATTGCTATATATAAAAAAGAGATCTCCTTTAGGATCTAGTCTTTCCATCAAATTGGGGATTTAGACAGAGAAGTTTGAATGTTAAGGGCCATGATCCCCCAAAGAGAAACGCCCCAGAGGCTGTGTCCCAGCTGGCCTCTCAGGCCACCATGCCTGGCTGGGGACAGCGTGGGGGACCGGAGTGTCTATGTCAAAGCAACTTCAGAGTCAAATTGAGGGCAGGCGTTGAGCAGTCTCTGGGCACCTCACAGACACACCGTAAAGCCTCATTCCTGCGGGCGTCCCTCAGGTAACGGAACAAAAATGACATAAGGAGCGACCACGGGACAGAGCCCGCAGCCCAGCCTCGCTGCGGGGAGGGAAGGTCACTTTTCCAAACATCGAGTGAGGGTTCAGGGCCTTCGCGTCCCTGATCTTTGGGAATAATAACCAGGGAGGGAGCGGGCCGGAGTCGCCTTTGCTGTCCCCGTCACCCAGGCTGGGCTGCCTGCTGGGTCCTGGCAATCTGGGGAGCCGGGAGCCGCACCGAGTCACCTGGTGCTTGAAAGGCACCGTGGGGAGCACAGGGCGATGGCTTTAGAGAGGAACATCACGGGAGGTGCCCTCCATCGTTTCCTGGGCGTCTACATGTTTAATTGCTATTTTCCCGTCTCCATCATCAACTCGTGCATTGAGTCTGGATGTATCTGCCCACCCCCCATCTTTCCCCGTCGAGGAGTAGCGGCTGTCCCCCCAGATCCCCAGGATGGCTTCCGCCCTGCAGAGTCCTAATGAGATGTGACATCCAGTCCTAGGTCGCCGGCGTCCAGCCCCATCCGCAGTGGCAGGGAAGGAGTTGGCACTTACAATCCGCCCCTGACACTGACCAGGTTTCTGAGGAATAAGAGGGAGGGAAAATAGCATAAAATACTTAAATTTTTATGGAAAAGGTATCACTTGGTGAAAAAGCACCATCATAAATTCCCCAAAAGTGTATCTTAATGATACACTTAGAATAAATCATCCGCCTTGAGAGACAGGCGGTCCCTGGTGACCCGCCTTGCAGCCACGGGAGACTCCTAGACGCGCCCCTCTCAGCTAAATGTACTCTCATATTAATATTTTAAAATGCCATAATGCCTCGCGGAAAACCTCAGAGGACAGATACATCAATTTGCGAGGTCTTCACTCCAGGAAGTAGAAACAGGGGTAATCTGCCATTAAAAGCAATAGTTCATTATGTCTGCTGTGGGGAGCACATAAACCACGTCCCGCACATACTTAAGTTGCAAATCCTCGCTTTAATGTGCGGGGAAGCACCGGCCCCGAGCGTTATCGGCCCGCGTTTATTAGTACAAAAAGGTTTGTTGTGGGATGAAATCCTCAGCTTGCTGCAGTAATCAATCAGCTTCAAAGAGTCTCTACCCCGAGCCAGATTCATTACCAATAAATCAATTAAACAGCAAGTTTCTATTTGCGGGAGGTTCGGTGCGCGATGCAGAAGCACAGCACATGCATCTCAGGGAGAGGCAGGGCTGTCCTGGAGGGCGGCCCTCCACAAAGGGCCTTCACGGAGCTCCGGCTGCAGTCTGCCCCTTTCTTTTCGTTAATTGCAGGCATTCTTCTTCTTAGCATCTATTTTCCGTCGGGGGAGAGATCACATCCACACGAGAAAGATGCGTGGGAAGCTAAGAATGTTGCTGGAGGCAGGAAAAAATGAACAATGGCTTTGTGTCTTCTCTTCCTCGCCAGCCTGCACCCCCCGGTGGCACTGGGCAAGTTCACTCTCAAAGCTTTATTGTGTGTTTCCAACCTCTGTGCTAAGATTGTTTACCGGGTAGACAGCTCAGTGGCAGGAGCAACCACAAAACCACCACCAACCACCCAACCAAAGCACCCATGGACAGCACAAGCGCCTCTCACTAGAGGACTTGCTCGTAATTAAACTACATAAAGACGATGCGGTCTGAACCAGGCGACTTCTTTGATTCACTTTGGGTATGCAAATGGGATTTACAGAGCTATCTTTCATCTTATCAATTGATAAGTTCGACTTACCAATGGAACACAATGGATAAGTTTGATCAATGGAAGGAACATCATAAAAACATTCATCAGTGACTTTCTTAATTTTTCCCCCATGCATTTTGTCCTAATGTCTTTTTCATAAGATTAGCTGTTTGCAGAGATTCCCAGAAGTGGGAGCCTTTGGCTGTGAGAGAGGCCAAACTCAAATGATTTCTTACAGAAATACAGCGAAGGGCTCAGGCCACAGGGAGTGGGGTGGGGCAGTGGGGTTTGGGGAGAGGAGAGATGAGGAGGTGAAAGCAAAGCAGCATGAACGGTCTCATTCAGCTTAGCTGATCAAATGCTGGCCAGTCCAGCCAAACTCAGAAGCACACAGATGAGAAGGCCTCACCACCCCAGCTCAGTGTCTGTCTCCCAAGGCCAGCGCGAACAGTTGTTTTGATGACACATGATATGCCCTACATATGG
Source organism: Myotis daubentonii (assembly GCF_963259705.1). Lineage (NCBI taxonomy): Eukaryota > Metazoa > Chordata > Mammalia > Chiroptera > Vespertilionidae > Myotis > Myotis daubentonii. The sequence goes on from NC_081843.1 coordinate 113,631,932, forward strand.
CGACATGTGACAGCACACTTCTGGAGCCATCCCAGAGACAAAGGTAGAGGGACACCCAGTAGAACAGCAGGACTTCATGCGAGGTCGCCCCCTCCGCCTGCCTCTGAGACCCTACTTACTTACGGAAGCGGGAGGCCTCCAGTTCAACATTTTCTCTTCAGTTACCAGATGGTCTTTTAGAGAGAACGGGAGGGGGGGAGGGGAGCAACAGTTACCTTTTCCCCTGGAATTGACAGATGATTTGTTTGTCTCTGATGAGGTGGGATCGAGACCCCCTGTGGCAATGAAACACCTGCTCTGAAAATAAACAAACCATCTTTGAAAGAAAGGGGACTGTCCCTGCGAGCCCCTGGCAGCTTGGCTCCCCGCCCCAAGGCTTCTCAGAAGCTTGTTTTCAGAATGTGCGCTTCTTCAATTTCCTCATCCTCACGAAAATGCACTTTCCTGACAGTGTGCAGCAATACTAACGCACACACACACACACACACTCACACACACACACACAACCCTAATGACAATGTCAGATTAGATAATATGCTATTAGAATAATGAATGTATTTTTTTAATCAAGCAAATCAGAACTCACCACTTTGTTTTGTATCCACTAATGGGTAGCATGTCTATTCTGCAGACAAGGGATTTATCTATGGAAACAAACACATTTTTCCCCCATTGGCTCTAGAAATGTCTACTTAATCGGGTATTTAGTTATTTTCAAGGAACTCTAAACTTTTTAGAATTGGCTTGGAATGTATTTAAGAAGCTAGAGGGATAATTTATATATGTGATTTAGTTATATCCCTTCATCTAAAAGCTCTTTGAGGTGAAATATAGAAAATACTTCTTTAAAAAAGTCAAGATATGTAAATTAGAACCCACAGCAGGAAACAATGACTAAACCATTAAGTATAATAAAATAATTAGGTTATTTATAAAGGCAGCTGACTCAGAGTATGGCAATAGAGGAGCTTTTGCTACTTCCTCCTACATCCCCAGTGGAATGACCTCAGATAACCAAGGAAGAGCAAGCACCGTGTGCTCCAACCATTCGAGGGGGGATTGGAAATGATGACTTTTATAAAATACTCTTCTATTTTTAGAGAATATTCTATTAGAACTTTAGATTCTCCGTCGTTCAGCATTAAGGTAGGTAAGAAATATAATTAGACAAGGTAATTTATCACACAACAGATTTTAAATTTTGCAATATCTAAAATGAGATATATGCTCTTAATTGGGTTTTAAAAAATCTGCTTTGGCTATTTTAACCGAATTAGTAATAGATCAGGTTGGTGAGTGAGTTACGCTGGAAGGGTTGACAAAACCAAAACAACCACGTGTTCTTGACAAACAAGCTCTCATGAAAAATAAGCAAAGTGACAACGAGGATGCTGGTGATTAAAGAGACAAAGAGGAAGAAGCAACACTCAGTGTGATTTTGGCATCACTGATATTGAAAAGGTGGTTTTGACTATAAATACCCAATAAGTGAACTAACTTCTTAAGGAAAAATCTGAATTATGGGAGTTAGACCATAGAAACTATGCCTCTATGCTATTATCAGAGCAGAGAAGAATATTTATTTTTATATTTGTTATGATAGGAACATTTGTCTCTAATCATTCAAACATACTAGTATGTTGCTAAGCTGTTTACAGAAAGTTCAAGAATAAGGAGGCTAAAGAACATTCTGATTAGATAATTTGAGAGAATTTGGCCTAGACCGGTAACCAACTGAGAGGCATTTTAATTACAATGTTGACATTATGACGAAAGTTTTCCAGGGACATTAATAAAATGGAAATTTGACCAATATTTTGGTTCATCTGTAGATTTAGAAAGAGAAACAAAGATTGATGAGGGTGAAAGAAATACTCTACATTGTTCTTTGGCGTTTTCTCAGTGTGACCAGCAGGTGAGCCGCGCCTGACTCTGCTACCTGCTGCTCAGTGGGGTAGACTGAGCCCAGAGCTGCCCAGGAGCGAAAAGGTTGGTAACGAGCCTTGGTACTGAATCCAGTGAGCCCTGATGCATGGAGTTTGGGATCTGAAGAATTTCTTTTTTGTTAACTGATTAGTTTCTATATTCTTTCTATTTTAACAAATTATTCCTGGGGAGACAGCGAAATGGGACTGCAGGAACAGGTGTCCAGCACTCAGAAAATAAATGTAAATAGTTGAGGGAGCAACGGGTTTTTTTTGGCATATACCATAAAAAACCATATCGTGTGGTTCCCCGATTTCAGCCAGGGTGATTCTTTCATCTGTAAAGCACAGAGATGGTCCCATGGCTATGGATCTGCAGAAACAAGTCCCTCGGTCACCCAGAAAACAACTGTGCTTCCATCCATCCATCCTCTTAAGAAATGATACTCCAGATCTCCATGGTTGTGGCAAGCAATCTTGAATCTCAGGGCTTCTCACTGATGTGTTCTATGATGCACTAAAAAATACATTACTTAAAAAAACATTAAACTCATTTTCTGCTGAGTCTGACTGCAACAGTAGTGTGGCCTGGCTGGTGTTGCTCAGTGGTTGAGCATTGATCTATGAACCAGGAGGTCATGGTTGGATTCCAGGTCAGGGCACATGCCCAGATTGTGGATTCAATCCCCAGTAGGGGGTGTGCAGGAGGCAGTTGATCCATGATTCTCTCTCATAATTGATATTTCTATCTCCCTCTTCCTCTCTGAAATCAATCCTATATAATAAAAGCCTAATATGCTAAGTGTCTGGTCGTCCAGTTGTCTGTTCAACCAATTAAAGTATAATATGCTAATGATATGCTAAGGCCTCTCAACCGCTTGCTGTGATGTGCACTGACCATCAGGGGGCAGACACTCAATGCAGGAGCTGCCCCCTGGTGGTCAGTGCACCCACATAAGGGGAGCACCACTCAGCCAGAAGCCAGGCTCTGCAGCTGCGCTAAGGATGTCCTACTGCTGGCTTAGGCCCACTCCCCAGGGGTAGCGGGCCTAAGCCATCAGTCGGACATCCTCTGAGGGCTCCCGGACTGCGAGAGGGCACAGGTTGGGCTGAAGGACCCTCCCCCCCTCCCAAAGTGCACGAATTTCATGTACCAGGCCTCTAGTAAAAATATATTTTTTAAAAAGAAATGACAGTCTGCTTACTCTACTGTGGTGTTTCTGGCTTCTTGGCAGCTGACAGCTGTGTCAAGAGATGGGATGACCAGTCCCCAACCATAGAAACAGAGCAACTGGGCATGTTCGGACTCGCCTAGATGTGTTGAGAGCTGGTCAGTGGGAAGCTTCTCTGAGAAGCTTTGAATTCTTTGCACTGTAATAGCAGGTTACTCATTGTATTAGAGAAAGACTTCCCGTCCTGTCAGGTTGATGAAGCCTCTGAGCTCGCTCACTGTTCCAGTTAAATGTTTGGTCGCAGCAGTGTCAATGTTAAACTTAATGGAGGGGATTTTAGCATATTCACTCTGTGAATTCATACACACAAAGGCTAACTATTAAACACTCAATAAGGTTGACTCAAGATCAAAGATGTTGTTTAGCTTTCTTGGGCTAGCAGAGAAGGAGGGCTCAGGGTCGGAATGGATAAACTGGGTACAGGTGAAGCCAGTAGAGACGGCTATTTTAGAAGTTGAGCAGGAAGTGAGAAAAAGGAAATGATATAAAGAGAAGAACTTCAGAACCGAGTAAAAGAAAATGTTTTTTCCCCCCAACGTATGGTATTGAGGGGGAAGTTCACCATGAGACCAAGAGGAAGAGCGAGGTGAGAACTCACAGGCCGTCTCTCCGCGTGGTGAGGTCAGACGATGGGAAGGACAAGGGGACTTTGGGCAAAGGAGGGGCTCACCCTCCTTGGGAAAGGAAAGGAGCTGATCTGCTCTGAGGGGAAGAGAAGAGGGGGACATTGGAGGTAAGGAGAGCTAGGACAGTCAGAACTGATTCTGGGAGAAACACGTGAGAAGATTCATTCGGGACCAGAGTTACATCAAGAGATTTGAACGAGCCACTGTGAGCCCAGTTTGAGTGAGAAAATTCTGATTTACGTTCTATTTTTAGGCTGCTTTGACCTACTTTGAAGTCTCCCAAACGCTCACGACTTTTCTGCTTTCTCCCTAGCTGCCGCTGCGGGTCACACACGGCCTGTTTGCCTAATGGGGAAAAATGTGTTTCAAACCTTTTCTACCTCCAAAACCAAATGTCATTTACTTCTTGCATCAGATCAAACTAATTCTAGCATATTCATATGCAAGTCGAAAAAGGGATCCTAATTGCTTTGCCCATCCATTAATTGCTCTTCCTTTCAGAGTAACATTATTTTTCAATCGGGTATTTTAGAAAATATTTTAAATCCAGGAAAAAAAAAAGAGGGCAGTTTCAGGAAGGATGGGGGCTCATGAGGCAACCTATGTGGGCAGTGGATTTTGAAGGATTTCTTCCATCACATCACATAATTGGCCACAGGTAATATAAAATGTATTTGTGTGTTTTTATAAATGTATATGCAATATCTACCTGCTTATCTATATTAGAAATATTATCTGTACATTAGGGATATTTTTCTTCCCTGAAGTGCTGGAGAGAAAAGATTAGGCCATAGCTGTATACATATTTCTCTCTTATTGCACAGTGTATAAAAATAAAATGACACTTTCAAAATACTTTACCCTGAAAACTTTTCTATTACTCGGGGAAGCTCTTCTTAACTGCTTCCTTCGGTTTGGGTTGTGATTTACTGGGACCATTTAGAGACAGCTCATATTTTCTAGACATACTGTAGATATTTTAATGCCTTAATCAATTTTTGCCACTTTAGTTCCTCTACAGGGCTAGATTAATCTTCCCCTAGGTTCCCAACTTTCAAAGAAGATCACTTATCAAAATCATCTTTACAGGAAAAAATGAAGCTGCAATTAAAGAAAACATACTCATCTCTCCTAAGTCATATATCACAAATATTGTTAACAGTGATATAAACAGCCTTTAGAATAAAGATGTAAGATAAATGTCGTCTTCGGTTCTAGAAAATGTGTAAAAATGAATATTGTTTGCTTTTCAATTTAACTTAATTTGATTTTTTTGGTTTTACTCCACTAATGCATTATAATATGTCACTTCCAAAATAGTAGAGATGTCATAGTCAAAAAAATTGTGGTATGGGTGAAAATGAGGTTTTAATGCAGGAAGAAGGAAAGAAAGAGAGGGTGTGGGAAACCCTCTATAAATGAATCCCTCCTCTCTCGTTTGGGGCATATTCTATTCGGTGGGCCGATGAGTATGTGATGACCTTTCCCGGGCTTTTATTTCCACCGTGAGCTGCTGCTTGACAAGGGTCTTCTCCATGTTGCGTTTTGAGAAGGGTCTGCTGCTTACAAAGGGACTTAGAAGAAGGGGAAGGGATCAAGTTGCTTGTCCTCTGTAGGAGCAAAGACAAGGAATGGGAGTGACCACTTTCTTCTCCTTTTCCCAGACGGAAAGGGGTTCTAGGAACACAGACCCCGGCGAGCTTTCCAAGGCAACAAGAGCACTGACTCTCCACCTTTCCCCTGTGAGGCCATGCCTCTTGGTAACCAGCCGTCAAGAAGGAAACCACAATCTTAGCTGCGGATCAACTGAAGCTGCTTCCCCAGGTCCCCTTGACGTCGACATTGATGAATGCGTCGAGGAAGATGGACGTAACTGGCAGGTCAGCCTTGGATTCTCAGAGAAATACTTTTAAACACTGGGAAATTTGACAAGCGCTTACATTTTCGAGAAGTGAAATGAAACTTGGGCCCCCCCTAAAATAAATGTCCAATTATTTCTATTTGCGGCTAAACTTTAACATGGAAACACTTCTAGCCCTCTCTACCTTCAAAACAATATTTGCGGTCGTTTCATGAGTATTACCGATGGGAACGTGGTCCTGCTCCGTCATGTCTATGAGTGTCGCGAGAGCTGTATTCATTACTGAGAGCTTCGGTGCCACCACTCGTGGCCTAGAAATGGGGTCCCTCTGGACGGGAGAGGAGGACAACTTTGGGCTGAGCATCAAGAAACTCAGGGGAGGTGGGCCCCCGGCTGGACCCCAGAGTTAACGTTTTGAAGTCAGACACAAGGTCTCAGTGGGCCTCAGTTTCCCCAGCTGTAAAATGCAGAGTCCAAGCTGGAGTACCCTCTGGGGTTTCTCCTAACCCATGGACACAGACGATAATGTGGTGAAGGCCTGGGTAAGGTAGTGAAGGGAGTCAAAGGGGGGAGAACAGGGCACATTTTAATACTTTCAACAATAAAGATAAATTTTAAAAAATGTTACTGGATGGGGAAAGGAGTCTGTTTGTGAGCCTTTGTCCAAAGCAGCAGCGCCAACCATTCAAAAGGGGGCGACAAGAAGGCTGCTCCGGTCATGGTTATATGAATGTCGACTCCAGCTTCTCAGTGTCCCTGACTCACCTGGAGGCCGTTTTCGGTGCCTGCACGGGCAGCTGGGCGAGGCGTATGTGTCCTCCCCTGCTTTTCATGCGCAGAGCCGCCCAAGGAGCCCCGAGAGCCTCTCCATGCACTGGAGTCAGGTGGCAAGGCCTGTGCCCATCACGCAGAGAACAGAGCCAGAGCTTTGAATGGAGGGTGGTGCTCCCTCGTGACCTGTGCACTGAGGCTGCGTATGGGGAACCGTGGCGTGGCTGAGCGGCGACCTGACCCTACCCGCCCAAAGGAGGCGGTGGATGGTACGCCACGTGAACAAGTGTCCTGTCTGCTCAGTGACCTGTGTAGGCTCGCTCCTCAGCGTCTCCGGACAAGCTCATCCACGCCCCCGCCCTCCTGACCACAGGGCCACGGCAGTCACCCCACGTTCTGGGGCTTCCAGGGGGACCTGGCTATGCAGATGCAGAGCTGCAGCGGGAGTGGCCGCTCCTTCCCAGAGAGCACATTCTGCTGGGCCTGGCGTCCCCTGGAAGGGCTGCCCTAGAGCAGTGGTTCTCAACCTTCCTAACGCCGCGACCCTTGAATACAGTTCCTCATGCTGTGGTGACCCCCAATTTCATTGTGACAAACTGAACATAATTAAAGCATAGTGATTAATCACAAAAACAATATGTAATTATATATGTGTTTTCCAATGGTCTTAGGCGACCCCTGTGAAAGGGTAGTTCGACCCCCAAAGGGGTCGTGACCCACAGGTTGAGAACCGCTGCTCTAGAGTTTCCCATTGGTTGAGGCTGGCACTGTGTCCTCACTCACTCCTCTGTGAGCCAGGAGTTGGGGCTCAGCGTCTCCTTCCTGTCGCCCTGACCGGGTGGTGAGCTGCATTTTGCAGACCCAACTCTTTGGTAGTCAGTCCCCGTCAGTAGAGAGGTAGCGAGCTCGTCTTCACTCTTTCCTGCTGCTGTTTCGTCAGCGATGCCCAGAGCAGGGCCGTGCAGGCGGCTAGGCTGACAGGAATGTGCAAATAGCGTAGATGAGGAAGCAGAGAGCTGCCGAAAACCGGGGGGGAGGTGGAGGCTGGCTCTGCACACCGAGGCACATTCCACTGCGCCCTACCAGCTGTCCTGAGCTCTGGGGGTGCGGGAGGCATGTGCAGGCCACCAGCCCAGCAGACATGGAGGCGAAAGGGGGGAAATGACCCAAAAGAAACTCCCTCGTCTCGGAGCCACCGTTTGGAGGGTTGTAGCTGGGTCAGGTGTGACCCGGCAGGGGACATGGAGGACAAGGGAGCGAGGGAGGCGACTTGTGTCTTTGATCCTGCCCTTAACGTGACGTGTGAAGTTAAGGAAGGTCACCCACCCTCACATGTCAATTTCTTCACAGGGAAGCAGGGGAGTCATGCCGTTCCCCTGAGTTGTGTTTTCATAGGACTGACGTTATAAAATGTTTGGGTCCCTTTATATGGAGCCACTCAGTACAAGTGACAAAAAGAACGGCATGCATTTCCCGCCACAAATGTTGAGGAAGGAAAGGGAATGGTGTCCCAGAGCAATTGCTAAGTAGAAACAGGAATCTTCTGCACCACATCCGATTTAGTCCGTCGGATCAGGATGAGCATTAACCAAAGGGAACACCATCCGGAGCTATAATTTAATAATACAAGAGACAGCGCCTCCCACAGAGCAAGAGGGTCTCATAATTGTTTACGTTCGGTGTAGACAGAGATAAAAGGCGTTATCGCAGTGGCTGCTCGCGTTCAAAAAGTGATTTCCTCAAAGGGTTCAGTCAGCCAAATGAGTGAATTAGACTCGTTGGCGTTGATAGTGGAAATGGAAATTGATATCAAATAAAGACTTGCTCTAGGTTAAGACCAGAGGTTCTCTAGGGAAAAGGAAATCTTAAGAAGACACAGAGAGAGGAAATCACGACTCTTTGACATGTCACCTCAGCCACAGGTCCCACAGTGAGCTCACGTGGTGATGGACGACACTGGAGACCCGCAGAGTGAGGGGCGGCACCTCGTCTCCAGGCTTCCTCTCACTCTCGGATGTCCCGGGCTCAGGGGCAGAGTGTGCTCTGCTCCCTGGACAGAGATGCCTGCTTATGGGACATCTACGAGAACCAGGAGGTAAACAGAACTGCTTCCTGGATCGACTTAAGCTTCCTGTCCAGCGGCATTTGGGTCATCAAATTTCTATTGGATCAGAACTAGATTTAGAAATAGAAGATGATTCTAGACAGGGCTGGGCTCCCCAATCTACCGAAATCACCTTCCTCTATTGCTTTCTTCTGTTCGAGCCTCTCCTGTGCATTGAACTGAGTAAGCCCCTGAGGAAAACCTTGCTTTGGCCTGTGTTCTTCCCCACTGAAGTGGTTCTAAGGATCATGGCGTCCCTCCAGCCCATAAATATATGTCCTCCTGAGTTTACTGAGGAAAGTGAGGTCACGATGCCCCGCCCATCTGCCCAGACGTGGGATCAGGAGGAAGAGACTTCCTAGCTCTATCAGAAAAGAAGAACAAAAAGGGCCAAGACTAGGACCAGTTACACAAGAGGTAGAGCAGGTTGGAGGATCAGAATGTGCTAGAAAACGGGGCATTTGAAAGAAGGTAAATGAAGTGGTTTTTAGAAAAAAGGGGATGTGGGCAACTAAAACGAGGGAGGGAGGCACTGGAAATATTTTTCCTAAAAAACAGCTTAGAGATCAAGTTTGCCTACTTTCCGTACCTTACAAGGTCCTGCTCCAAAAAGCTTTCTATAATAGTCAGCCTCATTTTCAGTGCATATTCTCTGAATTCCTGGAGTGTGGTTAGATTTAGCAAACGGAAGTTACCCATCACCTGGTTTCACCAACGTCATAAAGCTGTGTCTGTTCGAAAGTCAAAGATGATACCCAAATTCATGTGAGCTAATGAGACAAATAAAAAGTTGTTCATAAATTCAACTAATATTTACTGAATAACTACAATATGCCAAGCACACCTACAGGTGCGGGGAATACCTCAGAAAACAATTCAAAATTCCCCTGACCGCAAGGAACTCACATTCTCCTGGCGAAGGAGACAGACAGCAAGCAAATAAGTATGGAAAACATGTACTAGGTCAGAAGATCATAAGTTTATGGCGGAACATAAAACAGGGAGGGAGGGTAGAGAGTTCCCAAGCTGGTTGACGGGGTGGGGAGCTGCCATTTCATCTAGAAAGTCCAAGGAAAACCTCACTGAGAAGGTGGCATTTATGCCAAATTTGAAGGGGCTCAGGGCAAATTTATGCATGGCATAGAAAGAGGCTTTGAGCTTTTAAATGACTTCATATGAGCTCAACTGTCAATGCAGCTCATATGAATTTCATTTAAGTTGATTCTGTACCTCTATCGATGTAGATTCACTCTCATGAAGTGCACATTGCGAAATATAATTGTTCGGCACTGTCATACATTTCATCCAAGACCGCAAATCTAAGATCTTAAGAGATTTAACTTTTAAAAATCTTTACAACGATCATTTCTCTGTGAAAAGTTACTCTATGAGAAAAATATAATCGTAGTCCTTTAATGTGTCCAATGGAAAATATAAAACAGAGAATTAAGAGGCCTGAGTTCTAGTCACGTGATTTTTATAGTACCTGTTCACCTCAGCTTGGAGGTTTAACCTCATTTGGATGATGAGGGCATTGGACTAATTCAGCATTTCCAGAAAGGTATCCGCAGAGCCCGAGAGCTAGAGATGCTTCTGGAAAAAAAGGGATTTAGTGGACAGTTAAATCTGGAAGTATCTTTATCACCTGGACTTAAATTAGCGAGTCCAAAGCAGATTGTAGGCTATGAAGAGGTCCTGCATAGTAGGGACCCACTTAACTTCGTTTAACTCAGAGTTTCCTAAACGTGCTGGAACAGACTTGGGGAAAGCTGAAATAGGTCAGAAATGCTAACGTTTCCTAAAGTTTAGAAATTGTATGATTTTTTTTCATTAAGTTAGTCCTATGCCGTCGGTAAAGAAAGACTAAATTATATGAAGGGAAACAGCCAGGACAAATCTTAGGGCTTAAGGCAAGGAAGCTATTTCTTACGTATGCAGCGTGTCCAACTAGGATTGACCCCAGCTCTGCTCCGTGTTCTCACTGAGGCTCCCAATAGCAGAGCATCACCATGGTGGTGGCTTAGGAAAGAGCCCTGTGCGAACTCATTTGAATGTGCAGTTAGAAGTATGTACTTAATATGCACTTGGACGAGTACAGTATTTGGTAAAAGCACTAATGACTCCATCTTCATCTCCTGAAATAATTTCATGGTTAAACGACATACAATGGATGATGGCTTTTATGTACTTGCCTGCTGGATTTTGTTATATTCCAATTAAGAGCACTGGACTTTATTCTGGCAGGCAATACAATTACTTGTGCATACCTTTCATCCATTTGAGTCTTATTTTCAAGTTCTTTTAGGGTAGGTTTAGGGTAGATTTTTTTCTTTAGGGTTAATTTAGTCCCACTTCTAAGTTTTGACCTCTAGGTCACTTCTATTGAATATTTGGAGTATTCAAGGAGTCTTTTATACTGAGGCTAATGGAAATGTCAACAATTCCTGGCCTCATGTAAACTCTGGAAATTATTCACCACCCAGCTCCCCAGAAATTGTTTATTATTCAGTTGTTCTTGCCTTGCCTCTTGGGGTTTCACTCTGTGCAATAGAGGTTGGTCTTAAAGATTCAAGAAGACTCATCCGCATATTTCTGAAGGCCTTTGCTGCGTAACTCCCTCCTGCAGAAGCCCTGCAAATTCTAGCTGCCTCTTCACTCAGGAAGGCCTCCAGGCTTTACCCGGATTTCCCCACACAATGCTACAGCCTAGAAATTTCCTCTAGACAGGAAGCTCGGGTAACCATAGGTCTCATTTATTTTGTTTCCTTTCTCCCAGGGATCAGAATATTGTGTTGTCTGTTGTTACAGTATAAAAGTAGTTATTTCCAATATTTTGTCCAGTTTTCTAGTTGTTATGACAAGAGGTTAATTCAAAACCCTGTTACTCCCTTAAGGCTGGAACCGCATCTCTCCTAAATCTAAATTTAGCTCTTGCTTTATAAACACTTTGTTTTCCAGCATGGCAGAGCACCAGGTATTGAAGGTCAACAAAAGGGATTTCTTGTTTTTTTCCTGGGAGGACAGAAAGCTATAAACATGATAAACTCCCATACTGTACCTCCAGTTTCCTGAAATATATAACTCTTGGAGCCAAGAGGAAAAGTATATAGTGACCTAGATAATTGACAATGTATGTAAGCACAGAGACCAATTTTTAAGGCAACCAACTTATTTATCCCTGAAGCAAGAAGACACAGTACAAATATTCTAGGTTTTATAAATACTTACACTGAAGTACTATAGAAAGTAAAATGCATTATCAAGGCAGTAGAATGAACTTAAATCTAGAAAAATCGCACTACTTTTACTATGTATCTTGACAAGCCAATGGTTGGAATTCTTACACTGGAATAGCAGGCATTTCCTTGTACTAATTATGACAATAATAACCCAGAAATTGTCGTGTAAGATCTGAAACCTAAACTGTAGTTGGTGGTAGCTGATAGTCACAGGCGCATTCTAGGCTGCCTAGTAGATGTTACGTGAATGCCTGGAGAAAGGAAAGATGACAAGGACAGATGAGGTGCTGTAATGCAGTAAAGGCATTTCCTTAGAAGGAAGGTCTTACTCGTTGCTTCCTTGAAGTAGTGAGTTCTGAGACAGTGTCCATGGTTGTGAAGGGGTGGTGTTAACATCATACAGATGGACGGATAGCCTTCTCACAAGAATTCTGGAGATAATAATAATTATGGAATGATACAATAGGCATGTAATAATAATGAGTAGCTAATCATTCATCATGTATTTTCTATGCACCAAACACTGTGCTATGCTCTTTTTATGTGTACCTTATTGATCCTTTACTACAACCCCATGAGATGGATACTAATGTCCCATTTTACAGTTTTGGAAACTGAGATGATAAGTGTAGATAAGATAGACAGAGAGATGAAAAGCACCTTGAGCATGGTAGCACTGCTCAATTACATACATAATATGTAAACTATAGATAAGCATAGCACAGAAGCGATAAGTTACCAGAGAATGGTGTCATAGCCAGTTAGCGGTAGAATCAGGTTGTGACCCACAGTCGGGCTGCAGTGCCCACAGTTTTAAACACAGGGCTCTACTGGCTGTCTGTGCACAGGCCCAACAGGAGGGGTGCCCCCCAACACGGAGAGCAAGGAAAACCCCTCTAAGAGATAATTTCTAAAACTAACAATAAATGGAGAAGTATTAAAGTCATCCTCAATACTCGATAGACTCTGGGTGTGTTAACATACCCCTAAAAAAAGAGCAAAAAAACCCCCTCAGAAACGAAAGATGCTGCTCAACCATAAAAGCACTGAAAAACTAAATTTGGTGTGAAGAGTAGAAGAGAAGATACCTGGTCCAAAAGTTCAAGCTGCTATTCTCAGCGGTAGGTGTCACGTCCAATTGTGAAGGTACACGCCTCAGACCGTCTCAGGCTAAATCCCTGAAAGAGAAATTCTGTATTTCTGTTATGATAAGGTCATGCACACGGAGCAACCTTCTCATTACAATTGATCGTCAATAGAGTTGCCCCAATGGAGAGAAGATACCGGAGAGGGGAAGTAAGCATATACCTCAATCAAAATTCAATTTTTTGTATCCTAGTTTACATACCTAAAGGCTTCAAAAATGTAGTTACTTTATTTTTTAATTTTTATTTATTGTCTAAAGTTTTATATATGTCTCCTTTTTCCCCTGATTGACCCCCCCCACACACAAGCCATTTGCACCCTGGGCAAGCCCCCACCGCCCCAATGTCTGTGTCCATGGGTTATGCTAATGTTCATGCGTACAAGTCCTTTGGTTACTCTCTAACCACCCCCCACCCCCACCCCTGCCATTTGTCTCTGGATCTATTCTTGTTCATCAAATTGTGTTCATTATTTCCCACATATGAGTGAGATTATGTGAAGTTTATCTTTCTCCGACTGGCTTATTTCGCTTCGCATCATGCTCTCCAGTTCCATCCACACTGTTGCAAATGGTAAAAGTTCCTTCATTTTTATAGCAGCATAGTATTCCATTGTGTAGATGTACCACAGTTTTTTAATCCACTCAGCTGCTGATGGGCACTTAGGTTGTAAATGTAGTTATTTTTAATCTTTACTCTATGAAGCAATGAGCTCCAGTAAAATGACAAATGGAGCCTCCAGTTCTTCACTGCCACCTGGAAGTTCTGCCACAGAGAAGTGCTCCCCGTCCAGGGTGATACACTGAGTGAGCCTTCCACCCTCCCTGTTGGCACCACACAGAAAAGGGATTGTTTGGTTGTTACACTGCCTGTCTGGTAAAGCCATGCCATTTTGAAGATTTGAATTGATATTCAGAATTATAACCATCACACTAACATTTCCTGAGCATTTACCACGAGCCACACAGCGTGCTAAGAGATGCATACTTTTTATCTTACGGAAGCCTATGATATAGGTCCTATTATTGGTCCCACTCTACAGAAGAGAACATTGAGGCCGGGAGAGGTTTAATTCCTTGCCTGAAGTCACAGAGCTCGTCAGGGGTGCTCAACTCCAGGTACCTCCAAAGCCAGTGGGTGCCTGCTACACCGTGTCATGCCACCTTCCATATAGCATCCTTTTAGAGTACATGTGGGACAGAATCCAAAGCTAAACATATAGCCAACATATTGATTTCCTTTGTTTTCTAATCTTGCATTTTTTTTGGCCATTGGCACCCCTGATGTTACATTCACCCAATACCACCACTTTGGAAATGGAAGAAAACAGAATCTTCTCTGCCGTGTTATTCAAAATGTAGCAACAATCAACTCCATGTCTCTACCTTGGAGTCAGACGTGGTCAGTTCCAGACTTCCACTCGATATGTGAAGTTCAGTGCAGATCTACCTTCCATCTAGTTATTCCTCCTATTTATTTCTCCACACACATTGTGATCATTTATTTTCCTTTCATCTTGTTTATTCCCGGGGAAGAATAAAGAGTTAAAGTTCCCAGACTCAGAGTAGAATTTACCGGAAACAAGACTATGTGCAATAATTTCCCCAAATTGTATCTGCGGATAACATTTCGCTGTATTGATTGAAAACTGTACTCCGCAAAGAGACTCATGCAAAGGAGATAAGAGAGGATGAAAAATGGACACCAAGCACCGATGGAAGTTTCCCAACAGCAAAAACTGAGAAGGCTGTGCCGTCCCAGGGGACGTGGGGGTGGAGGGGAGAGCGCCAACTGCAGTGCATCCCGTAATTAGGAAATTAGGCCGCTCCATTTCTGGACGATGCGTGCTGCATTTTCATCTTGATTTCAAATCCAATTAGTTCAGGATCGTCATTCCTGTTAGTTCTAGCTTCTCTCTGGTGGCTTTGAGAAGAGAGCAATAGATTGGTGTTTTTGTGTTTGTTCTTCGCAGCCGTCTTTGAAGAGATGGCTTTTAAAATCTGCAGCAACAGGTGTCTGCCCTCCCTCTCACGCATAGTTTACTGATTACTCGTTCGCTTTATCCTTAGATTCTCTCAAGTCGTAGCAGCCCATGACATGCTGCATCGATACACATTTGGCTTTTCCAATAAATAACGGCAACCGAGCACGACCCTCTTGTCTTGGAAATGACTGCCTCCTTTGACGTTTTTATGTGTTATTTCCTATGTGGAGAGCTTGCCTTCATGGATGAGTGTTATTCCGAATTCTCTTGTTTTTATTTATTGAAATCACTAGGCCAGTCTTACTTATATTATGAAGAAGTGAACCTGCAGAGGAAGAGGACAGAGGCTCGGTGTCCAGTGTGGGAGATGAAGATTTGTGGACGACAAGCCTCTGATTGTTTTCTGCGGAGAGGGAAAAGGGAACTCCAGGCAGCCCCCTGAAACAGCTCAGTGGGCCCGCGTGATTCTGTCAGTGAGTAATGGATTGGAGACAGAATGAAGTAGATTCCGGGGGAAGACTTTAGGATTTGTACATTAGAATATACGAATCTGCAGGTCATGACCACGCCTTATTCTGAATGTAGCTCTGCTTCTTCTTGCCGAATACGGAAAGGAAAGCTTCTGAAATGGCAGTCTAATATATATTATAAAAACACTAGAGGCCCGATGCACAAAATTCGTGCAAGGGGCTCAGCCCTTGCAGCCCCGGCTTCGTCCAGAAGGTCATCCAGAAGGTCGTTGGGCCATCAGGTCTAATTAACATATTATGCTTTTATTACTATAGATGTCTGCCATAGTGAAGCATGAAAAGTTACAGTCTACAATAATCTCCTCGCACAAGAAAGAACACAGCCCACTTGCCTCCGTGGGCTTGCTGACGGAAACGGAAAGCATTGAGGGAGAGCTGCTTGTTAGTTCACACCGGGGAACCATGTAGACGACTTCATTTCGAAAATTATAACGTAAACAAAACCAACGCCGTAAAGGAGTTCAAGGGCCCTACATCAGAATAATATTTTGTTCATTTGCTTTGACAAGTGTGGTTCATATACGCGAGTGTTACTTATGATTATAATGCATTTGAATTAACATACTGCATTTCATCAACATAATGAAATCTTAGTGATATAATAACTCAGGGAAAGTTCCTCATATGTTTCTCATTCAGATAGTTTAAGCAATTTATCTGCATTTATGGGGGCATCGATGTTACTCCATCTGTCCTCCTCACTCTTTGTTTCTTTCTCTCTCTCTCTCTCCCCCTGCCCACTGTCTCTCTCACACAATGAGGTTTGAAAGCATATTTAACAATTTTTCTACCTCTGTGTAAGCTTATAGATGATGATTATTACTTAAAATGATTGTATGGTTGATAATTCATACGTTTCTGTGTTCTTAGTCTGCAATCATCATATTTTCAAACGTTGTTGCTATGTCTATGTTGTGGAGCAGATACCACATTGTGACTTATTATTAAACAAAATCAAATACATTAAAACTAGGAGCCTAGTAAGTTGTGTAGTCTGATATTATGCATCAACCAAAAAATTGGGAGGTGGAAATATTAACATGGATATTAAGGAAGGCAGAGATGTAAAGGTTCATTATTTTAAAAATTTAGTTTGTGTTAAGCTTGTATCCCATTAAATTTATTAATTTTCTTCTAGGTTCAACTTTTCTATTTATTTTGTCAAACTTCAGAGAAAGAACATAGAAATAACATATTATTTAAAAATATTATTATTATTTGAACTTTATCCTAGTTACCAAAATACTAGAATAAATAGAATAAAATTAGGTGAAAAATGAAAACAATTACAAATTATCTAGGAGCAATTAATTATAAGTTATCTATAGCTGTATAGAACACAATTCAGATTTATGCCTGCCTAGTTATGGCATGACATTTATTTTAAAGAGGAATTTCTAAAATAAACTATATCGTGTACTACTTAATTCTTTTTTGGTGAATTGATTTAGTTTATACTCTAAAAGACTCAATCTTTAAAATATGCTACTTTTGTTTATTAACTATGAAATTATATAACAGTGTCCCAGAAATTAAAATCCAACATTCAGCTAAATTGTTGCTTTTAAGTAAGAGTATTTAATATATGATTTCTTTGTGGGGCATGCTGATATTAACAGTTTTGATAAATTTATTGCCTCTAGTTTAAGTATTCTAATGAATTTAGGTCTTAAGAGCAGGAGCAAGTTGGTATGCCAGGAACCAGCCAAACTCCTCCAAAGGACTGAGGGGCAAACCTCAAAACTCATGCCTGAGGACAGAGGGTCACCAACACTGTTTAAACCTCAAATACACTAGCACTGAATTGAAATATTCCCTTCATGTATTAAGAAGAAAAAGATCAAATATCAAAATCAGTTTATCCAGGTAATTTCAAGACTATCAATTCTCCAATTGAATTTTGAATTTAAGAAAGGAATGAAATATAAAAATATAGTGTATTTCCTAAAGGTAAAAAATGTATCCCCCTCCCCACCAAAAAAAAACCCAAATAAACAACAAAACCCCCCAAAAAACAAAAAAACACCCCCACAAACTTTAGAAGTGACCGAGCAGGTCTCCTTTATTATTGGTGATGGCAGAGAAGCGGAAGAAGTTCAAACAGAAGGAGTGTGATTTTAGGCAGAGTTCTATCTGCAAAAGCACTGCCGCCAACAAAAGACACACCATGACCCGCAGCGTGGCCTGTTTTAGGAAACACGATACAGGTGTGGGTGGGGCTCCAGAAGCTGTGCTGCAACCGCCGCAAATAACTGAACAGTTGCAGTTCCGAGCATCCATGCAATTCATGGAATATGTATTTGATTATTTGCTATCGCTTCATTTTCTACTCAGGATTAGCAATGAGCCCACTTATTTACTTACAAATGAATTTTTAACAGTTTTCCAGGAAAACATCCCGTAGATGGCAGACAAGAAAGTGAAAAATGTGTTTTCCTTTTCAACTGCTAGTTCCATGCTTTCACTCTGGTTAGTCAGGGGTGACCTGGAGCAGTTCCCAGGCCCCTTCCCAGGGTTCTTTGCTTCTAGAGAACGAGAAGCAGACTCCGTCCGTGACCAGCCCATCTCTGCTGAAGTAGGAAGCAAGCGAGTAGCCGCTGCTGGTTGCTCTCTCCATGACGAATGCACGGAGAGCGCCCCTCGCTCCCCGCGGCCCAGGGAGGACATGGTTCTGGGAGGGAAAGCTGGGCCCGGGGACCCAGTCCGCGTGCCTGTCAGGAAGTGACATGCGTCTCAGCCGAAGGCAGCTGTTCGCTTAGACTCTCAAAAATGAGAACCCTTTTGATGGATTAAAAAAATTACACACACACACACCACACGCACACACACGCACATACTCACACACACTGCACAATGTCCAGGGGGTGCGCACATCAAGGACACGCACACGGCTTGCTTCAGCAAAAATGAGAAATGGTTATAAAAAATTAGATTTCCTGCCAGCATTGGCCTGTCATTTCAGCGACACTAGTCGGGCCAAACTCCATGTTCCCAGCGCAGTTTTGGCTGAGCGCTTGCTGGCACCGTGGGGGACGCGCCGGGAGCGAGTAGAGAGGAGCTCCTGTAGAACGACAGTGTGGGGCCGCTCGGGGGACAGTGGTTCCCGCAGACAGGCTGCTGGGGGATAGTATGACATAGGCACTTGTCAGTCCTGCCGGGATGGCGAGAAGGTCAGCCAACGCGAGAAGGCCTCCTGGGCTGCTTTCTGCTTTACGAAGAGCTAGGAAGTCTCCCCCTTCCTGATGTCAGGGGAAGTTTCATAGGCGTCCGCTCGTCCTTTGGAAAGGGCCTGAAAACATCTTTTATTCCCGTAGTTTCCTGTACATTAGCCATGCTGCTTATCACTTGAGCTGTTAGAATTGCAGGGTGGGTGTGGGGTTCTGGAAAGAGAAGGGACCTCAAGACACGAACATCCCCAGATTCAAAGTGAGGGCGACGTGCTTGCTCACTCACGGTGGCCCTGGCTACGGACTATGGCAGGCGGGGCGTCGAGGGTTAAGAGGCGCCCTCCACAGCAGGCCGCTGACTCCAGTTAACACACCCGCAGGCATCCGTGGGGGACAGTGAATTTTGGCCCGTGCAGACCCCCTGGCGTGTGATCCATGGGTTGGAGAACAACGCATGTCACCCATGAAGAGAAGCCGAGCTCCTATTTGTGGCTCATCTGCGGCCGAGGGCAGGAGGGCGAGGTGTGCAAGCGCATCGCTGCGGGTGAGTCCTGAGGGCCTGGTTTCCTCATCTGATACAGAGGATTCTTTCTCATCGGGCCCTATTGTTCTGATCGGGTGGACGAGCCGCTGATGATCTGTATTTAGTGACAAGCACTGGGCCTGGACCTTACTACGTGTCGCTAAATAGTGTGTAAACTATGTGCTGGCTGTTACCGGACATTACGCAGGAGCCGTGCACAGGGATGGAAAGTACCCAGAGCTCAGGACCAGAGGTCTTGGGTACAGGTTCAGAAAACACTTGACAACAGCGGTCATTGAGTTGTCCTTGCCCCCGCAGCGTCTGAATCTGTGACACTGGAGAACCAGGAACACTTGTGACTATGAAACGCCGTGAGAATTCTGCGAACGCCAGGTAGGTGGCAGCGTTAGATGTGTGTTAATCACTAACCCCGTGACTATCAGGGGATGGTGGGAGCACACAAATTAAGTGGAGGTTCTGGAGGTCCCAATATGTGAGCAAGATCAAATGAAATTAAGTGATAAAGATGGAAGGATGACTTTTTTATTTTTATTTTTAGAGAGAGAGAACAAGAAACATTGATGTGAGAGCCGAACATCCATCGGCTGCCTCCTGCACGCCCCTACAGGGGATCAAACCCATAACTGGGGCATGTGCCCTGACCAGAATCAAACAGGCAACCTTTCGGTGGGTGCATAGACCAGTCATAACCAACAAACTGAGCCACCCCGGCCAGGGCAAATGGGGACTTTTAAAAATAGCTTCAGGTGATTGCATTTAAAATGAATTTGTATTTACTGAGATGGAAAACAATTAAATGTATTTCTGAAGCACTTATGATAAGCCTGAACAGGACAAAATGCTTTATGGGAGCAGAGGGTGGGCCTGTCTTTGCTCCCATCCTATCCCAGCGCCTCGCTCTGAGTAAACGCAGAGCACTGTGTGTGCTGTGCGCAGGGAAACACTGAAGTGAAGACACAGTCCCTACAGCACCCGTTTCCCTCCCCACTCATTTACTGAGAAGCTGTTCTGTGACAGGTGCTCTGCTAGACGAGGGAAACAGGCAAACAAGCACTAGACCATTGCTTTGACAAGCAGCCCAGAGAGAGATGTCCATGTAGAAAGATGAGCTGAATAGGGCACATGTGACAAGTGATATAAGGAAGCCTGGGCAAGGGCCGTGGGAGACTCAACGATAGAACCTGCATTCAGCCTCCATCAGACTAGCGACCTCTGTGTAAAACATTGGAGAACAACAGGAGGCTGTGCTTACTCAAGTGATGGACTAGAGACGGCAAGAACGCCTGCTTCCAGCGAGGCCTCCCAGCGGTTCTCAACCTGTGGGTCGCGACCTCTTTGGTGGTCAAACATCCTTTCACAGGGGTCACCTAAGACCTTCCTGCATATCAGATATTTACATGACGATTCATCACAGTAGCAACATGACAGTGATGAAGAGCAACGAAAATAATTTTATGGTTGGGTCACAACATGAGGAACTGTATTGAAAGGGCCAGAAGGTTGAGAACCACTGCCTTAGACTCTGCCATACAGTATCAGTCGCTAACAGGACGAGTCATCTTACATCTGGCCTCTGGAGCAATGAAAAGAAATGTGAAATCGCTTGAAGGAAATGCTTTGCTGGGTTAGTCATTTGGAGTCAGGCACCTCATCCCAAGAAGGGGCTCAACTGACCCCCAAATTAGAGTTCTTGAAACGCATCATGCCAGGAGGGCCGGACATTCACACGTTGTCAGTGCATCTACAGTTTTAAGTCGTTGGTAATTTAGTCACTGCCCTGAAAACGGAAGAACAAGATCTTCGTGTTCCCTGAACACCAAGGCTGACTGTCTGAGTGGGGAGGCTTTGCACCTGCCGGGGAGACAACTGCGGGGCTCCTCCTCCAACAGGTGAGAGAACGGAAGGCCTTATTCACCCCTGACCCCGTCACCTTCTGTCTCTACATCGATCTCCATTCTCCTTGACTTCCATGTCCCTTCTTGCTTGGTTTCCTCCTCTGCAGTGGCCTCGTCCTCTGCCGTCTCTCAGCTGCCTACTCCCTTGCTCTTCCCCTAAATTATATGCTACAACAAAACGGCAACAAAATCTGAACTTGGATTTTGGATGCCCCACTCTGAAAACTGGGCATCACCTTTGATTACCTCACACTCCCACCTTCCCGCAACCCACCTAACCCGCCCTCAAGTCCTGCTGGTGCTATGGCAAAAAAAACAGTCACATCCACCCATTCTCCCCTCTCCTTCCATCACCTTTGGCCGAACTATCATCAGTCACTTACATACTATTAAACTTGTAACTATAGTTTAGCAAACCAGTAACAATCCTCATAAAAACACTAACACATCTAAGCACACATGCTAAATTTCCTGTTAAGGGAAGTTTAGAGTTAATATAAGATTTATTTACCTTAAAAGGGGAATGGATAACTTAAAAGGAAATATAAATAAAGTTGAAAGTGTCCAATTTTGCAGAGATAAAGGCAATAGTTTATGGACCCATACGATGTCCACATAACCATCATTCCCTTTGAATGACCACATGAGCTGATTTATGTTACAAAAACATGTTTAGAGAAAATGATACCTCTCTGTAAACTCTCCAAAAGCCAATCTATACTAATACGAGGCTAATATGCTAATTAGACCGGTGGTGGGCTGAGGCAGAGGCAGTTACAGGCAATCAGGCTGGCAGGGAGAGCAGTTAGGGGCGATCAGGCAGGCAGGCAGGTGACCGGTTAGGAGCCAGCGGTCCCAGGTTGCAAGAGGGATGTCCAGCTCATTGGGCCTAAACCGGCAGTAGGACATCCCCAGAGTCCCAGATTGGAGAGGGTGCAGGCCAGGCTGAGGGACCCGCCTCCCTGCCCCATGCATGAATTTCATGCACCAGGCCTCTATCCTATCAAATAAAAGAGAAAAATGGTAATTGGCGTACGACGATACCCTTTTCATTGGCTAATCAGGGCTATATGCAAATTAACTGCCAACTAAGATTGGCAGTTAACTGCCAACTAAGATTGACAGTTAACTGCCAACTAAGATTGGCAGTTAACTGCCAACAAGATGGCGGTTAATTTGCATATGTAGGCACAATGCAGGGAGGCGAAAGGGAAAGCAGGAAGAAGCCCCCTGCCACTGACAGTGATTAGAAACCCAGGGGGAGCTAAGAGCTAGGGCCGCCTTTGCCCTGCCCCCCAGCCATGATCGGAGAATCAGGTGCCTTTTCTGCCCTGGCCAGTGGTAGCAGGAAGTAGGGGTGGAGCCAGCGATGGGAGCTGGGCACGGTCGAAGCTGGCAGTCCCGGGAGCTAGGGGTCCCTTGCCTGGGCCTAAAGTGAAGCCCACGATCGCGGGGCCGCTGCAGCTGCGGGTCCCAGCTGCCCGGGCCGGACGCCTAGGCCAGAGGCATTAGGCCTGGGCAGGGGCGGAGCCTGCAACCGCGGGGAGCTGGGGGTCCCCTGCCCAGGCCTGACACCTATGCCGGAGGCCTCAGGCCTGGTCAAGGGGCCGATCCGGTGATTGGTGATCAGAGGGTGATGAGGGTCAACTCCTCTGGCTGAGGCATCAGGCCTGGGTGGGGGGCTGAGCCGGGGACTGGGGGGATATGATGGTCCCCTTGCCCAGGCCTGAAGCCTGGGTCAGAGGCGTCAGGCTTGGGCGGGGGGTGGAGCAAGCGATCAGAGGGAGATGGGGGTCCCCTGCCCAGGCATGATTCCTGGGCCAGAGGCCTCAGGCCTGGGCGGGGGCCAGAGCCAGTGATCAGGGGGAGATGGGGGTCCCCTGTCCAAGCCTGACACCTCTGTCAGAGGCGTCAGGCCTGGGCAAGGGGCCGATCCTGCGATTGGAGGGTGATGGGGGTCAACGCCTGAGGGCTCCCAGTATGTGAGAGGGGGCAGGCTGGGCTGAGGGACACTCCCCCCCCCACACACACACACACACCCAGTGCACGAATTTCGTGCACCGGGCCCCTAGTTATTCTATAAAAGTAAATCTTAAATGCGTTAAGAAATCTTTTAATTAATTGGATTATTAATTAATATGAATTAATTCATGTATTAGAAAGGGTCAGACCATCTGAATTTCAGTATCTTGTGCCATTACGAACCATGTGACCTTTAGTTAGTGTAAAAAGAATACACAGCATTGCCTGGCTGGAGTGGCTCGATTAATTCCATGTTTTCCTGTGGATCAAAAGGTCGCCAGTTTGATTACTGGGGTCAGGGCACATACCTGATGTGCGGGTTTGATCGCTGATGGGGGCACATACATAAGGCAACCAATCAATGTTTCTCTCTCTCTCTCTCTCTCTCTCTTTCTCTCTCTTTTCCCCACTCTACCATGTCCTCAGGTGAGGGTTAAAAAAAAAAGAAAAGAATGCATGGCATAGGGTTCCCACTGCCAAGGAGAAAGGTGTATTTGGTGATAATTACCCACAGTTATGTCTTACATTGCAAGGAATTGAAGACAGCAATATAGAGAGTCATAATGCAAATGGCTCTTAGACCACATCCACAGGTAGGTGTGCCCATTGTACATTGTGGGTGTACATTGTCTATATGACATTCTTCATTGCCAAAGGGCAAGGCCGGGGGTAGGCTGCGATTCAACACGTGAAGGGAAGAGGCAGACACTTGCAGTGAGTACTAGTAGCTTCACACTGGACGCAGGTTAGAGGAGAAACTGCCACAGACTGGATGAGTCTCGGAGGCAAGCACTGGGAAAAGTGACTGGAGGTGATGGGTTAAAACTGGACTCGAGCACCCGGTGACTGACAGCCTTGAAGAAAACCGGGGGGATGGGTATGGGACCGGCCATTGGGGGGTTCCACTCGGCATCTGACCGGGGCTGGGAGCCTCCAGGGAGCAGGTTGCAGCTCTAATTTGGGCTGATGCTTCACTTCGTTTCTAAAATGAGTCATTGGAAAGACAGCGGAAAGAAACCCCCCAAAACTGCAGCGTCTGCTTGGTCCTCTCACGGGTGCAGGAATTAGAACCTGAAGTAAAGGCTAGGAGTCTTTTAACGTGCCTTTTTTTGCTTCATTCACTTATTTTTCAATCACATAAGATACAAATAATTAGTGAGTCCCTTTTGGGTGCAAGGCAGGGATGTTGGTGTATGACTACAGTGTCCAAGCCAAAACCAAAGTCCAACATTGAGAACAAGTGCCCACATAAACAGAATACCTGGGTTCAGGGTCTTTAAAAATGTGTTTTCTTCCCACAAATCTGACACCCCTTCCCTTGCCTCCCTCCCTCCAAACCTTGAGCATCTTGAAAGGGCCCAGCTAAGAGGCAGGCCCCCCACGCCTCCCCACAGACCCAGCTCTCAGCCCTGCTCCTGGGAGAGCGCTCTGCCTGGCGACCACCTCTGTGCTGGCCTCCTTTCCATGCAGGCCCAGGGAGGGGTGGGGCCGTGGCAGACCCTTGCAGGATGACAATGCCACAGTGTGACTTCCCCCGGAGTGAGAGCAGTGACTACATCTCACTTGATTGAACAACCACTCATAGAGTACTGGCTTCCAAATGACAACTTCCGTGACCCTGAGCTACTTCCTAATCACCACGTGCCTCAGTTTCCCTGTCTGTGAGTGTGGGCTGTAAGGAGGGTGCTCACTCAGAGGTGGTTCAGTGGAGCAGACAGCCCTGAGGGGACCCCGTGGACTCCTGGTGACAGCCCCTCCTTTCCTCCGTGCTCCAAGCTTTGTTACTATAATTAAAAACAAAATCCAGCCCAGCTGGCGTGGCTCCATGGTTGAGGGTTAGCCTATGAATCAGGAGGTTATGGCTCGATTCCCAGTCAGGGCACAGGCCCAGGTTGCAGCTCGATCCCCAGTTGGGGGCATGCAGGAGGCAGCCGATCCTCTTTCTCCTGCCTCCTTCTTCTCTGAAATCAATAAAAATATATTTAAAAATAAAATCCAAGAGTTCCCATAAATGTATGAAAAATGTTCAACTGTCCTCATAATTGTATAAGTGCAATTTAAAATGATATAATTTTATGTCTATCAGATCATCAAAAATGTAAGTCTTTTCTGAGAAGATTTGACTTTTGTTGGTGAGCACACAATTCAATATACAGATGATGTGTCATAGAATTGTACACCTGAACCTATATACTCTTATAAACCTGAAACCTATGTAATCTTATTAACTAGCTAGAGGCCCTGTGCATGAAATTCATGTACTGGTGGGGTCCCTCTGCGTGGCCAGCAATCAGGGCCAATCAGGGCCATCTCGCTCAGTCCTGATGAGGGCAGATCAGTGCTGGTGGCTGGGAGGGACCACAGGAGGGGCCATGGGAGGGCTCCAGGGTGTGTCCGGCCCCATCTAATCCAGTCCCAATTGGCCAGACCCCAGCACCAAGCTAACCTACTTGTCGGAGCATCTGCCTCCTGGTGGTCAGTGCACGTCATAGCGACTAGTCAGTTGACTGCTCGGACACTTAGTATATTAGGCTTTTATATATATAGATGCCATCCCAATAAATTTAATTAAAAAAAGACAAATGAGCAAAATAAAAAATGTGAAAGTTTGGCAATCCATTGTTTTGGCAAGGGATGGGTTAACAGACAGCCTCAGTGGGAATGGACATCAGTGCAACCTCTGTGGATAAAAACTTGGCAATATCTGTACAAATTTAAAATGCAATTCCAAGTCTAGGAATTTTTCCCACAAAAATACATACTATTGGACAAAGAGTTCATTGTCATGGTTTGTAATAAGAAAAAAGTTATCAAAAAGTACATGTCAAGTAATAAGAGATTAACTAAATGTATGTTGTCAGACATACAGGGAAATACTATGAAGCTGTTCAGAAAAGTAAGCAATGATGTGGAATACTCTCCAAAACACATAACTTTTCGTAAAATCAAGACATAGAGATATGCACACATATCACTTACACATGCATAGATTTGTAAAGAATACATAAAAATTATTATCAGAAATTACTTTTAAGAGTAAGCCCAGAGCCCTGGCTGATGTGGCTCAGTTGGTTAGAGCATCATCCCGTAATCTGAAAGGTCGCTGGTTCGATTCCGGGTCAGGGACCATTCCTGGGTTGCAAGTTAGGTCACTGGTGGATGTTTCTCTGTCACATGGATGCGTCTCTCTCCCTTTCCCTCTTCCTCCCTCTCTCTCTCAAATCAATAAACATATTTTTAACAAAGAGTAAGACTAGAGGTGTCAAAAGATTTTACTTTTCATGAGCTACCTCTTATTGTTATGGTTTAAATTTTTTGTTGTGTTATTTTCAAGATGCAACCCAGACCACACGCATTTGTTTATAGAGCTGATGTGGTGGCGTCAGAACTAAACCTAACATCCCATCATTTGAGTTCAGGCTGTCACGTTTGATATTGTTTATTACTCTGTTCATTGTGTAAAATAAAAATAGCGTTAAAAGTAGAGGGTGCCCTCCTTCTCCCCAGTGTGTCTCAATGCCATTTCCCAGGAGCAATCACCGCTAAGGTCTCAGTGCAGTTTCTCCCAGCTCTCTGTCCAGCCCTCCTTGCTCCGGCCTGGGCTTGCCCACCGCCCCTAGAAAGGGGTGCATTGTGGGAAGGGGCTCTGGCTCTAGAGCCACTGTGGCCCCTTCCCCTCTGTCCGCAGGACACTGGGCAGCTAAACTACCTCAAGGTGCCTCTGTTTTCTCATGTTAAATGGCACCTATTAAAATTGTGAAGATCCATGCAAATCACAATAATATGTAGGAATAGCAAGTGCTCATTAAAGGCTGTTATTCACATATTCAGGTCACCTTTTTTCTATTTTTTCATCTCTTCATTGTACAATTCTCCAAATTATTCCTCACTAAAGCATATCCCCCCGGACCGCCACTATGCTCTCATTTTCCTTCTCCTGCCACACCTTGAGTGGTAGATTGCCTTCAACTTGCTACCTCTTTTAATCACCATCTGCCCTATATTGGTTGCCATCTATTTTTTTGTCTGCGATATTCTACTAAGACCGCCCCATTAACACTGTCAAAAGGCTCAAAGGAGTCACTACATAAAGTCATTTCCCAGTGTCAGGCCCCTTTTACAGCAGTTTGAGCATTCCTGTTGATCCTGTGACATTTTCTCTTCCCTTAGTTTTCTTGGAAGTTTTCCTTGCACCTTTCCAGTGGGCCTGTCTGGCTCAGTCTTCCACTTTCCTCTAAATGCAGCATTCCACTTGCTTTTTGACTTTTTTGTTTTCTCTTTTATGTTTTATCCATTGGCAAGAGCATTCGATCTCAAGGCTTTAGCTTTCAAAGCTTTGAGGATTACTCCCAAATCTTTCTGTCCTGCCCTGCAATTTCCACAGTTTCCACCCCACATTTCCCACCGTGTTGCCTTTTCCCGTGGCGATAGATGTCCAACTTCGACCGAACATCATTCTTCCTCCTGGGCCTGCATCTCCATCTGGGTTTTCTATTGCTGGAAAGAAAAGCCATCCTCTGTCACTTAGGATTAAATTCTCGGTCACCACGGGCCCTACTTTTCCCCTGGTTCCCACACCCCACGGGTTGCTAACAACAATCAGTTCTTCTCTTTAAATTGGTTCCAAGCTGCTCTCAGTTCTTTCCACGGCCATGACCTAAGTTGAGGTCTCAATGACCGCTCCACACCCCTGGCTCCAACCCTTCGAACTGGTTTCTGTGTCCTCACTCTCGCCCCTTCTTTAGCCTTTCCTCAACCCTACTTTTGAGACAATTTCTTAGCCTCCAGTCTTGCTCAATATTATTAAAACAATTCCCAAATTTTTGATGCTTTCTTCACTTTGAATCATCCACCTCCGTTGAGGCAGTTTTAGAATAATTATCAAGGGTGTGGTCATTGAAACCAGTTTCCTTGGGTTTGAATTCTAGCTCTACCACTCACTAGCTAAGTAGACTTGGGCAAATTACTTAATCTTCCTGTGCCTCCGTTTTCACACCTATAAAATGGAGATTATAATAGTATCTCTCTCATAGTGTTGTCAGGATAAAATTCACCTGTTGTAAATTTTGTGTGGACAGAAATAGCCTCCAACTCCTTTTTGAATGCTCCTGAGGCGGTTCAGTGCTTTGCATGTGGTAGGGTTCCATAAATGTTTGTTGCATGGTAAATGAATAAAAACCTACTGTGGAAAATCTTAGAATAAATATATTAGAAAATAATCAAAGTAAATTTAGGAACATTTAGGTAATCAAATTACCTCCCCCCACCCCCCCCACCCCCCAATAACCAATAGATGATTGAGCTGGATCAGAGTCTCTGGAGTGAATTATTTTGCAAGGTTTGTGAAATACACTTTTCTCAGTTAAAATACCCTTTGGGATAAACCCATATCATTAGGAAAAATTTACTCTTAAGTCACTTCATGACCACTCACCATAGTTATTTCTGGTACACAAAAATATCAATTACCCTTCAATTGAAATTTAAATTAGAAAAATAAAAATAATTTATTGCTTTAAAATATTTAACTTTGTAACTATAAAGAATTAGAAGAAAATATAGATGAACATTCACAAATAAGATTGCTAAAAATGACTGGAAAAATCATAAATCATAAATAAGATCGCTAAATTTCATCAAATTATGTTTAAATCATAGTGTATCCACAAAAACAATGTAACATATATGTCAAAAAGTTAATATTTTTGATGTAATAAAGTTATTACAAATTAATTTTTGAAGATGTATAACTCAATTAAAAATAAACTAAGAGCATTATCATAAGTCTAATAAAAGAAGAATGACTAATGTTCAAAGGGTATCCATTTAGACAATCATGAACATTTGCTTCCTATCAAAAATTATATAGAAATACCACCTATCAAATTATATGTATAACCCAGTATTGCTGAGAGTGCAGCAAAAATGATTATTATATATGCCGCTGGAGGACACTTACATTGGTAGAATTTGCTTGAAGTAATTTTTTAACATAGATTTAAAAAGTGTACCTTTTTGTTCATTTATTCAATAAACATTTATTGATCATCAGGCATTGTTTGGAGGTGCTGGAGATACAGAAGAGTCTACAAAATATCAAATGGATATAATATTAAGGAGTAAGAAATGTTTGAAGAAAAGTACAACACAATCAGAGAACAGAGAGTGCACTGGCCTGCTCCCTGACTGACGGCGATTGGGGAGGACCCTGTGGGTTGGTACCATTTGAGTGTGGACTGGAATGAAGGAAGGTGTGAGCCGGGGGAGGAGGGGTCATCTGGAAGAAAGGCATTGCAGGCAGAGGGAGCAGCAAGAACAAAGACCCCGAGTGTGTTTGGGACCAAGAAGCCTGAGGATAAGTGTGCAGTGCACAGCGTGGGAGATGAGGCTGGACAGGTGGCCAGCGCCCGGCTGTGGAAGGGTATTGTCCTAGGCCCGTGGTCGGCAAACTGTGGCTCACGAGCCACATGCGACTCTTTGGACCCTTCAGTGTGGCTCTTCCACAAAAATACCACATGCGGGCGCGCACATACAGTGCCATTGAAACTTCGTGGCCCATGCGCAGAAGTCGGTATTTTGTGGAAGAGCCACACTGAAGGGGCCAAAGAGCCGCATGTGGCTCGCAAGCCGTGGTTTGTCGAGCCGCAGTTTGCCAACCACTGTCCTAGGCTGTGGTAAAGATACTGACTTTTTCCTTGAGTGGAATGAGAAGCCATTGTTTGTGCATGGGAGCAACATAACGTGATTTCTTTTTAAAATGCTGCTATCCAGAGAACAGACTGGAGAGGGAGACGAGGATCCAGTGATATTTTAGGAATTTGAATTTCAAACACACTGTCGATTTTCTGGTTGATTTACAGGAGGTTTTCTGGGGCGATATTTTCATTGGAATTAAAAACAGGTGTACCCGCTGTCCCCTGTGCTGCCTCTGGCCCCATCTGGAATTGTGCTTCGGAGCAATCTGGCTTTTTAAGTAAATGTTTTCTCCGAAAAAAGTAGCTCGGAAAGTCTTTAGAGTAATTCCTGCAAGAAGGGATAACATTTCTCACCATGATTTTGCAGACAAGGCTCAAAGAGGCGAGAAGTCCTTTCAGGGGTCTCAGAGCCACTGAGTGGAAGAAGCCAGACCACGGCGATGTGCACCTCTGTCCCCCGGCCCCGGGGAACCTCCCCTGACGGTGACGCTGAACACGGGGCCGCTGAAGGGAGAGGGCCGCGGTGTGAGAGAGGACGGGGAGACGGTACAGCCTGCCACTGGCCGTGTCCCCGAAGGCATCGATCGCCTCATGCTGACCTCAGAAGCCTGTCCGACCAGAAACTAACCGGACTCCTTAGGCAAAACCCACTTTCTCGCATCAGGCAAGAGAGCACCCCAAGGCGTCTTGGATTTCAAATCGCTTTGCGAAATAATATTTTGATGAGTTACGTGTGAACAAATCAGAAACACATGTTTTCCGTTTCCCAGGGAATAATCACCGCTTTACAATTAACCGAGAGGGGCCAGGTGGCCTTTAGATTTTACTGAGTCTCAAACATTCGGCCAGCAGTTCAAGCCGCTGGGCCCAGTGCGCATCTGGCCTCCTCTCGCCCTGATATAAATTAGCGCCAACTTGTGCTGAGTTGTGGGGCTTTGATCTCTCGCCCAGGGGCCTGGGCTCCCGGGCCGCGCTCGCTCTCACAAAGGGACGTCCAGCCTGGGCCCGGCTTTCCCTCTCTCCACCAGCCTTTGCCATGGACGCGGCGGAGCACCGAGGGCCATGTGGAAAGCCAGCTCGGGAATGCGGCCTGTCCGCAGCAACTTCATGTTCAAACACGAATAAATAGGACTTTCCATGACAATCCCAAGCCTGCTCAGGGGCCCTGGTACATCGGAGGCTGACATTTTAGAGCATGTTACCTTTGAGGAAGATGTGTCATGCTTTTGTGGACAGTCTAGCATCATCAGTGAGCACATATAAGAAAAACCTTTCTGCCCTGACCGGTGTGGCTCAGTGGATAGAGCGTCGGCCTGCGGATGAAGGGTCCCAGGTTCGATTCCGGTCAACGGCATGTACCTTGGCTGCGGGCACATCCCCAGTGGGGGGTGTGCAGGAGGCAGCTGATCAATGTTTCTCAATCATCGATGTTTCTCACTCTCTCTGCCTCTCCCTTCCTTTCTGTAAAAAAAGCAATAAAATATATTTTTTTTAAAAAAAAGAAAGAAAAACCTTTCTCACCTTGTTCGCTGTGATCGACAGAGACGGGGAAAGAACACCTCGGCCCCTTAAAGGAAACGCCGTGGGTGTTAGCTCACATTGGAATTCTCTGTGCAGCCGCCACGCCGCCAGCACGGTTCTGACTGGTATTATTCAGTTGACACTGAGAACGGTTTACAGACACTAAGTGAGCTTTACTTGGCATCGTGTCATTTATTCTTATTTTCCCCCAATTTTTAATTTTTCGTAGGTAAACGTGTGTAATTTGCCCGCCACCCCCCCCCCCCCCCAGGTTCTAATCACCGTAACTCTTCTCATTTGAGGGGGCTGCGCGCCTGGAGAGCCAGTAAGAGCTCTTAAAGCTGCACCATGCGGGGGCCATGGAGACAGGTTCGCTGCAGGGAGGAGGAAAGAAACCCAGGCCCCCGACTTCACAGGACTGGGGTAAAGGGGCAAAGCCACCCAAATCGGGAACGGGGCGGGAATAACAAGCACAAAATAGCGGCGGCCAGAAGGGCACGTGCCGTCCTCTCCTTCTCACCACTGGATGTTGACCAGCTGAAGAGCTCATCTCCAAGGTCGCGCGCGTGAACGTCATCACCATGGGCCCCGCGGCGGCAGCAAGGCCACGCAGAGGTGGGCTGAGACCCCGCGCCCCTGGGTGCCGCCTTCACTGGTAAGTCAGGGTGAGACAGGAGACAGGCCTTCGGGTTATGGCCGCTTCGCTCAGGTGTTTCTGACGGCAGGCACGTCGTCGTTACCGGTATTTCTCCCCCATAAAGGGAGCTAGCACTGTCTGGCAAGTGATGGAGCCCAGATTCTGTGGTCGGCAAACAGTGGCTCACGAGCCACATGCGGCTCTTTGGCCCCTTGAGTGTGGCTCTTCCACAAAATACCACGTGCGGGAGCACGTACAGTGCGATTGAAACTTCGTGGCCCGTGCGCAGAAGTCGGCTTTCGGCCTGGGAGAGTCTATTCTGAAGAAGTACTGTTGGCATTTGGCTCTGTTGACTAATGAGTTTGCCGACCACTGGCCTAGACCTCCAAGTTCCCACTTCGCCCGGCCAGCTGGGGATGGTTGAGGCAGGGCCGCCACTTCCCAGGGCTCTCTGTGGCTCTGCTGATATTCTGTCTCCATCGTGGCATGGAAATCAGCAAAATCACAGACATAAATTCCCTATGCCTCCGTACCATCGCTTGGCCTCGGCGGCAGAGAACGTGTCTGACTCATTTCTGCAGCCCCGGCGTGGAGCCAGGCCCCGGCGGAGAGTGGGAAATTAAATCAGCGTTTCTTGAGTGAGTGAATAAATAAATACCCAATGCACAGGCCCAAGGAAGGTGAAGTAAAGACGATACCAAAAAATTCAGCTTCTGTTATGAAAAATGCTTACATCACCTGTTATCTATGCCCAGCACAAAGTCTAGATATGTGTTCTTGTGCTGTTAGAATTCCCCAGGCCCCTCCTTGGCCTACATATTCTCACTGTGCTATGAATTTCCCATCACACGTATTTTTTTTCACTCAGGGAGGCTCTCCTGCTAACTCCACAAACCTGGTGCAAAGCAGCAAGCCCGAAGTCTGTAATTCCAAAGCGATGGAGCTGTGCACACTAAACACTATATCTTATTTTACAAAAAAAACCCCAACAAACCAAAAGCAAAAACCCAAATAGATGTTTAATCGTGTGGTAGAGGTGCCAGGAGCCCCCAGACTGCAGAATAAACACTTGTAGGTTGCAAAGCAATATTTAAAGAGAAATGCAGACCCAATACGCACCTGCAGGGTTTGCATATCTGCTTTTCAAGAAAAGACACCGACTTGGCCGTTTGGTGTGGTAGCTGAGGGCAGCGGTTTGGCTATTTGTTTGGTCTGCTATTGAATTTTTTCCTTAAAAACACGCGGTTAAGAGCAGCCGAGTGATTTGCATGTGTGTGTTTCTGATGCGTTCACCGCGATGCCTGCGCCTCCTACATCTTAATCACACCCAGGCGCCTGCCCCATTTCGTCTCCAGAAGGGCCGTGATGGACAGCCTTTGCCTCTCCTCGTGACCCCCTGATAATCCTGTTTCACACACAGGCTCCCTGCTGCCCGGAGCACAAAAGCTGCCACTGTAGTTCTTTACTTCCAGTCGATATCCTGACAGACTTGATCTAGCAAATTAGTGCGCTGCGGTGGGGGCGCCACAAAAGGCCCTTTGACACGCTCCCAATCAATACGGCCGGGAGAGCCATTTCACCGCGGGCCTGCTAGCCTCCCCCTTTGGATGACCCTTGGTTTTTTTTTTTTTCCAGCTTAGATGACCTTGTCAGATTTAAAAGCATCTTGTTAGAAAAGTCATCGTTGCACACACATGTGCGTGGCCGTGCGTGCACACACACCACACAGGCACACACGCGCGGAGATCATGTACAACATGCCACAATCCTGATGGATGTGTAAGAGAGAAATGCAGCTGGTGGGGAAATTCAAAGGCTGTCTTCAAAAATGACCCCTCTTCCCACTTAAAAAAAAAAAAAAAAAAAGAGGCAAAAGTAGGAAAGAATCGAGGTCTCAAATATATATATATATCTGAATAGAGCCAGACTGGTTTTAATATCAGGTTATACCTGGGTATTGTTAGTTTTCAGATTCTAAAATTTGTTTAAAGAGACATATAATTCCATTGGCATTTCATGTTTCAAATTTTGCTCCTTAGTTGTATTAACCAAGGCTGCTGAGTATAAGATATTGAAAATTTTGTTACATTTCTGAGGTTAATGCTATTAGAAAGAAACTTCAAATAGTTAGAGAGCAAAATAAAATTATTAATAAAAATATGAAGTCTCTTTTTACCAACCTTTATCACGACGAAATCTTACCTTGTTTAATACCATGCATTTTTTTTGGTACAAATATTCTAATTTTTCATGCTTAGTCATAGTATAAGGAATATTGATATTATATCCCACTCACCACATGCATAATATGATCTCTCCAAATGTTTGGTTTTTGAACAAAAACACCCACATATTTAATATAAATGTTGATTCTCTATTAAGCTTAACCTAAGTGTATCTGGTCTATGCTGATTTTAGAATGTCATTTTGTTTTCTCTCGAAGGCATATTTTTGTATATTGTAAATACCAATTCACTTAAATTATGTCCCTTTATTTACTCGTTACACAGGGCATTAAAAAGCCATGCTCTGAAAATGTTTCTCCGAGCTTACACTCAGAATGATCCAAAGACTAGACCAAAGAAAAGTTGTCAAAAAATAGATATTCTCAGGCCTAAAAAGCACTGTAGTTTTGCACCCAAAAAAGCCTCTTTCCTAAAACAGGTGCGCAGTTGACTTCTGGTGTTTTCCAGGGAATATGTACACCACCCAGGCATCCCCTTTCAGCGCAGACACCCGGTTCTCCACTAGAACTGCTCTGTAGCCTCAGCTCAGACAGAAGGCTGCTTCCGTGAATCCATCCTGAAACCATGTTGGCAAAGTCACCCAATCAAATTCCAAATTCCCGGTCAGTGTTCATCGATGAGACACCGCTGGATCTCAGGTAGCCTTCCACGCACCCCGTGTGGGCACCGCTGCATTCTTTTGACTTATCAGTGCAGTACCAGGGCATACTGATTCCGGGGTTTCTATGTGTAGGGCACAGAGTTGGATGTTACAAGAGAAATCACAATCGGAATGGCACCCGTTGCCTAAATCGCTTTTAAAGTCCCCAATAGCAGGGCAATGCGATTCTGAAATATACGGTAGTCACATTCTTAAAACTATCCTATACCATAAAGAGCTAATTAGGCCAAACAGGAGAACGACTGTCCGGAAGACCTTCCAGATGAAGCCAGGGCTGCGAGGGGCTGCGAAGGCTGAGCCCCTTGCACGAATTTCATGCATCGGGCCTCTAGCTGTTTAATAAAATTTCTTTCATACAATCCAAGCTGTACTGACTTTAGGGAGAATAAAAATATAGAGATACATGGTATCTATTATTTCAATTTAGATAATTAGTTACGAGACAAAGGATAGGTGAAGATGAGAAAAATGGTTTTCCTCTGCACTGTGCCTGCAAGACACAAGCGTTTTCAATTTCCTGCTTTTTTTGTTTGAAGAACCTACACAGATTCTTACAAATGGATAATTGGCGGGGGGGGGGGGGAGGACAAGTTTTAGGGAGATGTCTGTGGCCTCATGTCCAAACAAATCACACAAATCTAGTATTTTTTCTAGAATTTGACTCCCCCAACCCAATGTTCACACACACACACACACACACACACACACACACACACACACACACACCCCAGGTACAGAGACTGAAGATGCTCTTCCAGTAGTTGAGAGGATGAGATTTCCCTTTAGATGGAGCATAACTTTAACTGTAGGTGTTGAAGTCCAATGACCTGAAGGAGGACAATTAGACAACACAAAGGTGAACAAAGAAATGGGAAGGACATCTGATTAGTTACGACCCAGAGAGAAAACCTCCGCCATGATAAAAAGAGATCTCTACATGTTGTTTCTCTCCACTCTGCACGGGAGGTTTGTGCTTGTTCTGTCTTTGTGTTACAGGCTGTGTCCCAAGCTAATTCTTACTTGTTCCTCTGGATTAGGTGCTTCCCCTGACGCACTGTCACGGCCTGACTCTGCTCATGGAGTCGGAGGCCCTGGCTGACAGGAAGACCTGCAGCCCAGCCCACCTTCTGCCTTGTACGCGGGAATTCCTTTCTCCAGAAAATGATCTATTGCAAACATGTCTCTGCTTCTGTCCCTGCAGTTTCATGTCACCTGTGGGCCTCAGGTAACTGGATGGAGATGGCAGTGGAGCTCACAGGGAAGCAGCCATTCACCTGGGCAGCGGCAACCATGTCCTTGAATGTCCTGATTCATCCTGCACAACCTCGTTGGCTAAACAACTCACGCTGCAGCGAGACTCGGGCTCCATGAGGAGCTTCTGAAACTTCTGTTTCCTGAAACGGAGTCATGCTTTGCGATGGTAGAGTTCAGCAATGGCCATGTCTCTTCTCCATCTGTACAAACCATTACGGGCACATGGCTTTAAGGTATCTTCCTTTACCTATTTATTTCTTTTTAATCTTTTTAACTTATTAATTGATTTTAGAGAGAGAGAGAAACACTGATTGGTTGTTCCACTTAATTATGCATATGTTGGTTGGTTCTTGTGTGCCCTGCTCAGAGATCGAACCCGCAACCTTGGTGTATGGAGACGAAGGTCTAACCAACTAAGCTACCAGCCAGGGCCCTTTATTTAGATAAAAGTTCAAATTCCTGAGTCAGATAGACTCCATACTGAAGAAAATATCTGCATAAAACTTGAGTATTAGAAGACAGAAACATTATTTTGTTAAATATAAATCATTCTAATCTGGCATGAGGCTTGAAAGAATAAGTGTGCTAAATGTGGGAAATGTTTCTTTATTCAAAACATTAATGTGAATACCAAAGTTCTTACACAACACATTTCTGATTATTTTGTATCATTTGATCCAATTTTTTTCTTTAGATAAGACCTCTTTTGCGTTTTTGAAAGACTGTCGGCCTCCTGAGCACTTCACTTCCTCTGAGGTTCTTACTCTGGAGCTAAACGTGTGGAGGGAGA
Source organism: Myotis daubentonii (assembly GCF_963259705.1). Lineage (NCBI taxonomy): Eukaryota > Metazoa > Chordata > Mammalia > Chiroptera > Vespertilionidae > Myotis > Myotis daubentonii. The sequence continues at coordinate 113,668,781 of NC_081843.1, forward strand.
GAAAAATTTAACTCTGGGCGGTTCTCTGTGTGGGTTTTTAAAAATGATCTTGGATTCTACAGGTTCCAATACAATTAAAACTTTGCAATGTTACAGTGGATGACTAAGCAGTTTGTAAAATGACTAAGTAAGCCTAATATGACACAAATAAGACTCGTCAGAAATTTTCAGGCTCGTGTTCAAGTAACTACGATGAAATTACATAATTGTGGGTATGAAAAATCTATAAGAACAAATTGCCATAGGCATGGCAAGAAAGCCCAGCGAAAGTGCAGTAGAATAAAAGGTGAGAGATACCAAAATGAGTGCTCACAAGGCTTATAACCCACTTGCTAGTGGCGTCTGCGTGGTGGGTTTATATTCCATTGACCTGTATTTTAGATCTTTTCCCTTCCACATGTCTTCAGATAGCAGAGTGATTACAAATAGGGGGGGAAATGCCACTAAAATGACTACTATCTCCATGGCTTTGGGAATTGGGAAAACGTGGTAAGAGAATAAGTTCCACGGTTACCGCTATCACTGAATTATTAATCGGCGAATCCTTCAGGAAAACGCCCCTGCAGCTCTTTTACCCTCTAACTTAGGCAAGTCTGATCTGGCTGGAGTACCCTTTGCTGGAGTAAAACCCAACCCATTTCCCCCAGAAAGAGGAAAACTTTCCGTGAGCGATGTGGGTAAAAGCTGGTGGAGGGATGGGAGCCTGGCCCCTGCGAGCAGTGGTGGAGGCCGGTGGAGGTTGGCAGGAGGGGCCTGGGGAGTCCTGGCTGTGGGCTGTGGGCTGTGGGCAGGCAGGTGAGTGGCAGCGCTTGGCTTGCTGGTCTAGGCTGGGAGGGCGCGTGATTGACAGCCTATCCCTGGTCCCTACACGGTGGAGACGTAAAGAAGCTAAAGCCTTGGACACAGAGGGGGTGGCCTGTCCTGGGGAGATGTCCTCAGGGAAAGCCGCTCGTTCCCCTGCTGCTCCACACGCCCTTTCCCGGGGCCTTTGAAGGTGCTGAGAGCATGTCCTTTCCGGACAGCGGGAGGCCTCAGGAGCCCTGACTGTCTCCGCGGGAAGACGCTGGCAGTTCTGCTGAAGGCGTTTTTTATTGTGAAGAGGAGGGGCTAAGGAGAAGCAGGCGGCAGTCCATCTCTTCTTTCCACACAGACAGATGCCAGTGTTAGACAGGACAAGGGCCTCAAGGTCTGGGCAGTTCTTACTAAATGTTGTCCTTGCTGAATGTCAAAGTGTAGCACAGTATTTTGCAGATGCAGCCATAAACAGGAGAAGCTGACAGGAATGTAACCAAGGGTGAAAGTAGCCAAGTGCAAAGAAGAAATCAACATGTCATTGATCACATGGTGTATGTGAGCAATGGCTTTGGATAGGAGTCCTCTGTCTCCTTTACTTGCTGCTAGTAAATTAAACTACCTTGAAACAACCTCATCTCATTAAAAAAAGAATATTTTTATTGATTTCAGAGAGGAAGAGAGAGTTAGAAACATCAATGTTGACAGAGAATCATTGATCGGCTCTCTTCTGCAAGTCCCCCAACTGGGGATTGAGCCCACAACCCAGGCATGTGCCCTGACTGGGAATTAAACCGTGACCTGGTTCATAGGTCGATGCTCAACCACTGAGCCACTGCCACCAGGCAACACACCTCGTTTTTGAATAGAGCACCCCAAGGAGCTGGCCCTTGGAGTTTGGTAACACAAGTGTGACGTGCATTGTCCTGGGACTCACAGTCCGACCCAGACGACAGTCCTCATCTCTTGACTACAAGACTCTGGTACCTGCCTGGCCACTTTTCACCTCATCTCATTACCTTCGAGAGAGAAGAGGGAACATGGGAAGAGGAGGTAAAAAGCATTGATCCAAACCAAAGGCTTGAATGTCGCTGGACTTTCCCCTCTTCGACCTCTCTATTAATTCCCATAAAGGTGGTATTTAATATGATGCATCAAGAAGTACTCAGTAAGTAAAATTTTTTCAACAAGTATTTTTCGTCTTTAAGCAGCATGTTGATACTATGTGAGTCAGTGAAGATCAATTTCTATTTTAGAATCTGAAATCCATCACTCAGACAAAATCTTTTTTCCTCCCTAAATCAGCAGCCTTATCCATGGCAATGACTTTCTTTAAAGTTTCAAGTCTATATATAGCTAGCAGTTTTCTTGAATGTAACATCAAATTATAGAGCACTATTGCAGCATCAAAAGCACTAATTGAGATTAATTGATGTATGTCTGTGAGGTCAACTAATCCTTACAGTGCTCTGGAAAAGCTTAAAAGTATAAAATGTGATTGACATTTTGAGAAAGGCAAGCGTGGAAAACCCTATTAAATAGCAGTTGAAGATATGACCTTCACTATCACCTGTCTCCGTCTGCTTTCCTTTATCCTTAAGGTTTAGTCCCTGTCCCCTTTCCTTCCTTCCTGTTCCTGTCTCGCTTTGGATTCCACACCCTAACACCCCAAAGATACCTTCAGTGCAAGTGCCTTGCGCAGCGATGTTTCTAAAAATGCACCTTTCACTTCTAAGCACATGCGGTGCAGTTCAGCGGGGCCCGAACGGGCTCCATTTCCCACAGCCGGAAACAGTCCGCCCCGCTGTGCGCAGACTCCAAGTATCCGAGTCCTCACCAGCTCTTCTCTCCTCCTGTCCTCCAGTCCGTCCAGTGAGCAAATCCTGTGCATAGTCCCTCTGGCTTTTACTTCTGTTTTTGTATCTCTATTCTACCAACTCCACTACCAGCCACTGTGAGTATTTCAAGTCTCCTCACGGCTGTTCTCTGTACCTTCCACTCTGGCAGCCCAGCTGGGTTACTAATTTAGTCTGATCTTACTATTTCCCTGTTAAAATGTTCAATGACTCGTTGAGAGACAAAGAATGAAGTTTTCATAGCTCTTTGCCATGTATTCCCACCCGACCATATTACCCAGATCCCTATGTGACTGTCCCCTTCTAGCTCCAATACCGCAAGGCAAGGATAGTCAACCTGCCTGCCCCAAGGCTTTTTAAAATATGATCTTTGTACACAATCCCTTAGATTGTCAAATAAAAAATTGACAACTGCCAACACAACAATAGCCATCTGGTTTGAATGAATCAAAATTATACACCCCCCCATCAGATTGGCAAATATATATTCTTTGCTGTGCCACAGAATTATAGTAGTTGATGTGTGGCATGAGATGAAAAAGGTTGAAAATCCCTGCCATAAGGCATAACCACGAGAGAACGCCTCCTGTTTCTGAAGGGCCCCGTGGCCTACCCATTTTCAAAGTTCAGTTTATATAGTTCTTCCTCTCTGAAGCCTTTAAAAAGCCCACAGGGGAATGGCTCTATCCCAGCCGTGGGCAAACTATGGCCCGCGGGCCGGAAATAAAACTATTGAAAAAAAGACCGTACCCTTTTAGGTAATGATGTTTACTTTGAATTTATATTAGTTCACACAAACACTCCATCCATGCTTTTGTTCCGGCCTCCGGTCCAGTTTAAGAACCCATTGTGGCCCTCGAGTCAAAAAGTTTGCCCACCCCTGGTCTATCCCTTTCTAACAGGACATTCTGCTTGGTGTCAACATTCTCTCTCCCTCAGTCACTTCTCCTTTCCATTATGCTTAGTCATCAAAAATATTCGCTCAGTGCAATTGCTCTCCTGTTGGCATTGAGTCTAAGAAAGAAGAAAATCTTGAATGAAAAATATCTGAGAAGACAAGAGGAGCCTTCTGTTCCTCACAGTTCTGCCTCTCCTTCCATCACTTCCCTAATTCAGCCTCTTTCCCTCTCCCTGCTGAGCTCAGTTTTACTCTTTCAACTGGGCTGTCCTCCTTTCTTCTTCTTTTTTCTTCTTCTGAACCGTGCTAATCGTACCTATTACATATTGTACACATTTCCTTGGGGTTATTTCATTCCTTCCCCCTCCCCCCCAAATTCTCTGGCTTCCTGCTTTTCTTCGGTTTTTAAGGAAACATTTGCTGAAAGAACATACACCTACAGTAGTTTCCTTTATTTGAGGTATAAAGGACATGTAACATTACATTAGTTTCAGCTATACAGCATAATGATTTGATATTTGCATATATTTCAAAATGATCACCACAGTAAGTCTAGTCAACATCTGTCACCTGAGCATAATTACAAAATACTGTTTTCTTGTGAAGAGAACTTTTTAAAGATCTACTTTTGTAGTAATTTAGCAACTGTTTCTTTCTTAAGTTCCCATCTATCATCTCCACAAAGACTTAATCTTTCTTGGATTCCAGCTCCAGGATAAGCCAAGCTGTGGTGGAATATTCTGGTAATTGGATGATAGGCGCCGGAAGCCAGCCCTCTAACTTTTAGGGAACTTTGCTCCTGACCCAATAGGATTATGGCAACTTCAAACGGAATCTATTCTGATTTCCTTTTTCTCTCGGACACCCGCTGCAGTACTTATGCTGTTTTCAGTGGTCGGCAAACTGTGGCTCGCGAGCCACATGCGGCTCTTTGGCCCCTTGAGTGTGGCTCTTCCTAAGCCTTAGGAGTACCTTAATTAAGTTAATAACAATGTACCTACCTATATAGTTTAAGTTTAAAAAATTTGGCTCTCAAAAGAAATTTCAATCGTTGTCCTGTTGATATTTGGCTCTGTTGACTGATGAGTTTGCCGACCCCTGGTCTAGGTGAAAACATGACTCACTGCAGGAGAAAGCCACTCCGCTGACATCTGGTGTAATGTTTTTGAAGGGTTAGAATTTCTCAATGAAAAACTATTTCCAGAAACTCAAATGCAAGAACATGCTGGTTGAGGGAGACGCCACAGAGGAGCGCGTGGGAAGTTTCCTCACTTCAAAGGGAGCCCAATGTCTCTCTCCTCCCTCGGGACATTTCCACCGCGTGTGATGCTTCGGAGGGTTTCTCCTCATGTTTGATTCCTTTTGCCTCAGGATAAAACCAAAGCCAAGGACAGCGGAGAGCAGGGGTGGAAGTGGCCTGCTCTGAGGGATGGAAGTCCTTCAGCTGCTGGCCCAGCCATCGGCCCAACCTCTGGGTTTAACGCTCACACGAGAAAATCCACGTTCTTGTCGTTCAAACTCCTTTGCTCAGTGTATGCGCTGCAGTTGAAAATGTCTGGCCTGAGGCCCACGTGCACACAATTCAGCCCCACAGAGACACATGAAGGGTCCGCAGTCATCTCACTCATCTTCCTCATCTCCGGGGCCATCTCAGCGCCCGCCTTCTACTGAGAGAGAATAACCTCCTGAAGACCTGAGGGCTCAACCCCCCTTTTGTCGTGTCAGTCCACCCTGCTACCCTGGCCCCCAGTGTCCGCTGACCCGGCTCTATGAAGAGCTAACATTTCAACAGCGAGAGCAACGGACAGCAACGCCCTCCAACTCGGCGATGAGGAGCAGATGGGAGAGAAGGGCAGAAGGCAAACCAGCTGACGGCGGCTGTTCACCTGCAGGCAAAACAGGGAGCACGGATGCTTACAAGCGCCTTCATGTCAGACTGTACCGTGAGCATTTCATAGCCCCTGAACAAACACCGCCTTTTGTTTAACACATTTATTCAACACATCTTTGCCACGGGCACACGATGTCATCGCAGCCCTGGTGGGAGAGACATTTGTCACACTCTGCAAGCACGGAGCTTCCAGTGCGAGGGCGAGCAGAAGTGGGCCTGCCGTCAGCACGGGGATCACGGAGGCGGTGTGGTACCCACGCCCACCGCCCTTTCCCAATCCGGAACCAGGCCTGGGCGGGGCAGAGCATTCCCTGTGCAGTGGGAACCAGGGGTGTCCGCCAGGACCCAGTGCTCTTCATCAGGCCCCTTCTGCTGCCCCCCCTTCCGGGTGCTACCACATGGGCGTCCCTCCACTCCAGTGCTCTCACCCGTTTCAGTGCTGTGGACTCGTGCATGGAGCTGCTAGTACCTGGAGAAACACCGCACTGTAGCCTTTTTCTACAGATGCTACTTCCCTGGCCTTCTCTGACATGGCCCGTGCCTGCAACCCTCAGCAGTGACTGAAGATCAGCACGGGTCCCTCGTGTCTGCTGAGGTCTGCGCCCCAGCTGGTAAAGGAGCCCCTCAGAAGAACGTGGCTCACAGGCGTAGGCCCGTGTACTGCTTCTACTCATGGAAAACCCTTTTCTTTAAGGCTACCCCGTAATCACAGGCGTGGATGAGAAAAGTCCTGATGGTGGGCACACCATTCTTCTGCATACTCTGCCACTCATCATCGCCACCATCACATTTACTAAGCATTTGCTATATTCAGGGTTCTCTGTGGTAGATGCTATTATTTTACCCATATTACAGGCGACAGAACTGATGACACGGTGACACTAAATAATTTTCCTACATTCTTGTAGCCTCTTTCCTGGTCCTACAGGAACATAAGGCAAACCAACATTGATAGTTAATCTCAGTGCCATACCATAGGGAGAGATTCATTACTGTGCCCTTTCTCAGGAATTGGATTGACAGGAATGGGGAGGGCAATGTGAAATTGGCAAATTTTAAAATCTGCATCGCTTGTAGCCTTGCCCTCATGAATTTTCAGTCTAATCGGGGCCAGAGTATTTAAACGGGAAAGAGTTAATAACAACCCCAAGTGATGTGTTACACAGCTAAATGTATGATCATGCAAAGTGATTTACAGTAGGATGTCTGCATGTGAAAGGTGCCCATACTTCATCTTCGAACGGACGGGCCCTAGAGGAGGCATCTAGACACATTAGCTAAAGTGACTCCCTCCTGCATTGTCAGGATAAGCAATGTCTAGGAAACTGGATAAATAATGTTTCAAATAGATCGGCACCAGAAGACCTGGACATCACAGGATGCATTTTCTAAGGATGCATTTCCCATATTTCTCAAAAGTGACAGAGATAAATGGCAGAAGATAGTTGCATAGGAGAGAAGCATAAAGTCAAAGGCATGTCCTCTCCTTCATGATCCCGGCCTGTGCTCCACTCTCCACAATGCTGGGGTGCCCTCTCCCCTCACCCCCATCTGTTGAAATTCATCCCATCCAGCTCAAATAAATAAGTCTTCAAATAAGTCTACCCCAGTCCTCATTTTGACATGACCTCTTTCTCCTCTGGAGGCCGCTTCTCCTTTGTGCGTCTCAAATGGCTCTTATCTTGTCTATTTTGTGTCAAAGTTACTTGCTCACCTACCACTACATAAGTTGAAAGTGTCAAACCTCCTTTTCCCAGCTTCCCTTGCAGCTAGGGCTTTGGCTTATGACAAGCACCCAGCCAATCAGATGTCCTCGCTCCGGATTTTGAGTCAAGAATTAGTCACAAAAAGAAGCAGGAACAGTAGACAATCCACTCTGGGGGTTGGGAAATGGTAGCGGAAGCAGCAGTAACATTGATTTCCAGGGGCAGCATGTTCAGGGGTGGAGATGAGGGTCTGCAGCCAGCGATGTTGGCAGGGCACCCCACATGTTCTGTGCCCAGCAACAGTGGCTGTTGTCTCCTCACTGTTGTAGCCTCAGTTTTGTGATGTGGTCTGGCTCTAGCACTGGCTTTCCTTAGCTTCCAAGTCCCTTCCACCTTCCAGGTCTCCAGGCTTTCTCCCCACTGCTTGAAAAGTCCCCGGCAAAGCTTCAAGACATTTCTCAACTGCTTCAATAAGCCAGAGGTAGTTTCTGTTACTTTCTACTAAGAGCTTTGGCAGGTACATTCACTTAAGCTATTGTTTCCTTGTTCTGCTCTTAGTAAAGAAGGGAACTGTTAACTATTACCTGATGTATGATAACTTCCATAACCACAAGGACCACTGCTATGCTGGTCAGCTGTCATTAATGGAAAACTCCATGGGATGTTTGGACAAGAAGGGGATATTTGTTGGAATCAATATACCCATAAATCTACATTATACCTAGCTTGTCTCATGTTGGTGATGCCTCTACATCTAAAAAAAAATAAAAGGGGGGGAGGAGCCCTAGCTGGTTTGGCTCAGTGGATAGAGCATCAGCCTGCGGACTGAAGGGTCCCAGGTTCGACTCTGGTCAAGGGCACATGCCAGGATTGTGGGCTTAATCCCCAGTAGGGGGCATGCAGGAGGCAGCCAATCAATGATTCTCTCTCATCATTGATGTTTCTATCTCTCTCTCTCCTTCTCCCTCTCCCTTCCTCTCTGAAATCAGTAAAAATATATTTAAAAAAGGGGAGGGGGAATGGTTAAATGATTGTTAAGCCAGCTACTATGATTAGAGTTGGAGAAGAAAGTATGTCATCTTCCTTACTCAAAGTTTGATAATATGGGTGACTTTTTTTCTCTTTAACAAGATTACGCTGAATCTCTTGACACACCAAATTTCTGTATTAAAGCAAGATATTTGCAAATAGTTTGTTGAAAGGATAACTGCCATACCTCACAACAGTGTTTATACCAATAACTTCATGTGTTACATTCATGATAGTATAGCCAAACATTATATCACTATTCTTTTTTTTTAATATAAGCTATCTGTCTTGATCCTTAAAGCCAGCATATAACATAGTAATTTGTGAATCACAAGTTCAGAAGTCATTGCATTTTCACTTTTAAAAGAGTGTATTTTTAGGTTTAGTAATTAGCTCTAAGTCACCCAAACTAGCTAGTGAAAAGCCAGGACTAGACGGTGGTCTCTTGACCCTGAGCAAGATGCTCTATCAGATTTAAAGGATTGAAATAAACTCATCAGTCAATCAACGTGTCGGCCAAGTATTTTTTTAAGCCTCTGTGGGGTCCCTAACATTGTCCTAACCCCTGCCACTTGAGATATAGGAAAACCATTTAACATGGTCACTGTTTCCAAATACCTTACTCTTCATATTATCCCCAATGTAAAGAGCCCAAGCACAACATAAAGCAAAGAGAAGAGGGAGAGAAAGAAGAGGGAAAATATCTCATTTCTGTAGAAAAAGTAAGGCTAGAGGTGACTATGGGCAGGTCCCATAATGTCCTCAGGGGTGTGATCCACAAAACTGAGCTGCAGCAGTGAAGGAGCCCAGACTAAGCAGCGTTAGGAATTTAGGAAGATCGGTTTCCACCCTTCTTTTACGATTGTCTTCTCCTTTGGTAGCCTTTTTGTTCTCATCTCCCTCATCTCAGTGCCTAATACTCTCTAGGAGTTCCCTTTCCATCAGACCTTGGGAAACCGTTCTCCAACCTTATTTACAGTGAGCTGTTAATGATTGATAATGATGTAATATGCTACCTGTCCCAGCAGAGCCTTCAAAGCCTTAATGAAGAAGATGAATTACATGGGACCACGAGGCATCTTGTTAGCTAATGAAGGGAGTAAGTCGGGGACAGAGGATCTTTCATCGGCTTTTAAATTAATACCACTATACTTAGGGTCAACTTTTTTAGCACTAATTTTTTTCACTCATATGGAAAGATCTATTATGTTAAAGATATAGTTCACTTTCCTCTTAGAAAACTGTGGAAGATTACCTTACGGATTAAATGAAGATAATGTTGAAAAGACACAAATAGTAATTAGTAGCAAAAACTAGGGAACAGTACAATGTGGTGGAAAATAATAGCTGGAGTGTATAGTGAGTCGATGGTGGCCTTTCTCCCAAAATATACATCTGTGTCCTCACCCCGGAACCTGGGGACGTGACCTTACTTGGTAAAAGGCTCTTTTCAGTTGCGATCCAGTCTAGATTTAGATGGGCCCTAAATCCAATGACTGGCGTCCTCCTAAGAGACACCCAGAGGACATATACCAGCAAAAGGAAGCCCGTGTGCAGCAGAGCAGAAACTGCAGCCACGTACCCACAAGCCAGAGAAGGCCTGAGACTGGCTCAAGGCGGAAGAGGTGAGAATGTTCTCTCCCCTGAACCCCTGGGAGGGAGCAAAGCTCTGCTGACATCTGTCCTCCAGAGCTCAACAAGAATACAATGTTTTAAGCCACCAAGCCTGTGGTAACGGATATGGCAGCCTAGGAAATGAGCACAGAATAGAGTCTGGACTCACGCATCCCTGTCTGTCACTACTTCTATCTACCATGTATGGATCTTTTAACCTTGGTGTCTAGTTCTTCTCCCAGCCTCAGATTTCTTAACTGCTCAATCACAGGGTTGTTCTTCCTCATAGACAAAGTTTTCTTTTAGCCCTAACAATTCTAATGTTCTCCTTGTATACAGTGTTTGATATATTAATAAGTCCTTTTCCATAAGTGCCCTGTGAGGAATGTGAGGCTCTAGAGAAGAGGGCACTGGGGCTCAGAGGAAGTCATCGCTGCATTCAGTTAGTCATCCAAAACCTTTCTTGGCACCTCTGCTATGTCCAGGCACTTTCTTGTGTGTGATGGCTATGAAGATAAAGTTAGTTGACCAAAGTTGTTAGCTGGCATACTAGAGACTCATTAATTATTCCCAGCAATATATCTTCTCTTACTTCCTGGAGGGCACCTGAGGGGGAAATTAAAAATTACCTTTCCTGGCCCCAGAAGTAGCTATGTAGAAAAACCAATTTGTAGGCAATGGGTAGGAAGAAGGGGTAAATATCCCCCAAAGAAGAAAGAAGGTCCTTCTTCAGCCTTTTTCTAAATTCATAGAGTTTTTTTTCTCAGCAAATGTAATGCCATCAACTATACAGAACTCTGCCTGCAAGTCACCATCTTTTTAAAAATATATATATTTTATTGATTTTTTACAGAGGGGAAGCGAGAGGGATGGACAGGTAGAATCATCTATGAGAAACACCGATCAGCTGCCTCCTGCAGCCCCCCCCCCCACACACACACACACTGGGGATGTGCCCACAACCAAGGTACATGCCCTTGACCGGAATCAAACCTGGGACCCTGCAGTCCAAAGGCCAATGCTCTATCCACTGAGCCAAACCAGTCAGGGCAAGTCACCATCTTTTGATGATAACGTATTTTTTCTAAAATATGAAGTGAATTATTTAAAAATTGGTATGTCTGTTGACCACATATGCAATAAAGATCTCCATCAGTAGACAATATGTCTTTTTCCTCTCAGCATATACATTAGTTTCCTAACCACTCATTGAATATAGATACTGGTCATACATGTTTCTCATATATTTCAGAGATCTTAGAGGGGAAAATCTCAACTGGTCAATGAAAAGCCTTTTATTTGTCACATGTAATAGACGTCACTTCACTTCTGGTCTTGGGCATATCTCTGTATTTCTCTTAAGTCTATCACACAATGCTTGTTTTCCACTGCTCTTCCTGCATTTTAGCGTTCTGGTCTCTTATACCTGTTAATGTTCTTTCAACTACTTTTATAAGACCCATTCAGAATGCTTTTAATTAGAGTTTGATATTAGCGGTCCTACTTTTTCTTCATCCTTCTTCTCTCTTGAACAAATATATCTTTATTAACATTTCCTGTTTCATTGTGCCTATTGTCTCTGCACTTACCAATTTTAGTCAATTAGCTTCAACCACATATTACTTAAAATTATTGTGCTCAGGACTGAAAGGAAAACAAGATAAATCAGGAATAAGTCTTGTCTGTAAGAGCTTATGATCAATTCCTTAGGTACAAATATTTGAGAAAAATCATCCACACATAACTCTAACACAAGTGAGAGAGTTCCGAGTACCATAAGTCCTTCCAAATCAAATGCTGGGAGGGTTGGACAACCACACAGACCTCCCAGGCAGCAACCCCCTTCAATGGAGATGGTCAGTGGATTCATAATAAAAACTGTGCACTCAAAACTCTTGTAGCAGACAGCCCCGAGGTCATCAGATGGAGAAACACTGTCTCTCGCTGCTTCTCACTGCTTGTTTCCTCCTTGAACAGTGAGGCCCACTGCTGAATGATTTGCTTTATCATCCTTTGGCTGGTTGATGGGGAGATACCCCAAATCAGGCCATGCCATTTCTTCATAGGCTGGACTCTCACTCTCTCCTTCCTCATCCACCACATAATCTCCTGGTTCAAATTCTGTAGTCGGCAGCAACGCTCTCTTTGAATAAGAAAGCAAGAGTGTCAGATCAGTGGAAGTGCATTTCAGAGCCTTGAATGAAACGGCTGGAGCTCTGAAGATGAACTTAGATAAAATTGCTCTTAATGAATAACGTATACCTTTAAGGGAATGTGGCCTGAGATAGTTTTTTTCTCAAGTCTATGTTCTCCGGAGCAGAGGCAATGCCCTCCTAAGTAAAGTTCTACACGCGGCATAAATGTTTATTTTTCAGGACCTTGGCGCTTTGCAAATATGTATGCAAGTCTAAGGTGCAGTCTCAAATGCTAAATAAAAGGCGAGAAGCTCATAAGCAGATTCTGGAATCCCAGCAGAGGCAAAGCTGTCAGAAGGGGGATGAACAGAAGCCAAAGCTGCCGTAACATTGTCCTCCCTGTCTGTGGTTTACACTGAGTACACAGTCCACATTTTTTTATTATGGAAATGATAAAGGCTCCAGGGTATGTAACATCCTGGGGTTCTATTGAATCAAACTGACTATTTTTAGGTCAAGATTGGTATACCTGTTAGTAACAAACTAACACGACTCTCTTCCCCAGTACTGCTTTTAAATACATAATTTTTACTCAAATCCTGAAGTAGATAAACTTATGAAACCTTTTGGTCTTGTCTTGTGAGAATCATATGAAATTGAATGAAAACATTCATCACGAATGACAGTAATCAAGCTGGGTTGCAAGGTGAGATGGCATATTGCAGAGAAAGACTTAAAATGATCATTGAAATGCTTTCTAATGTTTATTTGTTGTATATTTTATTAATAATTTTCATTCAGGTAATTTTTTTTCTGCATGGGGTCGACAAGTGACTATCCATCAAAAGGACATTCTTAGAATCTTGAAGGTTAGAAGGATGCCTGAAGCAGATTGACCTTGACAGTTGACCTTGGCATACAGGGTCATGTAGCTCTTCAATGGAGGGGAGTCAGAAAGCTTTTCCTTCATGGTACGTGAGAGCCATGTTCAGAACAAGCACACCAAAGCATTGATAAACGAGGAATAAAAAAAAAATAAACGATTTATTTGTGGAGGAGGAGCTTGACTGTCATTAGGAATGATTAAATGGGTCTCAAAATAATTATTCCTTGGTAGTGTTTCCTGGTTGTTTAAAATGAAAAACAGGAAAGTGATCACTAGCTTCTGTGGCATTTAGTTCTCAATCACATAGTATCTTATGACTAGAGGCCCGGTGCACAAAAATTTGTGCATTTGGTGGTGGTGGTGGTGGGGGGTCCCTCAGCCCGGCCTATGCCTTCTTGCAGTCTGGGACCCCTCGGAGGATGTCCACCTGCTGGCTTAGGCCCGCTTTCTGGGGGATTGGGCCCAAGCTGGCAGTCAGACATCCCTCTGACAGCCCGGCAGCCCTCGGGGGATGTCCACTTGCCAGCAGAGAGCAGACCTAAGCTGCAATCGGACATCCTTAGTGCTGCTGAGGAGGCAGGAGAGGCTCCCGCCACCACCGCTGTGCTGGCAGCCATCAGCCTGGCTTGTGGCTGAGCAGAGCTCCCCCTGTGGGAGTGCACTGACCACCACGGGGCAGCTCCTGCATTGAGCATCTGCCCCCTGTTGGTCAGTGTGTGTCATAGTGACCAGTCATTCCCAGTCATTCTGCTGTTAGGGTCAGTTTGCCTATTACCCTTTTATTATAAAGAATAGAGGCCTGGTGCATGGGTGGGGGCCGACTGTTTTGCCCTGACGGGTGTCCTGGATCAAGGTGGGGGTCCCGCTGGGGTGCCTGGCCAGCCTGGGTGAGGAGCTGAGGGCCATTTTCAGGCTGCCAATACCCCCTTCAGGGTCTGGGTCCCCACTGGGGTGCCTGGCCAGCCTGGGTGAGGGGCTGATGGCTGTTTTCAGACTGACCAAGCCCCCCAGCAACTGAAGCTCCCAGCCTTTCCTTTTTTTGTGTGTGTGTGTTTTTTTATTTGCTCCAGCTCCATGGCCATGGCGACTGGAAGCAGGTATCTGGGGTTTATTTACCTTCTATAATTGAAACTTTGTTGCCTTGAGAGGAGGCAGCAGCCGGCCGGGAAGCTTGGCTTCCTCCATCATTGGGGCAACCAAGCCTCCTGCTCGCTCCAGCTCCGTGGCTGCCAGCCGCCATCTTGGTTGGGTTAATTTGCATATAGTTGCTCTGATTGGCTGGTGGGTGTGGCTTAAGGCATGGCGAAGGTACGGTCAATTTGCATGTTTGTCTTTTATTAATGTAGATAGTAATGTTTCAGTTCAGTTACCTCACGAGATTAGAAATCATTCATCGGACACATCTCATAAAACATTGACTGTGACATGATCTGCCATCTTCTTTCCAAAATGCATCTTATCTCTTCTGGTCTCTCGGTGGGAGGAATCACTGTCCACAAAGGAACCTGGTGAGTTAGCCACCTGGAAACCATCCCTGCCACACCCCCAGCGCACTGCCTGTCACGTGGCTCACCATCAGACTCACACAGCTCTGAGTGCTGCTGTGGCAGGCGCTGTTCCAGGTGATGGGTGTGGAGCCGTGACCAAAACAGCGTCTCTGTTCTCACGGAGCTTGCATTCTGGAAAGAGAGGATAATATGCCACATGTATACACTCATCAGAGAGAGGAGCCAGGAAGAAAGATAAATAGGAAAAGGGACCCATCCCCTTTGCCTTGGTTCAGAGAACCTCGTCCCCTCGCAGAGCAGGGCGACAGCAGTTCCGTCATGTCTACCCGTGCTGGTGTCTCACAGCCTCTCTAACACAATGTCAGACCTCTTCAGTTCCCTCCGTGAATTCCTCAAAGCTTCTCATCTTGAAGACAAAGCCCTCGCTCCCTCCCACAGCATCCTGGCCCTCGGCATCTCGCCCTGCCTCTGCCTCCAGCCACAGAGCCTTGTCTCCTGCCTCTGTCTCGAGTGTAACCTCCGACGATGATTTGCAGCCCCTGCAGTAACTGCCAGGGGTTTTGTTCTGCGCCTCTTACTCTCTGCAGTAATAATCGCAGCTAATGCGTTCGAGTGTTTACCGCTCCTTGCTGAGCCCGCCGCCCAGGAGGCAGGCCTCCTTCCTCACCTGCCTGCTACCTCTTTATTCCGGAGCACTCTTACCCCGGAAGGCTCCTGTGATCCCGCCCTGCTCCTGCCCTATTAAATGCGTGTCAATTTTATAATCTCCCATAATGCCTACTTGCTTCTCTCTGCCACTCTATTTGCATATGGTAATGCTCCTTTTGGTCAGTCTTTTCTGCCCACTGGGAACCCCTTGAGAGAAAGCACCAGCTTCCTCTGCTCTGTCTACTCAGTCGCTGTCTAGCAGGTGCTTGGTCCATACTAAGTATGCAAGAGGTTTTTGTTAAATGCATGAGAGAATGAATGAATGAGTCAGTGACATTCTAAGATCCCTAATCTCAGCATGGAGGAAGTAATGAAACATAGAGGTACTGAGCAGGGGGAGGGGGCAGGCCAAGGAGGAGGAAAACGTTCAGGAATCCTAAAAAGCCAGAAGTAATAGCAGTGCCCATGAAAGCCATGCAGTAAAATCAGGAGAAGTAAAAGCTGTGGTGCCAAGCCGTCAGTAGCTCTCCAGTTATTGATGAATAAAAGCATAACTCAGGGAAAGCACTTTACAAATAAGATAATAAATATCCAAGTGATTGCTTGAAAGGTAGAAACATTTAGAGGATGGCACCATATATAAGGCAATCCCTGTGACAGATGCTGAAGGTATTTGTGTGGGAGAAAAACCCAGCCTGCAGTGCAATGGAAGGTGGGGACCGAACCAGGTTTATTTATTTTTTTAAAATATGTTCTTATTATTTTTCGAGAGAGAGGAAGGAAAAGGGAGAGAGATAGAAACGTCAATGATGAGAGAGAATCATGGATCGGCTGCCTCCTGCGCGTCCCCTACTGGGGATCGAGCCCACAACCTGGGCTGTGCCCTGACAGGGAATGGAACTGTGACCTCCTGACGCTCAAGCACTGAGCCACATGGCTGGGCTGAACCAGATGTAGAGGTGGCCGGGCACACAGGCTAAGCCCCAAGGGTGGTTTAGGCCGCAGGGACGACTCTCGTGAGGGATTGAAGGGAGCAGCCAGCAGGAGTAGCAGTTAGGAACCCAAACCAACCCTTTAGTGGCAACTGGCTGCAAACAAGCGTTTCCACTGGAATATTGTCATGAGGGCTGACCTGCAGGCACGCAGCGCTTCCCAGGGACAGCTGAGCAGAGCCGCCGCAGGCTCCCAAGCCGCAGGGGAGAGGATCAGCGCAGTGGCCAGTGCTGCAGACAGTAGCGCTGAGTTTCCTGAAACAAAGCTTTTATCATTGGGGGCGGTGAGCACACAGTACGATACGCAGGTGATGCAGCATAGAACTGTGCACCTGAAACCTAGTAATTTTATTAACTGATGTCACCCCAATACATTCGACTAAACACACCTTTGTAATACGACCATGAATGCCTCAGTTTGTATTGCAAGTCTGTTAGGCTTTGTAACCCAAAAATTCGTTTGGCTAAGGTAACAGAGATAAAAATGTCTAAGGCTGACATGGTGTAATTTCATATTCATGCAATTCTCTTAGATAATCGTTAGCTCCTAATTAGGCTCCGAGGATTGCTTGGTGAAGGGAACCTGTTAGAAGGACTGGCACTAAGTCCAGGCCCCACAGCAGAGGGGGCAGTGAGTTGTGGTTTTCCTTCAAGGGGGAGCTAGACAGCACTGGACATGCACTCCAGCTACTGTCATAAACTCGATGAACCCCAGACACTTAACTGAGTGACACAGAACAAACGATTACAGAGTAACCTCAGTGCCACGCCAGTGATTTAAATGTCCAAACCAAGAGCGCGAGTCAATGCTATTGACAGATGAACACATAAAGAACAGTATGGAGGTCATTTTTAAGAATTAGGCTAGTGGTTACCTTTGGAGGAATGAGGGAGATTCGATAATGGAGAGGATTTAAATTCCAGGGAATAGAAAGGTGCTGGTTACACTCCACCTTAAACCTGGTGGGTGAATAGTATTTATTTTAACTTTCTCTAACTATACATTATATCCATATTGCATGTATTGCATATAATATATAGTGTATCTAACTACACATTACATCAATATCTTTATATATGGGTGATAGAGCCCATCATTTTTTAAAATGATAACACTTGGTACCTGAGGAACGATTCTGCGTCGGTGGGTGTGTACGTGCGTCAGAAGTGTCACAATGCATGTGACGTCCTCTAAGTCTCCGCCGCACCTGGAGGGCTAAGCGACCTGTCACCAAGCTCACAGCTCATTGCAAGCGCCTGGCAATTGGTACCAATCATCACAGCCGACTGCCCCCCACCCCAGCAATCTGCACCAATTGTTAGCACCGGGGAAGCCAGCCACTGGCCCGTGACCAGGCTGCGTTAATTTATATGAAAATCCTGCCTTCCAAAGACAGATTGGGGAATGAAGGGACTAATAAAAAGACACATCAGATACGCCAAAAGGAATTTTGAATACTTTGAAGCCAGCGTTTTCATTTTAAAAACAAACCTTTCTTCAGAGTGATTGGCAATCAAAAGCCTGTTTGAGGGCACATGATTTCTGGCAGTTGTATAATTCATAAATAGTCCAATGGCTTATGAAACACGGTGAAAAAAAATGTACCCCCAAGGAGGTATCACCCATGCCAAGTCTACTGCTGAGATCATAAACCAGTGACAATAGGGGTTAATAATAGAAATGGGGGTAGTCCTCTACTTATAATAGAATGAACAGCACTGCTATAATTACAATTTTCCTTTTCTTTTTCCTGTTACAGAGAAATGAATCAATATCCAAGTAGAGAGAGGATGAAAATGTCTGCCATAATTTGTGCTGCTCTTCAAAAAAATTGGCTTCTTAGGTCTGCAAGTCAATTGTATCACTCAAAACGATTACAAGGCTATTTATCAAATTGTGTAAATTAAAATTTGTTTTGACCTATCGCAGGCTCTTTTATGTGATTCTTGCTAGAGACTGAATAATCATGCGCCATTTCCTCTCCTTCTCCAAGTTCCGTTCAAAAGGAATCAATATGTTATCCCAGTGGCTGCTCCGGGGCGTCAGTGCTTCACGCGAGCTTTGGCTAAGTTATGCCCACACCAAGATGATTCTGTGCAGACGCTCCTGGCCTGGCCTGTGATTCCTTCGGTCCAGGGGAACATCTGATTAATGATGGCAAGAACTCAGCTATGTCCCAGGGACTATGATCACTCCTAAGGAAAATAAGAGCCAGTCTGATTGGACTCCCATTGAACTGAGTAAATGAGTAAAACTGAGGGTGTACACAGTGAAAAATACATGTTTTCCACATGCCTTGGACTTGAAAAAACTAGGGATGTGGTCTAAGTTAAAAACAATAGCAGCTCGAAATGCTGTGCAATGTTCTGTTTCTTCTTGTCCTCGCTTTATCGTCCTGCTCATCTGCGTCTGCGGGAGGAGCCTGGCCCGAACGCTGGCCCAGATGGTGCACTAAATGCACCTTTTTGAGAGACCAGTTATATTTGTAAATCGTCTTCCACACCGACATAACGAATTCGATGAAATCAACTTTGACAATAAAATGAAAAGTTGAAGAAAGGCATGAATTCTGGCGTTTGGTGTACTTCTCGTTTTTCCTTCAAGGAATACGCCATCACCTTCTTCCAATGAAGCACCACTTTTTCCGGGGCATAACGCTGATGGTTAGTCCTTGATCTGATCAGCTGAGTTCCTCTTTCGTGTATTAATGTTATTAGATTTCTGCCCTATGGTTCCCTGGTCATCCTCCTCTTCCTCCTTCTCTGGTTCTATTCACTGTTGGCCACTAACTGTGCTCCCAGGAGCCTGGCTCCCACTCAACCTCTCCAGGAGCGTAAGTACAAGTCAGTTTCTCTGGAGCTCATTCCACTCATTCCTGAGAGCCTCAGGCAAAGGCATGTTTGGAAATCACTGTGAAAACACTCAGAAGACCCTAAAATTCCACCTACTCACAAACAATGCCATCACTGCATGTCTAACAGTACAGAGGGCAGACAGACCAGGCTCTGGAACACCAGGTAATCTAAGTGGCTCCTGTGTCTCAGCTCTAATCTTCTCATAACCCAGGAAATACATACACTTTCTCTGCTTACTTCACAGATATGGAAACTGAGCGCCCCCCCCCCAAACCCCACCCTACCCCAGAGGCCCAGAGTTTTACCCAAGGGCCTAGGGTCTCCAGAGCATGCTCATTTGGCCGCTCTGCCTCTACAAATACTTGTTTATTAGTTTATTCAGACATTCAATTCAATGAATGAGAAGAGCCAATGCACGTTTCCCAAACTTCAAACAACGGACTTTCTTTCTTCCCGAACTGCTTGTCCACGTTAAATAACTAACAGCCTGAGCTGCCACATCCTGGTGATGGAGTCATTTCTCCGGTTCAGGTCCCGTTTCCCTGCTGACGGCACTCCGTTTTACTGTCCAGCGTGGCATCTGGTGACACATTCTTCTTACGGTTTAACAGAAATTTACTATCTTCCCGCCCTCAAGCTGGACTCTGGAAAGTGTCAGCTGCCGTTCTCCTCGGCCTCACTCTTAAGGAATTTCCTCATAAATAAACGTGGAGGAAGCTGCGATGGCGCCATGTTGATGCGCCTTGTTCTTACCCCTGCCACTGGAGAAGGGAAGGGTTTCCTTCGCCCATTGTTTTCTACACCAAAATGCTGTTATTTAATTCTTCTTAAAACTGTGGATATTTCTTTTTTTTTTATTCCTGTTTCCAGAAGTAAATCTATTTGTTAACTTAGTTACAGACTCTTACTCTTTGTATATGTTTATATAGAACTTTACACTACTTCTTGCATTTATGTGGCTAGATTAAGATTCTTATACTATTAAGAGTATCCTAATTAATACTATGCATATTCTGTTGTGCATAATATCTTGTAATTAATTTTTATGAGATTGAGCCTTATCATACTCTTTACATTTTAGGGTTCTATAGGCAGGTATTGTGTCTTCCTAATTTGTATGTATTCTTTGTGCTAAGTGCTATAGAATGTGGATAGTACAGATTGAAGAAGCATTACCAAGAGATCAAATTAATCTCTCTGTTTAACATAAGCAGAAGCTGAGGTGTGAGCTCTAAATGGGAAATCTGGGTTAGTAGCATTATTTCCAGTCACATAATTTTAAATATTCACATCATTGAGAACTCAGAATGTCCGAGACACTTGGAAGACATGGCACTGCATTCCACAGCCATCACTGGCTGGTCACCGCCCACCATTTGCAGATAAAGAAACTGCAGCCAAGTTTCACAGCTCGCCCTTGATCACATCGAGTGGCCAAGCTGGGATGCAGAAATATTGTGTCTGGCTCCATAGCCTGGAGCAGCCACTTTCCTTCATCACACTTCCTCTCCAATATGCCCGCACATCCACAGCACTAGCAAGCTCCATGGTGTGAGGACCACGCCATATAAGACCCCAGCATTTGCAGCAATCAACCCTTTCAAGCCAAAATTTAATCCTTTAATTGAATAATAATAAAAAGAAGAAGAAGTGAGTTGTTTCTAATATACTTACCTGTCTTGCAAAACCTCAACTGTGGAAAGCCCCTGCCAGCAGCCCTCTCTGTGCCTGCATGGGAGCAGCTGGCTGGTGCTGGAGAAGTCCCCCTGGTGACGCTGGCTGGTTTCCTTTTAGAACTCAAAGATCCAACTGACACTCAGTCATGCACGTCCCTCATATGAGGTGTCTATGGTAGGCCTACTTTTCCCTCTCCCTAGAAGCACTTCTATACACTCTCCTCTCCACAGACATCACTCACCCCTAATCTATTCCTATTATCAGGTGAGGGCCTCGTTTCATAGTTTATTAAGAAAATAGAAGCCATTTGATAGGAGATGCCTCCTGTTTTCTCTGCCAAATCTGAAATCCCTCCTACACGGACATCTGCTTTCCAGCTCTGGTTGCGCCCAAAGCAAATTCTTTTCTGCTGGGTCTCGTTCCTTCTTGTCACAGTCCTTAGGACTCTTGCTCCCGTAATGATGCCCTCTCTTCCCTTTGAGAAAATCATTTCCATCAGCATATGAACATAGTCTAGAATCTCCCAGCATTGATAACAATGCATCCTGTTTCCTCACCTAATACTCCCATTTCTCTGTACCCCTTCAAAGTTAAGCTTCTAGGGGAACTGTATACATTAGCTGTGGACATGTCTTCACCTCCCACACCTCGACCAACTACAGAGTGGTTTTCACCCCATAATTTTCCCGAAACTGTTCTTATCAAGACCACAATGATATCCGAGGGCCTACTTCAATACCCCGCTTTCTGATTTATGTTACTTGAACTTGCAGCAATCTTTGCCAAAGTCAACCACTCCCTCCTTGAAATACTGCCCTCTTTTAACTTGCACAGTGCTTTCCTGGTTTTCCTCAACTCGGTGGTTTCTCTATTTCTTATGCTTTTTTCCCCTGTTCCTTTTACCTCTAAATTCTTTAATTCTTGTCCGTGCTCCTTATGGCGTCTTACTATTTTTTTTCTGCCCCTTATTCTTGGAGATTTGACCCCTTTTTATGAATTTAGGTGTATCTTCATGCTAATGACTCTTATAATTGATGGTGGCTGCACATTTCTCCTTTAAGGAAGATGCTAATGAAGGAAAGAATGAAATTTTAGTGCTTGGTAGATGGGTTGAGAAAGAATGTGAGATAAATGAACACTTATTTACAGCGCCTCACATTATACCTCCAAAGGCCCGTTCATGATGGAAGTAGGACCAGCTCTGCTCCGTAGAACTGCCCTCTTGGACCAGACTCTAAGCTGACTCTACCCCCTGCTAGTGCTGTGACCTTACTGAAATTACATAACTTATGTACATCGAGATAATGAAATAAAATATAAATTTTATAGTATAATACCTTCGTTTGAAATATCAATACATCACTATTTTTTGTTTCTATTGTAATAATTTTTTTAATGACAATCTTGTACCTGGACAAAATTAGTATCTTACACCTAAAGAATTAAAACTGGCAATAATGAAAGCATACATTAACTCATAAAAACATATATTTATAATTGCCAGATATAAGATTCCCGCTTATATAGGTAGCTTTCCTTAGAAGCTAAAGCAGTAGCAGGCTTCTTCAGATTGCATATACAATGGTCTTTGGTTCAATAAACTGTTCCTAAAAGCATGTTATTCCCCAATTGCAAATAAAAGAGGAGCATAAAATAGAAATAATTTTAAACAAAATGCAGAAGTTTATTATGGGGAACTGCAGCCCTGATATTATTTGCAAATGCACTATTTTTTTTTTTCTTAAAGAATTTCCATACAGGGTTTCCTTAAAGCAGCGGTTCTCAACCTTCCTAATGCCGCGACCCTTTAATACAGTTCCTCATGTTGTGGTGACCCCCAATTTCATTGTTACAAATTGAACATAATTAAAGCATAGTGATTAATCACAAAAACAATATGTGATTATATATGTGTTTTCTGATGGTCTTAGGCGATCCCTGTGAGAGGGTTGTTTGACCCCCAAAGGGGTCGTGACCTACAGGTTGAGAACCACTACCTTAAAGGATTCCATGAAGGAACTTCCCCAGCAGCCCCCCAACAGCAGAAGGGTTTGAGTCTCTGTGGTAAAAGGTCATTAACTGTCACTAACTACTGGGTGCCCCAGCCTCTCCTCTTTAAGAACATGCTTGCCCCCGCCCCCTTTTTTTTTTACATCTAGAAAATAACCCTAAAATAAGGTACTAGGTATTGGGTTTTGTTAATTCAGAAGACAATCTTAAACATAGTCTTTTTGTTCTGAATATTCATACTCTGGTATGAATATCATTTGATTAGTCAAAAATAAGTTTACTTTGTGATATTGCTATGCTACCATTATCGGGGATATGCAAATATGGTAATTATGGCATAATGAGCTATTTACTTGAAAGATGGTTCAGTCATTTGTTGTTTTGTTTTTTTGTCTTAGTGGATTTGTTGTTTTGTTTGTCTTAGTTTGTGTATATCGGTATGATTTGAGTGGATTTGTTGCCTTATTTTAGCAAACTATTAAACTGTGACATATTTAGTAAACGATTCCTTGGGAGTCAATCCTCACAATAGTGCAATTAGTTGAGGTGCGTGAGAGGAGAAGACCATTCTCAGATTCAAGAAATGTGTAGGCGAATGACCCCGCAGCGAGGTGAATGAGGCAGGCTGTGCAATGCTTCCTGAAGAGACTGAGTAGCAATGATCGCAAAATGATACCTGCGACACGAACACAACCATCACTTGTTGAAGCCACAGTTACCCTCGAGAGGAAGGGTGTTCATTAGGGTGAGTACGGCTTACAGTTGCCATGCCCACAGCTTGGAGCACAGCTCCAAGTAGAGCAATATGAATTGGCGCCCAGGCAGAGAAGAGTTATGTTTGAAAATATATAATTTCCCACAAACATGGAAGCGGGGGTGGGGATGAAAATAAGAGAGGAGGTCAGAGATTGGAGAGACACTTGACAAATTCCAATCAGCCAATTTTCACTAGGAAAAGCATTAATTTAAATTTCAATATGGACTAAGGAGATACTTAATGGACAATCCAGTTAGGCATTGGGTAGCTAAGGTCTAAGGCAGATTTTTGACAATCTGTGTCTAAGGAAAAGACATGAGTAATGTATCTGTCATCATTTCTTTGGCGTTTGTTTAGTCACATTCACACAAGGGCAAAAGTATCCCTCTTGATTTAGAATCTTTTTTCCAAAGTCATTTATTTTTTCATAAAGTATCTTTGCACTAAAAGTTAGCTACAATTGAAAAAGACATATTAAATGTATCATAATTCTAGAAAATATTATTTATCTTTTTCTGACTTCCTTAAAAATGGGATCTACCATACAAGGAAAAATAGAAACACAAGGAAAACATTATAACTATATTTAACCAGGAATGATATATCGCTTTATTTTCAGTAACAGATTCAATCTTCCTTTTCCCCAGAATAAAAATTCATCTTTTTCATTTTTACGACCCTGCACAGTATTGATTTTAGAGTATTTTAAAATAGTATGTAATATTAGTGGATGTTTTTATTTTTTATATCTGAAATTATGTCTTTAAATACAAGGTACAGATTATTTATTAAAGGTGTAGTTTTCATAAGTATGGATATTACTATTTTGGAACATTGATTTTGAAGTCATAATTTTTAGTTGTTCTAAAGTAAGAACATTTTTAATAAAATAGCCTATTGCTAATGCTTTGTATAGTGTGTTGATTAATCAATTAATGTGTCCAATCCATAAACTCTAACATTTCTAAAAGTATAATTTTAGAGTAAATTACATAATCAAATTTTTTGTTTCATCCAGAAGAATGTCTAGCAAAGAAATCTAGTAAAGGGGGAAGAAGACTGGATTTTGCTTCTTTGCCTAACCCCATCTCTTACCAACAATGGAAATACTAGTATCTAGACATATTAACCAATGTAATAGCAGATCACCCGATAAACCAGAATGACAACCTGTGCATGTACAGGTGGAGCCAAAGTCACGCCATCGGCAGAAAACCAGCATCCCCCCTGTGTGGGAGGGTGGGCCACGGTCCGCCTCGGCGCTCCCTGCCCTTCTGAATTTGGAATGAAGGCAAACAGGGTCGGTCACTTCAATGTCCGTTTTCAGAAAGCCACCGTGATCTGCTATTTCCTTTCCTGTGGGAATTCTGCTCTTTAAACATCACAAGCTAATCAAGATCTGAGGTCACGTTTCATGAGCATCGCCTGTACTCTCCGAGAGAAGCATTTCTGGATTCCTTGAACCTGGAATCCACAGCCATTGCTTTGCCTAGATCCTCTTCCTCGTGGTGAAATATAATCTCCGAGATTACAAACTCTTGTATGTCTTTATATTTACAGACCTTGTTTGTTGATGTCACTCAGAGGGACATGCCATCTTATGAGTAAGCTTTATTAAACTCACCGAGTGGGTGCTTTGCTACGGCTCGTGCCATCCCTGAGCTGTTATTGTGAACGTAGGACAGATATTACAGAATAAATGAGAAGTAAAGTCTAAGCTAGGTGATGAGGCAATAAGAGGTCATCCAGTTTAAAATTATTTAAAATTATTGTTAACTAGGGGCCCAGTGCACGAAATTCGTGCACTGGGTGTGTGTGTGGGGGGAGTGTCCCTCAGCCCAGCCTGCCCCCTCTCACATACTGGAAGCCAGGCCTGGGCTGGGGGCAGAACCAGTGATAGGGGGCAATGAGGGTCCCCTGCTGGGCGGGAGAGCGGGTTGGGGGCGAGTCGCCCTGCCGGCCCGCGTGATCGGGTCCCGGGCGACCACCAGCACTCACGCCCCCAACCTGCTCTCTGATGGCGCTGTACCATCCTGCCTGCAATATGCAAATTAGCCGCCATCTTTTTTGGCGGTTAACTGCCATCTTAGTTGGCAGTTAATTTGCATATCTCACTGATTAGCCAATGAAAAAGGTATCGGTCGTACGCCAATTACCATTTTTCTCTTTTATTAGTATAGGATTGAGCCCAGCCGGTGTAGCTCAGCGGTTGAGCATCGACCCAGGAACCAAGAGGCCACCAGTTCAATTCCAGTCAGGGCACACGCCCGGGCTGCAGGCTTGATCCCCTGTGGGAGGCATGCAGGAGGCAGCCCATCAGTGATTCTCTATCATTGTTGATGTTTCTATCTCTCTCTCTCCCTTCCTTTCTGAAATCATAAGAAAAAGTTGCATGCAAATCCTAAGATCTTGACAGACACAAACAAAGCAATTAATAAAGTCCAATATCAATCCTGTAAACTATTACTAATTTACTTTCAATTTTTAGTAGAAGCTTAAACTAGATAAAAGGTATCTGACCCAGAGACTTCACTTGACTTCACAATTATGGCAAAATTTTGAAGGTATCTCCATTACAGTCAGAAATAGGAAGAGAAGAGCTATAAAATGGCTGCTCTTCATCATGAAAAGATGGTTCTAATAAAAAATTCAGAGAAGATGAGGAAATTACATATATAAGATTTGGATAGGAAGAAGCAAAGCTGTTATTACATGCCGATACTGTAATTTTCTATCATAGAACATCTAAAATGATCTATAAGCTAATAAAACAAGATTAGTTTAAGTCAACAGAACCCAAGCTGTTTTTACATAACAGCAGCAACCAATAGAAAAATGCAATAAAAAGAATTTGCTATTCAGAATAGCAACGAAACCTCTGTTATCCCTTGGATTAAATAAAACAAAAGAGGCCTAATATATTGAGAAAATGGCAAAATGTTATTGAAGGAAATAAAATAGATCTGAACAAACAGAGACAAACTATTTTCATAGATGGGGAAGTTCTGAAAATTATCATAAATGTTTGATACAATTTTAATCAAGGCCTCAATGTGATTTTTAGTGAAACTGAACAAACAAATTCTCAAATTCATGTTGAAGGGTAAACAGCCAAGATAACCAAGACAATTCTAAAAATGGAAGAAGGAAAACAGGGGATTTGTCATATAGAAATGAAGGCTTGTTATAAATACACTAGAGGCCCAGTGCATGAAATCCGTGCACAGGTAGGGTCCCTAGGCATGGCTGGCAAACAGGGCTGATCTGTGGGGTGACCTGTGGGGCGATCAGGGGGCCCCTGCTGGTACCTGCCTTGACTGGCCTGGCGCCGGACCTGTCCCCCCACCGCTTTCGCTGGTCACCTCCCTCTGCAGGGCGACTGGCAGGGTGATCGGGGGACCCCCGTTGGCACCTGCCTTGGCTGGCCTGGGGCCTGCAGGCTGGAGGCAGCTCCTGCGTTGAGCGTCTGCCCCCTGGTGGTCAGTGTGCATCATAGTGACTGGTCATTTTGCCAGTCGTTCCGCCGTTCTGTTGATTTGCATATTTGGCTTTGATTCTAGAGGATAATGAAAACAATGTGTTTGATGCTGAGATGGAAAGAAAGGTCTATAAAAAAAAAAGAGTTTGGGGACAGACTCAAGCATATATAACAACTTGTATGCCATAGAAGTAGAAACACAACTCTGTGGGGGAAAAGGGAGAAAAGATGGACTATTCAATGATGTTGTAACAGTTGTCTTTCTCCTTGGGAAAAGGTGAATCTGACCCCTACACACAACTGTAAAATAAAATAAATTCAAGATGCACCAAATTTCATAATATGGAACAGAATTTTTTAAAAAAATTAGATGAATACTAGAGGCCTGGTGCACAAAATTCGTGCATGGGGGGGCGGGTTTCCCTCAGCCCAACCTGCACCCTCTCCAATCTGGGACCCCTCGAGGGATGCCGGGACCACTGGCTCCTAACTGCTCACCTGCCTGCCTGCCTGATTGCCCCTAACTGCCCCCCTGCCAGCCTGATCACCCCTAACCACCTCTGCCTGCCAGCCTGATTTCCCCTAACTGCCTCCCCCCTGCTGCCTGGTCGCCCCTTACTGTCGCCCCTTCTGGCCTGGTCACCCCCAACTGCTCCCCTCTGCTGGCCTGGTCGCACCCAACTGCCCCTCCCCCCTGCCAGCCTGGTCACCCCCAACTGCCCCCCCTGCTGGCCTGATTGCCCCTAACTGCCCCCCCCCTCCACTGCCTGGTTGCCCCTTACTGCTCCCCCACCCCGTTGGCCTGGTCGCCCCATGCAGCCTGCTGTTCAGTCGTTTGGTCGTCCCTCACTAACCCCCCTGCCGGCCTTGTCGCCCCAGGCAGCCTGCTGTTTGGTCGTTACTGTGACAGTCTCCAGGACAATGTTCATATTCCTCTATTATTAGTACAGATTTGGAAGAATGTCTTCTAAAACTATGAAAATGGATTTCTTAAGAAATATACAAGAGGATGACTCATAAGTAAATAGGTTAATAGTCCTAGCCGGTTTGGCTCAGTGGATAGAGCGTCGGCCTGTGGACTGAAAGGTCCCAGGTTCGATTCTGGTCAAGGGCATGTACCTTGGTTGCAGGCACATACCCAGTGGGGGGTGTGCAGGAGGCAGCTGATTGATGTTTCTCTCTCATCGATGTTTCTAACTCTCTATCCCTCTCCTTTCCTCTCTGCAAAAAATCAATAAAATAAATTTTTTAAAAAATAAAAAATAAATAGGTTAATATATTTACTTTGTAGCAAATTTGGACTTCGGTATGACAACTTATACTATAAGCAAAATTAAAAACAAGTCACATGCTGAGAGAAGGTTTTTTAAAGGCTATTATGGCAAACCCCTGACAAAAGGAGAGAAAGAGAGAGAGCGAGGAAACAAAAATAGCAAATAGCCCGAGAGAAAAACGAACAAAGGCCATAAACAGTAATTTAAGACTGAAAAATGTGAATGGTCAACAAAGAAATGAGAAATGCTGAACCTTACTAAAATCAACCAGGGAACTGCAAATTAAATCTATACAATCTATCATATTGGTGGGAAAAAATTAAGCCTGACTCAGCCAAGTGTTGCTAAGGGTGTGGGACAAAGGAGAGAGGCGCCCATACTCGGCCTGAGGGATATAGAGTGGTACAACCACTTCAGAAAATACCTTGACAATTTCCACCAAAGCTGAATTATCTACACACCCTCTGGCCCAGTGAGTAAACATACTCTTAAACGTGTGTACCAGAACATTCTCTGCAACGTTATTTGTAATGGAGGAACAGTGACAACGTAAATGAGTTTCCATAGGGAAAAATGGGTAAATTGTGATATATTCATACCATGAACAGCAGTTGTAACCTAATCTATATATATCAAGGGAGTTAAAAAAAAAATACTGTCAAGCAGTTTGCTGAATTACACGATGGCATTTATGTCAAAATATTAAAAACACACAAAGCAATATACTAAGTTGTTAGAAGAGATACACACACACACACGTCTATGTAAAAACATCAGCACAGAGATTGACTGGAAGCAATCAGACCCACATCTTGGCATTGGTTTGGGGATGGGCGGTGGGGAAGGGAGTTAGAGAAGGGAGCAAAGGAGACTCTCATCCACCCTGCGCTGCTGTGTAGGAAACAGAGCATTCCGTGTGTACATGTGTGTGTGCGTGTGCATCTCTGTGTATCTGTCTCTCCATGCATAATCTGAGTTAAAAGTGTCAAAAAATAACGTTTGCAGTACTGCGTGAGTCATTTTACATCAAATTTTGTGTTCTTCCACTTTTTAATGTTAAAAAAACAAAACAAAAACCAGCTGTGAACCTGAGGCTGAGTTATGACCGTCGGAGGCCGAAGGGCCAGCAGAGGCATTGGGACTCTGAGCAGGAGCTGCAGAACACCAAGGTCAGACCTGGGACTTTCCCTGCCCTCAGGAGGAAGTGACCGCAGCGCCCGCCCCTGTGCTGCTGGCCGAGGCGCTCAGGGTGCTGGGAGGAGCTTGGAAGGTGCTGAGCAGAGCTGCCGCCAAGAAGTCCTGGGGGCGTGAGGCTCCAAGTGGACCCTGAATGAGAAAGTACATTTTCCCACGGGGGCGGGGGGGGGGGTCCCCAAAACAAGACAAAAAAACAACCCCCTCGTAAAGCTGAACGCAGAAGCATTTCCTATTTGGAGGCACCTCCGGGCCGCAGCCCAACCCCATTCTTTCCCTCTCCTGTCTTCTCCTCTCCTCTCCTATCTTCTCCCCCTCCTCTCCTCCTTCCCTTCCCTTCCCTTCCCTTCCCTTCCCTTCCCTTCCCTTCCCTCCCCTCCCCTCCCCTTCCCTCCCCTTCCCTTCCCCTCCCCTCCCTTCCCCTCCCCTCTCCTCTTCTCTTTCCTCTTCTCTCTCTCTTTCCCCCTCCCTTTGCCTCTCCCCCCCTCCCCCTCTCTTCCTTATTTCCTCTTCCTTGCCTTCTCCATTTTATTTATTTATTTATTTATTTATTTATTTATTAAAATATATTTTTATTGATTTCAGAGAAGAAGGGAGAGGGAGAAAGAGAAATATCAATGATGAGAGAGAATTATTGATCGGCTGCCTCCTGCATGCCTCCCACTGGGGACCGAGCCTGCAACCAGGGCATGTGACCTTGACCCAAATCGAACCTGGCACCCTTCAGTCCACAGGTTGATGCTTTATCTACTGAGCCCCACCGGCCAGGGCTCTCCATTCTATTTAATGAAACCAGGAAAACTTTAATGTTATGGTGTGAGAGAAGGTCACGTGAAGAATTATATTTCATATTTTAATTTGTGTACTTTCCCAAACTCCCCAGTCCTCTCACCTCACTACTTGTTCTTACCACCCTTTCTTGCTCCAAACTAAATTAAAATAATTGAGTGTCTCTAAGTCTTTGAAACTTTAAGGCCAAGTAAACTTGGTTTTGTGCTTTAAAAGATATCATTTTATGATTTATGTAGAATATGTTGTGGAAGTTGAGAAAATTTGTTTATAAGCAAAATGGGAGAATTGCCCAACTTTAGATGGAATAGATTAGACTAAGTTTAAGAATTGCATATTCCTTTTTTGAAATGTAAAATGGCCTACACTTTTTTTCTGCATACATATCTAAGGTATTGAAGAGTTCCTTTAAAAATCACCAGCAATATGTAATCAAAAGTGTAGAAAATATTTTCACTGTACGTAGAGACTTGTGCTATGTTCATCTCTGATTATACATTTAAAAGAAGTTGTAATTTTGGTACAGTTATTGAAAAAAACATTTTAAATACAGATAAAATAACAATTAATTTGTAATCCACCATCATAGAGAAGATAATTCCAACAAATTCATGTGACTTTATTCTAAGGTTTATAATCAAAGGGAGAGCTGAGTTGGCACCAAGTGTTAATTGACTCTGGGCTTTATCTGATCAAAGGTGGTTTTTTGACCCAGAAGGACTCTTCTGAGTCTACCTCATTATCTTCTTGGTTCTGAGCAGAATCTAGAATTTTAAAAGGAGATTTTCAAGAGAACTGTTACTCTTTGTGAAGCTCAAGTTTTCCAACTGAAATGGACAGAGAGTGTCCTCTGAGGCTGGGCTCTTGTTGTGCCAGGCAGCCATCAGCATCTCTTGGACGGTGCTGTGCTGATGTTTCTTCTTGTCCAACGCGACTCTCCAGCATCTTCTGTGCTAACAATTCCTTTATTGCATGGTGACGTCTACTCCATTTCTCTCCCTACTAAATCTCACGAGAAGACTACGTGAGTGCCAGGATTCCTCTGTCTTTTGAAACACATGGTTGCAATTTCCGGACTGACGGGACAGCCATCCCGGTTTGCAAATTCTAGCATAAACACATATGTGGGTGCACCTGCCAATAAAAATGAAACTACCTTTTTTACTCCCTAATGAAAATACAAGCGAGATATATATTTGAAAATCTGCCATTAGATCTACTAAATACACACACACACACACACACACACACACACCATAACACACACACGCACACCATAACACACACACACGCGCGCGCACACGCACACCATAACACACACATGCACACACACGCACACACGCGCACACACACCATAACACACACACACACCATAACACACACACAGAGCCAACACCTCAGAGTGTGTGACTTAGGATAAAAGTATTGACTCTGTTAATAATAACTTAAGATAGACCATTGATCACATTTATTAAAACTATGAAAGAAAAGGCCAATCCCTTATAGTTTATTTCGGATTTTCTGGAATAGCTGATACTATCAACCACTGCAAGTTCTTTATTTAGTTCAGAAATAAATCTATGTTACTGTCTCTGAAAGATTAATCAATGCATGCTTAATGCCATAAACATACATTTAGTAGGAGTTTAAAATGTTCTCTAAAGCAAGAATCTTTTTAAATTAATTAAACAGTTTAGGTTGGTAATGATTCTTATGCAAGGAAGTACCGGTAGTGTTTTGACATATTATCATTCAAGTTCCAGGATCACTAAGTGGTCCAGCTGAAACTTGAACTTGGATTTCTTTGCCCTTAAAACCGATGTTCTTTCCATTACCAAGAAGGTTGAAGAAGGGGAGCAGGACTTCCTCCAGTAACAACGTTGGGGAGACCTGAAACAGTGCCTTGTGTGGAGGACACTCAAGTGCTTAGTGCGATGCCAGGGTTGGCTCCGCAGGCAGGAGGGACAGCTGGCAGAAGCACCGCCCTAATGAGGAAAGAAAGCACAGAGCCAACAGTGTGTTAAGCAGACAGGACCAATGGTAATATTTGCCTTTTAAGTACCAGTAGTTGAAGAAGGGATGCATTTTAGGGGATTATTGAAATAACCCTGGCTTTCACCCCAAATCCTGCAGGAGCTCATGGGTGGAAGAACGATGTGGGAGTGAGGATCTGGGGGATATTTGTAAGGTGGCCTGTGAAGGATCTGGCGGGAGACCTGTTACTGGGAAGAAGCAGAAGAGAAGAGAATGAGCCCTGAATCACTTCCAGGGGTCAGGCTGGGGTGACCGGAAACTGGAGAGGCCAACTGTGAACAGGGTGGGGGGGTGGTGTGTGTGGCGGGGGAGAGGGGGTGAGGGTGCGGGGGGGGGGGTGCTGAAGGGAAGGACAGTTCCAGGGGGAGCTGAGGTGGATTTGGTTGGAGGAAAAATGCTGGCTGTGTGGACGTGTGCCTGGAGGTCAGGGAAAGCAGCTGGAATTGTGTAGATAAAGCCCTAGAGAAGGATCAAAGTGAGGAAGGAGGGACAGGAACAGCGGAAAGAACAAGCTGACTATGGAGACTATGGAAGGAGCACAGTGAGGAGCAAATTCGACTAGAAAAGTCAGCAAAGGAAAGAGTATTGTATGTGGAAAGAGTAAAGAATTTCATTTCAGTAAAGAGGACTAGTAGGACCTATTTTGGGATGAGTATATCTTTGCAGTTACATAAATAACTATGATTTTATCTATAGATGTATCCATTACACAGGGGTAGGCAAAAGTAGGCCTACAGTTGTGAGTAGGTGAAACATAGGAGTTTATACTCATATTATTATTTATTAATTATTGTGTCATTTTCCATACGAACAACCATAAACCTGCTTTTGCCCACTTCTTCTTTTTCTCTTTTTCTTTCTATTCTTTTCTATTCTTTTCTTTCTTCTTTCTTTCTTTCTCTCTTTCATCTTTCTATTTATCTTTCTTTCTTTTATATATTTTTATTGATTTCAGAGAGGAAGGAAGAGGGAGAGAGAGATAGAAATATCAACGATGAGAGAGAATCATTGATTGGCTACCTTCTGCACTCTCCCCCAGTAGGGATTGAGTCCGCAACCCGAGCATGTGCCCTTGATCAGAATCGATTCTGGGACCCTTCAGTCCACAGGCCGACGCTCCATCCATTGAGCCAAACCAGCTAGGGCTGCCCACTTCTGTATGTGTTTGTATACACCTACAAATCTTTTGTGTATATACACATAGGTGCTGTATACATATGTATAAAACCATATGGTTTTATGTGCCTTTATAAACACAAATACAACTAATATATGTTTACCTATAAATTTGTACATACAAAAAGTTTATATATATCCATCATAGGTGTTATTACAGATGTATAATACACAAGTACATATATGTATAGACACACATAACGGATATATTGTCATTCATTTTGCATATAGTATATGTATACTTATAGAAAGGGTTGCTCTGCTATAATCTATACTAATAAAAGCATAATATGCTAATTAGACCAGAAAGTTGAACTACCTTCCGGAGATCTGGATGTGCGGGCACGAGGCAGAGGCAGTTAGGGGCAATCAGGCAGGCAGGCAGAGTGGTTAGGGGTGATCAGGTAGGCAGGGGAGCAGTTAGGGGTGATCTGGCAGGCAGGCAGAGTGGTTAGGAGCCAGCGGTCCCAGATTGTGAGAGGGATGTCCCGGATTGGAGAGGGTGCAGGTTGGGCTGAGGGATCCCCGCCCCATGCACGAATTTTGTGCACCAGGCCTCTAGTCCTAGATAATAAAAGCCTAATATGCAAATAGTCCCCTTAACTGGGAATTTGACCAGTCAGCCAATCGTGGGAAGGGAGGCTCCGGCCAGCAGGCAGCAGCCACTAAGGACCCTACCTGAATTTCGTGCACTGGGTCTCTAGTCTTACTATGATGATCATCTGTTACACACACACACACACACACACACACACACACACACACTAAAGAGAAAGAATTGAGTTGAATTTTTGTTTGAATGTTAATAGCCACAAGAAATAGAATAAAAAAGAATTCATTTAAGGCTGGGAAATCTTTTAGCAGCTTATCTGAGATTTTAGCTTTTAATATTAGCATTCCCCAAACTCATAATTTGCTCACAAAAAATTGACATGTTGTAGGTTAAAAAGATTAATAAATTACATTCCATTCTCCAAGGTTATTGTATTTCTCACTTTCATTCAGATGTCAGTTCAATCTAATAGACTAATTTATACACATATTATTAACTAAGCATTTGAATTGTACTGAGACAGTCTCAGTAATATTAATAAGACATAGATCACACACTAAAATAGTATATTGTCCAGTGTGAATGGCAGACATGTAAATACAAACAAATGGTGTTAAAAGCAATAATAGAAAAAAATGTGCAATATCCAGTAGGAACTTAGAGGAGAGGATGAATTTATCAATTGTTCATTTATTCCTCATTCATTCAAGACTAGATTTAAAGTGGCTCACAACAGCATGAAATAAAAGGAAAATGAGTAATGAAATCAGAGAAAAAATAAGTTTAAATAATTTTAAGTCAACAGCAAATGGATATACAGACACATCGTTAAGGTTTAGAAAATGCTAGAATAGGCCACCCGTTAACGCCAAGGCTTTCTGGAAAAGAGGCAAAAATGAGAACAAATTGCACTCTCCATATTACCAGAAAAGAAAAGGAAAAGGAACATAACCTAAGCCTTGGGCCAAAACAAAAGAGTTTTTCTTCACAGGTAGTCAAAAAGAGAACAATACACCATCATCGACAACATCTGTATGATAAATGATTTCGCAGGGCTGTTTCTTACAGTGGCTCTTAGCATGGGCCAATGATTACGTAATGTCAAATTGCATTGAATAAAAACAGTTTCACCAGAGAACACATGGTCCATGTAGTCCAGATGTGTGGATTCTGTTTGCGTGTTTTATCCCAAGAATGGATTTTCATGTGTCTACAAGAACACACAGACTATATTTCACTCAGTCGATCCTTTGCAAACCTATGTTATCCAAGCAAGTATCTGAGGAGTATCATGAGTGAGTTCCAGGTTACAGTCCTTGACAATCACTTAGGGTGCTATTAGTTCAGTCTACTGATTAAATAATGAACATGCCCAACTCCCTCTTTGGGAATGAGATGGGTACAGATTTTATAAAATTCTAGTAAAATGCACGAAACAAAATGTACTGTATGAGGCAATTTTAAGTGTAGAGTTCAGAGGTATTAAGAGTGGTTGAACATCACCATCATCCCTTCACAAAACTCAACTTGCAAAACTGATCAGACACTCTATACCTACTAAACAATAGCTACCCGTCCCCTTCTCAGCCTCACCACTGTCTGCATGGTGTCTGTGAACCTGACTGACCACCTCAGGTTCATCAGCCATGTGTTGCTGACATAGCACTTTAGCTGGTTTTTGAGGGGAGCACAGGAGAGCATCAGACTTAAAATGGGGAGACTCCTGTACAAGGCAGGTTGGACTAATATTGTTCTCTGTGCAGTTTGTTAACATAAAAACAAACAAACAAACATTCAAACTTGTAAAGAATTTTTGTGAGGTGACTTGAGCCCAACTGTCGACAATTGCCAGAAAGCAGAACCTCAACAAATTGAGATAGTGCTCTGGAGAATGGCGGGTTACATCTATATTTATATACTAGAGGCCTGGTGCACAAATTCATGCATGGGTAGGCTCTGGCTGGCCTTCCCCAATTGGGGCTGATGGGGGCCGTCTGGGGAGGGGCCGCAGGAGGTTGGTTGGCTGGCCCTGCCCCTGATCAGGGTGAGGAGGGGGGCAATCGGGGGCCAGGCCGGCTGAGAGAAGGGGCCGCAGGAGGTTGGCCAGCTGGCCCCACCCCCATCGGGCAGGTTGGCCGGCCACAGTGCGTGTCATAGTGACTGGTCATTCTGGTCGTTCTGGTTAGTCTGGTTGCTTGGCTTTTATATATATAAATTGAAATCAAAGGAGGGAACAAGGTGGGTTACATGAAATCCATTGGTGACAGACTAGAGAGGTGGGAGAAAGCAAAGTGGAGTGGGAGGGGAGGGAACCCCTGGGATTGGATAAAAAGTAAAATGATAAACTGATAGATACATACTTAGGTGAGTGCAGGAACAATGAACATGATAATAATGAAGGAATTTGTGGTATCTGTCTTGGCACCCAGGCACATTAGATTGTGCACCAAGGGGTCCAGAAAAAGGGAAGTTACAAGTTACCCAGACATTTCAAGGCTATGTTATCATAGATGCAAAAAGACAGACAGGCTCAGTTAAGGTAAAGGTTGACCTTGTCTGTGAAGATACCGGCCTAGGAGGTGACTACCCACTATAACTGCTTTTAGTTAAAGTTTAATTTCAGACCATCCTTTGTGGTGACTTTAGGTCTCTGAGTTTGCAAGACCACCATGCAGGCCTTCCCTGAGCCTGTCAGGTTAGCATGTGGCCCCTTTTGATCAGAAGTGAAAGATGGAGGTGGGAGGGATGCTGAAAGAGAAGAGGGGAAAGAGCCAGGTGCCTCAGAGCTTCCTACATCCTGGGGAAGAGCTTGGCTTTCCATGCAATGAGAAGGGTATGGGGTATTTAAAGTTTGCATGTTAGAAAAATTAATTCCAGAGAAAGGGGAGGCCTGGCAGAGCATGCAGTGGAGGCAGCAGGACCATGTGGAGGGCAATGGCCACGGTCTAAGGAGGTTTCTCCTCCCTGTCTATGTGTGCACCTCGCTGGCGGCAGCGTGGGTCTCACAGAACTGTGGGTGGGCAGGAAGTGTGTCTGTGCACACAAGCTTCCTCTCCACGCTTAGAAGAGAACTTTTGATGTTTTCAAAAACTTTGCGTGTTAGCGAAGAATCCAGAGAAGCCCAATCCAAACCGAAACCTGCACTGTAACCCAGGAGAGCGCTTGGGGTGCCATTTCCCCACGGGCCAGCATCCTCTTCCTCCTCACGTGGTTTGTGCAGCGCGTTAGCTGTATAAGTCATTAACTGCATGGTTTTCCTGTAGTCCTTTGTGAACTGTTTAATTTTCACGTTAAGATATAACTGATATAATATTGTGCGGGAAGCCATCCATTGTCAATACTATCATGAGAGTGCATCAAGGAACTCAGAAGGCTGATGAACCTTGAGCTTCAGCAGGGCTGAAACTATGCACCGATTGTTCTGTGTTGAGATAGTGGTGGCTCGAAGCAATTTCCTGACCTGATAGCCTCAAAGTAAATCTTTACTGACCTTTGAGACTGTCTGTCTGCTACCTGTTTGCCGTGCTTGACTGAGGGCATGATGTGTCACTAAAAATGAATAAAAAGCAGACTGGCCAGAGTTCCGTTGTGTGCTCTTCATGAAAGAGACACCCCTGGCCCCCAATGCCTTCTAAATTCATATTTCTTGTATAGCATTTTCATTTGTGTGTGGCCCCTTCTTCAGATACTGAACCCTAGCAGTAAAAGGTTGCGGCAATATTGCATATGTTTAAGGTAGGTAAGGTGTTGATTTGATACATTTCCAAATTGCCATATAATTACCATAGTATTAGCTAATGCCTCTATCACATCACATAATCATCTCTTATATTTGTGCTGGTGAGACCATTTAATAACTTTTAGTTTTCTACGATGCTATGAATGTTAAAGTGCAGCCCAAAAATGTTCAAACATTTCTTTTTTTATGTAACTGAGCTTACTGGGATTACATTGGTTAATAAAATTATGTAGATGTCAGGTATACAAACAGATACCAGAATTGTATACCAAACTTATTTCTTAAATTAAGTGGTGAGGTATATTTTGGTCGCTAATATCAAAATGAATTTAGACTTGGATAGACTATAACTCAACTTATTTATTGTCGATTTCAATAACGAAAGGACCAAAACACGGCCTTGAAAATCTTCGCTATTCTCTTCAGTCCACCTCACAGCCAGACGGAGCAGCCTGACACTAAGGCTGGCTACTTGAAAGATCTGAAAACACCGAATTCACCCCCGAGCGCGTTCTGAACTGCTCCTGCTTCTCCCTTTTAGGACAGTTGTTAAAGGGAAAATAACCAGGCAGCCTGGTCTGAGGTGAGCCTGCCTCGGCCTGGAAATAAACAAAGCTCTCTGGATGAGCTGGGCTCATCTCATATTTGTGTAATACCCTGGAAGAAATTAGGTTTCAATAAAGTCCATTTTTGTCCCTGCATGTAGCAATGAATATCACACCCAGCGGGGCACAGAGGCACCTGGCGGTCGGGGCCGCGGAGCAGAAACCATCTGGGGGTAATTACAGCAAGGTATTCTTCCCGGCCAGATGGGACCGCGACCAGCCCCCGCCCGCCCCGTCATTTACAACATAATTCCTTTCAATGATATACTTAATCCTCCCACCAGCTATGCTTTTCAGCTCGCTGTTGTCACTGTTCCTTTATGTTAATTCAGCCGCAGGAAGGAGAAAAGGAGGGGAGGGGGGAGGGGGGGAGCAAGAAAAACAAGGGGAAGGGGGAGAGAGAGCCACCGGCGCCTCTGGGGACCGAGGGAAATTATTCATCCCTAAATTGTTTCCAGCACAGCAAGTACAGTAACAAATTTTTTTTTTAAAGAGGTCTGAAATTACCCTAAAGGAGGTCAATGCGACGGCCCCCGTGGCACCAGCTGAGGCCCCTCGCCACCTGTTAGCTGACGGCTCCGGCCGCCACGCGCTGCGGATGCATTTACCCGCTTCCAGCCGCTATTGACGGGGCGGCCGCCCCATTCAGCGCCGGCCACAGGCCCGCTTGGAGGTCCCGCGTGGGCCGGCCCTGATTCAATGAGGCCGCCAGCCTACCCCGCCCGCCCGCCCCGCCCCGGCCCTTCACTGGGCCATTTATCTGGTGAAGCATCTCATTTGAAGAGGGACGGGCACCCTCCGCCCCGGTTGCCTGTGCTCTTTCTTCATGGAAGGTGGTGCGCAGGTGGGCGCTACCTTTCAGCTCCGACGTGTATTCATCGTGAGGGTCTGGGGGGGGGGGCGGGCATCACTTACTGTTTGGTGACCGTGTTTCCCGGCGGGGCTGGGCTGGGCTTTGTTATTTATTTTTTAATGAGGTGTGTGCTCAACTCTCCACCAGACCCACCTGTCTCTGCCCTCGAGAACTGAAAATTCAAAGGAAAGGACGAACATAAAAGAGATGAAAATGACAAGTAACTTTGTTCTACCTTATTTTTTTTTTTAAGAAATGCATGTCTTAGAAAATCTTAATTTAAAGTGTTGGTTTTCCTTGAGTGTCTGGCACACGAAATATGTCAGTTTATGTGAATGAGGCTCGCGGAAGCTATACTGCCTGCAGACTGTAAGTTCCAGATGCGCTCGCCAACTACGTAAATCTGTTCCTATTGCTCTGTGTGCGGTGCTGCCCGAGCCCCCTGCATTGGGGCAGCGACATTTTCATAATAATCGTGGACAACAAAGGCAGAAAGAGGCTAGCTCAGTCAGGGATCTGATGTTTATTTCCATAATCGTGTTTTTCTTAAGTGGATGTTGTGTCTCTTATACATACGCTCTGTACAGCATTCTTAGAAGCAACCAAGCCCCACCCCTGGGGTGAGTGTCCACGCGAAGGGTGCGCCTCATTCCACATCAAAGTTCCCCCAAATCATTCAGTGACTTGTGGCCGGAGTGTGAAGGGACTTCAAGAAGGGAGGCGAAAATCTTCTTCGCTGTTTTATGTCTCTTTCCACCCAAGTCAAGGAGAGGCCAGCAGTTACGTTATTGAATGTGTGCGTGTCACCCACTCACTGTGCTCACACAGCTGTGCTGTTAACTCCCAGATTGTACCCTTAGCCCGACAGCCTCACAAATGCCAGGAATGAGGCATGTGAGACAGGTAACGCCTGGGTGCCCTGCTCATGGCACCTGCATTTGCACGTTCTCCTTCCCGCCCTATAATTCTGACCCTCGTTCGAAGTGGTCACGGCATCTGGACATTGTTTCTGGGGGAAGGCCTGGGAACAAGGGTGTGGACGATTACGCCCAGTTAGAAGCTGCCCGCCCCGGATTCTCTCAGCCTTGAGTGTTCCAGTTGGTATTCTCACTGCCTGAGGCCTGGTGTCCTGTCTCCCCCAGGCAGCCCGAAGTATCAGATAGCCTTCTCCTCATCACTCTTCTGTCGCTGCAGGTCACAGTTTCTCCCTGGCCGTCACGCCCTGGTACCCTGTCTGCCTGGTGCACTTCTTCCTGCAGCCCCTTTTCCCTTCCAGTTCTCCAGTAAGCCTTTCTCCAAGAAGCCTTCTCGGATTGCCCCTAGATTCTGTTCGATGCCCCTCCTGGGTGCTCCCATGCACCCACTGTGTCCCCATTACAGCAGGTGCTGCCTAGTCCCCGTTCTGTTGCCCCCACCAGACTGACTGCTGCGTGGTGGTCACGTCTCCGGAGAATGGGCTGCAGAGATATTCGTCAGATGAGCAGGTGTCCTGGGGCAGCTGACTGCTCCCTTCTGGCAGCAGGGAGGCCAGGGGGAGGGGAGAGCTAGCAGGAGGGTGGGAGGGGTGGGGGGGTCGGGGGGAGAGCTGGAGGCAGGGTGTGGGGGGGAGTAAGGGGAGAGCTGGCGGGAGGGTGGGGCAGAGGTGCTGTCAGGTCAAGGACACCCATCAGCTCAAGCCATTCTACCACGTGGACACCGTCCAGCGTGGGCCCTGCGTGGTGACCTGGTGTTGGAGGAGGCTGCCAGGGCCCACCCAGCAAGGCCCTGCCCAGGCACCGCAGTGCCTGTGGGTGTCCCGGACAGAACGTCCTGTCCGAGGGGTTCAGCGCCGGCCTCTCCTTTCGCGGGGAAAGTGCCTCGTGGAATCTGTCTGGTCCCTGGGAAGCCGCGTCCCCCAGCGAGGTGGTCAGATGACTGTATCCCCTTGTCCCGGCCACGGACCCTGCAGGACGAGGCCGTGCCTTCGGGCCTCGCGGCCTGGGGCTCAGCTGGGTGGGCAGGGCCACCCTCGCTGGCCGTGGCCGGCTTCGCGGCATCCCAAGCAGCGTGACTCCCTGCGAGCTCTGCCTCGCGCTCCTCCTGACTTCACTCCCTGGTCTACAGCCAGGCCCGCGGCCCCATCAGGACCTGCCCCTGCATCCTGAGGGAAGTGTCACAAGAACGAACACCTTCGGAGCGCAGTCATCATCACAGGGGCGCCCAGGAAGGAGGCGAGCCTGGGCGGGTGACTGCAGCTCCGTGCCTCCATGGCCCCCTCCGCTGAAATCGGGGTGACAGGACAGCACCTGGCTTGTGGCCCTGCGGCGTGGAGGACAGATGCTAACATGTGGCCCGGCCGGCGTGGCTCGGTGATTGAGCATCAACCTATGAACCAGGAGGTCACGGTTCGATTCCCAGTCAGGATGCAGCCGATCCATGATTCTCCTTCATCATCGATGCTTCTCTCTCTCCCCCTTCCTCTCGGAAATCAATAAAAATATATTTTTAAAAAAGAGAACAAAACGATGCTAATGTGTGGACCGCTAGGATGGGGCAGGCGCCCAGAGAGCACTAAGCAGCTAGGCATAGCGGTTAGA
The DNA here is from genome assembly GCF_963259705.1 of Myotis daubentonii. Lineage (NCBI taxonomy): Eukaryota > Metazoa > Chordata > Mammalia > Chiroptera > Vespertilionidae > Myotis > Myotis daubentonii. The sequence continues at coordinate 113,710,307 of NC_081843.1, forward strand.
CGCCGAAATCGCCCTGCTTCTGTCCACGGGGGCCTGGCTGTCCTGTTCTGCCGTTTGGTTTCTAGGTTACTCCAACCCCTCCCAAAAAGCTGCTTTCCAGCGGACATCGGCCTTCGTGGCGTGTGTGGCTGCTGCCAGGAAACGCTCAGGCGGCTCCTGCTCAGGCGGCAGCCTCTCTCCCCGAGTGTTTAGGGGCCCCACGAGGGCAGCAACCATCTATTATTCATCACCGCCTCTTCTCCAACAGCCCGAGGAGCGCTTTGTATGTAAAAATACTCACGTTAGCGGCTGGGAGCGGCTGGGCTAGCCAACGCTGTGTGATCCGTGTGATCGCGCTGACCCCTTTCTTCAGGCTTCGTCACCATCTCTCTCAGCGCTAGCAGCAGGGCCCAGCGCTGGGGATCCCGCACAGCTCCCCACATGGCGTGGCCACCGCGGAACCCAGAACTTCCCGGGGGGAGGGGGGGCAGCCAGGTGCAGGGAAGAGCACTGGGCTCCAGGCCCCGGGCGGCCACTCACCACCTGCCCCCCCAGGTGACCCCAGGTGAGCAACTGAGGCTCGGGTCGCAGGATATGGACACGGATCGCCAGGGAATGTTCAAGAAAAGGGGATGTGGGTGCAACTGTCTCAAAGTCGGAAAGAGGGGGCCTTGCTGAGAACTGCAGGTGTCTCCTGGGGATCGAGTGCGCAGGGTGGGGCAGGGCGTGGCCGGCAGAGGGAGGCACACAGGAGGGAGCCAAGGCCTGTGTGAATGCTTACAGTTAGTCCTCAGGATGCTCGGTGCCAGGACGTAGTGTGTTTACTCTCCAATGTGTGTTGACCACGTACTAGTAGATGTGCCAGGTGTGCAGGAGCACACAGAAACAGACACGAGCTTCATCCTTGCGGAAATGACAACTCGATGGAGAAGGCAGAGGTTAATTTCTCAACTAACCGCACAAATGAAAGGAAACCACACATGTGATGCTCCGAGTGTGTGGAGAGGAGGACCGGGCCATTCTGAGAGCTCAGGAAAGAGACAGAAACATTGTAGGCGGATAAACAAGAGTGGACTAAACCATGGGAGGGGGGGAGCACTCCAAGTGGATAAAATCGCATGGACAAAGGTCCTGGGGTGAGCCCAGTGAATGGTACCAACGGAAAAGGAGCCATGGTGCCCAGAGGGCAGCGCTGGCATGTGGCAGAACAGACACTGGGACCATATGAAGAAGCGTGTCCGTGTATTAAGAGCAGACGGACATTGAAGAGTTCTAAGTCGAGTTCTGACACGGCCAGGTATGCATTTTGTAAACATTCCTCTGGCTGCAGTGTAGAAAACAGATTTAAAGTCTGACAGTTTCTCCTCCATGATGACCCGGAAGAGGGGTTTAGCCTCTTCGATTGGAGGAGTAGAAATGGCTAGGGAACAATTTGGCTGCAAGGAGCGACAATCACCCCAAAACAAACAAATGAAAAAGAAATGTTAATTTTGTGATTTCAAAGGCATTTGAAGCAGAGTGATGTGTGGTGAGAAGGGGGAATAGTGCCCCTGCTTCTCTGGGACATTGTATGTATGTTTGTGTATATACATGCTTACGTATATATCAACTGGAAATATTACTCATGCCATACCCTCTGGCATGAAAATGGCTTAATAGATAAAAAAAGAGTATCTTGGCCGCCCTCTGTAAACCTTGACTATATGCTAGAGTTACTTAACTGCTGATATTTATTCATCTATGTTAGGTGTCACACTTTCATTCAGATGCTTGGAGATTCTCACTGTGGAGAATTGTCTTAAGAAAGAATAAGATGTTGCTATTATTATTCAAGTGTATCCTCGCCCTGGCCGGTTTGGCTCAGTGGATAGAGCGTCGGCCTGCGGACTCAAGGGTCCCAGGTTCGATTCCGGTCAAGGGCATGTACCTTGGTTGCGGGCACATCCCCAGTAGGGGGTGTGCAGGAGGCAGCTGGTCGATGTTTCTCTCTCATCGATGTTTCTAACTCTCTATCCCTCTCCCTTCCTCTCTGTAAAAAATCAATAAAATATATTTTAAAAAAAAAGAGTATCCTCTTTAAGCAGGGCATGGTATTTCTAGTAGTGGGACACACACACACACGTGTCTGTGCACGCGCACACAAACACCCACACGCACTCACACTCAGCAGTCTGAAGTCAAAAGGCAATGCTAACACTAATCCAGAAAAAACCACAGGCACAATGTAGTCTTAAATATTTAAAGTGATCATGTGATCGGTGTAATCATTATGACAGCCTTCCGCCGTGTGTATGTCTGCTTGACCCAGAAGATGGTTTCTGTTTTAAAAAGCGATGATTTCTGAAATACGGACAATAAGACAGAGGAATGCAGAACGGACGTGTAGACATTGCTCACAATGCCGACCAACTTCTCTTTGTCACACATACTTTTGGCAACTTCAGAAATACTCTGTTTCCATGGCGTGTCCTGATTTCCTGACAACATGGATAGGCTGTCAAGCGCCCTTGTGAACAGAGACGAACGCGGGAACCAGGGGTGCGTGATGTAGCCATTCCTGTGGCTCAGGGTCTGCTCAGACCTGCTCCCTCTTCCGGTGGCTGCGCCTCGCCCTGTAGCTGGATGCTCTGCTTCGTGCTGGTGAGTCAATGGCACACAAAGATGCATCAGACGCGACCCTCCCACTGCGCATGTCTCGCAGCAACGGCCCAGGACCCTCGCCGGCACAGGCTCTGCTCCAAGGTGGCCTCGCGCCAGGGCTGGTACAGTCAGGAAGCTGGGGTTCAGTCCCCCGAGTCCTGCTTCCAGGCCTGTGGACATCTATGGGGACTGTCGTCACTGCGCCCTCTTGTTTTCAATTGGGTGACAGATGCAGAGTGACACTGAGTGTGATTATTTTTCTTGATTCGCCTACTTGATTTGTGAGTTGCTATCCATCGCCTCCCTACCTAGCCTGCCCACGCCTTCCACACAAGGAGGTGTTGACCGTGGAGATCTTCAGAATATGCCCACGCGGTGACCAGTCTGCACCCACTTACATCTCCCCCTACGCTCCAGGCCACCGTGTCTGTCCGCACGCTCCTCTCTGCTTCTTTCTGTCTCCGATGATGTAGGGCCATTCTCTCCCTTCTGTGCTCCGAGGACCCAGCCGGAGGCCGTGCGCGGGCCACTGCCCATTGCCCTCCCCGCCCGCCTTCCTGACCTTCTCTGGCGGCTGATGGAGGACGGTGCTCCCAGCCCGCCCCGCAGAGCAGGGGGTAGGACACAGCGGCTGATGGAGGACCGTGCTCCCAGCCCGCCCCGCGGAGCAGGGGGTAGGACACAGCGGCTGATGGAGGACCGTGCTCCCAGCCCGCCCCGCAGAGCAGGGGGTAGGACACAGCGGCTGCCCTTTGTCCCAATCTGCCAGGAGCCTGTCCTTCCTCACGTGCAGGCACTGGGAGCCAGGAGGTCCCCCTGGCTGGCACCAAGGGCTTTAACACGGGAGGGGGGTGCATTCTTCCCTTTGCCCACGTGTATGAAAGTCAGAAATAAACCGGAGCGCGGTCGCATCGACTCAGACCAATGGACTTGGTAACATTGAGAGTCACAGAAAAGAAAACTCCCAGAGACCGGTTTTCTTGTCGTGTCGATGAGTATGTCAAACTCCACCCACAGAACACAGCCACGGGCACCTCTTGGCGACGCTGGCTCGCTGTCCTCATCTCCCGGCTTCGTGGGCCCGGAGGAGCTCCGCTGCCCCAGGCAAAGCTCCGTGTGCGGCGGGAGGACGCGGCCACACATTACCGCCGTAATGACATGCTAATTAAAACTTCGCTTGTAACCCGCGGACGTGTGTGAAGCCCGGCAAATTTCTCTTTTCATTTGTGAAGTGCGGAGGTAAATTGCCCGGTGACAGTGGGACATCGCTAACAAGTACAAATTGAATAACACGCTCTCTGGCTCCGTGAGCCCTGCCAGGCCTGTCTGAATGAGACATGCGGCACGCTCCCCCCCGGAGGCCTGATTGATAAATGCTACGGGGAATTTGTCAAAACAACAGGGGCTGCGCCCGGTGGGGCGTCAATATGCTCCATTTAGTCCCCCGCGCGGCGCCTCCTCCGTGGGATTGTCACCGCCATGAAGACCAGCCGCCCCCGGCCAGCAGCCCGGTCCCGCACGCAGGTGAGCCGCAGGCCTCCAGTGGGGACAGAAGCCACGGGGACCGGTGACCTCTGGAGCCGGGGCTGGGTTCGCAGCTCCACCGCAGCCTCACGCTCAGCTGTCCCAGCTCCGGCTGTTTCCTGCCAGATCCCTGCACAGATGCAGCGCCCTGAGCGATCATCTGCGGCCGCCTCCCAGTGACGGATGGCGCTGGGGAGCTGATTGCATTATACATTAAGTGCCACAAGTCTGTAAATTATAAGTAAACTGCTGCTCAGACTGTCTCCTCCAGCTTCCAGGATACGTTCCTCTCCATTCTCTCTTTTTAAATAAACTTAATAAATATTGGGTGAGCCAAGAGATCAAAGCCCAGAGTCTGAATTAGCCATCTCCATTGCTAATTAGCAGCTTGGCTCCCCAGCAGTCTGGGCCCCCTGTAATTGAATCAGCCGGGATGGAGCTGGCCTGGTTCTGTTTCCCCGCGGACAATCCCCCTCAGGTGCTCGTGGCCGGATCTGAGGGCTCTGGGTGAGAGGTGGTGCTTAGCTTTCCCCTTGTAAACACAATGAGCCATAAATACAGAGGAGCAATGAGAAGCTTTGTCCTGGTCTAACAGAGTCTGACACGGAGTCTGTTTCACGGCTACGGCAGGATGTGGAAGCCCTTTGCACACAAAGTTGTCTGCTCCCCGAATGAAAGCATAAAACATAATAATGTCATTGGTCTGAAATAAAATGTATTTTCTGCAAAACTGAAACGCGTGTCCTTCCCTCATTTAGATTCTGCTGTCGCTCATGGAAGCTAGGGTAATATTTTAAAATACATTGCTTAAGCCTTCTTTTACCAATAGTCTAATAAAACGTATTGTATGATAAATTGAACAGAACACATCAAATACCTGTTGTTTTTGAAAGTCATGTGTCTGTTGAAACTCAAGGGAAACCATCCTAACTTGAACTTTTAAACACCTGACACTGATCACTAGTCTCCCCATACAAGGTTCCCCCCACTCCACCCACCCCCCCGCAAAAAAAATGTATACACACTTAGCAGCTGATAATAGCTCAACTGATGTTTCTTTCGTTTCAGATTTAACCCACTGGAATTAATAATTAGTCAAAGTGTGTATACATTTTGGGGGACACCCTGTATTTTGGAATTCTTGCCTTTGTTCTGAGACCTGAAGCAGAATTACCCACTGAACATTAGAAATACATTCTATGTGGCACTTCTGTAGAATGCAATCAGTATACGAAATATGATGGAAAGCCCTACTGGACTTGAACAGTATTTCTGTCTAGGACATAAAAACAACCTGCTACTAGTGTTGTGTAGTTTCCATTTCAGAGATAACATGTGAGGAAAATCTTGCCTTTGACACCTTCTGGATTTTATATATGCGGGAGTTTTAAAATTTGTAGATTTTTGATGCTTCTTCACGGTAGTACCGTTTATAACTGTATGACGAATCTAATCATAGGACTTCTTCCATAAAATGATTGTTCGCCACGAGAAGAAAAGCTATCAGGTTCCTTACCATTTATAAAGTAAACATTTGATTTCAAAACAAAAAACAAAAAACAGTGAGCTAAAAAATGCTTGTTAATTCACCTTAAAGTGCAGTAAACCCAAGTGGGAGGGTGGCTATTGAACCTAAAACAAAATTTGCTCCATGTGGTTCAAGTGACAACCCAAACGGCGAGGAAGGGTGGCTAGACCCCACCACGTTGCTGGGGGCTCCCCCAGGCACAGGGGGGGCGGGGGGGGGCGCAGGGAAGTGGTAGAACATGTGGTGTGTTCATCCGATGGCTGCCTCTGGACAGATACAAACCCTTGCTCTTCAGATATGTTTTCCGTTGAGAACGAGCCCAGGGTGTGGGGTATCTCACATGCATTAAAGCTAGAAAAGCAACCAACTCCCTTTTTAAAGAAAGATCACTTTAAATTCTTCAACAATGTTTTGCTTACAATTTTTGTTCCGGGTTTTAGAAATTCTCCTTTTGCCCCCATCTCTCCTCAACCTCCGGGTAGGAACAGGACAAGGAAGGGCAGCAGAGCCCCTTTGCCTCGGGCTACAGTCTGCTGATGGCGCTTGGCAGCTGACTGCTCCCCATTCACATTCTAAACCCTTTCTCCTCACTGTCATCAGTATCATCAGTGTCACACTCCCCCAGCCCTTCCCAGCCCCACGCCCTGGGCTCTCTCCCCTGGGGCCTGCTCCCGGCCTGGTGCAATCTGTGGGACCACTTAGCACAGGATCCGCGCTGACTTATAACTGGTACCAGATGAGGCGCCCAGACCGCTCGCCTGGTTTTATGTCCTTCTGGCTGGTGCGCCTGCTGCTGACGCATGTGCCCAGAGGTCAGGGGACAGATGATGGCCCTGCTGCCGTGGCCGTGGCTGGTGGGAATGAACTCAGTGCCACCCGAGAAAGCCCCGGCGCGGACAGGAAACTGTCCTTACCTCTTGAGGGCTGAACGCATTCCTTATTGAACCTGGCCCAGAATCCTCACGAAGCACGCGTGGGTCCATGTAATTGAGGACATGGAGAGAACCGCCTCTCTCTTTCCACTCATTTCCTTGTTCTTTCTGCCTCGTCCTTGCAATTTATAAAAGTTAATGAAAAATTATTCCGACTGGCAAGTTGTCAGTGAGGATTTGGAAAGAAACTACTCTCAAGTGGCTGTTTTTTATAATAACAGGTTTTATTAATAGTAATGTTCTCTCGATGAGAAAAATAATTTCTCTTCCCATAAATTTATATTGAGCAGTTTTTCGTAAGGGTCAAACTTGACTTAAAGCTCATCCATAAATTTATATATACAAACACAACTTAAGATAAAGTATATTGTCTATGTAATGATTATATATCTCTCTCAATAAACCAATAAAAATTGGATATATATGGGGTGTCCCCCAAAATGTATACACATTTTAACAGCTGATAACTCACTTAATTTTGAAAATGAACTGTATGTTAATAAACACTGACTTGATAATCCTTCAAAATGTGTATACATTTTTGGGGACACCCTGTATATATAAGAGAATATTCACTTCTCATGTGTTATACATATAACTTCACAAAATAGGCCAGCAACTAAAATAACCATCAGTGAAACAGGTCATGCATGACGTTTTCTATAGCAGAACTTCCATGATGTCAGCTACCCATTTTCCATTCTTGTTGCGATCGTGTTATTAATTACTCTTTTCTCCTGTAAACTCCACGAGAGGACTCCTGTCCCCCTTTCACTCACCTCTGTACCCACTGAGCCTAAAAAGATGCCCACTCATTGTGCTAGTAGGAGCATGGTGCGCTTTGGCTGGTGATGGCTGTGTGAGTGGATGGGTGAGTGTATGACATGACAGGACTCGCTGGGAGTAGCTAGTGCTTGAGAGAGAAGCATGGAGCAGGAGGCTCCATGAGCGTTGCTCACCCGCTCAGGAGCGTGTGGCTCACAGCGCTGGGGTACCCATCGCCTCCTGTGTCCCCTGAAGACTCAAGCTGACCCAGGCGTGGGGTCCCCGCACTTTCAGAGGGAACCACTGCGGGAGAGCTGTTTGGACCCTAGACAAAACGAGAGCATTTGCAGGAGAACGTCCTCTCCAGGATGGATTCGGACAACCCCCTCTCCCACCCCAGGAAGGGCCCTGCGGCCGCCTGTGAGCGGGAAGGAAGCCGGCATCTTCCCGGAGCTGAGCACAGGGAGTGGAGTCAGGCGGGCGCCCTGTGCTCCCAGCGCTGCCAGCTCTGTCCCACCGGTGGCCAGCCGGTGCCAGGCCGCGTGCCTCTCTGCCCGCCACGGTGACTGGCTGGAGGGATTGGGTTTCAGCGATGCTTGTGGCCTGAGGTTTCCCCTGAGGACCACCCACGAGCTGTCCCCGCTGCAAATGGGAACAGGCTGTGACGTGAGTGGGTTGTTTGCCGAGCACAGGGCGCCTGTGAAATATAAGGGACCTCTTGCCCTGCAGCTCACCCGCGATGGAATCAATCACTGGAAATCACCCCCCGCTTTTTCAGCAAGTTAGGCCGTGTGATCCTGAGGAGACCTATGTGCCCGTGTGTTGATGTGTGTGTGTCAGTGTGTGTCAGTGTGTGTCTGTGTGTGTCTGTGTGTGTCTGTGTGTGTCTGTGTGTGTCTGTGTGTGTCTGGGTCTGTGTGTCTGTGTGTGTTTGCAAGTCTTTAGCTCAGGGCGCATCACAGTCATCTCCCGGTTATAACAGGACACCAGTTAATGACAATTTGTCTTATTCCATGTGTAAGAAGGGACTTTTCTAGGGTCACGAATCTATGTGTTATTGTAATATTACATCTTATATACTAATCCTTTCTTGTAAGAACAAATTTAAAATGGTTTTAAACTGGAGCCAATACATGTTCTGTAAAGTTAGAAACAATGCAATATATCAGCAGAAGTGGGGTTTCATGATATTTGCTATGTACTATGTTTATTTTCAGTCATAATACATGCTAAAAATAAATAGCAAATATATAAACTTTCAATACAAAAATCATATGCACACACACAGCTTGATTCTGTATGGGAAAGCATAGAGGCTACATAACAGAATTATGGTTTCTGCTAGAGACAGCAAATTAACTTAATTCTGAAATTGAAATCCATATGAGATTATTACATTGGTCCAAATAATGAGGTAATTATCCCCAATTCACTTCACTTTGGGCATATGTATTGATACGACTATGATAAAGAAACTTGTATTCCCCAACATGATTTTTATGACTCTGTGCCTGAAATAAAACTTGTGCTTTCTCTGTACAATGTAGTCAACAGGGAAAGTTGACACAGGGAACAGAGCCAATCACGTTGGAATCACTACGTTTGGGGCCAGGTGGGCACTGGCAATATTGGGGGGGACACTTTGTAAAGTATGTGACTGCCTCACCACTATCCTGCACACCTGAAACGAACAGAAAATATTGCTGAGTGTCAACTGTAACTGAAAAATTAAAATCAATTAAAAATTTCCCTTTTCCGACTTCCCTGCTGTTCCACGGTCATCACTCTGTTCCAGGTCCTGTCGCTTCCAGCTGGAGCTGCCCTGAGCGGCCTCCTCCGTGCTCCCACCTCCCACACTCAGATCTTTATGCTCAGATCCCAGGCGACTCTGTTTAAAAATTGCTCATTTTGTTACTGATCTCATCAGAAGTATTTAATGGCTGCCCCTGGCAAACTGGGTGATTCCAACTGCTTTGCTAGAATTCAGGGCCCTTGTAACCAAGCTTCCCCTCCATCTCCCTTCTGTCCTTCTCTCCACTCATCACTCAGGCTGGACTGCCCCGTGTGGCCTCTGAATATCCCTGCTCTGTTCTTATCTCTCCTACTTGAAACGACCTCAATTCTAACCACCTAGAGCCCCCCTCAGCCAGCTTTCCTCAGCCCCAGCTCCTGTCGCCCTCGGCCGGGTGCCCTGCTTTCAGCACGCATGGAGCCTGGTGCTGCGTTTCACTGCATTATTCCCACATTTCTGATTGCACGCGCTTCAGTCTCACGGTCTTGAGAGCAAGGCTTCTATTTCCTCTCCCCCCACAGCGGGCAGCATACAGGTGACACCCCAAACGACTCACTGATAGAATGAGACACTCCACACCAACAGAAAGCTGTTCTAACTATAGGAAATATTTACCTGATATTCCATAAAAAATATATCTCCCATGCGGAACATATGAAATTTCAGCAAAACTTAGGAAACCTGAAGTTTACCCTCAATCAAAATGCATCTTTCTCATAAATAAGAGGATAAAATTTAAAAATATATTTACATATGCATACATGAAAATTATTAAGAAAAGCAACCCAGGCGAACCGTATTCATGTATGTTACTCAGACACTAGCAGGGTGCCCTGCACATAATGTTGATTTAAAATAATACGCCTCTGGAGACAGAGGGGATATAAATGCCCAAGGTCTCACCCACGCTCAGAGCTTGTCCAGGTTCCTGCAGGAAGAGAAATTCCAGCTCCCTCCCATACCACAGCGCTTTAACCGCCGTAGCCAACGTAATATCATCATCGATGTAACAATGTAAATATTGCCTTTGGTTCTGTGTGTGCCACTCTTCAAGAATCCTTATCTCCAAGAGCGCCTTCTACCCCGAACTTAGCAGCCACAGCAGCGTGTATATATTTGGGGTGTTTGCCTTGACATTTGTGATGATCCTGGTCAGCCCCAAGCGCGCCTGCTCCTTTCGCAGACTTGTGCGGAGAAGTGTCATCATTCAGGGGAAAGTCACCAGGAGGCGTCCGCTTGCAGAAGCAGGGGCACCAGAGAACAGCCCTCTTCTCTCCACGACTCGGGCCTATCCTTAGCGGCTAAATATGTTTTCAGTTATTGCTCAGTTTCTAAATTCTCCCTGCAAGGCTCAGCAGAGCTGTTCCGTCAGCGTGGGATCAACATGAGATGCCTGATTCCCCAACTCAGCAGGTAGACTTCCTCGGTTGCATAATCACAAATAAACTTGCCATGCCGTTGAACTTGCAAATGTGTGCTGCCAATCACAGCCGGGTGAAGGATTACTAGGAGGCCCGTCTACTGGAAAATCAATCCTTTAACGATGAGGAGGGCCAGCACCCTCTTTGGCATCAGTATATATATATTGGACTTTATTAAATGTGCTTTAAATCAAAATATCTAATAGTTAGTACTAGGTACAACACTATATATAATTATATGCTCTATGTTTTATGAATAATATGATGCAAAACATAACTCAGGTAGGCATACTTTTGTATATGTGAAAATATGATATATATATTGTATTTATATCTAAATCTATGATAATTCTGGCTGAAATTACCACACAAGCAATCTAAGTATGAGGTTTTTTTTACTTAGAATTCAGACCCACATATCTGTGTTAATAGACTTAACCTTACTTTCCTGGCATATTGATTATATAATTTGCCTAAGACTTTACAAGATGAATTGGCTTATTGTTCTGCATTCCTTGTCAGTGTATTCTATTTGGCATCCCTCGTAAATTCACACGCCTTGTTACTGCATTTGCTCTGAAGGGTATCTGGTCCTTATTGACACTAAAATTCATTCTTGAAGAATCAAGTTTCACTATTATTGAGTCATCAAATGAAGAAATTCAGAAATATGTGACAACAGATTGCATCATTATTGGGATAAGTGTGTGTCCTCCCAAGTTCAACTGCTCCTATATCTTTGTCAAGATGAACATGTTTACTGGGAATCATCTGCCGTGTGTTTGAGTGTGTGTGTGTGTGACGTGTATAGATGTATATATGGATATATATTCAAATAAAAAGTCCAAGACAGTGTTTTAAAGATTAATAGTACTACCTACATTTTGTGTTTTTGTAGGGAAAAGTTCCAATTTTACATCATTATCTCGATATTAGTTGTCATAAAAGATCCTGTGAATTGTTATGCAATAATGGTGGATTCATTAAGCTATGTGTAAGATTCTATTTATTTTACTATCTATCTCTCCTCATACATTCTTAGTAATCTGAGTGATATGAAACATGAGCTAGACTGGGCTCAACTTTCTGTTAGCTGTATGCACTTGAGAAGTCTTTGAAGTAGTTTATTCATTTGCAAAATGGGTAAGATTTGGCCCTGGCCAGGTGGCTCAGTTGGTGAGAGTATCATCCCAATGTGCCAAGGTCCCATTCCCAGTCAGGGTTCATACAAGAATAAACCAGTAAATGGGTAAACAAGTGGAATAGCAAATCTCTCTCTCTCTTCCCCTCCACTCTCTCTCCCTCTCCCTCTAAAATCAATAATAGATAAAAAAATAAAGATAAAAATGGGTAACATTTACTTATAGGATTTTTAAGTATAGAGTAATTGTTTTATTAGTGAACATTTTTATGAAGAAAAAGCACTAGATAAAAATCTATGATTAAGAAACAGTGAAATTCAAGAGGGAAAAAATCAAAGAGACAGGAATACATTATCACTAATTGGTGATAATACACAAAAATCCAACCCTTTTCACTTTAAAAGTGTGCTATCCTATTGGTTAAGAAAATATTTTTGTCCTGATCAACATATTAACACACGATGTAATAGTCAACTACGCCTTGTTTTCCATACTGCAGAAGAGGATGTGGCGGGTGGAAAATTAACTAAAGGTAATGAGGGATCATACCTCTAAAAGACATATTGCTGTTGGAAAATATGGTTGAATCACGCTGGTTGACTTTTTCTGTAAATGGGTTAAAATTTACACACCACTGGAGATCTGTTTAAGAGCATGTGGGTTAAACACACTGAATCTCCATCCCAAACACAGTCAGGCAGCTACAAGTCAAACATAATGACAGTGCTGATTAATTAGACACTCCTACCCCCAGCACTTCAGCGTGATTTATGGAGACACATCTCCAGCCTGATCCATTGTGCTGACTGGATTAATGGAGTGAGCTAGAAAAATTCACTGGCAACAGGATCTGGCAGCCCAGCAAAACATTAACCCTTGGAGTTTTCTTATCTAGCCTATTGACAGAATATTAATTATGACAAAACATGTATGTCTCACTTAATTATCTTTTGATAGCTTGGTTTATATTGGCTATATAAATATAGATGTACATAGTGTTGGATATTTGGATATATTGAAATTCCTTGCATGAGAAAGAAATTGTACATAAACATGTAAGAAGAGCAGAATTAGATTAAACTGTGTATCCATTATGGAGCGGAAACTGTGAGAGCATAGCTTTTCCTCGTCATCATATGCTTAGAGGCATCGAAATTTCTTACAGAGTGAAGACAATGCAAAAATTCTTTAAAAAAATATTTCCTTTGCATTCAGAAATTATCAGTGTGTGGATTGCCCGGTGGTAGTGATTCTGGAATAAAGAGAAATTCTGCTTTGGGGAGAAAAGGACATCATTGACATACGGGCAATTAGATTAGACATATCCTTAAGTGTGCCCAATCAGAAGTGAGCGCATTAGCACATAGATTGCTCTCAGTGTATATAAATGAAGTATCGTATATATCTGTATCTCAAAATGAAAAAGCTTCACAGAGCTGTTTTGGCACAGTATTTAAAACTATGCAACATTGACATTGAACCTTCCCCAAAGTATCTAGAATCATTCTGAGACATATCAATAAGTTCAACTTTAATTATTCTTGTGGAATTAGATCCATCCCAGCCACATTCTAAATGTGCTATATTAAACAGATGTAGATATGACTTTTAAGTAGACTTGGTTTAAAGGTCTCTGGGTAAAAATGTGTCTTTTTATTATGAGTGAAAGACAGAACAAAATAGTGAACTACTAACCAAGCAGCTCTACCTTACACTGAAACCAAACGAATGCAAAGTTAATGAATTACAGTGTCTGCGTTGCCATTAAGGTGTAGTCAGCATGATAGAAGGAAGGTTGCAGAACTTGGGACAACTTAAAGAATACTCCTTCCCCTCCAGTGATTCAAGGCTCAGACTTTGAGGGATTCGACGGTTCGCTGTGGATTTTCTTCATTCTCATGATGGCACACAAGAAAGGCAATGCAAAACGGACCAAATCGGAGCTCAAGCGTGATTGCTGCAGCCATCCAGCAAGGGAAGCTCGCCCGCAGGCTTCCATGCCCGCAGGCTTCCATGCCCGCAGGGGCCGTGCCTCCCGAGACCAGTATGTCCCAGCTAAGCCGCCCTCTTGAGTCTGTGTTTAGCTTCTCATGGTTCTGCAGGGGGAGCCGCACCCAGTGGTTCTCCGGGGCCCTGCCCAGTGTCCGGAGGCCTCACTGATGTCCCAGGCAGGGAAGCGCCACCGACGGCCTGCGGTGGGCAAGCTCTGTGCACAGGGAGCCCAGCCCGTCAGCAGTGCTGGGGAGCAGCCCTGCTCAGGCAGAGCACATCCAAACACATTATTTGGTTTTCAAGTAAAATTATTAATGCTGAGAATCTCATCTATGAATAGAGGTTAAGACTTGCTGATCACTTATTACAAAAGGCATCCTTATCCAGGTAAGAATACACGAGTATCAAAAAACTAGTTCCGGGTCAGGTGTCAGGTCCCTACGTTCCTCTGAGTACCCAGCCCAATTCCCATCCCTTCCTCCCGAGGCACACCCTGCTCCAGCGAGGTTGCCTGCCTGGCTAGTGTGTGCACACCACACTCCAAAGAGATTGTGTACATGGCTAGTGTGTGCACACCACGCTCCAAAGAGATTGTGTACATGGCTAGTGTGTACACACCACGCTCCAAAGAGATTGTGTACATGGCTAGTGTGTGCACACCAGGCTCCAAGGAGACTGCGTGCATGGCTAGTGTGTACACACCACGCTCCAAAGAGATTGTGTACATGGCTAGTGTGTACACACCACGCTCCAAAGAGATTGTGTACATGGCTAGTGTGTACACACCACGCTCCAAAGAGATTGTGTACATGGCTAGTGTGTACACACCACGCTCCAAAGAGATTGTGTACATGGCTAGTGTGTGCACACCAGGCTCCAAGGAGACTGCGTGCATGGCTAGTGTGTACACACCACGCTCCAAAGAGATTGTGTACATGGCTAGTGTGTGCACACCAGGCTCCAAGGAGACTGCGTGCATGGCTAGTGTGTGCACACTACACTCCAAAGAGATTGTGTACATGGCTAGTGTGTACACACCACACTCCAAAGAGATTGTGTACATGGCTAGTGTGTGCACACCACACTCCAGGGAGATCCCGTGGAAGAACAGTAAGGAAGGAAAGACTAAAACCCAGAGAAAATAGGCCTTGCGACATGTTTAAAGGATCCTTTGTCAGTGATCTTTGCTCATGCGGGTTGCAGCTGTCTTATAATTTAATCTAATTGCCTTCCATTCTAGCCCGTCTCAGCCTGCACTTATGGACGCAGAACTAAGTTACTATTCTCTAAGAAATACCAAGCAGCTCTCATTTCCTACAGATGCGGGAAGGGGCAGCCCCGATTCCAGCAATGGAGGGGGAGGCTGCAGCCAGCCTCTGGAACTCACTACATGGGTCTGAGTCCTGGCTCCCCGGCTCCTCACCTGTGTGGAAGTGGGGGATCAGGATGTCCCCTCTGACATATGGGAATATCAGCAGTGCCCGGTCCGGTGGCTTTTCCGATGACTAGATGAGGGACTGTGGAGGGTTAGGACGGTGCAGGCAAGGATGAGGGCTCAGGCAATGTTAAGGCAGACTCATTACGAAGAGCACAACTTAATCCTGTGATCCCTCAGATCTTATCTGTTAACATGACCTTAGATCCAAGATCTTCAAATCATCGCAGCATTTCAAACATGCTGTAATGTCTTTTAAATGAAATAATCTTCGTTCCCAGCTCCTCGGGAGGTAATATTCCTTGTGCTTCATGTTGGGCAGGCTCACATCGTTTTAAAATCCATTTTGCATTTTTAAATCTATCCAACCTAAATATCTAAAATAAAGAATAGAAAATGCTCCTAATCTCACAAACTATAAATCTGCTTTTGTGTGTTCGTAAACACCGGGTTCATGGCGAAATAAATTAGCGCTGTAAAGTACACATGTGTCAACAATTACGGAGTGCCATAATTTAAGGCCCGATTCACTAAACTTTCCTTTGTCCAATAGGAACTTTTGCACAAGAAATGTGATTTAGGAGCAAAGGGGACCAAGTATAAATATCCCCTGACTCCATCTTTCATATTCCAAAGGGCTAGAAGTTTCCGAGTACTATTCCCTGCACCGATGGCATGCCAATTAGCTCCCTCCCACCAACGTTTATTTATGTCATCATTTTCCCTGGATTAGTTCTGATTTATAAATAAGCATGCTTGTTGAAAGCCCAGTGGAAGTGTGATTTAACCCCCGGTAAGAAAAATGTGGAGGTTTCGTTTATCAAAACTTGTAATAGGCACTGGTGAAAAGAGTTCCACCTACTCAGTAAATGGCGGACTGTTAGGTGTCACCTGCTTGTAGAAGGGTAATTAATTCAGCACCCATTCTTCTGGTTTTCAAACGCGAAACTTTAATGGACAAATACTGACTTCCAGGGCTGTGACACAAACCTCATCGGTGTGGCTGGAATCCCCGACTTCCTAATATTTCACCTGATGACTGACTTTTTATTTATTTATTTATGGAAACCATTTTAAAAGCATGACTCTAAGAGGAAGCAGGTATATGCTGGAGACTAATAGTGCATTGTGAGTTTCTGCATATTATAAAAGGGAGGAGAGAAGGTCACTATGTTATTCCACACATAATACTTTCAACAAGAACATCTTAAAAAAAAGAATATTCAATAAATCCCGTGAAACAACAACAACAAAAAAGACTGCTTGAGGTAAGCAATAGGCTTGTCTAAGTCAACAGCCTATGGGCTCCCTTCGCCCCTCACCACAAATTAACATACAACAAGCAAATAAACATACAGCAACAGGAACAAACCCAGAAAATGGGATGGTTGAAATGCATGGTATTTGTTGTGATAGTTCTATCCTACAAAGAGAATTGAAAAGTCTAGCTTGGTACTCTAACCAGATCAGCCACTATATATGAATTCGTGTCTGTTACTGTAATCAATAGAATTTGAATAAAATGTATTGAGTCATCTGATAATGACCTGTTATAGAGCTCCTTTTCTCCAATTCCCCTAACACCAATGATCTTCCTACTATTTGCAGATTAGTTTTCTTAAACAATGTCCCTAAGGGTGTCACTCCTCTATATAAAAACTTTCCATGGTTGTAAATTGCTTAATAAATTAGGAAAAATTCTTACCAATTCATGTCCCTCTACAATCCAATCCAGCCCCACTGGCCAGCTCCTCACCACAGCTTCCAAAAGTTAGAGCCAAATGCGACCCCAGGCTGCCCTCAATATTCTCAATGTTTTACTGCCTTTGCTTATATTCCTTCCTTTCTGCCATTTGGACTTGAGGAAATTCTACTGAGTCAATCTCGCAATAACTATTTGATGAATTGAATAAAAATTAATGAATTTACCATAACTTGTTCTCCAAGTCTACAGGATTATGTGCTCCTAAACATTTACAATCAATTCACTCTGAGTTAAACACAAGTTTAGTGCGGAAAAAACAGTTCAGAGTTTATTTTGGGGGCGATTGAACATTTTACTTTTCAGCCAGTTGAGCCTATCTCAAAAAGACATAACTAATGTTTTACTTCTCTCACACACTTGTAGACATGTCTTGGAGGCCATTCACTGCTATTAATAAGTGTAAAATATAGAAAGTGTGTAGCACATTTTCATTGAGACTTGGGACACCGGAGGCAAACAACACACAGATCTGAGCAAACTAATAATTTTATTAAAGCCACTTGCAAATGTCTTCTTTCTAAATTTGGATGCTAAAATGACTAAAGAAGCAAGAAAACAGTATACATATTTTTAATATTCAAAATGAGAGTGAGAAAGGCAGAAGTCTGGTGTGAAGGTCACATCTGAGTAGTTGCACTGATGTGCTGTGACATGATTTGTCCATGGAGACCACAAATTGAAAATTGACCTTAAACTGGGAATTAATCTAAAAGTACTACTCCTAGAATTCACAGACAGGAATTCTGGCCTGTCCAAAGAAGACTGCATGTGCAAGAGTTTGATTGCATTTATTAATGGTTATTTAGGTTAAGTCAACCCCACTATCTCTTATATGGCCTGATTGCTTTTTGGCAAGTCTTTTTTTTTTTTAGTATATCTTTATTGATTTCAGAGAGGAAGGGAGAGGGAAAGAGAGATAGAAACATCAATGATGAGAGAGAATCATTGATTGTCTGCTCCTGCACGTCCCCTAAGGGGGATCAAGCCTGCAACCCAGGCATGTGCCTTTGACTGGAATTGAACCTGGGACTCTTCAGTCCGCAGGCCGACGCTCTATCCACTGAGCCAAAGCAGCTAGGACTTTGGCAAGTCTTTTACATATAAGTTCAGAATGTGTTTGTTGAAGGAACAAGTAAGTGCATGAACATTCTGGACTGTAGTGATTTAAAGATCCTACTCTTACTTATCGCTCCAGATTATTTGTAATTGCATCCAAAGGTCTATTTTTTTTTTAATAAGGACTAACTTTATGAATTCAACCCCTACCTAGTGCCAGACATAATGCTAAGCACCAAAGATGGAAATATGACAAAGTCCTTGACTAAAGGAGCTTATAGTTAAGTGGAAAAGAAAATGCAAAGTTTACGATTTATAGGGGAGTTGTCTGAGGAAATCATCAGTCAAGGTAAACGTTGTGCTTAAGTTTAGAAGACACAGATACAGGAGTATTGTTTGAGGAAAATGTGAAGACTCCGGCCACGGAAACATCTCCACGAAGATCTATGAATGTTAACGTTACTTCTGTTGGCAATTTTTTATTTTTTCTCAAATCATCCTTATTCCCAATTCTAATTTTTGAATACCCATCTACATAAAAAAGATCTGAATTTCAGAAGCAGCAGTCTCCTTATCCTAATGTACTATTAAAACTGATGATCTAAGATTGTTGTAAGTGGGACCTTAACATTTTGCACTTATTTTCATATTGAGGGTTAACTTTTGTCAGAAATGTTACTAATAAAAAAATATTTCCGACCGGAAGGAATATTAAATCCCTCCCTCTGAGGGATTTAAGGGGATAAAGAAAAGGGAAATCTCACTTCTTATTTTACCTACTTCTGTATATTTAAATGACTCTATAAACTGTTGTGATTAAAAATAAATTAGAACGTGCACATAACCCAAAAGGTAGTGAACATTTATTAGTTTGAGGCCACACTCAGAAAACTGAGCCAACCTAAGAACACTGATCCTAACTCCTCTCATTGGAAAGCAAAATGGCTGTGTTGCCTTAGCAAGTACAGAGAAAACGCAGTAGGAACTTCTGGTCAAACAGTAGGTAGTGGAAGAAATGGTTGAGCATGGTCTACACAACTAATGGATAAAACTCCCGCCAGGATAACCAAGTGGTTGGATAAATTTAATTATGTTTTCTCGAAGTTTGAATATACATACACATTTTACAAGTTTGTATTTAATGCTTAAAGAGTTATTGGAAAAGGAAGATATATACTATGAGCATTATCCATGTTCTTCAGACTCACCGCATGGTCACGGTAGCTAAACAGGTGATATGGTCATTGCTCATTTACAGTGTTAATTGGATCTCTAAGATGGTCGTGTTGATATTGCTTCTTTGTAAAGCACATTGTCTAAATCTGGCTCAATTAAAAACATTTTAATTAGATTACTAAAACAGAACATTCTCCCAATGTATAAGGATTCCGAGGAGAATAAAACTGAAGTGATGCAAGTCCTGCATTTCCCTCTGCCTGTAGCTGAACCAGCTTAACTGTGAAAGGTGTGGGCTACGGTCCAGGAGGGCGGAAGACGTGGTGAGAGGTGACTACAGAGCCTCTGAAACATTGACCTTATAATTCCCTCAGGCCTAGAAAGTTCTGCTCCATTCTCTCACTCTTTTTCTAACACTCGATTATCTGTACATTATAATTTTTCACCTGGCTTCACATTTCTTTTATGCTTCTTTTTACATTTTTCATCATTTTTTCTCTCTAGCCTGATCCTGTATACATGCAGCTGACCTATCTTTCTGTTCACCAAGCCTCTCTTCTGTTCTAATTTACTGTGCTACCCATCCGTTGAGTTCTCAGTTTTAGATATTGATGTGTATGTTTTTTCAAGAATCTAGAATTTATTTTATTTTTTTATAGATTCCAGGTCTCTGGTAAGATTTTCCATGTAGGCACACCTATTTCCTTAAGCATATTAATCATATTTATTTTAAATTTGTATCTGATAACTTCAAATACCTGGGCTATAGGTTCTTATCCTTTTTATTCACTGGGTTTGGATACCGTCTCCTCTTAATACATGTCTTCTGTGCTCATGTGTAGTGATTTAGAATGTACACAACCACGGTAGAATTGCAGGATAAATTAATCACACACATTATAGCTTTTCTAGAAACTGACATTCCCAGCAAGCAAATGCCATTTTCCCATAATCTCAGCAACATATGCTGCTGCCAGACTTTTACATTTTCTATGTATCATATATTTTATAATTATTTTCCCTCAAGTTATGTTATATTTTTAATAATTATTATATTTCTGAAGATTGTGTTTCTGTTTCAGATAGCTCATCTTGGCTAATGTAATAAAATGGGCAAGAATTATTTAAATGAATATATTTTATGTCATTTGTTCATAGTTGTAAACACTATTAAATTTGCTCATTTTTTTAATTATTGACTTGTATTAGTTTCTCAATTCATGAAAATAAATCAATGGCTCAAAAATGGTTTATTGGAGGGTAAAGTGACATCAAAAATCATAACAAAAATACTATTTAAAGCTAACATTGAAAATACAAATAGAGAACAGCTAGATAGTGGGACTATAGAATATGACTCAGTATATGATGGAGTAAATAGATGCAAAATGTAATGATTTACATGAATGGACAAAAGGGAGAAAAATTACTAACAGGAATCATAAGCTTCTGAATGTTGGATTTTATAGGATTGTTTCATTTTCTCCTTTCCTCCCTGGCGTTGTCTGATGGGAACATGGCATCAGGATTTTTGAACAGTGGTACAAATGGATAAAATGTCAAGAATTTTACTTTTCCCTAATCTTTTTTATTCTATATTCACTTTTCCCAACTATGTTGGTAATGTATTTTATAGATGCAATTATCACTAAGATTGTGAATCAAAGAGAGAGCAATGGTTTTAAATCAACTGTTTGTCTTTTTGAGTAATTATGCTCCATGGATTATCAAGTCTAGCCTACAAAATGATCAAGCTATTTTGATGCAAGTGAAAGAAATTAGTTCACACATTTCTTCTTTGTGCACCTTTTTCTAAGTTTACTTCTATAGAAACAATGGGTTGATTATAACACTCTTTCATTTGAATTTATTCCAAGGGCTCTCACTGGGTATGAAGTGAAAAAAAAAAAAAAAAGAGAGGAAAAAAAAAGGCCTGCAATGTTATTTTGCATTTAAGTCTATTTTAGGTGGTTTACCTGTTCTGGGCTGTCTTTACAGACCTGTAACAAGTACAGTCATTTCCCCTCCTCCCAAGCAGTCAGCGCTGAATAACGTTGGAAGATTGCTCAGAAACATGCAATGTTGCATGTTGAAACCTACTCTCCGTTTCATGCTCCCTGACTTCACCTGATGTGCTCCTCGGCCTTCCTTTCAAGCATTTGTGTTGGGCAGGAAGCCAGCGGTATTAGCGCAGGGAAACCAGGTAGCTGTCAGAGCGACTGCGCGGCGTGTCTAATTTTGCTATATTAAACCTGTCACAAAACGTTAAGTAAGAGATTACAGGAAGTATGCATAGAGCACATGCTAATAACGTAATAAACCTGCAGTGTAGGGAACAAGCTAAGACCTCTCTCTTTCATCTTCCTTTCCATTTGGCTGCACCAATCTCTTTAAACCACTGTTAGAAGAATGGGAGAAACTATAAAATGTTTTCACAACCACAAGAAAGCTTGCTCCCAAGCAACAGCCAGAAATACTTGAGAAGCTAACAAGGATTTTCTTTTCAATCCACACACATATCTATTTCATATGCCATGGAAGGAAGATGAATCCTCTTAATTGCTGGTCTAACTCTACATTTAATTTCCTAGAAATTGGGTTATTTGGGTAGCTGGCAGTTTCTGTTGTAGAAACCAAGGACACCCCAATAAAAAAACATGTTTTTTAAGGACAGAAACTATTGAGCTTAGAACAAGGTAGAACTTGTTGATTGTTTTCTTAATTAGCACAGGCAGATCTAAGTGTTGTATGCCTGGAGCGAATACACGTTCAAGGCACTGTTTAAGAAACAAACAAACAAAGAAATTTACTAGTTTAACATTAGGTAAGTATTTTGAGTGTGAAAGGAATGACAATATATGAAGTGTAAAAGCTAAAAATACCATGGAAATTGCTAAAACATCATCATACTTTTATGAAGCAGTTAGCTCATCCACCCATGGCCATGCACTTTGTGGTTGCTATTCCTCGGTCTCTATATAATGGGCTGCGAACGGCCAAGGCTCAACGGTTACCTCCAATCCTTTCAGGGGTCCTCCTCACCATTGGGTGTCTCTAGCACATAATAGGCACCAAGAAATATATATTTTTAAAAGTGGCCTAAGAAATTACTTTAAAAGAAGACTCTTCCTGCCCCTGCCTTCTAAAATCACAGGTTCCACAAAGAACTTCGGACACAGCCCACGCCTGTGAGTTGGAT
This sequence comes from Myotis daubentonii, assembly GCF_963259705.1. Classification (NCBI taxonomy): domain Eukaryota; kingdom Metazoa; phylum Chordata; class Mammalia; order Chiroptera; family Vespertilionidae; genus Myotis; species Myotis daubentonii. The sequence goes on from NC_081843.1 coordinate 113,732,653, forward strand.
GAATACGCAACCCTCTGAGTGATGTCAGGAGGAATTTTCCTGCGCTGGGAAAACAAAACCTAACGAAGACATGTGGAAGCCATTTAAAGTCACTTAGTCTACGAAGAAAAAATAACGCAAAAGGAAAGTGATTGTATGACCCCACCCCTCTCAATAAATGTGCTTGCTTTTTTAAAAATGCGCGTGAGGCCAGAGCTCGCATCCTCTGATGTCAGACAGAGCAATTAGGAGCCATCATCCAGGCTTTATTCAGAAGGCAGAAATCACAGGAGAATGCTCGAGCGGGGGAACTCAGCTAAAATGCGGTCAGGTCAGCTGGACGCTCACATAGGCTGCCTCAAAGGAGAACAAAGGCAGGGATGCACCAAGGTCAGGTGTAGAGGAAACAAGAGGCGAAGGAAGCAGATGGGCAGAGAAAGGCTGGGTAACCACGCAGCCCTGAGAGCAGAGAGCTGTGGGGGCAGGTGGGCATCTTTCAACAAGCCAGCGCCTCTGGACTGGTTCTGAGCGAACTGGGAGCCAGGAAAGCCCAGTCCCCGGACTGCAGGGAGGGGGAGGGGCACGGCCTCCCGTCCAGCCTTGCACTTTCTCCGGGGGTAACTTGGGGGTCCTCCAGAAGTCCAGGATGACACGAAGGCCCCAGTGGAGCAGTGCATTACTGTTGAAGCCAATCCTCTCCCCACCCGCAGGACAAAGCACCGGTCCCTCCCAATGCTGCCCCCTCCGGCCCCCCCCCCCCCCCCCGTAGCCCCAGAGTGGCCAGGACTTCAAGGGTTCCTCAGGGCCAGGCTCTCAGTTTTAAAATGAGGGCCGTCCCGTCAAACCAGGATGCCTTGCTAACCCTACCTGTGGGCACACAGCCCTGCAGCTCACCTCTGACTCACTGCAGAGCGTGGGCGGGCGAACCCCCACCCTGAACACAGACTCCCACCCAGGGCACCTCTCATTTTATTTGTTCCTATGATGATTATAAAGCCCTTTTTAGAAGGTTTTGACTTAGTAAATGTGCTGGACTTTACTTTCACATTTACATCTGAGATGTTTATGCAAAGCCCTTGGCTGATAGCAAAAACAGATGCTTTTGAAAGAAAGATTTGGAATGATAACAGAGATTTTTGTTTTTGTTTCACGAGAGAGAGGGATGAGAGAGAGAGAGAGAGGATTGCAGTGCTCTGAGGGGCAGGATGAAGTTCATCACTAGATGCTCAGACTCCATGGAACAAGAACCCTCCTTCTACTGACAGCTCCGTTTGCTTGGAGCCGCGCTGCCACGGAGATGGAGCCGCCGAGCTCCCGGAAGGAACTGTCTGAGCTCTAAAGCCGGAGGTCTTAGGAAGCCGTAAGTTCACATTTGGAGTAAGCTTGGGGCACCATCCTCTCCCTCCACTCACACAAACAAACTGAAGCAACCAGGAGCCTCCAACACCCCGCGCCCCTCAGAAACGCCCAGCCTGTGGTGTTGGTGTGGCCCCAGCATTTACGTCCGCGCGTGGGCGCAGGGTGGGAGGGCCGCGCGATGGGTGGATGTCAGCTTAGTCCTACAGCGTAGGAAGCCACGCGTGTATTCGGAGTCTCCGTGGACGCCCGGGAGAGACGGGGCTCAGCATTGGGGGGGTCTCAGCATTTCAGTGTGAACTCGGTGCGCTGGGATTCCATTGAGTAGCCCCCTCACACTCCTCTGTCCGTCATGTTTAGCCTGGGGGGGGGGGGGTCACCCCGTGCAGTGAAAGCTGCCAACGCATGTCCGAGAGAACGTGAGCTGTGAAGTAATCATGACTATTGATCTTGTCCGCCCACAGCCCCCTGTGCGCAGGAGCGATGGAGAGTCAGGCGCGTCTTCATCCTTGTGTTGACCCGGAGTGTTGGATGGACAACGGGAGACCTGCCTGCCGGTCCGTTCACATCCACGGAGAGCTTGCCGGGTCACACAGTCTTCCAAGTGTTTTTATGTTCATCAGTTTAGTTCATCCCCACAACAGCGCTATGAGAGAGGCTCCCCGCCTACAGAGGACACTGAGGGTAACGAGTTTAAAGGGCAGGCCCAAGTGGGCACGGTGGCTGAGCCAGGATTCAAGCCCAGGCCACAGAGCCCGTTAGAATGCTTCTCAGCCAGTGGGTCCCTTAGTACACGAGGCGGGCAGCATGGCGGCTGGCCTACCCATCCCCCTCCTAGCCACACGCAGGCAAGGCCCACTAACACTGTGCGCCTGAGAGGAATTATTTTATTTTATTTTAAATCGTTGTTGTTGAAAGGATTACACATGTCCCCCTCCCCCCATTGGAATAATTTTAAATGTCGAATGTATTTAATCGAAACTTTAAAAGGCATATGAATGAAGTGATGTTGGAATTAATTTAATGATATTTAGCATTGCGTACGTAAAGCTGATGGTTTATAGGTTGTTACACATGTTCTATTTGTCAAGCTTTGTGGGTTTTTTTGCATTTTAATTGTTTAAAAAGCACACTGGGAAGATAAAATTTCAGCACACACACACACACACACACACACACACACACACACACACTTGAATGGACATACCAACACCCTTGGTTTGGAACAAGAACTACCCTGTTGGCTAGTCTCATCCTTCAGCCGGTGTCACTGGCAGCTGTGCTGGCTGCTCCGCAGGAAACCCACAGAGTATGTGAGCAGCTTCTCTAGTTCACAGCCTGTCTCGGAGAGTAAAGATAGGGTAAAAGAGCGAGTGACGCTATGAAGATGACGGTTAATAAAATGTCCAATGGGAGCTCCCAACAATACTCACCGCAGGCATTCCGGAGAAGGGAAGACCCTAGAGTTGCTCTCATTGGGAAACCCTTACCAGGAGACAGGACTAAATTGGGTTTTTATGATCGTGTGCGATTAGATATCAGCTTTGCTTTACCTGTGCAGGAGTCTGAGGGTGGCCAGTATGCTGGAGAAATGGCAGGCAAATCCTATGCGTGCTGGTGTGGCAGCCGAGTTCCATGTGTTACGGCTTCTTGCAGGCAACCCCTCATTTCCCTAAACGCAACTTGCCACCCACGGGCACTGGGCACTGACATCATTCAAAAGGCGGGGGGGGGGGGGCACAGGGCGCTGCTCCCTGACACACGGGAAAGGCCCGCACGCGGGTCGCTGCTGCGTGGGGTTGACGGGACCCGAGGTTTGGGTTTGTCCCACGCAGTCCTCTCCCCACTTGGCCCCATTTCCTGCGCTTGGCTGGCGGGTGAGGAGCCGGGGACCATCGCCACTGCCGGGAAGTGGGGCGCAGCCTGGCCCTTACACCCCCATGGCTGCTGGCGGCAGTGTCCGGAGAAGCCTTGTCTCGGGGAGCCCCCTGGCTTGAGGGGCGCACCTTCCCGGGGGATGGACGCTTAGTGAGGAGAAGGCGCGGAGCAAGCTGACGCTGCCTGACTGAGCGCTGCCTCAGTTTCCCGGAGGCTGCTCCAGGAGGGCGGGCTGATGACCTATGGGAGCTGAGAGGGAGACAGACAGTGGACAGCCCGCAGCCGGTGCCCAGAAAGCAGGCCCTGCTGCTCCCTGCCCCCCCCCCTCCCCCGCTGTGCTGGGGCTGGGGCTGGGGCTGGGCTGGGGCTGGGGCTGGGCCTGGGGCTGGGCTGGGGCAGGGGCTGGGGCTGTGCTGGGGCTGGGGCTGGGGCTGGGGCTGTGCTGGGGCTGGGGCTGTGCTGGGGTTGTGGCAGGGGCTGGGGCTGGGGCTGGGCCTGGGGCTGTGCTGGGGCTGGGGCTGGGGCTGGGGCTGTGCTGGGGTTGTGGCAGGGGCTGGGGCTGGGGCTGGGGCTGGGCAGGGGCAGGGGCAGGGGCTGGGGCTGGGGCTGGGCTGTGTTTTCTGGGCTCAGAGTATAAACAGGTCCGCAAGGTGCCGTGTCAGGAGGGGTGGGTGGGTGGCTTTTCTCTCCCGGAGACAGAACAGCCTCCGGGGAGAGGGCGCATCACACACTCTCGGGGCTCCCGCCGAGCAGCAGCACCGCCGCGGCCTCCCCAGCACCTGCCGGAGGAGAGAGAACAGGCCGAGGCGGGCGGCGAGCCTGGTGGTCAGGGCGGCGCGGAGGGAAGGGCAGCCGGAGGCCATCTGGTCTGACCGGAGGGGGCGCGGGCGGGTCCGGGGACCAGGGACTGAGCAGAGCCGCTGCCGCCCAGGGAAGGGGACCGGCTGCGCGCCTGGCCTGGCGCTTGGCGGCCTGCGGGGGGGGGGGAACCCCGAGTTCCTGGGCAGCCCCCCTTGCACCCCCCCAGCCAGTGCGGGGCTGGAATGCCAGGTATGTGCCAGCACGGGGCTGACGCCGGGGAGGCGGGCAGGTGCCTCTCGGGTTACGGCTCCCCCGCGTCTAATCCGCGTAACGGAGCCGGCGGCGGGGAGTCGGGGGAGCGGCCGTGCGCCCCGTTAACCCATTGGCGGCCGGCGCCCAGCCTGGACGCCACGCAGCCCCTCGCCGCCCGGGGTGCTCTGCGCGGCGGCTCAGGGGCGGCTGATGGTGCAGGAGACCCCCGAGTGAGACCTGCTGAGCCGCCCCCCTTTCCTCCGCCGGACCGCGCACAGAGCCCAGGCTGCGTGACGCGCTCCCCTTGAATGTCTGACACTGGATCCTTGCTCACAGCCACTAATGGGCATCTATATTTTATGTGCATTTCTGCACGTGCTGCGCTTGTTAGGAACATTTTAAAGGCCAACCGTACTTATTAGTATTGAAAAGGCATCTACTTAAAGGAAACATTTTCCCCCTGGAATGTCTTTGTTAATCATCATAATAAATGGATGATACACTCATTAAAGGAAGGAATTCAGAATGGCCAAAGCAAACAGGAAAGAAGCCCAGGTACTAGAGGTGCAGAATTCATGGTGCCGGCATCTGCGCTCCTCCCTCATCAGCTACCCCGCCTCTTTGGAAAGTGAAGGAAGCGAAAGCACTGATTCTGTACTTAATACATGGTCCTGAGAATTCCCGAAATCAAGCTTGGAAGATGAAAAATGATCAATCTTCAGCTACCCCATACTCACACAAAGATAAGAAAATCAAGACAGTAAATTCCTTATTGATATAATTGTGATAAAACTCCAACCATGCCCTGACTGGTTTGGCTCAGTGGATGGAGCATTGGCCTGTGGACGGAAGGGTCCCAGGTTCGATTCCGGTCAGGGGCATGTGCCTTGGTTGCGGGCACATCCCCAGTAGGAGGTGTGCAGGAGGCAGCTGATTGATGTTTCTCATTGATGTTTCTAACTCTCCATCCCTTTCCCTTCCTCTCTGTAAAAAATCAATAAAATATATTAAAAAAAACCAACAAAACTCCAACCATAATCCCAAACTTTACATTACAAAATATTCTTATACTGGTTCACTAATAAACATTTAATCTCAAACACATCCTACCTGTGTTTTTTACCTCTCTCCACATGTTATGCTCATCACCATATTGCGATGCCTTGAATACATCTGCAACATCCACTTCTAGAGTTTTATTCAACCCAGAGCTACCAAAATCAAGGGTTTAAGAGTCTGTGTATGCTGCTAGAAGAATTAATATTTGTTCAAGGTTTTCTGTGGTCTGTGTAGTCTAACAGGTACTTTGGGAATGTTCACTTATCTATATATATAAAAGGCTAGTGACTGACCGTACAGCTATCCAACTGTCCAACTGGCCGGTACATATAACACACACTGGCATTTTAAAAATAAACATTACATCTACATGATGGAATACTACGCTGTGGTAAAAAAGAAGGAATTCTTACCATTTGCAACAGCATGGATGGAACTGGAGAGCATTATGCTAAGTGAAATAAGCCAGTCAGAGAAAGATAAATATCACATGATCTCACTCATTTGTGGAATATAATGAACAACATAAACTGATGAACAAAAACAGATCCAGAGACAGAGAAGCATCAACCAGAGTGTCAAACCTCAGAGGGAAGGTCGGGCAGGGTGGGGGTAAGGGGGAGAGATCAACCAAAGGACTTGTATGCATGCATATGAGCCTAACCAATGGACACAGACACCAGGGGGGTGAGGGCAGGGGTGGTGAAGGGGGCAATGGGGGGGGGTAAGGACACATATGTAATACCTTAATCAATAAAGAGAGAGAGAAAAAAAGCATTGACTTGCGCATGCCCAATACCTATTAAGCTCTCACTGGTGCCAACTGCACGTGTGTTTCAATTTTATAATACTATATTATAAATACTATTTTGACATGTAATTTTTTGCAGAAACATAATTACTGCATGAATCTTTCTTCTAATTAATTTCCTTTCAATGTGGATGAATCCGTGCACTGGGCCACTAGTTTATACATATTTATGATTCCTACTGTTCAGATAAGAAATAATGAGGCTCAAATTAAAGTAACCAGTGAGAAACAGAGGCAGAATCTAACCCAGGCCTGGTTGCCTCAAAGTCCAGTTAGAGTGGAACTCAATGTGGAAGACCACAGAGCACCCCCCAGGGAAGACGGAAGAGTAAGGGTAGGGAGACCTTAGCTTTGCTAACTGGAGACCTGAGTTGACAAGTGGTTTTGCTGCCACCTTGTTTCTGAATGGCCATACAGGGCTGAATTTCTATGGCCTAAATGTTCTCACCTCTAAATAGGGTTAGATGAGTTCCATCATCCTGAGGACTGAGATAACGCTGCTGACGACAGTGTGTGGAAGGTGTGTGGTGGGAAATGTTACGATTAGCTAAGCTCCGAAACATACCATGAAAGTCTGTCTATGAGTCCTGAACCGTGCCCTGCTCTATACAGCATTCCACATGCAAACCTGGTTTTCTATGTGGAATGAGGGTGGGAGGGGAGAGATGAAAATCAGGCCATCCGCTCCTGGCTGACCTGCGAGGCTCAGGCGGGATTTACTGAAGGAGGCTGCTCCTGGACAAGGGCGAACGTTGGCTTTTCTGTTGCTTTGTGACACCAAAGCCAACCCTGTCCTAAATTTGTTCCCTCCTCTCCATGGATTGTTTCTCAAGCTATTGCCAATTTTAGCCCTGTTTAAACTTTGTGGTAGATAAGCAGGTGCTATTAAATCTTGGACTACTGAGTAGCTCTCTTGAAAACAGCAGTCAGCATTTGACAAAAGAATGGAGAACAATATTCCAAGCAATATTTTTTAAAGCAAAAGGCATGGATTAAAACAAATTTTGGACATTTGCAAAAATAGCGTCCTTTTGGTGGTGCTCTTAATCCCCAAGTTATTAATAACTATAACATTTGATAAAGATAAGAATTCTTGCAATGAGAATAAGTGATTTTACTGGGTGATAATATCTAATGTTAATTGCTGCTTTGATTTTGGTTTTAAAATGGCATTAAACTTTATTTTTTCTTTGGGCCAGACACTTATTTGAAATACCAAATGCATCTTTATAATTAGGTATATTTCTATATTTTATAGATGCTACATTGAAAATTTCCAAAGAAAATGTTGTGTAGAAGAATTCATTTCTATAGTAAGCAAAGCAGAATAAATGCATGTAAATTAATTTTTAAATAAATGTTACAAAGTGAAGATCAAAACATCTTAGTAATAAGTGGGATCTAAATATGAATTGTTTAAAATTCAATTTCTTGGTAAATATTCCTCATGCACTTCAAAATATGTGCATTCCACTGCAATTGGGCAGGGTGCTTTATAAATATTAATTAGGCTAACTTGGTTGGCAGTGTTGCTTAAATTTACATATATTTGTTAACTTTCTGTCTCCTTGCTGTATCAATTATTGAGAGATTGGTGTTGTCATCTATTATTACAATTGTGAATTTACTCATAGTATTTGTGGTTTTATCAGTTTTTGCTGCATATATTTTGAAACTTTTATTAGGTGCATACTTGTTTAAGATTGTTATGAATTTATTCCCTTTTCATTTTTAAATGACCATCTTAATTATGGAAAGATTCTTTGGCCTGAAATCTACTCTGTCTTGTATAGCCACTCTGGCTTTCATTTTATTAATCTGGGCATATGTATAATGTTTTCCATCTTTTAACCTATTTCCTTATATTTTAAGTACATTTCATATAGGCAGCATATAGTTATGTCTTAATGTTTTTTTTCCAATCTGATCATATCTTCTGCTCAATTATTTGGGCCATTTATAGTTAATACTAGAGGCCTGGTGCACAAAATTCGTGCACGGGGAGCGGGGTGGGTCCTTCAGCTTGGCCTGCACCCTCTCCAATCTGTGAACCCTCTCACAATTTGGAACCACTGGCTCCTAACCACTCACCTGTCTGCCTGCCTGATGCCCCTAACTGCTCCCCTACTGGCCTGATGGACCTAACTGCTCTCCTCTGCTGGCCTGATCCCCCTAACTGCTCTCCCCTCCTGGACTGATTGCCTTAACTGCCTATCTGCTCTCCCCTCCTGGCCTGATCCCCCTAACTGCCTATCTGCTCTCCCTTCCTCTCTACACCCTTCAGACCCCCGGTGCAGGCATGCTGAGAGCTCTCCACTGTGGCCCCGCCCCTGTCCTGATTGGTTGTTATGTGCCAGCGTCCCGGACAATTTGCATATTACTCTATTATTAGTATAGATAGTTAGGCTTATATACATCACAGTCTTTTAACTTTTTACATGTCCCATCTCTTCTTTATTTGCTTCCCCCCCACCTTTTCTACTTCTTTTATATTGGGTATTTTGATGATGGCATTTTATCTTCTTTGCTGGTTTATTAAACCCTATTTTGGTTATTTTGTTAGGCTGTATAGTATATACTCTATTTAAGGTGTCACAGTTTACTTTTAAGTGATATTATCTCACTTCATCTGTAGTTTATTTATATTTCTCTTGCTGTCATACATTGTATCTTTACCTATATTATAAACTCCAAAATATATTATCTTTGATTAAAAGTTGATTATATTTTAACCATTTGTATGCCATAAGCATCTATAGACGCAAGCAGTGGACCTTTTTTAATTAATTTCAAAATATCGTGGCAGTTAACTGGTTAAAAGTGATTTCAGTAAAAAGAAAACAGTCATAAGTTATACTTATCTAGTTATTTCCAATATTATTCATTCCTTTGTGTAGATACAGAAAAGATTTCATCTAGTGTTATTCATCTAGCGTATTTTGTTACTATTGTTTCATTTTGGAAGGTGTATCCAGTTACTGTTTCTCCATTTTAGCCAGAAATGGGTGAAACTCAATTTCTAAACCAGAGAGAGAAGTTTATTGATTCTAGTAACTAGAAACATCCTAGTCTTACAGTTGAAGATATTAATGCACAAGAATGAAGTAATTTTTTGTCATATAACTAGTTATGTTGCTATTAGTATCATTATCTTATAGTATCAAATTTTTATGTCTTCCTATACCTGTCTGTGTCCTAGAATTTATCTGTATATGTTTTAGTGATTGATAAATTTAAAGGAAATCATAAAAGTCATCTTTTCCCACGTCTACTTCTTAATTTTCACATCAGGAAACTGAGAACCAGAGAGGGTGTCATAGCATGTGGCCAGCAGAGACGAGTGTGAATCTGGGTGAAGAAGAAGACATTGTTTCCTCCTTCCGGTTCCTCATCTGCCCCAAACAGAAAGCTGAGCCCCAGAGCGCAGCCTTGGAAATGGCCCACTGCGCTGATCCTGGCTTAGTCATAGTTCAAAAACTAAAACAAAATGAGGAACCTGCCATGTAAAGAGAAGTCCCATGAGACCATTTAGCCTAAGAGAACCAGGAAGTTACAGAGTGAATATGGACTTGCAAAAAACAGGTCAATTATCAGTGGCATCGCCTAAGATAATCAATAGTTCCCCAAGGAAAGACCCATGCTAACCACACAAAAGAGGTTAAGGAGAGATGGAAGTCGAACAAGCGAATAAGAAATGTATAGACCATGCTCATGCTCCAGAGCTAGTCTTGTTATTGCCAGTCTTTGCTATTTCTTCAGTTCTGTCTTCTAGAAAACCACCTATAAAAACTCAGAGATACTGATTCATAGTACAGATTAAATCTCTGGTGGACAAACACGGGTGTTTTCCTACCCAAGATATTTATAATTTAAAGGAATAATCTTGAGAATTCTAAGGCAGCATTTTCAAAAGCATACTGTTGGTGGTCATGAGATAGAAAACTTTCTGAGTAAAATAGTTGGCTTCTCAGAGTTAGGCGGCTTTCGCTATTGTGGGACTTTCAGTCTTTAAGTCACGATGGCCAAGTGTGAAGTGCAATATTCATTATTTCCCTACGACAGGAAATGGAATATTCATCAGTTCCTAAATTTGCCCATAGATCCATGGCCTTGCATGTTCTATGAGAAAGATGCTGGAAAATGTTAAGCTAAAAAATTAATTCCGTGGTTACATTTTAAGGTGCCACAGTAGTTTGGCGGGAAAGTAGTTTCGAGGCTAAGAACTATTTTTGAGATCCACAGAGGCTGAACAACGTCAATCCTTCCAAAGTTGACCTTATAGATTTTTCCAATGAATATTTCGAATGCTTCCTTTTCTAGAAGGCTTGCATGGACTCCACACTTGCATAAATGAAGTTAATAAGGAAATGTCTACCCCTGACATTTCTCAAGCAGGAGCCTTCACCCCTCAATTACAGGGCATTAAAAGTGTACTTTGGGGAAACAAAGAGGGAAAGCCTGCGATGGGTGGCCCACGGAGGAGGAATTAGGGGTTCATTTTCATTTCCTTCCACACGCATTGCCTGGGAGCTTTTTCTTTCATCAGGAAGTACACTAACAAATGGCCTTCTTGACTTTTGCTAAATGTTTTATTAATGCTTTAGCCAGATTTTAAAGCGGGCAGTGGTATGAATATCTGAGGAGAAAAACCTTTATTGTGCATAAATTGCAAATTTACTGTCTCGATTGCGCTGGGGTTTTAATGTTTCTTTCCAGAACAGCCCTGGTGCATACTCTGCAGGGAGCCATTCTGCACTCTTAAGGGAATGGACTGAATGACCTACTAGGCCCTTCCATCTTTAATTTCTGTAATTCAGGAAAGCCTCATAAAACACAAGCTTCCTTTGTGAATTAACTTTTCTCTGAAAGTATTGAAGCCACTTTCATGTTCTCCTTGGAAGTATTTGGAAATGGTTAACAATATTAGAAATATTTACTGGACCCGCATTGAAAAATATCAGCTAAGTTATTCTTAATGGTTCAAGTGTGATTCTTCTTCCGAAAGATACAATATATAGCACGTGACCTCTTCACTCCCTTTCCAGTTATAAGAAGCCATCCATTCACATCAACAAAAATGATTTTAAGGAGGACAAAATCAAATCAAACTAATAAGTAATCATGGAGTATTGTGTATGCAAAAAAATATGGTGCTAGAGTATCATTGTTAAAAGGGCAATGGCATTTGTGAAAACTCAAAAGAGGTATTGCATCTCCGTGTGGAACTTTCTAGTAAATGTAATAAAATATAAATAATAATTTTTATTGAAAATATAACGTGTGCTAGAAAGCATGAAAATTTTAGCGGGAATATAAGCTAGGGCTGTTACCCAGAAATGACTGCAATTTTGGAAGGCAAACAAAGCCTACTGTGACAGGATAATAGGTCAAAACCAAATGAGTCATAATTTTAAGCATATGAGGATTCTGTTGGAGCTATAAGAATGGATTTAAAAAAAAGAATGAGTTGAGGGATCATTTGCAACTCTTATCTCTACCTCCCACCCAGAACTGTTGGTCAAATAGCTATCCATCAAAATTGAAACTATACCTGGCAATTCAAGTCTTGAAAGGGCTTGGTGGGATCCTATGAAGCACAATATCATCTGCAAAATTTTGTGTGTGTGCCTCTGTGTTAGTGAATTTTATGACATACTATTCACAGGTATTTGTGACAATGGCATGTTTAAAGAGCATAGCTATTGTCTTTCTGTGGGGAAAGGGATTTATTACTTAATACATACAGAATTTCATTTGGGGATGAGGAGAGAGTTTTAGGAATAGTGGTGATGCTTGCACAAATTATGACTGCAATCAATGCCACTCAGTTGTACACTTAAAAAAGCTTAACATGGCAAAATTTTATATTATACATATTTTACAATAAAGATGTTCCAAAAATAACTGACAGCACTTTCTTTCCTCCCCTTCCATATGAGCACCATTCCAATTTAATTTTCTCACCCTGATCATGTAGGGATTATCAAACATGAAAGCTACCTACTCTGCCCGTGGTGGCACTGAGAGGAACTTGCTTTGATTAGTAGGCTACGTTTTGGAAAGATAAGAAGAAATAATCATCAAGATTGTGGCCCTTGCCTGTGTGGCTCAGTGGTTAGAGTATCTGCCCAGGTACTAAAGGGTTGTGGGTCCCATTCCTGGGTTGCAGGTTTGATCCCGGCCTCAGTCAGGGCATGTGAGAAAGGCAACCAATCGATGTGTCTCTCTCACATTGATATTTCTCTATCTCTCTCACTTCCTCTCTCTCCCTCCCTCCCCTCCGTTCTCTCTAAAGAAATGAATGGAGAAAAATATCCTCCAGTGAGGATTAACAAAAACAAAACAAACCAGAAAAAACACATGTGAGCGTTGGTGGGAGATGATAGAAGACAAGCAAGCAAAGACCTTTGGCTTCTGGAAAGAAGAGACATGACGTCAGATTCACATTCCGCTCTTGATTCTGCTGCTTTCTACACAAAGTAATTCTGGAAGCTTCCTTCTCTAGGTCTTCCTTCTCGTACTTGTAAAATAAAAGGGCGAGATGATACTTTTAGGTCTCCCTCTAGCTGTGAAACTAAATGGGTAGTTAATTCAAGCATTGCAATTCAGGGATAGGTTATTGTTGAGGCCAGTTTTTTAAAATCAAATTTTAATAAAATTCTAATTATCTTATTAATTACTGTCAGACTAAGAATGGGACATTGTTATTTGAATCTGATGAGTTAATTTTTGTGCATGGATACATTTCAAAATTTAAAACATGAATTGATGATTCTATCAAGATGCTCTTGTAAAACGCTCTATCAACATATTTTTCTAAGAACAGGGTGTGACATTTAAGCCTGGAGACTACAGAATATAACCGAACTATACATCGTATGTAAAATTTGTATTTTTGACACTATTACTAATCATTTATTGTAAAACTCACTGACAATATCTATAGTCTGGTAAGGTTAATTAAAGACCCTTCTCATCAATTTTCTTCTTCCTCACCAAAGGCTCTCAAAAGTATTTTGGACTTTACAAATAATATTTCCTTTGACTAGGCCATCCATTCTGTGTAGCTACTGTGCCTCATGCTCCTTCAGATCCAGCTAACAACCCTCCCCTAGAAAACTGTCAAAACTCTGACCAAACTAGACACTTGCAGAAGGTCGCAGGTAGGAAGTGTTCTCAAGTCCATGGGATCTTTACAAAGCCTTGTCGTTTCGAGGTTGAAAGTGTCAATGACAAGAACAATAATCCCATAAAATTCTAAGCACATTTTTTAAAGTTCGTTCTTTAAGTGCACATCTCTAACATGCAAAACTGGTTCATACCATGTGAAATGCTTTGCCTCCTTTAGATGATGAATTGGTTTGTTTAGCTGTTGGATTCTCTAACAATATTTCTAAAGGAAGGAAATCTTGTCTTCTATGTATTATTTTGACCCCCACCTGAATATAGTGGCTATTAAATCATACAGTGGACATTCATTTTTGTGGTTTCATCTCTTTTATTCCTGGAAGCTTATTTCTCTGTCTTTGTTTTTCTTCGCTGTTTATAACTACTTCTTATAAGAGGCCTCAGCGGCTAAGCAGGGCCAGGTCTACACAAGGTGTATCAGCAAACCGACACCAACTATGTTAGCGCTTGACTTTTAGCCGGGTCTCCAACCCCAGAATGCAGTTCTCTGAATCCACTGTGCTGCTGACCAGATCTGGGGTTGAGCACGCACAGATGGCCTCTAAACCATGGCTTTGGACGGTATTTGGTCTACAGTGACCCAGTTCATGATCTGCATTGATTCACTTCTTAATGTCCCAGAATTCCTCCGTTCTCTTCAGGACCAAAACGTTGCCCTTTACTGGCTCTGGAAATTCTTGAATACCACCAAGCCCTTCCAGACTCCCCATTCGGGGGTTCCATTATCTGTCTTTTGCCAAGGGGACATAGTAATAAGGGCAGGTCTTCTACTGAGTCAACACTAACTTCTCCCCAAATTATAGTATTTGGTTATGTCCTTCACTACCACGCCTCACCCATAAATTTAACCCTCCTAGAACATATAACAACTGCTGCAGTCACTCTTCATTCACTGCACAATGAACAGATAGGCCTAACAATGCATTTATAATCCTTTAAGTTTCTTCCGTAATGATGTTCTTTTGATTATGCAAGTAAAGGGTGAATTATTGTTCCTGTTGCAAAAGTAGAGGGTATAAAACAACTTAGAATTAGACAACTTAGAAACAGGTATTTTAAAAGGTAAATGTTTAAGAAAGCGGTTGCTTTAAATAATTAATATGTTATTTGAAAAACGTCTGAGCCATCCTGACACACGATGCCATTAACGTAGACACATTTAGTAGACACACTGCCATCGAGAAACTGCATTTCTAGGGACACTGTCTGCAAATGTCTACCAGGAAAATGACAAAGAAAGCTATTTATTCTAAAAACCAATACAGGGGTGGGCAAAAGTAGGTTTACAGTTGTGAGTACATGAAACAATTTACTCCTGTATTATTGTTTATTAATTATTGTATTATTTTTCACATGACCAACTGTAAACCTACATTTGCCTCACCCTGTATGGCTTCTCACTGGTTCCCTACTGAGCCTTCCAATAGAGAATCAACAACTGTGTAAACTTCTAGACTTATATTTTTTAAAAAATATTTTAATTGATTTTTTTAGAGAGAGAGGAGGAGAGAGGGAAAGAAACATCAATGTGCCTGAGAGTGTAACATCGATCAGCTGCCTCCTGCACGCCCCCTATTGGGGACAGAGCCTGCAACCTGGGCATGTGCCCTGACTGGGAATGAAAACAGCAACCTTTGTGTACCTGCCCACACCCACCCACCGGGAACACTGGCCAGGGCTATATTTACCCTGAACAGGAGAAACTCCGTAGTAACTTACAAAATGACTGGTCAGCATGGAGGGGAGGGGAGAGAGGGCGGGGAGGACACGTGTTCAGCTGCTATGAAGGCACATGGCACCCCATGCAGCTCTCGGTGCAGCCTCAGGCGTCCAGTGCAGAAGCGCAGGCCGGGAGGCCTTCCCTGTCCATTTTGGAAAGAGGAAGCGCCCGCCGGGCCGAGGAAGCACGAACCACCGCGCTGGTGGCTTGTCGGGTTGTTTCAGCAGCGCTGCCAGACGCTCCAAGAAGCTCTGAGTAACGGCAGACGATGGGAATTTTTAAATTTGCAAATTGAGATACGACCTTAGCCCAATGCCAACCAACTGTTTCTCTCTGGGGGTGAAGAGTCCCACTGCCAAGTATAGGGTGGAGGGTGCTTGGGAAAGTGAGGGCATCCACGGGTACAGATCTGGCCCAGAGAAGGCTAATGTATATGTCAATTTGTTTCAATTTTTCTGTTTAGTTTCCATGGTGTGGTTGAAATAGGATAATAAATCTGAAACTGAGGTTTTATGTTTTAGTCTAGTAGTTTCAACTGCCTCCTCGCTGACTTTGGAGAAGTATCCTTGATTAAAATTTAAAATAAGTAAATCTAAGGTGGTTTTATCAGATGTCAGCTTCCTTAGTTCAAAATTAATTTAATGGCACAAGCGGTGTTCAAGGCGGTGGAGGCAGAGCGCATGTCAGGGTCCCCCTCCGCTTCTGCAGCTGGTCACAGGCGCGTTGCCACGGCCCTGACTGCCCGCAGAGGAGCGATTAGGGCTGTTTCCCTGGTTCCTATTTTGATACAAACAAATGGAAAGCCACCAAAATCCCCCAGGATCTTCCCCAGAACTCGAAGGAATCCACGCAGACATTCAGAAGGGCTCAGAGCTAAATCCTTTCACAAGCAACTTACACAACAGCAACAGCTTATTCCAGAAAGTCCAGTGGAAAACGGCAAGCTTTGTCCTCAGCACCAAGGATGGTGTGGGTTATGGATGCTCACGGCACGGACTCACTGAGACAGAGGAGAGACACATACTTCGTGATGGCTTGAGATATTGCTCTCAACTGAACAGCAAGCTCAAGGGAGGATATCGAGGAGTTTGAATAAAGAGTCTTTTTGTGCCCTGGCCGGTGTTGTTCCACTGGTTGGACATTGTCCCATGCACCTACAGGTTGCCAGTGCAATTCCCGGTCAAGGCATATGCCCAGGTTGCAGGCTCGATCCCCTGAAGGGGGTATGCAGGAGACAGCTGATCAATGTTTCTCTCCCTCCCCATTCTCTCTCTCCAAAAATCAATAAAAATTCTTAAAAAAAATAAAAATAGTCTGTTTGCAAAGATCTGAGGTTTACAGGAAAGCCGACAAGGAGTGGAGCAGCACCCCAGATGTAGCAATATCAGAGAGCCTCCCCTCCCCCATCTCTGGGCCTGAAGGGGTAAGGGATGGGAGCAGTCACCAGGCCCTGGCAAGAGCTTTGGCTGAGGTTGGAATGTTGGAGGGGGCACCTTAACAAGAGCTGTGGCCTGTAGAGGTCACTGGCAAAGTGAGGCTAAGCAAGGAGGGAGCTGGGAGAATAACTTTCCTGACCTTTCTCTCTTCCCACCCTCCAGCTTGGGCCCGAAGGACCTAAACTAATGAAGGGTACAGAGTTCACCCTCTGGGGCACAGAACAGACCTGAAGGGGCAAGTAGAACATATCCGGCATACCCCAACAGGCCACCTGCTTGGGAATCAATGTACCCCAGTGGTTATAGCACATCTGATTAACAATCACTTTACATTGAAAAAAGGCCATGGGGGAGATCTATTGAAACTATTTTAAATCTTTTCTTTTTTTGCTAACTATATTTTTATTGATTTCAGAGAGGAAGGAAGAGGGAGAGGGAGAGAGATAGAAACATCAATGATGAGAGATAATCTTTGATCGGCTGCCTCCTACACCTCCCACACTGGGGATCAAGCCTGTAACCCAGGCATGTACCCTGACCAGAAATTGAACTGTAACCTCCAGTTCATAGGTTGAAGCTCAACTGCTGAGCCACGCCAGGTAGGCTAAAATCTTTCCTGAGACGGGGACACTCATACCTTCCATACCTCTTTACTCTAATTCTTTGTGTAAAGTTTCTCACTCAAATTTGGATTCCCCAAAGTTCAGATGCAGAGTGTTTTGTTAGATAGGGTCACAAAAACCTACCTCAGTGTTCTCTTCAGTCAACTAATCTTTAATTCATATGATTATTCAATTTTAAAGATATGTTAACCTAATGCTATATTCTATTGTACACATTTACAGAAATGGGTAGAATTATTTAATATACTTGTAGCTTCGATTGATCTCCTGGAATTTGATATTTGTGGAGAGTAACTGTCTTTGAACTCACTACAGTGAGCTCTACATGGGCTATTGACTTTCCGTGAAGTCTGAACATTCACCATATGCATTTGCTCATTCATCATATGTTTACTCGTGGTCCACAACATGCAAGCATTTTGCTCACTGCTGAGGTGAATGACAGTATCAGAGCAAAGAGGAATGGGGTTTTGACACATCCTTAAACAGTGTGAAGTTTTTATATGTTTAAACTTCCTTCTTTTGGACGAGATCCCACTATGCTTTCCAGTATTGACTTCTAACATTAACTATGTCCAGGAAGTATTCCAGATGCCAGGAAGTCCAGCTCCCAGCGTTCCCACTGGATCAGGATATACGGATAATCTCCACTACAACATGTAGACAGGAGCCAGATCATGGAGGCTCTTGGTACTGGACTGTGTCCAAATTACAATGGGCAACTATTGATAAGCACTGAGAGTGGAAATGACATGGCCATATCTATGTTTTAAAAAAGAACTCCCAGACTACAGCATAGAAAATGGATGGGAAGTGGCAAGAATACACATAATGATGCAAATTGCACATTATTGAATGAACCAGAATGAAAGATGGCAATGGCCTACGTTACATGGGTACAATTGGGATGGAGAGAAGCCAACTAATTCTAGTGGTATTTTGAAAGCAGAACTCTTGGACCTTCGTGATCAATTTAAAGTGAGTAGTGAGTGGGGAAGAGGAATCAAGGATGACTCCATATTTAGGGCTTAACAAACTGGATGTAAAGGGGGTAAATTTACCCAGGGTAAGGAATGATAAATATGGGGCATAGTTTATATCAGACTTTGGCATTAAGATAAAGGACATCTTATTAAAATAAACTGAAAATGTCAAATTCTATTACCATCTCTAAAGATGGTTTAGTATCATGGGAATGAACTTTTCCTTTAAAAGATGTGTAAGAACTTGCCCATAAAATCAACGCATAATAATTTTCAGTAGGCTACCTTTTCATTTTGTTGATGATTTCCTTTGCTGTGCAGAAGTTTTTAGTATGATGTTCCACTTATTTTTGTTTGTTTGTTTGTTTGGGTTTTTTTACTTCTGGTTTTAGCATCAGATTTAAAAATCATAATATATAACTTATTCTTAATTGTCCAATTTTTACCCTATAGACATATCACTTATACATCTTAGTCACATTAAAATGGAGGGGAAATGAGTATCAGACACACTAATGTGAATTCTGAAGGGTATGCTCTTACACTAAAAGGAATATCAAATTAAATTGTGATATGAATACACTTTTAGGAGCATTTAGACATATGGAATTAATTATGCCTATTACATTGATGAAGGCATTTATTCATTTTTAAAGTCACAGTTCAACTAAATATTGAGTTTTCTTCCAACAGAACCAAAGATTTAATCTGACTTCTGGTTTATTTTGTTAATTCCAAGGATGTTTTTTAGCTAGGGAATAATAAACCTTATATGACATTGCAAATTTCAAATAGAGAAGTATCAAATGACCTAAACTCTAAATTTAACAACTATGAGATGTGTTTGTGTTTTGAATGAATAGTATGAGAGAACACAATATTTCTTTTTATCTTACACTGATGACCTGTTTGAATTAATGGCAGTTCCATATGCCAATTGCAAAATGACAATGATCTATAGGAATTCAAGTGATCGATGGTCTTGGCATTTGTTTTTTATTTGTTCAAAAGCAGTACTCTTTCCGGGGCATTAAGTGACCTTTATCAAATTCAACAACTTCCCTCGGCATGATTAGTGATGAAAAACTTAATTAACGAATGTCAATAAGGCATGCATCTTTAAATCATTCAGCGGGCTGTTACAGCTTTCGAGAACAAACCTGACCAAGTTCCTTAGCATGCCACCTATGACCCTCTCACTCCTGCCTTCCATCTTCCCTGTGCACATTATACTAGTTCTATAAAACTCCATCTCCGAACCACCAAGTCTCTCTCCCGCCTCCTCCCTGCCTTTGCATCACAGCTCTCTTGTGGGACTGCTTTTGTTGTTGTTGTTGCTCTCTCCCTATTCCTTTTATCTCTTCAACTTCAACATTAAAGAATCAACTTTTAAAACTACCTCCTCGCCAGAGTTTGTTCCTTCTCTCTATAATGAAAATGAGAGGGCATTCTTATGTCTTATCTAAGCAGGTGATACTTTTCTAGTTTGTAGCACTGAGGACAAGAACTTAATGATCTGGTTGTTTGTCCACATCCCCCAATAGACTCTGCGTTTCTCCATCATGGGAATTGCCTCTCACTTACCTTTCTTGTTCGGTGCTATAATTATTTATCCGCTATCATCTCCTACCTGCTCCCTCCAAAAAATATCAATTGACAACATTTGAGGCAATGTTGACGTCATGATCTCTGGAAATTTTGAACATGTGAGTTCCGCTTCTTTGTCACTATGATGACAAAGCTTCACTTTGAAAGACCACATCAGAGTCGATAGAAAGTTGATAGAAAGTCAACATCTCTGTCCTGGTTCTGGTACTAACTAGTGGTGTGGTCAATGAATTCTGAAAATTGATGGCTTTCTCACCCAGACTCAAGTAATGATCTTAAATTGGTTCTTAAGAAGTTTGGGATATTCACAATTAAGCAATAAAATTGCCATTTGGTATGTTTGGAAAATTAGAGAGCATAGCAATACTATTTATTAGTACAGTTGAAAATAGTCACTATTTAAATATCAACGTTCCACAGTCTGAATCAGAGAAGGAAAAGAAGTTTGTTTTTCTGTGCTCTGTTCATGAAAATTGGATGTCTACACGTTTGAAGGGTCCACTTTAAAATCAAAGGCGCATTTTATTTCCCGTGCATAGGTCACTGAAGGTGTTTATGTTAGCACTCACAGGTGTATACATTAGCAGTGCATGTGCAAACTTAGTGTGGCCCTCAATTTCTGGAAGATTTCAAAGTGTAGAATTCCCAAATCCCCCTTTATCCCTCAACATACAGAACTCTCTTGTCTTGAGTTGAGGAGTTCATTTAGCTCTTTGCTCATATTGTCTGCAGCCTTTATCTAACCTTCTGTAATGTAAGCAAAGCTGTTTCCTTTGCGCTGGGCTGATCTTCCTTTGCATCTGAGAACAGGGTTGCTGACCCAGTCCTCCCGTGTGGGGCTGTGTCTGCTGTGACCATATGGGAGCTGGGGCCCGGATCATCCTGCCTGTCCAACGCTTCCAGCCTCTGGCTAATCTGCATGCGCTCTTCCTCACCGTTCTCCTGGAGACTCCAGGAATCAAAGCGACACTAATTAAGACTTAACAACTAACTATTTGGAATTAAAAAACAACAATGCTAAGGCTAATTAATTGTATTATTTTACCTTCACCTTTTAAAAATAGTTTGATTTGACCTGTATTTGATTTGATCTCTGGAGGGGTTAACAAACCCTCTCTATTCTTAGTTTCATTTTTCCAGCTTTATGTTCCCCATCCTTTTTCATTTTTGTTTTTTGGCATTTTTTCCTGATGTGATGAACTCTGCCGAACTCGGCTGTACAGAATACAATTTTATGTCCATGCTTAACTACTGTCCTCCCGGTCTTCGTTATGTGAAGTCATTTCCATCTGTTGCTACTAATGAAATGCACTTATAGATAAAATATGTCAGTAACAGCAGATGTAAGTTACACACAAACTTTCCATCTCTCCCCACTTCTGACTATGGGAGCATAGCAGAGCTTTGCAAATTTAGGGTTTCCTCAAAAACATCTTGGACTCACTAACTATAGTAGAGGGTCATCGTAAGCTTCCAAAAGAACTTCCGTAATCTGTCTAGGATGACCTCTAACTTGGCTCTTCCACTGAATGCTGGCAAGAGTCTCCATTCTCGGATTAGAAAACTGTGGTACATCTATACGATGGAATACTATGCTGCTGTAAAAAGGAAGGAACTCTTACCATTTGCAACGTCATGGATGGAACTGGAGAGCATTATGCTAAGTGAAATAAGCCAGTCAATAAAGGAAAAATACCACATGATCTCACTCATTCATGGACAATAGAGACCATTATAAACTTTTGAACAATAATAGATACAGAGGCAGAGCTGCCTCAAACAGATTGTCAAACTGCAGCGGGAAGGCCGGGGAGGGTTGGGGGGCAGGAGGTAGGGGGGTAAGAGATCAACTAAAGGACTTGTATGCATGCATATAAGCATAACCAATGGACATAAGACACTGGGGGATAGGGGAGGCTAGGGGACTGTCTAGGGCGGGGGGATAAAATGGATACATATGTAATACCCTTTGTAATACTTTAAGCAATAAAAAAAAAATTATAAAAAAAAAAATAAATAAAAAAAAAATAAAAAAATAAGGATTTCTAAAACCAAAAAAAAAAAAAAAAAAAAAAAGAGTCTCCATTCTCTAGTAGCCAAATAACCTCTAGCTTTCCCTCTAGCAATACCCACACGGTTAGCCATTTTTTAAAAATGCATTTTTATTGATTTCAGAGAGAAAGGGAGCGGGAGAGAGAGCTAGAAACATCAATGATGGCAGAGAACCATTGATCGGCTGCCTCCTGCACGCCTCCTGCTGGGGATCCAGCCCACAACCCTGAGCATGTGCCCTGACCGGGATTGAACCTGGGACCCTTCAGTCCCCAGGCTGACACCCTATCCACTGAGCCACACCAGCTAAGGCACTGTTAGCCATTTTTAAATGCAATTTTTTCCTCTCAGACACTACAGTCCACCAGCCTTCCTGGTGACGTAGAAGAGCTAGCAGCATCTGTCGGCAGCAATCACACTAACAGTAGCTCAGAGGGAAATGTTAGTGCTCCCCAGGAAGAGCTTGTCTCTTTCAGGTCCCTGCAAAGCATGCGCCTTTAGAGTAACTTCATTACTAATACCCCCACATTCTCGTCTGATTGCTCTATATGGGGCCATCTTTCTCCCGCCCTCTAGCTTTGCATGGCTTCCCGTGGATTCTGGCTGTCCTACGTCCCCAGGACGGACCCCACTCTGACTGCACCGGAGGTAATTTACATGAAAGTGTCGACTCATGGATTCACTCTTGGTAGGAGGAAATGTGGAATCTTAAAGAGGATTTTTCATTTCTGATATCTCAAATATAAATGCAAAGATAGGTCTTGGGTAACTAGCGGGACAGCTAAGTAGATGGATAAAGAGATATGCAGATAAAAAATCTTTTTGATGCCTCTTGGGTCCTCATATTATTTCCTCACACTAAAGAGGCAGATCACAGGCTCAACATTGGGTGCCCCAGTTACGGAAGCTTGAATAATTCATTATCACATAAATAAACGCTGAAAACTCCTGTGTCTGCTGATGCGCAATACAGGCATCATTGTGAATAGCAAGTCTTTAAAAACATGTTTTGTAATATGTTTAAATAAAAAATGCGATTTTTAAATTGTCTCAATATCAGTATATCTGACCTCAGCCAGTAGTTCAGATTCCTCATTGAACAGGCTGCCATTTTTGTGCCTGAAAATTATAACTAAAACAACAAAGAAGAGCATCTTCAACTATTTCAGCCTTCTCTGTGAGACAACTGACGCTTTTCTTTTTGGAATACAGCTGAGTTTCTTAAGGGCACAGTCCCACTGATATTGTAATACATTGCATGGAAACATAGTGCTGGTTTCTTTAATTTTTCTAACCGGGTATGACTTTCCAATTGTCTCTTCCCATCGTCATCTAAGAGTCTCTTGTTTATGTTAATAGTGGGTGCTATTGTTGGTAAGCTACTTGTAACAAACCAGTCAAACAAAAAGGCATGAATTCTGCAGATGGTGGAGTAATTCAGTGGGATAATCTGCATAAGCAGATTCACATTTTCATAGAAAACATTTTAATTTAATGTTTGGCTTTGATCACTAGCTTACTGCACATCCCTAATTTTTTTTCCATCTAGTTCCCACCTTCTTTTTAATTAAAAATTGTGCTTAGTGATTAATCTTTTTCCAAATAACAACATGGTTATATTGTGCTATGTTATATGGTACAGATTTCCCATCATTATAATTTTACTCAGACATATAGCTTCATGTCTCCTGCCCCTCTTAGTGAAACACTGTTCACTGTGAAGGAAAAGCAAACAATCTGATCTTAGCTTATATTTTATTCATCCAAACAGAAAGAGCAGGGTCTCTGGTCAGGCATGTGATGAGTCTGAAGTCACCACTTCATTCTAACCAGTGAAGAGCTGAACAAACTAAAAAACCAACTCAGATCCATCAGAGAAGTGAGGTCACAGGGCAAACTGCTACCCCAAACTGTACCCGAGGAATTGCTGGGTATTAGAAAAATCTGCTTCCAGTGGGGGAGAGGAGAAGAAACCTCTTTGAAATAAATCAGAGCATTTTGTTCTTTACTGTTGTACCAAAGCATTAGACTACAGAGGGTTGTTTTTTGTTGTTTTGTTTTAAAAGCCTAACCTAACTGAATTAACTCAATTCCAGCTCTTTTGAGGGCTTATATGGGGGAAAGAATTACCCAACTCCAACCCCCTCTAGCCATCCTTTTCCATGGGGGTTAGGGGATAGGGAGGGCCTGAGCAGCCCAGGTGACGTTCACAGTTCAAGGGTATAGGTTCCCCGAAAGACTGAGACCTAGTCATATGATTATAGACGATGTCCTCTCTCCTGACACCTTACCATTCCATTGCTGATTAGGTGCTGCAGCGCATTTTGTCCAGTACGTATGTCCGCCTTTCAACACGAAAATGCAAGCAAACAGTTTGTAGAGACCGAACAAGCATCAGAGTCAGAGTCAGATATGGCAGGGACGTTAGAATTATTATATCAAGAGATTTTAAAAGTATGATTAATGGAATAAAGGATTTAATGGAAAAAGTAGGCAACATGGAAGAACAGATAGATAATGTAAGCAAAGAGATGGAAATTCTAAGAATAAGAAATGCTAGAAACAAAAAAACAAAACAAAACACGGTAACATAAATGAAGAATACCTTTGAAGGGTTTATTAGCATACATATGGCTGAGGGAAGAATCACTGAGCTTGAAAATATAACAGTAAGTTAACTCCCCAAACTGAAAAGCCAAAGAGAAAGAATACTGAAAAAAAATCCCCAAGCATCTATTGACAACAGTCTATAATTTATAAATTTATAGCAGCGAATGCATGCATTAGAAATGAAGAGAGATCAGCCCTAGCTGGTTTGGCTCAGTGGATAGAGCGTTGGCCTGCGGACCAAAGGTCCGGGGTTCAATTCCAGTCAAGAGCACGTACCTCAGGTGCAGGCTCCTCCCCAGCCCTGGCCCTTGTTGGGACATGTGCAAGAGACAACCAACTGATGTGTTTCACATTGATATTACTCTCTGTCTTTCCCTCTCTCTTCCACTCTCTCTAAAACTCAATGGAAAAATATCCTCAGGTGAGGATTAAAAAAAAAAAAAGAAATAGATCTAAAATCAAGTTTTTACCTTAGGGGACTAGAAAAAGAAAAGCAAATTAAATCCAAAGTAAACAGAAGAAAAGCAATGGTAAACATTAGAACAGAAATCAATGGAATTTAAAATAAGAAATCAATAGAGAAAATCAAGAAAACAAAAAGCTGACTTTTCAAAAAGATCATTAAAATGGATAAGCCTCTAACCAGACTATGAAAAATAGAGAAAAGACACAAATTACAAATATCAGAAATAAAAAAGGGGACATCATTATAAACCCCACTGACATTAAAAGAATCATAAACACTGTGATCAACTCTATGCTCACACGTTTGATAACCCAAATGAAATGGACCAAATCCTTGAAAGACACAATCTACAAAACTCATGCAAGAGGAAATAGAAAATCAGTATAGGCCTATGTTCATTAAAGAAATTGAGTCAATAATTAGTAAACTTCCAAAACTTAGAGCACCAGTCACAGATGGTTTCACTGGTGACTTTTCCAAAACATACCAGTTCTCTACGAGCTCATCAAGAAGATCGCAGCCGCAGTAACAAATCACCAATCCTGGAGGGGGGACTATAAATAACAGCAATTTATTTCCCAGTTTCTGGGTTCTGAAGACCAAGATCGGGGTGGTAGCATGGTCGGGTTCTGGTGAGGACCCACGTCCACCCGTGGCAGGAGCTGAGAGGAAGCCAGCTCTCAGGTGACTCTCGCAAGAGCACTAATTGCATTAATGGGGGGTAGGGGGGTGGGGAGGTGGGGGGGGGGACCTTCCTGAGGTCTCACCTCCTGGCACCATCACCCTGTGGCGGAGGGATTTTTACATGTGAATGTGAAGGGGACACAAACAGCCCGCACAAGTTGCCAACAAGTAACCATCTTGCTTGTCATCGTTCCTATCCAACTGTGGTTTTAAGATTGAGGAAAGTTCATTTCTATTCCGTTTGGTCTGTTTGTTATTTATTTCTTTAGCTCCCATCGTTTAGTGCATCAGCACAAAGCATGAAATTATTTCATAGTCCTAAGTGGGAAATGTTAATTCCATTCATATATGTAGATAAATATAGAGGAAGAGGCTTTTAAAAATAATTTTCATTAAATAAATAAGTAAGTAAGTAAGTAAGTAAATAAATAAATAAATAATAATTTTCACAAGAGCCAGAAATAGAGAGAATACATGGAGGGAAGTGACTGAAATGTTACCACTGCGCCTGGAAGCAGTAAGCCCCGCCCTGGACCTGACAGAGAGCAGCTGCTCTGGGTCTCTAGGAAGGAGGTCTTTGGACCTCGATAGGAGTATGTTTCAGCAAAGAGATTCTAACAGGAAGTTGGTTAGACTTGAATAGCAAGTTATTGATCTTTTGCCATTTCACCAGGCAGACCTATGGCTCTCAAGTTTTCAGGTGCATCAGAATAGCCTGGAGGGTTTATTAAAACCAGACCCCTGGGCCCCAGCAGACCCGGATTTGCCTGACTCAGTCAGTCGGGGGAGGGGGGTGAGGGGGGGGGGCTTGCCTTTCTTGCCGGTTCCCAGGATGCTGATGCTCCGGGTCGGGGACCACCCATTGAGGACCAGGGGTGTAGAATATATACACCGGATCGAATGCACACGTGTCCCCACAATGCACTCCATTACGTTCTGTGCCAACAGAGACCCTCGTTCTTACTGTAGGATAAATGGCTCTTCAGATGTGAATTAATTTGTCAAAAGTGGGCTTGTCCTATAGAGCAGTGACTTTTTGTACAAGAAAAATGATAGCAGAGGGTGCCTGGGCCTCAGCCCTCTCACCCTCCTGCGCTCAGTGCCCGGGCTGATCAACCCCCAGGAGAGGCCGCTTTCCTCCTCTCTGTGGCAGGATGACGCCCACCTCCCAAAGCTGCGGAGAGTATCACGTGGACGAGGAAGGGGAAAGGGCCTTGCGAACGGCAGGGCATTCTACAGATGTGACAGTTCATTAGTGTTGATCTCACTATGGGCGTGAGAATGACTTCCGGTCTCCCAACTCCGGACAGAGAGAAGGCCCACCGTAGCGGCGAGTTCTGCTGACTGGCAGTAAGCAGTCAGTCACCATTTGCAGACTGATTGATACAATAAGACAGACTCCATGCTCGGGAAGATTTCTTACAATATACAGGTAAATTAACTGAGACGACTCTGCTATTCATGCTGACAGAAAACTAAGAGAAAGTCATGGAACGCTATTGAAATAGTATCTATTAAGGGCTTACTCTCTATCAAGCTCCATGAACGATCATTCCTTGTTCACATTTTAAGTTTCAAACACCAAACACCAAATGAATTCCCCATTTGAGGCTCAATGGATCAACAGGATAGAGAATTTAGCCTAGGTAACTCTGCTTTAAATTTGAATTTATTCAGTCTAAAGCCTCAAACATTGTACTGCTATAGTTACATTTCTAGTTCTAACCCGGTGATCTAAACAAAAAAAACTTAATTGAAAGAAATAAAATTGCAGCGTAATATAAATCTAGCAATACAAGTGTGTATGATCTCATTTATTTATATTTTAAAAATCCCTTGTACATGGCATTTATGAAGAAATGAGAAACAGAAATGATGGGTATCAGTTGATAGAAGTTACTTTTAAGGGAAGAATAGGGGAATTATAACATTTAATTTCGTACATTTCTTTTTTTAAAAATAAGTCTTTATTATTCAGATTATTATAGTTGTTTCTCTTTTTTCCCCCCATGGCTCTCCTCCACCCGGTTCCCACCCCACCCATGCCCTTACCCCACCCCCATTGTCCTCATCCATAGGTGTTTGATTTTTGTCCAGTCTCTTCCCACACCCCCCACACTCCCTTTCCCCCGAGAATTGTCAGTCCACTCCCTTTCTATGTCCCTGATTCTATTCTATTCACCAGTTTATTCTGTTCATCATATTTTTACTCACTTGATTTTTAGATTCACTTGTTGATATATGTTTTTGTTGTCACATTGTTGTTCATAATTTTTATCTTTACCTTTTTCTTTTTCTTCCTCTTCTTAAAGAATACCCTTCAGCATTTCATATAATACTGGTTTGATGGTGATGAACTCCTTTAACTTTTTCTTATCTATAAAGCTCTTTATCTGACCTTCAATTCTAAATGATAGCTTTGCTGGCTAGAGTAATCTTGGTTGTAGGTTCTTGCTTTTCATCACTTGAATATTTCTTGCCACTCCCTTCTGGCCTGCATGGTTTCTGTTGAGAAATCAGCTGACAGTCATATGAGTACTCCCTTGTAGGTAACTAACTGTTTTCCTCTTGCTGCTTTTAAGATTCTCTGTTTGTCTTTTGCCCTTGGCATTTTAATTATGATGTGTCTTGGTGTGGTACTCTTTGGATTCCTTTTGTTTGGAGTTCTCTGTGCTTCCTGGACTTGTAAGTCTATTTCTTTCACCAGGTAGGGGAAGTTTTCTGTCATTATTTCTTCAAATAGGTTTTCAATATCTTGCTCTCTCACTCTTCTTCTGGCACCCCCATAATTCAGATGTTGGTTCACTTGAAGTTGTCCCAGAGGCTCCTTACACTATCTTCATATTTTGGATTCTTTTTTCTTTTCCGGTTGGGTGTTTTTTGCTTCTTCATATTTCAAATCTTTGACTTGATTCTTGGGATCCTATAGTCTGCTGTTGGATCTCTGTATATCATTCTTTATTTCAGTCAGTGTATGCTTAATTTCTAATTGGTCCTTTTTCATATCCTTGAGGGTCTCACTAAATTTCTTAGAGGTTTCTAAAAGATTCTTGAGAAACCTTATAACCGTGGTTTTTAATTCTACATCCAGTAGTTTGCTTTCCTCCATTTCTTTTATTTGTGACATGTTTCTTTGTCCCCACATTTTAGCTGCTTCCCTGTGTTGGTAGAGTGGCTTTGTGTGCTAGGTGTCCTATAGGGCCCAGTGGCTCAGCCTCCCCAGTCACCTGAGGTGGACGCTCTTGGTGCACCCTTTTGTTGGCTGTGTGCACAGTCTTGTTGTAGTTAAGCCTTGATTACTGTTGGTATCACTGGGAGAAATTGACCTCCAGACCAATTGGCTGTGAGGACCAGTTGTGTCCACAATGGGAGAACTGCTGTGCTGGAAACACCCTTATGGGGCAGGACTTGCTTCAGTAGGGCTTTGGTGCTCACTGAGTCTGCCCCTTGAGTGTGTCTCTTATGGATCTGAAGAGTTGTAATCTGGTGTGGTCTCACTTTGACCACTGGGTACACTGGCTCTAGGATCTCCAAGGAGGTGCAAAGTCAGCCATTGCCTGAGGCCACCCAGCAGGAGCTACAGAGAGATCTGCAGATTCCTCTTCTTTGTTTGGGGTTTGGAGGTGCCCAGATGAGGTGCAGCTGTGAAGCAATGCAGGCTGCTGATGAGCCTTAGGCCTTCTTTTGGAAGCTCTGTGGTTCTTCGACCCAGCTGCAGTTTGTTAGGTTAGGTTGCAAAAGGCCAGGCCATTCATATGCAAAAGCCTCCACGCACAGCTTGGGTGGGGTTGTAAATTGGGTGAGGTGTGGTCTCAGGGAATCACAGGGTGGTGCAAACAGCAATGGTTGCCTGTCAGCCCTGCCCCGATAGGTCCCTGGGCTTCTGTGTCCCGAGGCCCCATCCAGGAACCATGAATGCTGCGAGCACCTCTGAGAGAAAGCCACCCTCGTGTTCTGGCCTGATGTCAGTCCAGTTTCTCCCCTGAGTCTGGGTCCCCAGAGTCTCACCCGGAACTGGAGTTCAGAGCAGTCGGGAATTTGTAACTCCCTCCTGATTGAAAAAGACCACAGCGTACCCAGTTGCCAGCCCGTTTCACACTCTTCCGTACCTCCGTTCTTCCGCACCTCTGCACCTCCTACCGGTTTCAATGTGCTTTTTTCTTTCCCTCCAGTTGTCGAACTTCCACTCAGCCAGCCTTCCCGTGGTTCTGGATGATATCCGTTTTGTCTTTTAGTTGTAGTTTTGATGTGGCTGTGGGAGGCAGCAATTACAGGCGTTTACCTATGCCACCATCTTGGTTCTCCCTGATTTTGTACATTTCGACATTGTTTATATCTTACAGCAATACTCATGTATATAGGAATTGTGTACTGAGCACCATTAGTAAGTAAATGATCACTTAAATATATATTTAAAATTAATACACTCATAGGGACTCCTGTCTAGAAAGTATTTTCCCACAGGATGAATGTGTATTTCTCTCCCAAAATATCAACCTGTGAGTGAATCAATAGGCCCCCTGTCCCTGCTGAAACGGAATCCCAGCCCACTTCCTCCATTATTTTCCTTCACGGTGCCCACAGGGTCCCGTGCTCTGTGTCAAATGCTCGAGTACTGGGCTTCCCTTCGAGTGGTCAGTGGAAGTGATGTCTAATCAGCAACAACGTCCCCAGCAGGCTTCCTGCCTGTAATTTACTTCCCACTGATTCTCAGGGAGGTGATTTCGCAGTGAAGATCCAGTCACTGTTAATCAGGTCTCTTGATTTCTTTCTGAAATCCATAGGAAGGCAGCGTCGCAACAACACCCTATCCGGTGGCTGTAGGAACTTCAGCAGTTGTTCAAGCCTGGTCTGGGCAGATCCTTGCCCTGGGCAGATGGCTGGGAAGAGCAGAGCATGACACAGACCACGTGGTCTGCACTGTGTGCACGCCCAGGACATGGAGCCGGAGGGAGGAACGCCAGGTCTGAGCGCAAGGGGAGAAATCAGAATGGAGCGCAAGGCGGGGTCAGAAAGGAGCAGGGAAATCAGGAGAGTGAAGAGAAGGAGAAGTGAGATGGTTGCATCCCCTCCGGTAGAAAAGGAAAACGGAAAGGTTTGAGGGTCGATGAGTCTAGCTCTGAAATTTAAATTATAATGTTAAAATGAAAAGATGCCAAAGGTTGCTGAAGTCATCCTGGACAGAGGATGCTATGGCCCACATGCCCCCCTCTCCTCCCCACCTCAGAGCTGCTGGGTTGATGATCATATTCCATGGTCATCGTTGATCCCAGTGTCAGTATCCATTCTAGATACCTGGCTGTTCAAAGGCAGAAATTCATCTCTTCCTCTCAGTTTTGCAACGATCGCTGTATGGCCCAGATTTCGTGAATATGTTGAATAAATGAACGACAGTTAATCTTGGTGTTTAAAGTGAGTTCCTGAAACAACCTAACCCTAAAAGGTGTTCAGAGTTCTTTTAGAAAAATCCTGGACGCTACTATACTAGGCCCTATATTTTTCAATTCTGCTATTTAGAATTCTGCATATTCTACTCTGCTTACAATGTCCTTGATTCTGTTCCTTCTAATGGAATCCCTAACGTGTCCTGTCTTTTCCTTTTTTTCTCTGATTGGCTTCCAAAGCCACCTTCCTAACTCTAAGCTGTGCTGCCTAATTGTCAGTGCAGGAAAATGTGTCCATCCCTTTGTTTTGCTCCTACTTTATCTTAAACCAAAATAAAATGAAATTGAAGGAAACGTGTCAAGGTAACTTCAGAGAACAGGACTCTGAAAGAAGATTGCTGCCAGCAGATTCTTTTTCTGAGCCAGAGAAAATCACTATGATTTTGTTTTCCTTTGTGTGACTCCTTTTCTACACATCGATTGTCGCTGTGGCCAGTCATAGAAGGAAAGGGAGAAGCCATTATAGGACAAGCAGGTGACTTGGGCCACAGAGGAATTCCGGACCCACCCACCACCATAGAAGTCAAGAAACTGGGAGGCTAGGGAGAGACGAGGAAAGAACAATTGAAGGCCATTCTGAGCAAGAGACCAGGCCTAATAAGCAGATGCCAGATGGAAGTCCAGTCCATTCCGAATGGAATCTGGGGCAGGAAGAGAAAAGCCGTTTGTGTAAATGAATTAACTTTATAGACAATTATAATGCCACACAGATCCAACTTCACAATCTCAGCATCAAACAGCAATCAGTCTTCGAGCCCGAATCAGACCTCCTCATGAATTCTTCCATAGCCCTGGAGTGATATGTCATTGCTTTTTTCTGAGCTCCTTTAGTTCTCAGGGTTTGTACCTCCCATTAGAGAGCCAGCAATTACTTCTTTGTGCCTGGTTATTTTTCATGCGTGAAGTGTAATCTCTTCTGCTGGATTATAATATTTATTTATTTATTTATTTATTTATTTATTTATTTATTTATTTGAAATATCAACGTTGTTCATCTCTTACATTATAAATATAAAATTACTGGGATAATAATTATCATGATATAATCATAGGATGATATCAAAAGCCCTCATATGAATAACATTGTTAGGCAAAGTTTAACTTTTGTTCAGTATTATGTTCCCTAAATAAATAAATGAGTTTGCTTGGAAATGCACAAGAGAATTATCATGCATGAATATTGTTTGGGAAGGGCTTAAAATCTTGCTGAATTTAGAAAAAAAAAAT
Source organism: Myotis daubentonii (assembly GCF_963259705.1). Taxonomy (NCBI): domain Eukaryota; kingdom Metazoa; phylum Chordata; class Mammalia; order Chiroptera; family Vespertilionidae; genus Myotis; species Myotis daubentonii. The sequence continues at coordinate 113,764,830 of NC_081843.1, forward strand.
GTATACATGAAAATAAAGAGAAAGTAGGTGGAAAACTAAGCAATGCTAGTGACAAATTTAGTGAGACTTGGATCAATAGAGAGCTACCTGGTTAGAGAAGGATGCTGGGAAGCTGTAGCGAAGGCACAGTGCTCCGCCCACCCCATCACATGACCTGCTTTGCACTCACATACTCCCCTGAGCTTCGCTTCCCAACAGCCTGCCTCAAGGTGTCTTTGCCTGAGGAAAGCTGGGATTGCCCACCTCCAACCCCTAGCCCTGAATCAATGCCTTCGGGCCCCCTGGGTCCTGCACCAGGGACCAGACAGTTCCGGAGGTGCCCTGACACTGTGTCTAGAGCTCCCCTGTGGGGCTGAGCTCCCTTGACCCTCTATGGGATGACATTCCACATGGCTCCCTTGCTTGGCCCCTCCTCAAGCTAATCCTGGTTGCTCCTCCCCTACCTACCTTTTCTTGGACCTTCCTAATCAACCACTTCCAGACAAAGCTCCTCTGCATCTGCCTCGGGGGAACTTAGCCTAAAGCAGAGAGGTGACATTGAACTGGGTGTTTAATGTGTTTAGGGGAGCTGTGTTGAAAGGTGCATTCAGGGGGAGAGTGTCATAGGCGCGCGCATGGGGAGGTGGGGTTTGCATTCTGTATGGAGATGTCAGAGGAGAAAACAGACTTCCTGGTAACAATGAGGGTGTAAAGCCAGGGGGGCATCATGCAGTGGAGGGGGACAACAGGGCAAAATCAGATCAGGCAAATTGTGAAGGAAAAAGAAAAACTTACACTTGATGTTGTAGAGCAGTGGTTCTCAACCTTCCTAATGCCGCGATCCTTTCATACAGTTCCTCATGTGGTGGTGACCCCCAATTTCATTGTTACAAGTTGAACATAGTTAAAGCATAGTGATGAATCACAAAAACAATATGTAATTATATATGTGCTTTCCGATGGTCTTAGGCGACCCCTGTGAAAGGGTCGTTCGACCCCCAAAGGGGTCGCGACCCACAGGTTGAGGACCGCTGCTGTAGAGAGTAGACACTGGTTTGAGTTCCTAAGCAGAAGAGCATGAGAAAAGTAGGTTTTCCAATTTGCATATTTTTAAAACATAGTCGCAGAAGCCGAGTCTCTGTAGCTGCTATGCAAAAAACAGATTCTCTGGCCAGCTGGCCTGGCTCAGTGGTTGAGGGTTGACCTATGAACCAGGAGGTCAAGGTTCAATTCCCAGTCAGGGCACATGCCTGGGTTGCGGGCTTGATCACCAGTAGGGGGCATGCAGGAGGCAGCCAATCAATAATTCTCTCTTGTCATTGATGTTTCTTTCTCTCTCTCTCTCTCTCTCTCTCTCTCTCTCTCTCTCTCTCTCTCTCTCTCCCCTTCTTCTCTGAAATCAGTAAAAATATATTTAAAAAAAAAAGATTTTCTGGCCAAATCAAGTTCTAGCCAATTAATGATTCCCAAATGATTATGGGCCTATGGAAGCGGGGGTCAAGGGTTAGCTTTGGATTTTTAAATTTCCAATCTTTTCCATGTTGAGAACGACACTACCTGGAGTGTCGTGCTGTTCAGAGTGTGGCCCACCTGCCGGCCAAGAATCCGCCTGTGCCTGATCAAGCCTTTCCTGAACACGCTCCCCACTGAACACGGCAGGGAAGCCGTTCTCATTAACACCGCACAGACATGGTTTCCGATAAACAGACTGGAGGAAATGTGGCTTAGGAAGCTCTGGGGAGGGGTAGAGACTGGATGCAGGCCAAGAGCTTTGTTAGGGACAAGACTCGACTGGCGGCTGGAGAAATGTCAAGGAAAATGAGAATTGGGATCATCTAAAAAAGTCATTGCATGTCCCGAGCGGCGAGGGAGGAAGGGGAAAAGGACCGGCGTTTTCCAGCCCCGCTGCAGCGTGTGAGTAACAGAAACGACAGCCTAGTGGTGGGCATCGCCTCGGGCCTCAGTGGCTGGAAGCTCGTGGGAAACAGGCAACTGGGTGGCATCTTAAAGTGGAAAATTAACTTACAATGGAACGATTCAGTCCGCCCGGTGACATTGTCCAGCATCACTTTAGTTTCAGTCTTAAGCTCAAGTAACATAAGGATGAGAAGTTTTAAGCATTTCCTAGGTAGGCTGAGCAGGACTGTGTTTTTCTTGGTTTTTCCAAATTTTAATAAGCATCTGAAACACTAGGAGATTGGGTTAACACGCAGGTTTCAGCCTGGTAGGTCTAGGTCCATGGTCGGCAAACTGCGGCTCTCGAGCCACATGGGGCTCTTTGGCCCCTTGAGTGTGGCTCTTCCTAAGCCTTAGGAGTGCCCTAATTAAGTTAATAACCATGTACCTACCTATATAGTTTAAGTTTAAAAAATGTGGCTCTCCAGAAATCGGCCCGAACCAATATGCTCAATTAATATTTGACAAAGGAGGCAAGAACATACAATGGAGCCAAGATAGTCTCTTCAATAAATGGTGTTGGGAAAATTGGACAGATATATGCAAGAAAATGAAACTAGACCACCAACTTACACCATACACAAAAATAAACTCAAAATGGATAAAGGACTTAAATGTACGACAGGATACCATAAAAATTCTAGAAGAATCCAAAGGCAAGAAAATCTCAGACATATGCCGAAGCAATTTCTTCACTGATACAGCTCCTAGGGCACTTGAAACTAAAGAAAAAATGAACAAATGGGACTACATCAAAATAAAAAGCTTCTGCACAGCAAAAGAAACCATCAACAAAACAACGAGAAAACCCACTGTGTGGGAAAACATATTTGCCAATGACATATCTGATAAGGGCCTAATCTCCAAAATTTATAGGGAACTCATACAACTTAACAAAAGGAAGATAAACAATCCAATCAAAAAATGGGCAAAGGACCTAAATAGACACCTTTCAAAAGAGGACATTCAGAAAGCCAAGAGACATATGAAAACATGCTCAAAGTCACTAATCATCCGAGAGATGCAAATCAAAACAGCAATGAGGTACCATCTCACACCTGTCAGACTGGCTATCATCAACAAATCAACAAACGACAAGTGCTGGAGAGGATGTGGAGAAAAAGGAACACTTGTGCACTGCTGGTGGGAATGCAGACTGGTGCAGCCACTATGGAAGACAGTATGGAGTTTCCTTAAAAAACTGAAAATGGAACTCCCATTTGACCCTGTGATCCCACTTCTAGGAATACATCCCAAGAAACCAGAAACACCAATCAGAAAGGATATATGCACCCCTATGTTCATAGCAGCACAATTCACCATAGCTAAGATCTGGAAACAGCCTAAGTGCCTATCAGTAGATGAATGGATTAGAAAACTGTGGTACATCTACACGATGCAATACTATGCTGCTGTAAAAAGGAAGGAACTCTTACCATTTGCAACGTCATGGATGGAACTGGAGAGCATTATGCTAAGTGAAATAAGCCAGTCAATAAAGGAAAAATACCACATGATCTCACTCATTCATGGACAATAGAGACCATTATAAACTTTTGAACAATAATAGATACAGAGGCAGAGCTGCCTCAAACAGATTGTCAAACTGCAGCGGGAAGGCCGGGGAGGGTTGGGGGGCAGGAGGTAGGGGGGTAAGAGATCAACTAAAGGACTTGTATGCATGCATATAAGCATAACCAATGGACATAAGACACTGGGTGATAGGGGAGGCTAGGGGACTGTCTAGGGCGGGGGGATAAAATGGATACATATGTAATACCCTTTGTAATACTTTAAGCAATAAAAAAAAAAAATGTGGCTCTCAAAAGAAATTTCAATTGTTGTACTGTTGATATTTGGCTCTGTTGACTAATGAGTTTGCGGACCACTGGTCTAGGTGGAGCCTGAGGTGTTGCAGGTCTACCCAGCTCCCAGGTGGTGCAAGGTGGCTGGTCCAAGGACCACACTCTGAGCATCAAAGATAAGAGGATCAAAGATCAGGTCCAGGTGATGATGGAAATGCAGAGATTCTAGAATTATAGTAGACATTGCATTCTCTCTCTGTTATATTTGTTCATTCACTTTTTTTTAATGAGAGTATTCACTGTCAGGTGAGCATGTGAGAGAAGGAATGATATGGAGAAAAGGTTGGGTAAAGGGAATTTAAATGAGATACAAAGACCCGTAGGAAGCTCTAGTGAAGACTAATGGGGTGCTTTCAGAATGAGAGTGGTACAAGTGGGAGGTTCCACGGCTAATTGACAAGGTTTGCTAGGGAAAAAGAACACTTTATTAAGATATATTTTTAACATATTCTTCATTCTGCGTTCTTTTCCTTACTGTTAATTTTATACCTGCTGTGGGCTGAGAAATATGAATAAGATTTCCCTTTAATGGCAATGTTACCTAAAGCCAACTACACCAGACTCTTTCTTCTCTATTATATTTTGTTATTTCAATAAACCTCAATCTCTAAGGAAATTTTCAACAATATTCCCTTCATTGTCATGTTAGTAGTACTTTCTTAATTCTAAAAGCACAAGCCAATGTTAAGGAATAAGAAAAAGAGCATTTTTTTTTCAATCATTTGTATTCAGAACACAATGGCAAAATAGAAATAGTGATTTTCATTGCTTTTCAGATATAACTTTGTTACTTTGTGGAAACAAAACCAAGGAGATTTAAATACCAAACCTTTGACAGTCTGTGGTTACTGAAATAGCAAAAATGAAAATATAAGCTCTATCCTTCTGTTTTGCATAAGAGGAACCTATGGACTGTATCTGACTGTTTTAACCCAGAGGCCCACCTTAATAAGGGAGTAATAAAAGTAACTGTTCATTTTCAAAGTCTCATGTCACTACAGGATGTTATACATAAAACAAGTTCTCATTTTACTTTTAAAATATGGCTATACCTTAATTATATATGCAATGTATTTTTAAGAAGATTTATAGGTAAACTTTCTATTATATTATTAGCCAGCCATGGCTTCCTCTATGGATTAAAGAATTAAAACTTTAATGGCAAATTCATGGTTCAGGAACTACACAGCTTCCTCTTTCTTCAGAGTGACTGAGTACATATATTTAGCTCTTTTCAAGATCATGCCCCATAAAATTCATTGCATTTACATGAACAAAGTGAGCAGTGTATGTTAATTTTCTCAGTCTAAGAAAAAGGTAAGAAAACTCACAACTTTGAGTGTCTACAGTGTCCCAGATACAAGTGAAGGTGCTTTTACAGGGTGCTTTCATCTCATAAAACAGTAAAAAGATAGAAATTTAGCCCTAGCTGGTTTGTCTCCGTGGATAGAGCGTCGGCCTGCAGACTGAAGGGCCCAGTGTTCAATTCCAGTCAAGGGCACATGCCAAGGTTCTGGGCTTGATCCCCAGTAGGGCATGTGCAGGAGGCAACTGATCATGATTTCTCTCTCATCATTGATGTTTCTGTTGCTCTCTCCCTCTCCCTTCCTCTCTGAAATTAATAAAAATAAAAAATAAAATAAAAGGATAGAAAATTATAAAACAACTTTAAATAATCAGAGTTAAAATCACTGTTAAAAAATTTCAGTTTAAGAAACACAATTTACTGTGATCAGTAATTACTGTGTTCCTCACAGGAAATGTGGTACTTGATTAGTGAACCAAGATGCCAAACAGGAAGTCCACACGGGATGGGGGCCCACCAGATGCCCGCTGTAAGCCCAGACCGTTGCCCATGGGCCCGAGAATTTGGCACGGAATTCGGCTGAGCTGGAAGGTCTCCTGAACACTTGACTTGAGCTTGAAAACCCCTTTGGTCATAGACACTTCATGTTTGAGCAGCTCAGTCTCTAAGAACTGAGTCAACAGAGAACCAAGCTGGCAGCGCAGGTACACACAGGCACTCACCGCCTCCCACAACCACATCAAAATCCAACCAAAATCCAGAACCACCGTCACTCAGAACCACCTGCCATCTGGCTGATGGAGGTCCTACAACTAGGGAGGTAGAGGAAAGCACACGGGCATGGCAGGAGGGGCGGAGGCGGGCAGGGGGCTAGTCGGACACCGGCGTGTGTGGTGTTTCTAGTTGAGGGGAGAGCCTGGCTGCGGAGGCCGCCTGCCCTGAAGAAGGGGTAACCACAGACCTCGTATGCACGTGTGCCTCACCTACGGGCACAGACAACAGGGTGGTGAAGGCCTGGGGCAGGCAGGAGCCGGGGGAGGGGGGGCAGAAGGACATCTGTAATGCTTTCATCAATAAAGATTTTTTTTAAAAGACTGAATTAATGAAGGACTCAATACCTATAGAAAAATTTTAAAATAGAAGTTATCCAACCATCATGGAAATAAACTAGAATGAGAGTTCTTGAAAAACATAAAACGGGTAAAGCAAATAAAATAAGGAGAGTTTTTGAATTGTATCTGCAATCCTATGAGTCAAGAATTTCGTGGCTGAAGAGTTAGTTCACACATGTTTGTGTTGCTCCCTCCTTGGGATCATGGCTGTAACAACACAGAAAGCCTTCGGCGGAGCCGTTTCTGGCAGAGTCCCCTCCCTCACCCCACAGGCTTCAGGCTGGAGCACTCATTGTGCTTTGTCTGGCGCATTAGCAAATTTACATGGAAATCATTAAGTTGCCTTTAGATTCTACCAGAAACTGTGTGTGCCAAACTGCGTTCAAAGTTTCCAGCAGGTACTGCTTAGTACAGCTGTAGACGGAGCAGAAAGAAAATAGTCGGACTTAAGTTAGATTTTTTTCTTTTATGATTAGATTGAAACATGTCTTTGAACTGTCTCTTAAACTGTGAATTATTCTTATTCTCTGTAAACATTAGCCTATCCTCTACTAAAATGTCCTTTTTGTCCCCTGTGGGGTTGCTAAAGTTCCCGCTAATTTATTTTAGATACAACTTTTCAAACTACAGTCAAACTTTGTTTTATGAAAGATATTTTTTTCCAGGAATTTCAGAAAATACACTGAGTTTTTTAGGTTCACACCAAGAAAGCACAGTGTCCATAATTACCAAACATGATTAAGAAAAAAGGACTGAAGTGCTAATATGTCTGAGTGTCAGCAATGCCCCATGTCAGCCATGGGGAAGCACCTGACATCTACCATCTCATGAAATCCTCAAAACAACATCATGAGATGAATTCTATTGTTGTTCTCCTATGTTACCAATAAAATTTTTATTTTTTCCTTCATTTTTAAGAAAATATTTTTGAAAAATATTATCCTTTTCTATGTAAAAAGAAAATCAAGTTATTCATAAAAGTGCAAAGAAAAAAACAAAACAAAATATCTCCAAAATCTTCCACACAGGAAAAAAAATAGATATTAATATTTGCTAAAAATATTCTAAACATTTTTTTGCATGTTTACAAACAGAAGGTATTTTATGTATTATGGCCACTTAGATTGGCTGATGATCAATAAGATGATAAATAAATGAATAGATAACATAAATTAGTATATAGAGAGGTGATGACTAATAAAAATCCAGCTAATGGTTTGAAAAGTAATGTCTTTTTCTTTCTTGTCTTCCCTGTACATAATCACCCCAGGCATCAGTGTATGATAGGGGTGGTGAGACTAGGATGCCTAAAGAAATGCAAAGAAGAAGGAATAGTGACTTTTCAGTATCTAATATTCAAAACAGGGTTTTAAGGAGACATTAGACTTGTAAGCCATCCATCTTGAAAGGGAAGAAGAGTATTTTATATATTCCTTTCTCTTCACTTTAATCTTCGAGAAGTAGCCCACAGAGTGTTTAAAATGTGATTTTCCTATAGGAAGAAGTCGTAGGTAATCTCCTCTGGCCACCTGCAGTAGTCAATTCTTAGTCATCCTCTAAAATAGGGAAATGCAGCTGAACCACATCACCAGTTTGTAATCGGAATTACCTTACATGCACAGAGTTCTCCTTTTTAATTCTTGGAAATTGTTGTTATTTTTTGTTGTCATGAACATTTGACCCCATGTTTTTACATAACCATGTTGTCTTTTAAAGTTCTTGTGTTTATATTATTAAGACAGGTATGATAACTCACTGCTCTTACTAGTTACCAAAGTGCACACGCTAATTCAAATAATAATGTTGATTGCTTGATTAAAAAAGCTTTGAGTCAATAAAGAATGTTTAGCTTTTCTAAACTTCTACAAATGCTTTTTCACAAAAAGCTTTTAACTACAAACATAACAATTCCTAGAAAGTTAAATTCCTACCTAATGGAGGGGGAAATCGAGTCACAAAGAGTGAGAATGAGCCAGCTGCTGTGGGTCAGTGGTTGAGCGTCAACCCATGAACCCGGAGGTCATGGTTCTATTCCTGGTCAGGGTACAGGCCCAGATTGTGGGCTCCATCCCCAGGAGGGGCAGGTAGGATGCTTCTATGTCTCTCTCCTTCTCCCTTCCTCTCGGAAATGAATAAAAATACATTCTTTTTTAAGAAAAAAAAAAAAAACTGGCAACATATAAAAAAAGTGAGAATTACTTTCCTTGGGTCATACTGCTGGAAGCTGGCTGGTAGCTACAAACAATTTAGATCAGTTCTCCAAATGAGCAGCCCCGTCTTACTTTCATTAAGCATCCCTTTGGTTTCCCTCTGGGTAAGTTTCTTTATTTTAGGTTCATGGTAAGTAGTATTACGTATGCGACCGGTCACCACAAGATCTAGCAGAGCTAGTCTATTCCTTCCAGTTGTCTAGGTAAGTTCTTCAGTAAACACATAGAATGAACGTGTGTGTGTCTGACCAGCACTTCCCAACCCTATTCCTCCTCGTCATCTTTTTCATGAGTAAGCCTCCCCATTCTTCAGTGTCCTCCTGTCCAGGCCCCACACCGACACACTGCTCTGGCTTAGAAATACAAGGGCATTTTCTCCAAGTGTGGCTTTGGGATAACCTGTTTCTGCCCAGATGTCCATTGCCCAGGCCCTTAATCCATCATTATTTCATTCAATCCAAAACAAAACCTGGACTTCAAAGGAAGTCAATGCATTTGTATATTTTCAAATTGAGTAGGGGAGTCCTTTTAAAAACACTCCTTCTGAGCCCAGAATTACTGGTAAAAAAAAAGAAAACAGTGATTGGCTACTGACGAAACAGTTTAGGAGCCTATAAACCCTCATTTCACCACAGACCGACTTTCTTTATACGAATGCTTCGATTCTTTTAGTTTGTCTACAACATTTCTAAAAAATAGGAAAATAGAAGCTCATAATATTAAATTAAAAATTCACACTCAGAAATTCAAAAATATGCAACATGAAAACACTTTATAATATCTCAGAACTTGAGCTCAAATCACTACAAGATTTGAGTTACAGATGCGTCTGCTGCTAACCACTTTTGTTCTGATATGTGATAGAATTAACCACACGTTAAGCAACAGAACCGATGGGAAATAAAACACGGATTCAGAATCTCAAAGAAAAGCTGGGAGACTTCTCATCGCAAAATGAAATGCTTGAAGGAATACTGCCCACCCAATGACTGGGAAACAATGGGGAGACGGGGAGGAGGAGGAGGGTTAGGTCAAAGGAACGATCGAGAAATGGAAAACCCGCTGTAACTCTAGACGTGTGCTCCTTTGTCGTTGTAGCGCATTAAAAAGTTGAAAACGGTGCTCAGGCTACTTTTATATCCACTACTCTTGATCCCGCCTCGTGTTTTGTTGAATCTGAAAAAGGGTTTTCTACTTTAAACCTCTAAATATCAGGCTGAGGAAGCCTGGCTTAAGAGCACTTATTAGAGCATTTCACGCCTATTTTATTACATTTAAACTGCCTTGAAATCAGTGGAGTGTCGCAGCGAGGTTTCCCTTGAACTTCTTACCTTCCAGAGGCGCACAGAGGTCTTTCCCAAAGGCAGTATCCTTTTCAAAAGTACCATCTCCTAGCAGCTTAGTAGCTACGACGGCCACTTCAATGGTTGGCGACGCGCGGGGAATGGAGGTCTCAAGTGCCCTGGAAAGTTTTGATGACTTAATCATTTGATGATGTGGTTTGTGTAGTGTTTTGTTTTTTCAACCTTTCTCTGGGTCTTTCATTCTCAGGCTCTAAAAAGGCTTTATCTCGCCTCCTGTCTGAAGCTCTCCAGCGGTATTTAGATTCCTTTTGTGAAAACAGAGGGAGGAAGAAGATAGGCTCTCGGAGAGTGATGATGGGCAACTAACTGCTCATCCACTCAGCCCTCTTGTGGGATCCCAGCTCCATCTTCACTCCGAGGACTCACGCTGCTCAAAATAACCGGCCATTCGCACCCCACCACCATCTCAAAACCTCAGAGGCCGCACTGCCGCACAAAATTTTCGTTTGACAGCATAAAGCTAAGATTTGTCTCTGAGTCTTTTATCCTTTCCTATTGCCTCAGCAGCTACTCTTGCGGCAAAACCCATCTGCATAACAAAATATGTGTGCGTTTCTAGGTCAGAAAAGGTAAAGCTAGGAGTGATTGCTTAGGTCTAGACAGGAGATGAGGGAGCCGGCCATGCTGACACTGTCAGTCTTGACACCCCTTTTGAATTCCAGCTGGTACTTCCGGCCCTTCCCCTCCTCCACCTGAGCAGGTGAGAGCTGACCCTCGTTCCCCACCGGGCCACTCAGGGGTCAGCCAGGAAGACACCACACCAGGTGCTTCAGCAGAGAGAATTCAATAGACGTGGGCGCAGAGTATTGGAGGTGACACAGACGGCAGCTAGTGAGCGGCTTCTTGGGAAGAACTGAGGGGACAGGCACGAGCTGAGTGGGGTTCAGAGAAGCCAGCAGTTGGAGGGCGACTCCCCAGGGCTCAGGGTGAGAGGAGAGAGGTCACTCCATGGAGCTGGTCCCCAGGAGTGGGGAGCGGGGGAGGAGGGAGGAAGGGCTCTGAGTCAGGATGAAGCTGGTTCTTGGTCACCAAACCAGCAAACCAACACCACCACTGCCAGGGTGAGGGGTTCCTGGGGAGACACTAATGTGACAGAGAGTGCTTGGGCAGGCGACCCCCCTGCCTCCCAGCACCCCCTCGGCAAGCCTAGCAGGGAGGCAGCTGCCCCAACCAAGCTGCTTTCAGAGTTCCCGTCCGGCCTCACCGAGCAGAGGGGACGGAAAATGGGCTCTGAGCTGAGGCACCATCTCCTCACAAAGCCTGGACTTTCACCATCTGGACCACCTCAGTGAGCGCTCACCTTCCCCACAGCGGGCACAGTTCCTCACCCTGGCGGCTCAGCAAGACCCTTCTCTGGCCTTGGACAAGTGTGAGAAAGCTCTCCCTCCTCCTGCTCGCGCGTTTTGATGAGGAGCAAAAGGCGTGATCATGGGAATCTCATCATCAGGAGAACCTTGGCATCAGGAGACTCTCATCATCAGGAGAATCTCATCATCAAGAGAATCTCATCATCAGGAGAATCTCATCATCAGGAGAACCTCATCATCAGGAGAATCTCATCATCAGGAGAATCTCAGCATCAGGAGACTCTCATCATCAGGAGACTCTCATCATCAAGAGAATCTCATCATCAGGAGAATCTCATCATCAGGAGAACCTCATCATCAGGAGAATCTCATCATCAGGAGAATCTCATCATCAGGAGAATCTCAGCATCAGGAGACTCTCATCATCAGGAAAATCTCATCATCAGGAGAATCTCATCATCAGGAGAACCTCATCATCAGGAGAATCTCATCATCAGGAGAATCTCATCATCAGGAGAATCTCATCATCAGGAGAATCTCAGCATCAGGAGACTCTCATCATCAGGAGACTCTCATCATCAGGAGAATCTCATCATTAGGAGAATCTCATCATCAGGAGAATCTCATCATCAGGAGACTCTCAGCATCAGGAGACTCTCATCATCAGAAGAACCTCATCATCAGGAGACTCTTATCATCAGGAGAATCACACACACACACACACACACACACACACACAGTAAATGGACAATATGCTTGGAAGATGTTCAACCTCAGCCGTGTTGAGAATCAAACAAACATCTAATAAAAAAAAGAAAATATTTTCCATCTAACAGACTGTGCCAAAGGTCAATAAAAGCATTAGTAATGTCATCTGTGATGTCAAGGATTTAGTAAAAAGCAGTTGCTAACACCTAAAGCGGCGGTTTATCATCTTATTCTAATCTGTTCCCTGCAACTCCCCACAAGCACCTGAGCCCTCACTGCATCGCTGTCCGTGTTTTATGAAAGGTCCTGAGTTCAAGGAGGGAGACCTCGACGCCTTCCCAAGGTCACGGACTAGACCAGACGCCCAGGCCCCTGGGCTCCATTCCTGCAGGGCAGGTACCCGGCACCCCAGGAGTGTGCCCCCTCTTTATATGGTGTAAATCTCTCTAGAAGGAGATTTAAAAGTTTCATTAGTTTTTTGGGATATAGAAATATATAAAGAACAAAACAAAAGAACCTATACTTTTACCATCTAGGTAATCTCAGCTGACATTTTTTAATAAGTAATATATGGGCACAGTTAGAAAAAAATAAAGCTGTTCGAGGAAGCACAAAATAAGAACACGGAAACTTTCCTCTCACTGTGGTCCCTGGAAAGGAAAAACTTCTGTTTATGATGTTAAAGATTTCAAGTGTTAGAAAAGCTGACTGCGGCTATAAATATATAGCTGCTCTGTTATGGTTCAAGCTTTTCGCTTTCAATCTAGATTACATTAACCTGTGGTCCTGGACCCTGTACATCCTCTAAAACCATCATGTGTGCCCTGACTGGTTTGGCTCAGTGGATAGGGCATCGGCCTGTAGACTGAAGGGTCCCAGGTTCAATTCCGGTCAAGGGCATGTACCTTGGTTGCGGGCACTTCCCCAGTGGGGGGTGTGCAGGAGGCAGCTGATCGATGTTTCTCTCTCATTGATGTTTCTAACTCTCTATCCCTCTCCCTTCCTCTCTGTAAAAAAAAAAAAAAAAATCAATAAAATATATTTTAAAAAATAAAATAAAATAAAACCGACATGTGCACATAGCACCAGGACATGCTAACGTGATGAAACCAGCTAGGGCAGTGGTTGGCAAACCGCGGCTCGTGAGCCACATGCGGCTCTTTGGCCCCTTGAGTGTGGCTCTTCCACAAAATACCACGTGTGGGCGCGCACGTACAGTGCGATTGAAACTTTGTGGCCCATGCGCAGAAGTCAGTATTTTGTGGAAGAGCCACACTCAAGGGGCCGAAGAGCCGCATGTGGCTCGCGAGCCGCAGTTTGCTGAGCCGCAGTTTGCCGACCACTGACTAGGCCTTCGATAACCAGTGGTTTGATTCTCTTACTGTGGAGATGGAGAGTGTGCAGCTAGCTAAGTCCCAAAGTCTGTGGCCAGTGGAGCCCCTGATACAATGCAGAGTCCTCGCTTCCCCATCCTTAATGAGTACCTTACTCCCAAATTCAAGAAACAAATCTAGGGGAATTAACTAAAAACATATTCTTAAACTTAATGACATTGATCATCTGTGATTATTTTGCTTCTATAAAGTAGGAATTTTTAGACAAAAATAACATTTGTTACTATGTGTGCAGTACTCATGTTAGGCAGAAAAAATCCACATTTCTCCAGGTGCCTCACATGAGTCTGACAACTGTTTTCAAACCCTTCTAGTTTGTATCGCAACATAATTTGTGATTGTGTACCTCATCACCAAAGAAACTGGGATATTTGTCTAAATAATACGCTCAGTGAGAATTTCCTTAACGGCCTCCCAGCCTCCTGTGACCAGGACGGTTAATAGAGGAGATACCAGTTCTTTAGAATTAGCAATGTCATAGCTGAGACGCCCAAGGCTGTGTTCTTCAGGTCCCTTTGCCACCACCCGGAGTATCACTATCCTGACAGGGGCAGGGGCCTGGGATGGGGATGCAGGAGCGAAAGACAACACGGCGCTTCAGGAAATTGTCAAGAATATTATGTGGGAACTAAATGCAATTACTCCCTAAAAAGCACCTGTGTTTGTGGGAGGTAGGGATTAGAATTAATTACTAAGATCAACATACCCAGATCAATTAATACATTCAGCCTGGGCTCTTCGGGGATTAATATTCTGGTAAAGGAAAAGAGGTTTTATTAGGTATTTCACACACAAAAAAAGTGCAGATGATCCATTAACTTAGGAGATTCCCTAATAATCAGATTTGCCAAATGGGTAAAATAATACTAATATCCAATGGGTTCAAAAGTGGGAACAGAGACGTCCATACATTGTTGGTAGAGGTGCAAATTGGCTCAATTTTCTGGAAGGCAATTGGCTTGTCTATTAACATTTTAAATGCGCATGCCCTTTGATCCACCACGTCCCATACTAGAATCTATCCCAAGGAATTAATTGAAAATTGCACTAAAAAAAAACAAACAACGAAGTGGAAGGATGTTTATTGCATTGCTTATAACAACAAACAGCTGGATGATGTCCTAAATGTCTATCAATACAATACTGGTCATTTATTTAATGAATAGACAGCCACTAAAAAAAATGAGATAGACCCATTTGCATTGACAGAGAAAGATGTTAATGATATATAATTAATTAAAAGGAAAGAAAAATAGGGAACAGGCTACAAAAATATGTTTGTGTGTATGTTTGTACAGCTGTATAGATATAGATTTGTAGCATATAGATACACATAGTTCGGCATGAAATATTTTTATGTACTGCTCGATACATTTTGTATTGTTAAATTATTCTATAGTGAGCTTTTATTATATTCATAATCAGCAAATATATGAAGGCATTCTAATTTTTGAGGATAAAAGACTATGCATATCACTATCCGTTTTTTAAATTGGGTGTGGTGAGAGTCATAGACTCAAATGCCATAAAACATGTGTTTTCTCTCTCTCTCTCTCTTTATACTAGAGGCCCGGTGCACAAATTCATGCATGGGTGGGATCCCTCAGCCTGGCCAGCAATTGGGGCTGACTGGGCCAGGGGGAGGGACTGTGGGAGGTTGGCTGTGAGAGCATACTGACCACCAAGGGCAGCTCCTGCATTGAGCATCTGCCCCCTGGTGGTCAGTGCACAGCATAGTGACTGGTCAACTGGTTGTTCGGTCAGCCGGTTGTAATGGTCGCTTAGGCTTTTATATATAGAGATGATAATGTTAGTGTTACATTTCGCAAGCTGTTTTTGGCAGGATGTAGGCACAGGGGAGTGCCCTGCTGGTGTGATCTTGAGAAGTCTCCAGATCAAGGCCCATGTTTCTCCGTCATTGGATGGTCTGGTCTGTAACACCTGCTACAGGGACAGGGGCGGGGTAATTTCCTTGTAATAACAGATGGAACTTCATGGCAACTTACCGCTTGACAGGTACTGGTCTAAGTGCTTTCAGGGGGTCAACTCATTGAGTCCTCACGATGACTGAGTACCTTTTCCTTACAGATGAAGAATCTGAGGTGTGAAA
This sequence comes from Myotis daubentonii, assembly GCF_963259705.1. Classification (NCBI taxonomy): domain Eukaryota; kingdom Metazoa; phylum Chordata; class Mammalia; order Chiroptera; family Vespertilionidae; genus Myotis; species Myotis daubentonii. The sequence goes on from NC_081843.1 coordinate 113,780,141, forward strand.
ATTTAAGAAATCGGCCCAAGATTGCAGAGCTACCTAATTAGTAGCAGAATCCAGTGAGCAGTGGCCGATGGCTGCCGGAGCCCCACACCAGCGCTTTTCTTTCTGGAAGAGCTGAGGCCCCTTGCTCGGTGTATGCTCTCACTAGGGGGGAATGTTACATTTGTAAATCTATTTTCTGGAAATCATATAAATCAAGAGGCTTCTGAGAATCTTCTCTCTTATTCACATGTGTCTAAAAACCAGCATGTAGCTAAGTGCTGCTCATTTAGCAAGCAAGCCCTGCGGCAGGAGAGAAGCGGGAAGCAGCTCACCTTCCAATATGGAGAAGGACTGTGAAATGCTGCCCGCCCCACCCAGGCCAGGAAGGAGAGAGCCTCATGGGCGGGTGGGGGTGGCGCCGGGGAGGGGCCGTGACCAGAGAACATAATGGAGAGGATCTGCTTGAGAGGATAGATGAAGCCTTCAGGGAGGCAGCCACACAGCAGATAGCTCTTGAAAGCTGATATTTCTCTTTTATTATTCTATTATTTTTTTATGTTTTATTTACTTAGAGACAAGGAGGAAGGGGGTGAGAGATAAAGATAGAAATAGAGGTAGAGATGGAGGGAGAGAGAAAGAAACATTGACTTGTTGTTCCACTTATCTATGCATTCATTGGTTGCTTCTTTTGTGTGCCCTGACTGGGGATCAAACCTGCAACCTTGACTATGGGGAGGATGCTCCACTGAGCTCCTGGCCAGGGCCCATTATTCTATTCTGAATATAAAAAACACACATTCATTGTAGATATCTTACAAAATTCCAAAAATCATTCTTTTAAATGACAATGAAAATCAGCATGTTCAGAACTCACCCCATCTGGGCGTGTGACCGGGCGGGGCCCCATCTCAGCAGGGGGTGGTCAGAGTGGAGACGACTGGAGAGGTCCAGAGACCTGGGGGAACAGGACATAGTCACGCACCGTGTCAACAGCTGCACAAAAGGAAGGGCAGGAGCAACTAAAAAATGTAGATTAGAGGACACGTTCAAAGAAGGCCTTACCTGTGAGCGCGGGGGAGCAGTGGGGAGCTGTGGGAGGTTTTCCTGCAAAGAAAGGCTGTGCCTGAAGCCGTGCTTGGGAACAGTCCACCTGGTGCTCAATCAGGAAGAAGCTGGAGAAGGGCATGCTGGGAGTTGGGAGCACAAAGAGGTTATTACTGTGACCTAAGGGGGAATTCATGCAGGAATTCTGAACTAAGGAGACAATGCTAAGCAGAAGAGGGGAAATTCAGGATGCGCAGTTCTAGCGAGAACCAAGTCCTTCACGTGGTGCCTAAAGTCCCAGTATCTCTGTGTGTGGTTTCTATGATCCTTCGTTCTATTGTCCTTGTTTTTGGGAGAGCTAGAATGTCGCAGCATTTAGAAACATCCATTTTGACAATTCTGTAATCTTAATTATTAAGTTCTACTTTTTGGAGCAAAACACAAGACAAAAAAGAGTCAGCTATGTTCATAAACTAAGGGGCTACATTTCAAAAAGATCAAGTTTACCCTGGGTAAGTAAAGCCATCGCCACAGGCATCACTGTGTGTTTCTTCAAGATGCTCTACATAAGATCACAGGTATCTATATACATAAAAGCCAAGTGACCGAAACAACCGGAATGACCAGAATGACTGGTTGCTATGCCGTGCACTGTGGCTGGCCAACTGGCCCAATGGGGGCAGGGCCAGCCAGCCAACCTCCTGTGGCCCCTCCCCCCGGCGAACCCTCTACCATCCATCTACCCTGTGATTTGTCTTTGACCATCCGTGAGAGACTCCATGTAGAAGGAGTACCTTAGGGGAGGGGCATTGCACTGTTTATTTCTATTAGTTACACTGTGCTTTGAACACATGACAGTCCCTGTAGAGTGGGTGCAGTCCATGGTGAAGTCCAGGGGCAGGGAAAACTTCAGAGAAAAGCACAGCAAACTGCCAGTGTCCTGGAAGAACTGCAATAATAAACTAGAGGTTAGGATGAGATCATAAGCAGGCAATACACCCATCTCTCTCCCAATATTCTCTCTTGATGTCCTCACCATCTTTTAATGTCCATAAACATGTGCACGTGGTTATGCTAGGGTGAGGTGAGAGCAGGATACAGGTGTGACAACTCATCCGAGAGGTTTTTGAGCCCGAGTCTGAGATACAACTGTTCAATTGGCTTTGCGGAGAAGAAATCTAAGAGGATGAGGTCAGAGGAATGGGACCGAAAACAGACACACGGTGCAACTTCTTCACTAAGTGAGGCAACCTGCTCTCTGGAAAAGGACTGTTAAGCCAAGACTTTCTTCCAGACCGAGGCTGACCAGAGATGCCGTTTAGTCCACAGGGAGTTATCCTGTTACTCTTTCAGAGTTTGAGAAGGCTTCTCAGCAGCTAGGCACCCATAACCTTATTCCCTGTCTGTTCTCCCCAGTTTTCTCGGGGGAATATTTCTGAATATTAGAGGCATGGAAAAAAATGACATATTCTCCTTTCTCTCTCCTCATGTAGGGATTTCCCAATGTAACTCTAGGCGCCCTGTCGAATTCTCTCTCTCAGTGATCAACAAGAGGCAAATGTGAGGGCTTGAAGCTCAACAAGTGGGCTTAGTTGAATCTACCAGGAAAAAGAAGGTGATTGAAACTCTCTACTTTAGGCCCTAAAAAAAAAGAGAGGCGAAGAGTGCAGATTGGTTTGGCTCAGTGGATAGTGGAGAGGGGGAGGGAGAGGGAGAGGGAGAGGGAGAGGGAGAGGGAGAGGGAGAGGGAGAGGGAGAGGGAGAGGGAGAGGGGGAGGGGGAGGGGGAGGGAGAGGGAGAGGGGGAGGGGGAGGGAGAGAGATATTTTTGCCTTTTCCCTTCCTGGGAAGGAGGCGCCTCCTCTTGTCCTCCCTCCCTCCCCCCCAGAGGCGAGGCCAAAGAGCAGGAGGCCCTCATAAATTTAATTTTTTGCCAAAAATAAATGGGTCATAAGGATTTATTAAATGTAACATTTTTCTTGACTTTAATTGTTCCTTAAGTTTATGTTTCCTATAAATTATATGACTTAGAAATAATAGACAATTCCGCAAGTCATTTCTGTTTAAACTTCATTAAGGGGGAAATGACGTTATGATGACAGAAGTTCAGTGTTGTCCTTCCACGCTGTTAATAAATCGCCTTAGTTTGCTTGGCCGTTTTAGGCATTGTCTGTCATCTTATCCATGACTCTAGTGGTCGATGATATTATAGTTCCTGTTGAAGATAAAGGAGCCATTTAAGAGCAGTTAGGAGATTTGTTTGAGTAGGACCATTGGCTTCTTTTTGCAGACCTGACACCAGGAAATATATGACCTCATGCTTCATTTTTCTACTTTGTGATGTTGGAATAAAAGTTGAAGAAATTGTAGATGTGGAAGAAGTCATAGGAATTGGAGCCCCATCTGTGTGTGTATTTATACATGCACACTAGACATTCCTGCAATGTGTACGTCATATAAACATGCAGAAAGCATGTTCTGCTCAGTTCTGCAGGATGTGTTTGCACCCAGTACAGCAGGCACGCTTCCAGATCCCCGTGGATGCCTTAGTCCACGGCTGATGGGTGAGGGTTCGAAGAGCCCAGTTTCCTGCCTTGGGGGGCGGGGGGGACCAGCCAGAGGCCCAACTTACATTTCAGAGCCCCCTGTGCATCGGCCTGACATGACCCCTGCAAGATTTAACCTCCCATGGCACCCCTCTTAGCCTCCCGCTCCTTCCGTGTCCTGCCTCCCACGGCTCCTTACCCGTGTTTTCTGGGAGCACTGGAAATTCTCTTGTACATGACTCTTCTTCCTAGCGTGTGCTTCTGGGGAACCCGACCCAAGACACTACAAGCTAAAGAACAAGAGTGAACTAGGATTTACTGAAAACACTGTCATTTCTTTTCAAGACACCAAGCCAGGGCTATGACAAGAGCAACCAGACCAGGACAGAACCTCCTGAAAAACCACAGATTCAAGAAAAACTTTCTAATGTGTTTTTCCAAAAATGTCGTCATGTCGAACTTAAAAGGAGAAAAATGAATATGTGATTCATCCTTTTCCTAACAGCACTGGCTGCTGTTTACTGGCGTTTTACCTCGGCTTGTCGTCGTCCTGGCACCTCTGCATCTCTGTGTCCCTGAGTCCCCTCCCAATATGATGATGAAGGCGTTGCCTTTACTTTTCAGTGAGACTGTGGCTCTGAGGTCACACCGTATAGCAAATAGCAGAACCAGGATTCAAACCCAGGTCTAACCTGGCACTAAGTTTGTTAACTTTCCTACTTCACCTCATGGTACTGTTCTGTAAGAGCACCTCATAATACAGTGTGTGTGTGGCGGGGTATCATTGTTGACTTTCTCTTGCATTTCCTCTGACATTGACAGGAAACGATGAAGACGTATTTATCGACTAACTTTCCCCCAAGAAGCTACTGTTGGCAAATATAAATCAAACTATTCCAATTACTTCCAAGGGTTAAAAAGTAAGATTTCTCAAATCGCATAGTTTAAGAACACCCAGTCTGTCTGGTTCTGGTGATGTCATGGGGTGCCCGTTAAGGAGATCGTGAACAACGCGCTTGACCAGGGAGTACAGAAAAGACAGCAATGAAGCATTAGGGCAGGGCTGAGTCTAGACGGGGCCATGATGTCCGATACCCGCGCTCACACTAACTCCCGAGATTGTTTAGGTAATGACTCCGGCCGGCCGCGTTTCTGCGGTGGTCACTTCTGGCTCCTGCAGGCTGCCCGACGCCTCAGAGTCCTATCACAGCATCCATCCTCTCAGGAGGCGCAGTCAGCTGTAACATTGTATTTTTATTTTTTTTCATCTGTGAGGAAAACCAAGGATGTCTCTGTCCACGCAGCGTGGCCCGGAACGCCGGAGCCAATTTGCTCTTTGTGGTCAGACACAACAGCATATAATTCATACCAATCTTTGACACTGAAAGCCGCATAACTCAAGCGGTTGGCATGGACGCGGCCGGCCTCACTCACCAAATAAAACCCTGTCCTCCCCCCTTTGAGTGGGGACGTGCTCAGGCCTGGGCCTGCTCCCCGGGGGCCGCCTGAGGGTCCCGGGGGCTCCCTGAGCGCTGGCTCGGGTGAAGGCACGCGGTTTAAGAATGGATGCGAACGAAGCTGGTGGGAAGAATGAGTTCTTGAAGATGGGAGGGCTGACCTGTGCTTCTATCCCTGCAGGTCACTCTGGAATCAGAAGTGATCCCTTTCTAACTACCTCTGTAAACAAAGAAAACAAAAGATTTGGGCGCTTCTCAGGCCAGGACTCAGAGAGACCTACGTGGTATACGAGGGTACATGTCATTCGACCCACGGTTTGAGACGGATATGGGTAATGAAATTGTAATTTGATGAATTAAATGTTTAAAAAGCTTTAAGTTAAAATTTTCTAGTGTTTACACTGGTCTCTAATGAGAGAGAGAGAAAGAGAGAGAGGAGAGGGAGAGAGAGAGAGAGAGAGAGAGAGAGAGAGAGCGCGCCTTGTACCCCTAGCCAAGATTTGCCATCCTTGCAGGGATTCAGGTGTCGCCTGCCTGCCGCTCTGGAAGAACCATCGCTGTCCTGCAGATGTGGTGTGTGCAGGGAAGAGTGTAGCAGGTGCCATATTTCCCTACCCGCCTGCTGGGCTCCCGGAGAGACACCAGAAGAGAAAGAACCCGGCAGTTTGCAAAGCGCTTCACGTGACCAGGCCAGTTCTCGTCTTCATCCTTAGAGCACCTCCCAGGCCGGGGATGGGGGGGTGGGGTGGTGGGGTGGTGGTGGCGGGGGGCGTGAGCAGACCTGGTCCTCAGGCGCTGGAAGCACCAGAAGCCGTGTCCAGATGCAGCCGCGGACTCTCAGGCTCACTGTGGTGACAGCACCAGCGTGTCCCCTGAGCTGTGCTCATTCTCCACCAGGGAGCTGAGGAGTACATGAGCCTTTTTAGAAACCACACATTCACAGATAGTGGGGGGACTATCGTACCCTCTGCACAGGCCATGCCTCCCCGAGTGGCAATCCGACGGCGCGGGCAGGCAGGGTGTGTGGCCAGGGTTGCCAAGCTGCCCGCGAGCTGAGGCGGTCCCAGCCTTGGGGAAGGAGATGTTCGCTAATCACATGCCTCTTCCCGCCCTCCTTCTCCTTGTTTCCACCCCCATCGCTGTGCTTTTGACCTGAGCACGGAATTCTCGCCAAACCCACTGAACTCGCCTTAGGACTTTTTCTGGCTTTGTCCACTCCACCCTTGGGACAAAATCTAGCAAAGCATTTTAATATGATAATATAATTTATATGGTTTTGTTTGGGTGTGTGATGATCAAGATGCTGCTGCTGCTGTGTGTGTGTGTGAGTGTGTGTGTGTGTGTGTGTGTGAGTGTGTGTGTGTGAGTGTGTGTGTGAGTGTGTGAGTGTGTGTGTGTCTATGTGTGTGAGTGTGTGAGAGTGTGTGTGTGTGTGTGTGTGAAGACATTTGGGCTCTGTCTTCTCTACTTTAAACTGTCTTCTCTCCTCTGTCATCTTTTTGACTCGCCCTATTTCAACATTAATTTTTAAATATATATTTTTTATTTTACACTTTTATCGTGCACTTTTCACTAGTCCTACTGGGACAGGGATTAAGAAGAAAAAGGCCCGCCGCCCGGAAAGCAGAGAGACTGAGCAAGCCGGAGCCTTAGGTGGATGGCGATGCTGTCACAGAAACGTCCCCGGAACGAACGTTCCGCTCCTTCCCGTGGACAGGGAGCCTCGGGACCACCGCGTGTCCACCCAGTTCCGCGTTGCACCCAGCAGGCTCAGGAGGCCTGAGGCTCCTGTCTGGGGGCCGTGTTTCTCCTGCGGGGAGCAGGACCCGCCTCCTGCGTTCCTTGGAGAGAAGCCAGCACCCGGTCCGCAGGCTTCTGGAGCCTTCCTGGCCGGCCCGTGTTGTTGATGGGCCCAGGCCAGGACTGCGAGGGTGGGGAGCGCTCATTAGGGCCCTGTCTGGCCCGCCCTGATGCTGGCTGCGTCAGCCGCTTGCTTCCCGGGCTCTGTCTCCGCCGCCAGGGCAGGGGCTGCCGCCAGCCTGGGGGCACGACCACCCCAGGTGCTTTCTGGGCTTTGCTCCCTACCTGGCCCACCTCCTGCCACGCTGTCCTGAGCCTGCAGCGTGCAGCACCCCCAGTCCACCTGCCCCCACACCGAGGCGTGCGCGGCTTCCGGGCCAGGCTGCGGGGTGGCCTGTGCCCAGTCTGCCAGCCGCTGCCAAGCCGACACCGCAGGTGTCCTTCCCCTGCGCTGAGGCTCCGGGAAGGCACTGTGCCCTGCGAGCTCATTTCCCTGTCTCAGCGGCACATCCAGTTTCTAGGTGAGAGTCTGTCCAACCCGGAAAGTGTTAGCGGTCAGGGTCAGGGTCAGAGCTTTAGGTGCGCGCCCACACTCCACAGGTACATTCCCTTCTTCCTTTCCCTCCTTTTTCCCCAAAATCACACCACACCTTTTTCCTTCTCTGTCTGCCTCTCTGCCTCTCTTTTTCCGCCTCTCTCTCTCTCTCTCTCTCTCTCTCTCTCTCTCTCTCTCTCTCTCTCTCTCACACACACACACACACACACACACACACACACACACACATACACACTCTGATACAAGCTTCACAGTTTCATCTTTCAACAGGATCCTAAGAACAGAGGTTTAAAAGCATAGACTCTGAAGCTAAACTGCCTCGGTCCTCTACCAGCTCCCAGAATGAATAGCTAAGTGACCGTGTGCGACTTTGTTAGCACCTGTGTCTCAGCATCCTCATCTAGAAAGTGGGGGTAAGAATACTAGCAGGACCTAGCCCTGTAGTTTGTGAAGTTAACCCTGGAAACCACTTAAAAGAATTTCCGGCTCATAGTAAGTGTATTAATATTTCCCACTATTCTTATTTTGAAGAGGTTTAGCTAAGAGGTTGCTTCTCCCTGTCTGGATCATCCAATCAGATCGATTTCCCAAGTGTCCAGTCTCAACTGGAAAAAGTAAAAGGCAGCGATGGTCAGACAAGAACCAGCTACAAAAGTCAGATCCTCTTCTTGATCGAAGGGGACCGAATCCGCAGCCTTCCCTTTCTTCATGGAAAAGATGCTCCTCACGACAGGACGACCGATGTCATGAAGTAAATGCATTCGGGCTGCAGGGTTTTACAATTTAATTTATGTCGCTTTGCACAATCCCTTCTCTTGAAAGTCTGTGTTTGGAACGGCGAGTCTGAAGAGTGACGCTAAATACATGAGGATAGTAGTGAGCCACAGTCGGGTAATGTCCAAGGAGAAAGACAGTTATTAAGTGAGATAGTTTGGTGCTAAAACGATGCTTTCTGTTGCTTCGTCTTTGTGCTGTTTCTCATTTTCCCCATGAAGGACTTGCTAGTGACTAAAACAGCAGAACGTCAAATGCTCAGTATTTAGAATGGTTTGAGCCCAGCTGGTGTGGCTCAGAGGACCAGGAGGTCACGGTTTGATTCCTGCTCAGGGCATATGCCTGGGTTGCAGTCTGGGCTCGGTCCCCAGTATGGGGTGTGCAGGAGGCAGCTGATCAATGATTCTCTCTCATCATTGATGTTTCTAGCTCTCTCTCCCTCTCCCTTCCTCTCTGAAATCAATAAAAATATAAAAATAAATAAATAAATAAAACGGTAGAACCGAGCTGGCGTGGCTCAATGATTGAGCATCCACCTATGAACCAGGAGGTCACAGTTCAATTCTCAGACAGGGCACATGCCCAGACTGCAGGTTCAATGCCAATGTGGGGCATTCAGGAGGCAGCCAATGATTCTCTGTCATCATTGATCTTTCTATCTCTCTCTCTCTCTCTATCCCTTCTTCTCTGAAATCAATAAAAAATATTTTTAAAATGGTTTGAAAGGACCTAAAGTGGTGGCTGAAAGCAAGGTGCCAGGCTTGATGATCAGAAAGAAGGGTTTAGGGCTTAGCCGCATGAAGGCAAATCTGGCAGCGATGACCTGCTTAGGGAAGCCACCCCAGATGACCCCGTCCTGGGGGCTGTGTCTGGTGCTGCAGAGTGAGCCTCGGGGCACGACCCCAGGATTACCCAATCACTGGCATCGGTTCTGGCTCTGCAGCAGGGGCCGCTCTGTACTTGGATGACTGTGAGGTTGACCAGGTGGCCCGGTGAGAGTGCCTGCAGCCTGTGTCCTGGCGAGGATGTGCTGGCGTTACTCCCGCTTCATGGACGGGGGGGGGGGGGGGGGGGTCAGTCTGGGAGAAGGGTCTGCTAATAGGAAGCCTCACTTAGACATCATTTCAGTTATTTGCGGCCAAATAACAACCCATTCCAAAACCTCGTGGCTCAGAGCAACAACGAGCCTCTCCTTTGCTCATGACTCTGCAGTCAGGGCAGGACTTGGCAGGTGGCTCCTCTCCCCCCGGGAGCATCAGCTGAAAGGCTTGAGTGGACCGGGAGGAGCCATTTCTGAAACAGCCCACGTGCACACCCTGAGCAAGTTGCACTTGGCCATCAGCTGGGGCCTCAGCCAGGGAGGGAGGCTGGGGGTTTCCCTCACATCCATGGGAGCTGAGCTCTAAGAATGAGCGTCCAAAAGGCTTGGCCAGATGTGCAAGCCTTCGTGTGACCTTGCCTTGGGCATCCCTGTCACATTGCACTGGTAACTGTGAGCGTCTGTAAGGCCAGTCCACGTTCCAGGGGGAGGAATTATTCTCCATCTTTAATTACCACGGACGTTATCATCCCCAAGTTCCTACCTGTCAGTGAGGCTATTGATGATTGCTCTGATGGATATACTGATTGTGCTGGTTTCTTTGTTTCTTTTAGAAAAGTAAATCTGGTTTGATATGTCCATGAGGTGTCTGTTTCTGGTCTTTTTGTTGATCTCTTCTGCCCATTGATATTTGGCAATTACATCAGCTGCATTTTCCCACACGCATCTCTGTCTTTCTAGCCTTTTTTTTCTTCTTTGATTTTAAGTTTAGGAAGTTTCTGTTGTCATATCCTCCAGCTTAGGGATTCTTCCTCAGCCGTGTCCAGTCTACTGATGACGTCATCCAAGGTTTTCTTTATTTCCGATTTGATTAGCATTTTTATTTGATTCTTCCTTAGAATTTCCATCTTTTTTTGTTTCCATCTTTTCTTGCATGTTGTCTACTTTCCCACAAACCATAGTTTTGGTGTTTTTTTTTCTTGGCCTGATCGTTCTAATATCCCTGCCATATCTGACTCTGCTCAGATTCTTGTTGAGTCCAATTTGGGGGACAGCGGTTTGCCGTGTGGCCTCCTTCTCTAATAAGTCTAAAAAGAATTGTTGATTTTTCAGTTTGTTCAGCTTTTTTCTTATTGTGAGGGTGGAGTGGCCTTTTCTAAGTCCCTTTCACACCGACAGGAAACCAGGAGACCCATTCACTACATCTTTACTGGTTAATGTCTGAATTCCAACCAAGAATTAAATACTGCCGAAACTGGTTTGGCTCAGTGGATAGAGCGTCAGCCTGCGGACTGAAAGGTCCCAGGTTCGATTCCGGTCAAGGGCATGTACCTGGGTTGCGGGCACATCCCCAGTGGGAGATGTGCAGGAGGCGGCTGATCGATGTTTCTCTCTCATCGATGTTTCTAACTCTCTATCTCTCTCCCTTCCTCTCTGTAAAAAATCAATAAAATATATTTTTTTTAAAAAAGAATTAAATATTGAGAGACTTTGTTGGCAATAGAAATTCAAACGGGAATTTTAGGAAATGTTTGGTCTTTGAGTGGCATCAGTTTAATGAGTGTTTGAAGAACTAGTGAGTATTTCCCCTCGTGAGAATATTATGGATAGATCATAAGGTAGACACCCAATTAGAAGAGAAAAGAAAGCCAACGGTGACGTCTGTCCTGCCTGATGCTGGCTCACTCATTTCCGTTACTTCATAAGGCTAATGTTCGAGTCCTTATGATTTTCATGTAGATGGAAAACGTACAGTGATGCCTTAAGTGTAACATGTAGAGTGTCACGTGGGTGCTCATCTTCCTAGCCACGAGGAGGGGAACATGCTATCTTCCGGGCAAACCTGTCTTTTTGTCGCAGTCCCTGTGGCCGCATGGAGGCCTTGGGAGCAGCAGCATGAGGCACAGCCTGGCCTTTCAGATCAGGCAGATTAAGAACATGGTGTTTTCTCCCCATCAGTGCCGGCCACGCTAATGATTACTTGGAGCATAAATCCACCGCTGATTTGCTGTCATTTGGAAATGATCAGAGACCCAGGGCAGCAAAATCTGGCAGTGACATTTTTGGCAAGCACTTTCAACAACAGATGCTTCCAGAAAAGAGAGAGCAAGCCAGGAGTGGCGGTGGACGCCTCCTATATTTCAGGTGAAAGTCATTTTGCTTACACTTCAACCTTGCGCGCGCATTCCTTCCAAACGATGGGCTGATACTGGAGCCTCCACTGTATATGGAATACATGACACATAACTGGGAGGGGGGGAGGGGGGTGCAGTAGTGTTGTCCGCCTTCTTCTCCCAGGTGTACAGCTGTGAGTTCTGTCACCGTGACATTGTCAGAAGTGCACAGACAGAATTTCAGCCACAGGCAGTACATTTTCCCTCGGATTCATCAGGAAAAGCTCCTTAGGTCACTAACTAGAACACTCGAAAGCCCAGCTTTATTAGAGAAGAGGATAGAGAGGAGTAAAAGTAGTGGGAAGAGGCATCTAGGTCAGGGGCCATGAACTTCCCTGTAGTAGCCGGTGTCTGGTGGAAGCACCCTACATTTCAGGTGACAGTCACACTGCCACTTAAATTTGTATAATTTATTTTTAACTTAGGGAAACTGAGAAATGAACGACTCGGGCTATCTGAAAATAATCAGCCCACTTGAAAGCTGTTATTGTCACCCTTAGCCATGTCTTTCTCTAATGAAATTATTTAAAGTCTCTTCCATATACAGGTGTCCCCCAAAATGTGTGCACACTTTGAATAATCACCAGTTCCAATGGTTAAATCTGAAGAGAAAGAAACATCAACTGAGCTCTCAGAAAAAAAGTTTTTTGGGACACCCTACACATCTGCTCACTAGTTCTCCGTTCCTCTTTGTTACCACCTTCCCATCCTAACATTGAACTTGCCATTGATCTTTCAGAAACATATTTTGGGCTACTTCAGACCATTTTCCCTAAACTCCAGTTCTCTTTCCTTTGCAACATATCCTTCCCACGTAGTTCTCATGGAGACATTGAATGCTTTATAATAACGTTGGGGTTTTAATTTAATTTTTTTCATGAGGAATTATCAAAAATAGGGCCCAAAAGTTCTCCTGTGAACTTAATGACTTCTTTGTGTTTTTACTTTAAAATGAGAAAAAGTCACATCGAAAACCGTTGAAGCTGAAGTGGCGTGTTTCACCTGATCCCCCAAGTCACGTCCAGTGTGTGCCTGCAAGTCCGAGAGCCAGTGTTCTGTCTGGGTCAGGGCTCTCGCTACCCACAGGTTTATTTTACATCAGAGGCAGCTGGGTTTCACACCTAGCTTTGCCACCTTCCCAGTCCTTCCTCCGGAGCTTATTAACACCATCAGGCAGCCGCCTTGAAGATATGCCGCCAGGAAAAAGAAACGTTTCCTGCGAGAAGCAAAAAGGTTTTCTATTCCCACGTGTCAGCGCTTCGGTTCAGGCTGATTGCCAAAAACTAACGGCCTTTAAACAATAGCGCATTCAGGGGAGAGTCACGCAAATGCTCCTCTTCTAAGATGATTCACCAGACATTAGTATTCAGACGTGAGAAGAAAATTGGTTGATTTTGCATCTAAAAACTCCCGGAGCACACGGAAAAGGAAGCCACAGACCTGACTTCTAGTGTAAGTTTCACACGGAACTTGCTACCAGACAATACATTTTCCCATGGCCTCCCAACATCTCCATTTTCTAATATGTAAAACCAAGGGAATGTTTACCATTGTTTAGTCTACCCATTATGAGGCTAATGAGATGCTGCCTGCGGAATCTCTCTAAAATTTAAAGGCACTGAGCATATTTCAAATATTATTATTTCAATTTAGACGTTTAAAAAATTAAAATCTATAAATTGAGAAAGGTAACAAAAGAGAGTCATTACTGATGAATCATCACTCATCTGTCTTCTCATTCTGTGTTTGCATTTTAGACAATTAGCTATTAGTGTTCTTTTTGTGTGTGGCCCATCAACCCAGGATACAATATGACAATTTCATGTTATCACTGCCTCACGGTTTTTCCTGAGAAATCTACAGTACTTCGTGCAGAGACAACGGCTTGCCCATGCGTTGAGTTCAGGATCATAGAAAGCCACACACTTGAGTTCCTTGGCCGAGAGGTTGATAAACTCAGGGCAGCACACACTCTGGCTTGAGACTTAAGTCTAGAAATGAAAATACCACCTTGTGTATAGAATCCAAACATATGAGGGACCAGCGCTGACCATAATAAGAAATAATAAAATGCTGTATCGCGGAGTCCTGGTTTAGTACCCAATCATCAACAAGGCTGGTGAGGGTCACCTGATGGGAGTAAGCGTTTTGACATCATTTTGACAGACAGGCATAGTATCAAGTAAAACAGTCGACAAAACGTGACTACTGAGATTGCCCATGCTTTTTACTTATTATTCTAGCTTTGCTGTATTTTCTAATTTTGTTATAATGAACATTATTTACCTGCAAACATGAAATGAACGAATAAATAAATCATCAACCAATCTTTAAGTCCCAACATTGACACTATCTCCTCCATGAAGCCGTTACTAGCCCCTCAGTCAACAGTGATAGCTATGAGATATAATTTTCAATGGAATTATTGCTGTTTGATACATACCTTACTTCTCTTAGAAACTCAGAAATTGCTTTCACAAACTCAATCCAATAAATACCCAGGGCCTGTATGATGCTTGCATTTGCATACCCTACATGCCTAGCACAGGGCCTTGTAATAAATAAATGTGTATTAAATTTGCTGAGTTGAGGTCATGATGATAAATCAAGTGCACCAATTCCAACCACGTGGTAGTGTTTGACTACAGACGAGAAGCATAATACCTGAGGTTTGAGGGGGTTTTTGTTTTTAAATATACTTTTATTCATTTCAGAGAGGAAGGGAGAGAGAGAAACATTAGTGATGAGAAAGAATCATTGATTGGCTGCCTCCGCACACCCCGAACCCCCAACCTAGGCAGGTGCCCTGACCTGGAATTGAACTCTGGCCTCCTGGTTCATAGGTCAACACTCGATCACTGAGCCATGCCGGCTGGGTGGAGGGTTTTTTTTTTTTAAGTATTTGAAAATACACTCTGAAAAAGATACTAAGATGAGTGAACAGCCAGTGGAATTTTTGAGTGGAAGGCTGATGTGCTGTATGCATGATTTCAGCTCCAGATAAATACCCTTAATTGTCTGACAGAAAGTGTCACTGTAACATATTGGAACTCCGAGAGAATACAGAGATTCCGACTATTGAGGAATCAGTGTGATGTGTATCCTTGGAAAGGTTAAGGCTCTCAGAGAGCTGTTTAAAATTGTTATTAGCAGTCGTGTTCTGGAGGGAGCAGGGTGACTGTGTGATGTCTTGAGATGATAAGTTGTCTTCCCCGGGGTCTCTTAGGGCCAAATGCAAAGTTCATAAGAGAAACACATGTCTGATTTATGTCCCTAAACGGTGCGGAGTTGGTTCTGGCCTTCGAATAAGCACTGAAATGCGTGGCCAGGAACAGGAGGTCTTTGTTGTTCCCTGATAACCTTGCTGCCTCCTCGACCAGTCCCCGAGATAGAAGTGGGTCATTTTCCGGAATGAAACTCTCTGTTCACGCTTCATCACACAGAGTGCTCCCAATTGGGGCTCTCTGCTCTCCGGCACGGAGCGCAGACCCCTGTCCTTGACATCGTAAAGTGCTTCTGGTCAGTAGAAGACAGCAAATCACGAAGGGATGTTGTTTAGCTCAATCAGCTGGCTTGGTTTATGGGGTTTGTGACTTACAAGGGGGCACACTGCCCAGATCCCCCTTTGTTGTCCCAGCTACTGAGAGTGCTGTCAACTTTCACCTGCCTGCTCTTCCAGGCATTGCCTCACTGCAGAAAGCCACGTGGGCCCAATGCACACCTTGCAGAGAGAGGAATATATTAACTGATAGATCAAAGCAAGGGGACAAAGGCCAGGCCTTTGCAGCCTCACTCGGACCACTGTGATGGGTCATTGCATCTCGGGGCTCCCAGTGAGCCCCGCTGGAGCTGTTGTTGGCCTGCTTGGCACCTCAATTCTTCCCAATCTTGCTTCTGTGCCTCCGTTTGGCAGGTCTTGATTCCAGGGCACTTCTTGCTGTATGTTCTGCATATTTAATCTCAAGTCAGAGTTGGCTTTGGGGAACTCCAGCTGCATTAGCAACAGGCAAACTTGGATGTTAATCTTTCCTAATTAATTAGTAACAGCAAGAACTCAGAGGAGATAATAATTATAGGGTGCGAGAGAGCATTTATACAAGGGTCCTGCACAAGACAGAGCATGGCCTAGTGAGGGTAAGCAATGAAAGCTTTGTGCGAGAACGGGTCAGCAAATGGGTATAGGAACCCAAGAGGAATACGTGACCTAATAGTAAACCTGCCAGGCAAACACACGTTGCCTCTCTGCTGGCACCATCTGCTAACACACGTGGGAGCACTTGTTCTGCACCTCCTCATGTCACCCTCTACTTCCACAGTTCGATTCTTCCGAGACTCGTTGCTCTCCTCACTTGCCAGTCCTGGTCCCGCTAAGAAAGCACAGCCTGTCACCAGAATGCTTTGGGTGCTTTTCTCTGGTGCTAAACCCCAGAGGGAAAGCAGCTCCACAGCAGGTAAGTCCTGAAAATTGACAAAACATATGCATCCTGGAAACTGGGATTGACGCTGGGCCAGCCGCAGGGCAGCACTGGGACCGAAATAAAGATTTCCCAAAAGAGCATATGGAACAGGATAGTCACATCACATTCTTCCTCGCGCTACATGTCCTTAGTCATGAAGGCGGTAATGCACATAGCACGAAATAGTCCCTGATTCAGAAAAACGGTGCAATGTAGAGAATGAAGTAATTTATTCAGTGACGATAATCCTACTCAAACTTGTTGATCAGTTACCTCCACAAATCCCACTCAGGACAAGCTTTGCTATCTGTATTTTCCTTACAATCTGACCATTTAGTTAAGGTCATAGAGGGACCTCTTCAGAAATTTCTTAAACTCAACTGACTGTGTTGATTATTTATTTAAGTGTTCCATAGATTTCATTATTGCAAAAGAGGTTAGTAGGAAACTCTTTAACAAATTCATACAAAGGTACTATCCAAACCTGGGAGGGTCCTATCGGGTCAACATGGATTAATAATGAGGTTCTTGATCACCGCCATGGATATGCAGCTGCCTCATCAGATGTGTATCTTAGCACATCTACCTTCTTTTCATTCTCTTAACCTCCCCTCCAAGTCAGTTCAAGGCCACAGACAGAACCGCTACTTCCAGGCAACACCTCATACAAACAACTTATGGAAGCTCTGCAGGAAAACACAAATGCTGGAGGAATGACACCACAGAGAGCTATGGGACCGTGTTCACCCCTGCCTGCTGGCCAGGACACCGTCAGGCAAAGTGCTACCAATTGTTGAGAATAAAAATGTCATGTTAGTCAACAGAGCTTAACATTCTACAACGTGCCATCATGGTGACAGGTCAATTGCATGGAATAATCATTTCAGTAGAAAACCAAGCAGGTTTAGCAATAATTGCATTTTGTAAAACACACACCCAGTATATCCTCACACACACACAAGGAAAAGTCAAATTCCCCAAGGAATTATTAGGTCTTTGGGTTTTTTTGAGATCATGGGATGCGTATATATTTTGGGAAAGTCAACATCAGTGATCTCGAAGTAGCATTTGGGTAATTAATGTATGCTCATTAGGAACTCTTAAAATGCATCATTTGATTATTGCATTATAGGAACGTAGCTGATTCCCTCTTATTATTTAACTTTCAATAGTTGAATATAAAAACCTATTAATGTTATTTACTTTATCAATCAAAAGAAAAAATATGAGTTATTTGGGAGATGCTCCTTGATCACCCGATTTAAGTAACTCCTTTTCTCTAACACATTACTTATCTTTTTAATCGCCCATTAGCCTGTCATTGGTATTTTCTTGCATGTTTATGTAATTATTTCTTTCTTCCCCAATTAGATATAAGCTCTGGGAAAGTGGAACCCACTTTGGTTCTACTCACCAATGTATCCTCAATACCTGGTACGTGATAGGACCTACGTGTAAATGAATGGAAAAATATTTTTAAATTACTCCAAGCCCAGGTGGGTATTGTGTGTAACACGTATAAAGGACATATAATGCACCTGACTCTTAGCTATAATTACATCCTTTAATCTTTATAACAACCCTGTGAGGTGAGCATGAATATCTACCTGCTGTAGATGAGAAACCCAAGGTTCACACATCTTTTCCTTATCCTCCAATGTCCACATGGTATGTTTCCACACAATCGATCTCATGATCACACACTGTTATTTTAGCTCCTAGTTGTTTGCTATCTATAGATAGTGTTACCAACTACACCTTGAACTCCACAACGATGAGGACCATGTCCCCCATGGGTTCTGTCTTCACATTAGTATTCATCTCAGTGGTGTGTGTACAGACGTTCACAAATGAAATGGTGACAGTGGCTGCGTAGAGGATGGAAAATGCATCACCATAGCTGAGAACAGAACGGGATCCTTGGCAGAGGTCATGCACTCTTCCCTCAGGTCCTCCAGGAAACGGGTCCCTAGTCAGGAACTCAGATCAACTGACACGTCTGCTCTGGCTCAGAGCTCATTTGGGCATCATGCAATTCTCCATGCTTTGGGATTCCTGGCAGAAGAAAAGGCATGTACAGTCCTCCTGGCCCCCACCCCTATAGTTCTATAGACTTTCCTAATTGTTCAATTTTATAACTATTCTCATCCCTAATTCCCATGGATCTCAAGCCTCAGGAAAATGAAAGGGTGGTGTCACCTCTCTGAAAGATTGGTTATTGCTGGTGCAGGGTACCTCCTGGTATCAAACTTTTGGTTATGTTTCTTGTGTTTTAGCACCACGCTCTAACCAACTGAGCTAACCGGCCGCCCTATGTTTCTTGTGTTTTGTTGTTAGTTTTAGTTTTTGTTTTTTTAAAAAATAAAACCTAAAAAATAATATAGAGAGGGAATTCAGGGAGGAAGGGTGAGTCAGTGTGCACACATGTGCATGCAAGAAAGAACACAAGCACGCTCCCACCCTCACCCTGCACTTGAAGTAGCCTGCATGAGGGGCTTGTTCAAACAGGAAATGGGTGTATTTGGAGCTACATAGCACTTGGCATTGCTAACGGATGAAAAGTGAGGTGGGGTTTAGCTAAAGGGAGACAGGAGCACGGAGGCGGGTTGCATTGTGGAAGACCGGAAAATTTGGAAGGGTTTCTAGAAATGGGAGTCATGTGGTCAGACTTTGATTTAGCCAGATATGGAACTTTTAATCTTCACCTACCAACTTCAAAATTCCTTCTGGTACTAGGAAAACCAAGCAAGGAACAACAGAAGGCTGCGGTGCACAACCACAACCACTGCTAGAGAAACATCTTATGGAACATCCTGAGAGCGTCCACCTTTGAGAATGAAGAGCCAGAACATTCTAGCCAACCCTTAACACGGCACAATCCCTTTTGTTTCTAGAATCACCTTCCACATCAATATGTGGGTAACTAGTTCTTTAAAAAGCTCCATACTTGAGCAGCTTTTGAAATTTGACTACAGCATTTATTTTTTGCAGGAAAAACTTGGTCCGGAGCTAATTTTCATGTTCATACCTAGAATTTCATGTGACTAATTTCAAGGTCATACTTCTGAGCTGTTATGAACATTTTTCTTTTCGACGGCTCTTTGGACATTATGAAATGAAATAGAATCTTAAACACTCTAAAATTCCTTTACCCTGGGGGTTTTACTTCATACCAAAGGCAGTTTCACTTCTTGAAGGTATGGAATTTCAAGCCCAATTCTCAGAAGACAATTAGCAAACATTGTGAAATTGACTATAATATTACCCAGCATATGTAGCTTGCAAACTCTTATGTGTCATACAAGCAAAGACAACCCCATCAAGTCATTGGAAAAAGCCAAAATGCAAACATCTCTGAATTAATCAGAATTCATATTTTCAAGACAACATATTTAATAGTAAGAAGTAAACCTAGGCTGGGAGGGGGGGTCAATTGGGGGAAAAGGAGACATATAAAAACTTTAGACAAAAAAAAAAGAAGTAAACCTAGAAAGAGACATACCTAATTATAAAAAGCAAAGCAGACATTTGATGTTTAGTATTCATATATAATTTTATATACATAATTTTAAGTTGCTAAAAACTTGCCATCATATTTTCTAGTGTTTGAATGTATAGAGTTAAAAAGAGAGAGAGAGAGACCAGCAGAAATGAAAGGAGCCCCTCACCTTGTACTTTTCCAGGCTCCACAAAATGCCTGGCCTTCTGGCCGCGGCACTGAAATCATAAAGTAATATCTTCGAGATGACATGTTAAATCAAAGTTTTCCAGGGATTAAAGATTACATGGTCGATCTGGCCAAGAGAAGGGCCATAAACCCAGGGTCCTGAAAAATGTCCTCAAACTCCTCTGATCCCTCCCGCAAGCCAAGGCCCCAGCATGGCCTCGCCTCGCAAACAGATTTTCTGTTCCAAAGAAGCTGCCAAGAGATTATTGGACGATCAGTGTTGCAATACACATTTCTAATTCGCGATTCATGGAATGCGGGGTGTCCCGGGTACATGAGAGCTCCGTGCTGTTGCTTTTCAGAGCGGCCTGCGCACAGGGGTTTGTTTCGCTCTTAGAATTGGGCGATGTGTGGGGGTGAGGGTGGGGGTGGGAGGTGGGGGGAGAGAGACAAGCATGAACAGAGCTGATGAAGAGAGGTTAAAGTCGCGGGAATCTTCATAAAGGAATCATTTTCTGCTTTACCTTGGAAGACAATGTGAAAATCATGATTTATGTTCAGATGACATAGAAGAATGCTTTTAACAGTAAAATATTTAGAACTCACAGTCATTTTTTTCCATGTAGTACCACTAGTTTAGCTAAATGCAACTGACATAAGATGTAATAATAATGTTTCCGACCTGGAAAAAATAATTCTGATAAAATAAGGAAGTCTGTGCTGAATGCTAGCGGCTTCTTCATGAGTGTTTATGCTCACCAAAGGTAGGTCCCTACAGGTGCCCCAACATTCTGGGTAAACGAGTGTCTTTAAGTGACTTGGACAGTGTTGCTTAGGAGACAGGAAACTGAGGAATGTTGTCCAAGATCAGGGGCAAGGAGAACGCTCTCATTCAAAGGGCCAAGTCCTTTGGAGTCGGAACATCCTGTGAGGCACATGATGGCCCCTCATCCTCCCATCCTCAACAGGCACCGCAGACCGGAAGACAAGCCTGGGGCCGCTGGAAACTTCTGCCCAGAGTCAGGGTTCCCCAAAGCAACACCTTCGGTGGGAAAACTGGAAAGATGCCTGCCTCAAGGGGCACTGAGGGAGGCTTTTGTCTGAGCGTGGCTCTAGGCAGAAGAAAAATAACAAAATTCCTTCCCAGACAATGCCTTCCGAACAAGTCCTCATTCAGACACCAGAGTTGTTACCTTCTCCGAATCTGGAAACTCCAAGTCCCAGTGAAAATGAACCTGGTGCTCCCCCCTCCC
The DNA here is from genome assembly GCF_963259705.1 of Myotis daubentonii. Classification (NCBI taxonomy): domain Eukaryota; kingdom Metazoa; phylum Chordata; class Mammalia; order Chiroptera; family Vespertilionidae; genus Myotis; species Myotis daubentonii. Next base: position 113,800,886 of record NC_081843.1, read on the forward strand.
TCTCTCTGCCTCCCTCTCCACCTACCTACCTCTCTCTCCCTACCTCCCTCCCTCTGCCTCCCTCTCCGCCTACCTACCTCTCTCTCCCTACCTCCCTCTCTCTGCCTCCTATATAATGACTAACCTGGAAGTACAACCCGGACCTGCTTTCCTGCAGCGGTGAGCCCTGGGCAAGTACATCCTCTCAGCCAAGGTCGCTGCATATGGCCGCCGTGAAGGCTCAGTGAGCGCACCAGGTCCTAGTAAAAGGCGAAAGATTTATGCGATCTGAAGAGAAACCAGAGTATACCAGGTCCTAGTGAACAAGCCTTCATGTCTGTGATTTCCCGTGGGCGTGGCCTACTCTAGAGATCACACATGACCAGCTACTTCCGATTACTTTGCTTTTTCAATTTAAATAAGAAGAAATCTTTCCCATGAAAAGAGGCAGTATAATCCCATATTTGAAAGGCGGAACAATAGGGACTGAGCCCAAGGGACAGGGTGAAGGGTGAGGGTGCCACCGTGGCCTGGGGAACCCCTGATTCCATTTCCCAACCCAGGGAAAAGCTCCCCCAAATAATGTATAAACAAGCCGCACATCACACCGTTAGCTTCGTCTGTCCTTTCCAATAGCAGGTCTACAAGAAAAGACGAAGACAGGGAAGGCCCAAATAAAAACAAAAGGACACAAAACCCTCTCAGGGACACCAAAAACCCCACACATTTTTGTTGTTGATAATCCTCCCCCGAGGATATTTTTCCATTGATTTTTAGAAAGAGTGAAAAGAAGAGGGAGAGAAACATCGATGTGAGAGAGACGCCCAATTGGTTGCCTCCTGCATGCACCCCAACCAGGGCCCAGAGAACCTGCAACCAAGGTACATGCCCTGGACCGAAATCAAACCCAGGACCCTTCAGTCTGGGGGCCGACGCTCTATGCACCGAGCCAAACCGGCTAGGGCGACCCCAAACTCCTTTTGTCATGCAAGGCATGAGGTGCAAGCTCATAGTACAGTCTCCCCTGCAGGCGATGGAAGAAAGTCGTCCCCACAGAGCCTTCCCGGGAATGTCCACGGGCAGGCTTGTCACACGCTGGAGACGGGACCTGGGACGCTGCTAAAGGAATGAGTGAATAACAGTAAAGGATGAACGGAAAGTTAAAACGTCTTCCCAGTTTTGAGAACTGCAGGTAGAAAAGGAAGACTTGAGTACAATGAACAGAGCTTCTTGAATGTGAAGGCTGAGTTAGAAACACTGCATGTTCACAATATGCGGTGCCTCTCAGAGAGGGCGGAGGGCACGCAAGAGAGAAGACGGCGGGGTGTCAGTTCTCCGATTGGTCCGGCCAGAGAGGAAGCTTTGCCATACACGTTCCGCCCATCTGGTCCTCAGAACAGAGTCAGTGCCTGGCCAACAGGAACGAGAAAGTCAGGCGGCCCGACTGGGACCCGGGGAGAACAGAAAGAGGAGCTCTGGAAGCTGAGTCTGAATGGATAGTATTTACAAATGAAGTGAGGAGAGGACCAGTAGTACTTTTCAAGTTTCTAGAACAGGGTAAATAGCAAGCGACAGTGAGCATCTTACGTGTTTTAGATCTTCCACACAAACTAAAGCGAAGCTACTGTAGTAGAGGGTAAGAAAAAAAACCCAACAGTTTCATAAAGTTTCCAGACCAAATACCAGCATTAAAACAATATTAAGTAGATATAAGTGGAGGTGGTTTGGCCCAGACATGCTGGCAAATATAACGTTTAAGTGAAATAGGCACCCAAATGCTTCCTCCTCTATTAAAACCCCAAAGAATTTTAATTTAAACTTAATTAGAGTTTTAAGTAAAACATTACACATTAATTATCCGGTCTCCTAGGACATGCAAAAAAATGTCCCTTTGCAGGAAGCTGGCTCAGCATTGACTAGTGGCCAACTGTTAAACTGAGGAATTTTTAAAGGGACTCGTAGGCAGAGGTTTCCAAAGGTGCAGGGATTAGGATAATACACACATGCATGAATTATTAGTATAACTTATTATAACTCTCTGCAGAACTACACCTTTATAATGAAAGAGAGGCACCCTGCCAATGGGAAGGCTTGCATTTAAATCTGTTAAAGATGAGGAACTGTATTATTCTTTTACATAAATTATCACTTTTTTTGTTGTCTTAAAGGAAATAGCCACAACTAAGAAAATATTCAAGTTTAGAGATTCATGTCCTTACAATCCACAGATCTTTTCTAATTTATCCTTAACTGTCTATTTGTTTACTCAGATAAACAAATGACGAATCTATGCATTAGATACATGAATGGTAAATAATGGTCTCCACATGAATTTACAGGCTAAATGCAAGAATGTCTCACTTGCAAAATGTCACTTACATTTACTATCTTCAGGTTTTACATGTACATAATACACGTAATTAAACTCAGAACCCAGAGAATCATCGTTACTCAGGCTTCAATGCTGATTTTGAACCTAGACGCTGGCCGGTCTTTAACAAATAAGAAACTTTAATCAAGGGCCATTTGCAGAATCTCCAGACCACCAATTAGCGGCTTGAACAGAAATTGAAGTGAAGCTTCCATTGGGAGGATTTCATGTTGCATGAAGTTCTTGCTCCTGGGAAAGCAATGATGTTGTAGTGCACCCCCATCTTCCAACAGTATTTTGCATGTTACCGTATAGACATGGTTTTGAAACATGAGTTTCTACATGTAAATGGGAAACTATATTCAAATTAAATATTTATCATGAATGAATATATTTTGTTTTAAAAAATTTTATGACCCTTTCCCATGTTCATTCTGCCTCCCTCTCCATAGAACCAGCCGTTCGAAATGTTTAATGCATAACCTGTCATTTGTGTGCATTCTTCTAAGATGCATATTGCGGTTTTATGTTTGCGTATTTTAAATTTGTAAAAATGTTGTGCTCTAGCCTTCCTTCTGCTCCTTTGTTTTATTTTAACACAATGTTTTCAAGATCTGGACATGTTTCTGTTACATGTAGGCTGAGGTAGCCAGTTCCCAAGATGCCCCTCCCCCCTGAGTCACACTTCTTGGTAATCATGTTCATGTGTGATTGTCTCCCACGTAAAACCAGAGCTGGCCCTGGACGTGACCAACAGGATGCAGGAGATAGGACATTGGGTGACTTCTGAGATCAGGCCCGGCTCTTCCTCTCTTGGGCCTTGGAGCCCAGGAACCATGGGAGGAGAGGCCACAGGCATACGTTCCAGTGAATAATCCCAGGCAAGTCGTAGCCAAGAGCCACCTTCCCATGTCAGAAATGTGAGTATGTCTTCAGATAATTCTACTCCCCGGTCTTTAAGTATCTCCAGTTGAGGTCATGTGGACTGAGACGCCTGCCTCCATCAAATTTCTGATCATTCCAACTCTGTTAGATGATTTTTAAATGTTTCAAAAAGTTTATTGTGGTGACATTGGTCAATAAAATTATAAAGGTTTCAAGTGTACAGTTCTATGACACATCATCTATCTATTGTAGATGTTTTTAGTGGACTGTGTTTTTAATAATGAATTTGAGGGCAATGTTATGAGTTTGTACAGTGACTATGTGGTTAGGAGTTCAGATAAGGAGAGATACATGTACATGTGCAACATTATGTTTCATGGATGACTCACTTTCCTGGGAAGAGAACATGTTTCTATTTGGATCTCTAAGCAAGTGGGAGTGGGATATGCCAGTCAGGAGGATTTGAGTTGGAGAGCGTGGGTAGGAAAATGCTTGCAAACCCAGAAAGAAAATGCTCTTTACAGTTAAAAATATGTGACCAGTGAATAAAGAACGATTGATCTAAAAAATAAAAAACTGAGTGTTCTGTCATAAAAGCAGACCGAAGAGTGATTATATAGTAAAGTATGCCAAAAGTTTGAGAAAATATTTTATTTGGGAAATAAATCATGAAAAGTTGTGACAGCCCTATATGCTCCTAGGTTTTTATGATTGGTTTAATTATTATTCCAAATAACCTTTACACTTTTGATACGTCTTAGAAAATAAGATAAATTATCTATTTATATTTTATTACTAAAGAACGTTTCATACAACACAGCAAATAGTAGCTTCTGAAACTTGCAAAGAGGGAGCAAAAAATAGTTGGTTTTGGATTCCTATTAATATTTATTTGGAGTCGCAAGACTATGCTACCTCATAAGAATGCATCACCCCCTTGTGGAAATTCCTTCAAACTACAGACACATGAGCCCAAGATCCAGCTGGATTCAAGTAAGAGTAGGAGATGAACCTATTTCATTTTCATTCATTTGAGATGGACTATTATTTCTGTGTTGCTCACAACTCAATAACCCAGCCTCTCTCTTCCACATTAGTCCTATCTTCCCAACTGCTTGGTTCACTTTCCCACCGGGTGCTTTGCTGCCCCTTAAAAAACTATGGCTTCCAAACCAAATTCTGCATAATAGTTCTATGTAAATTAGTAGACACTGGTAGAGCGCTCAGTCATGCAGGCTGAAAATGTTGGCCTTCTTTGACTTGTTCTCCCATGAAAATATTCTCCACCTTAAAATTAGTCACCAGATTCTGGTAGTCCTAATTCCTAAATGTCTTCCCCACTTATCCTCTTCTTATCTCTGCTGACAAAATCTTAGATTACGCCTTCAAGATTTCACACAGGCCATTCTCACAGTCTTATAACCAGAGCTATGCTCCCAGTGTCTCCTCTCCCCTCCACTGCCATAACTGATATTACATCTCTCCCCTTGTGAGTCAGTTTTCTTGGTTAACAATTGTCTTGGGCATTATGGCCTCCGGGACTCTTATCACTGTCTACACATATCTTGTGTTCTCTCCCCCAAGTGTGCTGGATATGATGTTCCAACCATACTCTCTACTCACGATGTCCTAAATATGCTCTAATGCCTGCCCGCATCTGCTCGTAGACTCACACTCCCTCTCTGGCATGCCCTCACACCATATCTGGATGTCAAAATCCTTGTGAGCACTTGAACGTTTGGCAGTGAAGGGTAGCAAACCTGAAAACCGGTGACAGAGAAACATCCCCAGTATGAAAAGATATTCCAGTCTGAATGTTAAAGGGATGTGCATGGATTAATGACACACTAGGTGGCTAAATCCATATTGGTAACGAGTGGCATTTAAAAAAAGCTAACATATGACGGAGGAGAGTGTCTTTGAACATATCTCAATTTTGATTTTCTTGGTGTGCTATATGGCTTCTATTCCTGCTGTGTAAAATGCTGAACAATTATGTAGCTCAGAGGGCATTTTGATCTTGAGACGTGGTAGCCCAACTCTCCACACTGACTAACCTTGTATTTTAATTAAATGGATTCCATACTTTTCTAAAGAATAATGCTAGAAATCAGATCGCATCACAGTTGCCACAGGCTTTTCAAGGGATTTGGTGAAATTGGGAGGAAGCAAGATAGAGCACCTTTTAAGTGAGACATCTAGACACGGATCAGAGGAGCTGTGTTAGAGGGAAGGTTAAACAAAGGAGGCAGCCCCGTGTCAAGTTTGTAAGCAGCACCAGGGAGAGCTCCCTGCCTGTGTGAGCCTCCACTTGCAGGAACCGGATGGACTGTTGTGCTGCCAGCCAGGAGCCTGTCCGGGACCTCATTAACTAACATTACTGGGAGGCGTGAACTTGATTTGGGGTTTGGGGTGCGAAGATTGATTTTGGTGGACAGTCTCCTAAAGTCATTTACTATCTAGACCAGGGGTCCTCAAACTTTTTAAACAGGGGGCTAGTTCACTGTCCCTCAGACCGTTGGAGGGCCGGACTATAGTTTTTTAAAAAAATACTATGAACAAATTCCTATGCACACAGGGGCGGCAAAAACACCCGGCGGGCCGGATAAATGTTTTCGGCGGCTGCATGTGGCCCGCGGGCTGTAGTTTGAGGATCCCTGATCTAGACTATGAAAATAATTCAATAGTTGTTCTTTTTTTTTTTTTTCCGTAGATCTTGAGATTTTTTTTTTTATTGCTTAAAGTATTACAAAGGGTATTACATATGTATCCATTTTATCCCCCCGCCCTAGACAGTCCCCTAACCTCCCCTATCCCCCAGTGTCTTATGTCCATTGGTTATGCTTATATGCATGCATACAAGTCCTTTAGTTGATCTCTTACCCCCCTACCTCTTGCCCCCCAACCCTCCCCGGCCTTCCCGCTGCAGTTTGACAATCTGTTTGAGGCAGCTCTGCCTCTGTATCTATTATTGTTCAAAAGTTTATAATGGTCTCTATTGTCCATGAATGAGTGAGATCATGTGGTATTTTTCCTTTATTGACTGGCTTATTTCACTTAGCATAATGCTCTCCAGTTCCATCCATGCCGTTGCAAATGGTAAGAGTTCCTTCCTTTTTACAGCAGCATAGTATTCCATCGTGTAGATGTACCACAGTTTTCTAATCCATTCATCTACTGATGGGCACTTAGGCTGTTTCCAGATCTTAGCTATGGTGAATTGTGCTGCTATGAACATAGGGGTGCATATATCCTTTCTGATTGGTGTTTCTGGTTTCTTGGGATATATTCCTAGAAGTGGGATCACAGGGTCAAATGGGAGTTCCATTTTCAGTTTTTTAAGGAAACTCCATACTGTCTTCCATAGTGGCTGCACCAGTCTGCATTCCCACCAGCAGTGCAAGACAGGGATGCCCCCTCTCACCACTCCTGTTCAACATAGTACTGGAAGTGTTAGCCATTGCAATTCGGCAAGAAGAAGAAATAAAAGGCATCCAAATTGGAAAAGAGGAAGTAAAACTGTCCTTATTTGCAGACGACATGATATTATACATACAAAACCCTAGAGATTCCATCAAAAAGCTACTAGACTTAATACATGAATTTGGCAATGTAGCAGGATACAAAATTAACCCCAAGAAATCTGAGGCATTTCTATACACCAATAGTGAACTTTCAGAAAGAGAGATTATAAAAACAATCCCGTTTACCATTGCACCAAAAAAATTAAGCTACCTAGGAATAAACTTAACTAAAGAGGTAAAAGACCTCTACTCAGAAAACTACAGGACGTTGAAAAAAGAGATAGTTGTTCTTTTTAAATGAGTAAAAGTCATTTTAGGATCTTGTTACATCATAGGTTTATCAATACAGACATTGTCATTTAGACTTGCAGGGACAAATGGTCAGGAAGACTTCTGACCGACCTGCTGTTGGATTCCAGAATTATTACGGCCTAACCCATTTTGAACTACACGTCCCAGGTGCAGAGACCACCAGAGACCATCACGCCACCCCTCAGCTGCATCACACAGTGGAAAAGGACAAGAGGACGTGCTTGCTGAGCTTTCCAGTGATAGACTAGTTGGTCGGTAATTGTGATCGGAGAAGAAACAGGACAAATTGTGAACAGTCCTAGTGGACAAATGCAACAATGCGGTGCCTTTGGCCGGTGTTGCGTATGCTGTGGACCTGCGGCCTCCACTCCACTGAAACCGGGCAGCGTGGCGCTCCTCGATCAGCATCTCTGCTCGCAGAAGACAAGGGTGCGCTGATATATTTCCTCTGAGCAGCCACACTCACTTCCAGAACAAATCTGACGTGCACTCGCTCTGGTTTCAGCGCCCACCCTACCTTGTTGTCAAGGAAACAGACAGCCGCACCACACAGGAAGTGCTGCAAAGAAGTCTGTAAAAGAACAGATGTGTATTGTGTATCGCACGAGCCAGAGTTCCCTTCTCTGAGGGAGCACTGGATGCATTTCCAATGTTAATGAATCAAACCCAACTCACGGCGGAGCATGAAGCCTGAGTGTGACACAGATGTGCTAGCCGGCGCTCAGCCACGGTAGAGGGACAGCAAGGGCCAGTTGGCCTGATACTTACAGGTGGATTTATTACGTGAGCTACTCATTACTCTCAGCGTAAGGTGTGCTATGTCCACACCTGAAAATTAATCATCGGGCCTAATTTAGTCATTTTCTAAACTTAGTAAAACAAGGATATAAGCAATTGGCTAAATGCAACTAACTTATTTCAAGATGTAACTATATTCGCTTGGGGGATGTACTTTGGTCAAAGTCAAAATGATGAAGGGCTCCTCTTCTAAGTTAGATATCCTTGTGATCAAATGGCAGCTAACTTCCACAGGGAGGAAAAAAGATGGTACATTCAAAGGAGTTTCACTGAAAATCGATTAAATCAAATGTAATGGACAGATGACTTGCAGAGGTGGGAAACGTGAAAGAAACAAGGGATGGTGAAGAACCCAGGGACAAGCCAAAACTGGAAAACCATCACTACCCCCAAGAACCAAGGCACCAGCTGGCAGAGTTCGGGGAGCACAGACAGAGTGTCTCCCCCCCCACCCCCCCCCACCCCCACCCCTGCCACAGGAGGGGCTGCGGCTGGAGAGGGAAGCGGACCCTTGATGCAGCACAGCAAAGCCAGGAGGGAGCAGGGAGTGAGAGGAGGGAAGGAACATTACACGTTTCTCTCTCCTTCCACCCTCAACACTCCTGCTGCCCTTCCTTCCGCTGCAGCCAAGCAGCAGTGTGGGTGTGGGGGGGGGGGGCGGGGAGCGGGGGGGGGGGGGAAGATCCCAGAGGGTGAGTGGGGAACTGTTGGAGGGAGGCAAATGGGAGATGATGCCCGTCATATCCACTCCTTAGTGACGTTACCTGCCACATAATCACTGAACCCGTGTTCCTGTCTCATCGTATCTGAAACACAGTTAATAAGAGCAGCTTCCTCAGAGGGGTGGTGTGGAAGTCGTGTATGAAAATGCCTAGAAAAATCATTACAACTCCATAAACCTTACCCATTATTATTTTTCCAAGTCAGTATTTTTAAGAAAAATGTCAAAGTACTCATACCATGAGTTGTGGAAAGGGTAACTTAAGAAGTTGGAAAATTCGAAGCTATTCAAAACAGAAAGGCCTAAATATACACAACAATGCTAACATTAAATAGGACATGAGTTTGACACCTTTTGCATTCTTCAGAAAAGACTTTTCACATTATAAAAAGGAATTCTTTCTCAGTTGTACAACAAGCAGTGTCTAGTGGTTTTTTCTTTGTTTGTTTGTTTTGTTGTTAGTCCGCACCTGAAGATGTTTTTCCATTGATTTTTAGAGAGAGTGGAAGGGAGGAGGAGAGACAGAGAGAGAGAAACATTGATGTGAGAGAGACACATTGATCAGTTGCCTCATGCAACCCTACCGACCCGAGCCTGAAACCAAGGCACATGCCCTTGCAGGCCGACGCTCTATCCACTGAGTCACACTGGCTGGGGCCGTCTCTAGTTTTAATCCCTCTGTAACCGAGACACCCACTTCTTTCATAGTCACAGCTAGTAGGGGTCTGTGGTCTGCAGACGGACTAATGGCTTCCCCACGCCCATGTCCTAATCCTCAGAGCGGTGACGACGCTGCCTTCCATTCTGACGGAGGTAGTGAAGGCTGTGAAATGGAGATTAACCCGGATTATCGAGGTGGGCCACCAGCTCCCTTGGAGCGGGCGGCCTGAGGTCCCAGTAGAGGGATGCGGCGTCCCGTGGAGGCTGCAGTGAGGCGAGGAGGGCCATGAGCCAGCAGTGCCTGTGGCCCCGTAAAGCTGCAAAGGGCAATTGAACGGGTTCTCCCAGAGCCTTCTGAGGGGACACAGCCCTCCAGACACCCCGAACGGAGGGCTTCTGACCTGCAGAACTGTAGGTAATAATCTGGGGTTATTTTAAGCCTCTGACTGAGTGGTCATTTGTGACAGCAGAAATAAAGAACAAATACAGGGCCTGCACGAATGCTCCTCCCTGAGTCCTCAGACCCACTTCCCACAGACTGAGGCTGGACCTGTGCCTGGGCGGCTAACCGGTGGCGGCTAGCTGAGGCCTGGGCAGGGGAGGCAAGGCAGGCCCTGGGCAGGGGAGAGAGAGGCCGGCGCATCTACCCCTGAACCCCCACAGCTTTGACAGTTGAGGGTGTTTCCTTGCAGTCTCCACTCATAACAGGCACCCTGCCTTCCACAGCCTCCGGGATCCTAGGCCCAGGGCTGGCGCAGCTCCAAGTCCCAAACGCCTCACTGTCCCATGGGTGCCCTTTCCCCTGCTCACCCCCCCCTAAATAGTCCCCTCATCAACAGTTCTCTAGCTCAGCCCTTGGGGTTTGCCATCCCTTTGCTGCCAGCAAACTCTCTGATTCAACACAGAACATCGTTGTCATAACTATATTTTCCTACCAAGGGTAGGAAAGTTTAAGACAGTACAATAGTCTATTAACATTTCAATGTGCTCCTCTTGCAAATTGAGTGGTAACAACTCTTCCGCTGAATCCTCCTCCATTTGAACAACAACAACAAAAAATACATTTATAGTGGTTATTCACATTTACATACAAAAATAGCGTTTACAAAAAATACCTTCAAGGAGCAAAAAATGTGTGTGAGGCTCTTTTAGAAGGAAGCAGAGGCAGAAAGGAAAATAGAAAGCCCATTGTCATGAAGTAGCACAATTCACTGCAACATTGGAGGGCGATGAGAAAGAACAGATCATTACAAGAATACAGAATGGTAAATAGAATTTAATGTTTTAAATGTGTGTGCCCATCAGAAGCACACCTGTTTTGTTTATACTCTATCAAAGTTATTACCAGGGCTGTGCTTAAACACTACATTCATGCAATGCCAGTATCTGCATGGATCAAAAATACGTTGTCCGACATCTGTAATACTTTCAGCAATAAAGACAAATTTTATTTTTAAAAAATATATATTTTATTGATTTTTTTACAGAGAGGAAGGGAGAGGGATAGAGAGTTAGAAACATCGATGAGAGGGAAACATCGATCAGCTGCCTCCTGCACACTCCCCACTGGGGATGTGCCTGCAACCAAGGTACATGCCCTTGACCGGAATCGAACCTGGGACCCTTGAGTCCGCAGGCCGACGCTCTATCCACTGAGCCAAACCGGTTAGGGCATAAAGACAAATTTTAAAAGTGCTTTGTCAATCTTCTGGAGACTTGCTGTAATATGGAAAATAAATATCCCAAATGACTGGTGTCCAAAAATGCATTTGTCGCTTAACATCTGGCCCCTCTATACTGTGTGCAAGGGAGAGCGGGTCCATTCGCCCACGGAAGAAATGCCGTTGGATGGGCTTAAATCACAAGCGTCCACACTTCACTGAATTACTAGTAGATAAATCAAGGTGAAGTCATAAGAGAGCATGGTTTCAAAACCCTCCCCAGGCCCTTCCAAATGGTTAGATAACTGGGTTTCTTGCAAATCAGGAGATTTTCTCTCCACCTCACAATATCAGACCCTACAGATTGCTTACGCTGTGCAGGCAGATGATGAGCGATTATGAGAAAAAAGTCCAGGTTCCATGCCCAGTGGCTGGCGATTTCTCGCATTAATTAACCTTGGTTTGGGTTGCCATTATGCTGCAGGTCCCACCTCAACTGTCAACAGGACACCCTCTTCCGTCGTCACTCCCGGATGAATGTCCCCAGGAGAGCAGGGGGCTGCCGGGGACTCCACCCACCTCGCGCCTGGAAGTGCCAGGAAGTCGTGCACACAGAGACACAAGCACTCAGGCCTACATTCTCTGAAACAAAGGTGCAACGCAGGCTTCATTCTCTAAACAGGGCACATTTCAAAAAACCCTCACATCAAGGCCTGCGACAATATAAGGCTAATTAAATATGCACATGAAGGTTATAATTCTCGCACCTGGCATTGAGCTATCAAATAGCTGCCTACCTCTAGAGGCATGCTAAGAGCAGAAAACATTGACGCTCACATTGTCTGGCTGTTTGAACCACCCTGAGCTGCCTTCATAACATGGTACTTGTTAGTAAAACACAATGTGCTGGAAGTCACAAGTGTGTGTGAATACTTGCATTTTCAAGGTCAATTTAACATTTTTACCAACATTGTAATAAACCATTTGTACTTTACAGGAGAACTAGAGATGGGAGAGATGGGACTCTAATTAATATGTATGATAATTGGTCTATCTTTGGTATAAGGTATTAGTTCCTCTTCAAGTTGATGGACATTATAATATGTGTGTAGTCAACATTATAAAGCTATATAAAACATCATGGATAGTACTTACAAAATCTATGTACAATATAAATGAAAATGTTAGTATTCATTTCAAATGTTAGTACACACACACACACACACACACACACACATACCATGTATATATACAACATTCCCCTGGCATCTCTAAATAATACTAAAGCTATGTAAATATAATCATTAACAAATAATTAACTAGTAATTAAAACCTTAGTGTATTTCACATTCTTAAGTCCTTTGCCATTTGAACAACAGCATGTCTACCACAGCCTCCCTAATGCTACTACTGTCATAACCACCAATAATAACTAGAGTAATAATAATAATAATAATAATAATAATAATAATGCAAGTATAAGAATGCTGTAACTGCAATGCCCATAGAACCAATCTGTTTTATATTTACAAATCAGTTTCAATTATCCTATTATTTTGACTTCAAGCATTAAAGTAAAATGTAGTCTTTAAGATTAGAGGTGTACATTGCAGGTGATAGGAAAGGAAAATTAGATTTGCTTATGTCTCATGTTGTCACTAAGACATACACATCATTTCTCTATGAGTAGACTTGCCGCGCACGCCTTCATGAAATTGAAGCAGACACTGTCCAAACGCCTTTTCTAGGTCGGTACTTGAAAACCAACCAAACTTCCGTTGTGTGGGGCTGCCTCAACCCACCAGAGGCATCAGCTGAGAGCAATGGGAGCACCTCAGTGGTTAATGAGGGGGAGGGAGCAAACGTGGGAAGCCCCAGGCAGGGCTGGGAGAACGTGCCCTACGCCATGGCAGCCACCTCACCATGTTGGGCCCTTGAGCTCAGTCAGGACCAGCACTGGAATCAAGTGCACCCCCCAGAGGTCCGAGTGTGAGCCTGGGCAGGCTCCCCAAGCACCCACACAACAGCACCATGAGAAGGGGGAGGTGCTAGAAAGCAGCCTGCTTCATCATTCGCCTTCTCCCGGATTCACCACGCGGCCTGGATATGCAGCAGCCTTTCGCTTTACAGGCTGTGGGAGGCAAGTGACAGACGCCTGGCCAGGCGCGAAGACCGGGGAAACTGAAGAACGAATGTGGTCCCCTGGTGGCTGGAAGCTGATGGCTGATCGGTGCTTACTCACCTCAATCAAGAACTTGATGGAAACGTCTGGTCTACAGCAGCCTTCCAGGAGTAGCGGAGAGGCACGGCGGGGCAGCACTGTGCCTACACCTTTCTCAACAACATGGAATGGAGAGATCTGGGGGCGATTGTGTCCTTTGATTTGTAAAATTCAACCCAAACATCCAGAGATAAGCTTCCATTTCTGATGTTTTCCCTCCAAGAAATTTCAAGTTACCCTAACTGACTTGGACCAGCCATCCACATCCCCTTGCAGATAACGCTGTCATTACTGCGTAGACGAGGCTGTACACTTACTTGGAAGGCGGGAAATGTGAGAAATGCACAGCACTCCAGCTGGGGCTTCAGAAGGAGCTGGAAAGGGCTTCTTTCTCTAACAGGAGGAGGAGAGACCGTGGGTTGCTGGGGACAACCTCCTCTCCTCCAGCGTTAGAGAGAGAATCACTCCACACTGGACCATTTCGGACCAAGGACACTTAGGCTACCAGGCAAGAAGGGGGCTCTGTCCATGCTGCGGGAGGTGAAGGCTCTTCGTCTGGCTCCGTTGGAAGCATTTATTTGCCCACCCAAAAAGTTTCCCAAAATATAGCTTATTGAGGTCGTTTTAAAAAGATAAATATTTAGAAGGACACAACATACTCAACATACTTTTAGAAAGTGTTGTTGATATTAGCAGCAGCAGCTCGTTGTTTATTTTATACAAGTTTGAAACAAAGACCAATCGAGAAAAATCCTTTGAGTTCTAACTATTATACCAGTTCAGGAACTGATCATTAATAATGCCTTCTCTTCCCAAAATACCTGTATTAAAAACATGTTTATATACACTTTAAAGTAATTCTTTCTCTTAAGAAGTCATATATATATATGACTCATTCCGTGTGTGTGTGTGTCCCATCAATGTAGAACACTTTCCATAACATTGAGATGTGTCTAGTAAAGTCTGGAGTGATCTACTACTTTATGCTCCTACATATGTAACCATGTGCATAACGGACAGGTTATAAGAGCTCTATCCACAATTCCCTGCAGTAGGTCCCCTCATTCACCTCTTTCCTTTGCTCTCACTAGAGCGATTCTCCGGGAGGAGAGCAGCAGCACTAACAGCTGGGCCCCGTCTTGCGAGTTAGGAGCTGGCCTAGCCCCCACTAGGCCTTGGCGTTCTCCTCCTGGACCCATCAAACAACCTCACAGAAGTCTCCAGGAAGCGAGGTTTCCCCGCGACGGTGAAGAACAGACTTGTATGCATGCATACAAGCATAACCAATGGACATAAGACACTGGGGGGTAGGGGACGCCAGGGGATTGTCAAGGGCGGGGGGGAAAAAAAGGAGGCATATGTAATACTCTTTGTAATACTTTAAGCAATAAAAACAAAAAACAAAACAAAAAAACAAACAAACAAAAGGAACAGCAGCACTCCCGAGCGCAGGACAGTCGCCAGGTCCCTGTGTGAACCTCAGAAACACTGAGCACCTACCACTGGTCATGGGAGTCACGGCTGCCTCCTTAGCAACAATCGGCCGCTGTTTCCTGGCAGCCTGCCCTTCCTTTAGAGATGATGAAGACACCCGTGGCATGACCCCCACCTCCTGCAGCATCCAGTCCAGAGTGAGCAACCCCCTGTTTCCTTGGACTCGTGCCCATCACCCGGCCAGGGCACACATCCTCTGCTCCTTTCTGCGACCACCCTACTGAGACCCCACAGTTCTCCATGGGGTCAGGCCCACGCGGCTCCCTTGCTGCAATGAGCAATAAACCCAACCTGCTCCACGGGTGGCCTCTGGGAGGATGAAGGCATTAACATAAGGACGCACAACTGTTACAACAATGTTGTGTATTGTATGATTCAATTGCGATAAATATAGATGTGTATATACATATAAATATGTAATGACATGTGGTGTTATATAAGGTACATACATATGGGTGTGTGTGTGTGTGTGTGTAAATGCACAGAAATAGGTCTGTGGCGAAGAGCATCTGCCCCAGGCAAGCAGAGAGATATTGGGGTAGTTGAAGGAGGGCTTTCTCTTTTGACTCTATTTTTTTTTTAATTTACAACCATATGTTTATGCCACAGGCAAAGAAATGGCCTGATCCTTTCCTTGAACAATGATGTTTGAACCCCAAATCCAAACCATGAAGAGAATCAAGTCTTCTATTTACAAACCATCACATTGGAATACTGTCCCTTCCCCCCTCTCTACCTCACAGCGTGATTAAGGGTAGAACCCGTGGCTACTGGAAATCAGATGCTGAGGTCAGCTCACAGCCACTCAGGCTTCCAACCAAGAAGGAGCGCATTGGGGACGTGCCAGAGACCATCCACAGGGAGAGAGGAGGATGGCCACCCTGTCTGGACAGCCTTGGGCTGTAGGCAGGTGCAGGGGGCAGTGCCCAAAGGATCTGAAGATCTCAGGCGTGAATCACGCGGACTCCAGGACCCGCTGGTGACAGAGCGGAGTGCGCAGGAAGTAGTGTATTTTCCAGGTCAACTGGCTGTTGACACCTGAGGAAGGTCAGCCAAAGGCAGCAGGACCCCAACAACCCAGCTGGGGGCCATTTGATAATTCACCAAACCATGTTGAAAGCCAAGAGTTTACACTATTGGATGAGAGTGGACTCTCTCCTTTAAAAAAACAAAACACAACAACAAAAACCTAAGAGGTGTGAAGATAGTGGGAAGGCCTATTCCTAAACAACGTAGGAGTGATTAAAAAAAAACAAAAACACAAAAAATCAATTTACCCACAAAGCGCTAGAAATTATAGAATTAATTTGACTTTGGGGCAAGTGGGACATTTGAGAAGCCTTCTTGAAAGAGTATACTGTGCCTACTAATGGCGATGCTCCAGGAGGGAGGACAAGTGATGGAAATGAAGGGATTGTGAAGAGGTTCAACTTAGTGTTCCTGGCAGCTCCTGGTGAACACCGGTGAGGCTGAGGGTGATGGAAGCCCTTTCTCTCCCTTTAAGCGCCCCATTTAATCACAGACAATGCTGTACACGTGCCCTTCCCCCCAGCATCTCGCGATGAAGAGCTTATAGTGATGATGCCAACAACAACAATAAAAAATAAGGCAAGACAATAGTTTCTTTCTTAGGTCTATTTTCAATAGGTTTACAGAAGTGTGATGTGCATACAATAAACTGCACATATGTGAGGTATAGAATTTGGTAAGCTTTGACATATGTATGCATCCACGGAGCTATCATCACAATCAAGACAATGAACCTCCAAATGATGAGTCACCTCCAGAGGTCCCCTCTCTGCCGCCTCTCCCTGTCACCTCACACCCCCGCGCCCCACTCATCTCGTTTCTGTCACATACAGTAGTTTGTATTTCCTAGCACACAACATACAGGGTGCCCATTTCTTGGTCTTCTTCCTCTTAGCATATTTATTTTGAGCTTCATCATGTTATATTGTGTATTGATAGTTCATTCCTTTTCACTGATGACTGGTATTCCATTGCATATCACTTATTTTTAGGTTTGTCATCCTTTTTTGACACCTTCCTTGCTTACTTTTTTATTATCAACACTAGAGGCCCAGTGCACAAATTCGTGCATGGGTGGAGGGTCCCTCAGCAGGGCCGGCAATAGGGGCTGATCAGAGCTATCTTGCCCAGTCCCAATCAGGGCCGGCCAGCAGGTGGAGGGGCTGCGGGAGGTTGGCTGTGGGACCGTACTGACCACCAAGGGGCAGCTCTTGTCTTGAGTGTCTGCCCCTTGGTGGTCAGAAAATGTTGGTATTTTAATTAAAAACCAACCAACAAAACTAGACAAAAATCTCTGAAGACTAAGAGTAGGCAGACAGCTCTAGTGAGGGGCAGGGGGTGAAAGGATTGAGCAAAAAAAAAAAGCGAGAGAGAACTCATGGACATGGACAACAGTGCGGTGATTTGGGGGCGGTGAAGGTAGAAGAGGGCATAGAGTGGATAAATGATGATGGTAAATAAATAAATCAATAAATATTAAAGAACTTGGAGTGTCAAAGAAGTAAATCTTTACAAGAGCAATGTGATGTCCCCTGACAAGATGCTGATGTGTGGGTGGAGGTGCGATGCTATTTCAGTCTGGGTGGCCTTGCCCAGGGCCCTCTGAATGATACCAGTCAGGCTATCGCATCATTCCTCTGAGGGCTGCCGTGTAGCATGTTTTGTTAGACGAACGGTGTCTCAGTGAGAAGAGATTATGAAGTAAGACAAGATGCTAAGTCTAGGAACACAGCGGGGTATACAGGGCACCTTAAAAAGAGAAGTCCCGGAGAGCCTCATGCTGATAGCAACCGATCACCTTTCCAAGTCGGTGTTACCCCAAAGCGAACGGCAGGAGCAGAGCGAGAAAACACAATTTCGATGACCACGTGTCATCAGGGGTCTTTCTGTTGTGAACCACAAATAATTTCCCTTTAAAAATAATATTAAAAACCCTTCGGTGTTTCCAGGTGGCCATGGGACACACACTCCCCACAGCTGCTTCTGTTCGTCCAGCAAAGAGCCACCCGACCGCGGCCCACGGCTCATCCTCCGAAGAGTGCGCTTCGTGGAGCGTGTGTGCGTGGGAGTGTTCGCGCTCGGCACGAGGCGCAGTCCCCTTGCTCGGTATTTGGCCGCCTTTAATCCACATCCACCCTCTCCCCGCCCGCAGCTCCTCCAGGAGCCGTCAGCCTGGTCGTCTGCTCTGAGCAGGTGCCTTCGAGGCGCTGGCTTCTGGCCGGGCGGCCTCTCCCAGGCCCTGCTGCCTCCTCCAGGCTCTCCGGCCCGTGGGCCTGTGCACATGTGTGGACACTCTGAGCCGGGACAGGGCGCCTGCGAACACCTGCATCCGACCCTTCCAGCATCTGGACCCCCAGGCCTCCCCAATGCACGGGTGCGAAGGATGCTCCCTCGTGGGCTTGGCTTACTTTCTCTCACATCAGAAGAACCGTCTTGAATGTGAAGCCAGGTCAGAAGTGCCAACACCACAGCCATGTGCGGGCAACCCTTCCCTGGCCAGCATGAGTGTGAGCGAGGGCAGTGTTCTCACATCTTTCCGTTTGACTGTGGTTTAAGTGAACAGCTCCAAAGATGTGAGTTACACTCCTGGGATGATCCCGTCTGTAGCAAGGGCTACCAAATCTCTGGAAAACCTTGCAGCCATTTTCTTTTACATGTTATTCATTGGAGAGAGAGAGAGACAGAGAGAGAGAGAGAGAGAGAGAGAGAGAGTCATCGATGTGAGCCCTGACTGGGGCTAGAACCCAAAACCCGGGTATGTGCCCTGACCAGGAATTGAACCTGAGACCCTGCAGTATACAGGGCAACACTCTAACCAACTGAGCCACACCAGCCATGGCTGCAGACATTTTTTTAATATATATATATATATATATATATATATATATATATATATATATATATAGTTCTTTATTGATTTCAGAGAGGAAGGAAGGAGAGAGAGATAGAAACATCCGCGATGAGAGAGAATCATGGATCAGCTGCCTCCTGCACGTCCCCCACTGGGGATCAAGCCCACAACCTGGGCATGTGCCCTTGACCAGGAATCGAACCCAGGACCCTTCAGTCAGTAGGCTGACACTCTATCCACTGAGACAAACTGGTTAGGGCTGCAGACATTTTTTAAAGTTTCTTTTCAGGTCTAACTTTTCTCCTATTTGAGTCCTGAATCCTGTTGTTAAATGAACACACACACAAAATTGTAGGAATCCATTTTATGGTATTGCTAGTACTTTCAGTGGGTATTTTCTGTGCTAATACAGGTTACCAATAGTGAGTTTACTTCTGGTAAGCATTTTAGAGTTATTTGTTTAAAGGTGCAATTCAACTTTTTAAAATAATTATCAAATAGTCTAGTCTATTACAAAAAAAAAAAAAAAAGAACCCTTGAATCAGTTTTCCAGTTTTAAATGTCATAGAAAATAACTATAGAGTCTACTTTCCCAAGGTCTTCCCTCTATTTTCCCAGGCTCCATCTGCTCCTAGGAAAGACCTGGGTTTTACCCTCAAACGCGTGGCCTGTCAGGGTGAACTGCATCGCAAAGCCTATTCCTTGTCATTTCGGCGTATTTGTTTTTTCTTTTTTTCAGTGACTGTTTACATTCAATGTTATTTCATATTAGTTTCAGGTGTACAGTGTAGTGCGTAGACAATCATATACTTGACAAAATGCCCCCCCCGCCCCCGATATTTCCAGTGCCCACCTGGCAGCACACACAGTCTGACGCTATCACTGGCTGTGCTTCCTACTTTACAGCCCGGGACTGTTTGGTAACTACCGTCTGTCATCTTGGCATTTACTGCACTTTTTCCTTTTCCTGGAGAAGCTTTCTCTTTCTCTCCACAAAGTTGAAGGCTCTTCTCATCTTCGTCTCACGCCTACTTTCATTTTCTCTTCCGATGGCTGACAAAGTCATGCCCCCCCCCCCCCGCGCGCCCCCGTCTTTCCCCAGCACCAGATTCCACAGGTGGTTTTGCACCCACTTTCCTTTCCTTCCCGTGTTTCTGTGCCCGTGTCTCTGCCTCGCGGCTGGCATAGTTCACAAGAACATATTTGCCCGGCACCACGTATCGGGTCACGTCAGCAGACCCACAAAGGCTGGGGTACGGGAACATGGAGAGGGGCATCCTGGGACATTGGGACATTTGGGACATTTGGGGCAGCTACATCAACATCCCTGATGGAAGGAACACGCCGCCAACACCTAGCAGACACGGTGCCTATGTTCCCATACCCCAGATGGGAACCCGAAGCCAGGGGCCCGTACCCAGTGCTTCTCCTCACTGTCCCGGATGTGTGTGCGCAGCTCATAGAAGGAGAGAATGAATTCTGCGACTGGGCCGAGAAAACGAAACGCACGTTGCACCACGCTGCAGTGGAACATGAACTCACGTGGGTCCGGTGCGGAAGTGAAAGCCAGCAGGATGCCAGCTATGGGCAATCGTGTGACTTCTGACTTAGCATAACTGTTCCTGGCGCAGTGGTCTTCCCCGGCTGGCATGTGTAGCTCAGCTGTGGGGAGAGGAGTCTTAAAACACAACGAAGCATCCATTTAGATCCATTTAAAAGTGAGAGCACACGTCACAGGATGGTTCGATGTTTTAATAACGAGACAGCACTCTGCTGGCAAGTGGGAGGCGCCGTGTTGTTACCCAGATGCATCGTCTGACTTCTAGTCCATTTTGATAAGAGACTCTAGAGCATTCTAGTGAGCAGCCCTTGCTCTTCCACTCTCCATTAATTTCTTATAAATGATGAGGTGGCTACATCTAGTGTTTTTAAATTTTAATGTATTAACATTTATATGCAAATAAAGAAGCACAACATTGCCAACCCACAGCATTTAATTATAGTCATTTCATTTGTTATTGACTTGAGAGAGAGGAAGGGGGAGAGAGAAACATTGATTTGCTGTTGCACTGATGTATGCATTCATTGTTGCTTCCTGTATGTGCCTGACCCCAGGATCACACTGCAAGCTGGGAGTATCGGGATGATGCTCTAACCAGCTGAGCGACCTGGCCAGGGCGAATTCTAGTCATTTCCTAGCTATTTCTTAAACTCAGGTTTTTTTTTCTTGCCCATATGATGTGATTTGAGATTCCCGTATTGTACGTGGGAAAATACACGTTAAATGCACAGCTGTGATGAAACGAGACTGCCGACAGAGGCGTGTTTTCTTGTATTAACCTGTGTCACCTAGGATTGGACCATCGTGTTTGACGGGATTTTTGGTTCGTGAAGTTTCTGATTTTTTTTCTATAAAAGCACCTCTGAATATTATTGTAAAGCCTGCTCATTGTTTATTTTCTTGGGAGGAGGGTGTTATGTGTATTAGAAATAGCATTTCAAACTTTTCTTTATGGAATTACCTTGCAATATTAAAATGTTATCACTAGCATTTAATCATAACGTAAATGATGTATAAAAGGTAGGGTGTATACTTGTGTAATTCCTTTCCTATATGTGTGCGAGTTATACATCATCCATAGACAAAGACCTCTATCAGCATGATTACCTCGTTACACAGTAATTTTTTATTTTTCATGTTTGGATCGAATTTTGTACCACGGAGGCTTTCTAAGCGATGCGTCACAACAGACAATTGAGAAAAGGCAACAAGGTAATTGTTCCGCCTGGCCCTTGCCCGCTGAACTCTTAAATCAACAAAGGCCCGGCCTCTCAGGATCCCAGCCACGTGGGTCGCCTCGGAGGGGCGAACTGGGAGCGCATCCTAGCTGCGGAAGTTTCTCTCTTGTTTCCAATTCAAACGCGTGCAACACAAAGCAAATACAAAATAAACGGGCCACACTGTGCCCACAAGGACTTGGCTGGATCTCTGTGCGGGGGCGACAGTAACAATTAGACCGTCACTCCAACGCCCTGCACCCAGAACGGGGCTGTCATTCCCGACGCCGCCCCAGGCAGATGCGGAGAAGAGACTGTCCTTCAATCCCGGCGGGACGCGGCCCTAGGGAGCTGAGCTCCCGCAGAGACGGCTCAGAGGGCGGCTGGCCGGGTTTGAGGCCCTGGAGATGCTGCCTGATTCTTCTACAACTGCATTCGTTTGGGGGAAGCCCGGGAGGAGAAGGGGCCCCTCAGACGGAAAGTTTAATCTTTGGGGAGGGGGCCTCTCTGAGTCCCTCCCAGTCCCTGGCAGGAGGGGCCCTGGTTTCTCCACTCGGGGCGCCTGGAGGCTGGGCGGCCTCCCACCCGGCAGCCCCACAGGGACAGGCAGAACCTTCCTCCCTTAGCTACTGATTCCCCTTCGCTCTCCATCCCCACGCGCTGCCCACGTGGACACAAGGCCCTGGGGCCTCTGGTCGCCAAGGTGGGCTGGAGGAGATTCCCACCAAGGCCTGCGTGGCCTCTCCCGGGCTCTGCGCTCGCCGCCACGGGGCCCACGCGGATCTGCGGGGCCTTGATTGTTAATTTCCCTTCACTCTGGCAGGGGCTGGTGTGTGTGTGCGCGTGTGTGAGCCTGTGAGTGTGTGTGCGCGCGCACGTGTGTGAGCGTGTGCGTGAGTGCATGTGTGCGCGTGTGTGAGCGTGTGAGTGAATGTGAGTGTGTGTGTGAGTGTGAGTGTGTTCTGTTCGATTGCTCCACTCCTGTGAATGGGGAGATGGCGCAGGAAGGTGCCCGAGCGCAGCAGCTGGGGGTCGGGTGGTCGGCGGGAAGGTCGGCAGGTTGGGCAGCGGGCGGAGGAGGCCGGAGGCTGAGGAAGGTGGGGGGGCTTTGTGCCCGGCGTCCCCGCCCCTGGACCCCGCCAGGCGAACTATCTAGACACACGTTTTTGAACGCGGGCGGTGGGTTTCGCCCAAAGTCACTCCAGAAACTCGCCCTCAGGGCTCTGAGTCCAAAAAGGACCTTCGGACCGGAGGCTGGGCCCTGCGAGGCCGGGGCGGGCGGTGCCCTCGGAGGCGGGGAGGCGGGGAGGCGGGGAGGGAAGGCGCCCGGCCCCGGGGGAGCAGCTCTTCCCGCGGCTGAGCCGATCCGACGCCGTTCGCCGTTCGGAGGGTCTGTCCCGCGGGCCTCCCTCGGTGGGTGTGCAGCAGGCAGAGGGCAGGGCCGCCTCTCCCGGGGAGCCACCGAGAACCGGCGCTTCCTACCGCGTGGAGCCCAGGCTGCGGTCCGGAGCGCGCTCCTCTCCGCTCACCTCCCCGTCCGCGCAGGGACGCCAGGCTTTCCTCCAGCCCCGGGGCCTCTCTCCTCTCCCACCCGCCTGCTCTCTGCACCGCACCCAGCGGCGCCCCTGCCCGGAAACAGCCCCCCACGCGCCTCCCAGACGCTCAGCGCCCCCCGCGCTGTCGCCCCCAGGTTCACGCACAGAAAGCGGCGGGGACCCCAAACCGCTCTCACGCTGCCCGAGGCTGTTTCCCGCGGCCGAATTCGGAGACAGACGGGGAGGCTGCAGGCGGCATCCCGGGGACGCGCCCCTCCCCGCGCCCGGAGGCTCCCGCTGCGGCTCCTCGCCGCCTCCTCCCTGCCCCGCGGCTCCGGCAAACACACGGCGCCGGGAGGGCTCCTTCGCGGCTCACTCCCGAGCTGCGGGCGGGCGGCCTGCGGGGCAGGAGGTGGCCCTGCTCTGGGGAGGTCCGCCCTGGCAGCAGCTCACGGAGTCGGCTGGCTCGGGGCTCCCGGAGCTCGGTGGGCCCGCGGCGTCGGCTGGACTCGGTGCTGATGTGGGAGCTGGGAACCCCACGGCCCGGGACTCCCCAGGCTCTAGCCGCCCCGGGAGGATCCGCTCCGGGTGCGGGGCGCGAGGCTCAGTGAGCACCGCTCCCGCTCCAGCCCCGCTCCAGCCCGGGCTCCGCGAAACGCCATCCGGCTAACAAGTCCCAGGCACCTAGGGCTGCAAAAGGAAAACACAGAACAAAACCAAAAATCCAAAAAAAAAAAAAAAAAAAAAGAAAGAAAAAGAAAGGTCCCACATGACTCTGCCAGCCGCTTTGGGAAATCAGAATAAATGCCTCCAAAGCACCATTTTAAAGGGCGGTGTGTGTGTGTGTGTGGGGGGGGGGGTGCAGAGTTCTGCCCCCGAAGGTCAAGCTCCCGCTGCGAGGGGCTGCGGGCCACGCGGCCCTTGGTCTGCGCGATGCTGCCTCCCAGCTCCATGGCCGGGGAAAGGGCCCGGCATCGCCGGGACGGGGCCGCCCGAGCTCACCCACGCGGGCTGGGTCCTGCTAACTCACCCAGATCGTTTTAACTGGTTAATAAAGCAATTGACACTCAACAAAACCGCCGTCGCCAGCGGGAGTCCTTGGCAATAAAGTGAGAATCACAACTACCGGTTTGTTGTCGTTGTTAACTGCCTTTATTACCATTACTTAGTATTCCTAAAGAAAGAAAGAACAGAACAGAACAAGGAACAGGGCTGAAGAAGAGAGAATCCTTTCAGACCCAAAGGCACATAAAGGAGATCCCTTCTCTTTTTCTCTGAAACCAGAGCCCCGGTTTTTCTGGATTAGCCCTCAGTGAGCCACCACCGATAACACTGGGAGAGACACAGGAGCTCTGAGCACTGTGTTCGGAGTGGAGTATAAATGGTTAATGGCGACTCCCTTAAAACGCATAAAATTTTATCTGACTCTTGGCCCTGATTTAAGGTACGGATGCTTTATATGGTCGTGCTCTATCTACAGGATTAGCCGACACAGAAAGAGTGAAAATAAGGAGAATGAGATATATTCTATACCTGTTTCCTGAGGTGAAGAAAATACGTTCATTTCATTTTGACACCCTTCCCCCCTCCCCCCGCGCCAAATTCTGTGCGAGGGGTATTAGAAAACATAAATCGTCCAGTTATATAATTTCCCTATCAGAACACCTGACTTGTGGAAACTGGCATCCCCAACTGTGATTCTGCTCTTGCAGACCGATTCCGATGCCGGCTACACACAAGTCCCGGGAGTGAGTGCCCAAGCCAAGCCATGGATCAGGGAAAGCTGACCAAAGCCCCTCTCCTCCCCTTCTTGGTTCACAGAGATAGGAAAAGCGCTCTCCCACACTGTACATCATTTCCCACGGAGCCAACTAAAAATCCCCTTCTATCTGCCAGGGGTTGTTGGGGAGGAATTAAACCCTGAATGTGTAATGCTCCTTTGCAATTGCAATCAAAACCTATTTAGATGTTTTGAAAAGTATCTGGAGAACATGGTATTTGTTCAGGGACCTGCATCTAGCATTAAGTTTGATGTGGAATTTTTCCATTTTAAGTAAAGCAGAGAAAGAAAGCAACAACAACAACAACAACACACACACACACACACACACACACACACACTCACACAAAATCCAGGCCTAGGAGTTCTAGGTGTATTGCTGCATTTTAGAAGGTGCACTGGGCAGATGCCACAGAACCAAGGGGAACTTATTAAATCTTAGCTTCTCAAAGACACGGTCAAGTGTACCTGGGTGGCCTGGCAGTCACAGGAACTATACTCCACAACATTCTTCCTTCTCTCTCCTCAGCAGGACACCTCCCACCAGAGCCTCCACACCACTGCTGTTTTAAAGGATGTATTTTTGAACCCACCGAATATTCAAAGGTTAAAATGAGTCCCTTTTTTGATAAGAGAGGGTCTAATCCCCCCTTTGAACACAAGAGGTCGCTCCTGGGACCAAATACTGGGGGAAATATTGCTAATCACTATTTGATATATTCTATAAATACATTACAGACATTTTTTACAGATACATTTAATGCAGTAAATGCACACATCAGCGAAGGAAATGGGACTAATCTGTGATTCTATTGCAACTTCCAGGTGAAGGGAAACAATTAAGACCTGCTATCCAAACAGATTCTGATGCCAACTGTATCAGCAAGACACCACTCCAGAGCGAAACAACATAATCATCGGGTTCCCTCAAACTGCCCCCTTGGACAGGGGCAGCGTCTGCTTAATCTTCACATCCATGGGCCTGGGAACTTGCTAGCAAAATACTTGTTTACAACACCAGTGGGCTGCAGCAGGCAAAACGCACTGTCCTCCCTTTAGTATGACATTGCCCGGCACTAATGGTTTTCCTCCACGGGGCACGCCAGCTTCTGTCTGGAACTGCTCTCACCGTCAGCGATATTCTTGGCACAGCTCATTCCTTTAGGGAGTTACAACGCCGCACTGAGTGTGTAGCTGGTGGGAAGGAGGGCGCTTTGTGAATTTCAAATATGAGCCCTCAGGCTTCTGGCAGCTTCCGTGGTTCAATTCCACGGTATAAAGGCGGCATGATGGCATATGATCGGTTAAAATCCTGTTTACTTTCTGGTGTTACACTGGCATCTCTTTTATTTTCCCAGAGTCAACTTGGTTATCTACCCAGGAAACATGCCCGTATACTGGGAAGCCAACGTCAGTTTTGCAAAAGCAGCTGATAAAAGGCTCCATCATAGAACAGCAGAGACTAGAAATTATCACCCAAAACCAAAACCAAAAATCTGGTAAACTGATCAACCAATTTGTGCATCTGGCTTTCTATAGCTCTCTTGCTCTCTCTCTCACTCTCTCTCTCTCTCTCTCTCTCTCACACACACACACACACACACACACACACACACACACACACACACACACGGACAGAGCTCACAATGAAAATAAAAGAGATGGGATCCAGTGAGAGACCTTCCTTGGGAGAAAAGAAAACACCACAAATGCATGTTCTTGAAAACGCCTCGGCAGGCCAGGCGGACACTCACGCATCTTGGCTTCTCCTGAGCTCAGGCAAACCCAGCCACCGAGGCCGGCTGGCGGCTGGCGGCTCTTATCAAGGGTGAGATCTGGGGAAAAGATACAAAGAAAGGAGTTTCCTCACCCGGCCTCATTCCGGGCAACAAGACACCAAAATTACCTCTATTCTACCGCGGCCTGAGTTTGTGGGCCTCTTCAGATAAACCTGGCAGCCACGTTAGATAAGGAATCACTATTTAGAAGCATTAGGGGGAAATGTGGGGGCTCCTGGGGGCGGGGAGGGGGGCGCTGAGACTTTGTCTTAGGGAGACGGAAAGATGCCAGGAACATGGAAGAATTTACTGGAACGGGTTCCCGGCGAGCTGCAGCCGGCATTCATTCCTCTCCAGGTTGTTTTCAGAGAGGACATGAGGCTATCCACGCCCGGTTAAGTGAAATCCGTATTTCACTGTTTCATCTTAGACCCCTCCCTACTCTCGCCCTTGGACTAATGCATTTTAGAAATCTCTAGAGAGACATGGGAATTTGTCTTTATAATGACCGAAACGCCACCAGCTAATTGTACACGTTTACTCAAAGACAAAGGGCAGGAGACCAGCAGAGAGAGAGAGAGAGAAACTGGGCAGGACATAACCTCTTCACAAACTCGAAACTACTGGGAGGCCATTTCGTGTGGGGCTCGTGTGAGCTTCCTAACTCCAGAGTGAAGCTGGCACAGCAGCCGCCGCGGGGCGCGAGGGGAGAGAGGAGTTCGCGGAGCCAAGTGGGTTTTACCTGCGCGCCTCCCACCAGATCCTCCGCTAAGGCCGGCGCGCTCCTGCCCTTCCACCCCGCGTGTTTGGAGATCGGGGCTCGGAGGGGACGGGGTCCCGGGGGAGCAGTAGCGAACAATTCCTCTGGGTGCGTTCATCCCACCCCCGGGCCTTCTTCTCCGAATCAGCTCCCAGCGGGCCCGGCGGAACCAGCTGGGGAACTCACCCTCCCGGGCAGCCAGGCGCGGCCAGGCCCGGAGCTGTGCGCCCCAGTGCAAGGTCGAACCCAGCCAAACGGGCTGTTCCAAGTGGCCCCTTTGCTAGCACCCGGGGGGGACCTCATCCTCGGGAAGACCTACCCACCAGCCGCTCGCCCGCGGCGGTAGAAAGTGAGCCCGGCGCGCAACTCGGCCGGCGGGCACCCCAGGAGCGCTGGGCGGAGGAGCGGCGCGACAGGCGGCGAGGGCCCCGGCGGCGCGGCCGGGAAGGAGCGAGGGAGGGGGCGGGAGGAGGCGCGGCAGCCGGAGAGGGAGGCCGAGGCCCGATCGGCCGGGCGGCGAGCGCCGGGGGAGAGCGGCGGCCCCGGCACGGGCGGCCGGGGAGCCCCCAGCCCGTCCCGCGGGCGCGCCGCGCGGTCAGTGGCGCACGGCGGCGGCGGGGCTGAAATATGATAATCAGAACAGCTGCGCCGCGCGCCCCGCAGCCAATGGGCGCGGCGCTCGCCTGACGTCCCCGCGCGCTGCGTCAGACCAATGGCGATGGAGCTGAGTTGGAGCAGAGAAGTTTGAGTAAGAGATAAGGAAGAGAGTGCCCAGCCGCGCCGAGTCCGCCGCCGCCGCAGCGCCGCCGCTCCGCCTGCTCCGCCGGCTCCGCCGCCTCCGATTGGACTCCCCGATCGGCGAGGGCGCGGCGGCCGGGCAGCCCCCGGGCCGCGGTCCCCCCCTGGCCCGCAGCTCCTGCATCCTCTCTGTGGGCTGTGCACCAACCGTGCAACCACCATTTCACTGTGGACACTACTCCCTCTTACCGATATGGGAGACATGGGCGATCCACCAAAAAGTAAGAGGCTCTTTTACCTTGTGGGGCTCGGTGTGCTGGTCTGTGCGGGGGGCTCTCTGGCACGCGTGCCAGGGGCTCTTCGGAGTTGGAGTTCTTGCCTGGAGAGACACACGGAGACGATGGCTTTGGCTCCCGGCCGCCACGCCTGCATGCTCGGCTGTCGGTTCTGATCTTCGGAAAACGGATCAGACCTGGGGTTGGAGTTCGCCCGTGCGCCCCCCAAGCCCTAGCCTTCTGGTGCTACGGGCGGCTTCCTCCCGGGGAGCCCTGAGCTCTCCGAGACGGCGATTCTGTCGCAGAGGTCTGCCTGCACGCACAATACCCGGCGAGGTGAAGCAGCATTAGACTTGCAAAGGAGAACGAGTGACAACTGTATTGATGTGTGTGCTCTTGCTAACGAGAGCCAGTCCCCGGGACCGTTCGAGAGAGCGCGCTTCGTGGAAAACACAGGCATCCCTGCGTTCCCTGAACGCTTCTAGTCAAAACCTTTTCTTTGGCTTGACTTATTCATAATCGTTCACGGTGGCTATGGCGAAGAGGGAGGAGGGGAGAAACAGAAATGCAAAATGAACGGGTTTGATGGTGTGCTAGGCTTACAAATGTGGACTATTCAAATCTGCATTTTACATATATTCCACCTCCTTTTTTGAAAAAACGAGTCAGGGTTTTGATGGCACGCTTCAATTACCATTCCAAAGTGCAATGCGCTTTAAAGAAAAAGAAAGGGAGAGGGGTGGGAGGAGGAAACCTCCCAGAGTATGCCCTATAAGAGAGCGATCCTAAAAGTGTGTTTATCTCGGTAGGAAGTAAACGGTTAGTCAATCATGTATTTATTTTCATTTCAGAAAAACGTCTGATTTCCCTATGTGTTGGTTGCGGCAATCAAATTCACGATCAGTATATTCTGCGGGTTTCTCCGGATTTGGAATGGCACGCGGCGTGTTTGAAATGCGCGGAGTGTAATCAGTATTTGGATGAGAGCTGTACGTGCTTTGTTAGAGATGGGAAAACCTACTGTAAGAGAGACTATATCAGGTATGCCGCGTCCATTCTGCTTCCTTCGCCTCCTGAGATGTGCCTGTCTCCCCCCACGCCTCATTTATTATTTGGTGTAAAATGGTGTGACTTCGCCTGTTTTCCTAGTTTGCCTTAGTGGGGTCTGGCGTGCAAAAGTTACCCAGAACGTGTATTGCATAAATTAAACTAAGCTGTTCATTTTACTTTTTAGGGGGAAACCCCTGCAAAATTTGACAGTGGTTTTCATAAGTGATGTATTACTGAAGCTTGTTGAATTGCTCTTGGAATTTATGGTGCTCAAAATATTTTTCTTTTTCACCCTCCCCCTTCCAAAACAAACAAAAAATGCATAGAGGGATAAGTTGGGGTTTCTAAATTTTAAAAAGATTGATTTTATTGTATTGTGCAGTATTTTTCTTCCCTGTATGCTTTAGTTCGGGGTTTTATTAGTAACTTACAAATTCTTTGGAGATGTCAGTGTAATGGGCAAAATAAAAGTTTGACCTAAACATGCATTTTGAAACAGCAAGTAGCCTTTTACTTTTAGGCTAAGAGTTTCTACCTTGAAAATTTAAAAACAAACCCAGATATTTTCTGCAAAAAGGCCGGAAATTTAATCTTTTTAAATATTAACCCTTTGGTGACATCTAACTGTCTTTTCTTTCTTATCTTATCTGAGCTGATGAATTAGACAGAGCAGATCAAATTGCCCATCATCCGTCTGCGAACAATTGGTATATTTAGATAATTGAACAGCTTAGCTTCCTTTCTCACATTAAAATCTGGTAACTGATAAAATGAGCGAATTGCCCATACCGACAAGACTAAAAACCACATAAGGGACTTTCTGAGTTTTCTTTTTTCTTTCAGTGTATTCTGCATCTAAACTTCATGCTTTGCTAATCTCATACTTTCTTCTGACCTGGGTATATATGTGTGAGAAACTTCATTTCCCGTCTTGGGAAGCCAGTCGAATGTATAAAGAAAATTTTATTGTTTCAATAACAAACCGAAGAGATAATACCTTTGCTATTATGTTAAAAATATCAAAATTACATATTTTTTTAAAATTCTCTGGTGGCTATTAACAAACAAAAAATTAGCTTCTTGTAATTCCTGGAGTTTCTTTCTGGAGCTGGGAACTTATTTAAAGTTTAGTCAAAATTTAAGTATGCACTTAAAATTTTTCCTGCTCGCTTCGTGTCCAGGATTTTGTATTATTTTAAAAGCACGAAGTGGTGAGTAGAATCTTGATAGATCCAACTGAGCGGTGCAAAGAGAAGTTATGGAGACTCTGATGGAGGTGGGGGGCGAGTGGGAGGAAGTGGGGAAGCGGGGAACCCACGAAGGGGGAGGGGTTTTCCAAATGGTTTGGTCACTAGCAAGGTGAAGCCCTCATCCTATGAAATGGGAGATCTCACCGAGAGGAGGCGGAGGGAGGCAAACTTTGGAATCTACCTTCTAACCTCTGACAAATGAGCCCTTTCCCATTGTTTACCGGATCGGTGTGTGAACTGGCGATTCTGGCGAGGGAGCACTCACTTCGCGCCTCCCGGAGCAGTATCTATACCCCGCGGAGATAGGGTTGTGCCCCATTGCAGGATTGCATACCGATCTGCAAGGGCCTAGCTCTGGAGACACGGTGTAGAAGGAGCCCATTGCTGTTAGCCCTTCCTCTCCTCTCTCAACCCCTGTGTGTGTGTGTGTGTGTGTGTGTGTGCTTGCGCGCCCTCCCTTTGAGATCCTGTAGTTTAAAAGCAGAACAGAGAGGTCCTTAGGTTTCCCAGGGCCTTCTCCCCTTGGGGGAGTGAGGTGCCCCCTCCCTGCTTTCTGCGGGCCACTTTGTAGCAATGCCCGCTTCTGTTGTCGCCGGTACCGGCCAGGGGCCCGGCCAGTGCCGCCCCGAAGGACCCACCCGGGAAAGGTCAGCCGCGAGGAAGAGGCCTGGCTCTCCCGCAGACTGAACTAGAGGCAGATGCTTCGGCCCCTGGAAAGGGGTTGAGGGCAGCCGCAGCCGCAGCCGCAGCGGATTTTAAAAACAACAATGAAAGGACGGCCGCGGAGGAAACTTTCTGTTAACATTGTTGCCCGCGGGGAACCTCTAGTTCCGGTCAAATCGGCGCGGACTTGTGCGGGATGGATCTGCAAACCTCGGTTTCATTTTGTTGTTTTGCTTGTGCATTTTGGGGGGAGGGTGTGCACACCGCGTGGCGTGACGGTCTCTTTTTTCCCTGGATGGAGGGCTTCTGGTTGCAGGTTTTGAGACCTTTTCTAGAACGTGTGGGCCAGCGGGTACCCACTCGGTGGCTGATCGCCGCAGCCGCGCGCGGCCCAGGCCTCAGACCACGGGAGGCATTTGTCCTCGGCGTGGCCTGGGCGAGCGGAGAGGTGCGCGGAGACCGGAGAGGGGTTCGGACGGAGGCAGAGGGGAAGGAGGAAAGGGAGAGGGAGCGAGACCTCATGGCGTCGGCGCTTCGGACCCCAGCTGGTCTGTGGATGCCGATCTCGGGGGTCTCAGGGCCTTGGGGCCCCGGTCGTCGCTGGTCTCAGACAGGACAGTGTCCGCCTAAGTGACCGCTGCCCTGTGCTTCTCCCCGGCCCGGCCCGGCCCGCCCAGGTTGTACGGGATCAAATGCGCCAAGTGCAGCATCGGCTTCAGCAAGAACGACTTCGTGATGCGCGCCCGCGCCAAGGTGTACCACATCGAGTGCTTCCGCTGCGTGGCCTGCAGCCGCCAGCTCATCCCCGGGGACGAGTTCGCGCTGCGCGAGGACGGGCTCTTCTGCCGCGCGGACCACGACGTGGTGGAGCGGGCCAGCCTGGGCGCCGGCGACCCGCTCAGCCCCCTGCACCCGGCGCGCCCGCTGCAGATGGCAGGTACGCTCGGCCCCGGAGGAGGCCGCCCGGGCCGGAGGAGGCGGCTCCGAGGCCGGCGCCGGGCCAGGCCGCGCACCCGGCCCGCGCGCACCCGCGGCTGCCGCCAGCGACCCCGGTCGCCCCGGGGCGGTCGCTGGGGCGGCGGCCGCAGGGCGCCCAGGTGTGGGGTGCCGTGGGCACCGCGTGGCCTGGGGCGGCCGGGTTCCGGGCGCTCATGGCCCCTGCTGCCGCCGCCCGCACACCTGCGGGGTTGCACACGGGCGCACGGGAATGCACACCAGGTGCTCACAGGTAGACACACGCCCGGGCAGCGCTTCCGTTCACCTTGGCCTTCGGGCCGCGGCTTCCCGAAAGCGGCCCCGGCTCCCGCCTGGTACTCGCCCCGCCGCTGCCTAAGGAGGCGGGTGGAGTCCCGGCCGCCCCGGCCTCTCCTCCGACCCAGCGAGGGCAGTTCGGTGCCTGAAGTCACTGAGCTCCTCAAATCCCTCTTCTGCCCCCCACGCAAAAGCGTCTTAACAATGTATTTTCATCCTTTTGTGGGGAAATGCGCATGAGAAGATAGAATAACTGCAGGCCCGTGCGCAGGGCTGTAATTTAAAACTGTCAACAAACTAATCTGCAGTAATTGCCTTTTAAAGGGCGCCTGCCCCTTTAAACCATGCCTTCTGAGGGACCCGGTGAGAATCTCCTCTCTGGGCCGGTGGCTGTAACACCGAATTGACCCCGTGGGTGTTGCCCTGACCCCTCCGGGGTCCTGGGAGGTGTGGGATTTGGACCCCGCAGGTCGGGGAGCCTTTTCCCAGGAAGGGGAGTAAAACAGCCAGGTCGCCTGGCCAGGAGCAGGTGGAGGGGGGGGTGGGGGGCGGGGAGGTGTTCAAAGGCAGACACTGTTTCCAAGCCTGCCTTCCGGTCATGAACAGATAGATCTGCCCGCCGCATTTTTAAAGTATCGATTCCCTCTAAACCTGGCGGAGAGAGCTGCACTCACCCCTCTGCTGGCTGGCAGCCGGAGAGGTCTGCGGGGGATGTGCGACGTGCTGGGCCGGGGACAGAGCCAGAGGGTGGCAGCTCCTGCTCAGGCTACCTGTGCTCTGCTGCTGCTGGTGGGGGGCAGCCAGGGGGCCAGGCTGCTGGGGCAGAGTCAGGAGCCCGCACTTCCCAGCTGCCCTTCCTTATCTGGAGCCCAGGCCTCAGCCAAGTTTCAGTTTTCCTTCGCCTGGACCCAGCCACGTCACAAACACCAGGTAGATGAGGACTAAGGAAGACCAAGGACTGGAGAGCCGGCCCAAATGCCCCATTTCTTTAGCCCCTGGACACGAGTGGCCCCTCCGCACTGAGTGCACGGCCCTCCGGCAGGGCTGTCTTGGGTTGCAGACACCCTGGCTGGCAGTGCCTGGCGTGTTCTGCGTCCCCTTCCCCCGGAGCCCTCCGTGCCCTTGGCCCAAGCGTCCGGAGGTGGGGGTGCTTGGTGTCACCTGGGCCCGCCCTGGGTGCTGGGGAAGGCCCGGAGGGAGGAGAGGGGACGCTGAAAGGGGCCGCCCGGGGGGCTCCGAGCCGGGGCCAGGCTCTGGGACGCGCGCCCCTTGGCGACCTGGGTGTTGACAGGGCAGGGACAGGGGCGCGGGCGCGGATGACTCCGTTGTGACCACAGATTAGAGAGCGAGGTTTGGCTCCGCCTCAGCGGCCAGGCTCGAGGCGGCGGGGAGGGGGACCCCGGGCCCCTGGCCCGCGCTCACGGCGCCCCTCGCCCCGCAGCCGAGCCCATCTCCGCGCGGCAGCCGGCCCTGCGGCCGCACGTGCACAAGCAGCCGGAGAAGACGACCCGCGTGCGGACGGTGCTCAACGAGAAGCAGCTGCACACGCTGCGGACCTGCTACGCCGCCAACCCGCGGCCCGACGCGCTCATGAAGGAGCAGCTGGTGGAGATGACCGGCCTGAGCCCGCGCGTGATCCGGGTCTGGTTCCAGAACAAGCGCTGCAAGGACAAGAAGCGCAGCATCATGATGAAACAGCTGCAGCAGCAGCAGCCCAGTGACAAGGCCGTGAGTGCCGCCGGCGGAGGGGGCGGGCAGGGCGCGGCCAGGGGCCCCGGCTGGCCGGCCGCCTCGGTGTCCACCCTGCTGGGGAGCAGGAGCCCTAGCAGGCGGCCCCGCACCCCAGGGCCAGCCTGATTGGGGGTGCAGGCTGGGGTGGACCTCTAGCGGGTGGGATGGTTAACCCACCGCCCCAGCCTTCACGGGTGGGCTCATGCCCCTCAACCTTGTCCCCATCCACACAGCGACCCCTCTGCGGGCAGGCAGGAGGCGGCCAGGCCTGGCTCTGGGTTTGACATTTAGGTCCTCAGCTCTAGGTGCCCTGAGAGGAGGGAGGGACAAGGCTTGGCTTTCTATGAAATCCAGGGTGGGGGGGAGGGGTATCCTGGAGGCCCCCCGGGTCCCCTGCCCTCCACCGGCTAGGCCTTCTGCAGCACCTTGAGGCTTGCGAGGTCCCCCAAGGTGACCCCAAAGACAGGGCACCCTCTGCTCAAAGTCAAGCCCAGGCTGCAGAGATGTCAGGCCCTGGCACTGTCCTCCCCCCCTCCCCACTCTCTCCTCCCTGGTCACAGCAGCTCCCACCACAGGCCTTCTGGTTAAAAGAACCTCACGAGTTCCTTTTTCCCCCTCTTTTGCTTTTTACTGCTTTGGCCCTATTTTTAAATGCCATAAAACCAGCTGTCATTAAACTTGGCAGGCCAGCCCAGCCTGGGCCGGGGCACTTTCTAAGCTGGTTAGTGCTTAATAGTACAACAGCCGCCAGACCCAAGGGCTGGAGGGTGGGGGTGGCCTGCAGGGAGAGCCGCCTGGAGAAAACCTCACCGAACAGCTCAGTGAAACTGCCCAGGAGGCCACCCTGTCTAGAGCCGAAGGGAGGCCTCGCCTGCCTCCGCGGCCTGTGGCCTGGGATGGCTGCCGGGGCAACTGGGATTCGCCCTGAGAGTCAGGGAAAGAAGGAAGTTACAGCAAAATTTGGTGTCATGAGGTCCAAGCAGACCTAATCGTCCAGCCCCCAGAAGCAGAAAAACAAAACACAGTAAAACAACAGGGAACCCCAGCTCACATCCATAGTGCAGCAGATTAACGGAGTCAATAAAGGCCACCACAGAGATAAGATAATGCCTGGGCATATTTGTTTAGCCCGCGCAGACAATGGAGGGAGGGCGTTTGCTCATTAACGTGTTGGGTGGGGTGGGGCCTCGTTCACAGAACATCCAGGGGATGACCGGCACCCCCATGGTGGCCGCCAGCCCCGAGAGGCACGATGGTGGCTTGCAGGCCAACCCCGTGGAGGTGCAGAGTTACCAGCCGCCTTGGAAAGTACTGAGCGACTTCGCCTTGCAGAGTGACATAGATCAGCCTGCGTTCCAGCAACTGGTGAGTGTCAGCTCCCAGCGCAAGTCTCCACCAGCAAGGAGGTTCTGGTGTAACCACCCGGGAAAGAAAGATCCCAGGGGTGGGGGTGGGGGGGCCCGGTGCGTCCCTGGGCCCAGGGTTGGGCAGAGATGAGGGTGGTGTGGGGAGGAGGAGGAGCAGGCTTGCAAGGAAAACAACCCTCCCGTGAGCCTTTTCTGTGAGCGCCGTCATTTGACCATCCAGGCTGCATTGTCTGCCAGTCCTGCTTTGATGGATTGGCTTCAAGGTGCCCGACGAAATCGCCCTGCGTGGGAAGGCGCCGGGCTTGCAGAAGCACACCTCTCAGACTTGGGAGTGCGGAGGGACTTGAGAGAGCACCTTGACACATTAATCAGCAATTAGTATATGTTTCAGGGCCTAAATCAGAGCGATGTTAGGAATGGTGACGGGCAGGATCAGTGTCATTACCAGTGGGCAGCAGGCATCTGCTGGGTGCGGGTTCAGATACATCAAGAAAGAGTCCAGTTATTATTCAAAGACAGGACCGATACGATAGCCCTTATTGTGTTACAGTAGCCCTTTCTGGGACTGCCCTCATCTGAAATGCGGGCCTGTTGAAACATTTTTAAGTATAGGAGTTCAAATTTCACACTTAGTGACATACTGTTGAGCATGTATTTAGCAAAAGGGAACACGAGTTCGACCCATCAGAGAGATACTAGGTGGAAATCTCTTAGAAAGCTTTACACATCCAGAAAAGAGAAAAGGAGCTCACCTTTCACCTACAAAAGGCTTAAAGGTCAAGATAAGTAAGATCATTAAATAGACGTCCTCTGTGGTATATGTACACATAAGATTTTTTTTTTTTGCGTAAATAGTAAACAGCCCTAGAGACTCTTATATGACATCAGATCTATCCTAAGAGCTTGTTCCTTTCCTTGGAAATGCCAGTTTAATTGAGGTTAGCTTTTTACCCTCGCATTACCGGGAGGGCATTTTCTCCTGCTGTGGCCACACATAGGCAATGGGCCAGAGTCCGGGTTCCACTGGCCTGGCCCAGGTTTCTGTCTGTAAGCCGGCCGGGCTGGGAAAATCTGAGGAGTCCTCCGACCTCCCAGTGGGAAAGCTGAGCATGGAGGAGAGGAAGGCGCCTCTGGAATGAGGAACCGTCACTTCTTTAAAGTCAGGTTAATCTCATGAGTTATTTGGGTGGAACCTGGACCCTAGAGGGCAGGTGGGGGAGAATGCGGGGCAGCTTCCGAAAGGGCAGTGACGGATGTGAGCAGAAGGAGGAACCCAGGCAGGAGGCCCGGGTGGGGGCTGGGCAGAGGAGCTTTGCAGCAGCAGCAGCACTACTTTCTCGGCTCCAAAGGAGCCCCGTATTTATAATGCGATGACGTTATAATCTATGGGTCTCCTCTGGGAAGGAAGAGCCCGGCTTAAAGAGAAAGAGGAGACGGAGAAAGGCGCACAGGCTGCAGGGCCAACGAGGAAGGAAGCCGGGCTGCAAGCCCTGGGAGGGGGCCATCACTCTTCCTCGGGGCCTCCCGGAATCGCCGGTCACAGGGGCTGAGCGTTATGGATTTCCCAACGCAAGGGGAGAGGCTGTGATGCCCGGAGGAGACAGCACTCGCCTGCTCCCGGGGCAACACGTAGCCGGCAGGAGGATTTTATCTCGAGTACGCGTGGTAGAGTCGCGATGCCATCCTACAGTGGGAAACACGTTTGTTCTTAAATAATTTAAGGCAACATAAGGTTGGGAATTCAGGTTCAGCTCCAACAGGTCTCTTGGAGGATGGGAAATGGAGAGGGTTCCTCCTCAAATCCTTTTCCTGGGAGGCTTGCTTTAAGCCTGTTAACATGGAGTCCGGTTCCCGGATAGCTCTCTCTGCATCTCTCTCTGTCCACAGACACCAGTCCCGCAGGCACCCACTCACAGGCGATCGGATTGATCATCCTTTCCTGCATGTGATCAAAGCCTCCTTCATTCACTTCTCAACCTTCCACGCAGGTCAATTTCTCCGAGGGAGGACCGGGCTCGAACTCCACCGGCAGCGAAGTGGCCTCCATGTCCTCGCAGCTCCCGGACACCCCCAACAGCATGGTGGCCAGCCCCATCGAGGCCTGAGGACACTCATGCAGATGCATTTTTTTTCCCTGTTGGAGACAGTGGGCGCCCATCCTGTTGAACTCCGAAACACGAGTATTTAACGACCCAGTCCATGGAAACTGAATTGAGGAAATGAATGCTCCATGAAATGCACGAAGTCTGTTTTAATGACAAGGTAATATGGTAGCAACACTGTGAAGACAATCATGGGATTTTACTAGAATGAAAACAAACAACAAAGCAAAACCCGAACCCAACACACGCTGTCCAGTGACCTTAGGAGGACTGAGGAAAAAAAAAGACGTTTTTAAAACGTAGAGGATTTATATTCAAGGATCTCAAAAAAAAAAGCGCTTTCATTTCACTGCCCATCTAGAGAGAAGCAGACGTAGCGATGTTTCTAGTCCGCCCTGCTCTGAATGGTGCTGTTTCTATGTTGGTCCCCGGCTTTGCCAAACAGGAGCCGCAGGCGGAGCGGCGGAAAGGCCCTTTCAGGAGAGGGCGCTGGTCGGCGAGGTTTCCAGTTGACTTAACAAGGGGTTAATTGAAAGCCTGGGTTTCTTAGCATGTCCCTTTATTTTTTTCCTTTGGCTCCTTCTCCCCCGCCTCCTCTTTTTTTGAGATCCATCCTCTATCAAGAAGTCTGAAGCGACTTTAAAGGTTTTTGAATCCAGATTTAAAAACCGACTTATAAAGCATTGCAACAAGGTTACCTCTATTTTGCCACAAGCGTCTCGGGATTGTGTTTGACTCTCCTGTCTGTCCAAGAACTTTCCCCCCAAAGATGTGTATAGTTATCAGTTAAAATGACTGTTTCTCTCTCTCTCTCTCTCTCTCTCTCTCTCTCTCTCTCTCTCTCTCTCTCTGGAAATAAAGAGGAAAAGAAAAAGGAAACTTTTTTTTTGTTTGCTCTTGCATTGCAAAAGAATTATAAAGTAATTTATTATTTATTGTCGGAAGACTTGCCACTTTTCATGTCATTTGACATTATTTTTTTGTTTGCTGAAGTAAAAAAAAAAAAAGAAGACAAAGGTTGTACCGTGGTCTTTGAATTATATGTCGACTTCTATGTGTTTTGTCATTTTTTTTCCTTAAATATGTGAAAATCAAAGCGCCATATGTAGGATTATATCTTCAGGACTATTTCACTAATAAACGTTTGGCATAGATAAATAAATAAATGCAACGGCCCAGGTCCCTGTTTTATATGTTTACCAGCGAGCCTTCACGACGCCTGCAAGTAGTGCTGCCTGCGAAGGGTGTAGACGCGCAGGCCCTGCGAGGTTTCCCTGTTTGGTGAAGGCTGAGCTTGCAGGCCTGCATTGCGGTGGAGGGACCGCCTAGCTCAGTGGTTCTCAACCTTCCTCATGCCCTGACCCTTTAATACAGTTCCTCATGTTGTGGCGACCCCCAACCATAAAATTATTTTCGTGGCTACTTCATCACTGTAATTTTGCTACTGTTATGAATCGTCATGTAAATATCTGATATGCAGGATGTATTTTCGAACGACCCCTGTGAAAGGGTGGTTCGACCCCCAAAGGGGTCGCGACCCACAGGTTGAGAACCGCTGGCCTAGCTGGAAGCCTTCGGCTCTCAGCGGTAGCAATATTACTGGTTTTTGAAAATTAGATGCTGTCCTCCTGCCTGCCCCCACCCCCCCACCTCTCCTTCCTCCTGTCCCTTTTCTTGCCCTGCCCCCCTGCACCGCACGTCAAATAGGAAGAGAGGCTCCTGCTTTATTTTCTTAAAGACTAAGTGCTTTCTTTCAACCAAAGCGTCCTGCGTGGGACTGTGGCAGGGACTCCTATTCAAGTGTGAGCTCTTGCTCACAGAGGGGCTATCTGCGTAGCCAGTGGGGCTGGACATTCCTACCAGCGCGGCCATCAGCCCCTGGAGAACTGCTGCTGTATTTATCAGGAGGAACAGGCGGGGAGAGGAGACAGATCAGCCTGTGTGTCTTCTTGGCTCCCCCACCTGGTCCCCAGCTTGTTCCCTAAGCCCCGCACCCCACCCCTGACTTCTCCCGCAATGCCAATTCTAGAAACCTTGGAGGGTGGCTGGTTGGGTCTGGGCACACAGAGGAGGCCCAGTTGGGGAACCGCCTTTAGGGGATGGGGGCCTGTCTTTCACTCTGGAGACCCAAGGACTTCCCTCTCTCTCACACGTGTCCCCTGGTGTCTAGCAGTAGCCCCTGTGTGAGAGCCAGCGCCCCATCCAAAGCCCGGTTTCTCCCTGCTGCTGCTTCCTCCCTTTCGGGCATAGAGTGGGGGGGCTTGGGCTCCACCGCGTCCCCTCCCCCATGATACTCGGACTCTTTAGAAGCTGGATTCAGTTGTCCTCGGGAGGGAGTGTAATGTCATGTTTTAAATATCCGACAACTCGTAATACCTAATACCTAAGAAAGCAAGCGAACCCTAATCCTGTGTCTGTGGCTGGTGCCCCTCGGACCCCTGCCAGGGAGCAGGGCGGAGGCCAGCCTGGCTCCCAGCTCTCTGATCGCTGTGCCCCTTTCCAAACCTCTGCAATTCAGGGAAACAGGCTCAATTAGGCTTTTGTTTGGCCTGGGTCTACCGAACGGGTTAATTACAGGTCCCACGTGGGGGCTGAGAGAAAACAAACTTTGCATTGACGATGTTACAGCGCATTAGACCTGCCCCTCCATTGCTTTGATTGTTGCCTGATTCTTGACAGAGGGGTAATAGTTTGGCTCCCGGTCATAATGGCTTGTAGTGTGTTGAGAAAAACAGGAGTTATGTCTTATCTCACACAGATCTTCTCTCGGGGAAAGCCCCTCCCCCCTCTTTCCTTTTTTATTGGCCTTTTCTTTTCTCTCCCTTGTCTGTTTCTTGCAGGGGACCTGACTCTGTTAGCTTCCTGTTCACAATCTCTATTTGTCTGCCTTTTCCGTTTTCCTCACCATCACACCTGGGACAGACAAAGAACTGACTAGAAAGGTAGCAGGTCCAGCGTGCATGCTGGTGTCGCCGGGATTCCTGGTCCTTAAGCCCTCTCCCCTCGCCTTAGCCTCTGCTAGACCATTGTGACCACTTACGACCTGGAGATGGAAAAAAAACACAAAACCCAAAACTTTAGGCTTCGAACGCCATGGAAGGACTTCGGTGAGGCACACATCTTTGTGATGCTTCATCATCCTGACATTTATTTCTAAGATTAGGACGGGGTGTGTGTGTGTATGTGGTGTGTGTGTGTGTGTGTGTGTGTGTGTGTGTGTGTGTGTGTGGTGGCAGGGGGTGGGGGGGGATGATGTTTTACATATATGGATGGCAGTCTGTCCTGAAGTCCACAGCTTGAATTGAAGTGCAGGACTTTGGGAGGGGAGTGAGGAATGATTTGGTTTCACTTGCTGGATTCAAGATATTTGTTGCCTGACGGTGGAGAATGGACTGATGGGTCGATAGCATCCCGGTTCTTGTATTATTCATAGGAAAGGTGTGTTCCCTCTCCGCTCCTCAGCCAGGGCTCTCCAGTGTGCAGCTGAAATGTCTCCTTGTTTGCAAGCCCTCTCCTGTGCACACGCCCTTTTCCCTGCACACCTCTGGGGACCCCTCTTCCCATGGAATTCCTCTTGTTTGCTATTATCTTGGATCCTCCCTCCCCTTATGACTCTGCATTCTCCCTTCTGGCCTTTGTGACTCATGCTCTCCCGCTTCTGCAAGCTAAAATGGGATGCACCTGACACCATCTGGCCAGGATGCTCCCCTCAAATTGGGGATCCATATCTGTATCTGTGCTCTCACAGACAGGATTCCTGCCCCCCACTCCCCCCTCATTGTTTCAGAGCCGTCACCTTCTGTTTCAGTCTGCTGTCTTTCCTTTGCATCATGTGGACCTGGCTTTTCTTACCATTAAAAAAAAAAAATTCCCTCCTCAGCTAGAATTACGTGCCTGACGATATTTTTCTTCATGGAAATAACATTTCTGATCATTGGAGATTCTATGGGGTGTGTGTGTACCCACTTAACCATTCCACCGTTTTTGTTGGACTCAATATTAAAAGGCGACTTTGTGCAGCTCTGCCTCTGGTTGTGAAACTGATCTTTGAAGGACCTTTTTTCTGGCCCATCCTATCCAGCCAAAAGGACAGTGTGCTCTGAAGGCACCTAGAAGCACTTCGCATTTCCCTAGCACCTTGAAATTCAAGTCATAAGATCGTTCTCATGGGAATGCCTGGAAA
Organism: Myotis daubentonii; assembly: GCF_963259705.1. Classification (NCBI taxonomy): domain Eukaryota; kingdom Metazoa; phylum Chordata; class Mammalia; order Chiroptera; family Vespertilionidae; genus Myotis; species Myotis daubentonii. The sequence goes on from NC_081843.1 coordinate 113,842,633, forward strand.
ATCCCACGTGGACTTACTTAGTCTTTTCCCTTTTCTTTAAAAAGAAGAGGGGGAGGGGGAGTTAAAACTCCGTGGAAACCACCAGAAAAGCTACCTTCGGTGGAACCCAGCCAGTCAGGTTTTAACCTCACCCCTCCCGTAAGCAAACTAAGCAGAAAGGACTTCCTTCTTATTTGCAAAGTTCCTGTGGCCAACGACTTCTGTAGAGGAGATTTCCAACCCAAATTATGCTTGAGTTCCACTCATTTCCTATTTTCTTCCTCTCTGCTCATCAGCAGTTAAAGGTGACGTCACAGCAGCGAGGCAAGTCACCTTTCCTTTGGGGGCTCAGGGGGAGAGGGAGCCGGGGGTAATTTTTATGCCTCTCTTTTAAAAAGTGCTCCTTTTGCGAATGACCCCACATCTCGAATCCTCCCGGTTTAACGCTTTAACAATAAGAACAGTTCACTTGTACAGTGTGCGTGGCTGTTTTTCAACTCAAAGTGCGGGGCGCTCCTTCAGGGCGCTGAAGGCCCCTTCTGTTTACTGATCTTTCCTGATTGTTGTTTTCTTGATAAGCGAGCAAAGCCACTGAACGGCTGTTGGAGCCCTGGCGCCGCAAACATAAACTTCACAGCTTACACTGTCCCGGGCCTGATGGGGGATCTCTCCACACCTCCCGGGGACTCTGAAGTGCAGACAGAGCCCCTGGTTCACAGGCAGCGAGGGAGGGGGAGGGGGGAGGGGGAGGGGGGACTGCGGGGTGTTTGCTGGCAGCAGCATTGTTGCCATCGCGTCCTTTCATTTCTCTGGCGCTGAAGCTGTGGCTCCGAGAAGCCGGTCTCGTCTTCCCAGCGCCGCTCTGCAGCAGACCCTTGGGCTCTTTCTGTTTTTGGGGAAATGGCTTTTGCAGATCTCTGCTTGCTGAGCCCTCTGCAAAGGCGCGAAGCAATGGTCCTGGAAAGAAAACACCTCCCTCCCCCAAGGGGACGCCTAGATTTGGGGGAACGGTGTGTGTGTGTGGGGGGGGGGGTGCTGTTAGCCAGGTGGGAAAGGCCTGCCCAGCGACCCCGAGGGCCCGGTCCAGCGTGGGAACCCCTCCCGTTCTGCCCATCCAGGTGCCTGTGCGTTGCAGGTGATGGTGCTGGAGGGTTTGGTTCAGTGGCAGCTACTCCGCCGGCGGCCCGTGGCCCCTGTGCAGCGGGCGGGCGCCGCCTGGGCGCACTCGGGTTTGGGGAGCGGGAGGAAGGGGGGCCCGACCCTGGCCTCCCCAGCCCCCGGGCTCCCGGGCCCCCGGGGCCGGCCGGCCGGCGGGAGGAGGGTGCTGCTGGGCCCCGGTCCTCGAGCCCCTCAGGTCGGCGGCCGGGAGGCCTAATCCAAACAAGGCGCTTGACTTGTGAGGTCGCGAGTCTAGACAGAGCGGGTGGCTCGGCGGCTCCTTATCTCCCCCCGGAATCAGCCGAGAGGCGCGGCCCGGCCCAGGCGGCACCGCCGACCGCACCTGGGGCCGCGCCGCCCGCGGGGCTGCTGCCCGGGGAGCCCTGCCCGCCCGGCCCCCCGCGCGGCGCGGACACCGGGGCGGTGCTGGGGGGGGGGGGGTGCGCGCGGCTCAGTCCCTCCCGTGCCCCCGCCCGGCCTGCGGGGACCCTGCCGACACCCCGCCGCGGCAGCCCCAGCCCGGAGGGGGCGGGGGCGGGCGGTGGGGACGGGTCGGGGCGGAGTGTCCCGGGGGCAGCCGGTCCCCGCTCGCTGCCTGGAAATGACAGCTCCGCGCGGCACCGCTAATGGTTGGCGGGGCCGGTGGCTCTGACTCAGGGCGATCAATGGGAACATTTAGAGCCGCAGCCAGCTGCCCCCCCCCCCCCGCCATGCACCCTGAAAGCCGCGTCCCCCTCTCGGACGGGGCGTCCCCAGCAGCCGAGCGCCCCTTGGCTCTGGGATCACAGACAGAGGCGGGGCGGTGGGTGTTTTCCGTGCATTTCGCGGGGCGCGCGTGGGAGCCCGGGTTCTGCAGCTGCCCCCGCCCGGGGCCTGGCACTGCCTCCCCCCGCACCGAGGGACCAGGGCTGGGACTGGCAGGGCCCCCTCCGCAGCGACGCCCAGCCCAGTGTGGAGGCTTCTAACCAAGGAGCGTGAGGCTGGCCCAGCAATTAATGGAGTGAAATTAAGTTGTCATTTTGGTCCTTCCCTATGGACATGTTTTGTTGCTTCAAAAAAAAAAAAAAAAAGCGGGGGTGGGGGTGGGGGGAAGTTCCTAGCGACCTCTTATTATTCACGGTGCGGGTTTGCAAACAGCAGTAGACGTGTGTATGTCATTAGCATGGAGAGGGGAAGCCGCCTCCTGGAAAGGAACCAGAGCTGGAGGTGAGGGCAGTTTGGTGACGAGCTCCATGTGGTGGCCACACAAACCCCGCGCCCAGCTCAGGGGACCCCGCGCCCAGCTCTGGGGACCCCGCGAGCCGCACCGGCTCAGACCCAGACCCAGCGTCCACCGCCACAAAGGAAACAGAAACCAAACCCAGGTTCCCTAAATGGATTCCTGAAAGGAGACGGAAAAAGCACACACACACACACACACACACACACACACACACACACACACACACACACCCCCCACAAAACACAAGCTCTCTTTCTCCAAGAAGAACCCTTCCCGGCCAGGGCTGCTCCTTTTCTCACGGGGAGCGCGGCTGTTTATTTGGGCCTGTCACGAATACAAAGTGTTGTTTGAAACGTGTGAACCCGGCAGGTACATGGCGATAGGGCCGGGCAGGCCTCGGAATACGATAAAGTAAAAGGTGGTGGGAATCGGCTTTCAAGGGCTAGGAAGGTTTCTTCCCTTTTCCCAGTAGCTTTTTAATGAATCTTTCTCCAACGGGTGATACTTGCTTTCTAGCAGTTCTGTAATAGCACACGGTTGTTCAATATACAGTAGAGATAGGATTGGCAAATTGTTGTTGGCACGCGTTCTTATCTGCAATTATGATGATAATGCATTCTTAATTAGTTTTTAATAAGTTCTCTTTTCCCTCATTAGAAAAATTGCCTCCACCTATCGAAAACGTATTTTGTCTTAAAGTTTTCAACACTTACTTATTAGAACAACTACTATTTTTTAAAAATTCTAGGTAGGAGGTTTACTTTAAAACTAAGTTCAGAAAAGGAAAAGGTATGTATGATTTGGGGGGGGGGTAGGACTAGGAAGGGAAAAAATGAGTTAGATTTCTGAAAACTGCATACATACTTTGAAACACTATATTCTAAGCAACAAAGGGGAAAATATATATGAGCCAAATAGTGAAAGTCTCATTTTAAACGCACAGAATATAACTGCTAAAAATGTATATCAGTAATCTAAGAGTTTCTATGATGGGAGATCCATTGTCAAGAAGAAACACTTGAAATAGGGATAACCTGGCAACCTAAATCACATTTCATATTTAACTCTTACAACCAAACGAGTGACTTTATTTGTAAAATACAGTAACGTGCCTTCACTCACAATGAGTGCTGATGTCTCAAAAGATTAAGTGTGGAAAACACGGAGCGTCAGTTTCTAGAGAATGAAATGCTTAGTACATTCTGAGATCATTCATTGACTTTCTTTAGTAACATCTAGGAATACTTTGGAGATGACTACGTATACTTCTGTGTCTGTATCAAAGTTCATTTCATATTTTAAGGCTGTGATGTATCCTTGAAGTCCACAACTTCAAAGACTAGTCACTCTTGCCTTGTATGAATGGCCAAATTTCTACCTGTTCACCAGAAGTTGAATTCTTGGATGAAGAATTGTGTATCACTGATAAAAACTCACCTTTTAGTTCTAGTAACCCATCAATGGATTCAAAAGTCTCATTAATGTTAATGGAAAGTGTCCTTATGTGTCATGTGCAAAACAGGGCTTGAGGATATTTCACCCAGCGATGCCTTTATTGCAAGTATGCGAGGGCTAGAAACGACCTAAGAAATCATTTCAGTCACATGATTTATTAGTCTCACAGGTGGAAATGAGCATGTGAAGTGGTAGGATAAGAACTGACTTTAAAAACAAATACATTAGCCCTAGCTGGTGTTGCTCAATGGATAGAGCATCAGCCTGTGGACTGAAGGGTCCCAGGTTCATTCAATTCTGGCCAAGGGCACGTGCTGGGGTTGCAGGCTCGATCCCCAGTAGGGGGCGTGCAGGAGGCAGCCGATCAATGATTCTCATCATTGATGTTTCTATCTCTTCCTCTTCCTTCCTCTCTGAAATCAATAAAAATGTATTTAAAAAATAAAATAAAAACAAATACATTATAGGAAAAAGAGGCCCAAAATAATTTCCCCCCACCTTTTAGAATTTTAGGAGTAGCCGTTAGTTAACTGATGGTTCGGAAATATTCCTGCCAAGCCGGTGGGATAGCAGTGAGCTCTGGGGCCAAAGCCGGCATCCCCTCCCTGCTGGCCATGTAGGCAGTTGTTTCTCCTGCATTATTTACCGGCTTGTGAGTGGAGCTTTGTTTATTTCCATTTGGTGCTGGTGGTGGCTCTGAACGCCTTCGTGTAGATTAATGTGCGTGTGTAATGCAGCGGCCAGGCCGAGCACAGAGCTTTCTCTAGGACAGTGGTTCTCAACCTTCCTAATGCCGCGACCCTTTAATACAGTTCCTCATGTTGTGGTCACCCCCAACCATAAAATTATTTTCGTGGCTACTTCATAACTGTAACTTTGCTACTGTTATGAATCGTCATGTAAATATCTGATATGCAGGATGTATTTTCATTGTTACAAATTGAACATAGTTAAAGCATAGTGACTAATCACAAAAACAATATGTAATTATATATGTGTTTTCCGATGGTCTTAGGCGACCCCTGTGAAAGGGTCGTTCGACCCCCAAAGGGGTTGTGACCCCCAGGTTGAGAACCGCTGCTCTGGGGCCCAGCTCCGGTACTAGGATGGAACCTGCGACGCTACAGACTGAGTGAGGGTCCCACGGTGAAAACGATGAGAGTCGCTCGTCAAGAATGCTACTTGGGTTATTCGAGTTAAAACCTTGTAGGATCACATGCAGACGAAGCATATTTTCAGTCTGTTTTATGGGGAGGATGGCGAGGAGGCCGTGTCTCGGGGCAAGCGTGTGGCGGTGGTTTCTCAGCCATAGCACGCGGCCCGCCATCGCTCTGCAGGCAGCAGCCGAGCCTGAGAGCCGAGGCCTTTCCCCAGGCCCCCGCACCCGCCTCCCCACGCGCTCCTCAGCCCCTGGTCCCCCTTCCTGTGTCGCAGCAGAACATCAAAGCAGCGGCGCTGTGTCCCTGAAGACTCAGCCGGGACTGTGGCAGATCAGAGAGTGGAAACCTTGCACAGACATTTCCAGCGACAGCACTCTCCTCACTTCCAGGAACTGAGGGGCGACGCTGAATGCTGAATGGTACAGCCGGTGGTGAGTGAACTAGCACACTGTACTTTATCTTCTTCTTCTTGATTTCTTAATCCTCGCCTGGGGACATTTTCCCCATTGATTTTTAGGGAAAGTGGAAGGGACAGAGAGAGAGAGAGAGAGAGAGAAACATCCATGTGAGAGAGAGGAGAGGGAGAGAGAGAGAGAAAGAAAGAGAGAGAGAGAGAGAGAGAGAGAGAGAGAGAGAGAGAGAGAGAGACATCCATGTGAGAGAGAGACACCGATTAGTTGCCTCCTGCACACCCCTGACCAGGCCTGGGGATCGAACCTGCAACCCAGGTACGTGCCCTGGACCAGGAATCAACCCAGGAGGGGGTGTTTGATGCACACGGGCCAGGGCGGTGCGTTATCGTCTTAAAGCAGTGACTCTCCAGTGTTTTGATTTCAGGACCCTTTATGCTCCTGGAAATTACTGAAGATCTCAAAAAGCTTTTTTTGTTTATGTGCATCACATCTATCAGTGTTTGCCTTTGATAAATTAAAAATGAGGATATTAAAATATTTATTAGTCATTCAAATAACATACTACATGTTTCCATAACTACTTTTTAAAACCTACATGTTTTTTATTGATTTCAGAGAGGACGGGAGAGGGAGAGAGAAACAGAAGCATCAATGATGACAGAGAATCACTGATCGGCTCCTCTTGCACAGCCCCTACCAGGGATGGAGCTGGAAACCCCAGCATGTGCCCTTGACTGGAATCAAACCTGGGACTCTTTAGCCCACAAGCCGATGCTCTATCCACTGAGCAAAACCAGCCAGGGCACCATAACTACTTTTTAATGGAAAACAACTGTAGATTACAAAACAAAAAGGTAGTGAGAAGGGCAGCATAGGGTTTGGGGTTTTTTTTTTGCAAATATCCTATATAATAAAAGGCTAATATGCCAATCAACCAAACGGTGGAATGACTAGTTGCTATGATGTGCACTGACCACCAGGGGGCAGACACTCAATGCAGGAGCTGCCCCCTGGTGGTCAGTGCACCCACACAGGGGGAGCACCACTCAGCCAGAAGCCAGGGTCACAGCTGGCAAGCACAGTGGCGGTGGCGGCAGCGCTAAGGATGTCCAGCTGACGGCTTAGGCCTGCTTTCCAGGGGGAGCGGGCCTAAGTCAGCAGTTGAACATCCCCCGAGGGCTCCCAGACTGCGAGAGGGCGCAGGCCAAGCTGAAGAACCCCCCCAAGTGCACGAATTCTGTGCACTGGGCCTCTAGTTTTAAATATCTGGCTTTCTAGAAGACAGCCTAATCTCACATCTGCTTCCTTAGTCAGTCTGAGGCAATATCACACACCATGTGGATTCTAGAAAACTCCATGTCTGCATGTGAGAGACTGAAAGGAAAAAGGTAAATAATGTCTTTGCATTCTTATGAAAAGAGTGTTGACCTCACAAACCCCACGCTCCCAAAAAGGTTTTAGGGACACCCCCTCATAGGTCCCCAGAACGCATGCCTTAAAATGGGCTTTGACAAAAGGGTTGCAGAGAAACTGTCACCTAGGGGAATTTAATTGCTTCTATTCGTGCTCTAGAGTAGCGATTGTCAACCCTTTTCATCTCATGGCACACATACACTGATTACTAAAACCCTGCAGCACTGACACAAATGTAGGTATAATTTTGATTCACTCACACTGGACAGCTGTTGTTGTGTTGGCTGTCGTCATTTTTCACTTGACAATCTAGGGCAGCGGTTCTCAACCTGTGGGTCGCGACCCCTTTGGGGGTTGAACGACCCTTTCACAGGGGTTGCCTAAGACCATTGGAAAACACATATATAATTACATATTGTTTTGTGATTAATCACTATGCTTTAATTATGTTCAATTTGTAACAATGGAAATACATCCTGCATATCAGATATTTACATGACGATTCATAACAGTAGCAAAATTACAGGTTTGAAGTAGCCACGAAAATAATTTTATGGTTGGGGGTGACCACAACATGAGGAACTATATTAAAGGGTCGCGGCCTTAGGAAGGTTGAGAACCACTGCTCTAGGGAAAGGAGGTCAGTGCCCTTGACGAAAGAGTGAGGTACTGCATGTTTCATAAATCCCTCAGCACACCAGGCTGCCGTGGCACACCGGTTGAGAATCGCTGCTCTAGAGATACAGTCTGTCTTTAAGTCAAGGCCAGGCCACCGTTTTATTTTGTGACTTTTCAATGTTATCATTAAACACGGATCTGAAAACCACTTGTATCGCGGCCTTGAAGGAAAAGCAGAATTGCGTTCTGCCTGGAAACGGAAGGCTCCTTTCTAAAACACGCTGCGAAGACGGAACATGAACGGGCCGGGGCGGGGAAACGGCGTTGGTATCTGTTCTCTCTTAGAGACCTTTTCATCCTTCATCCTTGCGAAGCTGGGGAGGAGGATGAGCCCTGAAATCCACAACAAATAAGTCCTAATTGACACAGGTGAGGGTGGCCAGCCACAGCACTGTGAGGCCAGGAATTAAAAGTGACAGCTGTAATTTGGAAAAATTGCTTGGCTTTTGGAATGAGATAAGCTTATGAGATGAAAGACGGGAGGCTGGAAAAAGCAAGTCCAGGATCATCGTGGTTCGGGCAGGGGAGGGACCTGTTCATGGCTGTGAAGAGAAGGATTTGGTCGGAGAGAGTCTGAGAAGCTGACTGTGGATCATTCAATTCCTCACAAGCACAGGGACAGATTGTCCCTCCGTTTCCTTCACCTCTGGGTTGGCCACGTGGCCACGTCCTTGCCCGTGGCATCCAGGCGGAAATCGTGTGCGCGACTCTAGGGTTGGGTGTGCGCTTCCTTCTGGTTCTCTCTTCCCTTCCACCTGGCTGGAGCCCATGAGAGCTGCTTTCCCCGGGCACCTGGTGGACGTGAGCTGAGGGTGTGGTGGAACCATGGGATGGGCATAGCCAGGCTCCTGAATGACATCGGGGAACGGAGCTGGCAGCTGGCCCACCTGGAACATTCAGCTGAACTGTGAGAAATGCTTCCTTATTATCATTGTGCTTATTTATTACACCAGCCTCGCCCTACCCTCATGCAAGAGGATAAAGACTAGAGCAGCAATTCTCAACCTTTTTCATCTCTCGGCACACATAAACTAATTACTGGAATTCTGCGGCACGCCGAAAACTATATATATTTTTGCCGATCTGACAAAAAATAGGTATTATTTTTATTGATTTGCAAAAAAAAATAATAATAACAGTAATTACCTACTGTTTTGTTCCAAGGTGACTTTTTAAATATATATTTTTATTGATTTCAGAGAGGAAGGAAGAGGGAGAGAGAGATAGAAACATCAATGATGAGAGAGTATCACTGGTTCAGCTGCCTTCTGCACGCCCCACACTGGGGATCAAGCCTGAAACCCAGGCCTGTGCCCTGACTGGGAATCAAACTGTGACCTTCTGGTTCATAGGAAGATGCTCAAACATGGAACCACACCAGCTGGGTCCAAAAAAAATCAGGGGCCTCTACTTGTAAATAAGGATTTCTGGTAGCAAAGTTTAACCAATCAGACATGACTTTTTAAATTTTTATTTATTTATTTTTTTTAAAAAATATTTTATTGATTTTTTACAGAGAGGAAGGGAGAGGGATAGAGAGTTAGAAATGTCGATGAGAGAGAAACATCAATCAGCTGCCTCCTGCACACCCCCTACTGGGGATGTGCCCACAATCAAGGTACATGCCTTTGACCGGAATCGAACCTGGGACCCTTCAGTCCACAGGCGGATGCTCTATCCACTGAGCCAAACTGGTTAGGGCCAGACATGACTTTTTTATGTGACATGACCAATCAGATGCAACCCTATTTCTGTATATATTTATTTTCGTATACATATTTATGGTTAAGACAGGTGGCTATTGTGTTGGCTGTTGTCATTTTTTTAAATTTGACAATCTAAAGGAAAAGGGGACTGTGCCCTGACTAAATAGCCAGGTCATGCATGTTTTAAAAGTCCCTGTGGCACTCTGGTTGAAAATCACTGGGCTAGAGCATTGAGATAGTAAGACGTCAGGTTGACTCTACGGTTCTGAATCTGAATGACAGATTCTGGATGATTCATGCATTTATTCACTCCCTCCCTCATTCATTAACCCATTCAAACATTTATCTGATGCTTACTACGTGCCATGCATTCTTCTTCTTCTTCTTCTTTTTTTTTATAAATGTACTAGTGGCCCAGTGCACGAATTCATGCACATTGAAAGGAAATTAATTAGAAGAAATATTTTAATATTGCTATTTGCCCTTTCTCTATAATATAGAAGTGTCAACCAAATTCACGATCAATAATGACAGATCAAAACACATGCATGCAATTGGCGCCAGCGAGAGCTTTGTATGTATCATGCATGTGTGAGTCAACTTAGCCTTTTATAGATATAGAATAACCTTGCTTAATTAGACCTGCTTTCTGATTTAGCTAAATTTTTCCAGTCCAGTGAAGCACCCCAACTTCTCTTTCAGGTAATTGTCAGCAACACAGCAGTAAATATCAACACAAAGCAGATTATTATTGAGATCATGCAGGGAGAACAAAGGGTGAAATATTTAACTGCAGCAGTGTTTGACTATATTCTGCGCAGTGAGAAAACTGAAGTCATTTTCAAGGTCCACCATTTCTTACTTCTTTTCAGCCAGGTCAAGTTTCTAAGCTTTCTAAACCTCTGTTTTCCAGCTAATGAAAAGAAAATAGGATTCCACCGAGCCTCCTATCTACCTACTCCAGGACTTCTGTGAGGATCAAATGAGATGAGGCATGGGAAAATGCTTCACAGACATTTGGTTAAAGTGTGAAATGTTTATACTTGGCTATAAAGCAAGTTGTGTTCTGGGCTGAAGAAACTGCAAGGAGGCTAGTCACTAGGGAGAGGAAGCTGGGCATTGCTACATGACGTCATTACCCAGAGCCCACAGCAACCATTTTCGGGCTGGGCTGTGGGCCACATTTTGTGCCATGGGGTCTCTGCAGCATTGGCTGCAATTTGGTGGGGTATCGCTGTGGGGTGATGGTGGGGCCTGTGTCCCACTTGGGGGAAGCTGAGTGTTGGTTTGTGGGCGCCAGGTCTGTGGTGCCATTTCTTTGTAAGTGGCCAGTGCACGTCACAGCAGCTCCTGTGTTGAGCATCTGCCCACTTGGTGGTCAGTGTGCGTCATAGTGACCAGTCAGACTGTTGGACACTTAGCATATTAGCCTTTTATATACACAGATTTCTATTGATTTCAGAGAAGACGGAGAGAGATAGAAACATCAATGATGAGAGAGAATCATTGTTCAGCTGCCTCCTGCACACTCCACACTGGGGATTGAGCCGGATACCTGCCCTGACCAGGAATGGAACCGTGACCTCCTGGTTCATAGGTCAATGTTCTATCATGGCGCCACACTGGCTGTGCCATGCTATGCACTATTCTCTGTGCTGGCTGTAGATGTAGCAGTGAGAGAAATGAGTTCTTGCCCTCATGAAGCTTACCTTTTGTGGTCCATTCAAATCGTATTATGCTAAGCAAAATCAGCCAGCCAGAGAAAGGTAAGTATCACATGATCTCACTCATATGTGGAATCTAATGAACCAAATAAACTGGTGATCAAAAACAGACCCAGAGTCATGGAAGCATGAACAGACTGTTGAACCTCAGAAGGAAGGCAGGGGAGGGGAGGTGGGGTGGGAAGAGATCAACCAATGAACTTGCATGCATATATGCATAACCTGTGGACACAGACGATGGGGTGGTGAGGGCCTGTGGTGGGGGTGGGGGGGCAGATGGGAGCGGACTGGAAGAGGTTTATGGTGGGAAAAGGAGGGCCTATGTGATCATTTCAACAATAACGTTTAAAAAGAAAAAGGAAAATCAAGCCGATAAAGGGGATAGAGAATTTGAGCTAGAATGATCAAGTAAGGCTTCTTCAAGGAAGTGACTTTTAAAGAGATGGTGAGCCCCCAACCAGGTGGAAATGAGATTCCTGTGCAGGGCATCAAAGCGATATTGGAACTGCATCTCTGCGTTTGGACGTGTCCTTGATGTATATAGAACTGTGTGAAAAACAGCGGATCCATGTTAGTAGAGAAGTATCCATATTCACTTACACAACTAAGGGAAAACAAAGGAATCCAAGTAGAATGAAAAGGCAGGGGAACACAGCAATACAGTAATTTATAGACGCACCGTTGGAAGGAAAGTGACTGGAAGGGTGTAAGGGAAAAGAGAGACATATAAGTGTGAGAAGTAGGTGAAGAGAGCAGGGTGGTGCCGAAGGAAAAGAAAAGACAATAGCAATGTCTCAGGAACTGAAGCCAGAAGCCTGCAAAGGGGCAGGTATAAAAGCTGTGCCCCAAACATCAGAAAGATCAAGGAAGATAAGGGCTGAGAAAATGCCTTTGAACTTGGCTGAATGGAGATCATTGGATACCATAAAGAGGCAAAGATGGAAGCCAGATTTAGGAGGGGAATTAGGGGGACTATTTTAAATACAGCCCATCGAGCCTTCACCATGGCTGTGGGACATTTATTGGGTGCGGTGATCCTACCGAGCTCTCCTCTGATAACCAGACAACCACCGCGGCCCGTCACCGTCACCAGGTCTTTGGAGAAAGACGGAGGGAGGCCTAGCGGCCGGTGCTTCCATCCATCCTCGCGGGTGGGCTCTGGAGGACAGAAGTCCCTAAAATGGTTTGCACCCCCTTGGCCGTCTGGCTTTGCTCAAGAATCTACGGTGTATGCTGAGCGAAATAAGCCAGTCGGAGAACGATAAATATCACATGATCTCACTTGTGTGGAATATAATGAACAACATAAACTGATGAACAGATAGATCCAGAGACAGAGACGCATCGAACAGACCGTCAAATTTCAGAGGGAAGGCGGGGGGCGGGGGGGCTAAGAGATCCACCAAAGGACTTGTATGCATGCACATAAGCATAACCAGTGGACACAGACACTAGGGGAGGTGAGGGCATGTTTGGGGGGTGGGGGTCGCCAGAGAGAGGTCAATGGGGGAAAAGGAGACTTATGTAATACTATATGTAATACTTTAAGCAATAAAGACTTAAAAAAAAATACAATCTAGCAGACAAACCAAGTATGTTAAAATCCCAGAGGCTACAACTAAGTTGTCAAAAGAAAGTGAGTAGGGAGAGGTAATTACCTAGTAATTATGAGAATCTAGACAAAAATCTAAGAGGAAAAGCCCCTACCAGCGGCTGTAAAACTGTTTGAGAGGTTAGCAATTTGTTTAGCTTTGTTGACACTGGGCTCAACTATGTGATGTTTCACCAGAAGGCAATACCTCAGGCTCTTTGTTACCCTACTATTAAAAAGTCAGGCTTTTATTGGGGGGGGGGGCGGCGGGGGCAGAGTGGCGGGGAGGAGAAAAGCAACATGTTTGAAAACCACATGAAGTAAAGAAAAAAAATCAGTTAGGCCTCAGGCATTCAGGTAGCAAGAGGCGAAGTCCTCATATGTTTTGCATTACAACCCATCGCCTGCTGATGCTCTGCCCGCCTGGCAACCCTGGGGAGGCGGAGCTATGCTATTTGTGCCACTGAGGTGTCCGTAGTAAGAGAATCGGGGATAATATCCGCCAGAATCTGCCTCTTCTGAAATGGATTCCTACCAAGGGTTTATAGTTTCTCTTCGTTTTGCTTCGCTCTGTGCGAAATGGGAGGGTGTATACAACGATAGGTGTGCCCATAATGTGAGCCCTTTGGGGAGGCGGGGTGGGGGGGGGAATAAAGACTGGACCCAGTAACACACGCAAACACACCACGTGACTTACGATTTGTACTTCAAATTGATGACATCCCCACCCAATATTTTGGGGCGCACACGAGAGCATAAAACAACATCTTTGGTGAAGAGGTAGGAATGAATAGAGGAAGGAAGGGATCTGAGGGCCCAGGTGAAGGAAAAGAAAGGACACAGTCCCCTGATGGCAAAGGCACGAGGTGCCGTGTGGAGAAGTAGGTCTCCAAAGCAGTAGCCTTCTGCGCGGACAGCTGCAAGACCTCGTTTTGGAAATGTTTAGTCACGGGGTGTCTGAATGCTATTTCCCCCCAGAATGACAGCGACCCCATCCCTTTCTCCCCGAGCTCCTATTTAGGGATAATGTTAAAGTATATAAAGCAATACAATGAAGACACTTCCATAATTGTAAAGTTTCAGTGATTCCATTTCTTGTGGAATCCATAATTGGCATATAAAATGTTTTCCAATCTAATCTTTGATATTATCTTTCTGAAATATCAATTGTGTTCACCCCATGCACTTTCTAAAATGTGTAGCATGTACAAAGTATATTAATATGGAAACGTAATTTGCCTCCTCTACCTAGATTAATTTGATATCACCTGATATTAGTTGTATTTTTTTCAAAGACAAAATCTTGATTGTCTTTATGGAAAAAAAAAAAATGCCACAGCAATCCAAACTACATTTGTTTTCAGAAAATTGATTTTCTTTTTTCTTTTAAATATATTTTATTGATTTTTTACAGAGAGGAAGGGAGAGAGATAGAGAGTTAGAAACATTGATGAGAGAGAAACATCGATCAGCTGCCTCCTGCACATCTCCTACTGGGGATGTGCCCGCAACCCAGGTACATGCCCTTGACCAGAATCGAACCTGGGACCTTTCAGTCCGCAGGCCGACACTATCCACTGAGCCAAACCGGTTTCGGCTGATTTTATTTTAGAGAGAGGAAAAAAACATTTTTCTTCAAATTGAATGATGATAAATTTATTTTTATACTTGAGAGTTAATGAGAATCATTTTCTTCCCTCCCACCCACTATCTCAGAATGGCAGCCTGAATCCCTCCCTGTTGCTTAGTAAGAGTACATAAGCAGCATCGTCTGGAAAGTTGTGAAGTAAAATAAAGGTCTTGGTTTTATAGGCACATGGTAATTAACTATCTCAGAAATAAAGAGGCCAGGATAAATTCATGACTGTTGGGCACTCGAAAGAGTCCCCAGACTGGCTCGCAGTGAACGAGAGCTTTTGTGAACCTCTCTCTTAAGTTTAGTAACGTCTTGCCCTGGCCAATGTGGCTCAGCTGGTTGGAGCATCATCCCTTACACAGAAAGGTTGTGGGTTCGATTCCAGGTCAGGGCACATGCCAAGGTTGTGGGTTGGATCCCCGGTCGGGGAACACATGGAAGGCAACTGATTGATGTTTCTATCTCACATCAATGTTTGTCTCTAGCATCAATGTTTTCCCCTTTCTCTTCCCCGCCCCCCTCTCTCTCTCCAAACAAACAAACAAAAACAAAATAAAATACCCTCAGGTGAGGATTAAAAAAAAAAGTTTAGTAATGTCCTAACTGTCCTAGAGTCCTTATTCTATAGTACATATTCTTATATCAGTGGGTGTGAATGAATAGCTATGAAGCAAGGGAAAGACAGGCAGCTTTTGAATCATGAACGCAGTTGGACTTTACTATCCTATATAATAAAAGGCCAGCGACCATAACGGCATAACGACCAGAATGACTGATGGACCAGTCGCGATGAGGTGCATTGACCACCTCTCGGTCCCTCCCCGCAGCCCGCAGGCTCCACTCGCTGGACGGCCAGCAGAGAACCACGGGGAACCAGGGTGGGTGACGGCTGG
This sequence comes from Myotis daubentonii, assembly GCF_963259705.1. Lineage (NCBI taxonomy): Eukaryota > Metazoa > Chordata > Mammalia > Chiroptera > Vespertilionidae > Myotis > Myotis daubentonii. The sequence continues at coordinate 113,857,661 of NC_081843.1, forward strand.
GCGGGACTGGAGACTGGTGAGCGGGCAGAAGGCAGACCTCTTGGTTCCTCCCCCCGGCCCGCAGGCTCTGATCATGGCAAACCAGAACCACGGGGAACCGGGGCGGGTGGTGGCGGGGCGGGACTGGGTGTGGGTGGTGGCGGGGCGGGACTGGAGACTGGTGAGCTGGGGGTTGGGGGGGGAGGCAGACCTCTTGGTCCCTCCCCCCGGCCTGCAGGCTCTGATCATGGCGAACGGGAACCACGGGGAACCGGGGCGGGTGGTGGCAGGGTGGGACTGCGGACTGGCAAGTGGGCGGAAGATGGCCCTGATTGCAGGCTAGGCCTGGGGACCCTACCTGTGCACGATTTTGTGCGCTGGGCCTCTAGTTAGTAAAATAATCATATATTTGAACAGTCAGGATTAGGATCCAAGTGTGAGGCAGATGAGAAAAATGGTTCTTCATTCTTCTTGTCACTAACATGAGAGTTTTGGGCATTTGGCCTTTAAACTCTCCCAGAGCTACCATGGGATGGCTTCCATCTGCACCCCAGGCACCAGCCCAGGCGATTGTCTGATACCGCGTCTCATTCTCATCTGCAAACATGGAGAATGTGTGGATACCAGTGGTCTGCAAACCACGTCTCACGAGCCACATGCGGCTCTTTGGCCCCTTGAGTGTGGCTCTTCCACAAAATACCATGTGCAGGCGCGCACGTACAGTGTGAAGTTGACTTAAAACGTTAAGTAAAGTTTATTAAGTTAATTTTAGGGAATGTTGTGGAGTGAAAGAAGATGTAGTGTTGAGGATTGAGAAAGGTATGTTGAGATGGTTTGGACAGATAGAGAGGATGAACAAAAGGAGATAGATGAAACAAGTACACAAGACGAGTGTGGATGGGAGAGTTGGAAGGGGTCGACCTCAGCGAACGTACCTCAATCAGATTGAGGACGTTTTTAGCAAAGGCCAGGGTAGGACCACCCTAATTAAGTTAATAACAATGTACCTACCTATATAGTTTAAGTTTAAAAAATTCAGTTCTCAAAAGAAATTTCAATTGTTGTACTGTTGATATTTGGCTCTGTTGACTAATGAGTTTGCCGACCACTGGTGTATCCCATTTTGCAGAAGAGGAAAGCATTCTCTGGTCAAGATAACGTGCCTGACGTCTCACAGAGTTTGTGATTACAGACACAATCACATTGAAATTAATTGCACTGGTAATTTGCATAACAGCACAATTTAGATGTACCTCACAAAGCAGTTTTTATCGCTCACATGCAGAGAAAACCTAGAAACTTGTGTGTTGCACTTTTGATTCCGTGAATATGTCTTTCCTTGAACATCAACGCCTCCAGGTCTTCAAAGAGCGAGACTGTTCCAGGTACAACCAGGTGTTTATGGCCGCTATTGCCTTCCAGCTCTCCGGTTACTTCCGGTTTCGGAAATGCACTCTTTTGTTTCGTTTTTGTCTTCTTTTTATTCCCCCCTTGGCGCTCTGTAGGGATTATTTCCTAGCTGTGCACTATTCACCCGGCTAATCCCAACTCACCCTCCATTGCTCGCCTCAGACGCCTGTGGGTTCCGAAGCCCGGGTCCTAATCTCCAGCTCTGTGCTCTCAGAACAGGCCGCGTTTGCCTGCTCGCATGTGTGTGTCCCCCACTTGCGTGCAGCCCCCAGAGTGTCTGTTTTCCTCAGCTTTCATCCCCAGCACCAGCACATGCAGAGTGGGCACTCATTTCTTTATCTTCTGAATGTAAATGAAAGCAGGAGTCAGTTTCAGACCTGCCAAAGGCAGGTGAGAGCTGCCCTGTTTTACAGGGGCTCAGGGTCCCGGGAGGAACACAGAAGAGGGCTATTTCAGAATAACGACTCCTGGAACCTGCTTAAAATGCTGAGAGAGAGAGGTGAGGGGGCTGCAATTTAGCAGTTAAGGGCATGGGCTCCGGCAGGCTTGGAGGGGAACACTTGCTGGTTGATCTTGGCCATGTTGCTTAGCTTCTCTGAGCCACAGCCCCCAGGTGCTGAAGAAAGGCTTGTCGGCCTAGTTCGATGTCTGCCCACTTTTAATGAACCCTGTATGTGTGATTGTTGTTATGAAGGAGAGTGTGGGGAGCGTGTCATCCTCTTGAATGAACATACTTGGCTCTTTGCATCTTTTTCTTTGTTCCCCGTTGAGATGGGTGCTGAGTCTGCGTGTTTGTCTTGGTTTTAGGCGGGTGGAGGGTGCTTCATGCTCTTACATTTGTTTTCCTTCCTGGAGTTACTGTTTTCTTCATGAGAATGTGGGCAAACATATACTTTCATGGTTTCCTCTCACTGAGTAGTATATGCAACATTAAAGAGAGTTTAGCAGGTAACTAAAAGACAGTTCTTAGCAGTGCAATTTACAATAGCCAAGACTTAGAAACCGCCTAAGTGCCCATCGGCAGATGAGTGGATATGGTACATCTACACAATGGAATGCTACGCAGCAATAAAAAACAAAGAACTCTTACCATTCGCAAGAGCATGGATGGAACTGGAGAACATTCTGCTGAGTGAAATAAGCCAGCCAGAGAAAGATAAGTATCACATGATCTCAGTCATATGTGGAATCTGAAGAACCAAATAAACTAGTGATCAAAAATAGACCCAGAGTCATGGAAGCATGAACAGACTGTTGAACCTCAGAGGGAAGGCAGGGGAGGTGGGGTGGGAAGAAATCAACCAATGAACTTGTAGGCATAGATGCATAACCCATGGGCATAGACAATGGGGTGGTGAGGGCTTGGGGTGGGGACAGGAGCGGCTGGAAGAGGTTCATAGGGGAAAAGGAGGACCCATGTAATACTTTCAACAATAAAGATTAAAAAAATAAAATAAATAAAAGCATATCACCCTTGCCGAACCCAGCTCTCTTTGCATGTTACTAGCCACAGCAGATTCTTACACCGTTATGATTATAATGTGTGTGTATAATATTATTTATTTTACTTAATGTCCCCTAATCAGTATTACCCATGTGCACTTCCAGAATCAAAAACATCTCGGGAAGGTGGCTTTGGTACATGGGTTGTCCCTTAAGTGTTTCTCATTGGCGATCATTGCACAGTCTCAATGCAATATCCCTTCTAATATTATTGTTTATGTTTTATTATTTCATCACATTTCTTGTAGCATAGACTCTTCACCTTTTATACAAATAGATTTAAAAAGTTTTTATTGATTTTTAGAGAGAGAGGAGGGATAGAGAGATAGAAACATCAATGATGAAATAGAATCATTGATCGGCTGCCTCCTGCATGCCCCACACTGGGGATGGGGGTTCGAGCCTGCAACCCAGGCCTGTGCCCTGACCGGGAATCGGACCTGCAACCTCTTAGTTCCTGGGTTGACCCTCAACCACTGAGCTACACGCCGGGCGATTCTTCACCTTTTAATGATGGCAAAATATTCAAAAAGTTAATGAAACAACCCAAAGCCGTTCCGGCCGCTATTGTCCTCGGCTGGCTGACTGGGCGCCGGACCAGTGGCCCCGCGGGGAAGGCCAGCCATCCCCCGTCTGACAATGACCGCAGCCGGCCTGGCTGGCTCCTTTCTGTTCGCCGCAGAGCTCGCGTGGAGGACGAGGGCCCAGACTGGGTTCCTGTAACTGAAATGGCAGGCTCTGTGGCGATGCTGCAGAAGCCGGCCCTGCGAGAGGGGACAGGGCCGGCCTGCTGCGCACTGCGGTGGGGACGCGGGAGGGCGCTGGGCTGATGGAGTTGATGGAGCTGATGGAGCTGATGGAGCTGATGAGGGTCATCGCTCTGGTCATGTGTCCTTTTCCTCACCTCACACATTCTCCCCGTCGTGTGTGCTCACGGGGAGGCTCACGTCTGGACTGCTGTGACCTCGCAGTCCCCATCAGGAGAGGGTGACTTCTCCCGGGAGGGAGGCTGACCTCTCATTTTCCTAATAACTCGGGAGCATGAGGGTGCTCCTCAGCCTCCACCGCTGAATGCGCGAGGAGGGCGGCTTGTGCGGGGTGATGGGTGGCCACGCATTCCTTCATATTTGGTTGTAATTTCTTTCCTCTACCTCATTCTAATAGAGAAAATAAGATTTTTTTAAAATATATTTTTTATTGATTTCAGAGAGGAAGGGAGAGGGAGCGAGAGAGAAAAACATCAATGATGAGGCAGAATCATGGATGGGCTGCCTCCTGCAGGCCCCACACTGGGGATCCAGCTCGCAACCCAGGCATGTGCCCTGGCTGGGAATCCAACCGTGACCTCCTGGGTCATAGGTCGATGTTCAACCACTGAGTCACCCTGGCTGGGCGAGAAAATAAGAATTTTGAAACATGTGTCATGTGCATTTCTTACACATTGTTCCGGTTGGGGACTTGGCTGCTTAAGAAGACAATGTCTGTTTCTTTTCTTTGGGAAACAGTCTTTCTTCCAAGGATGTGTAAGAACTCTAAGGACAGGTCCGGGTTTTTCGTTCTAACTGTAAAACATGCTTCGCTGGTTAAAGAGGCTGACAGCGGGGTTCCAGGGACAGATGGAGCAGAGTCCGCAGCGTAAGCTCATGAACGCAGCGTGCTCGCAGGAAAACTTCAACATAAAAATCTTTCCAGCGCTGGCCCCGTCGCCAGACCATCCCCTGAATGTTGTCATTCTGTCTCGTGTTTCCCGCATTTGTGTGAAAAGTAGCTGTATTATTAAAAGTGTAAACCTCCGAACATATCTTTTAGGAAACCAGCAATGACCTCAAGTCTTAAGAACATTGTGTAAGAGCTACATGGAAAAGGCAGGCTCTCCATCCTCGCTTTCCGTGAATAAAGGGGAATCAAAGAGCCCCTGTAACTTAGGGTGCGACAGAAGCCCCGGAGACCAAGAGGTGCCCGGCCGCCATGGAGGCAGAGCCCACGCTATTTGCCAGGAAAAATGCGTGTGCTCATCAGTGTGGGATCTGCCTCAGCCTGACGACATAGTTACCAAATTGTTTCTAAATTATAAACAGGCCCTTTTATTACTTTCTTCTTCAATCCAGGCCCAGGAATGTCCTAGCAAACATGTTGTTCTGAGGACTAAGTGCCATGCCCAGAAACATAGAAATTATAAATCACTCCTATCGGTGAGTAACATGTTTCTCAAAAAAGTACAGACGTTGTCGACATTCTTCCGTGAATAATATCTGTGGCTCTAATTGCTCAACAAAAACATAATGTCTTCGCCATGTCCCATCTCTCTGGCACCTCTGACTATTGTCTCCATCAGGTATGACTTCAACCTCACGCCAGTACAAAGGCAGACGAGTTTGGGTCACCTCCGAATTTAGCCATGAACTCAGACCACTCCAAACACGTTCTTCTGTGCCTTCTGAATAGATGCAATATGAATCCCAGAGAAGAATTTTCTTCTAACTTAGCCATCCTAAGAGGTAGACGCCCATCGGTTTAAGATGAAAACAATCAAATTAGGGAAGAGTGACATGTCCAGTGCCCCCCGGGCCACTGCCTTCTGGCTGGCTGAGCCTCCGGGAAGGACCGCTCTGGGAAGAGAAGAATGGCCCTCACTGTCCCTGGGCGGCGCGGGGCAGGCTGCAGGGGCCCTGGGGAGGCAGACTCCACTGGGTGGAGCATGGACCCGACCCGGGCTGCGTCCCGTCGGGCAGGGTTTGTGCCGATGAAGGCTTCTGTTTATATGGCCCACGGTGTGAGGCGAGGCTGCTGAGAGCAGCTGGGCTGGTGGGTGTGGGACTGGAGGAAGGTCTGCAGCACGCTGAGTATTCCACTCTTTTATACAGGAGTCCCCCCAAAACTGCATACAGCTGAGAGCTCAATTTGGAAAAGGAAATGTATTTTAATAAGCACTGCCTTTATAATTATTCAAAGTGTGTGTAGACATTTTTTTTTGGGGGGGGTACCCTATCTATATATATAAAAGCCTAAGCGACTGTTACGACTCATTGACCAGTTGCTATGACACACACTGACCACCAGGAGGCAGACGCTCAATGCAGGAGCTGCGCCCTGGTGGTCAGTGTGCTTCCACAACCAACTTCCTGTGGTCCCTCCCGCTGGCCAGCGGGCCCCAATCGGCCCCGATCACCAGCCAGGCTGAGGAACCCCATCTGTGCACGAATTTGTGCACCAGGTCTCTAGTATATGCATATGACACTTTAAAATATTTGACAAGAACTCTCCCCAGAGAATGACCACAATTTCAATGGCATCCATGTGCTTTCAGCAGAATCTGAAAAGGGTGGAAAATCAGTCGGTTCGTTGAGCTGCATTAGCTGATGGCCCAGGAATGAGAAATCTTCAGGGACACCTGGCTCATGACAAGAGCAAGTGGATGGCACAAGTGGTTTTTACCAGCCTCTTCCATGTATCCAGCCACGGCCCTCATGGGCATCACCTTACAACAGCAGCCCTGGTGGTCCACGGTATCATAGAGAAGGGAGCTGGAGGTCAGAGAGGTCAGGACCGGGAGAGTAGTGAGATGTGAGCCGAGATTCGTCTAACACCAAAGCCTCTGCTGGCTGGTCTTGTTTCTCATCCTCTAACCCACCCTCCTCTTCCCAGCCCTTCCCCAGTGTTTTCGGTTTTACTCTCTATACACCAGAGTTCTACGAGAGCAAAGGTCTCGAGAAAGAATCAGGCACGAGGGGCTCGACTCCTGCTTCCGCCCGTGGTGATGATCTGTGCATCGTAGTTGAAGAGATTCGTACCCAACGACGGGTGAACTAAAGTCAAATTAAAGTGGCCCAGGCGATCTGCCTCTGATAAGATAATTTGTGAAGTGCTCAGCCGTCTGGGGGCAGGTTGGTGGCGGTATCCTAAATTAATTGTGAGGTTTTTCTGAGTAATGACAGTTATATAGAAATTACATCTTGTTTGTTTGCCTGGAGACCGTCAACCTAAAGTGGACCTCAGAAGCCTACACTGATTTCTTGTAAAGGAAAGGGACTACAGAGCAGTTCACGTATGTTGACGGTTAGAAATGAGGCTTACTAGTAGCAAATGCACAGCAACTCATCAGTGAGCGTGATGTGGGTGTGCAGAATGGATACGGGTCCATTAGATGCCATACAGAACCTCAGGAGCCGATCACTGTCAATGATCATGGGGGACTCTTTATCCACGGATTGGGTTGCCTGTCCTGGACATGGACAAACTACAATGCAACGATCGTGAGCATCTTGCATGCATTTTAAATTACTCATGTAAATACGCACACACACAGGTATATTTTTAAAGGAGGCTCATGTTTACCTGCCTTGGAAAGGGTCAGGATTTGTCTGATATGGCCTGACATCTTTTTACTGCACGGTGGAACTTACAGTGACATTTCTAGCCTCTAACATCCAATCATCTTGGTTTTAATGAAAATATTTTCCTTAAATATTTTGAAAGCAAAGCATCTTCCCCGAATCAAAACTGACATTTTAATTTGAACTCTCTACTCGGAAAAGAGTTTGCAGTCAAAATTTGTCATTAAAAAAAAAAAAGAACTCGATGAAATGAAAAATAATGATATGCCGGCTCGCCCCTAGAAGCATCTGGAATAGAAATGCTAACGATACCGTAGTTCAATGTGCGGTTGGCTTCTCTCACCGCCACGTGGGGATTAGGTGGGAGGCAGAGCGTGGCGCACTGGAAAGGGCCATGGCCTTGAACTCAGAAGAGCTGCATTTAAGACACGGCTTGTCACCTATCAGTGGGAGGGCTTTGTTTAAGTAACTTAGTTTCCTCACCCTTAAAATGGGCAGGATGAAAGGCAGGTCGGAGAGGCTCAGGCAGTATTTTGTGGGAAAGTGTGACCAACAAAACCTTATAAATGTAACATGAAGACACACTTTTTACATTTTCTAGCAAATGACATTGTTTACATTCAGGCTCTATAAAACCGATACACGTTTGTTTCAATTATGCTAGTGCTAAAGCAATATGTGGTAAAGGTAAAAAAATAACAACACAGAAAATGAAACATTTAAAAAACAAAAAGGAAGAACTGAGAATCACATTCCAGATGATATTTTCACGTTTATGTCATTTTTATCTAAATTTTAACTTATGAATATAGTTTTTTAAAAAATATATTTTATTGATTTTTTACAGAGAGGAAGGGAGAGGGATAGAGTGTCAGAAACATCGATCCGCTGCCTCCTGCACACCTCCCACTGGGGATGTGCCCGCAACCAAGGTACATGCTTGACCGGAATCGAACCCGGGACCTCTCGGTCCACAGGCCGACGCTCTATCCACTGAGTCAAACCGGTTAGGGCTGAATATAGTTTTTAAAAGTATACCCTGCCCTGACTGGTTTGGCTCAGTGGATAGAGCGTCGGCCTATGGACTCAAGGGTCCCAGGTTCGATTCCAGTCAAGGGCATGTACCTTGGTTGCAGGCACATCCCCAGTGGGGGGTATGCAGGAGGCAGCTGATCGATGTTTATCTCTCATCGATGTTTCCAACTCTCTATCCCTCTCCCTTCCTGTCTGAAAAAAGTCAATAAAATATAAAAAAAAATAAAAAAATAAAAGTATACCCTATTATTGATTACAATGTGCAATATATAAAACACAGCGTGTTCCTTTTCCCTTAACATTATATTATGATCATGTTTTCATGATAACACATGTACTTTATAGGACTGAATATGTTACTAATATGACTTTTTAAAACATATATATTTTCACTGATTTCAGAGAGGAAGGGAGAGGGAGAGAGACAGAGACATCAGTGATGAGAGAGAACCATTGATTAGCTGCCTCCTGCAGGTCCCACACTGGGGATCCACCCTGAAACCCGGGTATGTGACCTGGCTGGGAATTGAACAGCAACCTTCTAGTTCAAAGGTCAACATTCAACCACTGAGCCACGCTGGCCGGGCTAATATGACTTTATATGAACGAGTCATATATAAAATTTACTTAACCACTTCCGTATTAGTTGAACAAAAACTTTAGGCGATTTTCAGTCTCTCATCTGATGAATATTGTTTTTTTGAATCCTTCCCTGTACCCATCCTATATAATAAAGAGCGAATATGCTAATGGTCATGACGCCCTCACGCCATAACGACCGTTCAGCAGGAGGTTGCGTGTGTGGCAGGGCAGAGCCTGAGCATTGCTCCCTCCAGAGACGAGTGGAAGTGGGGAGGCGCCCGGAGGAGGCGGGACCATCCCGTGGCGGGGAGGGCGGGGGTGAGAGCCCGTAGCCGCCCCCCTCGCCAGTCCTTCGCCACCCACCGTTTGCACTCACAGTGCCCTGCCGCCCACCTGCCAGGGGAAGGAGCGCAGCGCACGCACCGCCAGGAAGCGGCCTCGAAACTCTGCAGCAGGTGCGAGGCTTCCACGCTCTCCTCCGGCGCCATGACAGGGAGGAGCCGCCGCATTGCTCAGGAGATGGGAGGAAGCGGGGGAGGCGCCCAGAGGAGGCGGGACCAGCCGAGGTGACTCTCGGGACTGAGGGCGGGGTTTGAAGTGGTCAGGGAAGGCTGGAGGGGTCGGGGGCGGGGCCAGGCATGCTCAAGCTCTGGGTGGAAAGGTTAGGGTGTCAAGGCAGGGCAGAGGGCGGGTGGGCGGGGCACGTGCGGGTAGGTGGGGTCATGTGATTTCGCGCACTGGGCCTCTAGGTCACTCATATTCCTGGATGGAAGAGTAAACAGCATTTCTGTGAGGCTATTTTTGGATGAGACTAACATGTAAATTACTGGCCCTCACATAACGCAGATTGCCTTCCATGATGCTGGTGGGCCTCACCCAGTCAGTTGTCAGCCTGGACAGAACAGAAAGCTAGAGAGAATCCCCCAAGCTAGAGAGACTCCCCCAAGCTAGGGAGAGACTCCCCCAAGCTAGAGAGAGACTCCCCCAAGCTAGAGAGAGACTCCCCCAAGCTAGAGAGAGACTCCCCCAAGCTAGAGAGAGACTCCCCCAAGCTAGAGGGACTCCCCCGGCAGACGGCCTTTGGGCCTCATCTGGGAAAGACTTGGCATCAGCTTAGTGATGACGAGGCCACAAAACCTCCTGTATTTGAATTAGTAATACACACGTCTTTAACCGATGTCGAGAAAAAAAAATTCATAAATTTACAGTAGCCTCTGTAAGAAAACAAGCGAGAATCTAGTAATTTTTTAAAAAATTGATGTGCCCCGGTTTTTCAGAATGGAGAAAGACAGCAGGAACACAGGAGCGCTGACTTGTGAAAATGCCTTTTTCTCAGCGTTCGTCTTGGTGTTTCTATCTGTGACGGGCGTCGCAACATTTACAGCTCAGAGCAATTGTGTTCCGTTCCACAGCCAGGTCAGTATGTGGGGTGCAACCGGATGGCTGACATAGACCCGGGATGAGACCGAGGCAATTGTGTTTTTATGTACGCGTTCCAACTCGAGCAGAAGTGTGTTCGGATCTTCTTCTTCACATTTAGGAAGAACATTCCTCAACATCAGCTGCTTGAAAGTCATCTTCATATTTGCACGTTAATTTCTGCCCATTTCAGCGCTCGCTCCTTTTACTGAAGTAATGGTGATGCCCCCGAGGACCGTCAATCACACATTGCACCCGTCCAGGGGGATCCCGCGTTGTGTTAAAGTCAGAGTTTCCCGTTGGGTGTGAGATGGTGGAGGGATGCGTTCTGAGGCAGCTGCGCCCACACCTGCCGGACCGCCATCCCTGGCATCACTGGAACATTACCTCCAGCCAATGTGGAGTCAACATCTTGAGCCAAGCGGGATGTGGCGGAGACAAGAGGAAATTCGGACCGTTGTTCAGGCAGTGCGGGCACCGTCTCTCCTCTTCATGTCACCACGTGTACAAACGATGCAATCAGGCATGTGTGTGTTTTAATATCTTCTTTCTTTTTGCGGCATCTTATATGGTTATGCAGACTTTCCCTTAGGACTATACCATTGCCGTTACTGTATATTTATAATTATGATGATGGGTGATGGCAGGTGCTATCAGATATACTCTATTCTCGGCGATGGGTTGCTGAAGAGGGGCAGCAGCGCGGGGCAGAGGTAAGGTGCCTGGGGAGACGATGGGAAGCACATCATGATGACAGGCCCAGGTTGCCCAGGAGCAGCCCAGCAAACAAACCACAGTCAGATTGAAGGCAAATAATATGCAAACATTATTGTGTGTGAGGAGGGGGGGGGAGAGAGAGACAGAGAGAGAGAGAGAGAGAGAGAGAGAGAGAGAGAGAGAGAGAGAGAGAGGTGAGATGCTGCTGCTGTGGACCACACAGCCACATAATATAGCAAAATCCACATTCATCTTAGAAAGTGCTGCGCTCCTGGGTGAGGTCTGGGCAGTTCACACAGCAGGATCCGCGCCTTTTGTTGGCATGTTTAAAATTCAGCACCTTTGCCTCATGCTATAGATTTTAAAGGGAGCTTTGAATCCTGAAGGCGAGCAGATTTAAAGACCATTTTCCATAAGTGGTGTATTATTTAAAGCTTTAGATATTTTAGCATATATGCCACATAAAATAAAAACTGTTATTATTATTATTTTTTACTATTTTATTGTTCTTTTCACTTCCTATGAAAGGTGCAAAAAAACAAAAAACAAAAAAACCCAACAACACCCTGCTCATGTCACTGCGCCCTCGAGCCTGTGCTGGTGGCGTGTGTGCTGGTGGCGTGTGTGCTGGTGGCGTGTGCTGATGGCATGTGCTGGTGGCATGTGCTGGTGGCGTGTGCTGGTGGTGTGTGTGCTGGTGGCATGTGCTGGTGGTGTGTGTGCTGGTGGCGTGTGTGCTGGTGGTGTGTGTGCTGGTGGCATGTGCTGGTGGTGTGTGTGCTGGTGGTGTGTGTGCTGGTGGCGTGTGCTAGTGGCATGTGGCCACAGCAGCCCAGCTGGTCCAGGTTCCCCCAGGAGGAGGCGTATGGCAGGGAGCACAGCAGGACCCCCCCACCATGGGCTCCGAGCCAGACCCCAGACAGCACAGCTTCCTCCTGGCCAATGTCCTCAGGCCAATACACATGGTGAGCGCCTCCCAAGCTGACGGGACTCCACGGCGGGTCTGGAGCCCGAGAATGGGGCGGGGGAGGGGGAGCAGGGGTGGCGGGGAGGAGGGCGGCCGTCTGATGCGAATCCAGGGGCCCTGGTCACTAACCAGATCTACTCTCCCCGCGCCTGTCCCCATGGAGCTCCTGTCCTTGGGGTGCAGGGGGCTGCCGAGGGGTGTGGGGGGGAGTTTCGCATCAGGCTCGGCGCACAGTGCCTTCTGTTTACAGGACGTCTCACTGGGAAACACAGAAGTATTTTTGGAGGAAAAAAGTGGAGTGAGACGCTCTCAAAAGCCCACTCCAGCCCTGGCCGCGGGGCCCATCTGGTTGGATACCGTCCCTCACACCACAGGGCCTCCAGCTCGGCTCCCAGTCGGAGCCCAGGGCTTGTTTCTATTTTCCTTTTTAGCACCTTTCACAGGAACTGGGAAGAACAATAACATAGTAAGGAAATAACAGTTTTTACTTCATGTGGCATAGATGCTAAAATACGCAAAAAATCTAAATAATATACTACATATGGAAAACAGCCTTTAAATCTGTTTGCCTTTGGAATATAAAGCTCCCTTTCAAATCTACAGCATGAGGCAAAGTGCTGAATTTTAAACATATCAGCAGGTTGTGGTTTCCGTCCTGGTTGGGGTGCATTCGGGGGCAACTGATGGGTGTTTCTCTCTCACATCAGTGCTTCTCTCTCTCTCTCTCTCTCTCTCTCTCTCTCTCTCTCTCTCTCTCAATGAAGTCAATAAAAAAGCATATCCTCAGGTGAGGATTAGGGAAAAAACACTCCATTTTAGCTTTATCCTCTGGTGACGCCGTCATTTGCCCAGATGAAGACCTCCTGCTTGGCTCCCGGTCCCCAGGCTCCGAGGGGAGGCCCCGCTGACCACCAGCAGCGGCTGCAGAGCGGCCTTGGCGAGGAAAGGCTGGGGGTAGCTCCTGCTGGGAACACGCCTGAGAGGAGACAGGCGGCTTGGCCATGGCCTCTCACCTGTGCTCCTGACATCGCAGACATTTGCTGTATCCTGTCATCGAAGTGGACTTAACTGAGTCAGAATAAAGCGTGTGCCTCCTCCCGTTGGCAGATGGTGCAGGGAACGGGAACACAGGTTTGTGCTCCGGGCGCCCCCAGCGCCTGCTGCAGAGGGAGGAAGGAGCGTTCTGTTAGGTCCACACTTTTCTCTCGGAGAACTCCATGTCTTCTTCAGCCTGTTGGTTCCGACCCAGGTGTTCCATTTTCTAGAAAAATCATCATTCCTTTGTCCTCAGAGACAACGCTTGGGGAATGGCCACCGTGGAGCCTGGAGCTCTGTTGGAGGTGGGTTTCCTGCTTCTCCAGCTACCCTTCCCAGTCAGGAGGGATAGTCCCTGCGAAACTTCTTGGGAGAACCGGATGCAGAGTATAGAAAACCGAATCCCGGACACCCAGTTCCAGCCTTCCTTCCTCCGATCGCCAACGTGTTCCTGCAGGACTCCTGTCCTCCTTCCGCGCTTCCAACCTGACGGAGGGTGAGCTCTTCCCTCCAAAGAGCCGACCCCATCTCCAGCCTCCTCTCAGGCTCCTCTGAGGACACAGTTTTCCTTGCCCGTTTTCTCTCACTTCCTTCTGCGATGTAAGCCCTGGTGATCTATCACGCTGTGATGTGTCCCATCTGAAAACACGCTGAGCCTCTCTCCTAGTCCGAGTGAGCTTTTCAGAGGGACTGTCTACACGTCTTCACCTACTCACTTCTCATTCACCCCGCACAGCAGCGGTTCTCAACCTGTGGGTCGCGACCCCTGTGGCGGTCAAACAATGCTTTCACAGGGGTCGCCTAAGACCATCCTGAATATCAGAATTTACATGACGATTCATAACAGCAGCAACATGACAGCTCTGAAGGAGCCACGAAAATAATGTTATGGTTGGGTCACAACATGAGGAACTGTATTTAAAGGGCCAGAAGGTTGGGAACCACTGCCTCACAGTGTTCGTCCCACTGCTCTGCTGAAACCGCCCTTGTCCATGTCACCGATCACCTGTGCCACATGCAGGACACTCTGTCCAAGACGCTGACTGAGGGTAAAGTTGCCACCGACGCTGTTGCCATTGCAAGTTCCTCTCTGTGCAAACAACTGTCTCTCCCATCAGAGCTCTGGCTGCTAACAGTGTGTTCCCAAGACCTCCAAAGCGGGGCACCCCGTCATATTCCTCTTGTCCGCCCTCTCTTCTGGGAAGGAGGTCCCTCTTACTGTTCCCCTTTTAGTGGCTGAGATAAAAGTCTGAGCCTCTGAGTTTATGAATAGACAGAATAACTTATGTGTTCCTTTCATATATTAGGATTTTGAAAATATATAGTTGTGAATTTTACCCACCTGTTTTACATCAGGGATTTCTGTGGCATTCCCTTACTTTTCTTGATATTTAAAAGGTGAATTTTGATGGTTTTAAAAATCGTTTTAAATATAAAATTATTTTTAGTCATATCACCTATGCTAGAAACACTTTGCATGACCACTTACTATTCAATGTATGGCCAAATATAAAGATATACTATGTTTCTACATTGTTTACCTGATATATTTTTTTTTTTTAGAGAGGAAGGAGAGGGAGAGTGGGAGAAACATTGATGTGAGAGAGAAACATTGATCGGTTGCAACTGGCTATGTGCTATGCCCGGGAATCAGCCCAGCAAGCTTTAGGGGCATGAGATGACACTCAACCAACTGAGCCACACCAGCCAGGGCTACCTGCCACATGCTGAACAATGAATCCCTTGAATTTTTTTCATATTTACAAAAGAGCAAACGTTGGAAAAATGTTACTTTATAAAATTCGAGTGGACTTTTACAATATCAACCTTCTGAGAGATAGTCTATACTCGATAAAATGTGCCTGTTTAAAAATGGTCCAATGAGTTTTGAAGAACATCTCTCCCCATGTCACTTCAACGCAGGACATCCTCATTCCTAAAAGCTGCCTCCAGCCTCTCTGTCTCAGCCACTGACCTGCTGCCTGTCTCTATAGATTGGCTGGCCTTTTCTGAATGGCCACGCAAATAGAACCCTACACGACCCCATCTTTTAAGTCCGGTTTCCATTACAAAGCTTAGGTTTTTGTGCTTCATCCATGATGTTACGCGTATCAACAGTTTACTTATTTATTTATTTCTGCTGAATAGTATTGCACTGTATGGACATACCACTGTGCTTGTTCATTCACCTGCTGTTGGACATATTTCCAGTTTTTGACTAATATGAGTAGGTTCTATGAATACTCATGTATAATTCTTTGTGTGTACATATTCAGAACTACTGGCTGATTCAGTTAGAGAATAAAAGATATAAAGTGATGCTTTTGAGAGCTTCACACTTATGAAACGGAACTACATCTATATAATAAAAGCCTAATATGCAAATCAACCGAACAGCAGAACGACCGGCAGAAAAACCTGTTGCTGTGATGCGCACTGACCACCAGGAGGCACACGCTCAACACAGGAGTTGCCCCCAGTCCACAGGCCCCAGGCCAGCCGAGGCAGGTGCGAGCTAGTTGCCCCACAGAGGGAGGTGACTGGCAGCGGCGGTGGGGGCGGGGCCAGTGAGGGGGTGGTGCCAGGCCAGCCAAGGCAGGTGCCAGTGGGGGCCCCCTGATCGCCCCACTGGTCGCCCCACAAATCGGCCCTGATTGGCGGCCAGGCCTAGGAATCCAACCCGTGCACAAATTTCATGCACCGGGCCTCTAGTTAATAATAATTGTCAATAACATAAGCTGGTAAGTTCTACAACAGAGGTAACAATAAAGTATTGGAGAAGAATAGGGAGGAAGCTGTAAAATTGGGTAAATATCTATGGTTAAAAGTGCTGGGCTGCGGGTGCCCTGAAACTGTGCTGCTCCTGTGTTTGGCTGTAGCAGACAGCTTGTGCTCTCACCCCATGGTGTCCCCCACCGTTTCCTCGGAGGCCATGCACCACATGGTCCTGCTACGCTTCCTAGCCAACGGCTCACCCAGCAAGGGAGCTCAAGAGGGGCCAGCCTGTGAGATGGGGACCCCTCTAGTGTGTGAGCTGGAGTTGAGGATGCCTGACCGCACCTTCCTTGGAACTGACGATAGCTCAAGACTCTACCCTTCCTTTCTTCCTTGATGTTAAATAAAAACATCAAGATCTTACGATAAGTTACAAGCTTAACATGAAAGGAACACAAGGCAGCCATCCTGTGTTATTGATATAAAATTTCTATGATTTATTTTTTAGCAAAACGTAGACCCAAATGGAGACGGTGACGGTAAATGTTTAAATGATCAGGTTTCCATTTTCTCTTCCTCAAAGGAGAGACGCAGGGGAAGCTTCTGATTGGCCCGCATTTCCTGGGAAGCTCTTGGATGCCGACCAGTAAAGAGAATTCCTGGCTACATGCGAGCGTGACACTGCGTAGCTTTAGACACTGTGTCTTGGTGATTACCACATACCCCCACTGCCACATAAATTATCTTTATAAATAAAACTTTGCATGCATATGCAGCATCCAGAATGGAGCAATAAATTGGTCGTGACTCCTGTCTCCAATGGCGCCACTTCATCACTTCCTGGAGCGAGCTGGGGCCGAGGGCACATTGGTGAACGCCTTTGTCTAATCTCCTCTCACGAGGCACCTCATATTTCAATACACAACGGGCACCGTGGGCCTGGGAGGGACAGAAAGCTCAGTTTCCTGCACGCCAGTCTCCTTACCTTCCTGCCTACAGCCAACTCAGAAAAAATGACTGGAGAGAAATGTTAAGCAACCAAACCTCTTGCAAAACATGTCAAGATTAATTGCTAGGTTCACTCACGAGCTGTGTAGACTGTTTCCTAAGATCCTCATCGTATTAGGTACAATGATTCATTTTCCCTTTCTTGGCAAAATGTCTGCTTCTCCACAGATCTCCCCATCAATAATGCGGCCCTGGCAGGCCCTGCCAACACAGAACGCACTTGGAAATGCAAAAGCATAAAACCCGTCCGGAGCCTCTTTGGTCCTTAAGACTTTAAATACTTGGTCTCGGCCATTCAGAACTCTCATTGTCCCAAACGGCCTTACAAGAAGGAGCCAACCCCCTGACCTTGGTTTATATTCAACCAATTGGGAAGCTGTTAATCTGAGGTCTGGGCCTGGTTCCCCATATCCCCGTTCTGCAATCTTGCAGCGCTAATCCTGCAGGTTCCTGGGCAAACTTGTGAAAGGAGGCGACCGGCCTGGGAATCGGAGACTGGCTGGTCCTGGCGGGGCTGGGCCCAGCCTCTGGGCCTCTGGCCCTGCGAGAAGAAGTCCCTGCTTGTTCAAGCCACGTGGGCAGCTGCTCTTTCCATCCTGCAGGCAGGCTGAGCTGCAGGGAGAGACCCGAATGCATGGAGAGGGAATCTTTCATCTGAGGATAAGATGGAAAGAGCAGCCAAACAATAAAATGGGCTTTATTTTGAACCTTCTCAGACAACCTTTATGGTGGATGATGCCAGGCGAGAGCTAAAGGCCGGCCTCCCGTTAGCAACGACGGTGCAGGTTTGTTAAAATGCAAACTGTACACATTCTAGTTCCTTAGAAAAGCCACGCGCATTCCGACCTCTGCCTGTCTCTCAGGACTTCCTCCAAATGACGTTTTCTTTCCTCTCATTTCTCCCTTTTACTTGAACCCCCATCCTACCTTCCTTGGGTGGTAGGCCTTAACCCAGTGGTTCTCAACCTTCTGGCCCTTTAAATACAGTTCCTCATGTTGTGACCCAACCATAAAATTATTTTCGTTGCTACTTCATAACTGTATTGTTGCTACTGTTATGCATAGTAATGTAAATATCTGATATGCAGGCTGGTCTTAGGCGACCCTGTGAAAGGGTCGTTCGACCGCCAACGGTGTCGCGACCCACAGGTTGAGAACCGCTGCCTTAACCGGACACACAAATCACAGTGGTCACTCCCTGCCCTCCCGCACCCTGATCACCTGACATCAACCTCGCATTTTCCCTGGTGCACCTCTGGCTGCTCTTTATTCCGGCACCTGTTTTGGATCTTCGATCAGGGCCCTGCTTCCTGAGAGCAGGGCATGGGGTAGGGCCGAGGCGGCAGGAATTGGGCAGCATCCTGGTGGACACGTGGGAAAGGCTTGTTGGGTGTCTGAGCGTCGCCGCAGACACGCCTGCGTCTTCCACATCCAGCTCCGGGCAGCTGAGAGCTCAGGGGTTTAAGTCCACAGGGATAAACTTCCCACCATGCCTCACCCTCCTGTGGGGTCCTCTGAAACCCTTATTCCTGCAGCACCCCAAGAGCTCCACGTCCACCAGCCGCTGTGGGGGCACAGAGGACACCCCACGATACCATCACGGCCTTCGTGTGATTGGCCTTTAAAAGATTCCGCTGGACTTGGACACACTTGCCATCAGCAATGGCTACTGTACGTCGGTGGAGCGTCATGTAGGCCCTTTGGTTTGTCTCTGCCTCCTGCTCATCTCATTGTCCACTGACAGCTCTACTGGACTGTTCCCCAAATTAATACGTTCTGATTGTTGTCTGGGGGCGGGGGGGGGGGGAGAGGGAGAACGTTTGCTGCCTTACGTTTGGGGGCCTAGCTATAATTGTGACACTGGCATGGGTAGAAGACGTTAGTGCTCCAACCCCTCTGAACAGGCCCAGGGCTGACTGTAACGGGCCAGGCGCCGTCCCACCACTCAGCTCAGACAGAGCCCGCGTGCTTTACAGCTCAGCCCCTCCCCAGCGGGAAGCAGCAGCAGGAGCGAGAGCATGTTCGCAAGCAGCTCTTGCGGCACACAGTGTGGCCAGAGCATGTTCGCAAGCAGCTGTTCGTGCGGCACACAGTGTGGCCAGAGCATGTTCGCAAGCAGCTGTTCGTGTGGCACACAGTGTGGCCAGAGCATGTTCGCAAGCAGCTGTTTGTGCGGCACACAGTGTGGCCAGAAGGGTTTTCTCTCGCTCATTAGGGCTCAATATTCTTTAGCATCAGGCCTGAACCGAAACAGACTGGCATGGAATCAGAGCTTTCAGTTTTTCAAGAATTATGACACGTGTCTGAGCTCTATTTTAACTTAAATAACGCTATTCTGGGCTTGCACTTTGATACCTCTGTCACCAGCATTTTCAGAATAAGAACTTCGGCGGTATAGGCTCAACTATGGCATGAATTAGGTCTTTTCACGATTTATTGAACTTAAAATTAATTCGATCTCTTTCATAGCTCCATCAGTATGGAAACATGAGCTCTCACGTTTGTGTATTTTTGTTAAACACACACACACACACACAACACTTTATAGGAGACTTTCCAAACACAACCCAAAGTAAGAAGTACAGTAGACACACATGTTCATCACCTGCCTTACATGACCACCACCTCTGGCCATTAGGTGTCTGTGTGAATAATCACAATGGCTAGGTATTAACAGAATGAGTCTCATTGCTGTATTAAAAATGCTATATGGCCTTGACCGGTTTGGCTCAGTGGATAGAGCGTCGGCCTTCGGACTGAAGAGTCCCGGGTTCGATTCCAGTCAGAGGGCATGTACCTTGGTTGCGGGCACATCCCCAGTGGGGTGTATGCAGGGGGCAGCTGATCGATGTTTCTCTCTCATCAATGTTTCTGACTCTCTATCCCTCTCCCTTCCTCTCTGTAAAAAATCAATAAAATATATTTTAAAAAATGCTATACGGTTCCTCAGTTTGTAAAGAACTATACTTTGGGGTGAACCTCATTATAAAAAGCAGAGTATTAATGATAGGATTCTACCCAGACATGGTACACTGAATATTAAAATCGAGAGCCTGTTTCTGCTCTGAGCAGCTATTAGTTAAAACCTTGGTGGCGTCTGACGTTTTGTTTTCCAAGTGTCAGCTGTCCCTCCTGTATTCCTGGTGCAGAGCCAGGTCGGCCGAGGGAGACGCGCTGGCAAGCAGCCTGGGCGCCCGCCTGCGGCCGCATTGTCTCTCTGGACGTATAGTCTGAAACAGCACCTTAAAGATCTGTGGGTAATTAGTGCGGCGGCCTTGAAAATATTAATTAAGAAAGGAGCTAATCATTACTGTGCTTGAGACGGAAAGTGATATAATTAGGCCTGAACTGTGAGGTTTTTATTTGAAATTAATTAAGACCTTCACCGAATTACTTGGCACAGAGGAACGCCCCATTCCTATCACATCTCTACTAGTTAATGGAAATATAAACGGCCCGAATACCTGCCTGCGTGTGATTCTCTTATCCAATTCCATCTCATGGTAGTTCTTTATGGGTTCTATGCTTTTTATGATAACAACACTTAGCAGAATGGGTGAAATATTCTTGACAAAAAGCGGATACACTCGATTAGCCTCTTAGAAAGCTGTATGCTTGATTTCTTTACTGAAATCGTTGGGTGTTTCCCAAATCATTGTCTATGCATTTTATTTTTTTTTATTGGTTATTACATATGTGTCCTTATCCCCACGTTACCCCCCACCCCCCCCACTCATGCCCTCACCCCCCTGTTGTCCATGTCCATTGGTTAGGCCTATATGCCTGCATACAAGTCCTTTGGTTGATCTCTGCCCCTTACCCCCACCCTCCCCTACCTTCCCTCTGAGGTTTGATGGTCTGATCCATGTTTCTCTGTCTCTGGATCTGTTTTTGTTCATCAGTTTAGGTTGTTCATTACATTCCACAAATGAGTGAGATCATGTGATATTTATCTTTCTCTGACTGGCTTATTTCACTTAGCATAAAGTTCTCCAGTTCCATCCATGCTGTTGCAAATGGTAAGAACTCCTTCCTTTTTACCGCAGCGTAGTGTTCCATTGTGTAGATGTACCACAGTTTTTTTTTATTTTCTTGTTTTAAATATTACAAATAGTAGTACATATGTCTCCTTTTCCCCATTGTGTCTCTGCATTTTAAACAATGCTTTGAGTCTCTTATTTTTTCCCTCTCAAAGCAAAGGAACCGGAAATGGGGGCTGAGGAAAAGGTCTCAGCTGCGTGATGCCATTTTGCCGGCTGGTGCTGACAGCCTGGGTGAGAGTCAGGAGCCTTGCTCGCTAGAAGCCACTCCTCTCTCAGGTGCACGTTCCCGGAGATCGCCCGCCTGCGGAGCCTTCAGCGAACTCAGCGCCTCAGCCAGCCCCGCCGCCTGGGCCCGTGAGGTCATCATTATGACCGCATTTCTTATTTCTACGTAATCCAGGCGGAACCTGAGAAACTTCTGCTTTGCCCACCAGCTCTCACTCTGGGCCTGGGAACGACGGGAGAGACGTCCCCTGAAATGGACGCACTGCCCTTTACCCTCAGGAGGCCTTGAAGCAACACACTGACTTTCTGCGCAACAGACCAAACCTAAGTCAACCGCAGGCAAATGGCAGCTTCTTCCCAAGCAGATGGTCCCCGGGATGCAAAGGACAGAGAGGCCTTCCAAGGGCACAGGATGGGAGTACCAGGGGAGGGACCATGGGAGCACCAGGGAAAGGACAATGGGAGCACCAGGGGAAGGTCGGTGAGGGCACCAGGGAAAGGAAGATGGAGCACCAGGGGAAGGACAATGGGAGCACCAGGGGAAGGATGAGAGCACCAGGGGAAGGAAGATGGGAGCACCAGGGGAAGGTCGGTGAGGGCACCAGGGAAAGGAAGATGGGAGAACCAGGGGAAGGAAGGTGGGAGCACCAGGGGAAGGGATATGGGAGCACCAGGGGAAGGGATATGGCAGCACCAGGGGAAGGTCGGTGAGAGCACCAGGGGAAGGGATATGGGAGCACCAGGGGAAGGGATATGGGAGCACCAGGGGAAGGTCGGTGAGGGCACCAGGGGAAGGGATATGGGAGCACCAGGGGAAGGAAGATGGAGCACCAGAGGAAGGACAATGGGAGAACCAGGGGAAGGACAATGGGAGCACCAGGGGAAGGAAGGTGGAGCACCAGGGGAAGGAAGATGGAGTGAGAACAAAAACAAGTTTAAAAGAGAAGTCACAGCCCTAACCGGTTTGGCTCAGTGGATGGAGCATCGGCCTGCGGAATCAAGGGTCCCAGGTTCGATTCCGGTCAAGGGCATGTACCTTGGTTGCAGGCACATCCCCAGTGGGGAGTGTGCAGGAGGCAGCTGATCGATGTTTCTCTCTCATCGATGTTTCTAACTCTCTATCCCTCTCCTTTCCTCTCTGTAAAAAATCAATAAAATATATTTTAAAAAAAATAAAATAAAAGAGAAGTCACAGAACTAGTGAAAAGGGGCCAGAGATTGTTGACATCACTCACTCAGACAATTTATTTTAAAAAGAGTGAATTTCTACATCTTTCAAAAATGGTTAAGAATATGGGCTCTGAAGTTTGAGCAGAAATATATAAACCAAACAGTACCACCTACCTGCTGGCTAAAATATTTTCGATCTTGCTTCCATCTATGACAGGGATTGGCACATTTTTTTGTGAAGGGGCAGAGAGAAGCTAATTTTGGCGTTGGGGTCATAGTGCCTCTTTCACAACTAGTCACTCCGTGCTGTAGCGTGAGAGCAGACACACAACACATGTGTGCGATGAGCATGCTGAGTTTCAGCGACACGTTATTTATGGACACTGAAATTTGGCTTTGATATAGTTGCCATGTGTCATAAAATTAATTTTTTTCCCTATTCAACATTAAAGACAATCTTAGCTTGAGGACCAAACAAGAAAAAAAAGGCCTGTTTTTGGCTCGGGCCACAGTTTTCTGAAACTGATCTGTCCCAGTGGCTGTCCCAGTGTGGTCCACGCACCAGCAGCCCAGCGTCACGGGCCGCCTTCCCCAGGGCCTGCTCGCATAGGCACGCGGGGCGAAGGGCAGCAAGCAGTCCCACAGGCATCCAGGTCATCCTGATGCACATTCAAGGGTCAGAACTGCTGGTCTAGAGACCACGCACTCAGCCGCTGCGCTCCTGCGAGGCCGGAGATAATGACGCGGCAGTGCTAGAATGACGGTGAACCAGCGCAGGGTGCAACACCCGAGAGTCGCCAGAAGGGTGACGCGAGCCGGCTTTAATTTTCATCATATTTTTTATTCTCTAAGAAAAGATGACTGCTTTTGCAAGAATTCCATAACCAAACTAACGAGAAGGAAACTAAGAGAGGGTAATTCTAATCTGGAACTAAATCGACACTAGCCAAGTATTAAGAATAGGGCAGGTGAGGGTTGGAGGGGGCCAATGGGGGAGAAAGGGTGGGCATCTGTAATACTTTCAATAATAAAGATAAGTTTAAAAAAATGAAAACCAACTCTCCACAGTGTAATAGCCAGCACTTCTTTGGAAAACAGAACCCCTTCAATGCTAACATGTCCTTTGGTCTGATAGTGGTTAGAAAATGATAGCAGTAGAGTTTGTGGTGTTGCAAATTCTATAGCAGAATACATTCTTTTTAAAAATATTTTATTGATGTTTTACAGAGAGAAAGGGAGAGGGATAGAGAGTTAGAAACATCCATGAGAGAGAAACATCGATCAGCTGCCTCCTGCACACTCCCTACTGGGGATGTGCCCGCAACCCAGGTACATGCCCTTGACCGGGATCAAACCTGGGACCCTTGAGTCCGCAGGCCGGCGTTCTATCCACTGAGCCAAACCCTTTAGGGCGCAGAATACATTCTTCCCACAAAAAGCAAAATGTGAACTTATGCTTCTACGATGAGAGCATCTTCTAAGCAGCGTGTCTCATCTTTCATGTCTCCATGAATGTGTGGCCCCAGACCTCCCCCTGGCCGCTCCCCCGCTGTCTGAGACTCGGCGGCTGCCTGTGGGCCCGCACAGGTTCTGGTTCCGGTAGAATCGCGTAGGCGGAAGGGCAAAGGCAAAAATAACGTTACCTCCCCAAATCCTCTACTTGTGCCTCTTGCAGAACTGATGTCATGGAAACCTGCTTTCTTATGGGAAACCCTGTCATTACGGAGCTGGGCGTGGGGAAGTATAAATAACTCCAGGAAAACGGAAGCAGCCGTTACTTGCTGAATAATACCTCTGACATTTCTTGAACTTGGAGCTTAATGCTGACTGTGAACGTCCTAGATACCCCAGGCGAACAGAAGACAGAACGAAGGTAAACTGGACATTCTTCACGAATCCGGACATCACAGCCAGCCCTGACTGACACAGTGGAGGGCAGAACGGGAGGTTTCGCCTTTCTCCCAATTATCTAGATAACTTATTAAAAAATATTAAAATATTTTTATTGATTTCAGAGAGGAAGGGAGGGAGAGAAAGAGACAGAAACATCAATGATGCAAGAGAATAATTGATCAGCTGCCTCCTGCACGCCCCATACCAGGGATCAAGCCCACAACCCGGGCATGTGCCCTGACTGGGAATCGAACCGTGACCTCCTGGTTCATAGGTCGACGCTCAACCACTGAGCCACACTGGCTGGACTAGATCACGTTTTTTAATTTAAAATTTTTGCTGTGATGTATCTGGATGGTTATGACCATGTAGGTTTATCACAGTGTTCCACACAGACATACCGACGTCTGCTTTTGCAGAAGCTCATGAGATTTCCTGGGCAACAGCTGGCCCCCTGACGCCCTCATCAGGACCAGGGACTCCGCAGAAGCAGATGAAATCCTCCATAAACTCAAGGGAACTGAAGACCAAAGAGTTACAAATGCCTGGGCCAGTCCCTAGAATGGAAGTGTTTCGTTGGGTTTCCCTGTGTCTTGGTATTTTAATAAAGACCACATGACGGGAGGTTTCTTTCCTGCGGATACAGCCTCTGTGGCTGCCCGTGCGACAGTCTCAGGTGCAGAGGCTGCTTTTGGGGACGTTTCAGCGAGGATTGGCCAGGAAAGCCCAGGCATGACATCACAGCGCACCTCTCTGCAGCCGCCGATGCATCTCGACAGGACAGGGGTGTTTCTCATAAAGAGAATATTGGATTTCACTTTTGTATATTAACATTGGAAACTCGAGTGCATTCCTTTTTATTTTATACTAATGGCCTGAATTTCGTGCATGGGATGGGGGTGTCCCTCAGCCTGGCCTGCACCCTCTCCAATCTGGGACCCCTTGGGAGATGTCTGACTGCTGACCCCTGTGGGATCGGGCCTAAATTGGCAGTTGGACATCCCTTTTGCAATCTGAGACCGCTGGCTCCTAACAGCTCACCTGCCTGCCTGATCACCCCTAACCACTCTGCCTGCCAGCCTGCTCACCCCCAACTGCCTCCCCTGCCGGCCTCATGGCCCCCAACTGCCCTCTCTGGCTGGTCTCCTGGTCTAATTAGCATATTACCCTTTTATTAGTATAGATTTTTATTGATTCAGAGAGGGAGAGGGCGGTAGAAACATCAATGATGAGAGAGAATCCTTGATTGGCCGCCTCCTGCATGCCCCCCACTGGGGATTGAGCCCACAACCAGGCATATGCCCTTGACCGGAATCGAACCCGAACCTTTCAGTCCGCAGGCTGGCGCTCTATCCACCGAGCCACACCGGCTAGGGCTCGAGTGCATGTCTTCATTCGGTGAGTGATTAGTTACATCTGAAAACACAGCCCGATGGGAGATTTCTCAAACATCTTGTCAAGACTTTGCTTGGTTCGGAGTTGACATTGAGTGGTAACAACCACCAAGGCGATGGTGGGGCTGTGACGGCGTCTGGAAGTAGCTACAATCCAGATGTGTCCTACCTTCACATCTGGCAGTTTCCCGTGGTCCTCCTCAGCTTTCCTATAGAACCCCATGCCCAGGCCCCTAACGTGGGGAGCTGGGACCCTCCCCAGACTCTGGGTTTTTCTATGCGTGTGCACTTCCGGGTACGTCTCTCTGTTGTTCACCCCTGACTCCTGCCCTGGGCCCAGTGTGGGGTGCTGGCCCTCCTTCCTGAGCCCCAGCAAGCACCCACACACTGGAGCTCATGAGTGGCCGACTTTACCGATGGATTCGATAGAAAGTCCGAAAGAAAGCACTTCAACTCTGATGTCAGGCCCACAGGTCAGCGGGGCAGGTAACTTGCCAGCCATCCCTCCCGGGGGTCTCTCTGGCTGGGCGCCCCTCGAGCCACAGCCCCCAGCTGTGTGCCAGGAGCCCTCTTTCTTCCTCCTGCATCTCCCCGGCCAGTGCTCGCTCCCCTTGGGCCCAGGCCCTCTCCTCGGCCGCCTCCAGCACAGCCCCTTCTTCGGACCCGATGGCGCAGAGGAGCCGAGCATCTGCTGTTCTGTCGGTGAAGCCGGCCCGATGCCCGCTGTGACATCGGCTGCAGGTGCAGCGCAGCGGGTCGCGGTGCCACGGCGTTGGGAAGTGGTCACCGCGGTAGGTCCAGTGACCGCTGTCCCCAGGCCGTCATCTCAGTGCCACTGGCTGCATTCTGTATGCGGTTCCTTACTCTCTGGGACTTTGTATCTCACACTCCCCTCCAGCCTGACCATTGAGGTCGGGACCCTGACTCTCTCATCCAAGGACACGGCTTGTACCATGAAGATGCTTTCTAAAAAAAAAAAAAAAGAAAAAAGAAAGAAAAAGGAAAAAGGAAGACTCCGCTGGCTATCGATGTCATTGAAGACGGGAAGGGGCCATAAGCAAAGGCATGCAGGCAGCCTCTGGAGGCTGGGAGGGCAAGGAAACAGGTCCTCCTAGGGCAGTGGTTCTCAGCCTGGGCTGCACATTAGAATCACCTGGGAATCTTTATAAAATCCTGATTTCTGGGCCCCATCCTCCGGAAATTCTGTTTCTTTGTGATGGAGTGGGGCCACAACATTACTAACAAAGAAACAGAATTTCTGGAGGACGTGGCCCAGAAATCAGGATTTTAAAAAGATTCCCAGGTGATTCTAATGTGCAGCCCAGGTTGAGAACCACTGTCCTAGGGCCTCCAGGATGGACATGGCCCTGCTGACCCCGGATGTTAGCTCAATGTCAGACTTCCAACCGCCAGACCTGTGATATAATAAGTCTGTGTGTCTTAAGCCACTAAGTTGTGGCGGTTTGTTGCAGCAGCTCCTGGTATAGAAACCAGAGCGGTGCTCTTCACAGGGGCTTACTGGACTGTATTTCTCTGTCATAGCTTTTTTAAAAAATATATATTTTATTAACTTTTCACAGAGAGGAAGAGAGAGGGATAGAAAGTTAGAAACATCCATCAGCTGCTTCCCGCACACTACAGGGGATGTGCCCACAACCAAGGTGCATGCCCTTGACTGGCATTGAACCTGGGACCCTTCAGTCCGCAGGCCGATGCTCTATCCACTGAGCCAAACCGGTTAGGGCTGTCATAGCTTTTGTTATCCTGGTATAATTGCCTATTTGTTCACCTGATCTTTTCTTTTTTAAATTTATGCTTCTTTTAAAAAATATATATTTTTATTGATTTCAGAGAGGAATGGGGAGGGAGAGAGAGAGAAAAACATCCATGATGAGAGAGAATCATTGATCGGCTGCCTCCTGCATGCCCCCTACTGAGGACTGAGCCTGAAACCTGGTCACATGCCCTTGACCAGAATTGAACCTGGGACCTCTCAGTCCACAGGCTGATGCTCTATCCACTGAGCCAAACCAGGTAGGGCAATCAGCAAGTTTTCATATGATAAAAACCAGACTTTCATTATTTCCTTCTTGGTATTTCTCTCTAGTGAACAACTTGGGGGGTGCATAGCAAACACGATTGGAACTCCATCCACCATCACTCTCCATGCCTAGCATTGTACAGATGGAATGAAATACAGGAGAGGGAAAAACCTAAACAATTAAAAAATTTTTTTCCCTAATACAGGAACTCTACCCACTAAGACCACTCAGGAATTAAACCTGGTTAAGAAACCTCCGGAAAGCTGTTGGTGCAGTTTTCAAAAAACAGGAGGAGAGCTGAGGCATTCATTAAGCCTTCGGGGGGAGAAAGATATATTCTCCCAAATCACAACAATTGAGAGGTATTTCTGTTATTTTTTTGCAAAGCCTCTTCAAGCACTTACACTCAATTTCAGGTGCTTCAACGACTTCGAGCCGGAGAGCGGTGAACGCTGTGAGGGATGAGTGTGGGAGGCGGAGAAGAAATACGCTTTCGTGCCCAGCGAGTCAAACATTACCCCACATACCTTTGGTAATGTTTCAGTGACCTTGAAAACGTAGACACATTTCCTTTTAGACTGAAAAAGAAACATTTTAACGATCAATTTGCGGGTAAATTTTAGTAAATGAGATATATATTTCCTGTGGAAAGAGTCTAAACTATACAATGTGAGGAGACTTTATTTTTTATTTTATTTTTGTTAATCCTCACGCGAGGGGTTTTTCCCATTGATTTTTAGAGAGAGTGGAAGGGAGGGAGCGAGACAGAGAGAGACATTGATGTGAGAGAGACGCATCCATTATTGCCTCCCCGACATCCCTGGACAGTGGCGGGGCATGGGGCCTGCAACGGAGGTACGTGCCCTTGACCAGAACCAAACCCGAGACCCTTCAGTCCACCGTCCGATGCCCTAGCCCAAAGTAAGGAGATGTGGAAGTCGGCACCCAGCCCTGTGGGTCCCGGGGAGACGCCCCCAGACCGCCCCCCGCGCCGGCTGCGTGAGGAAGCCGGGGCCTGGGCTGCTGCCCAGGGGTTAGAGCCTGAGCACCCCGCAGGCTGCATCCCGGATGGAGCCCTCCGAGCTCCCCGAGCTCGCCAAGTTCACCGACTTCACCAGGTTCACCGGGAGCGTGGGCAGGAGCCCAAACCCGCTCCCCAGCAGCACCCGCCAGGCGGGGTCCACCGGAGGAAGTGTCATTCCCACGTGGCCCGGCAACTTCAGAGCAGCCCGGTGAAACGTGAACTACCGTGGGAAGGCATGAGAAGGAAACAGGGATAGCAGTGAACCAGCACAAAGCTGGACTGTACACGGGAAGTGAAAAGGCAGATACTCCCTCGGCTGAGTCTCTCCCGTGTCTACGGTCACGGCTCCACCTCCCTCAGGCGGCGCCACGCACTCGCAGGCACCGGGCAACCCCAAGCCGTGACGCCCCAGGCCTCCCTGGGCCCATCCAACTCCAAAGTTCTTCTTTCTCCCGTCACTGTTCTCAGGTTGAAAATAGGACGCGGCGTGGCTCACGCCCAGGCTGCCGTGCCCTAAAGCAGTGGCAACTTTGAGGTCGTGGGTCTTCCCTGCACCCAAGCCCTCCCACTGCCCTCTGTGTGGACCTGGCCAGAGCCGACCGGCCGTCCACCTCTGCTCCCTCACCGTGTTCTGCCGATCAAACCAGCCCGCTGAGGCACACCCGTGTCCTTAACAGCGGCGTGGCTCCGTGGTTGGTCATCGACTTGTGAAACAGGAGGTCATAGTTCGATTCCCGGTCAGGGCACATGCCCGGGTTTGGGCTCCATCCTCAGTGTAGGGCGTGAAGGAGGCAGTGATCGATGGTTCTCTGTCATCATTGATGTTTCTCTCTCTCTCCCTCCCCTTTCCTCTCTCTGAAATCAATAAAAATATTAAGATCACATTTTTTAATTTGGAATTTCTGTTATTTTTATATTTGTATTGATTTCAGAGGGAGGAAAGGGGAGGAATGCCAACAAGAAATCCGATAGCTTTCTGGTTCTTAGTTCTAATTCCAGCGGGAGGAACTCACACTGTGTATCGCTCTCCCGGGGGCAGGAGGGTCTGGAACCCTAGGCCGGTCTGCTCCATCATCATCACACTGCAACTGAAAAAATACTCAGCGAGCCACAAAGGCCGACTGGGCCCTGAGTCCCAGTCCTCCAACGTGACTTCCTCTGTTTGAGCTTCTTGAGTTTGCGGGAGGGTAGCATGAAGGAGCCCGCGGCCGGACATGCGAGGCTCCCGGGCCACCACAAGGGTCTCCAGTGGCTCAGATGAAGGGGAGGGGCTGGGATAGGCCCTGGCCCAGGACACTCAGCCTCGGAACACGTGCAGGTAGACAGAGCACCTGCAGCCGTGATGAGTCAACTTGGTCCTGGACAGAGGTCAACTCAGAGGTCAACACTCTTCTCTAACCAAGTCAGAGTCCAAGGGAGTCACCACAGTCTGACTCTCTTTGAGCCCAGGCGAGTCTCGCTGTCGTCCATGTGGGAGTCCTGTCTGTGGATGGGCCGGACCCCAGGCCCTTGTCCCTGGCAGAGACCCTATTGCAATAGTCAGTGGAAATATGGCCCCTATTCTAGCAGGTGAACATTTAATAGGAATCAGTAAACGGGAAGACAGCAAAATGAGATCCCTTTCAGGAAAATAATTTAAGGAAATTTGAAGGGAAAAGACTGCAAGAGAGTCAAGTAACTAGCAGAGCTCTCAAGATCCGACCTTGATCCAGCACTCGGGGGATGGCACTGATGGTCTGCAACTCTCCATAAAAGCAGCTCATTTTCTTACGTGTCAGTCTTCTTATTTTCAAAGTTGATGATGAGACTTCACCATCGTTATATAAAATGCAGCCTGGCTACACGCCATGTAGCTCACGAACAGCTGTCCATGGCGCGAGAGGTAGAAAAAAACGACGTGACCGCATTTCCCTGGCTCTTCCCGGGTTGTATAAATCCCCAGAACACTCCCACGGCCCGGCATCCAGCTTTATGACACATGATTGAGCAGTAAAGAGGACATCTTAGCAACAAAGAACAAAGAAGGAGGGGAAGCTTCAAACTGGCGAGTGAGCGGAATTAACGACGCCCATACGTAGATCCCTCCAACTCTTATTTTTAGGGACTTGCTCTCCTCCTCTCCCTGGCAGATGGTTAACACTAAGTATAAGATCAGTTTTGGAACAGGGAGAGCAAAATATAATTTCAATAACAATTACAGAACTGACTTAAGGAAGGTAAAAATAAGCACAGCATTTGGAACTAGGTGAGCAAACGAGAACCAATAGCCAACCACTTCCCCGATGATGTGAAAAGTTTAGAGTGAGATCATTTTTCCTGAGCGTGACCAGCAGTGAGAGTCGGATGTCCTATCTCCTGGGAATCACAGCGGCCTCGGTGAACATCGGAAGAATAGCCCGCACCACAGAGATGTGTCAGAGTCTGTAGGAGCAGAGAAACGGGAACCTAGGAGAAAGGTCGAGCAGGAAAAGGACAGTGTGAGGGGCCACTAAATAATTTTTAAAACCCCATTTTGAAATCTGTTAAGTGCAAATTTAGTAAAGTTGGCTTTTATAAATATGTCACGTATACTTTTTTCTTAATTTCTATAATCAAACTATAAAAGACAGTATCATGTTAATAGCAGTAGGAGGTTGCTGATGACCGTGAAATGTGATAAAGTTTTCTAACGGAGAATCTGAAGTGAAAGCAAATGCATGCAGGAGGTTTAGCCGAGGTTTTATACTAAAGAAGGACCCGGTGGAGTAGGTGACATTTTACTATTTTTAATAGATTACTTGAAATGCAATCAAGTGACAGAATGCATATAGGGTATTTGATTTAAAGAAAACTGTTATAAAATCGTGATGATAATTCACTTTGATTACACGGCAGCTGTTGGATAATTCTATGATGATCTATACAACAAATGGGTGTAAAAATAAAACTGACACAGCTAAAAAACTCACAGCATAACTTTAAAATACTTGACTGGTATACATTTGATTTTAACCCATCAAAAATAACGTAAATATTACTAATTTTTGTCATATGCTACAGCGATCTATCAAAATACAAAATGCACCTTTGTGATTTTTAAAATCTCTTACATTGTCGTTTTTGAATCTTCATTTCCTCCTCCAAGTATTTTAAAAAGGGTCAAATAGTTGTGTGTTTAACAGTGAAATATAACATAGAGAAAGAAGACATCACGAAAATGTATTTAATCAGGATTTATATTGACCCCCCTCCATAACACACAGTTTGGAGTACTTTCTTGATCATATTAAAATGGAATATCGCAATTATATACATTGAAGCTAAACAAGGTAAGACCCTTAGCAAAGTTTCCCATAGGATGGCTACCGATCAGGAAGTTCCATCGTTTTGGTTTTTAATATTCTGCAAGCACACACTGGGGAATATTTTTGAGCTTCGGAAAGCATTTACACTTATTTTAATATAATTCAGCTGTGAAGGACAAGAATTCCAACGAGTCATTTTGGGTAGAAACTTTATCTCCCACAGTGCGTCTGTGAGCAGCGAAGGTTAATTCCCCCGATTTAAAAACCGAACATGTTTGAACAAGCTACTTTCCATCTTCATTTTCAAATTACCATAATGGGATCGCTTGTCCGCCCTAATGCCCATTATTTCTGTCTGAATTCACTTGCCGTCTTTACTGACACATGGGAAACGGGGGTCCCTTCGCGCTGATAATCACCTCGCTCTGGCTGTTAGAATCACAGTGCCTCTCTTTGTTCAGAGCCGGCCAGGACAAGCTTTCTGAACTTGGATTTATGGCGACTTATTCGTCTTAGGTCTATGGCCACCTCCAGCGTCGTGACCAAGACTCCCCAACTTACCTCTAGCTTAGGAAAAGGACGGGACACCCCCACGGTGGAGGGACATTAATTTGCGCGAGAGAAACTAGGCTCTGTGCTATGTGCTGTTTATAGACGGAGCCTGTCTGCAGCCCGCCATCCTCGCGGACGGGAGCTGGACAGGCGCGTTTCCCGGGTTTATGATGACATGGCACCGAGGGGATTGGTCCGCGGGAGGCCGAGAAGCAAAGCCTCCAAGCAGTGCTTTCTGTGTCTCCCTGACCCTGCAGCCTCGCTGCTTCCCTTCCTGCATCGCTCTTCCCTCTGGTGCGGTTACCTGTCCCCCACCCCCCACCCCCCATTCTCTTTCAAAGCATTTTCTTCCATCAGCACTGAGGCCCTGGAAGGGTAGCCCTGCCTCTCGGCTGCTCCCCGCACGGCTTGGGCAGAGCCGCGCCTGGAACAAAAGCTGCTCTGTACCTGCCCCGCCGCCCGCCGGGGACGCGCCTGGGGAGATGGGACACGATTGCAAAGGCTGCCACAGAGCCCGCCCCTCGGACCCGGACCGCACCGGCTGTAATTCCAGCACAGCCAGCAGCTGAAAACTCCCCCCCAGCCAGGCTCTGGGGCAACACCGCAGACAGAAACCTGATCCACGGCATCTGCAGGCGGGGCAGACATTTTGTGCATCAAAAAGAAAAGAAAAAGGCAAGAAAGGGAAGGAAAGGAGAGAGAGAGAGAGAGAGAGAGAGAGAGAGAGAGAGAGAGAGAGAGAGAAAGTCATCTCTGGAACCACACACAGGCAAACTTTATGTGTGCCCGGCTCTATAGTTTGAAGAAGGAGCTGAATCTGAAATGGCAAACCGAAAAAGAAAGAAAGAAACAGCTTGGGAACATGTATGAAGTCAATGCAGTTAGTTCTCCTTTCGAACGGCGACTGTCCCTTCATGTGTAAGTTGCCTTCTTCTGTGGATTGCAGTGTTGTAAGCGACTGAAGTGAGCATCATGTTTGTGTTGGAATCCGGGTACTCAGTGTGCATTTTTTTTCAACTCATAAAACTGTACCCTTTAATTCTGTGAAAGCACCAATACATTGTCAGATTTCTTTCTTCCGTCCCCTATTCATTGGATAAGAATACTGACCCATTATGTGTCATACTTATCCTGGGTACAAAACACAGCAGATTATTTTTTTGTGTACTGGTATGTAAACGATAATTCAATATTTGCTGTGTTCCACTGCTGAATCAATCAATCAATCTTTCTATCAGTCACCTATCTTTCACCTATCCATCATCTATCTAAATCTCTATATTCTTTTTATAAATGCAAAACACGGGTTTTCAGATTTCCAGGAGGAAAAGTGCTATCGACTGCAATGACAATATACTTGTTTATTAATTATACAGATGCAGCTCGCTTTGCACAAGTGCTTTTATGACATTGTCTTTAGTTTGTGTTTTGGCGAAAGAATTTACACTGCATTATGTAACCTTTTAGTCGGAGGTAACCCTTTTGTCAGGT
Organism: Myotis daubentonii; assembly: GCF_963259705.1. Taxonomy (NCBI): domain Eukaryota; kingdom Metazoa; phylum Chordata; class Mammalia; order Chiroptera; family Vespertilionidae; genus Myotis; species Myotis daubentonii. Next base: position 113,891,483 of record NC_081843.1, read on the forward strand.
GGATAAGCGATCCTGAACCTGTCCGTTCTGGCATGCATGTTCCTTGGGCTGAAAGTTCTCTCCAGGGGCCTGCCTGCTTGCTGAAAAAAAAGGCAGATGTTGGAATTGGATAAAGAGTCTTAAGTGACTACATTTGAGAGGCTCACTAATCTCTGAACTTCTGGTCCCGCCGCAGCAGGCATTTCGGAGTCAACACAAGAGGCACATCTGAGCAGGCACCCAGCGATGGAAACTAGTGCTGCTCTGAGGACGGAGCCTCCCCATTAACGCGCGGGATGGCCTGTGTGCTGCCGTTGCCGACTTCTTGCCGTAAAACTTCAAATAGTTGAGAAAATACCCTTACGACCATGATCCCCACCCCGGCCCGCCCTGCACTCTTATGTGGTTTGCCTTGCGAGATCCTTCTCAAGGACCTCAGCAGGAAGAATCTTCAGATTCCAGCGAGTGTCCACGAAATAGCACCATGTTATCCTTGACAGCAGTCAACATTTTCGATTTTTTTAAAAAATATATTTTATTGATTTTTTTACAGAGAGGAAGGGAGAGAGATAGAGAGCCAGAAACATCGATGGGAGAGAAACATCGATCAGCCGCCTCCTGGACATCTCCCACTGGCGATGTGCCCGCAACCCAGGCACATGCCCTTGACCGGGACCCTTCAGTCCGCAGGCCGATGCTCTGTCCAGTGAGCCAAACCAGTTTTGGCTGTTTCGATTTTTAAAATCTCTTTTCCTTTCCTTTCCTCTTCATTCGTGTGTGTGTGCGTGCGTGCGTGTGCGCACGTGTGTGTGCGTGCGTGTGTACCTGTGTGTGTGCGCACGTGTGCATGTGTGTGAGTGTGTGTGCGTGTGTGTCTGTGTGTGTGCGCCTGTGTGTGTGTGTGTGTGTGTGTGTGTGTGTGTGTTCATGTAACCAAATCTCTTCAGGGCTCTTCTGTCTCTTGGTGTCCCCTCTACATGGCCCGGGGCGACGTGGAAGGAGCAGCCAGCCATGTCGTGAGTGGGGAGATGGGCAAGGTCCCTCGCCATCTGCCCGCCTCTGCCCAGGGCCCGGCTGCTTTCGGATGTTAGACCCTGGGCCATTTTCCTGAGCTGTTGTCTTTGTTCTCCCGCTTCTCCCCACTCCTCCCTTCCCGTTCCTCCTTCCCTCAGTGCTGTGGGCAGTTTCAGGGCTGCAGATGGAGCAGCCATAAGCAGGACGCCGTTCCCACCCCAGGGCTCAGGGCCTGGGTGGGGGGACTCAGGCAGAGACTCAGGGTTTGCTCCCGACACCCCCCCTCCAACTCCTGCCACGGCCGGGTCACAACCAAGCCTCCATGCCCTTCCCTCTGCCCAGCGGACACCAGGCATCCAGGACGCCGAGGGGACGGATACTCTTTCAAAGGGCTGCTCGGCTCCCGCCTCTTACGTTTTAACTCTTGTCTTCAAAAGCTGCACATGGTGAGGGTTTTTGTCAGCAAAGAGCACAGATGAAAGGGAGGGAGGGTTTATGTCAGGAACCTGCCTCAGAGTCGCGCAAGGACGACCACATGGATTTGCACTAAGGTTGGCCTCATCTTCTTGGTCCGGAGTTTCTCTATTGTAAACCCATTAGGATTCCAACGCAGAAATTCATTACAATTGTATAAATTACTACTTTCCCCACATTTGTCAGTTTTATTGGACGCTTTCTAGAAAAGAATACCCGGGAGCTATGCCCCCTCTTTGAGCGTGTTTCTGTGAGCAGTATTTAAAGTCCATAATTCATACATGTTTGTTGTGATAACATCACCAGGTCCACATAAACAAAAAGAAAGGAAATAGAAAAAAAAAGAATAAAATGTCATTATATTTCTAGCACTCAGAGATAGCCATTCTTTGATTCTTTTTTTTTTTTTTGTAATCCTCACCCAAGGATATGTTTTTATTGATTTTTGTTTGTTTGTTTTTTTAGAGAGAGAGAAATATTGATGTGTGAGAGAAACATTGATTGGTTGTCTCCTGTATGGGCCCAGATCAGGGATCAAAGCCATGACCTGGGTATGTGACCTGGTGGCGAAGAGAACCTGCAACCTTTGGATGCGCGCACGGGACAATGTTCCAACCAACTAACCACCCAGCCAGGGTAAAGTAGCGATTCTTCACATCTGCTTTCAACTTTTCTATCCAAATAGTTCCATATTTTTCCACAATTGAGATCATAGTGTACACAGCAGTTTTAAACCAATTTAACTTAATCATATATCACAAATGTTTAAAATTCACTAAAAGGATTATGCTTAATGGTTATAAATACGTTTTTATCATTTAAATATCTGCTTTGTGTGGATGTGTCTCGTCTCCTCTCTCCTTCTCTCTCATGATGTTTTCTCTTTGGGCGCTGGCACCGCCAGCCCCCAAGCTTCCTTGCTCCTGTCTTGCCCGTTCCCTGTGCAGGCTCGTCCCGTTCTTATCTGCTCATCTGGAAAGCGTGCTCACCCGCAGGACTCAACCAAGAGGCCTCTTTCTCAACAACTTCTCGCACTCAGCATCCTCTCTGCTTCTGTCTGCTGGGAGAGTTCTTGGATGATGACTCCAGCACACGCTGGGAATGGCCTGGGCCCAGGTCAGAGGTCAGGTGCGAGGCTGGCCAGGGCAGGAGCAGTGCCTGCTCCCACGGGTCTCAGTCGATGCGCTGGGCAGAGCGGCCTCTAATGGCACAGACTCTTCTGGAAACTCCTGACTAGTCCTGGCGAGCAGCGGACCTGAGACAGTGCCGGCCAGACGCTCCTCTGCAGGCCGCGGAGCCGTGCATGCGACAGCACCTGCGCCCAGGCCAGCAGTGGGGCTCAGGCAGAGGCAAAGCCCATGGGGGGATTGTGGGTTTCTCCAAAGCGACTCTGTTGGAGGAAGAGACTGCAGGTCCCCGAGAGAAAGCACCTGGCAGTTGAGAGCCCACTGTGTCTGGCCACCCTGTGTCCCGGGAAGGCGACTGCTGTGCACATAGAGCCACTGGCGCCATGAGGGGCCCACAGGCTGGGTTTCCAGAGGGAAAAGCACAGCTGGGGGGCAGCCAGCGCCTTGTTGAGGTCTGGGTGCCGGTGCGTGGGGAGCAGGCAGGGGCAGAGACCAGCTTGCATCTGAGCAAAAGGAGGCGGCAAGTGCAAAACTTGAGCAGAGCAGCCCCAGGACAAGCCCCCTCCCCACCAGCTCTGGGCCACTGCCTCCTGGTGGGGGGAGGGGTCCCCAATGAAGGCTGTGCTTCCTTTAGAGAGGGCAGTAGGGGTGAGGGTGTGGCTCCCAGTGTGACTGGGGGAGACCTGTGGGAAGGACAACTTTCTGCCCTTGAACCTTCTCCAGCACTCATGTTGGTGTCTCGTCGATGCCTAAAGGAATCACTTATGTATTAAACTCAAGCTCCTGCTGAGGCCTCATGTGTTTATTCAGGGGGTGGGGACAAAAGCCGCCACTGACAAGCAGAGGCACTTCTTGCCCCCATGGAGCTCACTGTCCATCGCACGAGGACTCAAGCAAAGAGGCTTCTGTTTCATTAGCCTGATACCTCGTCATGCAGTCTGCGTTGAAATGTTATAAACCAGGTTTCACTTTATTTTCATAACATGCTCTTAAAAATGTGGGCAAGTGGGGTGCGGGGGTCAATTGGGGGAAAAGAAGACATATATAAAACTTCAGACAATAAAAAAGAAAAGAAAAGAGTAAATTGGCTCAGAAGAAAAAAAATTGTGGACGAGCAAGCAGCTCTGTAACGTAAATAGCCGAACAGGTTACCAAGGATCCTTTACAGGTTTTGTTATGTAAATTAATGCTGTGAAATGTACAGGAGCTTTCCCAAGCCACTAGGCCAGGTGACTTGCTTTGGAACCCTAAACTGTTCATTAACATTTGGGGTGTGTGTGTGTGTGTGTGTCTACGTTTTATAGACGCGCAGTGCAACTTATCTGGAACTCTAATCCTCATTCTCTTTATTTGGACCCGACAATGAAGCCTAAAATGAAGACTGGTAATTATTATGAACTTGATGCTTTAATAATTATTATGAAGTTCTTAATGTATTAAAACAGTGGAAAAAAAGATTGTTTCTACTATCAATAAATATACAACCTAGTAGATTTGGTCAAAAATGCAGTCTTTCAAAATGAATGAGCTGCAAAATACTACTTCCACCCCACTACTGACAGGTCAGAATCTTTTTTTTAAAAACCTAGATATGTGCCAGTGACTGGGAATTGAACCCTTGGCCCCTCCATGCGTGGGCTGACACGCTAACCACTGGGCACACCAGCCAGGTCAACAGGTCAGAATCTTAATCCATGGTGTTCAGCCTGGATGGGACGGGAGAGGGGTATTGTTTAGTCGACAGGAAATAGACACGAAATAGACATGGCACTTCCAGGCACTCCTGTGAGCATAATAAATGTATCCAAAGTGCTCCCATCCATTTCTCACTTCAATTCTGTGTGTGTTTTTTTTAAAAAAATCCTAAAGTAGGTGAATTTTCTATAATAATAATTAGAAAATGGACAATAATTAGGAAATGAACAACAGCCATCTCTTTTCAAATGCCTTCTTCACTCCAGAAGATGGCTTCATCGCCAGAGTGCCTAATGTGGGGAGCATTTCATGTTTTACAAGGACAGTCCCGCATTTTATCTTTCCAGCCACTGCACTAGCCCAGGAGTATTACCTTCATTTCATAGGGAGCAAAACTGGGCCGGTGATATTAGGTAATGGGTCCACTGTGAGGAAGACAGGACAAGGAGTTGATCAGTCATCAGAAAACAAGCACATGAAAACCATTTATTTTGTTCATGTTCTGGCCAAACGCAGGGCTTCTAGGTGTTTCGGGGAAATGCCTATGACATGATCTATGTCCATGACGACCCTCCATCTGAATGAAGGTAAAGAAACTGTGTATGTAACACACATAAATCATCATATTAAAAGCGCAAAACAATGTAGAAGTGCAAGTTAGAGGCATGAATTCGGAGGCCCTTCGGCGTAATGCTCTACAGCGCAGTGATGCTACTGATACTCCTACCAGGGACGTTGCCTTCTCAGTGAGCAGGAGAGGTGTTGGGTGACCACATTTGAGTCCCTGGAAGTTTATCATAAGATGACAGCAGAGGAACCAGAAAAAATAACGGGGTCTCGGAGCAGCCTGAGGGCTTCAGAGAGGCAGTTTCCTTTGTGATTCCCAATGTCATCATCAATGAAATGAAAAAGACTGGAAGTAAAACACCACTGCACTTTTACCAAGTAGATGATAACCCCTAAGGATAGTCTTAGTTTCAAATAAATATCTAAGTATTGGTGACACGCAGCATCAATAATATGACTGGTCATCTGCTGGTTAATACCAAGAGCTAAATTGAGTATTTCCCAATTATACGAATGTTTCATCTTTTTTTCAGAATTCTTTTACAGGTAGTATCTCATATGTCCTTCCAAATTTTGTGACTTTTCATATAAAAATCTGTATAAATATTTTCGAATAAGTACAAAAGATTATTTATTTTTAATATGTTTTTATTGGTTTTAGAGAGAGAGAAAGGGAGAGGGAGAGAGAGAGAGAAACATCACTGTGAGAGAGAAACATGGATTGGCTGCCTCCCACAGGCACCTTGACCAGGGACCAAACCTGCAACCTGGGCATGTGTCCTGACCAGGAATCAAGCCAGTGACCTTTCGGTGCAGGGACCACTGCTCAACCACCTGAGCCACACTGGCCAGGGCACAAAACACGATTTAAACACATCAGCTACTCAGAGGACTTTTCTCAGTCGGAAGTTTGCAGGCCGAGGTAGTGAAATGGACCGCCTGCACCAACCACCCTGTTCTCTTTTCTCAGAGGCGCTTGAAATACATCGGAGGAAGACCTTGAGGAGAGGGAGAATGCGATACCTCACCGCCATGTAATGCAAGGCGATACTTTTTAAGTTGAGGTTTTATTTTACAGCCGACCTACAGCGTATATTCCCACGGGCGTAACACTGACCTCCCTCTCTGGGATAGCTACTAATTAGGTATGAACGGTTTTGAAGAGAAAGATTTAAAAAGAAAACAAGTTGCCTACATCTTTCAAGCCCCAGGGCAGCTCCCAGTCACAGGAATGGTGATGAGTTATACAGGCCAAGGTGTCTCAGCTTGCTGTTCTCGGGAGGAGGCATGGAAGCTAGTTTGGCTGAAATAACTTTTTTTTCCATTTAGACTTTCTTTCAGCTTTAATGGAAAGACATCCTTATGCAAGTATTGAACAAGGATTTAAATTTAAACAGTTGACATGTGACTTTTTCCTTCATTTATTTTTGTAGAATGATAGTTACACAGAATGATATTATTTAAAATGTCTATTAATTGATTTATTCTCCAGGTATTTTGTCTATGTCCTAGTTAAAAGCTAGTACAAGTAAAATAATAATTTCTTTAAATCAGCATTTGGAACATTATTTGCTTGAATTCCACCAGCATCCTGGATTATTACCATAGAAATAAAATATTTTAGAAGAGGCCACAGGGTCAGTATTTTTTAAGTTTTTGAAATTTTAATGGTATTAATGAATGAGGCTTTTGCAATTACTCTTAGGATCCCATAACATTTAACATTATTTACAACCACTATTTGGTCTTTAAAATGTGCTGAAACCATGTTAATTGGAAGTCAACAGGAACCTCTATCCGACCTGCCCACTGGGGTAGCCTGTGTGTGACTTGACTCAGGCCACCTCAATCCTTTGCATCTCAGTTTTTTTTCATGTGAACAACAGCCCTTCCCTATATCACAAAATTTGGAAGGACATATGAGATACTATTTATGAAAGAATTCTGAAAAAGGTGAAGCATTCATATATATGTGATCTAATTGTGAAATAGTCAATTTAGCTCTTTGTATTAACCAGAGGATGACATATAATATTATTGATGCTAAGTGTTGGCTACACTTAGGTATTTACACTAAATACTTAGATATTTATTCAAGACTAAAAATATACTTAGTTGTTGTGAAGGCCCTAAGAAGCAAGGGGGTGTAGTGTGATACAGCCTTGACGTCAGGAAGAATAGAGGTGGAATTCCGGCGGTGCTACTTAGCAGTGAAGCGATCTCGGACAGCTATTTATCTTGCCCAAGCCCCCGTTTCCTCATCTGCAAACAGGGACAGTGAAGTTTATCTAAGTGGGTTTTTACATATATTCATGAGGTTCCATGTTGGCCATTATGAGTATTGATTACTTCCAGGACAAGTACGTTTAGGATGTTGATTTATACATATGCACAGCGATTATTTAACCAATGCCTGATAAGGTGGTTTGATTTTTTAAAAACTATGTTATCATCATGGTAGTCTGAATGAATTTATGCTCCTCAAAATGCCTAAAACACTAGGATAGCAGCAGTATTTAGTTTTCCATTCCCTCAGAGAGAATGATTTAGAATTGACATATTCCAATGTTAGCTATACCATGCGGCAAACTTTTATTTTATTTATTTTTTAAATAGTTTATTGATTTTTAGAGAGAGAGGAAGGGAGAAGAAAGAAAAATTAATGTGAGAGTGCAGTATAGATCAGCTGCCTCCTGCACGCCCCCTATCTGGGACCCAGCCCACAACTGAGTCATGTGCCCTAACCAGATATCAAACCAGCCACCTTTTGGTGCACAGAATGCCACCAACCAACAGAGCCACACGGGCCAGAGGTGTACTGCAAACTTTAAAACAGTCAGATGTTTAGCAAGAACAAGAGTGTATGGGATCACTGCATTATTTTCCTTGAGATGAACTAAATAAATTTTCTATTCTGTGTCGGTGCTAATTTCTACACAGAATACATTTTTAGTCTCTAATCTTTTTAGAATAAGAGTTTTTAATGTATTTACTGTTTGTACAAATGAACAAAATTATAATCTATTTTAAATCATTATTAGGACCTAGAGGCCTGGTGCACGACATTTGTGCACTGAGGGGTGGTCCCCTCAGCCTGGCCTGTGCCCTTTCCCAGTCCGGGACCTCTCGGGGGATGTCTGACTGCCAGCTTAGGTCCACCCCGCCTCCGCGGCAGTGCTAAGGACCCCTCAGGGGATGTCCAACTGCCGTGGAGATGGGAGAGGCTCCCACCACGGCCACTGTGCTTGCCAGCTGTGAGCCCGGCTTCTGGCTGAGCAGCGCCCCCCCCTGTGGGAGTGTGCTGACCACCATGGGGCATCTCCTGCGTTGAGCGTCTATCCTGTGGTGGTCAGTGCACGTCATAGTGACCAGTCATTCTGCTCTTCATTGATTTGCATATTAGCCTTTCATTATACAGGATAATAAGTAGTTGGTTTTACTCATCACTTGCTAAATATAAGAAAGTTTACTTTAAAGTTCAGCTGAAATTGCTAAGAGCATGATGTGTTTCCTCGTTAGGTTTCTGAGGGTATGAGGTAAAAATGTCTTCATGATAATAAAAATACTTTGGCATGATATGTACCAATGTCATAATGGTGATACAATTCTTAAATATTGCCATTATTTAAAATATTTTAGGCCTTTAAAAAATTATATTTCAATTCCCCGAACCTAAAAGTAAGAGTCCAAAAGAATCATCTATATTAGCGACTGTAGTTATATTTTTAGGAATGAAACAAAAGTCATGCATGGTCAAGAGCATGTGGGGGATCATCGTTGTTCTGGATGACCCAGGATTTACTTAATTTTGAAGACGCTGACCAAAGCTGTATGCTCGGTTTTCTGAGGCATAAAACAAGCGTTGAATGCGGTTTAAGAATTGTTTTTTAGAAAAAGTAATGCAGCTATGAAAGCTAGTTCTGATACATAAGCATCCCCACAGTCCTTTTGGTTATTGTAGGAGGAGTTTATAAAAAGAATATAGAAAACTGACCCTTGGAGAAATTATTTTTTACATTTGTTCGCTGTGTCCACACAAGGTAATAAAATGATATGAGGTAATGGAAATACCACTTACAGGCTTGGTTAGGGTGTTTACTGGAAACAGAGAAACATGTTAGCATTATTTAAGAGTTATGATACCAACAGACTTGGAGTTAAAAATGAAAGTGCTTCCCTTCCCAAGTTGATAATAAAAAAATGATGCCAAACCTACTCTCCCCATGGCTTAGCCTGAGTGTCAAGGAGCCCACGAGTCACGTAAACACGGGGGGGGGGGGGCGGGGGGGGGGGGAGGCGGGCGCGGCATTTTGGGTCCCTGGCTCTGTCTGGGGAAATGCAGTGAGATCCTCTCTGCTGATTCCTCCTCTGACGTGACGTCATTTCCCAGAGTGGCCTCTGGCCGGAGGAACGGCTGTCCCTGGAGGTAGCAGGACCGCGATGGAGATCCCCCTGACTCAGAAGAGTATTCTGTGAGCGGACTGTATTCCGTCTTTTTACTTCTGAACAATGGAAACAAGAAAGCATCGTCTTGCCGATCAGGGTCAGGGTCGGGACAGGGCCTTCACGGAGTCACCGAGGAAACACTGCCTAAAGCGAGTGTGCGTGTGGGACTGGAGGGGGCTGTTCCCCTCGCTCTTGGCCGGGCAGAAGGAGGGTTCACTTCGGACCCTGAAGCGAGAGGACAGACCACAACAGGAAGGGAGGAGAGAGTGGCCAGGGCCCCAGAAAAGAAGGGGACGTCTTGCCTTTCTCGTTTTCCCGTGCTCCCCTTGGTCAGTGGTGACCTTTCGGATGTGTCATGGGAGCCTGGGGCTTTCCGTGTGATAGACGCTAAGTACCGCTTGAGCGAATGCTGGTGCGGCAGGGAACTTGGGAGAACGGCGGGGACTCCGGGTGGGTAAAGGGTTATTAACAATCCCCGCCCGTCCGCTCTGCTCTGCATTGCTGCTGCGCTCATACGTCTGACCACAGGCTCTGGACTCTTGCTGTTAAAGTTAACTTCGCATAACAAAGAGGTAGCATGTTAAACTCTGAGCTTTCGAAGTTCAAGTTGAGAATGGAGTCAAGGCCCCTTTTTCAAAAACATGAGCATCGTTTTAATGTCGATTGTATAAACGTGGCTGAGGCAGGGACCGCGAATGTCGCTGCTGCACTTTCCTAATACATTTTAGTTTTAAAATATTTTAATTTACTACTCAAAAGAGAGAGGGTGAACTACTGACATGTTTTATCTCTCTAGTTGTTCACATAGCAGTTTTTCAATAAAATTATTAAAGGAAACTTTAATTATTTTTTGAAAAATATATTCTTATGGAATAATATTAGTCCTCATATATTAAACTTAAAACTGAGGTTTGTTGTTACCAAAATCCAATACCTTGACATTTTATAATTATAAGAGGTGAATAAATAGGAGAGGTCAGACAAATGCCTACCAATCATTATAGAAAATTTGAGGATACCAACTTCTAAACCTTAGGCATTAAGAACATTTTGATATGTTGCATGCTTAATTTTTAAACTTCAATTTTCAGAAATTAAAGAAATAACACCAAAGAGTAAAATTATTTTGAATATATGAACAAAAATAGAAAAAAAACAAGGTAACAGCTGGTTGGATAAAAATCTACACACACACACACACACACACACACCTTTGGCTAATTATCTAGATATCTAAGGCATTAATAGCTCATTTTTTTTCCTACCTGATCAGACAGACACATTGCTCACAGGGACTATTCCAGCCTCCTACTAAGGTGGATACTTGTGACACAAACAGTTACTAAAACTAAAGCACCCCGTTCTTTTCAGACCTGCTAATAAGGGATCGCCTCTCCTGAGATCACCTTCAACTACAAACTAGCAGCGTCCAGTGGCCATGGCAGAGCCCAGAGGAGCTCCGATTAATGTCTGACTTAAGGCCACTGAGCTCGTCCATATTGCCAGTTGAGTGAGAACTCTCAGCTCAGTTCTGTCGAGGTAGAAGCAGCGTCTGCCACAGCGTCTGCCCGGGCCGGATGCTTCCTGCACACGCATCACCCGCTGCTGAGAGATGCTTCTGGTGCCACAGGGATGCCCGCCCTCTGCGGTTGGCAGCCTCACGGAGGCCAAGGAGCGAGCAGGGCTGAGAGGCAGCACCGAGCTACGTATTGAACAGTGACACCTTTGTCCTTGGCTATCCTTTCCCAGCAAGGCCGTCACGGAAGCCTCCTCCATCGCAGGAATTGTATCTCTCAGGCCCCGGAGTGGCTGACAGCGCCTGTAGCTGCCGGGCAGCTCGGGCCCCTCCTTGCGGAGTTCTATCTGAAAAGATTGTGGTTTATCTGTCATCGGCCGTTAGAGTCTCTGGGCCACGCAGCCCGGAATGTGTTGGTGAAGAGGACCCTCCAGGCGGGACAAGGGGCCTGTCCGCAGCGTGAGCTGAGGAGGGAGGCCTTGAGGAGGGAGGAGGGAGGAGGGAGTGCCCGGCTCGGCTGGGCTCCCCTTGCACGTAAGGGAGGGGGGCAGCCCCTGGGAGCCAAGCCTGGTGCTGAAGGGACCACTTCAACCTCTCAGCTGGCGCACCAGCCTCGGACAGTGCTCCCCCGGTGATGGGCCTCTAGGCCTGGCTTTGCACCCACAAGTAGGAGTGAGTGGAGGACGTCCTCACCCTTAGAGCCCCTCACTTTGCATAATGACTCTACTTAGCGCGTCAGGAGGGGGTGCTGATGTCTGCACCAGGCCATCCCCGCGCGCCTTCCATGAAGCATCCAGATAGGAGTTCCCTCGAGATAAACCTTACTGATGGCGGGGATGGTGCCATGGGCGTGCCCATCCTTCAAAACTCATCAGACACGTAAAAGTGGGGCATCTTTATGGTAGGTAAATGATACTTCAGTGGAGTTGATGAAAAACATTGTAGGAATCTCCAAGTGAAAAGAACTGTTAGATACGGTAAGAAAGCTGCTGCCATAAGGGGCAGGCTCATTTCTGTTATTGGTACAGAAATGAACTTTGCCGAGTACATTAACTATTTATGCTGAGTCGTAGAACCAGCTCACAGTCCATGTCTTTCACAATGGTGATAGAGAAGAGCATGCCTCCCTTCTCCATCATTGCATTACCACGGATTTGCCTGGGGCACAGCACACAGTGGGTCCTCCACAAATACTGGTGAAATGATTGACGTCTGAAACTACAGTCATTAGCATATGGAATGTCATTGTGCATTACTGTCTTAAAATATTTGTTAAACGTATATAGCAAAGGAAAAGTGTGATGGAAATGAATATCCTTCACTATATATCCTATATACAGGTGAGTGTGTAGAATACACACACAATTGCATACCTCTGAATTGAGTTAAAAGGGAAAGGAAGAAAACTACGTAAGCGACTCCATTAAAAAAAACACACCTCCTTTGCTATTCTTGACTTCACATGTGAACATACAATGCTTATGTAATAATTTGCCATTTTCCTGGTGGAAAAAAAGACTATTATACAATGAAGAGTTGAAAATCTGTGCCTAGACTCTCAGTTTGTGACTTAATCATGATGGGCCTCATTTTCAAAATCCCTTTGAGCTCTAAGATTTTACTTATCTTTGGAAGTTTAATATGCTTCCTCATATTATAGGAATATGAAATTTTAAAGGTAACTTCCTGGTGAGCCTGCTTGTAAAGTATTTCCTAATTTAACCGCAGGGCTTGTTAGAAAGAACTAGACACTTGCTTAGAGGACTCTCCATAGGCAATCACAAACAGGTAACCTTCACATCCATTAGTGAGAAAGGTAAATAACAAGATCAGTAGTTATCTTAACTAATCTTTTCCCTTATGAATCTATTTTTTAACTCCTATCCCTCTATCTGTAAGATCAACCCAAGACCTTACAATAGTATAGATGTAAGCAAGACAGCAATTAAACTTTTCATTGTTCTTTCCTAAATTTTACTATATAATTTTTTTCACATCTGAATTGAAAATATTTATGGTACTTATAGATTTATCAAAGATTTACATTCTTTGTTTTTAGTTTGTACAATTCTTGTATCCCAAAATTATTATAAAAATCTATAAATATTCTAATAATTTATACAAGGCAACTGTGGTAGTTCAGTGGTTAACACAAAGATGTTTAAGACCTGCTTCCTATCCCTAAGGCATCTACAGACTCACAGGAAAATAGAACACAGCACACACACACAAATCAAAATGAAAGGTAACGTTAGAGATGTGTCTACTTGAGGAGTTCAGGTATGAGAGAGATACAAGTGAGATGGGGAAGCTGATGTTTGAATAGACCATATGGAGTTGAAATGGACCCGGAGATATGAACAGGCCCTAACCAAGAGCCCTGAAGGTGGAGCCAGGTAGAAAGGAGGTGGAAACGTGTACGTCACATGCACAGAAGTCTGGTGTCACTGAAGGGGTCAGCTCGGGTAGAGCATATGTGAAATATAGACTTCGGGGATTGTGTTGGGTAAAATCAATTCAATTCTTAAAAATTAACTTGATGAGTAGGAGTAGTATTCATTTTTTTCAAGGAAGGGAGTTACATGAATATCAGCTTTTAGGAAGATAATTTCAAAGCATTATGTCAAAGGGATTTGAGAAGATAAACTGAAATCAGAGAATTAAATTGGGGCAAAATTGTAGTTACCCAGGCAGGGATGGGGGTGTAGGTTTAAACTAGAGGAAATCACAGAATTCATGACTTCTAGAACCCTATTCTATTGACAAAGAACTTAAACTTAATGTTCTTTTCAATGTTTCCTCCACTGACCTACCTTAATTGAGAAATGTCTTTTCATCATTAACCCTGAATCTTGGATACTTCTTCTTTTATTGGTCATACCAGTGGAGTAGTAGGAGGAGCTATCATGTGATAGCAACTTTTGTTGATCACTTACTATGGAATTAACCTCTGGTACCATATGTAAATTACATGATGAACCATATGAAATTGCCATTCTCACAGGTAAAAAACAGTTGCGGGGCAGTGATTTCATACAGTGAACTCATAAGCAACCATATCAACCTCACATTAATCCTCTTATCAACCATAGGAATTAGTTACTGTTATTATTTGGATTTCCATGCAAGGACACCGAGGCATCGAGGTCTTGATTTGCTCAAGGTTGTAAGACCAGCCTGAGGCAGAGCTGGGCTCAGCCACAGCAGTGCGGCCCAGAGCTCAAACTCTTAGCCACCTGCTGGCTGCCTGCTCTGTACAAACCGTCCTGTTCTGGGTAATCCTCCCAACAATCTTAGGAAATAGGGACATTCCCATTTTAAAGATAAGAAAAGTCACACACAGAAACGTCACTTTCTCGGGGCACCTCCATAAGGAGAAAAAGCCGGGGTGTGAGCTGGCTCCGTCTGACTCAGTGTTAATGCTCAACCTCTGAACTTTCCTTGGAGAAAGGAGGCAAGATTGGGATCCGCCTGGGTCCCTACTCATGTTGTCAAGAGATTGTTCTAAAATCCTTTTCTGCTTAATGTGTGGACTTTGCCAACAACCCAAAGTGTTCCACATCTGGGACCTGATATTTGGAAATTCTTTCTTGGCACTACAACCTGCTACCATCCTACCATGTCTACGAAACACTGCCTTTGACTATAAACTGACATCAGTGGCTTAATCACATTTTATTTGACTCATCTATTAGTCCCTTTCTTGTTTTACTTTATACCCAAATCCTAACGGATGCTATAGCCAGTTATTTCTTTTTCAATTTCCTAACCCCATTTCCAAACATTCAGTTCATTTTACCGGTTAATCTGCAGCCTGGCTCAACCAAACTATCAATTTTCTCTAATTCTATTCTCAGGCAATTTGGATAGAGCAGGAGAAAATTATAGAATCAGGTGGACCGACTTCCACATAAATGTATGATTTCCAATAAAAGTTTCAACCTTGATACGACACAGTAATTCTTTAAAAAGTCATTTCACTCGTTTATCTCATTTTTAAAGTTTCCAAATACATGCAGAAATTGTTTTAAACGGTTTCTTCTGTTCTTAAACTGCTAATTATTGTCTCATCCTTTTTACTAACCCTAACCCTAACCCTAACCCTAACCCTAACCCTAACCCTAACCCTAACCCTAATCCTAACCCTAATTCAGTGAAAAATTAAAAATGTGCATTTCTCAGTTTTACCACCATGATTGTTTACCTCTTCTCCTAACCTAATATTTCATCCCACTCAGAAAAAAAAAAACCTGCTCCTGGCTATGCCCTCCCCCCCAAGAGAACCCTTCTCCCCCAGTTCCAGTCTCTCCCCGAACTCTGAGCCTTGGATTATCTGTTCTCTCTTGAGTCATAAATCTCCCGCTCATTTTTAATGACGCTCTTGTTCAGCCACTCTTTCCTAAGAGGAGAAACACCTGCCCTTGATCTGGAGGCCATGAAGACTGGCACTGTGAGTGGCCCCTCTGCCCCAGAGCTTCAGTGTTCCCGGACTTTCTCTGGAACCACGGGTCTGTCTTAGCTCTTCTCACAAATCCTTTCCAAACTTCTCCAGATCCCTCCTAGCTCTCCTGTCAGGCTCTGCTTGCTATTCACAGACTCAAACTGCTCTTTGTCCCACGAGCTCAGCATTGCCTTTAAATTTTGTTTTTAAATACATTTTTATTGACTTTAGAGAGATAGGAAGGGAGAGGGAGAGGGAGAGAGAAACATTTCTCAGTTGCGACCCATACACATCCTGACCAGGGATCGAACCTGCAACCTGGGTATGTGGCCTGACTGGGAATCCAACCGGCAAACTTTTGGTGCCTGTGATGATGCTCAGCCAACTGAGCCACACAGGCCAGGCCGTCGTTGCCTCTACTTTAATCCCTGTTCCCTTCTCTCCCCCCTTGAAAGCACAGACTCCCGCTGGAGGGTTCTCCAGCCATTTGACTGGGATGCAAATAATTCTTTCACTCTCTGCCATCCAAAGTCCTTTCTTAGTGAAACTCTCACGTCTCTCCCAAGAATGGTCTGTTTGGGCTGCCTACTCTGAAACTGTCCTAAATGTTTCTTCCCTGGCAATTTTAGTCTCAGCACGCTACTGAAACCACTCTTAGAAAATCAATCACCTTCAAGCTGAGCTCCCAAATCAAATTCTCTCATATTATTTTTTTCTCTCTTTCTGCTGTGCGGTCAAATCATCTTTCTCCAACATTTCTTTTTAATGTTTTTTTTTAATAATACTTTCATTTACTAATCAGCTCTGAAAACTTTTGAGCACGTTTCCTATTCCTGGCAATATGTCAGGCTCTAGGAATAGGAAGAAGACCCAGACAGATACACCTCCCAGGTCTAGCAGGGAGAGGGACTAGAAAGTCAACTTTCATAACGCGATGCATTGAGTGCCATAATGGAGCATGAAGAAACCTGAAGGGGATCTGGTGTCACAGAGCAAATAAAAGGACAGTTCTTGGCTGGGGAAGCTCAATTTAGCTTTTATTCCTGCTCCTTAAATATCAGCGCTCTCCAGACTTACCTGCTCACCTTTCTGCCCCTCTTTTCCAACGCCACTTTTCCTTTCTACGTCACTTAATGTCCAACCCAATATTAGTAGCTCACTTTCACCTGCCAAATTCACGACCAGTTGTTGCGTCCTGCAGTTTCTTGTTTATCAAAAAATCTGCTCATTTGCTTTCCTATAGAATCGACGTTTCCTCCTGAGAGGCCTTTCTTAGCTGATATTTCATCCCCAAGCTAGTGACCTCACATTAGCCTGGAATACTACACATGGTTTATAATTTGGATCTCTAATAAGTAGTAACAAGTCACTCAAAGACAGGCACTTCGCTCCTTTCATTTTGGATTGAACTCTGCCATCAAAACTTAATGATGTTTGTAAGTGAATATATGAAGATGAGGAAGCAGATTAAGAATTATTAACCACGTATTAGGAATGACAGGAGATGTTCAGGATTGAGTCTTGGTAATACTGAGTGAGGGGTGGTGAAAACATAGACTTCCGGATTGCTTTGATTTTTTGGGGGGCGGTGAGGCATTGGTGAGGCTTGCAGGTAGAGCAATTCAGGTTGTATTTGGAAATGCTGTTCTGGACTGACAAAGAAATTGGAGAGCACTCACCTAAGAAAGGATGGGAAAGGCACCGTTAGAACTTAGATGCAGGAAATAGAGAAGGAAAAATGGCTCAAAACTTGAACAGTGATTCATAATATCATTTGGTACTACAATAGGCATAGAGACATCCAAGGGGGGGTTAGATACACAATATTTTGAGTCGAAATTGAATATCTAACTGGCAAAGCCCCTGCCCATTTGATTAGAGAACTAAGTAGATGCTAGAGAGACAAGCATTGAACTGGAACAGTGTCTTGTCCCAAAAATCAAAGGCGAGAGGAGAATGGTGCTTGACAACTTGGGCGAATAACAGTGATATTCCCTCCTCACTGCTGTGTGTAACGGCCAAGGAAAGAGACTTCTGTAAGGAGGTGGTCAACCACATGGAAAGACATGAACACGCAGCCTGAATGATGTGGAGAAAGAAGTGGATTTTCCCACTTGATCGAATGACCTTGCAGAATGATAGGGACGGGAGCTAGGGAGCAGGTGGTTAGGGAGCAGGTGATGGAGGTGGTGAGCATAAAGCATGCTTCAAGGAGTGCGGCAGAAATGGAAGGAGAAATATACGGTACTAACTCAAGGAGCAACAAAGTAAAAGAACTTGCCTTGCATTTTAATTTTATTTCCCCCCCCCCACCCCCGCCTTTTATTTGGTGGGGGGTGTCTTCACAGATAGAGAGGAAGTAGGTAGAGTGTAAGAGAAGGATGAGAAGGAGTAAGGGAGCATGAACCAACTCAGTGAACAGCTACGTGGAAGGGGCTCGGGCTAAACAGTCGAGGCGCCGCGTCAGGCCACGGTTCTCCCTCCAGGGCGTGATGCTACGTTGGTGGCCTGCCTCCTGGACGCGGAGGAGATTTTTTTTTTAAATTGGGGATGTTCAAGCATGCAGAGCTCTAATCCTACCCTGACCCTGACATACTTCTCTGTGGCTTTAAGGGCGCCGGGCCAAGGCAGTGAATAGGAACATGGGGTTCAGAGTTGGGATGCTGGCTGTGCACATGGTGAACATGATTTCCAGGCTTGATCATGTTAGCATTTCCATGCTAACCGTTTATTTGGGGAGCACAAAGTTAGTATCTGAGTAGGCGGATTTTATCAAGTGTAATCAAATAACTAAAATCTTCTATAGGAGATGAAAGAACCACATTTGTACTTTATTGTAAATTGCCTTTGTGAATACTAATTCATGATGCTACTGTTATCTACCAACTTTTCCACGTGAAGACCCCTGACCAAACAGAGAAGTGGCCGGTGATGTGTTTGGCCTATTGGCGGCACTCCTAGACTTAGGTGTCTTGTCTTATTTTGGGTAAAGTTTTTAAAAATATTATCCATTATTAAGCAACATACGTTAGTCCGGGTTTTTCTGACTATTTCACAAATTCATTCCAGAATCCACATTGATTTTAAAAGGCTCTTTGTAAAGTTGTAATTTAATTTAATAACAACTCATGCCCACTTCTAGGCTTGAAGAGCTGTACGCATCTCTTCACGCCTGTAAATGCCCAGGACTGATTTGAGCTGCTTACCATAAAAGCTATCGTGATGACACCACAGGATAAAAGCATCTTTCGCTCAATACTGAAGCACATTCACACCCTCAGCTTAGGCTTTCTATAAGGGAATCACAGATTTTTTCATTACTTAGAAATATATGCATTTCTGACCCAGAAAAGTAAGTGCCTAGAATTTTGTAAAAACATTCGATTCCTGAGGAAAAAGTGGTTTGTAAAGAGATTAATAGAAGTTGACAACGTGTGCCACTTCTGTGTCCGGCTGGTGAGCAGAAGCCTTTGATATGCAGAATCCTTTGTCAGGTGACGCATCTCCTGTTCTCTCCCCACCCCGAAGGGGGTCTCCCCACTGCGGGCCATTCCTGCCCGGCCCTCAGAGCAGGGCGTAGGGCACTCAGGCCCCTGAAGCCTGCGTTCCTGTTACTCCCCTTGCCTCAAACCCTCACCAGGTCTCCTTTGAAACTCCTCTCTGGAGCCGCACAGCGACAGTGACGTGGACCGTGGAAAGGGTGGGCCCTAGTCTCCAGCACGAACATGCGGGAATGAAGCCCAGTTCCTTGTATGATTCTTTTCGTTTGGCATCTACCTCATTTCCATTTAAATATCTGATACGTCTGATATCAAATATATCACATACAGTGTAATACCTACAATTTAAAAGTCGACTCACCAAAACCATGTCACCCAGACTTATATAGGGATCTGACCCAAAGAGAGTTTAGAACTTCAAATTTTGACAAACAAAATCAACAAGTAAACAAGCCAACAAAAACAAAATAAAAAGTTGTTTTTTTTGTTTTGTTTTGTTTGTTTTTTTTACCAATTCCAAGCTCGCTATATTTTTATGGTCTTAAAGGTCTTTATGATGGTGTAGTTCCGTCAGAAGATAAATGCATGCAATTAGCTAAGAGTCATTTTTCAGATACTCTTTTTTCTGAGTATCTATGTTTTTCTGGGATTTGTAACAGTTAGTGTAATTCCTGGTCATTATCAAAGTCACTGTGCGTTTATTTTGGTGAGGTGGACGAAGATATCACCGGCTTTGGGAGTCTGTACTGAGTGTTATAAGACGTCAGAGGGGAGAACACATTTTTGGAGCATATTTCTTTGCCATCCTGTTCATTTAGAGAACGGTAAGTGACATTCTCATCAGATATGTAAATCATTAGTTCCTTTGCTACTTTTTTTTTTTGTACAACAGACAGTCTATATTACCTTTCTGGGAATTACTGCCTCTTAATATTTTTGTAACCATTGGCCATGCAATGGTTTCTTCCTAAACCAGGAGAAATAAAATTGTACTCACATGATTTCAGAACCATATGAGTTTGTGAAACAGGGCACAAACTTTTATATGTAAAGGGAGGCAAATTTCAGTGTGTTCAATATTGCAATTTTCAGAGTAGTTCAGATATTTCAGGAAAGAAACTTGTACACCATATACCAGTGATTAAAAATATTGGCCAGCTTCTCAAATTCAACTTTCGATTTTTTTCCTTCATCGCCTTTTGCTTTAATTTAATTTGGATATATTTGATAAGATAAAGTAATTCATTTTTTAAAAGTTATCCTTTATGTGTATAACATACGGAAAGTGCTTTTAAGTTAACTTGATGGAAAGGTAGATTCCTCTTGGCTTGGCCGGATGCACGGCCTGGAACTGGCAATGAAAGGGTTATGCCTGGGAGAAGGCCAGGGCCCAGCCCCCCCCCCCCCCCCCCCCCCGTGGCACGGATCTTCAGCAGGGAGTGTGGACGCCAACTCAGAAGAAACACGTTTGAAGTGGCAGAACTAATCATGCAGAAGGGATTTGCGATTCTCTCTCCTCTCTCTCCGGCCCAGAGAAAACAGCGCATGATGCCATTGGCTGCACGGAGCAGGGTCAATTTACTGCGAAAAGCCAGCTATAGACTCCAACTTCAAATAGACTTTTATCCCGCGTGGCTAAGACCAGGATTTACTCGATCGCTTACACTACAGAATGGGCAAAATGAAGTGGACAATTCAATTAGGACGCATCCGTATGTGTTATTACTTTTGCTTTTTTTTTTTTTTTAAATGTTTCAGATAATCAGCTTGTAACTAGATCTCAAGATTTCTCCCCCCTCCCCAATGAAGTATAAATACTTGGCTGTTCATGGGCTGCTCAATAAAGCTGACTTTTTTAGTGTTTTTAAATTTAATCTGTAAGAATCCACCGGTCACCTTTAAACAGGTCAGTGTTGATTTTCTTTTATTCCACTGAATTATATTTTGGCTTTAAAATGCAAGACTTTGCCAAAACCGGTTTGGCTCAGTGGATAGAGCGTCGGCCTGCGGACTGAAAGGTCCCAGGTTCGGTTCCGGTCAAGGGCATGTGCCTGGGTTGCGGGCACATCCCCAGTGGGAGATGTGCAGGAGGCAGCTGATCGATGTTTCTCTCCCATCGATGTTTCTAGCTCTCTATCTCTCTCCCTTTCTCTCTGTAAAAAATCAATAAAATATATTTTTTTAAAATGCAAGACTTCTCTCCAAAATATACACAAACTGTCTTTACAAAAACATAGCATATTAAGAGCGAGAGAACTCCCCTGGTTTGGCATTTAAGTAACGTGCCCTGGGAATGTTTATTAGCCGGAATACAGGGGTCACTACCTAAAGCTGTTCCTCCCTCTATTGAACTAGATGTAGAATTTGCATTAATTTTTGGAAATGATTATATTTATGGGAGCAATCATATAAATTGTTGGGCTGATCACAGTGAATAAACACAGTCCATGCTCTTAGCCATCCTCTCGGCCCACCTTCCTTCCTGGCTGATGTCCAGAGGAGATTATTCTTATGAAAAATGAAGCGAGAGTGTACTTTAATTAGCTGCACAAAGATTCAGCCATCCGGGACAGCCATGCCTTAGAGCATTTCACTGTATTAGGTACATCTGATGGGCTCCTTCGGTCACAATTTATATTGGTAATGGCGCCAATAATCGATTACATTCACAATATCATGGACGTGGGATGGAACTTGTTCTGGCGAGCTGAGCCAGAGAGTAGATGAAGATATGATTAAGTGTCATTGTTATTTCAGTCCATAATAACAATATACATCCCTGCCTCGGGCGCGGTAGGTGTACGAATTAATGTCCGTGTCAACAGCTTCCTGGATGTAGTCTGCGCTCCTTTTAGGCTCTGGAGGGAGTGGAGCTCGTGGTGCTGACATCTGCTCCTGGAACGTGGCAGAGCCGGCCTCTGCGTGTTCCCGTGGCTTCCTGGGATGCTGAGGGGAGGCAGGCTGGTGGGTCTCCTGCTCCCCTCGCCCAGTGATCGGCAGGAATGCCATGCTCGCTTAGAATTTGTGACGCTGGGCAAAGGACAGAGTGAAATATGCAACTCGGGTAAAAAATGAGAATGAAGACTTTTAGAGATGAGGTGTTCATTGTAAATAAAAGTGTAGAATCATTAATTTTTAATATTGGGTTTTAAAACTCAAACTTGAGATAATTGAAAACAAATATGAGATTGTTTCCCCCACAGGGACTCATTTTTTTACTTAATAACAGTAGAGGTATTTACAAATTTAAAGCACATATGTGTAAATTAATTTTGATTTTCATTTTTCAAATGTTGGCATTTTAGATCATTTCCATATTCAACTAATTGCTTTTGGTTTTATGGGACATGCCACATCTTGGCTAGTTCTCCATAATTCAGGATCAATTGTGAATTCATAAAATAGATATGAAATTTATAATTTATACTTATATTGGGAATTTATAAAAATAGTTAGGGTGAGTGGGTTATAAACTTTGTTTCCACTGTCCCATAGCATAGTTTAATGCCATTCTATATGACAAATTAGAAACTACCCAGTGATGTGCATATGCTATGCTTTCACACAAGCAAAATTTTAGAGTTTTTAAAAATGGAGGATTTTAAAATAAATATGGTATCTATTTTGAGTGCAACTTTAACAGATGAGTATTATTCTCTCAATGTTATTGCTGTGCAGGAAAATAAATGATGTGAGAACCACCATCATTGCGTCACCTCACACTGCTCAGTCTTCGCTGCGACCACTTGGCTGGCTTCAAATTATATTGTGGTTAATCTCACCCAACGAAATTCTCATTGAGTTGGTCTGGGTGCCTGACCACACTCTTTAAAAAGTAAAATATGCCAATCATTCCTTGTCTACATATATGAGTTCATTCATTGCAAAATTAGGGGTAAATGAAGTAAGTTTTAAAGAATTTTTTTACATTATTTACTCTGATCATTATTTCAGTTCTGTATCTTGCCTAAATAGAACCTAAATGGTAATATTTTTCTTTTGTGCGTGTTGGAGTAGACTGAATTTCTCAGAAGTCTGTTTTATTTGTTTATTTTAGTTTTTTTAAAAACACCTTTATTGTTGAGAGTATCACAGCTGTCTCCCCCCCCCATTGCCTCCCATTGCCTCTTTCTACCTAGCTCCTACCCTGCCCCAAGTCATCATCATCCTATTGTCTGTGTCCATAAGAAATGCATATGTGCATATAAAATATTTGGCTAATTTCTTGCTGCCCCCCTCTCACTTCCCTCTGAGATTTGTTAGTCTATTCCATGTTTCCACGCCTCTGATTCTATTTTATGTTTAGTTTGTTCATTAAATTCATTGTTCATTTATTTTGATTTTTAGATTCAATATTTGATAGATATGTATTTACTAGGGGTCCGGTGCACGAAATTCGTGCACTGGGTGTGTGTGTGTGGGGGGAGTGTCCGTCAGCCCAGCCTGCCCCCTCTCACATACTGGGAGCCCTCAAGCGTTGACCCCCATCACCCTCCAATCGCAGGATCGGCCCCTTGCCCAGGCCTGACGCCTCTGACAGAGGTGTCAGGCCTGGGCAGGGGACCCTCATTTCCCCCCATCACTGGTTCTGCCCCCATCCCAGGCCTGATGCCTCTGGCCCAGGCATCAGGCCTGGGCAGGGGACCCCCAGACCCCTCCGATTTCTGGCTCTGCTCCTTGCCCAGGCCTGATGCCTCGGCCAGAGGCGTAGACCCCCATCACCCTCTGATCACCTGATCGGCCCATTGCCCAGGCCTGATGCCTCTGCCAGAGGTGTCAGGCTTGGACAGGGGACCCCCATCTCCCCCCGATCACTGGCTCTGGCCCCCGCCCAAGCCTGACGCCTCTGACCCAGGCTTCAGGCCTGGGCAAGGGGACCATCATATCCCCCCAATCCCCGGCTCAGCCCCCCACTCAGGCCTGATGCCTCGGCCAGAGGAGTTGACCCTCATCACCCTCCGATCACCAATCACCGGATCGGCCCCTTGACCAGGCCTGAGGCCTCCGGCAGAGGTGTCAGGCCTGGGCAGGGGACCCCCAGCTCCCCGCGGTTGCAGGCTCCGCCCCTGCCCAGGCCTAACACCTCTGGCTGAGGCGTCCGGCCTGGGCAGCGGGGACCCGCAGCTGCAGCGGCCCTGCGATCGTGGGCTCCACTTTAGGCCCAGGCAAGGGACCCCTAGCTCCCGGGACTGCCAGCTTCGACCGTGCCCAGCTCCCATCGCTGGCTCCACCCCTACTTCCTACAATCACTGGCCAGGGCGGCAAAGGCGCCTGATTCTCTGATCATGGCTGGGGGGCAGGGCAAAGGCGGCCCCAGGGCCGCCTTTGCCCTGCCCCCCAGCTCTTAGCTCCCCCTTGGGTTTCCGATCACTGTCAGTGGCAGGGGGCTTCTTCCTGCTTTCCCTTTCGCCTCCCTGCATTGTGCCTATATATGCAAATTAACCGCCATCTTGTTGGCAGTTAACTACCAATCTTAGTTGGAAGTTAACTGCCAATCTTAGTTGGCAGTTAACTGCCAATCATAGTTGGCAGTTAATTTGCATATAGCCCTGATTAGCCAATGAAAAGGGTATCGTCGTACGCCAATTACCATTTTTCCCTTTTATTAGTGTAGATTGCCACTTTATTGTTCATATTTTTTATCTTTTTCTTCTTCTTCTTCTGAGGAAGAAAAATCACCCAATCAGAAGAGCAAAAAGAAAAAAGAATCCAAACATATGAGGATAGTGTAAGGAATCTCTGGGACAACTTTAAGGAAACCAACATTTGCATTATGGGGGTGCCAGAAGGGGAAGAGAGAGAGCATGATATTGAAAACCCATTTGAAGAAATAATGACAGAAAACTTCCCCTACCCGGTGAAAGAAATAGACTTACAAGTCCAGGAAGCTCAGAGAACCCCAAACAAAAGGAATCCAAAGAGGACCACACCAAGACACATCATAATTAAAATGGCAAGGGCTAAAGACAAAGAGAGAATCTTAAAAGCAGCAAGAGAAAAGCAGTTAGTTTCCTACAAGGGAGTACCCACAGGACTGTCAGCTGATTTCTCAATAGAAACATTTCAGGAGAGAAGGGAGTGGCAATAAATATTCAAAGTGATGAATAGGGATCTATAACCAAGATTAGTCTACCCAGCAAAGCTATCAGAATTGAAGGTCAGATAAAGAGCTTAACAGTCAAGAAAAAGCTAAAGGAGTTCATCACCACCAAAGCAATATTACATGAAATGTTAAAGCAGCGGTTCTCAACCGCTTTTGCGACTAATCACTATTGTTTTGTGATTAATCACTGTGCTTTAATTATGTTCAATTTGTCACAATGAAATTGGGGGTCACCACAACATGAGGAACTGTATTAAAGGGTCGCGGCATTAGGAAGGTTGAGAACCACTGTGCTAAAGGGTCTTCTCAGAAGTCCGTTTTACTATATGCATTTCAGTGTTTCATATATTTCAGTGTTTCTTTAAATTATGTGTGGTTTAAGAGTCACTACAATGACAATTTTACGTTTAATAAAAGTACAAATAAAATGATATAATAGATGTGAAAGTGCTTGTAAAAGTTAAAAGTGCTAAATAAATGTGAAGTATTGGTATTAAGTTACTATTGTGTAACAACAAATTCACTTAATTGAAAAACCTGTATTGTGGAGGGTATTACAGATGTCCTCCCTTTCCCACCCTTATGTTCATATTCAAACATAATCCGAGCGTTCTCATCATGAAGAATATCTTAAGTACCTTCTTATGTAGCCTGTTTGACATTTTACATTTTATCTCACCTTAATCAAACTTCATAAGGCTTTAGCATTCAGTGTGTGTGTGTGTGCACATGCGCGTGCATGTATCTTCAAAAAGCAATCTCTACTGTAGCACATGTTTTGCATTGGGATAAGCTAATCATGACAGGTTAATGCTCTTGAGTTAGTGTCCAAATAAGTTACATCTTCAGGCTTAGTAAGTATCAAACAAGTTATGAAAGTATTTCGCTTTCTAACCTGCCGTGGCTAAGATGGTTGACTTACATAATACAGTTTAATTGCACTTAAAATTGCACACACCCCTTCCAAGGAAATGAATCCAGGAGAGCAGACAGCAGCCTGTGACAAAGCCAACTTTCTGCCCAGCGCTGGCAACTGCTGAGCCACCACAACCACGGCTCTTGTCTGGTTTATAGTTGGAGGTACAGCTTTGTCCCTGATTTCTTACAACTCAATGGACAACGCACTGTTGGTCTACAGTAAAAAGCAGCAAATGAACAAAATCGAAAACCACAAAGTGAGGTCTTCATCACCTCCTCCCCCACTCTCATCCCAGAAATGAGGTCTCTCTGGGAAACAAAGGCAGTTGGGATAAGTCAGATGCAGCAGTGTTCTTTTTTTTTTTTTATTGTTTAAAGTTTTACATATGTCTCCTTTTTCCCCGATTGACCCCCCTCCCCGGCCACTCCCAACCCCCAGGATGAGCCCCCACTGTCCACTGCAGTGTCTGTGTCCATTGGTTATGCTGATATGCATGCATACAAGTCCTTTGGTTGCTCTCTTACCCCTCTCACCCCCTGCCTTCTCTCTGAGGTTGGACAGTCTGTTCAGTGTTTCTCTGTCTCTGGATCTATTTTTGTTCATCAGTATGTGTTGATCATTATATAACACATATGAGTGAGATCATGTGATATTTATCTTTCTCTGACTGGTTTATCTCGCTTAGCAGAATGCTCTCCAAGTCCATCCATGCTGTTGCAGATGGTAAGAGTTCCTTCTTTTTTACAGCAGCGTAGTGTTCCATTGTGTAGATGTACCACTGTTTTTTAATCCATTCGGCTGCCGATGGGCACTTAGGCTGTTTCCGGATCTGAGCTGTGGTGAATTGGCAGCACAGTGTTCTTGAACACAGGAGGCATGCAATCACTTTTTAAACTTCATTTTTAGGGTTGACACTATTACAGATGTTCCCATTATCCCCCCGCCTTTCCCCACTTCCACCCAGCCCCAGCCCCACCCCACCCCACCCCTCTTCCCTCTGACCATCACCGCACTGCTGTCTGTGTCCATGGGCTCGGCATATACATTCTTTCTCTAATCTCTTACCTTCTTTCATCCAGTCCCCCGCCCCCCTTCCCCTCTGACATGCCCGTCTGTTCCATGTATCCATGCCGCTGCTTCTATTCTGTTCGTCAGTTCATTTTGTTCCTTAGATTCCACTTATCAGTGAGATCATGTGATAGTTGTCTTTCCCTGACTGACAGAGAAAGTATTATTCACTTAGCACAATACTCTCCAGGTTCTTCCATGCTATCGCAAAAGGTACAATTTACTTCTTTTTGACTGCCATGTAGTATTCCCCGGTGTAAATGCACCACCGTTTCTTATTCACTCATTTACTGATGGGCACTTGTGCTGTTTCCAGATATGGGCTCTTGTAAATAATGCTGCAATGAACATAGGGGTGCATACAATCTTTTGAATTGGTGTTTCGAGATTCTTCAGATATATTCCCAGAAATGGGATCGCTGGATCAAAAGGCAGTTCCATTTTCAATTTTTTGAGGAAACTCCACACTGTTTTTCACAGTGGCTGCACCAGTCTGCATTCCCACCAGCACGGCAAGCGGGTTCTCTTTTCTCCACATCCTCAATAACACTTACTGTTTGTTGATTTATTGCTGATAGCCATTCTGGCAGGGGTGAGGTTATATCTTATTGTGGTTTTAATTTGCATCTCTCTGATGATTAGTGACTGAGCATTTGGCCATCTGTATGTCTTCTTTGGAAAAATGTCTATTCAGGCCCTTTGCCCATTTTATAATTGAATTGCTTGTCTTCCTGGTGTTGAACTGTATAAGCTCTTTAGGCATTTTGGAAGTTAACCCCTTATCAGATGTGTCATTGGTAAATATGCTCTCCCATTCAGTGGGCTCCCTTTCCATTTTGTTGATGGTTTCTTTGGCTGTGCAATAACTTTTTAGTTTAATGTAGTCCCATTTGTTCATTTTCCCCCTTTGTTTCCTTGCCCTAGGAGAACAACAAAATATCCTTATTAAATGCTTCATGGAGTCTTTAGCATTAGTTGTGAAATTAATAGTCCTTAATAATCAAATAAAAATAGAATAGCTTCTTTGGAGGACATCATATTTGCCTACCCGTTCCCATTTTTGAGAACAGAAATTTCCATTAAAATTTGAGGAAATGAGGGATTAGTTCTATACAGAAAGCTGGGATAAGAAAATAATAGAGACATGAATTTATGGGACATTAGAAAATGAGCAGAGAAGCTGGTAATGGCACTGTTTCATAACTTTTGGTTGAAACTTCGTAAAATAATTTCTCCCCTGGAATTGAGATATTCAGCTAAGCGTGTGTGTGTGTGTGTGTGTGTGTGTGTGTGTGTGTAAGTAAGTTTATAACCAGAAGAAAAGGTGAGTTGGAAATAAAAGGACTGGTTGGTTAGACCCATAGAAAACTAAGTGTAGAAAAACATTTCTGGCCCAAGATGTCTGGACTAGGAGGACATTGCCCCACGGAAATGAAAATGTTGACCCTCGTTTCTGAACTTCAGCTCTGAAAGCGGGACGTGGAAGTCTTGCTGAGGAACACTGATTGTACGTGTTCCGTTGTCTGAGAAACTGAGATTATCCAGGATGACAGGCAGCGAGAAATAAAGCAGAAAATGAACAAACGTGCAAACACACAGCCGCCTCCAGCTTTCCTTCGGGAGCCGGAGCCTCCTTGGCTCCGTCCACAGTGAGCCCTGGTGTTTCCCCCACTTCGTGGGAGTTTCTAAATCCTGAAGTCCGTGGCAGTGGCACCCCCGTCTGCGGCGCGTCCAGGGGGAACGGGGGCTGCGTGTGCTGTAATTCACCGTGAAACGCAGCAGACACTGGGCTGAGGTTTTCTTCTTTGTACTTTTCCGACGGCCGGTGGCTGCTGTCATTCTGGGCAGCCGGCGTCTCATGTGCCGGAACTGCTAGTGCCACCTCCTCACCGGAAAGTAGATGGGCGCTGCCCCCTCTCTCCGGCAGGGAGGACGCCAGGCCCGCACCGGCAGGCGGGAAGCAGCTGGGGCCCTGGGAGCCTGGGTGTCTGCCGGACCGGGGAGGGCGCGGCCTGATGGATTAAACGACACTCAGCGTCTCTGGTTTTACACCGTGAAATGACTCGCGTCAGGGTTACCAGTGGCCTATGTGGAGGAACACATTAACTTTGAGACCCTACAGGCAGGGGAATGTGCGAAAACAGCATAGGCGGGTGGGGAGGCAGGCAGGGGAGTGCATTATGGATTCTGGCTTCGACTTTGTGGTGTTACCAAACCCGGGGGTCTCTCCCTGTCCAGGGTTCCTGTCCTCAGAATGAGATTTTGTTCTTTCACGGGTTGCTAATGGTGTGAGATGAACGCACTTGACCTTCAGGGCAGTTTGAAGACGTTTTGCTGTCGACGATAAGGCAGGTTGCCTCCTCCAGGAAGTACTCCCTGGCCCGTCGTACCACTGCTCCTTTTCACTCTCCGTCTTCCCTTTCTTCGTTTCTGTGGCTCCTCTTTCGAAGAGCTGAGCAGCGCTGCCGTGCATGTGCATGGGGTGCAGGATGGGTGGGGTGTTTGGGTATTAACCGAGACACATGTGTTCGGGTATTTACTTAGACAAACTTCAGGCAGATGGCAGTAAAGTATTTGGTTCTTAAATTATCCATACATTACAGCAATGCCCTGGCAGCTGCGAGTGGAGTATGTTGCTAAAGGAGTCCTCCTCTTCCAGCGAGCACAACAGCAGAGTCTGGGTCCACAGGGCCCCTCCCAACTGTATTCTAATTGGACACAGGCGGACTTCCTCGGTAGCCTGTGCCTGTGCCACCGCCTCGTCCCACCTCTCCGAGCGATCTGAAGACACGAGACATTACCGAGACACTGCAGAGTGGACTTCTGCTTCCAGAAGAGACAAGACTGGGGGAAGTCGGAAGTGGTGCCTAGTCTTAAGGGCGTAGATGAAAGTTTTTACATCAATTTAAGATGATATTACCTTTAATGCTTTCAATACCCCTAACTCCTCTACTTCCACAAATAATTTAAAGAAATTGTTCTTTAAAATAATTTTATTTTTAGCAAGTGTGTCCATGCTTGGAGTTGATAGTATAGGCAGGGCAGGGACATGCTGTAACAGAAATGCCTTGCGAGAATTAGAAAAGAAATGTGCTCTCTGAGGGGTAAACCATAAATCAAGATATGATTCATCAAAGCAGATATTTTTCAAAGCAGTTTGAAAGGAGAGCCCAGCAAGACCTGCCTCTAACCTGACAGAAGACACCAGCGCAGTGGTTCTCAACCTTCCTAATGCCGCGACCCTTTAATACAGCTCCTCATGTTGTGGTGACCCCCAATTTCATTGTTACAAATTGAACATAATTAAAGGACAGTGATTAATCACAAAAACAATATGTAATTATATATGTGTTTTCCGATGGTCTTAGGCGACCCCTGGGAAAGGGTCATTTGCCCCCCAAAGGGGTCGCGACCCACAGGCTGAGAACCGCTGCGCTAGAGGATCTACACGAGGGATGTGTCCATCAGGAGGGGCTCGGCCACCTGTGTGAGGTTGGGAAAGGACACCACTTGTCCTTCCTGGTCGCTGCAGCGCCTTCTCAACGCATCTTTTAGGCCCCGGTGCCCTGTCCCCTGAAGCCCACAGTGACCCTTCCAAACGAAAATAAGTGACGCCATGCCCACGTCAGAACCCCCGTGGCTTTCTATTGTGGGTAGAACTCCATACGCTGGCCCACCAAGTTCCGTGTCACAAGTTCCTGTCCACGGCTCCACCCACATCTCTCAGCACCTGCCCCCTCCTACTCTCCTCCAGACACCGCGTTCTCGAACCTTCCCCCTGTCCACGAGGGGCCTTTGTCCTAGCTGTCCCGCCTCCCGGAATGCTCCCTCCCAGCAGACACTTTCTTGAGCTGTCAGTTTAACGGTCATTTCCTCAAAGACAGCGTCTCCACAGCATCCGAGCAGAAACTCAGTCACCCTCCAGGGCATTGATGCACTGTAACCTTCTCCATCATTGCCGGGCGCTTACTGCTCCCCCGTCTTGTGTGTGTGTGTTTACTTGGGGTGGGCACTGGCCAGTCATGAACACGGGTAGCAGGGCCATGGGCAGGGCCCTGGGTGGGACGGGCTCATGGAGTCCCGGGAGGCTGAATTCGAAGGCAGAGGCGGGGAGCCTGCTCTGAGCCGGAGCAGAGCCATGGCGGGCCCTGGACGGGCACCGGCCAGGCGCTGGGACATGCACAGCGCTGGGCAGAGGAGGCTGAAGGGACGGCGCTTGGCAGGGCCCTGAGCGGAAGGCACCCTTCAGCTCTCACCATGTCCCGAGAGGACAAAAGCAAAGCCCAGGATGCAGGCTGCCTCTGGCAGGGAACACACATGGGACTAAGGGCCCAACGCCACGCCTTGGGGCAAATCCTGTCCTCTTTCCCTGGGTCTCCAGGTGCTCGGACAGAGTTTCAAGCACATCTGAACCCGATCGGAATGTCTTCGCTTGGACCCCGTCCCCTGCACAGGCCTGGCGATGGCCGCCCACTGCAGCCCTGGCGGCCGGGACCCCGGTGTCTGTGTGCCCTCCCTCCTCGCCATCTCCATCTCATCACACGGCGTCTAGCGACAGCGGAGATGTTTTTCAAGTTCAGTTCAAAACCCGTCTTGTTTTCTTTCTAATTCTGACGACTGTGAATTCCATCTTAACTGAGATTAAAGATAGCAATAGGCAAAAGTTAAAATTACAAGCCAATCGACTTAAAAATCAGGAACCGACACAGAAGAAAGTTTGTAATTGCTGCGGATAATCCCCCTGGCATGTCTGCCCGGAGCAGCCAGCTCCCTGCAGGGGACTGTCAGGGTGCGGGGCGGCCCTCAGCTGCGGGCCCAGCGGCAGGATAAGCTGGTGATTTACGTAGCCACCCATGACTCAAAGAGCATCCATTCTTCCCCGTGACAGCTCTTCCAGCTTAAACCGTCGGAATGAAAGGGAACATGCCTTTCACTGTGCATCATTGTTCCTGTGGTTTAACTTCTTAACCCTCTTCCTGTCGGAGATGCCTCCACATCTGAAGACTGTCTGCAGCGCCGTCGCCGCGGTCCCACCTCCCAGACTCCGAACAACGAAATGGAGGGAGACCGTCTCCCGGGCGGCGTGCATTCAAATGACTTGAGACAAATTCAGATTTCGCAAAGAAAATGCTTTTTCTGACAAGCTACGTAGTTAATCAAACACTAATTGTTTCTTGGTGAGCTTTAGTTTTCCTTATTAAAATAACGTGGATTTTAAGGGCATAATGATTCTAATGATATGTATGCACCCATAAACTTGTTCCTTTGAATAATTTAATGTTATACGGCAGAAAAGTATAGTTGCTCAGAAAATGTAAAGCTGTGTTGGTATTTACAATTTTATGCCATGTGTTGTATTTAAATCAATAGATGTTATTGCTGCCTTCAAGAGGAATTTTAAGGAAAAATCTATCTGATTTTATGTATTGTCACAGAGATGAGAAAGCACCCAATATCCTGATCTTATTTATTTACTTACTACATCTTTATACCTTCATTCTATAAACCCTTCCCTCCACTTCTCCTAATGTGAACATCTTATACACCGTGGAGCATTCATCAAAATGAAGAAATCATCCCTGGTCCAATTTTACAAATTAACTGCAGACCTGATTGGAATTGACTGAGTTTTTTGCACATGTCATTATACATCTGTCCAAACCCACAGGCTGCGCAATGCCGAGTGACCGTCGTGGGAACTGCGAATGCTGGGCGGTGACACCTGTCCACGGAGGCCCATCACTTGTAGCAAATGCATCCCCCTGGTGGGATGTCGACCGTGAGGGCAGCTACCTATGTGTGGGGCGGGTGATGTGTGGGCCATCTCTGTACTGTCCCCTAAATTTTGCCAGCAATCTTAAGCTGCTCAAGAAAATTAAAGTCTGGTTTTTAGAACATTAGTTGACTATATTCATATGTGTCGATTTCCAAGTTCCCTCTAATGTCCTCTTTGATATCTGCACCTATCCTTTTGTTAATAGCTTGCTGTCATGATTATTAAAGTTTTAGAGTATACCTTGACATTGCATAGTGTGAATTCTTCAGTACTGTTCAGCTTTTAAAGAATGGTTTCAGCTATTTGATTTTTTTTTGCATTTCCAGATAAAATGTAGAGCCAGCTAATCTGAATCTGCAAAAATACCTGCTTGGATTTTGCTTGTATTGCACTGGCTCTACAGATCAAGTTGGGGAAAATAGACATCTTATTAATAACATTGTTTCTTCCAAAATATAAAAAGTCTATTTCTCCTTCTTTAGGTCTCTAAATAAGACCATTAGTTTTCATTGTAAAGATCCGGCACCTATTCTGTTAGATTTATATGGAGGTATTTTATGTTGGTGGGGCTACTGTAAAATGTTTTTTAAAAAATGTGTAACTTCCAGTGTTCATTGCTGTCTCTGTAGGGAGGCGACGGACTTTCAGATGCTCACCGACCTCTCAGGCAGCAACCTTGTTAAGGACATTCATTTGTTCCAGGAGGTTTTTAGCAGATTCTTTGGGATTTTCTATGTAGCGGTTATGTCAACGGTAAATAGAGATAGTTTTCTGGCTTCCTTTCTAATCTGTATGATGTTCCCCCCCTTTCTCTCTCCTGTTGAACTGTGAGAAATGTAAGTGTGATGTTGACGAGGCGTGTTGAGAGAGTTCAACCTTGCCTAGTTCCTGACCCTAGAAGCAAAGTATTCAATCTCCCACCGTTAAGTATAATGTCTATTGTGTTTTTTTGTAGATGTTCTTCAATAGTTCAAGGAAGTTCCTGTCAATTACACATTTGCTGAGAGTATCATGCATGAAAGCTAAATTTTCAAATGCATTTTCTGCACATATGAAAGAGGTCATGTGATTTTTCTTAAGTCTGTTAATATGATGAATTACACTGATTGATTTTTTTATATTGATTCATTTTTAAAAATATTAATCAACCTGACATGCTTGAGACTAAACCACTAAGGGTTATTGCATATTTCAGTACAATTTTCCAACTAGCAAACTTCACCAATCTACATAGTGTATATACAGTTGTAGCAAAAATCAATACTGTCCTTCACATTTCTAGGTACACATTTTTTTTTCCGGTTATAGATAAGGTATATGCCATGCGACTGAGGAGAGATTCAGACTCAGAAGGGTAGTGATTTGGACTCCATACTTTTGAAGGTTTTGGAATAAAACTGACCTGTGTTTAATTCAGCTGTTCACCCTTGGGTTGATTCCCTAACTTCTTTCAGTTTCAATTTCTTACTTAAAAATGGGAATAATAATACCCGATTAGGAGAGTTATTGTGAAGATTAAAAGAGACATGTACAGGATGAGCCACATGTGCAGCAAATGAATGGTCCTCCGAGTAGCACCCTTACTCTGCAGCGGTCTGGGGAGTCTGGGACCCGTGGGAGGTGGGTTCCAGAGCGGGGTATGGAGGAGACCCCCTGTGCTCATTCCGTAGTGGCATGGGCTGTGGAAGGGCTGGTAGCTTCCTGTCCCTGGAAATATTCAAGGCCAGGAAGGGCATTCTTCCCTCAGGGACGTAGGGAGGAAGGGTTTGAATCGGGTGAGAGTTAACTAAGTGACCTGTAAGAGCCCACACAACTTTGCGTGGCTGATTTAATGAGAAAACACTCTGATTAGTGTTGTGTTTGTATCTGAGTTGTCAAATGTAATGATTGGTTTCACAAATGGTCTCCTTGCCTCATTGAAGTCATCGGTGCCTACCGTGCCTATCAGGGAACGTTAATTGATTTGACTTTTACAAGTAGTATCCTTAAACTCATACGATCATTGGCTAGCCTACGAATTTCTCTAAAATAAAAAATGCTTCTGATTCAGAGGTGTCAGAATGTAATTGCCTGCACAGGTTTTCCCCCGTCTTAAATTAAATTAGTTGCAACTTTTAAGGACTGTGAGTACAGGGATTTGGAATTGATGTAGCTAAAATTAATTGGTTGGGGTTGAGTCTCACAGAAGCTCTCTGGCTGGAACGTGTGCTCTCCAGTGAGCCACAGTCCCTGCCACTCCCCAATGCCCCAGACAGAGCGGGCTTGTTCATTATCGGTACCTGCTTGTTCTCTCTAGGCATCTGAGTTTGTAGCCGCTACTCTAATTCTTTCATTGTTGGGCCCTATCCATTCTTTCCAGATGCCCAAAGTGACCCCTCCATTTTTGAACTTAGTTAACTAAGTTGAGGAAAGGGGAAGATATTTTACATCAAACACGGCTGAATTTCTAGTAGTGTGTTCTGATCTAATGTTGCATAGACTGGTGAGGTAAAAAGGGCAGTGGGGCTACATGCTCCAAGCATGAAGGTGGCGGCTGGGAAGTAGGAAATATCTAGAAGATGGAAAGCGTAAGTAGGCTAGCATGAGGCGACAAAGCTCAGAGGAAGTTTTACAGGGAGCAGTTAGCTGACAGGTCAGAATCTGTCATCGTACGGAGACCAAGGTGGCAGCATCTGGCATAAAAATGACCTGGTAGAGGAGAAATATACTTGTGCGTGCTGCCAATTAAATTCACGTAGATGAATGTGAATAAAAGTTAGAGTCGTAGATTAAAAACAAACATCTGGCTTTTGTGATTGAATTGCAAATTAAGTATACGAGCGGCATAGTTTTTAAAAAGTCCTTAGAAAAACGTATTTAGACGCATGCTTTAAGAACAAAACGATATAGATGTGAAGATTTTTGTTCCCAAGCCCGAATATGGTGAAAATGTATCTACCTTGCTATGCTTTAAATTTATTAACATTCTAAAATGCCATTTACTCTTCTTTGTTCATTTGCTTGACACCTGGGTTAGTTATTAGTAGACACAATTATGAATTCTATATTCTTTGCTCAAAACATTATACTCCTTATAATTCTGATTATCCATCTACTTCTTGGTATTCATACATCTTCTAAGAAAAAAATGGTTTCCTCAGTAACAGAAAAAATGTATACTAAATAACAACATTTTAAAATATTGATGAAAATCTGGAGTCATAGTCTAACTACAATGTAACTCAAATTCGCTAAAAAAGAATTGACTCTTTCGTTCTCCTAAGTAAATTTTACACAAACCATGTATGAAGCATGAACTAAACAACTACAGTGGTGCTGCAGTAAGGACTGTATTTTTTATTACTACATGTCATGCCATCAATAGTTACATTAAATCCTATTTAAGAGGCTAGTTCTAGTGTACGTACCTATTTTAAAGGTAGCTTCTTAAAATTTTATAGGCAAAGTCCAATGAGCAATGAAAAGATGATTAAAAAAAGACGGTTGAATAGAAAAACAGCTGGGAACAGTAACTCATTTTAAATACAGTTTTACTTTGTATGAATAAGTCTGCAGAATGTCAACATAAAGTGCGGACTTTTTATTATGAATACGGCCTTAATACTGAAAGCGGGTTCAACTAGTGAACGTTTGGAAATGCTTCTGACAGGGGATTGCGCCCTTGTGGTTCCACAGCACAGGGGCGCCCGCTTGATTTTACTACCCCAAGAAGGGGCGCGTCCAAGGTACATAATTTGGGTTCTTTTCAAATAATCCATGTCATTTTATTTTTCCATGCCATTTAGGGAGCGACGAGAGTGAGGCCATACCAGAGTGGCATCTGTCTTTACGGGCATTTCACATTTCATGTGTGTTAAAACACCATCGTCATTACTACATGCTCACTTTATATGAGGGACTATCCAGAACCACTACTGGAAACCAGGACACTTGGCCACAGAGCACTTTGTGATGAAAGCAGGGACCTTATGAGGGATATTTACTAGCCCACATAAACATTTTACCAGCCCGTTCGGCCCCGTGCAACTGAAGTGAGAAGAATCAGCATTGGGGACTGCGGTCTGGTATCGGTGGCTACGCACTAACGAGGTAGGCAGATAACTGCTGTTTCTCTTAGCTTCAGAAAACAGGGTAAACTACAGACATCGGGACTCTGCCCTCTTTCTAACATCCTCAGGCCCCGGAGGTACAAAATGGTGGAAAGTCCTCCTTGGTCCTATCAGTCAGCCAATCCAATAAACATGCAATCTAAAAAAACTCAACACATAAGCCCCAAACAAAAACTTCAAGGTATATTCTGCAGGTTGGTTTTTTTTTCTATAAAGAAATTTCAGAGGCATTACTACCCCCTGGAAAGAGTTAAAGAAATAGAATCAGAAGGTGCTATCTTCCTTCCTTATGTTTTATATCCAACACTTGGACTAAAATATCTAAATTTGTCATATCTAGCCTTGTTTCTAAATTAAAAATTTTAAAGGCATCAATGTTTTGCCATTAAAGATGAAATCAGCTAGTAGCTTAGGTGAAATATTCTTGATTATAGTAAGGAAATAACTATTTGTTTCAATGATTACTAAGTTTCCTTTGTTTTGTTCTTGGGAAAAAATTATGGAAAATTAATTTTTTGCCTTCAATCTCCATTGAGTTTTCCCACTTTAACTAACTGATATATTATATGGACAGATTGTTTCCTACTAGGAAGGAGGTATTTATCTTTGACAGTAAGGTATCATTGAAAGATGTGGGGTAAGAGAGTGTCAGCCATAATCAAATTCATATTTAGGACTACTGCTCTGGAAGTCATGTGTAAAATGAAGTCTAGAAGGGAGAGAGGTAACACAGTTGAAAAGCCACTTTAAAAAATCTATTTTCATTGATTTCAGAGAGGAAGGGAGAGGGGGAGAGATGGAAACATTAATGATTAGAGGGAATCATTGATCATTGATCGGCTGCCTCCTGCATCCCCCTCTCCCCCCATGGGATCGAGCCTTCATTTGGGCTGGTGCCCTGACTGGGCATTGAACTGGAGACCTCTTGGTACCTGGGTCAATGCTCAACCACCAAGCCACACCGGCTGGGCGAAAAGCTACTTTAATAATCTAGGCAAGTGATTTGCAGAGCTAACTTGTGGTGGCTGCTAATTTGAATGGCCCCATTGAATAACAGAAAAATGGAAAGAAGAACCAAGGAAAGCAAGTGGGTGATATCCAAGAGCAACTTTACAATCATGGTGGGAAGCTTTGTGGTAGAATACAAAGCTCACTGTTCCGTGGAGTCAGAACGTGATGTCTACTCTTTGCTCATTTATAAAATGTAGAGTTTGGATGATCTAGAAAT
The DNA here is from genome assembly GCF_963259705.1 of Myotis daubentonii. Taxonomy (NCBI): domain Eukaryota; kingdom Metazoa; phylum Chordata; class Mammalia; order Chiroptera; family Vespertilionidae; genus Myotis; species Myotis daubentonii. The sequence continues at coordinate 113,929,445 of NC_081843.1, forward strand.
GACTTTCCATGTCTAAAGCATGGGGATAACACACTCAGCTTTTATAGTTCTTCCTGCTGACCGTGCACTGGGAAGCAGTGGCGGAGAACAGTCATTTCCAGCCTTTGCCCCCTGAAGCGCTGGGCGAGGCCTTTGGCCTTAGTCTCCATCAACAAGAGTTCCACGTCGTCAGTTATGATGACCGGCTCAGTCAGAGCTTCGAGCAGTCATGCGGAGGAGGGGCAAGAAATGTGGTTCCGATCGACCCGGTCCTGGTGTTTAACATTATCCAAGAGAAAGTCTTAAACACTCCTGAGTGTTGCTGAAAGTATGTTTACATAAGGACTTTCATTTCTGGATTCCAAAGAAGTTTTTATCCCTATCTCAGATATTAACAAGGATTTGGACAATAAGAATTTGGATTCCAGGAACTAGAGCTACACAACCATGATCAAATATTATTTAAAAAAACGATTTTTGATGGATTGTGCCTCCTTCCACTGGGAATTCCACGCCTGGTGCCCCACCTCCCGCCGTAAGTGGCCTCAGCATTTTAAGAAACAAATCAAAGCAGTATAGAGAGGGTGGTAACCTGGCTTTCCAGGAAGGAGATGCAGATCAGATACAGCCTAAAACAAGTGCCTGGAGAGAAGCAAGATGTCACCCGACATGAATTCTTCTTCAGTGCCTCGTATCCCTTGCCTTCACATCACACTCATTATGTTTTCTGCTCAAACCACAAGAAAATTTTACCATAATGGAAACAGAAATCAATTTTTGAAGACCTTTTAAAAATTAAAATGCATCTAGCCTGCGAGAGACAGACTGATTGACAACGGTTTCCAGGAGCGAGGAGGAAGTTCCAGGAAACGTTACGAATTTGGGGCAGAAGTATCAGCTTTGCTCATCCTGAAGAAAGGAGGTTTAGTGTCTATGAACATTAAAAAAAAAAAAAAAGGAAATGTGTTTAATGGACAGATGGGTTGGAACACATCAAGAATAACTTTGTAGCCAGGCTAAATTTTATTCCTGTATATTTTTAAAAACCCTGACTTGTCATCACCTGTCCGCTCAGAGCTTGGGGCGTGGCAGAAACGGAGCCCCCAGTGGTCTGGTTTAGGGGCTCCCCAACCCAGACTGAGGCAGGTGCCCTGGAGTCACCCTTGCCCGGACGCAGACGCAGTTCAGACCGAAGGCAGCAGCGGCTCCTGGGGAAAGAGCCGACCTCAGTCCCTAAGTCAACAGGATGACGGGAGACGCCCCGCTGCACCAACAGTAGCTCCCAAGGGCTCTGACGCCGACAGACAATGGTACGTGGGGAGTTAACGTCAGAGACAGGCAGACTGGGAGACAATGATAAAGTACAATTAATTATGACAGGGTTTCTCGCCCAGTTTTGCCAACGGTTACATTTAATTCCCAAAGGTCACCCTTGATGGTTTGAAATTCTTCGGCATCAAAATCAGGGATACCCACGGGACGCGCCCACAGACGCGACACCGACATCTTAGGCCATGTCGCTTCTGCTTCTTTGTATGAGGTTATCAAGCCGTCAGCTCCACCGTCCACTCAGTGAAACCCATAAACACTTAGCTGTTCCGAGATACGAGGTTTGATATTTCAACAAACGTTTGCCCTTATTTGAAAAAGGGGCTTTTTCTTTTTTGTTGCCAGCTTCATATAAAATTTTAATAACGTGAAATTCGTTCTTAGTTTGAAGTGGGGCTGGTTCAAAGGGTTTGGGAAGTCGCAGGGCTCTCTGAAGTGCTCTCAGAGACGCCGAGAAACATCTTCCACAAACAAACTTGTGTTTTACAGACTCTGCTCACGGACACACCAACCACCACTTTACAGGGCACGCGGGTCGGGGGCGGGCGGGAACCTCGTGGCTCAGGGCAGACCCACAGGCTGCGTCCGAGCCAGGCCACGGGGAGAAGAAACCCCAGGAACCTCCCCGGCCAGAGGGGCCTCTGCAGGTCCTAACCGAGCGCAGACGCGGTGAGGGCCAGCGCGGGCACACGGCCTCCGAGCCAGCGCTCCCAGCAGAACCCGGGCCAGCACTGCTCTGCTCATCAGTAAAACTCTCTTTGCAGGTCCATTCCCTGTGGCAACAATGTGAACTTTAAATATGTGTTCCCACACTTGCCAAATAAAAGTACCTCTTTGAACAATAATCATTTTTACAAACCCCACTTGATCCCGGGAATTTCTCCGTGCACATCGATGGAGAAAACAGATAAAAGCGCAAGCCATTAAGAGGGTATAAAATCTTCAATACATTCCAGGCTTATTAATCATGAGAGTGCTTATGGTCCTTTGGAATCTGATCCACACGTATTAAAATGATAGCTTATGTGAGCATTGCTTAGAGCTCAGGGCCTCCTGTGATGACCCCTGAGGTCCAGGACAAGGGGCGACCCCACTGCTCTTTGTTCCTACGGTTTTCTTTCTGGCCTTTTTACACTGAAGCTTATCCGTCCGGAATGTCTGACGAGGGATAGAGTACAATTTACAAGTTTCTGAAAAGTGGTTTTGAAAATTAAACAAGTTATGATTAAAGTCCAATAGGGGAGTTTATGACTAAGTCTTTGTAAACGCTTTGGAAAATGAAGACTTATTTTATAAAGTAAGTCATGTGCATTTCCAGTGCTTAGCATGTGGCATATGGGGCGACAGACGACTTAAGAATTGGTCTAACTATGAAGATATTAGACACTTAGACTAGGAAAGGAAGATCTTTAAACACGTAATAATTTACTGTCTGGTTGGTAGGGGAATAAATATAACAAACAGGATAAAGTGATTAAAGATTAAATGTCAATTTAGATATTTTTGCCACACCTATAATTATCATATCTGAAAAACACACACACAAAAGCCAAGGTGGCATTTGGGATAAAAAGGATTGGGGATCAGACGTAAAGACTGGATCACAGAAGTGGTTCAATCGCAGGAGAGGAAATTATGAAACGTATTTACGACTAGAAGAGGTGGACAGGAAAGGCTGGGCAAATACTGCATTGCACATCCAAGTCACTTAGGAAAAGGCAGACAGGGTTCAGTGTGAAATTAATCTGTGAGAAGATATCTATTTATATCTATCTATATCTATATCTATATCTATATCTATATCTATATCTATATCTATATCTATCTATATCTATATCTGTATATCTATATATATTAAAGTTAAGGAGACATAATTAAAAATTCTTATATCATATAAGAATGACAAAACTTGAAATAAAAGTATGTCTGTTTTCCTAAAAAAAAACAAACCCAAAAACAAAAAGCCCACAAATGTATTGAGAACTCCTTTAGTTAACTCATTGACGTATAATAATTTGTGACTTAAAAATTAAATGACAGGAAATGTAAAAATTTAGCCATTCAAAGCTAGAAAACAATAACTTGATTTGCTTCCTTAGCAGAAATACAAATAGCACTCAAAGGCAGCATCCACACTCCCCCATGAAAACTGAGTGAGCAGATTCCTGCCTTTAACACTTAGGGGAAAAGCCACCAAGAAATGTTGGATGTGTCGTGCCACAAAAACAAGTTCTTCATTAGATTTATACTCAGAATAGGAATACTTCCTCACTTGGTGTTAATTCTTAAAATGCTATTATAGTTCTTGGATGCTCAAGAGTTGAAGTACGAGTCTCTTTATGCGTCTTATCATTCGTTGTGATCAGAGTGAATAAAATAAAGACACATCTTTACAGCAGCTCTTCTCTCAGCCTCCACCCAGCCCTTGCTCAGTCAGCTCCGAAACAAGTGTTCTGTATGGTTTTGGCCCCAGATGGTGATCAGCTCCTCAGAACCCGCTGCCTTCCCTGCAGCCTCCTTTCGGGCGGGCGCGGCCGTGTGACTGGAATAAACCACCTAAACCACCTTCTGTCTCTACCCCCCGTGTTCCTCCAAATGTCTGTGCCCCCGTGTTTACTGAGAAAAAGACATCGATATGTTACTGACCTTCAGTAGATGGCCCGGATAGACTCGTGTACCTTACGTTTCTATGTCAGATCGCTTATTTGTTTTCCTCTCCTACTAACACGCATAGTGCGGTCCCCACCATCTCTGGTTTGCTTTCTTGGCGTTTATTTCATGGTAATCCAAACTCCCACCAGCAGAGAAAGATTACATGGGATAAGAGGTCATGAACCCACTAGGTGTTACAGCACAGCAGCTACTTATTTTTAAAACGAACGTTGAAGATTTTTTAAAATAAAAAGGCATCGGTAAACCAAATATGACCTCATTTGCATCCTGGAAGCTATGAGCCGGTTGACGTTGCTCCATCGCGGTGGAGGTGGAATGACTCCCTCTCCCTGGAAGCCAATGCCCACAGCTCGCGGCGCCCACAGCTCGCGGCGCCGTGGGAGTGACTGATGGCTTTTTTCCACATCCATTACTAACAATGGCTATCGGAGCATTCAGTCCCCGGCTCTGGGAGGGGGTTCTTGTTTATTTTGGTTACTAAGGAGAGAGGGGAAAAGCAAGCACAGCTATAAACAGCCAACGCTCAAGTTGAACTTGAGATTTTAGGTGAAATTTACACCAAGCATCCCAATAGAGGGGCGAGTGGGAAAATAAAAATGTGGGGGAAAAGCAGGGAATTCTTCCTTTTCAGAAAACATACCTGGGGTTTTCTGTGAGAAGATGTGGCTTATAAGAAGAAGTCTGGGTAAAATTTCAGGATTTAAGAGAATACCAATAAAGTGAAGATTGACATGAACCAGACCAGGCTATAAATACCACACAAAGAGACCAAACCAGTCCGCCTGACAGGTCTGGCCACCTCTCCCCTCAGAACAAACCTGGAATGAACAACCCTGGAATGAAACCTGTTGTTCTGTGAGGACCCAGCAAGCAAGAAGCTAGAGGGTTTTTGTTTTGGGAGGAGTTCATGTGGGTGTATTTCCCTGATCACTGTGATAGGCACACGTTCAATCAGGCCTCATCACGGTGCAGTCACGTCTCCACAAGTGTCACCCTTTAATCATCTCTATTATCTTTCTTGTCTTATCATTCAAACTAATATGACGTCTCTTCTCTCAACGGCATTTTGATGTGGAGGAGGAAACCACTTTCATGTTTAAGAAAAACCTCTAATTCCCTGCACGGAGAAAAAGGAAAATATTAGCGTGGAGATAAACATGCCCCCGTCTGCTCCGCCCGCACCCGGGGAATACTGCCGCCCTCGGCTTGTTTTATGTCACTGGTACTGACTTCTCTGTTTTCGTTTCCTGTTTAGTCTTTGAAAATATGCATGTGACTGTTATGTTCTTACAGGAATATCACCCCCTGCAGTTAAATGTTACAAACGCTGACCGATTTTCTAGTTACGTAATATGGAATAATAAATGTGTTTCATTACTTACTGTCCAATATTCTAACAATGATTTTAAGTGTACAATTTCTAATAGAACCCTTAATGAAATATATCTTTTAGGAGTGTATTTCTAAATGATCAATATGTGTGAGCAATATATAAAGGCATTGACAATCTATCTCAATATGAACTGTCATTAACAATTCTGATCTAACATATATACTAGTATTGGTTAAATGTTCTACATTTTATTTTAAATCATTACTTGATTAGCAAACACTCAACAAGTAGTCATTGAAGAGTGGCCATGGGAGAGCAGAGTGCTGGTTACTGATGTCACAAAAGTGACGCTGTAATATGTAACTTCCCCGCTGAAATAAATATTCTATGAAATGAATATTTGTAAGTAAAACATTAAATGACTCTGTCAATTTTACTAGTGGCTCAAATGGCAAGTGTGGCTTTGCGAAGAAAAAGCACTCCCTGCTAGATAATTAAGTAGCAGAATGAAGAGGATCTATGATAGGTATGCTTGATACACTGGTTTTTGAAATAGATGAGAGAGTGCAGGCCAAGTGTAAGTAAGATGATAAATCCAAAGCAGGGATTTGCTGATTGTGTACCACAGGGTTTTAGAATATTGTTGGAGAGGGGGGTAGAGATTGGAGGATCTAATTTGCATATTGGTACGGCCAATCTTCTTTGGAAAAAGAGTTGTACTTCACAGGAAAGGTAAGAAAACCCTTGTTCAGTAACGTGTGGAGATATTTCAGAGGGCACACATATGCTTGGTTTTCATTAAAATCATTAGGATGAGACCTTAGACGGCTCTTTTTTTTTTTTTTTAATTTCCTGTCCTATCTCCAGCATTAAGCACAGTCCTGGCACAGAATAGGGGCTCAGTACGCAGTTATTTTTGTCAGTGATGACAATAACATACTGGCCAATGTCCTGATTAACCCAAGAACAGACATCCAAGATATTATTAAAGTCCCACATCACATCAAATCTCAACAAGATAACTAGGTAAAGGGAAGGGTGTTGGAGATTTCCTCTTAATGGTTGTGTAATTCATTACATAAGCCAATGTGAAGGAAACATTTGACTTATAAAACATTGGAGAAGGGCATAACGTGAAAGGGTATTTAAAGTTTTGTCACATTATTAAATAACTTGGCAGTGATCTACTGACGGCTGTAGTGACAGAACAATGGCAAAGAATGTACTTTCTTCTTTTCTTCCATTTAAAAAATTAAATTTATTGGGGTGATATTGGTTGATAATTACATAGGTTTACAAGAATTCAATTCTGTGATACATCATCCGTATATTGTACCGTGTGCCCACCCCCCACAGTCAGATCATCTTCTGTCCCCATCTATTCGGTCCCTTTCCCTTCAGTCCCCTCCCGACCCCTTTCCCTCTGATGACCACCACTGCTGTCTGTGTCTATGAGTTTGGTTTTCTTTTCTTGTTTGTTCATTTGTAGTTTCAGTTTTGTATCCTGCATGTGAGTGAAACCATCTTAAAGAACTAGAAAAGAGGAACAGAAGCAGCGCAAACTCAGCAGGAGAAAGGGAATCATAAAAATTAGAGCAGAATTAAATGAACTAGAGAACAAAAGGACAATTCCAAAAATGATGCAACCAAGAGCCGCTTCTTTGAAAAAATTCCTAAATTGACAACCCCTGCCTACAAATAGTGGTTTTGAAAAAGCTGTTGCAGAAAAATGTATTTAGTTTTCTATAATTATGTGCACACGTCCATACGATGGTTCTGAGCATGCATCGCCTTTCCTAACAGTGATAGATACGTCATAAAGCGACACACCTTACTAAGGCCTCCTCGTTTATGGTAGATATTTTCAGAGCTCTGCAGGGGTAGAACAGTGAGTTTTGAAACTTCCATTTCATAAAAAGGCGGTTTGTTGACTGTCCCATAGCAAAATGTGAGTACAAGTAATTCAACTGAGGCAAGAAACACTTCTGTTTCCAATAAAGAAACGCCATTTGCTAAAATTAGCTCAGACATAACCTGGCCTCCCTATCATGTGCATCACTGATATTTAGGGTAAAGCAAAGAAGGTCCATCTACTAGTATTAGCAGCTCCATGTCTTTGGACACCCGGGAAACTGCAGATAAAGTGTCAGCAAGGAGGACACAGCGCGGAAGTTTCGACTGGAAATGGAAACACAATATATTTGCCGATTTGAAGCTGCGGCAGCGAGGGAGCCCTGGGCGGCCTTTTGTTGAGCACACACGGCTAGAAGAGGCACTGGGGGATTGCTTCCCAAAGAACGATCCTTTAAGACGGACGCGAGCCTGTTCATCAGCCAATTCCAACTTGAACATTTAAGCGTTAAGGATGGAGAGCAAATGTTGGATAATGTTAGTGATTCGACCTTGAAATAATTTCCTGCTCCTCCGCCTCCAGTCTTCCGGAGGAGTTACACTGAAGAGCGTCACAAAACTGCAGGATGAGCTGTTGGAAAACTGTGGTTATTTGCAGTTGTTCTAGGCAATGCAACATCGTTTTCCCATCGTGCGACCCAAACGCAAACTCAGAAATGACTGGGATGTCCAAGCTGATACAGGGTGCTCGCTCTTCTTTACAATCACCATGCACAGGTTTGGGTGTTGAAAGCATGGCATGGTCATCAACTGCCTTCGGAGTCAGTCTTGGATATGAAAACGTAAACAATTGCACGCAAGTCAGTTCCTCTTTCGGGCACTGACCGTGGCTCTCTGCTAGTTTTCACCTGGAGAGAAAGGCTCATCTGCTGCCAGTGGAAAGTTGGGGCTAGTTGTCATATTCACCCGTTAATGTGCAGGTCCCACCTCTCACTTCCTGTTTTAAAACATGGTGAGCACACTCAGCCGCTGTCAGGGTTGTTTAAGGATGAAGATAACAGGTGACATGTTTAGAGAGCATTTATGAAGCTAGTGTCCAGCCTCCAATAATCAGCTATAAATTCTGTTATTGTTACCGCAGAGGTACCCACCGTCTGCATGAATGAGAAGGGCGCCCTGGCCACACACCGGGCTGTTGGCAAGGCCTGCCTCCATGTAGCAGCGCAGCGGCTGGTGTTTCTTACGGGGGATTTTGTCACCGTTCCTTCTGGAAATCTGACCAGGGCTCTGGACTCGCTCCCACTCCCGTGAATGTGTTCCAGGCCCCCAGCTTCCCCGCAGGAGCTCATCGCAGACGGCCCCCGGGAAGGCCCCGCTGGAGCCTGGTCTTGAGAAACTAATAATTCGGCTGGTGCTTCAGGAAAACCCCCCAGAGAGCTGGTCTGAGCTCTACCTCTACCGGCCAGAGCGACGACACGAGGTCACGGTCCACCTCCTGGGTGGAGGGTCTCCTGTCTGTGAAGCATGTCCCTTGGCCGCTCAGTGGGACTCACAAGCCCAGCTGGACCGCGCAGCGCTCGTCTGGCAGTGAAGGCGCTTCCCTTCCTTCCAGCAAAAGCCTGGCCTTTTCAGAAAAGCTCTCCCCAAGCTCCCCTCGGGCTCTCATACACCCAGAGGCCAGAGCATCCCCGACGGGCAAGAGCTGCAGGAGCCTGGCCACTCAGGTTCCTACTGCGCATTTGCCAAAATTACACATTTTGTTAAGAGAACCGCAGGGAATGCAACTATTCCTCTTATATGTTCAATGTTGAAAAAAGCGCTTTAAGATGAACACAAAAACTATTCCCCCTCTTTTCTCTTTTAAAGAAAGAGAAGACGCGGGTGATTACTTGCACAGGACATCGGGTAGTGTCTCTGTTCTCTTCCTAATAAATCACACGTCAAAACTTCTCCCTTTAGAATAACACAAATGACCCCCGGCTGCCACACGCTCCGGCTGACCTTTTAGTAGCCATAACAGTGGCAAAGAAACAATAAAGACGCACTGAGCCCGAGGCTCCGGGCCATCGGGCGCTCCGGGCGGGACCAGGGCCCTGGGTGGGATCGGCTCCTAAACTGGCGAGGAAGCGAACAAAAGGGGCCTCTATAAGGGACCCCGTGCTGACCTCGGGGTGGCATTTCAGCCTTCGGGGGACGTAAAGCTTACAGCAGTCTGCACTTTAGGGAAAGTGCCATTTTCAGAATCTGCTTTCGTGAGTGATATAAATATCAACATTTCGAAAGCTACAGATAGAGCTGAAAGTGCATGTATTAATGGAAAATACCGTTTAAACACAAGGAGAGTGTGGCTCAATTTAGAAAAATTTAATAGAGAATAATCGCTTTTTATTTGACTTCTTCCCATTAATTAAAATGTTAACATCAGCTTGTCAGGGAGAAACAATTTCTTTTCAAAGGGCTCGGAGCCACACACCGGCTGATGTTTGAAATCCTGTATCTCCGTGATTTATCTGCGGGGCACCATGTGAACATTTATTATCTTTGCTGCCCGGAGTTTCTAATTTTGTTTATGTTTTTCATGAAGTGTGGAATCGCAATTATGAATTTATATAAACCCGAGCTCCCCAGTTAAATAAGATGAAAGACTTGAGTTACTTCGGGACATTCCAGTGTGTGCAAATCGGGACTCTGGTTACAGTGACGCTCCGGCTTCCAGGGGAGGCCGTCCAGTGGGCGAGGGGAGGATGATTTCATCAAAGGGAACCGGTCCCTTTAAGAGAATTTGGCCTCAGAAGAACAATGCGCCCACCCCTTCCCACCCCCCTTCCCACCCGGCTGCAGCAGTTACTTATTCCTGTGATGTTATCTGTCCGCTGATGGACACCTGTGACCACTTTTCTCTTGGTTGTTTTTTGTTATAGCCTTTTAATGTTTTATTTTTCTCTTACTTATCAGTGTTTAATACCCCCCCCCCCCCTCTAATCAACCTCAAAGTCTACAGCAAAATAATTGGGAATCTCTCTTTTTAAAAAAATCTTTATTGTTGAAAGTATTAAATCCCCCTTTTCACCCATTGACCTCTTCCAGCCGCCCCTGCCCCTCCCCGCAGGCCCTCGCCACCCCATTGTCCGTGTCCATGGGTGATGCATAGATCCATACAAGTTCACTGGTGGGTCCCTTCCCGCCCACCCTCCCCTGCCTTGAGACAGTGGATTAACTGTTTGATTTTCTCTTGGGCGCTTGTGCTTGTAGCTTTCAAAGCAATGTGTTCTCGCTCGTAGGTATTTTCATCATCGAATGACAGTTTGGATTTACGCGCAGTAACGCGCATCGTATCTTGTGAATAACTCCCAGCTTCCCTCATGGGCGCCATGGCGTTCCCCACACAGCCCCTGTGCGCTGGGCTCTCTGCGGAGCCCCAGGAGACGCAAAGGAAGGAAAGGAAGACGAGCTCAGAAGGAACGAGTCCTGTGGGAGGTGGGCATCTCCGTCTCCACCCGCGGGCTCCATGGTGCTGAGATGGTCGGTGGGTCTCAGAACCTGTCCCTTAAAGACAGCAGTGGCGGGAGGGGAGGGCAGGGGGACGGGCAAGAAAACAGCATCGGCCACATACTCAGCGGTTTTGAATAGAAATGGTTTTGAAGGCGCCACTGGGCTTCCCTCTCAGGGTGCCTCTCCTGCTGTCCCCCCACAGCAGCCCCCGCTCTGTCTCCTCGCTTCCTTTCAGGGCCTGGGTGGGGACCAGACCTGGCCACCGCTGCCCCCCTCGCTTGTCCTGTCAGCATGTGCACGACGAGGTGCTCCTTGCCAGACCCCTCGCTGGATATTAGATTGTTCGCCATGAACTATCGTGTTCCCCCAAGTTTGCAAAGAAGGACCCACAGTTCTGGGTTTGTTTCCCCAGAGAGGTGCCCAATTGAGATGGACACCATGGAAGTCACTATGATGAGGTTTTTTCCATTATATGTAGCCAAAGACAGCACCTCATGTCTTGCTGGTTATTAACAACTATTCCTTTACTTCAGTCAGTTACACCCGTGATTGTAAGAGAGAGCGAGATGAGTCGATATCACAATCTTCGTCAGCCTAGAGTGCCCCAAATAGCAACAGCGTTTACCTCTCGGGAATCATGGCAAGCATGACACAGAGAGTAATGCACTTCTGGCATCCAAGACAGAAAGAGTCTGGTTCCTGTGAAACTTAGGAAGGCTTACGGCACCCACGGCGCTGCAGTCGCAGAAGTTTTCTCCTCTGTTTTCCGAATGGCCACGCTGTAAAGCGGAAACCCGAGACTCCCGGCCTTCGGCTCAAAATTCACTGGGTGAGCCCGTGGCACTCACTACGCAGCTCAGGCTCCTCAACAGCAGCGCCTGCAGCTTCTCTCGTGACCGTCCCCTCAGCAGCTCCAGGCTTTATACAAATTAAACTATTGAGGTAACAGGGTAATCACGCCACAAGCTTCAGGCGTACAGCTGTCTCACATGGCATCTGCGTGCTCTCTTGTAGCCCAGGCTGGATATGAGCACCCCTCCTGGTCTCCGCCATGTGCATGGGCAAGCTGGATTACTGGCCCCGGTGAGCCCCCCCCCCCCCCCCCCCCCCGGGCCTTTGTAAAGGGTCCTTGTCTTGGAACAACCTTCCTCCTCCTGGAGCCTTGAGTGCATAATTCCTCAGGTCTCCTCTCGGATTCCTTCCCTTCCCTGCTCTCAGGGCCCGTGCGCTCCCTGGCAAAGCTTGCCCAGTACCACTCAGCTACACAACTCCAGGGCCGCTGTTCCCATTCCAGGCTGTTCAAATTGCGCCGTGGGAAGCCACTCACCTAGAATGAAGTGTGAATGTTATAAAACTCTAAGACGCTCTCTGTGTCATAGTTTTAGCTCACTGCATAGTTTCTTTCTTTCTTTTTTTAAATTTTTTTTTATTGGGTTTCCCTCTCCCTTGTCTGAGACCAGTGTTTCTAGAAGTATGGTCTTGGTGTGCCAGGCGTCAGAGCCTGCAGGTGTACTTAGAACTGAGGGCTGCCCCCTGGCCCCCCACAGTCAGCGCTGCGAGTCATGGGTCTGGCATTTGTTTTTTAAATGGGGTAAGAGAGCCTCTTGCCACCTATACTGAAGTTTGATTACTATTATAATTGACTTGAAACAGCTTGAGGGTGGCCAGCGTGTCCTAGCCACCTCTATATATTCAACACATATTTTGGAATGCAGCAGCATTTAATATTTTAAAGTGAATTTATCCTCTTAAATATGGAAATAATCTTGTATCCTGCAACCTTGCTTTATTCACTTAGTGGTTACAAGAGGCTTTCTATTCTGTCTTTGGGATTTTTCTAAACATAATCATAATGTCTGGAAACAAAGTTTTATTTCTTCCTTCCCAGTCTGTATAATTTTCTTGTCATGTTGCATTGGCTAGAACTTCCAGTGTGATGTTGAATAGGAGAGAGGACATTCTTGCCCAGCTCTCAATCTTAGGGGAAAAGTATCTAGTTTCTCACCATGAAGTATGATGTTAACTGTAGGTTTTCTCTAGATGTCCCTTACCAAGTTGAAGGAGTTCCCTTCTATTTCTAGTTTGCTGAGTGTGTTTCACAAATACTTTTTATGACTCTATTAATATGATTATTTGATTTTTCTTTCTTAGAATACTTTATATCAAATTTGCAAATCTGGAGTATATCCCACTTGGTCATGGTGTATAATCATTTTTACACATTGTTGAATATTTGCTAATATTTTTGAGGATTTTAGCATTCATTTTCATACGCACTTTGATCTGTAGTTTTCCTTTCTTTTAATGTCCTCATTTGGTTTTGATATGAGAGTAATGTTGGTCTCATTGAATGAGTTAGAAAGTGTTCCTTCTGCCTCTATTTCCTGGAGCCAATTGTAGAGAATTGCTATCGTTACTCATGACATCTAAAATGTTGTTTGCAACATGGATAGTTGGGGAAATTGTGATGTCCTACGTAATGCTTTATTCACAACATAAAGTTGTATGCAGTCATTAAAAATAAAGTTACCAAAGATGTCAAAAGTTGAGTGAAAAATCAAGATAAAATTAGATGTATACTATAATTCAAGCTTTAGAAAATAAAATATATTTATGTATCTGTATACATTTCTGAATATAATTTAAATGTGCATTAAAATACACCATATATTTACCTTGTATTTGAAAATCCATAGTGTACAGTGTGAGGTAAAGCTACAGTATAAAACATAATATTTAAATAATAATAATTATTACTGATTAATCAATACCAATCATTTAATTCTCACTTCATTTATCCTCTTATTCAGCGCTTTTACCCATGTCACTGTCATGTTAAGCAACTGAACATAATGAAACAAGCAGCTTTTCTGACTGCCTCATACAAAAACATTTTAAAATGAGGAATTCAGCAACGGACTGCACGGTGTAGCAAGGCTCACACCCTTGGAGAGGAACGTAATTCTATAATGAGGCAATTTTTATAGAGGTCCCTAAACTCCATTTATAATGAAAAATGCATCTGTAAATTGTCCCTTTCGTGACCAACTACGAGATAGAGGAAGCAACCCAAAAATCATTTTAGAAAAACAGACTTGAGCACTTATGGGAAATTCTGAATGAAGTTCCTAATTTTATCCGCTATTCATAACGATCGCACAGAAACCAGGACAGGAAGAAACTGGGCTTGTTAAAGGCGATATTAAACCCGGCACTAAACAAGTAGGCTTGCCAACTACCGTACCTAGAAGCCCTGGCCCTGTGGACCTGCCAGAGAAACCTATAACACAGGAGGAAATGCTGATGATACGAAGCGAAGAAACCAAACACCCCACGTAGAGCTGTTTTCTCAGACTCGCCGGGCTTTGCTACTCCCTTAGAAGCTGTTCGCAGCCTCCTAATAGGTCCAAGGCAGCCTTTGGCCACGCAGCCCGGGACTTCCTCGTGGGAACTTCCTATTTTTGTTTTCCTCTGATGGCTGAGTCCTAATTGCATCCCCTTTCAGAAGTCCAACAGCACTTCGGGTTGGGACCAAATATTTAGAACTTGATTTTGTTTGGTGACACACTGTTCCCTTTAATTAGAGCAAGATGTGTTTCTTGCTTGAGATGAAGTCCCTCCAAGGAGGGAGCTGTGTGTCTCACGCAGTGTGTGTATGTCCCGCAGGACCCGGCCTGTGCTGGGCAATGCTTAATAAATACATGACCTAATTGTGCTGGGTTAGTTTTTTTTTTTTTAAACCTAAAAACCTTAGTCGAATTGGACCCAGATTCAACTCTGAGCTCTAGACTGCGGCACACCATCATATCGAATCTCCTTTATGCTCGTTCCTTACTCCCCCACCCATCTCCGGGACAATCTGTGTCTCACTGGCTCTGCTCTTCAGTCCGGGGCTTGGAGACTTTTTCTTTAGAGGCACAGGAAGTAAATATTTTGGGCTGTGTGGGCGATAATGTTTCTGTCCCAATTACTCACCTCCGCCCTGGTAGCGCGAAAGCAGCCAAGACGATACATAAGCAAATGAGCGTGGCTGGGTTCCAATAAAACTTGATGAAAACCCGCCAAGGGCTGAGTTTGACCATTGGCCACAGTTGGCAGATTTCTGCCCTGGTCCATCTTCTCACTTATGCATTCCCCGTGAGTGTATCCCAATAACCACAGACCGAATCTTCTAGAGATCTGAGCACTCCATTACTGATACATCTTCAGTAAAATTAACACTCAGCCGGGTTTTCAAAAACTCGAGTCTGCTTTCTAACGACCCTAAGCATCTGCCGATACAGCTGACCTCACTGGCTCCCCAGAGTCCAGAAGATGCCTGAGCCTTCTCGGGACGTGGTGTTTACACGATGGTGATGTCATCCTGAATCGTGATGTGGCCGTGGTTACAGGAGTCTGTGTGTGTGATGACATGGATGGAGCTGTGCGTCCCAGTGTTCCCATGCCCGTGTCCTGGTTTTGCTATCGCATGGTGGTTACATAAAACTAACCATTAGGGGACACTGGGTGACGTGTACCTGGGACCTCCTATGCCATGTTGCCCTTCAGGGGAATGCTGCTATTTCAAAATAAAAAATTAGAAAAAGTCCTAGAAATTAACGTGCTCTTTCATGTAAAGTTTGGTGCATGGTGATATGGCTACGCAATGACTGGACAGAAGTAACACGCCAAAGAGGATTGCTGCACAGTGTGGGGAGCTTTGGACTCACTTACTGAAGATCCCAGTGAATTTGGTGTCTAGACACTACATTGGTTTTGTAAAATTTGTAAGTTGTTCTTTTCTGGTAAATACTAGTGGCCCGGTGCACAAAATTCATGCACTTGGGGGTGGGGGGATCCCCCAGCCTGGCCTGTGCCCTGTCACAGTGTGGGAGCCCCACGATCCATCACCACAAAGAGGTAGGCCTCCATGAGCCTCATGTCACTGGGCCTGGTGCCAGGGGTGGGGATGCAAACCTCACATCCCCTGGGCCAGTGCTGGGGTGGGGACTCGAGCCTCATGTCTCCAGGGCCCATGCCATGAGCCTCACATCCCTGGGGCCTGCGCCAGGGGCGGAGATACAAGCCTCACACAAGTCCCTGACGCTGCAAGTCCCTGTCCACCCACACCTGCTGCCCATGCAGCCTCCTGTTGATTGGTCGTTACACATGAGGGTGTCACGACCATTTGCATATTAGTTCTTTATTATTTAGACTAGAGGCCCAGTGCACAAAAATTTGTGCACTCGGGGGAGGGGAGGGGTCCCTCAGCCCAGCCTGTGCCTTCTCGCAGTCTGGGACCCCTCGGTAGATAATGACCTGCTGCTTTAGGCCTGCTCCCGGGTGGCAGAGGGCAGGCCCAATCCCTAGGTGCAGCGCCTGATCGGGCTCAGAGCAGGGCTGATTGGGGAGTTGGGGCGCCGCCCCCTGTCATGCACAGAGCAGGGCGGATCGGGAGGTTGCAATACCACCTTCAGTCACGCTCAGGGTAGGGCCGATTGGGGGGGTTGGGGCACCACCCCCTGTCACACTCAAGGCAGGGTCGATGGGGAGGTTGTGGTGCCACCCCCTGTCACGCACAGAGCAGGGCCCATTAGGGGGGTTGGGGCTCCGTACCCTGTCATGCACAGGGCAGGGTCAATCAGGGGGTTGGGGATCTCCCCCCTGTCACGCACAGAGCAGGGCCCATCAGGGGGTTGGGGAGCTCCCCCCTATCATGCACAGAGCAGGGCCCATCAGGGAGTTGAGGAGCTCCCCCCTGTCACTCACAGAGTAGGGCCAATAGGGGAGTTGGGGCACCGCCCCCTGTCACACACAGAGCAGGGCGGATCAGGGGGTTGGGGTGCCACACCCTGTCACACTCAGGGCATGGCCGATGGGGAGGTTATGGCTCTACCCCGTCACACACAGAGCAGGGCCTATGGGGTGGGGGGGGAGTGCCGAACCCTGTCACACACAGAGCAGGGCCGATCAGGGTGTTGGGGCGCTGCACCCTGTCACACACAGAGCTGCAGGGCAATCAGGGGGTTGGGGAGCTCCCCTGTATCAGGCACAGAGCAGAGCTGATCAGGGGGTTGGGGTGCCTTCCCCTGTCACGAACAGAGCAGGGTGGATAGGGAGGTCGTGGCCCCACCCCCTGTCACACACAGAGCCGCAGGGTGATCAGGGGGTTTGGGCGCTGCCCCCTGTCATGCTGATCCCGGTGCCGGGAGGCCTCGCGGCTCCGCTGATCCTGGTGTTGGGAGGCATATTATCATTTTACTAGATAGGATAGAGGCCTGGTGCACGGGTGGGGGCCGGCTGGTTTGCCCTGAAGAGTGTCCTGGATCAGGGTGGGGGTCCCCACTGGGGTGCCTGGCCAGTCTGAGTGAGGGACTGAGGGCTGTTTTCAGGCTGGCAGGTGACTGAAGCTCCCAACTGCTCCTTTTTTTCTTTTTCTTTTTTTATTCTGGGACAGCTTTAGCTCTGAGGCTTGCCTCCAGCTCTTAGACCTCCACTGCTGAAAGCAGGTATCTGGTTTGTTGGGTTCTATAATCGAAACACTGTTTCAACTCCAGCTCTGAGATCCTGGCTGGCTGAAAGCAGGTTTCTGGGGTTTTGTTTAGCTTCTATATTTGTAACAATGTTTCAAACTGCAAGCTCAGAGGCCAGCAGCGGCAGGCGGGGAACGTTGGAGTCCTCCGTCACTGAAGCAAGCAAGCCTCATCTTCGCTTCAAGCTGCCTGGCTGCCGCCGCCATCTTGGCTGGCAGTTAATTTGCATATCGCCCTGATTAGCCAATGGAAAGGGTAGCGGAGGTACGGCTAATTACCATGTTTCTCTTTTATTAGATAGGATAAGCTTAGCATGTAAGGGAGTTTTGTTGCTGTGAAAAGCATGATGGCGTGCATGGTACTAAATAAACCTTAAAACTAGCTTCTTGACATCCTCTGATCCCAAGTAAAAACTGCATCATGAGAAATAGGTGGGGGCCTTATTTTTTTCAGAATCATAGAGTCTAAGACTCCACAGGAATTCACACTTTTTCTAGCGGGTGTTGTAGGTATCAGCAGGGCACGGGGTGATAGGATGGAAGACAGGCCAAGGGACTGACTGGGAGACGCTGGAAGGAGCACAGATGGGAAGTCAGGAGCACGAGCATTAGTCCCAGACCTGCCTGCGTTCATGCACCGGTCACGCAATCCCTGCGCCTCATTTTCCCCACGTGCAGCCTGGAGGTAATTCCCACTTACAACAAAATGCACCGTTAACTTGGACGAGGAGTGAATCTTGCTTCCGTAGAAGGAGGTGTTAACGCTTGTGCTCATGTTATATTTTTCTCGTTAAAATGTGAAGAGCTTTTTTGCCACAAACACAACGAAACGGAAGTGGGAAGTCTTCCTCAGTGTGGCCCAGCAACGCTTCCTCACAAGGTGGCTCTGCAGACACCGATCCCTGACTTTTCCCAGGCGGAGGCCGCCCAGTCGCCGAGCTGGAACTGGCCAGCGGCTCAGGGCCCTGACTGTGCACACAGACGCCTCCCCTCCCAGTGAATTACCTTCTAACCGAGCCCTGCTTCTATGTCTCATGCAAATTGGCCTGGAGTGTTGCTCAGACAATCTTATTATATTTAGGAATAAAAACTTCCATCAAGAAATGGTGCAGAAGCGAATGGACACACCAGCTGGGCAGATCTGTCATCCGGGGCGGGGGCGGGGGCAGGCGCTTTTAATTAGCTGAGTGAATGCCGTTTGCCCAACACGGAGGGCGCAGCCTCCGTCATATTAAAATGCGCCTAATTTTCTGTGAAAAAGTCCCATCTGAGCGGGCCTGACCACAGTCAATCACACTAAAAGCCACTGGTGCCTAATTTGATTTACCAATATAAAATGCAAATGAGGTCATTAAGTGGAGTGCAGGCCCGAGCGGGCCCCTTTCAAACCATCACGTTAAATGCAAGCAGACAGCCAACGGGCTGTGCAAAGAAAATTTTAGCATATTCGTTTGATTAGCGCTACAGAAATTTAATTAGGTTGGCTAATTACTTGACAAATTGCTCTACACAAGAGAACAGGCAGAGGAGTATTTTTTTTCTTTGCCATTGCAGCTACCCTGTGTGTATTTTAGCCCAAATGCTATCTGCCAGTTTGCACCGGCGTTATTGAATGAATAGGGGGTGGGCCCCCACAATGGCAAATTGTAGAATGCGTATAATTAGGCAGGGCCCACCCAACTGCACCCATATGTCCACATTCTCTCGTGACGAATGATATTTAACACAGTATTTCTAGGGAACCACTGTCAAAACAGATTATCCCAAGCCAGTCCGTGGTTCTCAAGAAAGAAAATATTGTGCATGATATAGCAGAGGCGTTTGTGAAATCCCCGCCTCCCGGGGAGTCTGTGAACTGGTAAACGAAGCCAGGGCGACAGGTTGAGGGCCATCATCACAGAATGGACATCAGCCAAACGCGGCTCTCTGAGGCCAGGGCTGAGGCAGAGCGGGGAACACTCTCCTGGTGACACACCCCAAACAGGAAATATTAATAATTCCCAACTAGGGTCTGGGACATTTTATAAAACAAATTTCTTTTTTTTAGATGCTCTCTGTTAGTCTGTTCCTCCCTCTCTCTTTCTCCAGTCACTACCTAAGACACAGGTCTCCCAACACTCAACGTGAGGAAAGTCCGCAGGCTGCGTGAGCACAGAACGGGAGAGCAGCTTCAGCCCAGGTCAGGATGTTTTGGGAGATTTAGAACGGCCGCGGGTAGAGGACAGTGTCTTTCTCTACTCAGAGGGAAAGCTCATTTTCCTACAGAATGTAGAGGCTTATGTCCGTCTTTAAGAGAGCAAGAGAGGGAGCTCATATAACGACAGCATTATTTGGAGAATTCCCAGTTTTTTTAGAGACTTTATTTTTGCTGATTTTCTGCAGGACTAGTGAGCCTGTGCTAACTCCAGCCCCATGATTTTATACAGAGATCACTACTTTGCCTACTGAAGCGGGAAAAAAAGGATCATATTGTAGAAACATGGAGCTTAGCAGTTAGTAATTAGATGCTGTATTTAATCTGTTCTAAAGTAACATCTAGGAAACTAACAATTGTAAGAAATATTTGTGAACCCTCACTTATTCAGACTCTGCCTTATTTTTTTGCAATTAGCTTTTTGTAAAACGTTTAAAACGCAAATATAACTATGTACACTGCCTAATGCAGATGTAGTAAACGCATTATTTTAGGTAATACCCTTGTCATTGTGGCTGTTCTACTCTAATTTACCACTTTAACTCTTTTTAGATTTGCAACCATTACTAAAGGAAGTAGAGTCTATAGATTTTCTGTAACGTTTGGGGTATGTAGCGGATTTTACTGCTATAATAAAGTCTGGAATAAAGTTGTGGCCTCCTAAGCATGCTTTTGGCCATGAATTGCTGCCATTCCGTTTAAAAGCCTCGAGAGCACCGTCTTTGACCAGGACTCTAGCTTCATGTGCAAAAGCAGATTCTACAAAACACTGAAATGCAGGTAGCAGAGCAGTTCTTATTTTTTTACGATAAGAGAACTATACCAACCCTACATTTCCCCCCTTCAAGTTACTGACTGGTTTTCTTTACTCTTTCCCTCTCTATTATTCATTTACAATTTGATAAACTGACTCTAGACTGATATTTTGAAGTCTCTGGCAGACACAGTTTAATAAAAGAAGTAAAGCATGAGACATTTTATTAAAGGTTTAGGTATAAGATAGTAGAATTACCAACTTGCAAGTATATTGCAAGTGTGTTAATGTTGAATGCGCTTAATCCTGAATATGGATGTGTTAGTATGAAATTCGCTTGACTATCCAATGAATGATGGCATATTAATTGCTGAAGTAATAAACTCTGTGCCTTCACATAGCAGAGGCTCAATCAAAGATAACTAAGATTAATATACATGCATGTAATTTATTCCAAGCGACACCTAAACATTATGAGAGGTTATTATACATATCTATCTATGGGAAGTAAAGAGTGATTAGTTATCTGAACGCCTTTCTACATGTCCTTGATATTCTGAATATTTTGTTTCAAATAGTTGATGGACAATACATAACTTTTCATATAGAAACACCAATCCTCTTGCAGTATATCTGAATTAATGGTAAAAATTCCCCGTTATATTTCAATCTGAAAATAATCCCTCAGATTTTGAACTGATTTATACCACAGGTGATTCTGTTTTAGGATTACAACTACTTAGTTGATGACATTTTTGAATACATTAGACCATGGATGGTATGGTGTTTCTTTTAATAGCTAATGCAGAATAACTTCCATATCACACTCATGCTTTGTACCCACAAAAAGCATCTCTCCATTTCAGTGGAAATTTAGAGGAGAATCGTGCAGAATTTTAGAATTAATTTAAAAAAATGAGTTAGTATTTTGGGTTAAATCGCTTCCTAGTGTCGGGTTGTGTTCCTCAGGCCTTCACTTAGTCAAACAAAACCAACGCCGGGTTCCATGGCGCGCTCCTCACAAAGAGAAGAGCTCTCTAACAAGTGTCAGCTCCCCGACCTGCGGGGGGAGTGGGGGGTGGGCCCGTCCTCTCCGCTCTGGGAACTCCCCCCGGCCAGGGGCCATGTGCGGTGTTTCTGTTCATAAAGAAGCCTGGCCTCTGACCTGTGGTCTCATGTTACCATGTGTTGTTAGGTATGTCACCTCGATACAAAAGAGAAACGGGAGCGCTGCTGTGCAGCCAGTGAGAGGCCCTGGGCTTACTGAGCTGGGGAGACACGGGAAAGAAGTGCATGCTCCTCCTGGGCGATCCGCAACGGGAAACAGCTCCCTGGTATGGAATGCAAGACACACGCCATCTTTCCAGGTGAAGGCGAACGGTCAGCGTGACGAAGAGGCAGCAAACCTGGTGCGGATGGATGTGGTGAGGACTGAGGGGGGGGCTCTGATGGGAAGGAAGGACACGGTGAGGAATGATGACTGTGCCGTGTCAAAACCTCAGCTCTTCGAGGAATGAAGACTCGCATGCTCGCCTCTTGTCATAAAGTAGCAAGGATGTTGTTTATTATTTATCTGCGGAAGAATTCAGTGCACTGGGGGAGAAGGGACTGTCTTCTTAACGTTTGGACAGGATGGCCCAATCAGTGTATGTGCAGGAAGTTGAGCAGGTGGGACAGTATGTTGACGCGTGTTGATAAGGCCTGGGGACAAGGCCAGGAGTGCTCTGGTCCTTTAGCTTAAAAACAGTATCGGAAAGACAAAACCAAAACCAAAACAGTGTCAGGGCTTCATTGTAACCCTTTGATTTAAGAACTTAAAAAACCCTAGACGGTACATTAACAACCATCGGATCCCCAGGAGTTCTTTTTTTTTTTTTTTTTTTTAACATATTTTAATTGATTTCAGAGAGGAAGGAAGAGGGAGAGAGAGAGATAGAAACATCAGTGATGAGAGAGAATCATTGATTGGCTACTTCCTGCAAAGCGCCCTACTGGGGATTGAGCCCGCAACCCAGGCATGTGCACTTGACTGGAATCGAACCCGGGACCCTTCAGTCTACAGGCTGACGCTCTATCCACTGAGCCAAACCGGCTAGGAGTTCTTCATTAGGCAGTAGCTGTGCTTGACACGTGAATTTCTGTGGTGGCTTTCCACTTGGCTTTCCTAGTCAGGGCTAGAGAAGCAGGTGTAATAAGAATAAAAGCGAGTAACAATAATGGTCAAACCAGGGAAGAAGGGATTTGAATCCGTTGTAGTGTTAGAAGGATATCTTAGGTTGGCTTATTCGTGATCAGAATGGCCCATATATTCACGCTCTTATATTTTATTGATTGATTGATTGATTGATTGATTTATATTTTTATTGATTTCAGAGAGGAAGGGAGAGGGATAGAGAGGTAGAAACATCAATGATGAGAGAGAATCATTGATCGGCTGCCTCCTGCACGCCCCCTACTGGGGATCAAGACCACAACCCGGGCATGTGCCCTTGACTGGAATTGAACCTGGAACCCATCAGTCCACAGGCCGACACTCTATCCACTGAGCCAAACCAGCTAGGTCATCATACTCTTATATTTTAAATCCAGAGGATTTCTGTCTCTCACGTGCGAAGTCACTTTCTGAAACGATCTGCAACCGCAGTGTAAAACGTCCTATGCCCTGGCCCTGGAGAATAAGTGACTTGTCTTGCCTGCGCTGTCAGCCCAGGTATCATGAAGAGTGACTCAGAGGACGGAAATCACGAAGCTGGATCATCCGAGCGGAGCCTCTGAGAGGCCTCTGCGTTCTACCAGTTACCTTCTGGGCAGCAATAAGCGTGTCTGCGGCTTGTGCTGCGGGCACCAGGCCCTGAGGAACAAGGCCTCGTGCGATGACACTCCTCACCATCACAGCGGCGCGGGTTAACCACACAATCACTGCTGCATGCCAATTCATGCGGGATCAGATTCATAAAAGGATGGCCTTAAGGCAAAAGCTAAGTGATAGCTTCTGTTAACACTGTAGATGCAGTGAAATCTCTGCTGCAGGAGAAACGCGTTCCTCTTGTTTGCTCCTTTCCCAAGATTAAGCCACCGTTCTCCAATAGGAGTGGCTTTCCTCCCTGGCGCTGATGCGGGGGAAATTATTGCCTCAGCTGGAACGACACATCTGCTCATCTGAGGCTGCTGTTCTCCTTCTGCAGATCTCAGGAACTGTGGGTTTTAGCAAAATTGATCGATTCCCAGAAGGTTTTTTTCTTTTTTCTCTCCTGCTTTGGGGCTGAGTTTGTCTTTCCCAAGCGTTAGGAACAGTTGGTGCGAGTCATGTTAACAAAGCCCACCCACTGCCAAGGGCCATGCAGCGGAGGCCCAGCTCTCAGGTCGGGCCGGGCCGGCTGTCACACAGGGGCCGCTTCCCTGTGGAAGGTGGAGGTAAGGCCAGAATCATCTCACGTGGGCTTCCAGGAGGGGCCTTCCGTGAGGCCAAACTGTCCGCATGAAAACTGCAAACACGCTCCGCGTTCCCCATGAAACAGGCCGCTGTGGAGGATCCGTGAGAATAACATGCTACACAAGGAGCCCTTATAACTGACGAGCTGTTCTCTCCTCGGAGTGGTGAACTGCCCCACGCCTGATAAGGTCCTGGCTTCTATTTCCTAGTACCCCCTGAAGGATTGGTGACACATATGGGGAACATGCTTAGTTTATCATGATACCAGGAGCGTAACATTACAAGCTGTGAATATAGCTTAGATGCCTGAGAACACAGGTACAATGCGGAGGGTGACCACTGGGCCATCCTGGCCCTGCTATGGTTTTTGGCAGAGGTGTAAAAATACCAGATCCTGCTGCAAAATGCTACCCACCTTCCTTTTTCATAGGAGGAAATGGTACTGAGTGTCAAAAGGAAAAATAGTTAACAATGACACCATACCAGGGAAAGGAGTGTGGAGGGAGGTGGGAGAGAGTAAGGGGGGTGGGTAGTAAATGGTGATGGAAGGAGGCTTGACTTGGGCTGGTGAACACACAAACAATACACCGCTGATGTTTCGTAAAACAGTGCACCCGACCCACATCATCTTATTAACCGAGGTCACCCCTGGACATTCAATAAAAGACTTTAAAAATTAAAGTTTGAGCTAAAAAGCAAAACCAAATAACACTAATATAATCAAAGCCACCTCCCCAAACTTGTAAAAATATAAAATTATTTGACTAATAAGTTGTTTTCAAAAATAGTGATCAAGCTTTAGCATCGATTTAACGCCGAGGCTAATTCTTCTTTTGAGGCTGAGTGACTACAATAAATACCAATGTTATTACACCCTAAGATAGAATCACACACTTTGATGTGAATTGCATT
The DNA here is from genome assembly GCF_963259705.1 of Myotis daubentonii. NCBI lineage: Eukaryota > Metazoa > Chordata > Mammalia > Chiroptera > Vespertilionidae > Myotis > Myotis daubentonii. The sequence continues at coordinate 113,953,906 of NC_081843.1, forward strand.
TGATTTATAGAGAAAGGTAAGGCTAATTTTAAAAATTCACAAATTATAATTATTGGTAAGTTTTTTCTGTAAATTTCTTTAATGCATCTCCTTCTCTTCTAAGGATAATCACTCTATTTATCTAATTTATATCTAATTAATAGCCCTCTTATCTTTTACTATAATGTATGACAAATTAACACAGATATGAGAAATGAGATATCTAGGGTTTATTATATTTTATCATATATTTGCAGCAAGTTAGTTCTAAAAAAAATGTATTTTTATTGATTTCAGAGAGGAAGGGAGAGGGAGAGAGAGATAGAAACATCAATGATGCAAAAGAATCATTGATCAGTTGCCTCCTGCACACCCCACACGTGGATCAAGCCCACAACCCGGGCCTGTGCCCTGAGCAAGAATCGAACTGTCACCTCCTGGTTCATAGGTCAACGTACAACCACTGAGCCACATCAGCCGGGCACAAGTTAGTTTTTGATATACAAACATTTTTAAATAAAATCTTCTGATAAACAAATATATTAACTACAACAGATTCAAGAGGGAAATATACATAAATGAATTGTTTTAAATTATCCTAACGTAAAGGTGTCATGATTCTAAAGGAAATGGCAGTTTATACTTTCAAATATTTGCCTTTTATAGATTTTCCTTATCTAAAAGTAACCTTTTCTATGAAGAGTGATATTGCTAGAAGAATGGGTTTAGGTTAGTTTTAGCAGATGGCTAGCCACACAGGTGAGTGCTAGGTAAGAAGTAATGAAGACCATGCCTTTCTGTGCACCTGCTTACAATTCTCCTAAAACTCACCCTCACCTCCAAGGGAGACATTCGGGGTCATTTGCAGAGGTTCAGTCTTAGAGGAAAAATGATCAATAAATCTAATATTGTTTCTCTTTTCAAGTATAAATATTTAGAAATATGCATTTTTTTTTCTCTTAAGAGTAGAGTACCTAGACCCTATTGTATTTATTTTGTTTTATTTTTAAAGTCATGGAATGGAAGGTAATATTGTCGTTTACAATCTCAAAGTTCTAATTCACTTATTATTAATTAACTCATTCCTTTCATTCACAAACTTTACTTATTAATAAATTCACTTATTGCACAAACTTTTGAGAGGTTTAAGTGATGGGAAGCAGAATTGATGAATGTAACTGTGCATTAGGATAAAAACTGAATAGTCATGATGTTAGATTAGTCCAAATATTTGAGAGTTGCAAAAAGTGGATAACTCAGAAAAGCAGATTAAGTAAGAAATTCAACTCGAGTTTATCTGCGCAGAATCTACAAACCTATGACAATGTATGAAATAGCAAATTTATAAGAAATACAAGTGATGTCCATGTTATCAATGAAATAGTATAAACCTTCAGTGTTTAACTGCAAAGTGTGGATTTGGACACAAGCACCTCGGACAGTGAGGGAGTTCCCTTCCAGGAAGGAATACAAGCCAGGGTTGTTCTGTGCAGAACTGACCGCCTGGGCCAGGGAGCGTTTCCCTTTGCTTGTCTCAGGGACCCCGTCTCCCGAAGGCCCCTGAGCCCCCTTTCTCCGGAAGACAGACTCCCTCTCTCTGGTGGGTTATGTTCATGCTCCGAGAACTCTCCTGAAGCCGGGGCTGAGTCGAACATTAAGCTTCAAAGCATTTCTCTGCGTGCAAGCCATCAAGCTGTCAGCAACGCGATGATGAGTGATATTTTATATGAAAATTCATGGGAAGTAACTAGATGCAATGAAAAATACTCAAGAAGAGAGGATTCCTTCTTGAAAACTACACATGCTCAGAGCCGCTCCTGGGTTAGAGACGGTTCAGGCAACTTGTTGAGTAATGTGAACACATTGGATTGTGCCCGAGGACACTGGTTATGTCTTGTGATGAAAATACAGATGTTTACTTTGGTTTTGGAGGCCTCCCACCAATAAGAGAGAGAGAGAGAGAGAGAGAGAGAGAGAGAGAGAGAGAGAGAGAGAGAGAGAGAGAAAGAGAAAACTGACTCGTATCTGGTGGTTACGCGGCTGTGGCTGTGTTTCTTCTGTAGAGAACACATCACAGCATCACACAGCATCACACAGCAGCACACAGCATCACACAGCGTCACACAGTCACACAGTCACACAGTCACACACACAGCATCACACAGCGTCACACAGTCACACAGTCACACACACAGTCACACAGCGTCACACAGTCACACAGTCACACAGTCACACACACAGCATCACACAGCGTCACACAGCGTCACACAGTCACACAGTCACACAGTCACACACACAGTCACACACAGTCACACACACAGCATCACACAGCGTCACACAGCGTCACACAGTCACACAGTCACACACACAGCATCACACAGTCACACAGTCACACACACAGCGTCACACAGCGTCACACAGTCACACACACAGCATCACACAGTCACACAGTCACACAGTCACACACACAGCATCACACAGCGTCACACAGTGTCACACAGCGTCACACAGTCACACAGTCACACAGTCACACAGCGTCACACAGTCACACAGTCACAGAGCGTCACACAGTCACACAGCATCACACAGTCACACAGCGTCACACAGTCACACAGCGTCACACAGTCACACAGTCACACAGCGTCACACAGTCACACAGCATCACACAGTCACACAGTCACACAGTCACACAGCGTCACACAGTCACACAGCGTCACACAGTCACACAGTCACACAGTCACACAGCGTCACAGGCTGCGGGAGGACCGCTTGTTCCCACAGACTGAGGACCCGCTGGAGCCCGCAGAGGCTGCACCTGAGCCTGGAGCAGCTCTCCTCCTCTGACGGCTCTTCCATTCCAAGAACAACAACAACAAAAATGTTTTCGTTGTGATTGATTTTATTCCAATATGGTTTCCTCTTTCCTCTTTCCTTTCTATTTTGAAAAGCTGATGGGAAACAGAGACTTTTGTAACACAGACATGAGGGCCACAAAACAAGTGTATAGAATCGGTAATTTCCAAATCCATCATTGATTTTTGGGGGGCGGGCACAAAACAGGTATCCACACACAGTGTGTAAATGTGTATGCAGTCCAAATATATAGCTTCCATTCATGATACCTGGGTTTTAGGTCACACTAGTAAGTCCTTTTCTTCTCCTAGATTACTCTTTAAAGTTTATGTGGTGCTTTTATAAGGTTTTAATTGATTTGTTAGAGAAAGAGAAATAGAGAGAAACACTGACGTGAGAGTGAACCTTTGATCAGTGCCTCCTGCACGTCCCCTACGGGGAGTCATGCCCACAACCCGGGCATGTGCCCTGGCCTGGAACTGAACCTGCAACCCTTTGGTGCAAGGGATGAAACCCAATCCACTGAGCCACACTGGCCAGGGCATAACTTCTATGCTTTTAGTTGCATAAATATTTGGACAAACTCTCATCCATGAAAATAATGAAGTCGTCTGGCTAAACTACTTTTAAAAATATTCTTCAAAGTATCAAATAATAAACACAACAGGAAACGATGAGACCAAAAGCCACCCAGAGAAGGGAATTCGGAGGGGCCGGAGGAGCACAGCGCCTTTCTCCATCTCCAAGGTCTTTGTGGGACCCGGGGAAATGCCATGCCATGCCCCAGGCCTGTGGCAGAGGCAGAGAACCCAACAGCCTGGCTGGCGCGGGTGGGCAGATGGCAGACTCTCAAGGCTGCCTCCTCGGGGATAGCGTGGAGCGAGGGTAAAGACCTCCACCCCCCTTCCCCACTTAGACAGGGAGTTTGATTCATTCTCAGCACAGGCAGCTGCAGGAAGCAGCCAGGTTAGGGTGGCTGTGCAGCAAGAACTCATGGCGCCTGACTGCACCAACATCTCAGTCCCGCAGCGAGAGGGATCTGTCCAGCAGAGCTTCCCAGGGCCTGCGGTGAGCAAACTCAGGTTCTCTCTGGAGGAAAGTAAAAATTACCTTCGCCCTGAATAATTCTGCAACGTAACTGAGCGGCTCAAAGTAAAATCAAATGAAAGAGGAAAAGCTCAAATTTAGATCCGAGAGAAACAAAAATACCGTAGGTAAAGCTGCAAAGCTTTGAGATATGGGAGTTTCAGGTACAGGTTACACCGATTAAAAATTACTGTGCTGGGACAGGGACCTAAAATACTCACTGAGGAATCTGATAACAGTCCAATGGAATCTTACAAAATACAAGAAAGAGAAAATTATAATTTAAGAATGTAATAACGATGCATGAACAGTGGATCAGATGCAGGCGGAGTGTTCTGGAAGGGGCAAGTAGAAAGCAAACAGAACGCAGCACAGAAAAGTGGAGACGGCAAATATAAACGAGGCTAGCTGATGAGGAGGCCAGAGTGAGATCATCTAACACTCACCCAACCAGAATTCCAGAAAAGAAAGTGACAGAATTATATCTGAAGAGATAAAATCTCAGGATATTCATAACTATGTTTACATACCAAACTCAAGAATACCAACCGATCCAAAGCAAGAAATAGACAAATCAATCTAGACCCTGATACATCAAAGGCAAGCTGAGGAACAGTGAAGACAGAGATGTTGAAAGCAGAGAAGACAAATTAACTTCAAAGAAGGAAGGTTTAGACAGACCCTGCGTTCTCCACCACCCCAACTGTAAAATAAACGCCAACCTCAAATCCCACAGCAAGCAGAACCAGCTTTTAAGAATGAGGGGGAAGAAAAGATCAGAGAGCCAAGGAAGCCAACAGGAGGACATTCTCAAGGTGCAAGAAATCTGAACCCTGCTAAAGGTGTGATACGGAAGATTTAAAGACCTAAACAAGTGCAATAAACCTAAACAACACTGAATATATAAAATAATAATGCATTGAAAGGTGAAAATAAGTTTTCTGTACAGAACAATAGCCAACATACGATATGCAACAGGAAAATGCTAAAATTGCACCCTGGTAACACACTATACTACCAAATCAATTACTAGTGGATTAAGAAACATAAATGCGAAGAGCAAAATGATCAGACTTTAGGAAATAATTTGGAAAACTAGTTCTTTCATCTCATGATGAAATTTCATCTCAGGTTTCTTAAAACACAATGGAAAATTTTGATAGATCAAGAACTTCTGTCCATGAAAATTTCCACAAATGGACTAAAAATACAAATTGTGAAATAGATGCTATTTGTAAAACATCTAACCAAAGAAAACACCAGCATTTAGAAAAATAAAGGGCTATACATATAGAATCACTTTTTTAAAAAGCCAAAAATCCAATTTTAAAGAGGAAAAATGACTTATGCAAGAATTTATAAAACAGAAAGGGAAATTTGAAGAGACCAACCTTCAAATTTCTATAATCTTCATAGAAATAAAAATGTAAACCACAATGAGATACCACTACAAACTCTCCCTATTCACACACACTCACACACACACACACACACACACACACACACACACACACCTGATAGGATACAACAGCAATCCTTCTACTGTTGGTGGGAGTGTAAATCAGTCAAGTCTTTCGAACTACAGTTTGGCAATAGTGAATAATTTCACTCCTTGCTCTATATTCTGGAGAAATGCTTGCCAATGTGCACCAGGAGACCCACACTAGAATATCAACAGCAACGCTGTCCATTAGAGCCGCACCCTGGAAACACTGAAATGTCAACCAAAGTTGAGTGGACATCAGATTTGTGGCGCCTTCCCAGGAAGGCATTATATAGCACATGCTGAATGGGAAAATGAAGGCACTAGAGCTACACGTAACAACATCGATGAATTCCACAAACAAGGCATAAATGAATATATCAGGATCCTATCTACATAGAGTTCAAAACCAGGCAGAGTGACACTGCATCTTCCAGGATCTCTGAGGTCACCACAGAGCTGAAGTGGCTTCCATCAGCTGGCAAGAGCTGGTGGGTCATGTTCAGGAGTTTGTTAACCATCGGCAACTTGCAGTTTACCACGGTGAGGGTATTTACACCATGAAAATCCTACAAATCGGAGCTTTGGGCTCTTTCTCTGGAGAATACTTGTTAAACATTTACCAGCACGCTGCCGGGGGAGAAGCACGATGGCCTATTTCTATACTGGAGAGTGGTTAAGTCGGTGTTCACGATCCAGATAGACTTTAAACTCTCCTACATTTTTATGTTCTCTTCTACATATGCGATATCTTACAATAAAACAACAAAGGTCCACCGTTTCCCTTAATACTTTCAGACTGGTGGATTCTATGCCTCAGTCTTTGACATATTTGGAATGTATTTCAGTAATAAGAGTGAAATATGAGATCCGGCTTCATGGTTTTCAAAAATGAGTCAGTGGCCAAACCCAGACTCGGAACAAGACTGTCCAGTTGAAAGCCCATGTGTTTGCCTCCCTGGAAGCTGCTTCATGGATGTCACATGGCTTTGACACAGTTTCCCCTTGGTCTCTCTTCAGTGTCTTTTGCTCAAGAGACCCAGGGACGCAGGTTAATGGTATGAAGTCGCTTTTGCGGTGCCAGCAGTCCAAAGAAACCAGATTATTTTGTCAGTCACCTCGCAGAGTTGATTCCAAAATGATTCCCAGACCATTGATTCCTCTCAATTTACATGACTTTAACGCCCCCAAGAGTGGCGTGACAGTCCGGAGACTGGGGGTGTGCCTCTGAGTGGTCACATGCTCTCACAGTACCGAATCATCAGATCGTATTTTCTTAGAGCCTCATTTTTAAGATTTCTGGACAAACTTCTCAGAGTCAGAAATATTTTAGATTGCTATTACTTTTAGGTTTAACACGATTCATTAGAAACAAGTACAATATAAATATAAATCCCTTTATCTTAATGATAGTTTAGTTTCTCTTCAATGTCAGAATACACATTATATTTGTGACACCTGGATTTTTCTTCCTTGATTTTATGCCTGAATAGCTATGTTTTCACTGAAAGGTGTCTTTTGGGTATTGTAAAGTGCATCTTAGTAACAAAATAAAATTAAGACTGCTAATTAAAACCTTGGTATTTAATACCACTGACTGAGACACAATCTAATTTACAGCTTTGTAGTTCCCCTTGATGGAATGCAATCTTTCTTTGCTTTCTTCTAGGGAAAGACCATGCCATATTACACCGAGTTCTGATATTGTCACGCTCCTATCGTATTACAGAAGGCACTAATCCTTAGCCATTCACCCGGCTCCCTGTTCCTGACGTAATCCGCCTTCAGTCTTGGGCGGCTCTCTTCAGAGCTGGCCACTTCTGAGGATGCTGAGATCAGCCTCAGTGTACAAAATTATCTTGACTTTATGAAATAGGTGTCTTAGTTCCAGATGTTTCATAAGAGTTTCATTATTTTCACTCAAAAAATGCCCACTATGTGCTTGTAAATGTTGTTTGTGCTCATTGCTTCTCCTGCCAGGGCCGTCTACTGCAGTCACTGAGTGAGGAATCACTTGTGTGACTTTCAGAAAACGGAGTGGAGGTGGTGGGAGGAGAAATAGTAAAAAGAAAATAAGAGAATAAGAGTGGTTTTAGATAAACTTGATTTCATTAATTCATGCATACACTGGTGTTTTATCTATCCAATTGCCACATACTTCAAAATTAAGCATATTCTATAGTTAATCTTTTTTGTCATCATGAGAAAAATATTTATAGATGAGAAGACTTAGTTCTTTTCTTAGGATCAGGAATGAATATTTCTAATGAAGATAAGTTATTTTGGAAACCAAGTCAATGGAGATTTGAAGGGTTTATCAGCGGTTCTCAATCTGTTGGTCGCGACCCCTTTGGGGATCGAATGACCCTTTCACAGGGGTCGCCTAAATACATCCTGCATATCAGATATTTACATTACAATTCATAACAGTAGCAAAATTACAGTTATGAAGTAGCAACGAAAATAATTTTATGGTTGGGGGTCACCACAACATGAGGAACTGTATTAAAGGGTCACGGCATTAGGAAGGTTGGGAACGACTGGTTTAAATGGAAGAAGATGCCTACAAATGCAGCTTGAATTTTTTTAATAGATGTATACATTATTGCAAATATGCTCTATAACAATTTATATGGGAAATATTCCCAGGAAATGATGATCTACACTTGTTGGGCTAGGAGGTAGGAATGACTTGAGATCTTGAAAGACTAATGTGTAAACAAACTATGTCCCATACAACAAGGTGTGAAGAGATGTTCTGGCCAATCACTCATCAGTCTTTCTATGATGAAACACGTTTCAGAAAATGTGGGTAAAATAAGTTTTGTTGACTCTGTTTTTGTAAGACTTCTCCTCGTTCCACTGCAAAGACCCGATTCTGCAGACTGTTCCTTCCCCTGGGCCAGGACCAGGGGATTGCTCTGTGTGTGTGAACTATTAACCCCCAGCTGTACATTACAGGTATTTGTAATCTTGAAATCTATATGAATATCAAAGGACAATGCTGGGTTGAGCATAATCAGATAGATGTACTCAGCAGGCAGCTGGGAAGTGTGTCTGAGAATATGTAAGTCAGTGGGTTGAACTGTCAAAGAAAGAAGTATAGAGGTTGAAAACCCAAAAACACAACTATAAGCAAACGTTATGCCTGGCAGCCAGAGGAAAATCGAAGAAGTGGAAACAGTGGACTTAGAAGAACACACTGGTGTCTAGCGAGGAGGGGAGAAGGCGGGCCACCTCTGTCCTGGGCCGCGGCGGGTGAGGCAGGAATGCGTTGAGCTGAATGTCTTCAGCGTGGTCACGAGGACGCCAATCCTGACATCCAGGGAGCCTGTGGCTGATGCGGACAGAGAGGCGGGCAGGTGGTGGAGGAGCAAGTGTGCAGAGGCTAACCCTTCTTCAGTGAAACTATATTTTGATTATTGAGGCCAAAAGCGGTGCTTGGAAGGAGGGCCAGCTGTTCTTCTATGATAGAAGGAAGCTAGGACATGTAGGCTGACCTCTTTCTGTAAATTTTTAGCATAGACACTCATAAACATTTATTTTAAAGAATTTCTCATCTCTGATATTGAACCTGAGGCATCACATTTAACTGAAGGTTCTCTTTTCATCATGTACTCATTTTAGCAGAAGGATCCAACATGTACTTCTTAAGGTCTGAGAGGTATAGACTGGTTGATTACATCCTTGTCCTTATTGAGACTTCCGTCTAGAATGAAGTTCACAAGGAAATGATAATATTTCAGATAATTTAAAAATACAGAAGAATAAATGTGTTGTCTTTAGACAATCAGGGTTAACTCCCTGACCTATAAGTACTGTTTTTAGTATTCTGCTACTTTTCAGTTCTGTAAATAGAAATTAATTAATTTAGTATTGATATTTTATAGTTATCAATATTTTAATTTTTTTCCAAATAGAAATTAATACACAAGGCTTGAATTTCAAACCTCTTATAAGAGTTAGAAATGCATTTCTTTTAAATTAATCTATTTATATTAAAGCCCATAAACAGGGGGTTTACTGAGTTTTACTCAAATTTTTCCATGGGTGTGTTTAGATAATTGTCTGAGAATTGATGTTTTAAGTATTTTCATGGAATTATAGACTATTGTTGTAATAGCGAATACTTTATAAAGCATCTCTGCATCAACCACTAATTAGCTTCATTATAGCCTACAGTTAACTCCCGTGAATAACTTATGTAAATGATGAAACTCGAGTATTTTTTTCTGAATTTCCTGACAACGAGATTGGAGAGTAATAAATGCGGCACATTTCTGACAGCAGGTACACGTCTTTGCTGCATTTTAAGAAAAGAATAATCCAAATACAAGAATTTGTTTAGCTTGGAGGTTTTTCCTTTCCCCAAAGCTTTGCAAGTACAACTGAGCAAAGCGGCTAGAAAGAGCTTCCAGCTTGACTTGCATCTTAAGAACAAAGAGACAAATTAAAAATGTGACTATTGTCTTTACCTTCCCCAGACGGTGTGCAGAACCCTTCTATGATCTTTGCTTGTAATGAGGGTTAATAGCTGCCTTTGAGCTATTAATGGGAAATGTCACAGACAAGGGAGAGATTACTGCCTCTAATGAATTACAGGAAGACGAAAAGGAGAAAAAAAGAACAATAAGTAAAATCTGCACAAATAAAAAGAATTTAACTAGTTTCTAAAATTTAACCCCATAGGTGACGCTGAGATAAAATCTAATGATAGAAGTGCATTGTCTGCCAGTTCTCTGAGATGCCATCTGCCAGCAAGGACAGTTCCTTTTTTTTTTTTTTGGCATTGATGTGGAAAATCTCTTGACTTCAACTTATACAAGAACTAAAAGGAGCAATTTCATAGGCTCAAAGGCCAAGTCCAATCATTGGGTTTGTTGCAGATTCCGAGGAGAGAACCCCAAACACGCCAGCACACTGGCGGCCAATGATATAAAGAGCAATGCAATACTTTCAATGAGACTCATCTGTATATTGCCCAGATGTTTGGGAAATGTCACGTCTAAATCAGTGCTTTTCATAGTAATTGCACCATTGACTCTGCCTTTCTCAATGCTCACCTTTGGGTTAACTCGTTTTCAGAAAAGCCGACCCTGGGTGTTATCGCTCCTGCGTGCACCCTCTTTCCCTTGTTTTTTCACGGCTGAGGGCTGCCCTGCAGCTGGTCCTGTCTGCACCGCCGTCTGAGGACATGAACGATGGACAAGTGGGCGTCAGGGGGAGAGGTATGAGGCTGGTACAGAAGTGAGGGTGGCAAGCAGGCTTCTCATTCTAAGGGCACCCTCTGGGCATCGCGTTGCAAAGACGGCCATCCCAGCATCCGAGGAGCGAGCCGAGGCCGGGTTCCCACCGGGACAGGGGCTGATGTGTGGCTGAGGCTGGGTCGCTAACTGGCTCCTGAACGATGCAGAGCTAAGGAGCAGGTTCCGTCTCAGATCTGAAGCAGTGCGCCCAGCAGAGGTTCTTCTGTGATTTGGTTTATTAAACAAGAAGAAGAAAAGCATGGAGACTGTGCTCGGCACAACCGTTGTCCACATATAGACGCCAACTTTCACCACACACATGCAGCTACTCAAACAAGAACTGACTGGCGAGTTGATGGGTCTTGAAAACTGCGTCCCATTTTAACCATATATTTTGGTTTAGGAGTGAAAGAAACCTGATTTCTTGTCCACCGCCGTCTTCTCTCTCTCTCTCTAATTTTCAGACATGTAGAACATTCCCGAAATTTTTAGACAGTTAATGCTTATCCTGCGCTTAAGGAGAAAGACTTATTTTTCCTTTAACTGTGGATATTACAAACAGAGATCAGCGGCCTCTGCTGCGGAGCTGTCAGCGTTGACGCGTGCGGGGCTATTAACATTCTGGCGTAAGTGGCCGGCGCGCCCCTCGCATTCCTGTCCAAAGGCCACTAAGCCTCCCCGGGCGCTCTTTTCACTGCGATAATCCACCCGTGCTCGTGATTGGGCCGCGCCATTCAATGCGCCCCGCCCGTCTGCCAACCAGCCTGTGCGACCACTGCATCTCCTCTGCTTCAGGCAAGGCCAGGAGAGTCTCCAGCCAGGGATGTGCGTAGGGATGCCTCCAAGAGAAATTTGATTCCAGGGGAAAATACAACAAGATGGACTACCTGTTTTTTAAAAAATATTCTTATTGATTTCAGAGAGAGGAAGGGAGAATAGAGAGACAGAAACATCAATGATGAGAGAGAATCATTGATGGGCTGCCTCCTGCATACCCCCTACTGGGGATCGAGCCCACAACCCGGGCCTGTGCCCTTGACTAGACTCAAACCTGGAACCCTTCAGTTCACAGGCCGATGCTCTATTCATTGAGCCAAACCAGTTAGGGCTGGACTACTTTTTATTAATCAAATCAGACTCCTAGTAAATATCATGCTGGTTGGGTAGCAGAGCAGCTATTAGAAATACCAGAATGGCATCGTGTAACCACTCTGACAGCTCTACAAAGTCCCAGTAGATGCCCAAAGGCCATCCTCCGCCCTTTCCTGGCTCTGGGCCTCCTCTAAATCGCATGCTTGGTGCAGGTTTACCACAGGCCAACCTGGAGCCTGATTATTGGAGGAGTAACATGACCTTACACATCTGTAAGAAGACTATACGTCCATTCTTGCTCACCTTGTTCAGCTAATTTACAAGGTCTCACACATTCTCTCCCAAATGTCCTCAATCGTGACTCTGTCTTGGCTAGGAATCAAGAGAGAGTGTGTTTTCTTATTTTGAAAATATGCCCATTAGTTGAGATCAGTCTTATGAGATAATTGCTGATGTTTTTTTAATTAATTGGTTAATTATTTTCTTCAATAACAATTTGCTGTGTTCCTTTTCCATGATAGGCACTGTGCTGGACACGTGAGCTAGAACAGTGAACACCAATTCCTCCCTCCAGGATTTTCATTGCAGAGAGATGAACTAGAAATAGGTAAATATCGCATAGCACCTGAGGATGAGGGCTCTGAAGAATAGAAACTGTGAGAAGGGGAGCTGTGACAGAATAGATTGTGAATGTGAATGAAATAGGTTTCCAATCACACGCGCAAACTTAAGCCTCAGTGCTGCGCAGTGCTATTGGGATTCACCCATATTCTGTCAAACTCTTAGAGTCAGATTCATTACTTAGACACGAGGAATTTACTTGTGCTGCTGGGTGACTCAAATTTGATGTTTTTCTTCACTTTATATTCAGACTTACGTTTTTACTAATTATTTAAGCTCTGAGCCAAACTTTCCACTTTTTTATGTTTCTAACAGAGTCATGCAATCTCATTCAGGGAAGGTTTTTGAAAACAGATAAACAATTACCTGAGTTTCATTTAGATTTAGTTCTCTCTTGAGTCACCTTGATCCCTAAATCTCCCTCAATTCTCTTAATCTAGAATGCATTCCAACTCCCAGGAGGATGATAAGTAAACAGACAGACAAACAGAAGCAGGGAGAAGGGAGAAATGTGTTTCAAAGACTGTGACAATATTTTCTTAAATATTAGAATTCGAATGAAAAAATGCAACTCTTCATAAGCAGACATTTTATTTGGTACTGCCTTCACTGCAAGCAATTCTAATGAAATAGATTCCATTTTAAAATTACTTGTATTGTGACCAGAAAAGGCTGGTTTTGTGGACTCAGAGGAGCCAGACTAATTGTGACCCAGTTAGAACAGGATGGCTTTGCTTTTATTAAATGATGTCCAAGGTTAATGTCAGACAGCATTTGTCAACCTCGGGCCTCCTCGTGGCTGCGCTGGGAGTTGGATGCGTTCACAGGGTGTGAGTCCGGCCCTACCAATCCAGCGGACAGTGGAATAACCTCGATCGCTCTTTCAGAATCCAGTGACTGTTTTTAAAAGTGATTAATCTCTTTGACAAATCCCATCCCGCCCCCCGCCCCGTTTTTTGCAGGGTAAATGACTTTCCCTTGAGGAATGAATAATCTTCCAGCAATGCTCATACGTATTTCTGTCTGCAAACATTAGCCTTTTTAAAAAAATATATATATATTATTGATTTTTTTACAGGGAAGAAGGGAGAGTGGTAGAGAGTTAGAAACATCGATGAGAGAGAAACATTGATCAGCTGCCTCCTGCACACCCCCCACTGGGAATGCACCCGCAACCAAGGTACATGCCCTTGACTGGAATCGAACCTGGGACCCTTCAGTCTGCAGGCCGACGCTCTATCCACTGAGCCAAACCGGTTAGGGCAAACATTAGCCTTTTTAATAGAATGCTCACTTAAAGACTTTTATCCAACAGAAATAAAACCTCACTTTGTTGTCCTGTGTACCAACTTTTTAATTTATATTTCTTGAATTTTAAAAGTTAGAATGATTTATAGTCACTCACAATTTCAGTGGATTCTAATTTATACTAGAAACATTTATTTTATGGTCATTAAATAAGTTTCTAATAGTTAGTGAACTTTTTCAATCTATAAATCTATTTTTCTACTTCCAAATTCCCAGGAGTAAACTGCCACATAAGATGATTCTTTTTTTCTCGGGGAAACGAATCATATAAAAGAAGTTATCAGGCAGCACAAACCACATGTGGTGCTGCGATTCGGGAACAACATGGTTCTATGCAGCTCATGTGTTTCTGCTCTTTCCCACTGATAGTCCATTTCTAATCTTCGACAATTTATAAGCAGCCTCGCATGAAATCGATACATTTTCTATGATGAAGAAATATTTTCTTTTGTTCAGGAAAATAAAACCTAATAAAAATATACTCCAAATATCTAATTGAATCTCTGACAGTGCTTGTTCAATCATTTTCACCTGTAACCTCACATCAAACCAAAGTAAAATCAATCATATAATTAAGACAAACATCCTGGAAAACTAAGATGTGCTGATGCATTGATTTGAATAACATATGTACTGAGGACATTTTATTCTATGATGAAGAGTGTTTATTTTAATTATCTCCTATCTTTGGGGTAAATAAAATATATTGTGATATAGAAAGCGTTAATGTAGATGTTTTAACAAATTAAGATACAACATGTATTCATTCCTGGATCCAATAACCATCTATGGGATTGAGTTTTGTGCTGGGGTGTGGGCTAAAAATATATCAGAAGAATTTCCTACCTTTTCCTACTAACGTGAAAGACACGCAGTGAAATAAGTCATGTGGACATAACAGGATTGTTCAATAGTAGAAACATGTACAACATGGTACAAGAATTCAGTAAATGGGGCAACTTTGTGTATGGGTCAAGGAAGGTCTGACGGTGGCTTGCAAGATAACTAGAGCTCACCAGGCAAAGCTGCGTTAAAGGTGAGACAAGGGGGGAAATCAGGACCTAGCACAGTGAGCAAGGGTGACATACTCAGGGGCACAAAGTGGTTTCCTGTCTTTGGAGACAGTATCTTCCCTTTGGAGGGATCAGGCTTGGATTAGATCACGAAGGGTTTTTATTAATCTATTGACTCTAACATGATTGGTAGAGAATCCAAGTGGGATTCTTTATTACAATTGTCTTTTGTCCTTTGAAATCATAACAAAGCATGAAACAACTGCTGCAGAGATTCCCAGAATTCAGGTAGACAAGATAAATATGTAGCAATTACACTCAAAGGGCAAGAAAAGCCAGTGCATTTATGCTGCCTGCAACAAGCATTTGTAAGTAGGAACCTGGTACCCCTCAGTTTTTTCTTGTTTTCCTATGCTGCATTCAGTGTAGATAAAAGAGATGTATAATCATCTGAATCAACTAACTCAAGCTGCAAGAGCTTTGCCATCAGTCTTTGGGGTGCAGCACACAATGGGGTTCAAATGGATTCAGTAAATATTGATTGTGTTCCCTCTATGTGTGGGCAGCTAGGGCTACACAGGTGGATAAGATCCACTTCTTTCCCTTGAGGATTGAATGGTCTCCTAAAGTAGACAGAGCAGTAAGCAGACAATCAGAGACGCTGTGGTAATGATAAGGAAGGGACAGCACGTGCCGGATGCCGGGGGTACAGAATGGGGTCTTCCAGGAAGGTAAGCAGGACTTTTGGAGGAGACCGGGCTCAGCTTCCTCTAGAAGACTAAGTATCCGTTAGTAGAAACAGACCGTGCAAAAGCAGGCATTTCTGTGCTGTTTGCAGGAACACACAGAGTCTGAATCGGTTCCTGTCAAGTATGAAGTGAATGCCTGAGTCTAGAAAGTTGAAGCGATGGAGCTGGTGGGGACCAGTAAGAGCAAAGCCTTCATCCGTCTTTGGGAGCTCGGGGCTAGCACCCTGGGTAATGGAGGCATTAAGGGGCCTTCCGCAGGGCAGGGCATGCGCATCCTTGCATGCTGATTGATGTGGAGGGCAGAGCGCTCCTGCCCTGCAGGGGGACGGGGAGAAGATTCCAGGCTCCAGGAACAGTTCCCATCTCGGTCACTACTCATCACAGTCACCTGCCACCCACGCAGGTGCTGCAGAAACGGCTGCTGAATGAATGAATGCAGAGCAACCATTTGGTGGTCGTTGAGGGAGACAGCCTGAACCGGGCGGTGGTGGTGGGGAGTGAGGAACAGGGAAGGTGGGAACACAGGACATTTTCCTAGGAACTGAGATGACCCAAAATCGGTGATTGGGTCTGAGAGGGAGAAAGAAAAATGTAGAAGAATTTAGGGGTTGGGGAAAAAGAAAATTTTGGTCGTGTTAATTAAAAACAAAAATCTTTAATGGAACAGAAAAGTAGAACACGTATTCTTGCTTCTTTAAGGAGCATCTATATTCTTGCCTCTTATACATCCAGCGTTAGCAGGGCTCCAAAGGGGTTTTGCATGTTACCTTTATTGTGTGAATAAGCAAGGAGACTGTAAGGTCTCCATGGGAAGACACTACATCTAACATGCACCTCTTGAGTCTCCAACGTGCAGTGCACAGCACAGGATTTTATTAAGTATCTACCAACTGATTGGCATCGTGGTTCCAATTAAGGTCAGCATGTCAAGTAGTAAGATTCAAGGAAATAGAATTTCACTGTAAATGTGTGATGATATATTCATAGAATCCCACTAAAATACTATCTCCGCCCTAGCCGGTTTGGCTCAGTGGATAGAGCATTGGCCTGCGGACTGAAGAGCCTCAGGTTCGATTCTGGCCAAGGGCATGTACCTTGGTTGTGGACACATCCCCGGTAGGGAGTGCGCAGGAGGCAGCTGGTCGATGCTTCTCTCTCATTGATGTTTCTAACTCTCTATCCCTCTTCCTTCCTCTCTGTAAAAAATCAATAAAGTATATTTTTAAAAAATAAAATGAAATACTATCTCCACCACCCATCTTGTAGTTAGAATTCTCTTATTTTCCCCCCTTTTGGTATTGGGTAACTCAGCCTCATTGGCCAGAGCCGTGTGTAGATCACATTCATAATAACCTGGGGCCTACAGAAGTGAGCTAGTCCCCTCACCCTGCACTGATGTTGGTGCGCAGGCTTCAGTTTCAGGACCTTAATCAGCCCTTCCTGTTTGCTATGGAGTTCGTAGTTGCTGCTTCCCCTGTGGCTGGTCAGGCTCCGCTCTGCTCTGTCTTATTTCAGGATGATATTCTTTAATGTATCTGAAATGCATCTTACAAAGCCTGTTCATTTCCTAAGTACATGGATCACGTAAGGCAGGACTGATAGTACAGAAATAGCTTTTTTTTTTTAAATAAAAGGAGAACGAGGAGAAAATATGACTCAGTAAAAACAGGATTTCACATTCAGGACAAGCGACTTTAATTACTTGTGCATGGTGTGAAGGGGTTTCTGCATGTTGGTAAGAGGCATTTTAAATGTGGGAGAAATGCCCGGCCAATGTGGTTCAGTATTAAGCATCAACCTAGAACCAGGAGGTCATGGTTTGATTCCCAGTCAGGGCTCATGCCTGGGCTGCGGGCTCAATTGCTTATGGAGTGTGGAGGAGGCAACCGATCAATGATTCTCTCTCATCATTGATGTTTCTATCTCTCTCTCCCTCTCCTTCCTCTTAGAAATCAATAAAAAAATATATAAAATGAAAGTGGGAAAATGAACCAGGTTTATATCTATAAATCAGTATTTTAACAGTTTATACTTTGTATTGTCTTTGCCAGTAGAAACTAAGCATGTTCATGGACACTTAGAGAACTGGAAGAGCTCACACTGGCTTACCCCGCACCTGAACTTCATTGCTTTGCGGGTGAAGAATTTAATGAATCCTTGTTTTTGCTGGTTTCCACGTAAAAATTCTGATAGAAACAAACTCACCTTGAACGAGAAGCTTCTAGTATCACAAACTCAATAGTAAAGTGAGTTTCAGTGCCATAACAATATCTAATTCAATGTGTGTCACATGGGTGACTTACTTAAACCTACAATATCTTTTTTGTCAGTTCCATTGAATGGAAAAATGCATCTATATTTAAATTAGAGACTGCGATTAGTGACTGCTATATAATTAATGAATATATAATTTATTGCCCATTTACTTCCAAAGCAGCTTAAGTTAAAATTCAATGGTGAGAGTAGGAAGGATATAAGTCCTAAATATTTTTTGAATAAATGAATCAACAAATAAAAAAACACGATTTGATGTGGCCATGCATACTCTAAATATATACACAAAAATTTTTAGATTTCTATTTATTATAAAAGTTGAACATATTAAAACATACCTTCTAATTTTATAGATTTATATAACTACTAGAAGAATATTTTGATATGGTTTGTAGTTTTATTCAAAAGTCTGCTTGTGTCTAGAAAATTTTCTTTATTACTTGAAATGCACATTGCAGAGTAATTCTGACAATCCATAAACACTGCAAATAAGAAAATAACTATAACTTCATCCAACAAAGAAGCACTCATATGGGCCTCGACATCAGGTATGTGCTGTAGGTAGCAAGGCGGGGAGACCAGTGGATGAAGCGTGAGATGGATCTCTTCAGCCTGGGAGACTGTGTGGTCACAGGGCCACATATTTCTAATTGTGTAACTTGGCTCTGTGTTCAGGACAAGCCTACGTAGATGTCCCTGTCCTGAGCATTTTGATTTTTAAAAAATATCTGAGTCTCCTTTAAAAGCTTTCCGGCACAAGCCTTGAAGTAGTAAATCAGGTTTACCTGAGTCTGCATTATAGCCATCTAACCCATGAAAGTGATACTCTGTTTGTTTTGTGATATTTGATTCCCTGTTAAATACTTTAAAACGGAGGTTCCTGTCTGGCCCTGTGGTGTGAGGGTACTTAACATCGAAGAGGAGTCAGTTGTCGTGAATATATTTAAAGGGACTCAAAAGACTGCTTTCGAGTGGCATCCTGGTGAAGAGGAGTCAATTCATGGCCCATCTCTACAAGGTAAAAGTTGGCGATTATAATGTACCATGAGGCCCATATATTTCTCCTCCTTCTGTCTAGTGCAAGTGTGAGAGTGACTGAAATGGAGTCAGGAGGGGATGCTGGGAAAATAGGCTTACATACTATCTACTAGCTTTCCAGATGCCCTCCCCAGCGGGAGTAACTGCAATTGACATGCTCATTAAATCTCCTGGAATTCTTTCATTGGGCAGAATGCATTCATTCCAAACTATTCCTTCATATATATATTATAAAGATATATTTCTTCTTCCATGAAGAAATTATAGTATATGGAACACTGACATAGTGTAATAAATTCACCTGTGAATAGAAAATAAAATCTAAAACAAACTTAAAGAGAGCTACATGTATTTAAAAGATTTATAATTTCTTAGCCAGTGAAAACTTACCATACACTAAATGAAGACTGACCTCATACATGATAAAAATTTATCAAAAACTCTAATTAAAATTTAAATTTAAGTTTGTGACAAATCAGTACTTCCAACTATTTTGGTTTTGCACTTTGAATAAAGGTTTACATTTCTACATTTAATTTCCGCATATAGCTAATACGGGATAACTGTAATTATTCAGTAGGAATTTATTTATTGCCACCCAAATGGTCAGTCCTACTGTAGGTACTAGCTACATAGTGTTGAATGAGACATTTATTTATTCAAAACATACTTATGAAGCATCTATCATATGCTATAGCAGACCGGGAAATGGTAAAAATCTCAGCCCTAATGGTGTGTGTGTGTGTGTGTGCGCGTGCGTGCGTGTGTGTGTGTGTATGTGTGTGTGTGGTGGGAAGACAAGGTAAAAATGGACAAGATATTAAATTAAAACATAAGGTACTTAGATGGTCATCAGTGCTAATTTAGAAAGAAAAATAAAGTAGGGTATGGATGTAGGGAGTGAGTGATGGCTACAGTGATGGGGTTTGCACATTTTGATAAGGTTGTTGGGGTTTCCTGGAGAACGTGACATCTGAAGAAAGGGCTGCGAACAGATGTGAAAAGGGAGGGAGCCGTGGAGATACATGAAAGAGGTATATTCAGGAAGAGGGAAGAGCAAGAGCAAAAGCGCCCCAAACAGGTATCAGCATGGTGCCAATATGACAAAGGAGAATGAGTGTTGCCCAATATCTTAGGGCACAGTCAGAGAAGGATGAGGGTACACGGTGCCATTATATGGACTTAGCTTTTACTCAGAGGGAAATAGGTAGCCTTTGAAAGGCTTTGAGTGGTAATGGATAGGATGTGAGTTTTATTGTAATGGATCGTTCTGGCTACGGGGTCAAGAATAGATCGAAAAGAGCATGGTGAAAGCGGGTAGTCTATTTAGCAGGCTACTTCAATAATTCATGGAGAGATATTGGTGAAATAGCCCAGAGGAGAGAGAAGAGGTTGGGTTTGAGATATATTTGGAAGGTAAAACATCAACTGAACTTGATGGCCATTTGGCTGTGGGATTTCATGGCAACAGAGGAGAGGAGGGTGATTCAAAGATCTTGGCCTAAGAAACTAAAATGCATACGTTTATCCTTTTGTGAAATGAGATGATTACGAGAGGGACATTTCAGGATAAAGATCATGAGCTCAGCGTTGGCGTGTTCATTTTGAGAGGATGTAGATGGTTATAACGATGGAATTCAGAGAGGGAGTCTGGGCTAGAGAATAAGTTTTCTTATCATAAGAATGACACTTAACGCCATGTTTGGATGAGGTCACAAACATGACAGTAGATAAAAAAGAGAAGAGGTTGACTCACTGCTTCATGGGGAATGCCAACATTAAGAGGTTGGGCGACGAGAAGGGACCAGCACTTGGGAACTGACAAGGGTCATCGCAAGGAAGTATAAGGAATACCAGGTGAGCCGTGTGTTCTCCTAGAAGTCGGGAAAGGACTCCTTTGAGGATGAGGGACTAAGGACCTGTGTTGAATGTTGCTGATGGAAATCAAGTGACTTGAACACTGAAAATGAATCGTTGGGTTTTTAAATGTGGGGATCATTGGTGACCTTGATAAAAGCATGCATCATGTGGGAAAAGGTCCAATTAAAATACATTCAAGAGAAAATGAAAGGGAGAAAGAGATCATAAAGACAGTAAGTTTGAAACATCTTTCAAGGAGTTTTGTTTTTTGTTTTTCACAAAGTGAGAGAAAAGAATCAAGAGAAAGTTGTTTTTTTTTCAAGATTGAAAAAAAATGGATTACGTGTAAACTGATGAGAGATTCAGTAGACGTAGAAAATGTGAGACACAATACCTTCTACTGTTTAGGATCTGAGCGATAATAATCTAGCAGCTCAATAACTGAGCACAAAATCAGGTGCTATGATAAAATAAAACAAGATGCTGTGAGACCTCAAGTGAAGGGATAAGAAGAGATCATTTGTACTGAGATGTATGTGACCACAAGGAACCACTCTACAATAATAAAACGATAATATGGACATCCTTCCTTACAAAGCTGGGGCCGGGGGAAGCCCGCCCAGGTCCCGGGTGCCTGCAGGCAGCCCAGAGGAGGGAAGCACAGGTCCTGGGTGCTGGAGGGAAGCCGGTGCCGACAGCTGGGGGAAGGAAGGCCTGCTCTTGCGTGAATTTTCGTGCATTGGGCCTCTAGTTGTATAGTGAGAATCCAGGATGGGACTATGCCAGACAAAGTGGCCAGCTGAGTGTGAAGACCCTAAGGCAGGGATCAGTTCAGTTTTCCACACACAAAATGAAACATTTTGGTAGCTAGGGGAAGGAAATTGCATGTTACCTGAGGAGCAATGAGAAGGGTGGAAAGTCATGTTGATCACTACGTGGAGACTGGACTTAGGAAAAAGACATGGGAGGAAGCATAAATAGTTGGAAGTGGATTTCAATAGCTCAGAATGGCCATGGGGAAGTTGGTTGGGGACAGCATTTTAATTTTATTTAAATACGAGCATTTAAATGAGCATTTTAAAGTACTCTTCCCAACAACCTTCTATGATAACAATAACTGGCATTTATTGAACACTCACTGTTTTCTGAATACTGTGGTAAGCATTTTATAAGCAATATTTTATTTATCTTTACATCAACCCCAGGTGATGCAGTTATTCTCATTTTACAGGTAAACTTGCTCAGAGGCACACCATTGGCACAGGTCGGGGCTGCGTCTCCTGCCTGGTCTGCTCACTCTGGAGTGGTCCTGTTCCATCTCCCGCCCGCGGCCTCACAACCACGTGCCTTTCAGACCTCACAGAAATGCTCTCCATCACTCCCAGTCTGTCCTTCAAACTTGTTATAAATCAAAGGGAGGAGAAGTCCTGCCTTCCCTACTAGGGACTTGAAGATCCTAACAAACACCTCTAAGAGTTCTTTCTAAGTGGTTAAACGATTGTAAAACTTCTGAGCAATGCAAAAGACTTTCATAAACACCCAAATCTGTGGCTTTGTTTTCTGGTTTAATACAGTGGCTAGAAGAAGGGCAATTCTTTCTTGTTAAGTCTGAGACTGCTGGTTGGCACAATGGTGAAGAGTCCATAGGCTGAGCTGGACTGCCTTACGTTGAAGTTCTGCTCTGCCAGTTGTGTTATGTTGGGTGAGTGACCTCAGCTTCCTCATCCGTACAATGGGATTATAGTAGTACTGACTTCATGGAGTTGTTATGGGAATTCAATAAACAAACACTTATACAGTACTTAGTGCTTAGTAAGAGCTCTGTAGTTACCAGCCACATCCTTTCGAAGCATTGCACCATGACCTATTGTTACCTGGTAGCTTTGGGTGAAACAGTGGTTCTGTGTCTGTTCAGAAATTCTAAGCAGCATAGACACAGGTTTAAGAAGCAGGGCTATGGATTGTTTCAAGTACTTGCTAACGTGTCCAGAGGCCAGTGAGGCTCACCATACAAAGTTAATTATTTTTTAACGGAATGAGATTGTCAAATTCAGTTAGTCCAGACCTTTCCCCTCATGAGTGTAACCTCTCTGGGGCAGGTAGAGAAAGGCACAGTGGGTCAGGACTGGAACTCGGGGCTTCAGACATCCAGTCCAGTTTCCAGGAACCATGGCGGTATTTTCAGCAGGATGACCTGGCCTCCCCCTGAGGACCCTGCCACCAGCTTATTCCTAGTCACACAAGGATGTGCCATTCCGTAAAGCTGCCTTCGCTGCCACGGCCTCGGATCAGGGTTTATGTTTACATCTGAAGGGAAGCAAATTGTATTTGGGGACCAGGATAATGAGAGAACTCAGCAAGAGTATGTGAGCATGCTAATTTTTTTTTACCTGATACTCCCTGTCTCTGGTGGCCTCACACTTACACAGGCCAATTTCAAGCCTCTGAAATACAGTATGAAAAAGTGTAAGTGTTCTCAGAGACACGTGGTACTTGATGGTATCCTATATAATAAAAGGCTAATATGCAAATTGACCTGATGGTGAATGACCAGTTGTAATGATGTGCACTGACCACCAGGGCGCAGACGCTCAATGCAGGAGCTGTCCCCTGGTGGTCAGTACACTCCCACAGGGGGAGTGCCACTTAGTCAGAAGCCAGGCTCACGGCTGGCAAGCGCAGCGGTGGTGGCAGGAACCTCTCCCGCCTCCGCGAAAGTGCTAAGGATATCCAACTGGCGGCTTAGGCCCACTCCCCAAGGGACATTTCCTAAGGGCTCCCAGACTATGAGAGGGTGCAGGCCAGGATGAGGGACCCCCCCGCCAATACACACACACACACACACACACACACACACACACACACACACACAAGTGCATGAGTTTTCATGCACCGGGCCTCTAGTTAGTCAATAAGAACTGTCCATTGACCTTGAATTCCCTTATTCCAATCATGACCCCCTGTGGTGGGTCATGGGACGCTAAAGCATCTGATGGAGAAAACAGCTCTACCTCTATAGTGAATAATAAACTTGGATTCATGGCTCCAAGAGACACTATGGTCTGAAAATAAAATAACTTAAACATGTTTAGGTACATGTATGCCTGATAGGCCTGTGCACAATTATTAGGAAAAGAAATGAAGTTGGTTCTTGGAGACATATAGGAGCATTAACATTGATTATAAGACTAAACCCCTTTGGCAGTTAAATTACAGGAGCCACCATGCAATGCTGACTGGGAGCCGGACAACGTGTGAAGGGCTTTATCAGTACCTTTATGACATCCAATCCCTCCAATAAGCGTGTGTGGGAAGTGTGATGAGCTGTTTGGCACTCACAGCACTCGGTGAATAACTGGGCCTGAGTTAGAAAACAGCAGCTCAGCGAGATGTCTGCCAGGGGGACGACCCGCCTTCCTCACTCACGGTGTCTGACCCAGGAGGCCAGCTCTTCGTCCTTACTGTGTGCTGTCCCAGCCTCCTGTTAGGGTCACAGCACTGGATGGTGCATGGCTTGACCTCACTGTGTTCGATTTTTAGGTTCATACACGTTTCTAAAGGAATAAGCCCGAATACCCAGACAGCTCAGAAATTTTTGAAGTCACATCTTATTTTGTGTGCTGTATTACAGAGTGGAGATTAAATTTAAAAATTAGGTTCCAACATGAAAGTGCAGAAGCATTTACCAGGATGCTTTCTATATTACATTATTCCTTCTGGTGCTTGTAGCTATGGGTGGTTGAGGTATACCTGAAGCCCCTTAAATAGATAATAATTTGCTAATATATGTCTAACACCGAATATTTAGGGAGCAATAAAAGATTAGAAAGTTACCGAAAGCCACTTTAGGGATCAGATTGTTAGCGCAGAGCTGAGTCCAATACACTGATTTGTGATGTGAATATTGAGCAAAATCTAAAATACTCTTATATCATTTGAGATAATTAGCCTCATTATTTGTCTTAATTTAACCACTGACATCCAAACAAGTATTGAGTAGGATTTCCAGATACATTTCATTTAATCTTTATTCCCTTTATCTACAGAAGAGAATATTATATTTCTCAAAAGAAATACAATTTTCCTCTAATGGTATTACTTATACATTCTATTTGTAAAATATATTTTTATTGATTTCAGGGAGGAAGGAAGCGAGCGAGCGAGAGAGAGAGAGAAACATCAATGATGAGAGAGAATCATGGGTCGGCTGCCTCCTGCACACCCCACAGTGGGGACTGAGCCACAACCCAGGCATGTTCCCTGACCAGGAATCAAACCGTGACCTCCTGGATCATAGGTCGATGCTCAACCACTGATCCACGCCGGCCGGGCTATAAATTCTCTTTTTGAATAGCGATATTATAAAAGGTCTCGTGATTATCGATGTACGGGTTGTACAGTTCACACACAACAGTTTCTGTGATGAAACATGCACTGGGAGTCAGTTAATTACATGCTGAATGAGCACAGTGCTGATGTGGCCCTGCTTCCGGGGGTAAGTCATCCAGCAAGGAGTTAGGTCATTCACATGCTGCGAAGAGTTGTTTCTCATCATGTTTTAATGATTTACCACTTAGTTCTAACCCTGTGACCAAAAACACACCCCATTCTATATAATAAAAGGCTAATATGCAAATTGACCAAACAGCGGCATGACCGGTCGCTATGATGCGCACTGACCACCAGGGGGCAGACACTCAAACACAGGAGCTTCCCCTGGTGGTCAGTGCTCTCCCACAGGGGGAGCGCCACTCAGCCAGAAGCTGGGCTCATGGCTGGTGAGCACAGCAGCGGTGGCAGGAGCTTCTACCACCTCAGCGGCAGTGCTAAGGACCCCTCGGGGGATGTCCGCCTGCTGCCTGCCGTAAGCCGGCAGGCGGACATGCCCTGAGGGGTCTTGGACTGTGAGAGGGCACAGGCCGGGCTGAGGAACCCTCCCTCTCCAGTACACGAATGTCGTGCACCGGGCCTCTAGTTGTTTAATATTTCACTTTATCTTAGTTTCTAATACCATAAAATACTCTCTAAGAACATAAGTAGACACTTATTTAGGGAAACACTACATGGTGGCATTTGAGGACAACACTAGATATTGTTTTCCATGACCACTCTGTGCAAGACAGGTTCTGCCACACGGGAAGCCTAAGATAGCATGAAAAAACAACCTGTAATTTATCATGAACATAGTGCAACTATGTGTATGTGATTGCAGACCTTGGCAATTCCTAGAGGAATGCACATATCCATGTATTCAGTCTTATTATGCTCAATTAAGATGGTAATTAAGTCATAATTAATATGAATGACATTTATGTGTGCCAGAATGGCCCTTATGTGAAAAAATAAAATCAGGGAGAATGTTTTAAAATATAAACATACTCAATTATTAGGTAATTTAGTTAATTGAAATTTAATTACTTTAAAGTTTGTATGTATGAAGTTTGGGTATTAAGAGATGCTGTTCTGAGAATAGAGAGCATAGAAATAAACCACACCTCTATGGTCAATTACTGTTTCACAAGGGAGGCAGGAACATACAATGGGGTAAAGACAGTCTTGGACAGATACATGCAAAATAATTAAACTACCCCCAACACAAGAATAAATTCAAAATGGATTAAAGACTTAAAAGTAAGCTGGGAAATGATAAAAATCCTAGAAGAAAACATAGGCAGTAAAATCTCAGACATTTGTCTTAGCACTATTTTTTTCTATGTGTCTCCTTAGGCAAGGGAAACAAAGGAAAAATAAGCAAATGGGACTACATCAAACTAAAAAGCTTCTACACAGCAAAAGAAACCATGAACAAAATGAAAAGAGAACCCACTGAATGGGAGAGCATATTTACCAATGACACATCTGATAAGGGGTTAACTTCCAAAATACACAAAGAATTCATACAACTCAATGCCAAGAACACAAACAACCCAGTTAAAAAATGGACTAAGAACCTGCATAGACACTTCTCCCAAGAGGACATACAGAAGTCAATAGGCATATGGAAAGGTGCTCAACATCACCAATCATCAGAGAGATGCAAATTCCAATTAAATGTCACCTCACACCTGTCAGAATGGCTATCATCAATAAATCAACAAATAGCAAGTGCTGGCCAGGATGTGGAGAAAAGGGAACCCTCCTGCACTGCTGGTGGGAATGCAGACTGGTGCAGCCACTGTGGAAAGCAGTATGGAGTTTCCTCAAAAAATTAAAAATGGAACTGCCATTTGCCCCAGCGATCCCACTTCAAGGAATATATCCTAAGAAACCCGAAACACCATCAGAAATAACTTATGCACCCCTATGTTCATTGCAGCATTATTTAAAAATAGCCTATATTTGGAAACAGCCCAAGTGCCCATTAATAGATGAGTGGATAAAAAAGCTGTGGGACATTTACACAATGGAATACTATGCAGCAGTAAAAAAAGAAGGATCTCTTACCCTTTGAGACAGCATGGAGGGACTTGGAGAGGATCATGCTAAGTGAATAAACCAGCCAGAGAAAGACAAATACCATATGATCTCACTTATATGTGGAATCTAATGAACACAATAAACTGATAAACAAAATAAAAACAGAGGCATGGATGTATGGAGCAGATTGATAGCTGCCAGAGGGGAGGAGGGAGGGCCACTGGATGGAAGAAGGTGAAGAGATCAAACAAAAAAAGTGTCTATATATCACATAGACATGGACAACAGTGTGGAGATAGCCAGAGGAAAGAGGAGTTGGGGCAGGTAGAGGTGGGGAGAGCGGGGGAGGGGAATGGGGATGAAAAGAGACTTTGCTTGGAGTGATGGGCACATGCTGCAGTGTGTAGACGGTGATTTGTTGAGTTGTACACTTGAAACCTGCATGGTTTTGTGAACCAGTGTTACCCCAATACATTAAAAAAGAGATGCTTCTCTGAATTACCAAGTTGCCTTAATACACCAACTACAAAGTTAACAGCTCATGCAGAAAGTCTGTAATGTCAAAATTATACATCAGTGCAGATCGTTTTATTTTACAGTAGAAATAAAATTGCAGGACAAAATATAGCACTTGTGGAGAGAAACTACGATTTTAAAAGCATGTAGACATTCTATGAAAAAACTCAAAACAAAGACTGACTTTGAACAGATTCCATGGTGCTTAAATATTTGCAATATTAAAATATTTGCCTATACTTGGAAATGAAGACATGGAGAAAAATTATTTGGTTTAGGACTTTCTTAAAATATATAGTAAGTATGAAATAAAATTTAGTATTTCTATGAGATATTTAAATATTCCAACTGTGCTGAAGACCGTTGGTAAAAAAAATAAAAACTCTCCACGTTCCTATATCAATTCCCAAAGCTACTGTTATAATAGGTTCTCCACTTTTCATATGCTCACATACACGCTGCTTAAAATATTATTACACATTGGATTATGTAAAAGATTACAATGCATACTCTTCTCAGTTCAAGGGAAAATACGTATTCACATCTGCCTGTATCATTGAGTCTGTATGCTAATCATTTATGTAGTATTTTTATTTATACATTTATTTGCTTAAATATTCCAAGTTGTGATAGTAGGATCCCCAACTAATATCTCTGTCCACAGAAGAATACCTATGCTAAAATCAGAAACTTCAAAGGCAAATAACTGCTTATTGCTGGGAAAATGATTTTGGATGAAAAGCTTGTGTGACTATGCACATTTCTTAGGCACAATCCTAGGCCCTTCAGAGTTACCCATCATCGATACAGGCTGCCCTGAAACACTGGGAGAACTGACACTTAAAACAGAGAGATTTCTGTCAAGTTCTAATAAGAGATGCGCCAACCTTGACTTTGTCCTTCAGGGGAATTATCTGTAAGCTCTAGTGTATACCTCCGCAGTCTATGTTTAAAACATGGACCGTGATTTGTGTGTATTGTGTAGTGTCTAAAAGCTTCCTGGCTTCGGGCCCAGCTTTCCAACCAATTCTTTCCAGCGTAGTAATTATTAGGTTTTATGATTTATTTTGCTCTTACCCTCTACTGCTCCTGGCTGTGCATCCAATTCACGTCAGAGTGGCGATGCATAAACTTCGGAAGATTTGTAGACTTTAATGGGACCCAAATGCGATCAGAAACTTACCTAAAACTTACACTAACATGTATGAAGATTGTGTACCTAATGTCACGTAACGGTCAGGGGGAAGTGTCATCAGCAATTGATGTGGGGAGAAATGAGAATTTCCCCTTACCTTTGGAAGACGGGCAAAACACTACTGCATTGAAATAGATACATTTACAAAGCTCTAAAGGATTCTTTATTTTATTTCACTGACAATTCATTGCTTTATCAAAATACACTCTAATTACATGAATATTTTATGACTCATATTTACAAAATGACCAGGTTTCACAAAATACTTCCTAAATTTGACTGAAAGTACTAATTGCTATCTACATATATGTAAAAGGCTAATATGCTAAGTGTCTGTCTGACTGGTAGCTATGATGTGCACTGACCACCAGGGGGCAGACACTCAGCATAGGAGCTGCCACGCTTCAGGGACTTGGCGGCAGCAGCAGTTCTCAGGTGACGCACCCCAAAACCAGAGAGGAGGGAGCCCTATTCCTTGCAGGGCCACACAATTCCACCTTCGGCCATGGGTTATGTAGTTGCTGGGGCACTGTTGGTCCTGAATCTGGTTTATTGCACACTTGCAATTGTGTTCCACACCCTGTACGACAGCAACTTTGCAGTGTCCTCTCGCACTCTGGGACCCCTTGGAGGATGTCAGAGAGTCAGTTTTGGCCCGATCCCCACAGGCCAGGCTGAGGGACCCCAACTGCTGGAGGGACTCCGCTCATTCCGCAGATGCCCTTCGAGCCACAGCACCACCCCAGGTGTGGCCCGCCAGGGAAGGACCATGGGAAGTTGGCTCCAGGGCGTATCCAGCTCATCTCACCCAGTCCCACCCTGCCAGCCCCCTTCGAATTAATTTCCTTTCAATGTGCATGAATTCGTGCACTGGGTCACTTGTAGAGCAATAAAAGGTGGAAGGTTTTAGATGTCTGCCTGACAGTGAACCATCCTATATAATAAAAGGCTAAATGTGAAAGCTCTGGAGAAAACCAAGATGGCGGCATAGGTTAACGCCGGAGATTGTTGCCTCGAACAACCACTTCAAAAAACAACTAAAAGACGGAACGGACATCATCCAGAACCACAGGAAGGCTGGCTGAGTGGAAATTCTACAACTAGGAGGAAAGAGAATATCATACCCAGACTCAGAGGAGGCGCAGTGCT
Organism: Myotis daubentonii; assembly: GCF_963259705.1. Taxonomy (NCBI): domain Eukaryota; kingdom Metazoa; phylum Chordata; class Mammalia; order Chiroptera; family Vespertilionidae; genus Myotis; species Myotis daubentonii. The sequence goes on from NC_081843.1 coordinate 113,983,785, forward strand.
GAAGTGAAATACTAAGGTGCTGAGTGCGCGCGGAGCGGGCTGGCGGCGGAGGGCACGGTTGTTGTTTTCAATCCGGAGGGAGTTTCAGACTCTGAGCTCCAGATCCAGGCGAGTCTCTAGGGACCCAGACTCAAACGGGAGAAGCGGGACTGTCTGGCTACGGTCGGAAATCGAAGGCAGCTTTCTCTCCGAGGTTTGCAGCGGTTTCTGGGACTCTGTGAGGCAGAGCCCCTAGGGACGGAACTGAGAGCAGCCATAGCTGCTTGCTCCGCCCACCCTGTAGATCCCCAGGGACCCGCCCCGCCCAAGCCCTGCACAGAGCCATTTGCCAGATAGCCTCAAGCAAACGCTAGATTAGCACCGCCCTAGAGATCCAGCACAGAAGCTCTCCCACTGCAGACACAGCGGACTCTCATAGCCAGTTAGCCTGGAGGTCAAATCACCCCCGGTATTGCCGACAACAATCAAGGCTTAACTACAACAAGACTGTGCACAAAGACCACTAGGGGGTGCATCAAGAAAAGATAAAAAAATGCGGAGACAAAGAAACAGGATGCAAATGTCAGAAATGGAAGATATAGAGCTCAAAACCACACTTTTAAGGTCTCTCAAGAACTGTCTAGAAGCCGCCGATAAATGTAGTGAGATCCTCAAGAAATCTGAGACCCTTGATGTTGTGATAAAGAACCAACTAGAAATTAAGCATACACTGACTGAAATAAAGAATATTATACAGACACCCAACAGCAGACCAGAGGAGCGCAAGAATCAAGTCAAAGATTTGAAATGCGAAGAAGCAAAAAACACCCAACTGGAAAAGCAAAATGAAAAAAGAAAAAGAGGAACAAATGTAATAATCTGAATAATAAAGATTTAATTATAAATAAATAAATAAATAAATAAATAAATAAAAAGCTCAAAAAAAAAAAAAAAAAGGCTAAATGTAAATAGACCGAACAGCAGAACAACAGGAAGACTGAACAACTGAACAACTGGTCGCTATGACGCGCGCTGACCACCAGGGGGCGTGAGTGGAACATGGCAAATGTTGGTCGCAGTGGGATGGTGGAGCAGGTGAGCGGGGGCACCAGATGAAGGCAGGACACCGGTCACTGTCATTGGGGCGAGCCTCTGGTGATTACTGAAAATTCTTAGCTCCTGCGCGCCACAGATCCATCTGGCACTCGCACCCATTGCCGGTGCTGGAGCCACCCCTCACACCCACTACCAGTGCCAGCCCTACTCGCACCACAGCCAGCACCAGAGCCACTGCTCACAACCGCTGCCGACACCTGGTGACGGTTCCAATAACTCGGTGTCGTCAGCAGGTGTCAGTGGCAGCTGCCAGCCCCGATCACACCTGCTGCTGGCGCCGACCCCAATCGTTCTGCGCCATCAGTGGGTGCAAGTGGGGCCGGCACCGTCAGCTCATGGGAGCGGCAGCAGCGGGAGCGGGGCTGCAGGCAAAGAGGGGACTGGGGGCTGTGGAAGGAGGGGCCAGGCAGAAGCAAGTAGGATGGGCCGAGACCCACCCCTGTGCTCACTGCAGCCTCATGGCTCACAGTTCCTTTCAAGGTGCACAAATTTGTGCACTGGGCCCCTAGTCATGTATATGAGTGTTATGCTTTTCAAGACTTTGAATACAAGATAATCACATATATTGCTGCTCCCTGGCTTTTAAATGGGAACTTTTACCTCCTATGAACCATCTAGAAGTGAAGAGGCCCCAGTGTGGCCTTATAAAGGAAATCAAGTGAGATTCTCTTTTAAAAAATGTACTGATGAGAGAGAGAGAAACATGGATGTGTTTTTCTACGTATTTACACATTCATCGGTTGATTCTTGTTTGTGCCCTGACCGGGGATTGAACCAGCAACCTTGGCATTTGGAGTCAATGTTCTAACCACTGAGATACCTGACCAGGGCAAAAGACCCCTTGAGCGATGGGCGAAACACTGAATCTAAGCAAGATTAAAGTCTCCAGAGGATCTGTTACATGGCTCCTGTTGTCCATGATCTGAAGTCGACTGTGAGACGCTATAAGGTGATCTCAACACTGACCAGGCGTTCTGAGAGCATGTGTTTCAAGGAAATTTGGTCCTTGGAGAAAAGTCACTTTTCCTCCATTGGTTCCATTCGGGTCTCTGCAGTTCCTGTCAGTGGTTCGGATGCTAGGACCTTATGCCTTAGTGGAGCACTACCTCTGCTAATCACAGCACGCGCCAAGTCAACACATCCCAGGCAAAAATGCACACTTCCTGATTGAAAAACACGTTTAGCTTTGGCCCGAAAGGGCCCTATCGGTGAAGTATGGGTTGACATAGTGAACACAATGTTGTGAACGAAATAGACTGAACAAATACCATTACTTAACAACCTGTAATGGTATTTGAAACCACAGCCTAGTACGACTGGTTTACTCTCCTAGGCACGCGGCCGTGGGAGCGGACTGCAGAGTGGGTCTGGAGGCCCCACTGCTTGGCTGTGGGAATGATCCTGGAATCGGGAAGTTTCAATAGTGATTAGAATAAAACTAATAACCTTCTCAGAATCGGTTGCTTCTGGTAAATGCTCTTCTAGGGTGGGTCCCGATAATAATGCCCTCCAGAACTTTTTAAATACAGTCACCCAACCTTTTAAATACAGTAACTTAACCTTTTAAATAAATACAGTAACTTTTTTTCTACAGTGTCAACTAGATATGGTTTATTTCACTGAACCTAAATTTCTTAAGCATTGACGAGGGCATATTTTCACACTGAAGAGAAAAAAAAATCCTCCTCCATTATCTTCAGGGAACTCATAAAATAGTCAATGTTTCCATTCTGAACTCAGGAGGATCCTAGCTGTAGGACCACATGGGACCTTGAGACTGTGGAATCGCGCAGAACCTGAGGATGCATTTTGACTTTTAGTCCTGCAGGGCCCAGGGCTGAGAGGAACATTGTATGCTTTTCCTTTGTCCTCTCCCCTCCCAGTTGAGTGAAGTGGCATGCACAGATTATATTAAAGACGAGAGGCCCGGTGCACGAATTCGTGCACATTGAAAGGAAATTAATTAGAAGAAATATTTTAATACAGCTATTTGCCCTTTCTCTATAATAGAAGTGTCAACTAAATTCACGATCGATAATGACAGATCAATACACATGCATGCAATTGGTGCCAGAGGGAGCTTTATATGTATCGCACATGCGTGAGTCAACTTAGCCTTTTATAGATATAGAATAAACTTGCTTAATTTGACCTGCTTTGTGATTTAGCTAAACTTTTTCCAGCCCAGTGAAGCACCCCAACTTCTCTTTCAGGTAACTGTCAGGAACACAGCAGTAAATATCAACATAAAGCAGATTATTATTGTAGATCACACAGGGAGAACAAAGGGTAAAATATTTAACTGCAGCAGTGTTTGACTATATTCTGTGCAGTGAGAAAACCTGAAGTCATTTTCAAGGTCCACCATTTCTTCCTTCTTTTCAGTTGGGTTAAGTTTCTAAATCTCCATTTTCTGGCTAATGAAAAGAAAGTAGGATTCCACCGAGTCTCCTATCTACCTACTCCAGGACTTCTGTGAGGATCAAATGAGATGAGGCACGGGAAAACACTTCACAGACATTTGGTTAAAGTGTAAAATGTTTCCACCTGGCTGTATAGCAAGTCATGTCCCTGGGCTGAAGAAACTCCAAGGGAGAAGAAGCTGGGCGTTGCTACGTGACGTCATTACCCAGCACCCACAGCCACCGTTTCCAGGTTTGGCTGGGCTGTGGGCTGCATTTTGTGCCATGGGGTCAGCTGCGATTTGGTGGGGTGTCACTCTGGGGTGGTGGTAGGGCCTGTGTCCCACTTGGGGGAAGCCGAGTGTTGCTTTGTGGGTGCTAGGTCTGTGGTGCCATTTCTCTGTAAATTGCCAGTGTGTTTCACAGCAGCTCCTGCATTGAGTGTCTGCCCCCTAGTGCGCATCATAGTGACTGGTCAGATGAACACTTAGCATATTAGTCTTTTATATATATAGATGACTTGACTTTGGGTGTTGGGCACACAATGCAGTATACATATCATGTATCATAGAAATATACACTTGAAACCTATGTAATCTGATTAACCAAAGTCACCCCAATAGATTTAATAAAAATAACAAATAAATAAATACATATATTTCCTTGAAAACAACTATTCCAATTAAATAAAATTATAGAACAAAAGACTATGGCTTGATTTTCTGAAACTTGCCTACAAAAATGTTTTTGGCAAGGGATGACTTGCAGTTCCTCATGGTCACCCTCCACTCTGCCCATGGCAAGGGGGTCCCAGAAACACCTGTCATAACCGTAATTTTAAAAAACTCTAAGGACAATAACCTAACCTGTACCTTCCTTTCACTACCCTACTCTTGCCTCACTTTTTACCTAATGTCCTTTTTTTGACCCATGGTCTCAGCTATAATATCATATCCCTTTTATTAATCCTCACTCGAGGATATTTTTCCATCGATTTTTAGAGAGAGTGGAAGAGAAAGGGAAAGGCAGAGAGAAATATCAACATGAGAGAAACACACCGATTGGTTGCCTCCTGCACAAACCCCAACCAGGGTCTGGTCCGGGGAGGAGTCTGCAACCAAAGTCCATGCCCTTGACCGGAATCTAACCAAGGACGCTTTGGTCCACAGGCCAGTGCTCTATCCACTGAGCCAAGCTGGCTAGGGCTAGAATATCACATTGCCTGTAGTCACGTCTCCCAAGTCTCCTCTAGACTGAGGCAGCCATTCAGACCCCTTGCTTTGGGTAGCCTTGACAGTGTTGAGGAGGACCGGTCAGCTACTCTATAGAATGCCTTCCAATTGTGATGGTCTGATATTTGTCTCATGGTTAGACAGAAGTTACTGGGTTTGGCAGAGGAACACCGCCCCGGTAAAGGGTCACTCCTCATCGGATCCCATCACGACTGCAGATTGTTAGCATGGCGGCACTGTTGATCCCCTGGCTGAGGTAGTGCTTTGTTGAGTGTCGTCGCTATAAAATTTTCCTTTTTTCCCCTTTCCGTGCTGTGCTCTTTGGAAGCCAGTCACTGGGTCAGCCCACACTTAAGGGGTAAGTGTTATACTCAGCCTCTCCGATAGGGAAGTATCTACATAAATTATTTAGATATTTATTTCTGGCACAGGAAGTTTGTCTATTTCCCCCATTTATTTCTTTATGTATTCAATCACTTATTTATGTCAATATGGACTCATGAATATTTATTTTCTACTTTGGGTTTTAATCCATTATCTTGTTGCTCACACTGTCTCAGCTTAAGCCATTAGGAACTTATTTTAGTTGGTTCCTGTGTCCCTTTGACATACCCACATTCTTGGATTTTTAGTTCTTTTCTCTCTCTCTCTCTCTCTCTCTCTCTCTCTCTCTCTCTCTCTCTCTCTCCAGCACTATGAAGTTTCCGGTTCATTTTGTATATTCCCTGCCACGTTCTAGATGCAGCTCCCATGGCACCCTGGCTCCTTTACCTGGAGAATGGCATTTGAAAACAGCCTGGGTGCTGGGTGTGCTAGCTGTCCCTGGGGTACTGTTGCATATGGGTCCTCTCAGGTGAATTTTATTTCTGGGACGACGAATGACTGCTTCATCACATGTGCTGATTTGTCATTTCAGATTATTAACATGGTCTGTTCAAACCTTTTGCTCATTTTTAAATTGGATTGCTTTCTCATTAGACATTTTGAGAGTCTACATATTTTGGATACAAGTTCTTTGTCAGAAATGCTTTTTTGTAGCTTAACTGTCCTATAATGTACTCATTCTAATTTAATGATTCTTAGTAAATTTCTAGAGTTGCGTTATTATCATCATTATTGTTGTTATAACTATTATTTTTGAGTTAAAAATGTCAAACTTATTTGTAATGTATATTTAGATAGAAACATTGAGCTCTCTATTTATTGAAAAATGATTTTACATATTTTATACCCTCTTCTTCTCTTTACCACCTAAGACTTTTGTATCTGAACCTAAATTATGAGTACTATGTCTTATCATTGAGACATTTTTAAATCTCTTCTTTAAGAAACTATTATTTATGTTGATCTTATGCTGTATGACATTAAGAATGATTACTTTAATTTAATGTGTCCTTTCACTTTTTTTCAGCTGACAATGCTTTCGATATTTCTGACTCAGTGAATTTACAAACAACTCACGGTTATTAAACCCTGCAGGTAAAGATGGAATTAAGGGAGATTTAATAAGGGGTACCAGTATAGCTCCCTCCACCTATGATTGAAAATTCACTTCTGCCTCTACTGGGATGTCGTCATTGTGCTCATGGAAAGTGTCCATGGTTGGCTATTAGCAAGCCGACAGCTAAATCTCAGGCCCCCTTAACCAACTCGAGCTGCTGGGATACTGACGTGAGGATTCCCACTTCAGCGCAGGCTGACCTGAGGCACGCTGGAGCCCTGCGTTCAGTCCTGTTTGCCATTCTATATAGAGAGACATTGACAAATGGAACCCAATACATAGGGCAACCAAGATAGTAAAAGGGCTAGACATGGTGTCACATAAGGAATGTTTAGAAAAAACTGGAATGTTTAGTCTGCGAAAGGAAAGAGTGATGGGGCTGTGGATCGGTTGGAGGAACATGATAGCCATCTATCTTTAAACATTTACAGGACCAACAAAATAAAGAGGAGTTGTATTTTTTTTTTTTTTTTTTTGGTCACAAACAGACTCACTAGAAATAGTAGATTAAGTTCAAAGGAGGCAGGGCATGCCTTATAAAAATGAGAACTTCTTCAAATTTAGAAATTCTAAAATAAAGACTCCAAGGTCATCCGCATTTAATAATCCTGTTTAAATCTCCTTGAAGTTTTGCTAATTAAAATCCTTCATAAATCTGTACTCCAATCAGTGTTTTCTATAGTAATTGATCAATATGTGATTCTAATAATAAGCTTTCTGTTGTCCTGGACATTAAATATAGAATATGCTGGAGAGAATGATTAATGGATAATAAAATAAAGATTTTAAAGATGAATAGCTTTTAAATAGGCAGAAAAATAACTATTTTAATTGGAGAATGTATGTCTAAGAGCACAGGAAAGAGGATAAATAAATATGTCATTTTCCTAAGACACGGAGTAGGCAAATCTGACTGAGGAACAACCGTATCTGTAAATGTTTATGAAATAATTGTCTGGAAGGAGAGATTAGGTTTATCATTAATGGCCTCCAATGACTCTCATCATCTAAATTAAATGATCGGTGTTAGTCATCTCACCTAACCCATCTCCAGCCATGGGTACAGCTGATCACTCCTCTGAAACAAATTCACCCTGTGGCTCTCAGCACACTCTGCATGCCTGGTTGTTCTCCTTTCTGGACACTCCTTTACTGATTCTTCCAGACTTACTCTAGAGGTAACAAACTTTCAATCACACAGAGCTTTATATGCTACTAGAGGCCTGGTGCACGAAGATTCGTGACAGTGTAGGCCTTCCTTCCCCCGGCTGCTGGCACTGGCTTCCCTCCAGCACCTGGGACCCAGGCTGCTTCCCTCCTCCGGCCACTGGCAGACACCTGGGACCTGGCTGGCTTCCCTCTGGCCCTGGGTCCGTCAGGAATAACGTCCGGAATGACGTCCAGAAGATGTCCGGTCTCAGCATATTACCCTCTTATTATTATAGGTATGTAAACTGATACCTCCCAAACTTATATCCTCTACGTCTTGAATATCAGAGTCAGTTATAACTGTTTACTTGATATCACCTCTTGCGTATTTAAGAAAGTATGCCAAGCTGAGCACGTCCCACACCGAAACTCTGCTATTTACCCTACCTTCCATCTGCAACACCTCCTTCCTTTGTAGAATTCCCCACCTCATTAGATTATAGCTCTGTTATTACAGTTATTCAGCAAACTGGATTCATTCTTTTATTTATTTTTTAAATTTATTTATTTTTTAAATATACTTTTTATTGTTTTTTTACAGAGAGGAAGGGAGAGGGATAGAGAGTTAGAAACATGGATGAGAGAGAAACATCGATCAGCTGCCTCCTGCACACCCTCTACTGGGGATGTGCCCACAACCAAGGTACATGCATGCCCTTGACCAGAATCGAACCTGGGGCCCTTCAGTCAGCAGGCCGACGCTCTATCCACTGAGCAAAACTAGGGCTCTTTTATTTATTTTTGTTAACCCTCGCCTGAGGATACTTTTCCCATTGATTTTTATTTTTTTTTTATTTTTTTTTTATTTTTTTTTTATTGCTTAAAGTATTACAAAGGGTATTACATATGTATCCATTTTATCCCCCCGCCCTAGACAGTCCCCTAGCCTCCCCTATCCCCCAGTGTCTTATGTCCATTGGTTATGCTTATATGCATGCATACAAGTCCTTTAGTTGATCTCTTACCCCCCTACCTCCTGCCCCCGAACCCTCCCCAGCCTTCCCGCTGCAGTTTGACAATCTGTTTGAGGCAGCTCTGCCTCTGTATCTATTATTGTTCAAAAGTTTATAATGGTCTCTATTGTCCATGAATGAGTGAGATCATGTGGTATTTTTCCTTTATTGACTGGCTTATTTCACTTAGCATAATGCTCTCCAGTTCCATCCATGACGTTGCAAATGGTAAGAGTTCCTTCCTTTTTACAGCAGCATAGTATTCCATCGTGTAGATGTACCACAGTTTTCTAATCCATTCATCTACTGATGGGCACTTAGGCTGTTTCCAGATCTTAGCTATGGTGAATTGTGCTGCTATGAACATAGGGGTGCATATATCCTGTCTGATTGGTGTTTCTGGTTTCTTGGGATATATTCCTAGAAGTGGGATCACAGGGTCAAATGGGAGTTCCATTTTCAGTTTTTTAAGGAAACTCCATACTGTCTTCCATAGTGGCTGCACCAGTCTGCATTCCCACCAGCAGTGCACAAGAGGAAGGAACACTTCCAAGCTCATTCTATGAAGCCAGCATCACCCTAATACCAAAACCAGGTAAAGACAACACAATGAAAGAGAATTACAGGCCAATATCCCTCATGAACATAGATGCCAAAATCCTCAACAAAATCTTAGCAAATCGGATCCAGCAGTACATCAGAAAGATCATACACCATGACCAAGTAGGATTTATCCCAGGGATGCAAGGATGGTACAATATCCGCAAATCAATAAACGTGATACATCACATAAACAAATTGAAAGAAAAAAACCACATGGTCATATCAATTGATGCAGAAAAAGCATTTGACAAAATTCAACACCCATTTTTGATAAAAACTCTCAGCAAGGTGGGAGTAGAAGGATCATACCTCAACATAATAAAAGCCATATATGACAGGCCCACAGCCAACATCATACTCAACGGACAAAAACTAACACCATTTCCCCTAAGAACAGGAACAAGACAGGGATGCCCCCTCTCACCACTCCTGTTCAACATAGTACTGGAAGTGTTAGCCATTGCAATTCGGCAAGAAGAAGAAATAAAAGGCATCCAAATTGGAAAAGAGGAAGTAAAACTGTCCTTATTTGCAGACGACATGATATTATACATACAAAACCCTAGAGACTCCATCAAAAAGCTACTAGACTTAATACATGAATTTGGCAATGTAGCAGGATACAAAATTAACCCCAAGAAATCTGAGGCATTTCTATACACCAATAGTGAACTTTCAGAAAGAGAGATTATAAAAACAATCCCGTTTACCATTGCACCAAAAAAATTAAGCTACCTAGGAATAAACTTAACTAAAGAGGTAAAAGACCTCTACTCAGAAAACTACAGGACGTTGAAAAAAGACATAGAGGAAGACATAAACAGATGGAAGAACATACCGTGTTCATGGATTGGTAGAATCAACATCATTAAAATGTCCATACTACCCAAAGCAATCTATAAATTCAACGCACTTCCCATTAAAATACCAACAGCATACTTCAGAGATCTAGAACGAACTTTCCAAAAATTCATCTGGAATAAAAGAAGACCCCGAATAGCTGCAGCAATCCTGAAAAAGAACAAAGTAGGTGGGATCTCAATACCAGATATCAAGATGTATTACAAAGCCACTGTTCTCAAAACTGCCTGGTACTGGCACAAGAATAGGCATATAGATCAATGGAATAGAATAGAGAGCCCAGAAATCGGCCCGAACCAATATGCTCAATTAATATTTGACAAAGGAGGCAAGAACATACAATGGAGCCAAGATAGTCTCTTCAATAAATGGTGTTGGGAAAATTGGACAGATATATGCAAGAAAATGAAACTAGACCACCAACTTACACCATATACAAAAATAAACTCAAAATGGATAAAGGACTTAAATGTACGACAGGATACCATAAAAATTCTAGAAGAATCCAAAGGCAAGAAAATTTCAGACATATGCCGAAGCAATTTCTTCACTGATACAGCTCCTAGGGCACTTGAAACTAAAGAAAAAATGAACAAATGGGACTACATCAAAATAAAAAGCTTCTGCACAGCAAAAGAAACCATCAACAAAACAATGAGAAAACCCACTGTGTGGGAAAACATATTTGCCAATGACATATCTGATAAGGGCCTAATCTCCAAAATTTATAGGGAACTCATACAACTTAACAAAAGGAAGATAAACAATCCAATCAAAAAATGGGCAAAGGACCTAAATAGACACCTTTCAAAAGAGGACATTCAGAAAGCCGAGACACATATGAAAACATGCTCAAAGTCACTAATCATCCGAGAGATGCAAATCAAAACAGCAATGAGGTACCATCTCACACCTGTCAGACTGGCTATCATCAACAAATCAACAAACGACAAGTGCTGGAGAGGTTGTGGAGAAAAAGGAACACTTCCCATTGATTTTTAGAGAAAATGGAAGGGAGGGCGAAAAAACAGAGAGAGAAACATCGATGAGAGAGACATATCGATTGGTTGCCTCCTGCACAATCCCAGACCAACCCTTGCCAAGGATTAAGCCTGTAACCAAGGTACATACCCTTGACCAGATTTGAACCTGGGATCCTTCAGTCCATGGGCTGACACTCTAACTGTGAAGCCAAATGGGCTAGGGCTGGATTCATTCTTGACACAATTCTCATTGTCACACTCAACCCATCAGCAGTCTTTCTGGATCTGCTTCACAATGTATTCCGAGGAGCCACTTTCCACTCCTCCACAGCTGCCCCCCGGGTCCCAGCCACCTCGCTGTCTGGGATGGGGATGGCGCTAGCCTCCTCAACCCGGCCTCCCGCGTCCCCTTTTCAGTGTGTTCTCAGCAAAGCAGCGTTTAAAGGAAAAGTCAGATCATGTCACGACTCGGCTCAACAATTTCCAATGATTCCCAAATAGATACGTCAGACATCTGGGAAACAATGAAGAAAACAAGTGTGCTAAAAAGTTGAGCACTAATAACACTCATGTTTATGATAAATAAAGAGGTGTATTACTTACATTCTTAAACTCAACTAAAGTCACGTCCGTTCCATAAGGGGTTATTGGACATCCAGTGTTTATGGAATGCCATACTATTTGGTATTTGAAGCATAAAAAGAGCAAGATGGCCCTGCCCTCTAAACCTCAAGATAAATACATGAAATTTATGAAAGAGCATTGATTCAGACCGAGCTGGACCCTCCCAGATGACAACCAGACTCACGATGAACAGCCTGGATGTGAACATGCAATGTGACTGTGAAGCTGTGACATGATACTAGTCTGTGTTTACAAGACACTCTTCCAAAGACAATCTATGCATCTGTAGACGATTTAATATTTTAACTCCCTTCTTCGTTTCTGAAACAGGTGCGCATCTGTAGCTCTCAGGACACAAAAAAAATATAACTTGGCTTACAGCCATATGGTAATAGCCTTCTGATCTGGGATCAGGGCCGTATATGGATGGGCAGTGCTTAAGGACATTGTGAGAATGTTAGTTAATGGTTCAAAGGCAACGAGCTGCCAGAATTTTTAGGAAATATAATCTGTGTATTCTAATGCACTCCCATGATGATATTAACTTGTTCTCTATAAAGCAGTTCCTTTCTTCCTAACCCACTTAGCAAAACCAGCACAGACTCCGCATCTGAACTTTTAACATTTCCACTCTCTCTCACATGGATGTTGCCAGGAACCTATGTCACTGTCTAGTTAGGAACTCTGTAAATCTGGATTGCAATAAATCATGAAGCGGGGGGTGGGGGGGTAGGCACTAGCTGCTCGGTTGAGAGGACCTACAGCACGGAGAGAAATCAGGGGAAAATCATGGTAAAGTGGGAAGTGGCATTCACAGGCAAAGATATGAAAATACTCATCTCCCATCCCCTCCATGCCCTCTCCCCCTCCTTCATCCCCCCACCCCTGAAATCACCACACTTCTGTCCATGCACACAGTTCTCTCTCTCTCTCTCTCTCTCTCTCTCTCTCTCTCTCTCTCTCTCTCTCTCTCTTTGTTCAATCCCCAACCCTCCACCCCTGAGATATTTTTAAATACTGTCCAGAAAGGAAATTCCAAGTTTCTTCCGAACTCAGAATTTAATCATTTCCCCCATCAGTCTTAAACAATCCCTCTGTGACAGTTGAAGTCCCGTTCTTGTTTTTATATCTTTATGCTCTCAGTGACCCAGACAGCAGCCTCTAATAACTGTTCACCAATCCAACTGAGAAATCACTGCATCAGCTGTGTTTTCTGTCACCTCCCATTTGGTGTGAACAGCCTAATTTGATTTTTGTCATTTAAAATACCAACTATTCTCATTTATACTGTTTTCCTAGTTCTTGTCCTGAAAAATCTTACATCAACATAGATATTATGAGCAGGACTGCTGCGTCATTGTGGAACAACAAGAGAAGTTATTTTCAAGCTGAAGGCATTTGTCTCTTAATGGCACAATGTGATTTTGTCCCCATCACATTTCTGAATGGCTTCCTACCTACTTCTAAACAAGAACTACGAAGGAAGCGCACAGTATTCTGCCCAAACAAAGCATTCCAGATGACAGTGCTTGCTGTAGTCCTGACATTGGCCCAGTGCCACCGCTTTTGTCTTTAGCTGCTTTGTTCTCCGTTGCTTGCGTCTGGAGGTGGAAGAGGCTCCTATGTCCGGCTTGGTTTCCTAGGTCGGTGACGCTCACAGTTGGAGGGAGTGGGTGGGCAGCAGTGATTGGATGGGGTTGTATTTACAGAGGCCGGCTCTGCGCGGGAGATCGGATCAGAGGGTTTCCTGGGTGAATAAGCTTAGAGGCTCCCTCCTGCCCACGTGCCCTCTGAGATGGCACAGTGTCCTCATCAGCGGCCATGAGGAGGGGACACCGGAGAGTGACGGAGAGAGACCCTGCTCTTCCCCGCCATGTCCGTGGCCGTGACATTTAAGCAGACAGAGGCCTCCTGTGGAAGAGCGCTAAGAACTGGGCTCATCACGACGGGTGCAAATGTCCAGCTCCAGTGTCAACAGCTTTTCCTGTGAATTTCTAGAAGGACAACATGATTGTGCAGGCAAACATCTGATGGGTATCAAAACCCGGGATTAATCCAACTTACCTAGAACTCTGTGTAACCCCACTTTTACCAGAAAAATTTAAAACATAGTCATGGCAACGGTTGAATCCCAATGGCTACCTGACTAGCTGTCCATCTGTCTATCTGTTTGTTCGAATGCGTTTGGCTGGAGATGCCACATATTTCTTCCCAAGCCTGTCTCCATAGGTCAGGAAATACAGGGGTGTAAATGGTAGCAGTGCTGCTCACTGCACATCAGCAAAGCCTGAAACCACCAACTACTTGCCAAACGCACTCTGTATCCTTTAGAAATTGCATGATTCAAGCTGTATAATAGATGGACTGACACACGTATAAAAAGATTGAAACTATTTTGTCAAACTGAAAACAAGGGTGCCTACTAGGTATAAAGAATCCTTTCATTAAATATATATGCACACTGTATTGTACAGATAATATTAAATATCCACATTGGCAGAATGCTCATAAAAGTATTGAGTGATTACTTTTGGAGAGAGAAATGAGATTACAGGTTAAAAGTGATATTACTATACTCTTCCTAATTCCTCATTGCTTTAATAGTTTTTTAATAGGTATAAACATTTTAACAAGTATAAAATTGTTTTCATAATTTAAAATTTATTTAATGATGAGGTAAATCATTTTGCTGCTCAGGAAATTATTCTTAGAATCTTACATGTGGACATGTTAGCTAGGAGCCAAACTACCTGATTTTATCTTTTTCTTTTTTTCTAAAACAAAAGAGAACTGCTGTCAATAACCAGCAGTTCTGAAATTGCCATTTTTTTCCATCGAAAAGATTTTAGAAATTTTCCAAAAAGGAAATTAAAAATAGTCTAAAGCCATTAGAAAACTCATGTGGAAAATAAAACATTGTTGAATAAGATAAACGTCCCATAAATTATATTCAAACAACAACATCGACAACTCATGAGTCAAAATGACTGAAGCACTGACAGCCACAGCCCACAACATGCTGTGAATGTTTTACAGCCCCGGGTGTGAACATTATGAGCTGGGGAACAGCGTCATTTACAGTTAACAACGTGCCGTGAAATAAGCCAATAAACATGTAATCTACTATCTTCTCTTCGCTGCTTTCACTTTTACTTTGAGCAGCATTTTCTTCTACGTAAAAATTCCTCCTGCCTTTCTATTTCCATACATAATTCGTCCATCTTGATGGTAACATGTGCTAGGTAGGATCCCAGTGGCTGAACAATGACTTTCTACTGGCGAGCTCAGTTAGAGACATTCTGAAATTCGGTACCAAGTCTCCATGATTTCCAGCATCCCCAGGACCATTAGGAAGGACACAGTTGGCGTTCCTGGAGCTGATGATTATTCCACATTCCTGGATCTGCTGACCATTGTAGACACATTTTTGCTTGTAACTTACTCCTAAAGTCTCTAAAAGGACAAGTACTAAGTAGAGAGGCAGAACCTTGGAGATGATCACATCTGGGTGCCTCTTCAAATCCCCAGCACAGGGGTCCTCAGATGTTTTCAGGGGTTCACCACTTGAAAGACATTGGCATCTTGGCAAGAAGTCATAAAGAGAGAAATATTACACGTGTAAGAAAAGCATTCAATGATATCCAAAAGTGTGCTGCATATATCCAGACTTTATTATAGATAAATGGAAATTTAAGAAAAACATTAGGACAACATTTATACTTGAGAAAATTCTTGCATTAACATTGATTTCATTTACTAAATAAAGACTACATTTATTTAATATGTGCAATCATAAAATCTTGGTGTTCTAACAAAGAATAGTTTAAGAACCATCCATAAGGCATTCATTCATTAATCATTTATTTGATTAATGCTGTATATCCAACTGCCTGCTTGATAGCTTCATTTAGAAGTGTAAAAGGCAGCTAAACTTTAATGCAGCAAAACATAACAAGACAAAACAAAGGGACCTCTTGGCTCCATTCTCATAGCCCTAAACCCTTCTTCCTACTCATCCCTTCTCTGTAAATTATACCACAGTATAGTCAGTTGCTCAAGTCTAAAGCCCTAGCAGTGATCTGAGATTCCTGTCTTTCCCTTATATATTTAGTAAATTTCTTCCAAAACATGTGAATCCAACTTCTCTTCCTCCCCTCCTGCTCCCTAACCTAACCTGCTGGTATCTCTTGGCTTCATTTCTCCAAGAACTTTCTAACGGACCTCCTAAGTTTATGCTCCACATGGCAGCCAGCATGATTAAAAAAAAAATCAGATCACATCTCCCCCTTCTTAAACCTCCCATGCCTTTTCTTTTCACTTAGAATATGAAGTGCAAACTTCTGAATGCCTGCAATACCCAACATGATGGATTCCTGGCCGGTGTCATCTCCTACCACCTCGGCTCTTTTGTCTCCTCTGCAGCTACATTGGTCTTCCTTCTATCACTTAAACACACCGGAAAACATGCCTGGAACACATTTCCTAATGATTGTTTATGGAAAGAATAGAGGACCTTTTGATCTGGCGGGCACGTAAAAGACTAACACACAGAGTCTCATCTCCGGGAACTTGTAGCTGAGTAGAGAGAGATGCTCGGCAAGCAGCGAGGAGGGATACATATTCTGTGTGGTATGAAAAGCTATGAATACAAGTCACAGCCTACACAGAGGAGTCATCCATTTTACTTGCGAGAAGTCTGTCGAGTTACGTTTCCAAAGACAACTAGGAGGCGCTGGCCAGGAAGGCCCAGATGGAGGAGGACGCTGGAGGCAGGCGGAGAACTTCCTGAAATTCACTGAGGACCAGAAGCACAGCAGGAGCATCAGGGGACACACAGATCACGCGGCCTGGCCTGACCAAAGCATCAGACCCCAGGAAGGGCCTACCATTCCCTGTTACTATGAACAATATGGGAACATGGGCCAAGCAGCATCAGCAGTTCAGACAGTCATTTCTGAGGCCAGTCCGGACTCATGGAGTCCATTGGGACGAACTGTTCTTTTGTTTCCTGAACAAATATTTATAGCATCTATACTGGGCACTGCCCTGACTGCCAGGAAGTGAGGATTGAGAACAAGCTGAGTTGCTGCTCTCATTGATGAGACAGTCTAGTTTGGGAGCCAGATCAAAACCAGGCCAATGAATACTTCTTTGTTATTTCAGGTTGTGACGAGTGTTAAAGGAATAGAGAGTGGGGTGCGGGAAGCAAGAACTGCTGTCTCATTTGGAATGATCATGGGGAGCTTTCTGAGAAGGTGGGACTGTGGTTGGAAACCTGGATTAGCTGAGGGAGGAAGATGCGACTACCTGGAGGAAGAATATCTCTGAGTGCAGAAATGGCCATGACGGAGCCCTGAAGCAGGTGCATTATGAGGAGGAGCGGGTGAGAGGGGCTCCTGGAGCAGGTGAATCTGTGGGAGGAGGTCAAATCTGAGTCAGAGGGAGAGCCGGTGGGTGGCCCATCACAGGAGGCACTGCAGGACTTTCACTTTTTTTGAGTGACATGAGAGCTACCAGGAGTTTCTGTGCCGGGAGCCGGTCCATCCTTGCTGTTTCAAGGGACCTGGCATATATGGCATACGGTTCTTAATATGTTTGCTCACCTTCTTGGCGCTGTGTTTTAACCAAGGTCTCCTCTCTGAGAAAGGTTGTTTCCCCATGTAGGAATTTTTCCCTGAAGTCAGGGAGGGGATGAAACTCCTTAACTAAGTGCCAGGCGGGTAGTTAATCACTACAAACAATCATGCTTAAGCTACATAGAGCAAAGGCCCCATACAACATGGTGTAGATGAATCAGTGCTTAGAGCAGGGGTCCTCAAACTACGGCCCACGGGCCACATGCAAATACAAATATTGTATTTGTTCCCCTTTTGTTTTTTTACTTCAAAATAAGATATGTGCAGTGTGCATAGGAATTTGCTCATAGTTTTTTTTTTTAAAAAAACTATAGTCCGGCCCTCCAACGGTCTGAGGGACAGTGAACTGGCCCCCTGTTTAAAAAGTCTGAGGACCCCTGGCTTAGAGCATGCGGGCTGAAGGACAAGGAGGAGACTTGGAGCCTAACTGGCTGGCTGTAGAAGGAGCTCAGGCAATGGATGATGGTGGCTTGAACTATGGAGACACCAATGGAGACGCTAAGTGGATGGACAGGGTTATGTATTTTCAGGGTGAATCACTCAGGACTGCTTGACTGTATATTGAGAGTGAGAAAAAGAGAGAAATCAAGGATGGTTTCTTTTTTTTAAAATATATTCTTATTGATTTTTTACAGAGAGGAAGGGAGAGGGAGAGTGGTAGAGAGTTAGAAACATCAATGAGCAAGAAACATCGATCAGCTGCCTCCAGCACCCCCCCCACTGGGGATGTGCCCGCAACCAAGGTACATGCCCTTGACCGGAATAGAACCTGGGACCCTTGAGTCCGCAGGCCGACGCTATCCACTGAGCCAAACTGGTTAGGGCAAGGATGGTTTCTTGTGTGTGTTTGTTTTTGTTAGAAAAATGGACTGGATGCTGTGCCATTTTCTTATATAAAGAGATAGACTTGGAATTAGAAGTCAAATTTTATATTTTTGCCATATTAGCTTGTGATATGTATTAGTTAAACAAATAGATATATTTAGATTAGAAGCAAGGGGACATTTTGACAGTTAAAATGTCTGCAAGTGCAGAACTTTGGTTTTACACTTTAGTCTGAGTTGATAAGACTAAGTGTTTTGGTAGATAGTAACCTAATTCATAAAAATGGATTGAAAACTAAACCTGAAACTAGAGGTGGGTGTCCCCAGGGCACTGTTTTTTCGGTAGGACAGTTTTGAATTCGCAAATAGAAGGTTACACACTGAATCTGAAATTTGAAAAAAGGGAATCTCATGTGTTGTTTTTGTTTCACATGCTTTTATTAATTTTAGAGAAAGTGGGAGGGAGGAAGAAAGGAAGCTGGGGGGGGGAGAGAGAGAGAGAGAGAGAGAGAGAGAGAGAGAGAGAGAGAGAGAGAGAGACATCAGTTGTCTCCCTTCAGTACCCCAACCGCAGGTAGAACCCGAAACCTTTTGGTGTATGGATGATGCTCCAACCAACTGACCCACACCAGCTAAGGTGAACTCTCATGTTTTTATGTTTTGTTTTGTTTTGGGGGTTTTTTTTAAGGAAAGCATGAATCACAGCCCTGCTTCAGCACCAAACAGTCTAAACCAGTGGTTCTCAACCTCCTGGCCCTTTAAATACAGTTCCCCATGTTGTGACCCAACCATAAAATTATTTTCGTTGCTACTTCATAACTGGAATGTTGCTACTGTTATGAATCGTCATGTAAATATCTGATATGCAGGATGGTCTTAGGTGACCCCTGTGAAAGGGTCGTTCGACCGCCAAAGGGGTCGCGACCCACAGGTTGAGAACTGCTGGTCCTAGTGCTAAACATGCTAAGTTTATAATATATATCTCTTTGTGTTGTGCCAACACTGATGATCTCCAGTCAAAAAAGCCACAATTCACACCTTCCTCTGTAAAAGTCACATTTCAATCCCATCATTAAGGGTTAACTTGCCCTGATTAAACTCTGGTAAATCCTTCCGGATCAGTAATTACAACAATAAAAAGAGTAACTTTACTTCATGGATGTCTAAGGATAATCATTCTGTTTAAATTTTACTCATCATTAATTTCCAAACTCATGTTCTAATTAGACTTCTCAATGTAGAATTTAGTACACTTTTCTCAATATTTTTACTTTTCTGCTCAGTTAATCAGGATAATAAAATGAAAAAACTGGAAAAAAACTCAAACTTGACTAATATTTTATTGTTCGCATATTAATGCAATTTTAAACTCACATCAATGTAAAAAGAAACAGTGTAAGCATACAACTAGAAATTGATTTTTGGAGAATTTAAGTGGAATTTTCATTTAAAAAATAACATTTTTAATGCAATCATTTTACTAGCTAACCACTTAATTCTGTCTACATTATTGTCTTCTGAATTAAGAAGAAAGACATTGAAGATGATTTCTAAAAATAAAACCATGAATAGATATGACCTTCGAATTTGATCCCTTCCTGTTTAATGAATACAATTAATGTTCTGTCAGGGTGATTTCTCTGAAACTACTGTACTCATTATGCTAAATTGTCTCTAATTATTATTTTCAGGCAATTTGGCACAAATAGACCAAGTTCAACATTACAATCCTCATGGAATCTATGGTGTTTGATAAACAGAAAGTTGTAACTTCCTGTGCATAAGCATGATGTCCAATCGGCAGCCGATGGAGTGGACCTCGATGGAGCTGGAGCCCCGAGAAGGGAGTGAGTAGGGGTGCCCTTCGCCGCCTGGCTGTCCTCCGTGATGCTCAGAAACACTCTCCCAAGCGGGACTGAGCCCTGCCGCCTGACTCATGTCGGGACTAAGGTTGGGTTCAGCGTCGAGCGCATCAGCTGAGAGGCTTCTGCTGTAGAATCACACATTGTGTTCAGAACCATGGAAAGAAAACAGCCATATTTGGGGAATGATTGGTCCCATTGGTATCGCAGGCCGCCCTGAGCTTTCCGAGGAGGAAATAAATAGTCTCATTGCCTGTAGAAGCTCTGGTCTGTAGCCTTGGTTCACACTTGATTTCATTCCCCACCCCTTCCCGCCCCAGAAGCTGTGAGCCACTCACAGGGACAGTGGGAACCAGGGTTCCTGATAGAACGGGCCTCCTGCGAGAGGCCTCGCCTTCACGCCGAGGAGGAGCCAGCCCCCAGGAAATCTTTCTGTGCCGCCAGCCCTGCAGTGCTTGCCCGGCCGCCTTAGAAATGGCCATTCACACGAAGCCCCAGGGACCGACTGACCGGGGAGGGGAAGGAATGTGGTTGGGTTAAGGGAGGTTATGTTTATTTTTTAAAAAAAGAATGCCCGTTTAAGAATGTCCTAAAATGCTCTAGAATCTCAAAATGCCGTAATCAGAAGCAATTGTAAAATTTACTTTGACATTTGTTTTTCCTTGTGTAATCTTGTGAAAATCACATCTCAACCTTTCATTTTTGTGTGTGTGTGTGTGAAGACACTTAAAAGAAATCTTTGGGGGAATGAATCCAGTAGAGACCTATTGCTAGCAAGACAGGAAGTCAGAGGTATATACATGTTTTGCTCACATTAGTAGAAAGCCTATTGTTTTGACTCACTCTGGAACTAGAAAATATGTATTGTTTGTGATTTCCTACCAAGAATCTACAGAGATACAGGCCACCATGTAAGCCTCTATGGCTGAATTCTAGCAGGGGCACAGACACGAGACCCAACAGGGTTCCATCCCCAATATCCCACCTGACTCCCCGCTCCCGCTGCGGAGGTCGGCATCCCCAACCCCATCCCGTGGACAATGCCACGCAGTTCCGCAGTCACTCTGCGAGCCAGACGTGGTCTCCTGATTGCACTGAAACTGCGTTGGTGTCCGCGCAGAGCCCAGCTAGCGATCCTGCAGATGGGCCCTTGCCCTTGCCCTTGCCCAGCTCCACTGTGGGGCTGCCGGTCGCCTGTGCTCCCAGGCGGCTGTGTAATTTAACGCGTCTGGTGAAATCCTTTCCCCCAGTGATTGTTCTATCTCCACCCCCCCCCCCGCCCCCCCAGCCTGGGCCTGGCCCGGCTCAGCTCAGGGTCCGCTGTGGCTGCCAGGTCTCCTGGCTCCCCTGCCTGAGGTTTCTCCTCCTCCCTTTCTCTGCCTTTTCTGCACCACAAGGCAATCCGCAGTGGGTGTCACTGAGGTGTCACCAGGTCTGTGACGCGTGAAAAGCGCTGCCAGTGAACAGAAAACAAAATCCCGAGTCCCGGAGGTTCCAGGGCATCGCGTTTCCCGGGGCCACGAAAGCTGAGCCGAGCCGAGGTGCCTGGGATGGGGGTTTGAATGAGGACACTTTGTCCATGAATGGAAACTCTACATTCTTTGTTATTTTAACAGGCCGTGTCTGTTCTCCTTGAAAGAAATTGTATGAAGGGAGATTGGATTAAGTCGTTTTTATTTTATTTCAAAGCACTTGTACACTTTTCCAAAGATCAACTTACTTAGCCAAGTAATAAACTCTTGTTTTACAATAATACTAGTGTATATTATATCACTCTAGCTTACGACCAAATACAGAATTAGAGTTGTGGAACAAAACATTTGTTTCTTTGGTGAATGAGGCGTATATCATTACCTATTCACTCTGCCAGATATAACGTGAACCTTTTAAGCTACTCAAAGAAATGCCAGCTAGTTAATCTGCTTTAGGAGGAAAAAAAAATACAACAAAACAAAACAGCTTTGCACCTACTCAACCTCATTCTGGGTTTTCTTTCTTTTCTTCTTCTTCTTTTTTTTTTAATTAGTCATTTGCAGCCCAAAGGAAGTCTAAGTTTATATCTCCTTTGCATGTGTATCTTTGGAAAAGTTAAAAAAAATGTGTCTGTATGTCTTCAGTTCCACCTTACACACATTCTAGGGGGTAGCAGTTTCACGGTGGCTGAGTGAGTTCATTTAACCACAGAGCATGCAGATTTTCAAATAAAAAATAACTTAAATTACAACATTGTTTGCTTCTCAGACCTCAAACTACCCAAGCAGATGATGATTATTATTCAGTTTTAAAAACTTGTGAGGATCACTCCAGTTAGTTTCTCATCTCCCTCTAAGTCTCTGTCATTATGAACTTAACACTGGCTTAGATACTGCCACCCGTAGACCAAACCTATTTTTATACTTTCTGTTTAATGAACTGGAATTTTTCTTGGTGTCTCACAGACTGGCCAATTCTTTGCTGTTTTACCTTGTTTTTACCAATTTGTTCAATAGTCAACTTTGCTGTAGGAAAGAATGATAGAATTTGCCTACCTTAAAGGTCATAAAAGTGTGACCTTTAAGAAATTCCATACGTTTCCAGCTGGCGCAACTTTGCTGAATCCTGTTAAGGCGCCTACTAACGCGACCCCTGGATGGATCCATGTTCTATCGAGGCCACCGCCGCCTCCTCCACAGAACACCCAGGGCAAGGGCGGGGTGGTCTCCGCCAGCCCAGGATTCACTACGAGATTCCTGTCCCCACCCAACGCTTCGGCGGAAGTGATGGCTTCAGAGTGACGCTCCCAGCATGTCCCACAGGCGGACACACAGCTCAACAGCGCGTGCATCGTCCTTGCACGCTCAGCGTCACGAGACAGCAACCCGGCTGAGTCAACTCCTCCTCGTGAAAACAGGTTCGGGTACAAACATGCCCCGTCGTCCAAAAGCACCCCTTGAACAGCCTGCAGACGCTCAGAGCGCTCCTGGGTGCTGAGAATGCGCCCTCCAAGGCCTGAGTTCAATGTCACCTGATAACCAGTGTTTCCCTGTGGGGAGGGCCCATCCCTGCAACCAGTGAGCAGTCTCCCAGCAGATGTAGGACATTTTGTAAAACGTTATTTAATTCAGTGGCTTCCGCACTTTGATACTACAAAAGGCCTTGTAAGGAATGGGGACAGAGGAGACAGAGAAATAAGATGAAAGTGAAAGAAGAAGGAAAGAGGAAAATGAACAGGTATGGGCATCAGTGGAGGAGAAAATGCCCACATCTGCTTTGATAGTTGCTCTACCAATGTGCAGTCTGTGAATGGAAAACAAAGAGAAAAACCCTAGTGCTGCTCCAAGTGCGTGTGTGTGTGTGTGTGTGTGTGAGTGTGTGTGTGTGTGTGTGTGTGTATGTGTGTGTGTGGGGGGGGGGGTGACTGACAGAGACGGGCGTGTCAATGATACAGGGTTTCCCAGCAACAAGCCTGGCGGGTGGCAGGAGTGGATGCTCCTGAAATGGAGGCAGAAGCAAGGAGCGCACAGTGGTGCCCCTCGGGGGTCTGCTGTCGTCAGACGGTAAAGTGGAAGGTGGGGAAGGCCTGTGACGAGCATGTCGGATGGGGTCGGCCCCTCCACACAGCAGGGACAGTGGCGAAGGGCAAAGCTGACTGTCACGGGTGTCCTCGTCTCTGGGGGAGGGCCATCATGAAGCAAATGAGTTTAAATAACAGATAAATGATGGGATTTGGTGAAAATGACAATCCTTTTAAACCTAATAGGCAGACATAGGAGGTGGGGTGCAAGGGGTTAGGGACGGGTAAGTTTGAGTGCCCTCTCAAATTATGAATACTTCCTTTGAATTGTTTAAATTCCAGATTACAAAAAACACAAAGATGCACGTTTTAAGAATTTGTGTAAGTTATATTTAATTAACTCTAAATGGCCTCCCAACACCCAAAATAAAATTTAAAATGAATCACAGGTATTTGACCTGATATTAACCCCTAATTAGAATAATAAGAGTTTAAAAGTAAGAGAATTTGGAAAAATACCAGATGGATAAAGCCTTTTTTGTTACTATTATTCTGAGGATAACAACATGGACATGTTTGGGGGCTCACGTCGGCTGCTAAGAGCGCCTGTGATGTTTCAGTGTCACTCACTCCTGCTCGCCCAGGGCTGCGTAAGGACAGCAAAGGCCCCAGTGCCTTCCACGGCTCACCTGTCCACTTCTCCCACGGACCCTGCAAACTCGTAGATGAGCAAACGGAGGCCTGGAGAGGTCCGGGAACTGGCGTGTGACCTCAGCGCCAGGCCTCTAGCCAAGAGGTCACCGCTGCGCCTGGCAGCAAGAGCCCGGAGGCCCCGCGTCAACAAGCTGCTCTAGGGCCTCTTGACATGAGAGCGGCTCTTCTCAGGCTGTTGAGGTTCCCCTGGAAGAGCAGATTAGCAATCGCGCCTGAGTAAGAGGGCGCTTTCACCGGGACCTCCAGGCTGAGGCCCTGGGTGAGGGGCCACCGTCCCCGGGTGGCAACAGGTAGCGCCGTCCGCGGGCGTGGCCAGCTCTTCTCCATGCCCTCAGTCCACAGAGGGGCCTGGGTCCCCGGGAGGCCACGCTCAGACCTGCCCTCCGGGTGTGCACACTGCGGCCAGCCCAGCCAGCGGCACCTCCGCTGTGGATGCCTCTGACTCTCCACACTCCGGCACTTGACCCGGTTACTTCACTGAGAGAATCGTTTCAGACGGTGGGGGAGGGAGAGTTGGCTGCGAATAAGCCCTCCAGCTGCCCTCAGACCTTTCTGCAGAACCGGGTCATTTGTTTAAATAAACGCACTGCTCTTCCATAGGATCTTATTTCTCATTTTCCCCTCCATCCGAATCTACCGGCCTCAGCCTTCGCACGCTGTACGCAACACATTCAACAGACAACTGTGGCGACCCAGAGCAAGTCCTCGCTCCAGCTGGACGGGACTGGCCTCCCGGTCGGACTCTGAGCCTCCTGGACGCCTACCTCGCTCCCCCCAGCACAGCCAGGCTTCCTCCGGAGCCAGCAGCTGACACTCCCCTTGGCCCCGGTCTCTCCCATTATGTTGCTACCCTGAGACGTGAACTTGGAAGCCCCTGGCTGTGTGAGCTCTGGGAGAGGCCATGAAGCACAGAGAATTACAAAGAGAAATCCTGTTGGCTAAAGTATCAAAATACTAACCTGCCACAGTGTTGGACCCACCTTTTGAAGGAAAGATAGATGCATGAAGGGATTGTGAAGGGAGAGGAGGTCTCTAACCCATAAGGGTCTTATCAGTGAAGACAAGATTTTCACATGACATATCCTTCGCTGGCAACCGAACAACTGCCTGGCTGACTTGGGTTTGGCAATTCTTATGAGCCGGACAGATTCCTGCATCCAAATTTCCTCTTGAAATCATCTGGCAAGTCCATGTTTTCTATCTTTCTTGTTAAGCTGTACTTTTTTTGAAGTTAAAGGGACACTGCTGCCCGGCCAGCGCAGCTCAGTGGTTGAGTGTCTACCTATGAACCAGGAGGTCAGGGTTCGATTCCCGGTCAGGGCACAGGCCCAAGGTTGCGGGCTCGATTCCTAGTAGGGGGTGTGCGGGGGGCAGCCGATCCATGATTCTCTCTCATCACTGATGTTTCTATCCTCCTCTTCCTTCCCCTCTCTGAATTCAATACAAATGAAAAACAAAACAAGAAACAGGACATTTGGAGGTGGGATTGTGTAAATCATGGAATCCCCCCAAAATGAACACTCGGGCATAGAGAGAGCAATGGTTTTTACTTGGGGAGTGTCCTGGATCCCTCAAATCCTACTTTGGAGGTGACTGCCTGCCTCATATGTACACAGGCTCAGGTTTGGGTTCTCCAATTGAGACAGACATTCCAGTAAACAGAGACATAGGGTCATTTCCACCAAATAAACAATGCATTTTTATAGTTAGGAAAAATCAACAACTAATGAACTCAAGAGTAGTTTGAAAATGTATGGGTTTCGTGTTTGAAAAAGAAATCACCTCAGTTTCCCAGGAGGGTTGTAAAAGGCAAGAACCAGAAAATGTCCAAGCAGGTTGTAAAAAATTAAGGAGCACTGGAAACTAGCCACGTAATCCTGGGCTGCAGGAATTCCATGGCAGGAAAAGCCCTATTAAGGCAACTCCACCTGGGGTCACGGACATGGCGTCATCCTTCTAGAATGCGGTGTGGCCCTGACTCTCACCAGGGCGCTCTGTGCCCGGCTCGCCCCCAGCAGCGCTGGTTGGAGCAGCTCAGCAGCTAAAGACAAGGACCATTGTCACCCTTATTGATGGGTGACAACTCATTTCTCATTTCTCTTTCCAACTAGGGGCTCCAAGTAAGCAAACCCAGAGCCTGGGAAGGGGTTGCAGGAGGAAGTGCCCCTGCCACCTTCCCGGCATGCTTCTGCCCCGGGCCCGCCTCCTCTGGGTCTGCTCATGGCCCCTCTGGGTGCCTCTTAGGTCAGGAGCCCACACACCTAATTCTAGGAAGGCTTTGGCAAGCGAAGTCACTGTGGGGACGCCCCCTGCCCCCGCCAGTGCTGGCATTGCTGGGCTCCCCCCTGCCTCATGCCCTGGAGACGTGCCCACTCTCAGCTTGCTCTCACCCTCCAGCTCAGACTCATCACAGGCTGTGGTTCTCACTGTGCGAGCCGCTCTGTGGACGTAGTTGGGGGCAGAAGTCTTTTAACGTGTAATCCTATCCAGTATGTTTCAAAACACCAGGCGATGCCTTTTCTCATGGAAAATGCAAATATTTGCCCATCCAGCTTCACGCAGGGAGGGAAGCCTTCCTTCTCAGATTCGTCCGCGTCCTGTTCTGCGTGCTGGGCATCAGGTGCCTGCTCCCGGCGCGGCTGGTGCCGAGCTGCTCAGGAGGCCTGGCTCCCAGAACAACCCGCAGGGCCAGCAAGCAGAGGTGCGCTTCGCTCATCTCGGCAGCCGTCCCTCTGGGGCTGGTCTCTTTGTTGTTCAGGTGCAAACGTCCGGGCACAGGTGCCGGGCGCACCCTCCCAAGGCTTGTGCAGAAAAGAAGAATATTTTCCTATCCCGTTAGAGCAACAAAAGCCAAAGCCAAAGGAGCAGGCGCCTCCTCTGCTCCCCAGAGGGTGAGTGGCAGCTCCGCATGGGCCCTCGGGGCCTGGTCCACGCGGGAAGCTGCCTGCCAACTGCTTGGTGTGGACGCAGCGTGGCAGGAGTTTGCTTTGGCAGAGGACCTGCTCTTTCCAGCCCACGGCGATGCCAGCTTCCTCCCGCGTCTGCTCTGTGCCACCTGCTGCCTGTCGTTCCGCCCTGACCACGGCCACCTCTTCATCGGCTCGGCGTGGGAGGGAACAGGACAAGCCCTTCAGTGTCTTTATCTGGTCACAGGGCGCTCTGCGACTCCTTTGCTGTCCTACAGGTTCCCTCTGAGGTACAGAGCTAGAAAACTATCAAAAAACTAGTCTTGCCCGGCTGGTGTGGCTCAGTGGTTGAGCATCGACCTATAAACCAGGAGGTTGCGGTTCAATTCCTAGTCAGGGCACAGGCCTGGGTTGCGGGCTCCATCCCCAGTGGGGGGTGTGCAGGAGGCAGTGATCAATGATTCTCTCTCATCACTGATGTTTCTATTTCTCTCTCCCTCTCCCTTCCTCTCTGAAATCAATAAAAACATATTTAAAAGAACTAGTCTTCTTACTCATCAGTATATAGGTGCCCTGGTGAGAGCCACTCCTAGTGCCTTCGCCTCTCCTCCATCTGTGGGGTTGGCTCACAAACACTCCGAGTGAACACGTATCTGAAAGTTAGTTCATTCTCGCCAGGGTATGTTGGCAACATACCAACAGCTTGTACGTTCTTATCTTGGTACTATTTTAATGAATATGTTTTATTTGAAAATCAAAACAATTATACTAATCTCATAGCTCATTGAGATCTTCCTCCATTCATCAACAGTGTAATGGATACGTGTTTAGCCTCTGTCATCAAATAGAACTTGAACGCCTGCCCTTGTAAATTTCTAAGAAATTCTGGGCAAATAACCACTCCTCGTCTCAATTGTGTCATCTCTAAAGATAGAGATAAGAATAAAATTTGCAGCATTGGGTTATTATAAGGATTGAATTATCTGACATATTCCACATGTAGTACTTTACATATGGCCTGCGATTTCAATGTCCACGAAGATGGTGATGAAGATGAAGATGATGGTTGAGGACATGACTTCAGTGAGTCATAAGGCAGCTTCCCTTAAGATTAATTACTCTTTGGCTATTATGTGACGTCATTAAAATAAAAGAATGTAGCCCCAGATGCAATCCTTTGCCGCTCCTCATTCACAGATGCAGAAACTAAGATTCAAATAAGTTAAACAGGAGTCACAGATTTCATAATTAGCACAAGGTCTAGGAACAAAATTGCGTTCTTCACCCAGGGCCTCCGAAGTTCTTGTGTTTTCCTCTGCATTGTGCCGTTTGCCTGTCTGACACCTTCCTTTGTCCTTCCCTCCAACAATAAAAAACAATAAAGTTTGTGAATGGAATGCAGATACTAAGGCCAGATTTGGAGGAGGAGGAGATGGGGTGGGAGAGAGGATTCTAAACACCAAGCTCACTAAAATCTTCCCTTGTTAGGCCTCCAAGAAAGGTGAGTCTAAATAAGGACTAAGAATATCTTGGGTGGGTTCCATTACTTGCTAGACCTGTGCTGGGAAATTGGGCTGGATGTGTAACAGCAAAGACTTCTTGTTTTATTCTAAAAGTACTCTTAAAAAATATTTTTATTGATTGTAGAGACAGAGGAAGGGAGAGGAAGGGAGAGGAAGAGAGAGAAACGTCGATCAGTTGCCTCCGAAACTGGTGACCCATTGTTGCAAGGAACAGCACTCAACCAACTGAGCCACACTGGCCAGGGCTAAAATACTCTTGAGTGGACTTCTGCAGCCTGATCCCAAGACTCAACTTGGTTTCTGTTTTGTTTTGTGGGCAAACTGTTGGCTCACTCACAGATAGCCATGCCCACCTAATCTCTTCCTCCTTGAACAGCTCAAGTAGAGGCTGGAATGCCAGGGGATGCTCCCCTCTCCTCCTTGAGAGCAGTGGGTAACCAAGTGTGACCAATAAGATGCCTACTGCGGAGCTTCTAAGAAGGCTTTTGTTACCCTACAAAGAGGAATAATGTGAGAGGAATAATGAGATGATTCAAGAACAAAAGAGACTTACTGTCCCAGCATAGGGCAATCCTGCCATGGAAGCGTTACCTCTCAGCACAGTAGATCAATTATTTGCCTTTGATTGATCGTCTTGAACCTTATGGCAAACCACCTAAAACCAGTATGTTCAGAGTTGCAACGAGCTTTACAGATAAAGGAGAAACCCTGTTCACCTTAAAGATGTTTCCTTATTTTATGATACTTCATATCAATAGTCGTATTTCATCTGCTGAGTGTCATGCATGATTCGCATCACTCACTGACTCTCTATGAACAACTCAGGAGAACATAGTAAATGTCTCGCTGGACCACTCAGAGGCAGTTCACTTACCGATGGACATGTCTACCGTGAAAGTGCACATGAAAATTTCTTTAAAACGGGTTTAGTGTAAACTTTTTGGAGAGGGATTTAAAATACATGTACCCTTTGGCCATGCATTACACTTCAGGGACCTAGATCAATGCCCTCACTGTGTTAAGTGAAAGATGGCGGCAGTCATTTCCTTCTGTTGAGGGGAGAGTCCAATGCCCTTAACTTCGGGATGGTTCCAGTGGATTCCTTGGCCAGTAGAAAATGGCAAAAGGAATGTGCTGGAACGTCAAAGGTTAGTTCCTAGTACACCTGGCATCTTCCATCTGGGTCTCTTGGAGCACTTTCTTGAGCTCTGAGTTGCTATGTGAGGTGCCCAGCTCCATGGAGACTTCCCTGCTGAAGAGCCCACATGGAGGCACTGCTGTCAACAGCCCCCCTGAGCCCAGCTTCCCCATCCTCCTCGTCAAGGTGCCATTCATCAGAGGGACTCTGCCTGGCATGCCAGACAAGCACACCTGACACCCAAATGCCACGGAGTGATTTCCATGAATTCCACGGGAAACTGAAGAATCACCTGGAAATGCCCAACACACAAACCCTTGAGATAAAGTAAATGATTACTTTAAGCTGCTAAATTCAGTGGCAGTTTGTTAAACAGCAATAGATTACTGTAATGTTTCCATAAGTGCACAGAGACATAAGCAAGAATGCCCACTGAGGCATTATCTATAAAAATTAAAACCTGGGGACAGCTTTAATTCCATTAACAAGGCACTGGTTAAGAAAATTTTAGCAAACTCATACAAGGAACTACTATACATCAGGCTGCTGAAATGATTTGGATAAATATATCTATTTATAAAAAATGATGCTGATGTTGGAAGCATGGAACAGATTGATGGACCTCAGAGGGAAGGGGCATAGCAGGAATAGTTTAACCAAATAACTTATATGCATATATTCATAACCCACTGACACAGGCAGTAGTGCGGCTAAGGCCTGGGGAGGGTGGAGCAGGGTGCGGGGGGTCAGTGGGGGGAATAAGGGGACATCTGTAATACTTTCAATAATGAAGATAAATTAAAAAAATGAAATGATGCCCATGTTGTCTGAAGTCTGTAGCATTCCAAGCTGAGAAACATCGTTATATAGGTGTGAGTTCACACACACAGATAGGTCTGGATAGAAGTCTAGACACAAGACCACTGATGGTTTCCGCATCATGGGACTGAGGTTCCTCCTTTGGCCAGCATTTTTAGCAGTATTGTTCACAGATAATGTTGTTACTGTTACTTTTGTTTACATTTCTTAGGCAGGACAGAGGCATTAAGAAGTTTTGAAAATCAGCATGAAGTGGCAAAAAAAGTAGATAGCGCAATTCCTAGCTTTTCTATGCATGTTTTATTTTACGCAAGGTTCGCCTGGCTTTACATCTTTATACACTGGGGTTTTCCAGATAGAACATGATATCATCTGCAAATAATTACTTTGCGTCCTCCATTCCCAGTGTCCCTCGCTGGACTCAGGGCGGTGTTCCACGGGAACGGTTTCTTCCTAGCGCTTTGGATTGAGTCTCGCTGGTCTATGGACGGAGCTTGACAGTCTTCGTCATGCTGAGGAAGCGTTTTTATTTCTATATACCAAAAACTCAGACTCCTAATGGTTCTTGGACTTTGCTATAGCTTTTTGGCCATCCAATTGGAAAGACTATATTATTTTTGTATTCAACTTGTCTATGTGATAAATTTTATTCATAGATTTCATAATAATGGATAGGTTTATTGTTGAACTAAAGACCATTTTGTTGTAGTCTCTTAGGATTTTGCCTGTCCACGGTCATAAAGCATTGGATGCGCATATTTCTTTTCTGTTTATCTTGGTCAGCTTTTAGTTTCAGAATAGTTCCTGCTTTTTAAAGTGAATTTGGCAACTTTCCTTTTTTTTATCTATGTTTGCAGAAATTTTTGTAGCACAGACATTATCTGTGTCTTGAAAACTGACAATAAGTCAGGTGTAACACCATCTGTCTCTGCAGATGCTTTTTTGTTTGTGTTAAGTTTTTGACAGTTTCTAATAATTTTGCTTTATTGAAATGTTTCTGTTCAAGTCCATGTTGAATTAGTTCCGGCTGTTGCTATAACTTTCTTTAGAAAATTGTCCACTTTCCTGAAATTATTAAATATATTAGTATCCATTATTTTTAGAAGAATATCATTTTAAAATCTATCCTATAACTGTTAAAATACCCCATTTCTCATTTTGGAAACAATTTGATTAATCAGAGTTTTTCTATATGGTTTACAAAAGTCTCATATTTATCATTTCCACTATTTTGCTACGTAATTATTTCTGCTTGAAGCTACATTATTTACTTTCTTCTGAGTTATTTAGATTTTGCTTATTGTCTTCCTATCTCATAAGCAAATCCTTGAGATAATGTTTCATTTATTTAAAAAATAATGAAAATAATACTGTGAATATAGTTCTGGTTACACTCCTAAGTCTAACGTGTGCTATCTTCTACTCACTCAGTTAATGGTAACTCACTTTTCTCCCAACTGTTATTCACAACAATGCTTGTAAAATGTTCCAAGTGTTTGGACGTTATTGATATTATTTTCATTTTTCTGTCTTAAATCATAATCTTGGAATATGGTCATTTAGGTAAAATGTATATGCAGTGATACAGAAGTTACAGATTTTCTTAAACCAAGGTGTTAAAGTTAGGAACAGCACTCTGCACATTTACCACTTTTGTGGGCTGTAACTTTCCTCCACTCCGACCCTGCACCCCCTTGCGTAATGCTAGCCTCATAAATTCAACGTGGAGATCAGTCGTAATAATTTTTTTTGTTGTTATTGCTACCTTTTTGAAAGAAAAAGTTTCTAGAGAACATTCTGGAGGGGAATTTTTTGCACCTGAATGAAGTATATTCTGGGTTTAAAGAGATCTGAGAATATCTTTGCCTTGCTTTTCACAGGAGTTATAACGTGGGTGGGTGCAGAACACAAATCATACTATGGTTAAAGTTGTATTGGTATTACTCCACTTTCTTATTGTATTAAATATGGACCCAAAATTGGAAGCAAACCTGATATTTTCTATATCTTGGGAGTAACCATTCACTGTGGATTAGGTTAATTCAATCTAAGGTCTCTTCAGTGTCTAAAATTCTTTGGTTCTAGAAAGAGTATAGACATATATAATGGTCATGATTTATCCAGCAATTTTATTTATCTATAGATATAAAAGCCTAAGCGACTGTTCGACTGTCTGAACAGTAGCTATGACGCACAATGACCACCAGGGGGCAGATGCTCCAACCAGTAGCTATGACACGCACTGACCACCAGGGGAAGATGCTCAACGCAGGCGCTGCTGTGGTTTTCGGGTGACACACTGGGAACCAGAAAGGAGGGAGCCCTATTCCAGGGTGTATAACCCAAGAGTCGCTCTCTTGGAATCCAGGACCCCTCGGGGGATGTCGGAGAGCTGGTTTCAGCCCTATCCCTGCAGGCCAGGCCGAGGGACCCCACTGGTGCATGAATCTGTGCACTGGGCCTCTAGTATTGAATAAAGTTAAGAAAAATATTAATTTAGTAAGGCAGCTAAAATTAACCCCAAAATGAATCCTCTCAGTTGTAGATATTTTATTGGAAATAGAATAAAAACAAGAGAAGTTAGGGAGACTGACTTTCTTTTATACTTTGTATAATATTGCCAGAAATTTCTCTGACAGAAGAATTAGCTAATTTGGATGCCAAAAATATGTTTTCTAGTCCCAAGAACGTTCTAAATAAAAGAACAATTAAATTAATAAACTTCAAGAATCATTTTAGACTCCAATAACTGCACTTTAATATGTGCATAAAGTCTCTCTCTCTCTCTCTCTCTCTCTCTCTCTCTCTCTCTCTCTAAGCCTCAATATATCAGTTATTCGATGTTTTCGGAAGTGTTTTTGCTGACAGGCACAAGTTTATCAAGACAATTTTATCTCTCTGATCACTTTGTTGAGGAGGGAATGGTTATATAACTAGCAGAAGCAAAATCTGAGAAGCATGGCAATTTTTAAAATTGACACTATTTAAGCAGTGTGGCTCCTTCCTTGTATTTCTAAACATCTCAATAGATGGTTGTGAATTCGTTGGTTATGAACACTGTTGATATTTTATCTGGAAAGATATTGAAAATGTTTCCCGTAAGAATCCATTATGTATATATTTTTCTCTATGCGTGTTCATCCTTAGCCATTTACACTCAGTGGTGTCATCAGCACTTCTTTCCTGATGATGGAAGTTTGTCAAAAGCTAATTTGTCCTGTTCTTAGACATAAAATCTATATTTATACAAATAAGTTAAACATCAAACTCACCATGGTTAAATAATGAAAATGAATTCCTAGATTTAAAAAATCCCTGTTAATCTGGTTTCACACGTAAATTAGTTTGTTACAGTATTTTTCCCTGTGAGGCAGGGCGACAACCAGGAAGTATCTGCTCTAGAGCAATGTGGGACTTTGGACAAGTTACTGAAACTTTCAAAATTTCTTTCCTCTCTGCACAAATAAGCACTACTTTGCACACCTTCTTATGAGGAATAAATACAATTATGTAAATGGTGGCCACTCTGAGTAATTTATTTATTTTGGCTACTCTGAATGGTTGATGGTTTTTCCATGACATGTGAGAAAAACACTTTTTAAATCGTTTTCCTTAGAATGGTTGTTTAAAACACAAAAAAAGTTAGGTCAAGAATTCTGTCCTACTAAGTGCAATCCTGTTCTGAAAATGGAAATTGCCAGACACTACTTGTTCCCAGGCACGTGCGATACATAATATCGCAAATTATATTTAAGACAGGGATGCATTTTATTTAAGAAATAGTAAAAGTAAGTGGCTCAGAGTCCATCTTTAAAATAATATAGGGTGTCCCAAAACTCACGCAAGAAGTCATTTTGATAGAAAACACAGGTTTATAATTAAAAGTTGTAAATTTTTATTGATTCATAAAGAATACAGTATAAGGTTATGCATGGAATAGCACATCGGGTAAATGGCCTCCAGAGCTTTGCTGGCACATACGCAAAGCCGCGGTCTTCATTGGTCTTCATTGTCCCTGCTCCTGGGCCATCATTGGTACTTGGTGATGCTGATCAAATT
Source organism: Myotis daubentonii (assembly GCF_963259705.1). Lineage (NCBI taxonomy): Eukaryota > Metazoa > Chordata > Mammalia > Chiroptera > Vespertilionidae > Myotis > Myotis daubentonii. Next base: position 114,018,222 of record NC_081843.1, read on the forward strand.
GAAGGGATTGAAATCAAAGGGCAACAAATATTAGAATCTGATTCAATAAACCAAGTAAAATTAGGCTTTTATTTATTTTTGTTGTTGTTGTTAATGCTCACGCAAAATTCAAATCTTACGTGAATTTTGGGACGCCCTGTATACCTAAAATATTGCCACGCGCTGTTCAATTGAAGTCGTTTTTCCGGACTGCCTGGTGGCAGGGCCTGTGGATTGGGGTCAAGTGGTTTCTTGGACATTAGATCTTGGACTCTGCCCTCGACCTGCTTAATAAGGGTCCTGGGGTGCTTGACCCAGGGCTGCACATTGATTTTTTGGGAGGATTATGTATTTCTGGAACGTTTTAAGATTAGGTAAGCCCGGGAAAATTGAATAGACAATATATCCAAACAATGTGGCTAAGGATATTAATAAATAACAAGAGACTTTAAAAAACAGATGTCAGAAATGGCAGCAGCCCTTATCCTAAATCACTCCGTTCAGTGGGCCGACTGTACGATTGAGGGTGCCTTCGCAGCCGGCAGCACATCAGAAGTCTGAGCTGCTGTTTTAAAGCAGGTGTTCCGTACGGCATGCCTGGGGCTCCCTGCGGTGCTGCCAGAACACGGACTGAAATCGCCCAAGTTCAACAGCCGCCCCCTGCTCAGTAGGATGACAACTGGGGTCCAATGAGTACTTGTCTGGGCAGTTGGAAAAAAGCCTTGATGAAGATGGTGACGTTGCCAGCAAGTGTAACGGCCCTGCCAGCAGCGTGGGAACCAGAAGCAGACCTTTCAAAGCAGTGCCAGCTCCCCCAGCCTCCTGGGTACTTCTCCAAAATGGTATGCACACTCCCATGCCCTTCTATGGCTCAAGAACTGGAACTGATAACAACATCTCCACCAAACACTGGCAGAAGCAATATGTTATCCATCTACTTCTCTGAGCTTTCTTTATTTTTTTTTCAATTTTTTAAATCATAGTATCATTGACATAGAACATTCTATTATTTTCAGGTCTACAACATAATGCTTCGATATTTGTATTTATTGTGATGTGATGTGATCACTGCAATAAGTCTAGTTTCCATGTATCGCTGTACACAGCTACAACATTGTTCTTGTGGTGATAAGTTTTGAGAACAACTCAGCAACTTTGAAGAATGCAATGCAGTATTAGCTACAGTCTTCCTTCTGCACTTCACATCCCCGTGACTTATTGATTTTATAGCTGTGAGCTTATAAATAAGTATTTACTTTAGGTCAACAATCTATGACGTGATTCTCAGATGCTGGTCTCATGCCCACCTGAAAGCAGAAATGGGTAGGAGTGGGTGGCAAGTTAGGGAAGACTTTCTGGGATGAGGCATTGATTTACTGGGAGGAAACGGGAGGGGATGGCCATTCTCAAGTGAAGGTCGGGTCATGCGGCATGAGAAAAGCTCCGAGGCCAGTATTAAACACACTAGTATGCGTACGTTTCTGGTTTTCAAGCTCTTTTATTTGTCTGTATAATTAGGTTATATAGGGTACTGGTATGTGGCGAAGTAATGAAAGAATTATCTCTGCTGTTTATAAGATTTTCCCTGGAGCTGTAACTAAGCAAAAATCACTGATATAATTAAAATAGATGCTAAATATCATCACTTGAAAGTAGCCTTCTCCAATTATGAAATTCTTTTAGCAATTTCTGCCAAGTTATCCATTTCCTGTTTTGAAGATATCTAATTAAATCCCCATTGTCTCTTAATTATCATTCATTGCAATGCATTATAATTTGTATTCATAAATTAACCAGAAGAGAGACTTAAGCACTCCAATTTCTCTACACCTAACGTTGTCTGTTATCCTTCTATGACATCGACACTCTCATGGGTTTCCATGAGAAACCCGTGCCACCACCTGACTTAGTCCGTAGTCATACTCCGCTTTCGGATGCAGCATCTCTTGTTTTACTAACCACCCTTCTTTGGGATTTATCAGACCACTTTGTTCTTCCCCTCGGTCCTCACACCCCTTGCACTGCCCCCCCCCTCCCCCCCGCACACACAGCCCTGGGGGCAGCCCGAGCCCTGGGCCACCCCCGCGGGAACCGTGGCATTGGGTCTGGCTGTCCTCTCCGCCTTTGCACTCGGACTTGGCTGTCGGTCTACCATCTTACTATCCCTTCACACTCACCCTGAGTGCCGCTCAGGGCCTCGCCATCCAGGGCCCACACTCGATGTCTCCCCTTCATTAGCCCAAAGACCCAGCGGTTCGCATGTTTAATCGGAATTAACTTTCAGGAAATGAGCTTGTGCTTTGACGTCGTCACTGTGTGAACTGTTTCATTTTCCCCCGATGGCCCTGGGGCCAGGTTTACGAGAGCAGCTCCTCACTGTATAACGGTGAGTCTCAGTAACCAAGGAAACAAAGGCGGGCATTGTTGCTGGAATAAAGCTGTGTGTCCACCTAGTCAGTTCTCAATTCATAATTGTTCAGTGTTGCCACTGTCCCCTGAAAACATCAAGAAATTACTAGAAACATAGCATTAAATTAAGACTGAGTCCCGCCTCTGAAATTACACTGACCGCCACCCAAACACGAGCTTCCCAATTTATTAGCTGGGTGATACTGGGAATTTCTCCTAACTCCCTCCACTTGCGTTTCCTCAGGTAAGACATGGAGATGATGAGTCCTCAATGCATCCATTTGAGGGTAAATCAGGTAGTACACGTACTGTGCTCCGCATAGCGCCGGGCACACAGCGGGAATGCAGTGAGTACTGGCTGTCATTACAATGGTCATTATACTTACTTTTCCTCACAGAGCCACTCACAGCTTCCAGGCGAAGCTAAAGCTTCGCTCACCCGCTCATTTACGCAGTATTCAGCGAGCAGCTGCCCGCAGGCTGGGCCTGTGCCGAGCGCCGGGTGCGGGGTGAACAGCACGGACACGGTCTCGGACGCCATGGGTCTCAGCCTGTCAGAGGCGCAGACAGACACCTGCCTGGCCCCAGCAAGGTGCTCCGCGGAGGGTGCTCGGGAGCGTGGTGAACCCAAACCTCGATTCTGAAGGCGGGAGGGGTCAGCGAAAAGCTCTCTGGTGACGGTGAAACTTAAACATGTGACATCGGTGACGGGTCAAAGGGCAAGAAGATGCCAGTATTCCAGACTCCGAAACAGCAAATGCCCAGACAGGAACGCACGGCACGGTCTAGGAACAGGAAGGGGCTCAACGCCGAGAGGAGCACAGAGGCGGGACAGCCACGGTCTGACTGTAGCAATGGCGGCAGCTGTCAGCCATGCAGAAGGCCAAGCCCTGTCCGAGGACAGACTTCCTCTCCCTTTGCTCCCAGGGGCTTCCCTTCTGTTACTTCCCTTTCTCCCCAGGGCCGTGCCGAGTGTTCAATTATTCCAGGTTCTGTGTCTGGGAGATCCCCTCCCCATGCCCCTCCTGCTCCCGTCTACTGCCTGGCATTTGGGTTCGAAGGCACTTGGTTGCTTCTCTCTCTCGTTATTTCCTTGACCTACAAGGCACCGCTCAGTCTCATCTGTCTGGGCTGATCCCAAAGAATTCCTTCTCTTCAGCCGCTTCGGGTCTGTGGTTCCGTGCCCCGACTTGAGTGCGAGGCGTCCTGTCCCAGCAGGGAGTTTCTGGAAGGCGGCCACTGGAAACCAGCCTGATCAGACGTGGGAAGGCTCAGGTCTTGTCATGGTGAAGAGAGCCGTGGGGATTTATGGTTTAAGGGGACTTTCCAGTCCCCCAGGAGCTCACGGAGAGGGACCTCTCCTGATGCAGAAGCCAACCCCTCAGCTCTGAGAGAGCCTGTGATGTGGGGTCAGGAGTGCCGGGCTGTGAGCGTGCTGGCTGTTGCACCGCTAATGCTCGCCGCGTCAACATTGGTCGGTTTATTAATCAGCGTCTTGCAGTATCTGGACATTAAAGTTTCCTAAAACCATTTTGCCTGAAGATAACAAGTATTAACATACGATATCTGTCTTTTTTTTTCGTGTTTTCATGTTAGAAGAAGTATTCCTCAGCAAGCTGTATATAAAAGCCCCGCCAAAGCTCTTCAGGACTGAGTGACTAATGGAATCAAAGTGTGGCAATCCAGGGGAATGTGCATCGTGCGTGTGGTGAATAGCAGTGAGTTTTATGAGAACGGAAATAGAATGTAAAAAGTCAGAAATTAACCCTTCTTCGCTATGCAACTAATTTTCTCTCATTTTGTACCCTGTTCGGCATCATGTGTATGATGAATAGTAGTGAGTTTTATAAGATTGGAAATAGAATGTAAAACATTAGGAATTACCCAGCCAATGTGGCTCAGTTGGTTGGGTGCCCTCCCGTGCACCCAAAGGTTGCTGGTTCGATTCCCGGTTTTGGAACACGCCCAGGTTGCAGGCTCAATCCCCCAGTCGGGGTGTGTGCAGGAGGCAACCAATCAATGTTTTGGTCTCATATCAATGTTTCTCTCTTTCTCCCCCTCTCCCTTCTTCTCTCTAAAACTCAATAAAATGTTTTTTAAAATCAGGAATTAACCCTTTTTTGTCATGTGACTGATTTCATCTCATTTTGTACCATTTTCAACTTTTTGAATATTTGCTTAATTTCCTTGGTCTAGAAAACTTCAATATTCTCTTGCCTACAACCATATCCTCCTTCTTTGGATCCTGAGAAGTCCTTCGAAATCATCCTCTCCAAAGAGTCTTTCCTTATTCTCTTACTTTAGGCTAACAACTCCAAATGCATTTCTAACATATACATGTACTTTCTGTTCTCTTGTTTTGCCCATGTGTGTATGTGTATGTGCATGGGTATGTGTGTGTGTACCGGTACGTGTGTGTGTTTCTCTTTGCTGTTCATTGAGAGAAGGGAGTACGTTCTATTTCTTTTTATTCACGTCTTTAGTACACAGAACAGTTCATAAAATCTTGTTGAAGACATATACAAACTTGAATATTATTCCTGAACATGCTAGATGTTTGCTTTGTGAAGTAGGGGATACTAGTTAATGTTTCCCTATTTCTATTTTTCTCATCCCTAAAATAATATTTTTGATCATCATCCAGCTAAAACTTTTGATAATTATTATAATATACTTCCTTGCGGGGTGAGTTGGGAAAGCGGGGGGTTAGGGAAAGAAACTGCACAGACTCTTCCATTGTAACAATTGCTTTGAAATGAAGGTAAGCTCTCGGGGAGACAAATTACATTTTATAATCCACATTGGTTCTATTAGTATACTCCAGTAACAATGCACTAACTACTTTTTAAGACTCTTAAGGTTAATTACTAGACTTGCAAAGGAGTTTAATTTACACGAGGAAATAACTAGTTCATGTCCACACACGGGACAGCTGTTTGCCCTGCTCCCAGTAAGTGCCGCGGAGTTGAGGTCAGTGTGCAACCCCATGAGGGACAGGGGCCTTTTCCTAGACACAGCCAGGAGGGTACTTGCTCTGCTGCACAGGTTTTGACCCCGCTATCGTGCTCTGCAGTTCCAGCCAACTCAGCTCTGCTGCCCTGAGTGCTGGGTGAGAGGGAGGTGTCTCTAGTCATGCGTACTTGTCTTTAAATCTTGACTCATCCTCTCAACGTGTTGTAGGGCAAGTTAGGAAATTTCCCTCAGCCTGCACCTCCTCTCCTATGAATTGAATACAGTGAGAACACTGACTTCATAGGGCAGGTGTGTGGATTATACAATGCTAAGCACAGAGCCTGGGAAAGAGAAAATAGTCCATTGGAGGAAGCTATGACCTCGACCATCACTACTGCTGCTGCGATGAGTAGTATTCCTAGTAGGTTTTTATGGAGGAACATGATCTCCCTATGTTGAAGAGCTCTTAGAGGTCATAATTCAACTCTTCTGCTTTCTACTCCATCAAATATTTAATTTTCTTCTACAAGGTCCCGGATACATGATTATCCAGTATAATCTTCTTCACTTGTCAGATTGTACTTGAAACCTGCCCTCACTGGGAACTCTCTAATTCCCATGAAAGTCCATGTTATCTTGGGACAGTTCCAATAGCTAACAAGTGTTTGTGTGTGTGTGTGTGTGTGTGTGTGTGTGTTCTGCATATTCACTGTATGTGCCTGTTGTGTTCTTCACCCATTGGGGTAAGTCTGGCCAAGTGGGGGTGTCACAGAACAATGACTGTCCTTCCTTAGAAAGTCCTCATGCATGGGAAGGCAACAGTCATTCTGCTTCTAGATCCAGGAAATAATTTTTAGATTTTTTTTCAGTTTTGAATCTCTCCTCATTCTGATCACTACCCCTAGCGATGCCCCCGTGTTTGAAAGCCTTAAAGAATGCGGTGCTAGGATGTGACCCCCAATTCAGGGTGAGTCTTGCAAACCAAGCTTTCTTAGCTACTTTGGAATTTCCCTTCCCATTGTTGACTCACATCAGGCTCACGCTACACTACCCCCCACAAGTGTTTCTACTTTCATATGGCAGAGACATAGGCTGTCCTGTGTTCAGGGGACTCCGAGCACAAGATAGGCTGGAGAGCAGGTGTTTGTCTGACTTCGCAGGGTGGGTGCGGAGGGCAGTTGTGAGAGAGCTGGGATCTGCGGCCGCCGATGAAGTAACTTCTCTACCATGTTCCATCTTTATATGATTTTAAGAAAGGGAATGACACGATCGGAAACAACCAATTCGCACGGCATTCAGGATGTCTGGAGTGTGTCTGAGGAAGCTGAAGACACATGCCCATGTCACCCACGCAGTTCAGCTTCCATGACTCAGGAGGGCCTGATATAACCTCCTCGGTGACTGCCAACTCCCCGGGCAAGTGGGTTCCTAAGCGGCAGATGCCAACGCTGAAGACTCAGACCAATATTAGGTGATCCATGGGAGCTTCAGAGACATCGTTTTCAGAGTTTACCCTTTGTTCTACTCTACGTGGGCAGTCAACTGACCTGCTGTGAAGAATCCCATAGGTCTGGGTGATCGCCACATGTTATTAATTTTTGCCAATTGCTCTCCCCCCCCCAAAAAAAAAACCCAACACTTTGAAAAACATATCTATAAGCTGATGTGTAAAAATGTTACGAAACTATCGAGCCTTCTCTACAAATATAACAGGAAAAACTGAGTTAACAAGCAATGTTGTATTTTTCAGATGAGCAATTATTTTTATTAAACCAATGCAAATAGATGTTGTAATTCACTTGCTGGGGCCATGCATCTGATATTCCTGCCTGTGGAACACAGCTAAGAATCTACAGGTAAGAAAAGCATGTCTTTCCGAGAAGACAGATTCCTCTCCTAACTCTCCACAGCAAAGATCGTACAGTTTCCTAAAAGATGTCTTCACATCCCTAGTCATCCAATCCTGTGGACTTGGATTTTACTAAAAATCTAGACCAGTTTGAAGGCTCTCATGCATTCATGTATGTCAGGGGGATGCATGTGTGCTTGGGAAATTTTTGGAAGTGCATTTTGGAGGCATAGACTGAACAGCAGCAAGGATTAGAGACAAGGAAAAAGAATCCTGAAATTAGACAAAAAAATCTTCCAAGTGGCAGTAATCTACAGCCATTTACAGTATTGCCACGTCTGTCCAAAACAGACATCCAATCATTACACTGACTTTTTTCTTAGACTATGTAGAAGAGTAAAATTTTGTAAGGATTTTTTACACCAAATGACCAAAATATATTACGAATACGAAAGTATGACCTTCAATTTGCTAAATCACTCACATTGACTCCCTACTCCCAGAGACTGAAGGGATAAAGGAAGTTCTGCACTTTCTGCTTAAATAACAATTTGTACTGTACATGTTCATCACTACTTCATTCACATTCATTCAACAATAATTTAATAAACATCGGGGGACCCAGAGCTAAATCACACATCAACACTGTTTTCTTGGTACTTATTATGTCTGAGCCTTCGGCTTCGCACTATTCACACGTGGAATCATTTAATGTTTATAATCAACATAGGAGGCAGACCTATTCTTCCTGATTTTCAGCGGGGAAGTTGAGGCTTGAGTTTGGGCCCAAAGTCACAAAGCTGGTAGAGTAGCTGAGGCTACTTCCAAACCCCGGGTGGCCCTGCTGGGCGCAACGCTGCCTTCCCTGCACCGTCTGTGTCTCCCGGGCTTCTGACTCCCACAGGGCGAGGCAGGCCGGCAGGGGCCGCACTGCCGCCCTCCAGGGAATGACCATCAGGTTGCAATTGGCTGCCTCTTCCCAGCCTCCACTTATCTGCTCAAGTGCCAAGCCGCTCTATCTTTTATCTTTTTAACACTTTCCACTGTCAGGGTGTCTGCAATTTGCTGCCTGGCACGGGCTGGAATAGGAAACAGTTGCTGCTATCGCTGCCACCAGCCCCATGTAAATCACTTCCACTGTGGCCAGAGCTGCCGCTGCTGTTTCTCTTCTCCATCGCTCCCCGCGCCAACCGGTCACTTTTCTCCCTCTTGACACCCTGTCTGCTGGGAGGCTTTTGTATGAGTTGCGAGCATCACCACCCAATGCAGGGTTCTACATCATTTCATGAGAATAAGGGTTAGAGTTCGTTAGATATAGCCTTTCTTTTTCCTCTATTTTGTGAAACCATATTTGTAAGTATTGGATATATTCGGGCCATTCCCACCATCAAAACTCTTCTTAGATTGTTTTCATGTCAGACTAAGCCTGGAATCCAGAGAGTTTCAGAAGACTGAAGGCTAAATAGCAGGGTGTGTGTGCATGTGAGAGAGAATGTGTGTGTGTGTGCATGTGAGAATGTGTGTGTGTGTGCAAGTGAGAGAGAATGTGTGTGTGTGTGCATGTGAGAGAGAATGTGTGTGTGTGTGCATATGAGAGAATGTGTGTGTGTGTGCATGTGAGAGAGAATGTGTGTGTGTGTGCATGTGAGAGAGAATGTGTGTGTGTGCATGTGAGAGAGAATGTGTGTGTGTGTGTGCATGTGAGAGAGAATGTGTGTGTGTGTGTGCATGTGAGAGAGAATGTGGGTGTGTGTTTAGTAAATAATAGGCATAGCAAAAGAGGAATGAGAAAACTTAGGGGTTTAAGCCCAAGATTACTCAGGTCTTAATTAATTAAATTGATTAAACCCCAAGAAACTACTTACCACCTTAATTTATGTGCTTCTGTTAAACAGTTTAATTGATGGTAGTGAACAAAGCAATGCCGTGATTATAAAACAATATATGGCTAAATGTGGACTAGCTCACCAACAGAATTCAAGCAACCAATGGCTGGGTGGAGTGGGGTGAGTAGCATTTGAAAGTGAGGCACGGTAAACAGACTAACAGGGAACATTCTTTCAGGAGGGTCGGTGCAGGTAGTCACTCCTAAGAGCCCAGGTGCTCTACACTGGTAAACCCCTCCTCCTAGGCATCCATCACCATCCTCTTTTGCATAATTCAGGGAACAGAAAGAGGCAGAGCTATAAAAATCATAGTTGGAGCCGAAGCACAGGCATTTGCAGACTTAGAGATAAGAGTAGTTCTCACTGGACGTCTTGTTCCTGACACAAGTTAGGGGTCAGAGTAATAGAAAACTATTACGATCTTTCACGGAGGAAAACACGAAGGAGACTCACGCTCAGTGAGGAAGAGGACAGCCAGGGGACCGGCATCAGGGAGACAGTCCCTGCATCCATATGCAGCCCAGATGTGCATCATACTTCAGGGAGCGAACACTGAAAGTCAACACTGAAAGCCACACTGCGGCCACACGGCCGCCTCAGTTTAGTCTGTATACGCAGGGTCTTAGGCAACTTTCCCTCATGCACGGCCTTGACCATGGCCTCCTTTCACTCGCTCTCACTTAGTGCCTTAGCTTCACTCAAGTGCCACTTTCCCCAAGGACTTCTGCTGAGCCTTCTAGGCCACGGTGTTTTCTGCCTCCCTTCCAGCTCTTAGATCTTCACCACCTTTTAAATCCTTGATCCCCCATTGTCTTAAACCATGTGGTATCATTAGAAGCTTGATACGATGTCAGGCAGGGTGGCTTTTGATGAGGGAGTAATTGGAAGCAAAAAGACTATTTTAAAACATATGGTGCTGAGTGCCTGATGTAGCCAAATGGAAGAAGGGCGGGTATCATACTTTAATGACTTCTCCTAATACAGAGTTAAAACCATGCCGATCTTTCAGAACCGACTTCTAGAGCGTGTTCCATAGCGAGGCCAAGTGCTTGGAAAACTGTTTCGCTTTGCATTTTCTCTAGAGTTTAGCATCTGCATCATGACCTAATGTTCTGATCTCCCCCCACCCCCCCGCTCCATGCTGCTTTATGGATGACGTGTCTCTCACGAGATCTAGACCTTGTCATCTACTCCTCTAACAGGAGATCATTTTCCAACATGTGTTCTACTGAAATGTCATTGTCCCACCAGACATTTTCTGAATAAAGTCTCTAAGTCACATGACTTTGGGAAGTACTGTTTAACCTAAGTTTTGTTGATTAGCTTTAAAAATACTTGACATTCTCTGATATGGTAATATACCTAGTATAAATCCATCGCCTGTCTCTCTTTAAGGAGAGGCGGATCTTCACGGGGAAAGTTAACTCTATAAGGCATTCTTGACATCGCACACTATTTGTCAGCCTTAACGTCTGTGAGACACATCACGAAGAGCAATGCATTTTTAAGGGAAGAGTTTAGTGTCATCACAGCTTTAAATATAACCCATGCAGATAGCCTGTTATCGCCACTGCAGCCTGTCCCCTCATTCTATCTCTCCATTTCTTTAATCACTCGGGAAAGCCAACCCCGATGGTAGCATGCCATTACCAGGCGACGATAACAGGGCGGCGGGCAGAGAACGCTCCGGTTCAAGCTGCTCTCATCCTCCCACCCCACTGCCTAACTGTCCCTAAAACGGACTGAGTCGAGGGGAAGGAGTCCCTCACGTTCCTTAAAATTGAACAAACACACACAAAGCGGGTGTTGGAGCTCAGCATCACCAGCGTGAGAGAGACGCTCAGTACGTCTCGGGGCTACGAAGGCCTCACGCCTCCTCATAAGATACATTTCCCTGGGAAGACGTTACACCTTCCACCTCACATGGAAGGCAAAGGCCTGGGCATGTGCTCCTCTGTCTGTGCCTCCGGCTGGCCTGTGGGGACACTGCTGGGTCAGCTATGTGCACACGTGCACACATCCCGTGTGGCCTTGGGACTTGGGCTTCCCAGATCGCACAGTGAGAAATACAGAGAGTGGGAGGAAAAGTGTTTTTTAAAAAGCGTCTTTAACTCCAACCTATTCCAACCTTGATGTCCTGTTCTTGGCACCGTTTTTAGTTAAACATACTTTCACCTCTCACACCGTCTACTTTTACCATGTTTTGGAATATGATTATAATGCTTTCTGGCGGTTAATGTTTTTTTACTTCGCGTACAGGCAACAGGACAAAGGGGCAACACATCTCTCCTTAGAGGGACTCTGAGAAGAGTTTCAAGACTGGAGATGGGCGATACTGAAACGGGCGGGTGTGGGAGAGAGTGTGCCAGGAAAAGATTTGGGGGCTTTATGAACTTAAATACACAAACCAGATTTCCCGGGCACTTCAAGGTGTGGTGAAATATAAGAATGTAAAAGAGTAGGCATCTCACCATTTTCTGAGATTAAGAAGAAAATAATTCTAATTCTTAGACACACTGTTGGGTTCCTCGAGCTCTTTAAAATACAGGTCCCGGCTGTGCTGCCCCTCAGGGCAGCCTGAGCTGCACTCACTGGGGGGGCCCCTGCTAGCAAGGCTGACTGTCCCCCCCTCACTCGGCCACTGGCGAGCGCGCCTCTGAGGAGGTCCATGTGTCTTCCGTTCCCAACACTCTCCAAGAGGAGTAAGTAGGGGGACTGTATCTGCTGCTCATCTCTCCATCAACCCTGCTCAGAGAAGTGTTTTATGCCCCACATTTAAAATACATATAAATATGTAAAATAATAATAAATCATTTGTATATTCAACTTCAGTGCAATTCAATGACGGCCCGTGATATAATATACCCTTCATACAACCAAATAGACAGAATTAGCCAACTGGAAGCCCAGAATAAGAAAAATAACTAATTTGCCACAGTTTTCCTTCGCCGGTATCTTAAAAGCCAGAGGATCTAAGAGTATACACATTTACTTATCTCTCCAAGACATAATCACACTGTCACCCATTTCTGAACCACAAAAGATGGATAGCATAGCATGTGCTCAAAATGGATTCATTAATTATCCACATAGATAAGTGTTTCATCAGGTATATACAGCAGATAAGTCTTATCTGTTCTCATAGAAGAAAAAAGATTAAAGTAATTCTTCTATACATATTGGGAAGAAACAGCCTGCTCCGAGGAGACGTCCATAAAGTGACATTAGATGATAGGCTTGCCCACAGATGGTGAAGTTACACAAACACACATACAGACGACCGAGTTCATAGTCACCCCTGGCCGCTGGCTGCCGGAGGAAGGACACGCCTTCCCACCATAAATATCGCACAACATTTATTCTGTTTCTCTCCAAACACGGAGTCACCGTAAAAATCTCACAGTAAAAGCTCGGGGCTTTATTTTTCCTGGCAGGCAGAGAGAAGCTACAGGAATCTTCTCCAAGGCAGTGCAGTGGGCTGTCAGGAACAAGGGTCAGGACTGGCACGCTACCTTCCGCTGTGACCATTGTCATAAAGGGACGGCATTTACAAGGAGCGACTCATCAACTGGTAGTGATTGAGTCTTTCTAAATATTAAGGATACTAGATAAAAAGTAAACGGTATGTTTTCCCAAAATTTTCAATATGCCTATTAAAATAATTGTTTTCATTTTTCTCAATTAAAATTGCTTCCCCCCTCCACCCCATAATGTGTTTACAACTAAAGAATTCCAGCCACTTGAGTATGTTTGAGTGCAATTGAAAAGAGAAAAATAATGCTTTTTCATCGCTGACAATTTTTGTCAGAAATAATTTGGGGTAAAATGAGCCTAGGGATAAAATTAAAGTAAACTCTATTTTCCTAAGGACAAATCGCCTGATGTTATTTAACAGAACGCACCATCATGACATGTTCCTTATGGACCCCTAAGGCCACTGCTGAAGTAGATTTCACAGGCTCATTCCCTTGCCTTCTCACATGCGGCCTTCCCTTGTTCCGATGTGGATGAATAAATGCCTCCTGATTCTGTCTGCTGCATATGTCACACTGTGGAGTTATGGAGCACCGAGTACACGTGACCAAACATAGCTCTACCCCTTTTCAAGTGCCTGGACTCTGCCTGGGACCCGGACGACCTTGCAATGTTTTCTAACAAGTTAAAAACAAGTTTTATGCGTGAGAATCATGCCTTTCTATTTATGCACGTTTGAATCCGCTTATCCTTTGTAATATATTCTAACATATTACATTCACTTTATTTCTGCCATTTGCTAACTCTAAGTGATCTCATTAGACGGCACCTTATATAAATGCTCTCTGTGAAAGCTGCAAAAAATAATTTCCTTTGCCTATTAGTTTTTAAATATCTGATAGATGCAACATCTGTGTGTTTGTGGCACGCTGTTTAACCGCATTATCTCCCTGTCAGATTTACGCTTATAAAATTCGGTGCAATCAAGTAAGCTCTTTGCAATCCGGTGTATGCTGTGATATTGATCATACCAAACACTTTGGATTGTAACGTGATTGGCTAAATAACACATAGTTCTCCACGTATGCAATTCACGAAGTGATGTATTTCTGCTGAGGACAGAGACACGTGAAATAATTCAGTTGTTAGCAAACTACTTAACTGCACGTTGCCAACCTGAGTGAAATGAATGCGCAGCGATATTGAAGGGAAAGTGCCCGGAATGGAAGCGGGCAGATTGGTGTGCTGTTTAATTTGAACTGCTTGCTGCTCACAGAATCTGAGTTTGCCCTTTCGAATCATTATCAATTCATTTGAGGAGTCAAATAAACAGTGATAAAGGGCTGCCGAGAAGCGCCCGTGGCAAGGATGCTGGAGCAGGAACCGGCACGGAGGCCGCTGTGCGGGGAAGACAGCTTCGCTGGCAAAGGGGATGCTGACAGTCTGTGTTTCTCCAGACTCTGAAGTCTGTTTCTTAAAAACAATTCTTAATGGGATTACAGAACAAGATACACTCAAGAAAGGAGAGTGAATCTCTTGCTGTTTTTCTAAAGCTGAGGACAATTTCTAAAAGTATTCTAAAGTGATCGGACTGTACGTGTACAATTCTTCCTGGGAACTGGAAACACAATTATACAGAAGTTTAAAAATTTGAACCATCCTATGAATAACTCGACTTATTTTGGCCAATGCCCGCCATTCCCCCCCAAATGAGATTACCCGGACTCTCCCCACCCAGTAGCCTTCTTCGTGTTGGCCCAAGTTTAAGTGGAAATATTCAAAAGCTAAGGTTGTCCAAAGCGCTGGTGGAAGATACGTTTTAACATACATTTATCTCCATTTAAAATGTTATAAGAAATCATACATGTAAAATAATAAAATAAATTCGCGTCGGAAATAGTCATTCCCCAAACTATTGAAACTTTCTTCTTTTCTTTTTTCCTTTTATCACCTCCAGTCCCACTCAATATTTTTTATCACACAGCCGAAATATTTTAGACGGGAATCCAGGGTGAAAATCTATGCCGCGCGGGGAGTGAGTTTATTGATTAAAATGCACATTCTCCACAGCAAGTACGTGCCTTCACCCAAAGCCTGGCAGTGCCAGCGAGCACCAAGCCCCCAGGCGGGTCTGCTGGGCTCTCGGGACCAGGCCAGCGCTGGCCCTTCCCCTGCCACTGATCCCGGGAGGCTCCCAGGCAGGAGGCCGCCGCCTCCTCACCAGCCATGTTACCTGCCAGCCCTTCCTCTCCAGCCCCGGCCCACCAAGACCTTCCTTCCTCTCCTCTTCCTCGCCTCCGCAGGGAGCTGATCCCGCCTGGTCCCTGGGATCGTGTCCTTTCTGGGGAGCAGGGCGGCTGCCCTCTCTCTCCTCTGGCCTCCGGTTAATGGAGCGGGGGCACCCACCGCTCTCCCCTCTCTGTGGCTTCCGCTGGATTTGACAGGCTTCCTTGCAGGTTACACGCCCAGGCTTTCTGAAGTGGCTCTAAAGCTTGGTTTTTTGATTTTTCTAACTTTTTTTTTTTTGAAACCCTTGCTCATCTGTAATCTTTAAAAGCTCAGCTGACGCCATGCAGAGCGAGCCTCATTTCTTTGCAGAACTAATCTAGACACTGTCTCGTGTTGAGTACAGTTGTCTGATTCAAATCTCCTGTTACAAAGCAGATGACATGTAGCTGGATGTCAGGAGAAGAGCCGAACAATGACAATTCACTTATCCCTTAGAAAGGATCAATTCTCCCACAATGCATCTGTCAGAGAACTCTCACTCAGTAAAAGCAATTTTTCTAGCTGTCTGACACTGTAATTGCTCTTAAATTTTCAATGAACGTTTTACAAGGACTCCCCTGAACCATGATGAAAAACTTAACTTTTTTCTAAAAGTGAGAGGCTGACAGGATGAAAGAGGCCTTTCTCTTTAAAGCCGTGCTTGCTTGGGTCGGAATTCTTTCATATCATCAACAAGCTGTTGAATAGAGGATAGATTACTTTCCATTTATTTCATCAATCAGATTAAAGGCTCCCCTTCACAATGCCCTTTAAACAGAGCTGTTTATGATGTCCTCACGGGGCTGACTTCAATGTAGTATTAAATCACGCTGGACAGGGCAGTCGGTGGGGAAGGAGTAGAAATATGACGGCTATCTGACAACATTTAAGGATTTCATAGATTTCGGTCATTATCTTCATTCTTGTCATAAAAGGGAGGTAAACAGAAGAAAAACAGCCATAGCTTTGCCCATTCTTAAACCTGGGGAAAAAATTCAACGCAATTTCCTTTTATGGATCAGTAAGCAGAAATGCCAAGCATAGCAGTGATTTTTTTTTTCTCCTCTGAGACTGGTAATTTAAAAGGAAAACTAGTTTAGAGAGAAAGAAGTGGAGATTTCTTTGTTTCTATTCTCTTCTAAATATGTATTGACAGGTTTAAAAATAGAACTCTGAGTTCAGGCATTCCCCGGGAATTCAGAGTAAAGGCCATAGGTGGTATGGGCAATCCTCTATTTTTAGTTTTTCCAAACATAAAACAGAGCCAAAGAGCTGTTTATGATTTCATAGGCAATAGAATAGTCTTTTCTGCAGAAGAGACCTATGTGTCACATGGGCAAAATCATTGCCTTCATGTGTATGCGCGTATTAAATGTGTCTATTTGGTTAGTAAATAATAAAAACATGTAAATGCATCAAAATTCCTTTGGTGTACAATGTACCTGTGATCAAGCCATCTGTCTTAGGTACACAGTGCTATTGCTATTAAAAAAATAAAATTTGATTTTTAATCTCTAATACAAATTTCCCCAAATGCGAGGAAAATCGTACAGACTGGGGCAAATGTAGGCTTACAGTTGTTCATACAGAAAAGAGTACAATAATTAATAAATAATAATACAGAAATAAACTGTGTTTCACATACAACTCTAAACCTACTTTTGCCCCGCCCTGTATTGTAATTGTAGATTTAAAGAAAAAGGCAGTTGAGGAGGGACTTTTAGAGTCATTTTGTGCTGTCTTCACCCTATGCCCGCAGCTCCTGAACGGAGCTCTGACATTTTCCCATCTTCTGCTGAAGTATCTTCTGTGCCTGGAATCTCACTCCCTTCCCTGGCAGTTTATATGTTTCTCACAATTCTGTCAGAATATATTTTTCTCGCTCCAAACCTTTATTCTGTGATATATTACCCATTTTGTATAGGCCATTTTTTGGGTATTTAAATTAAATTTTAAGATATACCTGAAACAATAAGCCATCAAGTACTAAGACAATTGTGTTTTGAAGCCAATTCTCTTGTCCTCTCCACCTTTTCCTCTGAAACTAATCAACTGTCAGTTTTTCCAGCAGTTTTTTATGCATTCATTGCAATCATCTAATGCAGTGGTTCTCAACCTTCTGGCCCTTTAAATACAGTTCCTCATGTTGTGACCCAACCATAAAATTATTTTCGTTGCTACTTCATAACTGTCATGTTGCTACTGTTATGAATCGTCATGTAAATATCTGATATGCAGGATGGTCTTAGGCGACCCCTGTGAAAGGGTCGTTCGACCGCCAAAGGGGTCGCGGCCCACAGGTTGAGAACCGCTGATCTAATGGGAACAAAGCACATGGGCATTTTTCTACATAACCTCATTGAATCCTCAATCGGGACACCTACAATAGACACGTGTTTCATTCAGAGGAGAAAAATGAGGCACACGAGGACTAAGTAAATTGACCAAGCCACACCGTTAGTAACTAGAGTCAAAATGTAAACCCACAGCGATGAGGCTCCAAGAGCCATCATCTTCACATAATTCTACACTGTCCCTGAGCTTTGTTGTCTTACACCTGGCTGCCTGCTGGACGTCTCCTCTTGGATATCTTGAAGGGACCTTAACCTTACTTAGCATGCCCAAAATAGACCTTTGAATTCCCACCCGGAACCTGCTCAGGCCAGTTTCCTCTATCTCACATATAACAGCCCCAACTGCTTAAGCCCCAAACCTGAGCTCATCCTGCTCATTATCGCCCAGACAGTGGTCGGCAAACTGCGGCTTGCGAGCCACATGAGGCTCTTTGGCCTCTTGACTGTGACTCTTCCACAAAATACCGACTTCTGTGCATGGGCCACGAAATTTCAATCACACTGTACGTGCGCGCCCACACATGGTATTTTGTGGAAGAGCCACACTCAAGAGGCCAAAGAGCCTCATGTGGCTCGCAAGCTGCAGTTTGCTGACCACGGCCCCAGGAGAACTTCAAGGCTATTTACCTGGCCCAGGCAACGTCAAGTTTCCTGTTTCTACTCCAGTAACATCTTTTCCTCCCACAATGATCTGTTAAAAGCATAAAGCATGGCCTGGCATGTACCTGCCTCTGTCATTTAAATCTCTTTAATATCTTCCCATTGCGCAAAGACAATTCCAAGCTCCTCTTCCTGGCCTGCCCTGTTATGACCTCTGTGACCTTACTTTGTATGACAGTCTCTTTAACTCATTGTTCTCCAGCTACACCTGCTCTTTATGTTCCTCAAACATGTGAAACTTCCTTCTACCTTAAGACCGTTCATTATTTTCTCCCTCCCAAATGCTCTGCCTGTAGGACAGGGCTTACTCTGCAGTGCCTTTCAGACTCCACTGAAACGTCTCCTCTCCAGGGAGATCTTCCTGGGCGTTACTTAGAGTAGTGCCTGCCTACTCTCCATGAGATCCCCTTACTTTATCTTTCTTAGAGAACTGATTCTGATAATTAAAAATTATACTTCAGTGTTTGTTTTACATAGTTAGATTGTAAAGTTTACGAAATCAGAAGCCTTATTTTTCTTGTTCATCACTGTATCTCCATAGTTTAGACTACTGGTATACCATAGGTACTCAACAGACGTTTTTAATAAATGCATGAAAGACTTTTTTTGTTGACCATCCTAGTATGTTAATAGCACTTTTATTTTTCCCTTCCAGGGTATTCTAAATGGACATTGCCATCATTTGGACTTCATTTCCACAGGTGTTATACCTCCTGTTTCAATTTCATAGATCGTTAAGGTTGTATTTTCCTTTTCAGTCTTCATTCTTTTTGTGCTTCATTTGTATAATTTCTATAGATCTGTATTACAAGGTCACTGATTCTTCACGTGTGGATATACAATCTGCTGTAGAGCCCATCTAATATAATTTCAGTAGCAAAGTCTGTTTTAGGATTTCAGTTTGCTTCATTTTTACAGCTTCCACATCTACACTGGAATTTACTATCTCTTCACTCATTAATCCATCTATTCCTATAAATTATTTAATATATTCATCTTAGTTATAAAATATTTTTTCTAAGCTCAATATCCTGAGTCTGCTCCTATCTCCACTCCTCACCCCACTCCTCTTTGGTTTAAGTTTTCCTGTTTCTTGCCTATGTGTAACCATTTGTCATTATATGCTAAACATTATAAATGATGTATTAGAGAAACTGTGAATTCTATTATCTTTGAAAAAACTGAATTTTATTCTAGTAAATCATTAAATTACTGACAGATTACCTTGACATTGTGAAGGCATGATTTAGGTTTTATTAGAGGAAGTCTGTTTCAATTGTGCCTTTATGCTTAGGCGAGATTCCTTAGTCTTGGGATTTGGTCTTTATTCCATATTCATGTCTTTCCTGGAGTTTACTGTAAGGCCAAGTTTATCATGCTCCTTGAACTCAGTGAAATTTTAAATCCAAACTCGTCTTCTGAGCAGAACAGGCAATTTTTAAAATCTATTTTCAGCCTTCCAGCTGCTGTTTTTTCTGTTTTTGTTTGTTTGTTTTGTTTTGTTTTGTTTTTATGCTCTACGTCTTACTCCATGCATGGACCAGTCACGTATCAGCTGTTTGCCAATCCTCCTCCTCCTTGTGGCTGCCTCTTTTCTGGCATCACCCTCTTTATTTTCCAGCCATTCTACTACTCCAGATCCCCCAGATCCGTTCTTTATGCAAATATGAATTAGCAAGTGTCCTTGTGGGACCAACAAAGGTATAATTGCGCATCTTACATAGTGGGTTCTTTTTTTTAAGAATCATATTACCTCCAGTTTCTGTTTACTCCTGGTTGATTTCAGTGGCTTTATAGAATTTTATAAAAAACATATTTTGTTCAGAGTTTTTAACTATTATCAGTGGAATAGTTACTATAATATAAACTACACTCTTATTATTCTATTACTAATTTATTAAATTTGTAATTCCCATAACCACAATTTATTATCAGGAATCATTTACGTTCATTCTTTTTATATTATTGATCCACAATACTTTATTTACAATTCTGAAATCTACAATATTCTGTAAAATAAACATTGTTAATTAACTTATTTGGTGATGTAGTTATTTAATATTATTTATTTATTCTAGTTACTGTGAATATATATTTATGCTAAAGATACATTAATGCTTTTAATTACAATATCTTGCCACACACCCTGCTGAAGGTATTATGTCTTCTATATATGGGTCACATTTTATTTCTAAAATAGAAAAAAATCCCAACATCATAAACATATGTGGCCTCAAAATTTTCAGATAAGTGATTGTCAAACTATATCAAATTTGGGCCAAAAAGAAAAAAAAATGTCCTGTGTTTGCGCTAGATTAGAGACATGGTAAAAGGTGCCTTTGGAAGGATGTATTTTGGGTTTTGTCTAAAAATCAGTAGTAATTGACCTGGAAAGGGGCAGTGAAGTGCTGATACAAAGCTTGTGCTCACACACCCGCCCAGCAGAACAGTCTTTACTGGTAGATGTTAGTCGTGTGGTTCCCATTTGAGGCAAATTATTTGTCCAAACGTTATTTTTCTAGTAATGTGGCTGAGGTTTGCATAGACGAGGTATGTGAAACTAAGTCCGGTATAATCAGCTGACATTTCTGAAGTCATCAATTTGCCCCTTGGTGAGCTACTGTCTGTTCTCTCATGATTAATGCCTGCGGCTGTTTTTAGGAATATTATTTTCCCTTTTCTTGGGCAACATATAATCTAATCGAGTGGGTTCAGTCTGTTAAAAGAAATGTTAATTATAGATTTTAGAGCGTCTCTAGAATATACATTTCCAATGGGGAGCACTCATAATAAATATTTTGGAATCACAGATGGAATCCAATTATGGCCTTTTATTTATTCCGGGGTGAGGGACATTTCTGAGGTGTCCTTTCCAAATTACAGACATGTTTTCCTGTTTTTAAATTTCCAAGGAAGATTCGTGGTGCACTTAGGTTAGGGCAATTTCAAAATCAACCAGGAGCATTCCAAAGATGAAAAATGTTTAAGTTCAAATTCCCTTATATTACTGTTAAAAAAAAAAAGTGCAGACCAAGCAATTAGAATGCTGCAGTCCTTAAAATATGAGGCCATATTTCTACTACCACTAATTGATTTTACATCTGGCATGGCCAAATAATTTATGGAACTTGAATAGTGTCTTTGTTTATACCCTAAAGGCTCAAAATGAATTCTCTATATCATCATCCTTAAGGAGAAATCATCTGCTTTAAACCTGTAATGTGATTAGTAAATCTAACTAAAACTTTTAAGATCCTAAATAGGAATGATTTCTTTTAAATACGTGGAGGTTTAAGATATCTTTTATGTATAGAAAAAGATCGATGATTTAAGTCGTGCTTAAGAAAAATCCCAGTGGGAAGTATCCAAGGGGAAATGGCACTTAAGCATGTTAAAAAGTATTTTTAAAAAACCAAGAATTTACATTTCTATTTAGTAAAATGACTTCTCTTGGTGCCGGGACAAAGCTAGCGGCTACAAGCACATGTACACGCCAAATAATAACAGCTACTACCTACTGGACTCTATTTGGGAACAGGTGCTGCTCTGAACGCCTAACATGTATCTACTATTTTAATCCACAAAACCACCCTAGGACGGAGCTTGATTAATAGTCGCAGTTCACAGATGAAAGAAGGAACAACAGCAGCACAGAAACCCACAAAGCGGGGCGTCCTTGCCAGCGGCCCGCGGGCGGTGGGCGGGCCCCCCACGCAGGCAGCCTGGCTCCAGCGCGTGGGCCCAGGCCCGGTGATATACGGCCTCTTCCAGCGCCGAGAGCTGCCTCCGCCAGGCGCGGTTTAAGGGATTGACATGCATTCCATCTTCTCAGTTCAGAAGGGACGCGGTGAAGCCGGGATCACGGCTGTCCTGCACCGATGCATCAGGTAGCTGCCATGGTCATGTCCGTCAGCACAGCCTCGCCTCACCCCCAGGCTGGGCCGGAGTCAGTCGTCTGTAGAAAGAGCAGCGTCTGGCAGTCCCTTCTCAGGAACTTCTCCTGAACACGTATCCTGAGTACGTTTAGCCAGAACATAGACACTCTCTCGGGGGCCCTTCCACTAAGACTACCTGGAGAGTTGCCTAGAGCTCAGGACATTGGATCTGGAACAAAATGCCTTTGACTCACTCCCAGAAACAGACTGCTGTGCGGTTTCTTCTTCTTCTTGGCACCCTTTTCAAATGTGCCTAAAGATGGGACTGGGGATTCACTAGATATTCCTTACATGAGGGTGCAAATTCTTTGTAGAGCAAGTAGGACAGTCTTGATCCACTAGCATTTTCCCCCTAAATCTTTTAACTTGGCTTGAATGTTCACTGGCACCATCTATCATGAAGATAACTGTGAGTATGGAATGAAATGTGTCCGTAGGTTATATAAACTTTTTCACAGACGAACTAAGTTGACAGCATATTTTGGAGCTCCTGCCTTTGATATTCCAGATATGAATAATATATGACAGCTAATGGAATTTCGTGATCTTTGCAATAAATTAGTCATCCTGAAGAGTTTATGGGTTTTTATTCCAATTTTGTAAAATTACTTTTTAGCTTTTTGTTAATGATTCCATAAAAGTGTCCTTAAAACAAAAGGAATTTAGATAACATCTCTCAGAATAAATTTCCAAATACAGTTTTAAAAATGACATTCCTGCAGGCAGCCAATCAGTATAGCTATTATCTTGCTGGGAGTAAGGTAACTTCTGAAAAGGACAAAATAGGAATTTTCAACTATGTTTTATGAAATCGACTGAACTCTGAGTTAGCCCTCAAAACTGAACACAGCTGCATGGTGTGGAGAAGGAGTGATATATGTCAACTAGTGACCTGGTGCATGAAATTCATGCACATTAAAAGGGAATTAATTAGAGGAAATATTTTAATATTACTATTTGCCCTTTCTCTATAATAGAAGTGTCAGAGATGAAAGAAAATTAGGAAAATATATACGAAAATCTTCCTCCTGTCAGAGTCTGGGGTGCGCCACAGGAACCAGAGTCAAGTCCCCACCCCCCACGTGCTCCTTGAAATCGCGTGAGACCCAGACCTGGCCGGCCCCACCCCCATTGGGCTAGATCCATACATGGCCGGCCCCACCCTTGTAAATCCCCGCTGGGTGGAGGGTGTGGCCTCAGGTCGCCTGGCCCGGGGCCAGGGTGGGAGGTGCAGCCTGAGGTCCCCTGGCCCAGGCTGGGGCGTACACCTTGAGGTCCCCGTCAAGCCCTGCCAGGCGGGGGGCACAGCCTCAAGTCCCCCGGGGTGGGGTGCACGTCCTGAGGTCCCCCGGCCCAGCACTAGGGCAGGCAGGTTGGCCTGAGGTCTCCCATCAAGCCCTGCCAGGCGGGGGGCATGGCCTGAGGTCCCCCAGCCTGGCGCCAGGGTGAGGGGTGTGGCCTGAGGTCCCTGGCAAGCCCCACCAGGCAGCGGAGGCAGCCTCAGGTCCCTTGCCCTGGCCCAGTGCCACACAGCCTCAGGTCCCTGCTGAATGCTCATTAAGGCTCATTATGGGAACTCAGCCTCCACTGTGGATGCAGCCATCTTACTGTTATGGCGTGATGGTCAATTTGCATATTCCCTCTTTATTAGATAAGATGCTCTTGCCAAAATCTGGGGCTTTTCAACCTTCTAGCTTAATTTAGGCCAAGTCGGTTGAGATGGTAATATGCATAAAGGCAAACCTAACCACTTGGAGACAGTTCTAGAGCCTCAATGTCATTGAACCACATATCTTAAATTGGCAATTTTAAAATTTTGTTAGAATGCTATACTAATTAGAAAAAAACTGGCTGCTGTGACAAACAGGCCCTCTCCCTTTTTGTGTCGTAACAAGCACCTGTGTGTGGTTCCTGCTCACAGGAACACACAATGGGGTCGGCAGGTGCTTTCCTCAATGTGGGGGTTCAGACACCTGGGTTCCCTCCCGCACACAGCTCTGCCACGACCCAGGGCCTGCGCCTAATGGCAGGAAGGAGAAAAAGAGCTCGAAGAGGTCTCACCCATTTCTCAAAAAGCCTCAGCCCATGGGAAAACCCTTTGCATTTCTAAATCTACATGAAAGGAAAGCTGGGAAATACAGCATCTGTCTGGCCCGCCGCTTCCCAGCAGCAACGTTACACACTAGTGGGGAAGTGGGGTTTTGAGGGCAGGTAGCTCTGGCTACCCCAGAGGCTCCCTGAAATGTATAATCTGCTCTTTAATTCTTATTTAAATATTACATAATATGCTTTCATTGCTCATTTTTCAGGGTCCTTTCTATATGTCAGGCACTGTGCTAGGGGTTGGAGCTATAAAGACAAACAACATAAGAAGCTTGCACTCTACTGGGGAGAAAAGCCTCTCAATGGTGTAGTTGTAAGGCACTGTGATGATTCCTACAATAGACATAAGCATGTGGGATATGATTCCACAAAAGGGCCTCTGTGTCAAACTTAGGATGATTTGAGAAGTGTATTAATTCAGAAAAATAGAACCCACGCTAAGGAAGGAGTCATGGCACTAATGTAGACAAAACGATGAAAGTCTAAGAGAAGTTATTGGCAAATTTGATTGAAGGACTGACAACAGATAAAAAAGAGACAATGGGGTCCTCATGTATGGTGGCAGGAGATTTGACTTGGCGTGGTGGGTACAGATCTTGTAACATAGAAACCCACACCTGAAACTTATATGATCATGTCAACCAATGTCACCCCAATAAATTTTATGTAAAAAAGAAAGAGAACAGAGGAGAAATATTTGTCCAGACAGTGCATGAATGATTCAAGGAAAGGCAGGTGTCTGGTGTGGCAGCTGAGTAGGTACTGCCACTTACCAAGACTGGCCATAGGAGGAGAAACAGCCTGGGGAGGGTGTGGGGAGGAGCAATTTGGACATGAGCCCGCTTCCTTTGGGTCATCTGTAGAGGGAAGCACAACTTAGTTAAGTACCTAGTCATGAAACCAGGAGAGAGAAAAGGGCTGAGCTATAGATAATAGTCATTGCTACATCTTTCAGTTAGAGTTCTACAAAGAGAAACAGAACCAAGGGTGAATAAGGTGTGTGTGTGTGTGTGTGTGTGTGTGTGTGTGTGTGTGTGTGTGTGTGTGTGTGTGTGATTTATTCTAAAGACTTGGCTCCCAGATTATGGGGGCTGGAAAATCTAAAATTTATAGGGCATTCTGGCAAGCTGACAATTCAAGCAAGAGTTGATGTTGTTGTCATGAGACCACATTTCTACTCCTCCAGAAAACCTCAGCTTCTGCTCTTTAAGTCTTTCAAAGGATTGGATGAGGCCGAGCTCCATTTTTGAGAATAATCTCCATTAGTTAAAGTTGAATGATTATAGAGGTTAATCATATCTACAAAATACCTTCATTGCAAGACTTAGATCAGTATCCGATAAAATAACTTGGTACCATAGCCTAGCCACGTTGACACTAAAGCTAACCATTACCCGTTGTCAGTGACAAATGAAATATAAAGGAGAGACAAGATAAGTAAATATCAAAGTGCTTCTATTTTATCGTGCCAACCCTACAGGTCTTCCCTAATATCGCAGCCTTGCTTCCCCCATTTAGTGGGGCAAGATGGCACGGGAAGAGTTTACCCTCAAAGACTATACCTCTCTATGCCCTGATACCCCTGTTACCGACAGTCCTCACACAATGGTGGGCCTGGCGGTGAGAAGAAAGGCTGGTGAGATTGCCTCCAGTCTGACATGAGTGAGGGTAAGTGGCTGAGAGGAACACAGAGGAGTAAAAGGAGAAACAGAAGAGGAGGTTTTAAATAAGGGAAGGAAAACACAGATGAGATGTCCACGTGAGAAGCAAGGGAGACCCTGTGGTAGGAGGGTTCTGCCTCCAGAATGGCCATATCATGTCAATCATGTTGGAAGGCTCTGTTGGTTACACTACCTGTTACTAACAAGAAGATTATGTGTCAAGATGAATGGTCTACATAGACAATACAAAAAGTCTGCTGGTTCTACTTCTATGTAGACTCCTCCTTTGATTAACAGGTAACTTGCTCTGTGGATAAGTGCTAATGGAGAATTTATACGTATGTAGCTCTATGAAATTCTTCTTTTCATACCTTTAAATCATTGCCAAATATATAATACTTAAATCCATTTAGAATATTATGAAATGAATTTCCATTTGTTAAATAGTACCCTGGTGACCTGAAAGAAAATCAATATAGCCCGAAAAAAATACTTAACTTACAACCAGGAAATAGCAGGAAGAATTTGCTAGCACATATGATCAACAACATATTCATTGGGAGAAATATAAAAGGAAAACTACATATTTTTCCAAAACTTGACAATCAACACATATGTCCATTTGCTCATCTTATTGCATATAATATAATAAATACTTGTGGGTGTTAGAAAAGATGCATATTCCTTGATTGATCACTTTTGCTATTTATAATTTATCTATCTACCTATCTATCATTTATCTTTCTGTCACCACCATTTAATTATTTGCCACTTTAAGAGATGTCACTCACATTATCAAAGTAACAACTGTCAGTTTGTGTGAAATCTAAGAGAAATCTTGTGGTTGAACTCACAGAACTGTGGATGTAGGCAAGATCAGAAAAGGCATAGTTCATTTCACACTGAGGAAACATGGTCCATCTATTTGGATATTCTGTCTCTGGAAGTAACAGCTGATTTGTAGAAAGCTAGGAAGGATATTCAGGATGATATAAAAAGTTAAGAATCTATCACCAAAGTCCCCCTGCCTTCCGTTAGTAGCCATTCTCCTATCCATACATATTCACCCATAATTTCATAGGATGAAGAGTTGCATCTGTTTGCCTTTTAAAACAAAACTGTCACTTCGTTTTACTTTCCAACTGAGTATTTTGAGCCTCTCCAATGTCTCTTCATTTTCCTTGTTCTCCAGGAAAGGGTGTCCGGGTCCCCTTTCATACTGTTCGGGGTTCCAGTGATATTCTGTGTTCACCTTGGCCTTCTCCACACTTCGGGGTCTAAGATAATAAGACCCTCCTGCTGTGATGGCTCTCCACCTGGGGTCATCTTTTTGTCTTTTGCTTGGGAGTGTGCAGAGACCTGATTGGAGGAGAACGCTCAGTCTTTTACTTCTCTCATCCCTGCTCGTGCTGCCTAAGCTAGTGCGGGTATTCTCATCGGAGCAGCTGGTCTCCGCTGTTTCCTAGTTAGGAGCGATGGCCTGATTCTTAGCAAATTAGCATGAAGAGTGGATTCTAGTCCCCACAGGCACCCCGCCTTTGCCCAGCTTGGTTTTATTTCCTGCTCTCTGGTTGTTCACAGAGCCTTCTCAGCAATGGATGGAGTAAAGACGATTCCCACCAGCTGCCTTTTCTCAAGACTAAAGGAGAGAGCTGTGCTGATGGAGGTCTGTGCTGAGGACAGTGTTACAGAATGAAATATCGCAGCCTTGCTTCCCCCATTTAGTGGGGCAAGATGGCGCGGGAAGACTTTACCCTCAAAGATGATCCCTCTCTACAATTCTATAACTGTTCCTAAACCTGTCACTCAGTAAAGAGAAAGGCGTGTTGGAGAATCTTTGCTGTCATTATAAAACGTTTCTCCTTAGTATTTATTATAATGCATCAAGGGAGAAGAGGACATTGTTTCAGTGTGGACTCTGGAGCCAATTTCTAGCTGCCAATCCTGCTCCAGCCACTGTGCATCCTTGGGTGGGAACCCACTAAATCTCTGCAAATCCATTCCCCCATTTGTGAGAAAGGAAATGGCAGACGTGTCTGAGGACGTTGTGAGGCTAAAATGAACTGGAAGATGGAAAGTACTTAACATGTTGCCTGCAACATGGTTAGTATTCAGGGTGTGACTCTTACTAGTTCAATAGAATAATACAGCATCATTCTATAAGATAAACATTTGCAATACTACACATAAAATTGTAATGACCTGTTATCCTTCTTTTTTTAAAAAATAAATATATTTTATTGATTTTTCACAGAGAGGAAGGGAGAGGGATAGAGAGTTAGAAACATCGATGAGAGAGAAACATGGATCAGCTGCCTCCTGCACGCCCCCTACTGGGGATGTGCCCACAACCCAGGTACATGCCCTTGACCAGAATCGAACCTGGGGCCCTTCAGTCCACAGGCCGACGCTCTATCCACTGAGCCAAACCGGTTAGGGCCTTCTTCTTATTTTTTAATAGAAAAAAAGTGTTTGCAAGATTTAAATTCCAAGAGTATTCCAGGGTATTTTTATTGATAAGAGTATAAGAAATAAAAAATTATGTAGCCCACCTGGGAATAAAATAAAAATTATATGGTGATGGTTAAGAACCATGGGAACCCAGAATAAATTCTTTGTACATTAACCTAGATTTTCCTAAAACGATGCAATAAAAAATATATTGGTAGAATAATAAAGTAATGTTAGAGTTTTTGTTCTACTTATTATATAGTACATAAGAAATAGTGATCAAAGTGTTTAGGATGTAACTCCTCTAGTAAAGACTTTCATTTAACTGACAATACAAAGTGCCTGGAAATGATGCTTTAGGAAGAACTGAGACTTTAAGCAATTAGTACAGACAACAGCCAAGCCTAAGTTCATATCGGCCTTAAGACAGCATTAGACTGATTGTCCGTTAGGCATAAAGCGGAACCACAGGACTTAAACCCTTTTATCCACGAGCAGGGCAGGCATTGACTTCTGTGTGGTCCCTTATAGCAGGAAGTCAAAAGGTGACTCTTGCCTCAAGGACATGGACACATTTTTAGTGGGCCCTTTAGGGTTTCCATATTTTCCTTCAGAAACTGAAAATATCTGAAACACACACACACACACACACACACACACACACACACGCACACACACTGGCCTCTTTCCCTAAACTGTAAGGACACCTTCAGGTGGCAAAGCCATTTAATTTGATCGGATTTGTGACAACCTCCCAACATGTAGCTACGTTTCTTAAATCCTGAAATCACATTTGTCATGTCCAACAACACGGACAGAAGGAAGCTTGTGGCTGCGGGACTGCATTGGTGACCAGGCACCCGCCTTTCTCAGGGCGACCTTGGAAAGCGATCATGGAGAAACGCTCTTTGGAGGGAACCCGTCTGACTCTCGGAGCAGCTACTCCTCCAGACTCCCAGGCTACCCGAGGGCCAGGGAGAGCACACGGGTGTGCTCCTGCGAGCCCTGAGCAGGTACCTTGATGGTCCTACCCTAACAGAAGATTTTGGGGGGAAGAAATTTGCAGAAGAAAGTTAGGAAAACAGGCCTGTGCAGGAGCAGGTGTGAAGATCATTTCAGGGTCAAGGGCTAAAGCACACTTTGTAACGTGGCCTTGAAGCAGAGGAAATGCTGCACCACTCGGAGCAGCTCCCAGCCGTCGGCACATTATTTGCACGGAATCGGAACTTGTTAAGACACCACCGTCCAATAGATTCATACAGCGCAGCCTCAATTAGCGGCCTCATTTATTACCCGCCCGATGGGAGACTGCAAGGTGAGGGTCAAGGGTCACCGAGGGTGTCTTCATCACTTCAGTATCATTGCCTTAAAAGGCGCTGACCAGGAGGAGCAGATGACCTCATTTCAGAATTATTACAGCGCAGAGAACTCAGTTCCAACATTATAATTCATTTTCTCAGGGAGTATTTCAAATTTATTATCGCTTTCCTGACACGGAATGGCTAATCGTTAAGGATAGCCACTTTAACATAATATGAATACGCATTTCTCCACAGGTAATACAGCGGTTCCTGCATTAGCATTATTGACTAAGGTGCATTTAACTTCTTCACTAATACTTAATGGAAGGTTAATGCAAAAGTCAGGAGATTAAATGGCTTTTACTTAAAACAACTATATTGATTAAAATAACTTAGCGAGACTTTTTTAGGGCTGATGATATAAAAACACTCACACGTTTTAATATTTTATTTAATATTAAGAGCAAATTGTAGGGCGTAACAGATCAAGATGAGTGGGAGTTATTGCGCTAATTACTCGTGGAACTAATTCTTGCTCGTCGTTAACAAATGGATATTGTGTATTGAGAGGCAACAAATCAGCCGGTTCATTCTCGTGCTCAGGGAGTCCCTGTTGGAGAGTTTCCGTTGTGTCTTGCGATGTCCTTCAGGTGTGCCTCCTTGTATCTCACACCTGCGCCCTTGAAAGATAAGACGGTCTTCCAGAAACAGAGCTACTATTCAATGTCCTTGAGATGTAGCTTTATTTCCTTTTTCGTATCCTATTATTATTTAAATTTGTGTTAAACCTAATACATCAAATGCTTGCAGTGAATGACCTAATACTACTTACCATTTCCTTTCTTTGCTCAAAACCTAATAGTCCACCAAATACAGGAGGCTGACAAGCTGGCCTTGTGGGGCAGGACATCCGACGCCGGAACCTGTTCACTTCTTTGATTGTGTTTCCACCCAGAAATGTGCAGCCCTCACCTCTCCCCAGCTCTTCTGTCTAGGTAGCAGGAAGTGATGCCTGCGGCGGCTCCCTCAATTTTAACCTGCGCTTCTTTTATATCAGAGGGATTCCATCTCGAGAAAGTGATCAGGGCCCATGTAAACACCAGTAGCCCGGGTAGCTGCGGAGGGAAGAGCATACACCAGGTTTGCAGTGTATACAGGACTAAAGCCGAGTGTAACTTAGGCGATCAGTATTTTAAGTGCTAAATACATAGTAAAACTTGAATGCGATCTATAGTCATAAAAATGCCAGCACTACGTTGAGCCAGGCTTGGTTCTAAGTGCTTTGTTACCGTAAATCATTTACAGCTCAACACAATCGCATGAATAGGAAATTCTTACCATCTCTAATTTACAGTGTGAGCTAAGACACAGGGACATTAAGGTGCGAAGCTTAGAGTTATTCTGTATGTATTTCCAAGGCCATGCAGCTGAGAAGAGGCAGGGCTGGGAGTGTAGCCAGGGCTCTAGGCAAGGCAGGGCAGGCTCATAGCCATCATACTAACCACAGGGACTCTCGGGTTCTGAAAACAGGAAAGCTTCAGCTCCAATCCCAGCACTGACCTTTACTAAGTTCTTCAAGCCATGGTACCATTATCCATAAAATATCCTATATAATAAAGATGTAATATGCAAATGGTCACTACGTAACGACCAGATCACGGATCAGCAGGAGGTTGGGGCAGCAAGCTACAAGCGGGTGGCGGAGAGCTACAGGAGGAGTCAGGGCAGCAAGCCAATGCAGGGAGCTATAGGAGGGCAGGGCAGCGAGCTACTGATGCACAGATTTGTGTGCAGGACTACTAGTATAATCGTAATATCTATATATTATTATTGTTGAGAGAAGAAAGCACAATAATTCATATTACCGGGCTAGCATGCTATCTTGCATATAGTAAGGTCTCAGTCAATTACTGAGTAATATTTAATTACTATAATTATTTTAATTAATGTATTCATTTATTCACTCAACAGACTTTTTATTTAGTTAATGCTAACTATCTGTTTGTGCTAACCTTTGGTAAGTAGGACTGCTTTGGCTCATGGTTCAGTAAGGGAAACACATGTAAACAACCAATTACAATGAGAATAATTGCTATTACAGATGGACTCAGGCATAGCAGAGAAGCAAAACACAAACACCTTGCAGCATCGAGGGAGGCTTCGTTGATGTGGCATGTGGCATATTTCTACACTCTGCACATTTTCTCGGGTTGAAGAATGGCTAAACCAACTGGAGGCATTATAGATTTATTCAGCTTGCCTCCTCAGTTGAGACATCATGGAATAAAGGAAAAATTAGAATACAGTTTTATGCTATCACATGGAGAAATTTGGTGGCTATATTCTGCTAAAGATTCTAGTGAGATCCATCTTTGCCACTCTACTTAAAATATGAGAATCTTTGAGATATAAGAAAATAGCCCAGCCCCCACCATGCCTTTTTCTTGGTTGTGATATAAATTACATTCTTCATTGTGAGGCATTTCCTTATTTTCAAATGAGCACTGCTGTAGGGGAGTTATATGTACAATTAAAAAATCATAGACGCAGCATTGTACCAGAAAATGATATAAGATGGAATTTTAAGTTTTACATACACACAAACACAGTTTATGTCCAAGATAATACATACTGAAATGCTATTAAATCTCAATTAAAGGGTTGTAACGTCTTTTCCTTTCTCAGATTCTGAGGGATAAACAGTCATTTGGCTCTTGATGTGTCCTAGAAAGCAGCGCCTGAGTGCCGGGCTGCACAGCGGGCAGAGAACAGTCCACTACAGAAGAGTTTTGTTGGGTAAACCGTGGCTTCACATGAGCATTTTTGAAAAAAGTTACTTTCATCAGAGTGAGTTCAGAGCATTCGCTAAGCATGCTAGATCGGAAAACATCTAAAAACAGGATTCCAAGTTTATTCTCTTCCTCCCCCATTTGGTCTACATTTGGAGTCACTGATGATTAAAAAAGAAGCCGAGAGAGCAAACTCTTTTAGCTGCTTCGCCATCTCACACACGTTTCTTACGTTTTTTCACACTAAGATTAAGTTGACTGAATGTGGGGATCTTGGCTTGACGTCCAATACCTACATCTGAGAGTAGAGGCTGAATGTCCTGAATAACTTGGCTTTTATCATACTGGCAAGATAACAGCAGATTTAAGTTGTAATAGTTCCTATACGTAATAGAAAAGCCACACTCTAATTCTTATTTTCTTGACTGCCCATATTTAATTCACTGCCTTCTCGGTCTTTTCTAATTCCCCTTTCCAGAAGTTATGGGTTAAATTACGGCCCCAGAAATTTCCTGTTGCCGTCCTGACCCTCAGCACCTGGGAACAGGACCAGGTTGGAGACAGTCTTTACAGAGGCGACTAAGATGAAACGAAGCCATCAGTGTGCACCCTAACCCAGTGAGGCTGGTGTCTTGTGGGAAGAGGACATTTGGACAGAGCCATGTACAGAGGGAGAAGGAAGTGAAGACACAGGGAGGAGACAGCTGCCTACACGCCGAGGACAGAGCCTGGGAGGGCTCCCTCCCTGGTGGCTCTCAGAAGGAACCGACCCTGCCTGCACCTTGATCTTGGATTTCCAGCCTCCCAAAATGCGCAGTAACACATTTCTGTTGTTCCTTATTATGACGGCTCCAACGAACTAACGCACCAAGGGATGTTTCTGTGATTTTGCTTATGAATGCGTGTGTTCCCGATCCCTCAGAATTTGTCTACCCTATCACATGCACTCAGAATCAGTGTCGCTCTAAAAGAACCTCGAATAATAGCTTCTGTATTCCAGGAACAACCAACAACCTCAACTGATAGATCTACAGATCTATCTATCTATCTATCTATCTATCTATCTATCTATCCATCCACACACAGACACATAGACACTTTCATATACATGTTTATATGTACATATATACAAAAATGCATACATTCCTGGTAGGGTTGCCAGATAAAACTCTAAAATACAGGATACCTGGTTATCCTATATAATAAAAGGCCAGCGACCATAACGGTGTAACGACCAGAACAACTGATTGACCAGTTGCTATGAGGTGTAACGACCACCTCTCAGTCCCCCGTCCCCCCCCCCCCCCCCGCCCGCAGGCTCTGATAGCTGGATGGCAAACAGGGAATGGTGGGGAACCAGGGTGAGTGTCAGCAGCGGGGCGGGGCTGGGGACTGGCGAGTGGGTGGAAGATGGCCCTGATCGCAGGCTAGGCCTAGGGACCCTACCCGTGCTCTGGGCCTCTAGTAGATGAATAAAGAGCAAACCCATTTTTGGTATAAGTATTATCCAAATATTCATGGAACATTCTTATACTATATTTTTTTTTTCATCCAAAATTCAAATTTAACCGAGGCTCTGGCATTTTTATTTTCTAAATCTTAAAAATATATTTAGTGGTTAGGTGTTTTCTTAATTGGTTGATTCTTTGTGGTTTTATTTATTGATACTTATGACCTGTACCAAATCGAGGTAATTCATTTTCCCATCATCTTTCTGTAACTTCTGAGTCTCAATCCCAGCCCAATACCTTTGCTATTTGTAATATCATGGTCAGCCATAACCTCTACACTTAGAGAACCAGGAAATGCTTAACTATTTCTGTGTAATTTTTCAAAACTCCACTTTAAAAGGTGAACATTTAAACAAACTAAAACATTTAAACGAAATTAACAATGTAGTTTCAAAGTGGAAAAAACATTTCTCCATAAGCTTTCCCAATACAATACAAATGTGAGCAGGATGCCTGAGTAGAACACTTCAGCTCAAATGATACATGGAAATATATGAGAGAGTGAAACTTGTATATTAGTGCAATCGTAGATCTTAAAATATAGTATCTTTTGGATTTTAAAACAGGAATTAAAGAAAAAAAAAAGCAATCCTTTATGGAAAGACTTCACATCTTATTTTATTAAAAGATTGAAAAACTATCAGATACCACTTCATATCCACTATAATAATAATAATTAAAAAATTGAAAATACTAAGTGTTGAGATGATGTGAGACAGCAATAACTCTTATTCATTCCTAGTAGAACTTTACGGTCCAACGACTTCGGAAAACTGCTTGTTTCTTATACAGAAAAACATACAGCTACTTTGTGACACAGCAATTTCACTGATATTTAATTAAGAAAAATTAAAACATACGTTCACACTATCAATGCTCACTGTCCCTTTATTCATAATAGCCTAGCACTAGAAAAAGTTCAACTGATCAGGAAAAGTAACTAACAAATTGTGTATGTTTATAAAATACTACTTATCAATAATAAAGAATAAAACTACTTATTATCAGTACTGTGGGAAAATCTAAAGTTGGGTGAATGAAATAACTCAGAATTAAAACAGTGCAATTCATTGACTTCCATTCATAGAAAATTCTAGAATACTTAATGTAGTACAATAAATATCAGAAAGTGGCTACCTGAGGCAGGCTGGAGGGGAGGTGGGCATTGATTCTTAGCAATGGATCAGGAGTGTTGGAAACTGGGATTTTTGGGAGGATAGTCACAGGGGCGTAGGCACTTCTTACAACTTACCAGGCGTCACACTTAAAAGCCTGTGTATTTTACAGAATGTGAAACAAGATAAATCAAAACAAGATAAATCAAAACAATATAAATCAAAACAAAATATTTAAAGTTTTCCAAGTTTTTTACTTTATTTACCCACATTTCCAATTAGCCAGGTTTGATTTAAAAGGCTCTTATAAACAGCTTGAAGAACCCAATTACAAAGCACACAGATGGGTCCCTTCTCTGCTGGTCTTTTCTCTGCTCAAATCCACGGGATCGTAGGCGAAGGCTGTAATTCACGCTTTGGGAGACGTGCTCTCCATTTAACACACTATCTAACCTGCCACACCCGAGCGGAGGGTGTGGAAGCTCCGGAACACCGTTCGCTGGGCAGTTCGCCTCCTGAATGGAAGGAACCTGCCTGGTTTCCAGGCGCCCCCGTCTGTGGCTCTTTCTGCTATTTGTTGTGCCAGGTCTACACAACTCAATACTGTAAGATAGGTCTTCCAGACCGCATTGTGCAAGCCCGGATGTGAGTGCAGCAAGAAGCATTTCAGCACTACATATTCATGAGTCTCTTCAGTTCTGTATAGATCTGCGTCGGTAAACGCTCTGACCTCTAAGAGTTCATAATCTAAAATAAATACTAAATATTCAGAAGCACTTATCAACGTAGGCATGAACATAAAATTGAAAACGATGTCAAAACACAGCTTAACGGAATCATTCCGGACTTAATTTCCTGGGCTTCCCTGGCCCAGAAAAATAGAAAACCGAAGCACTGCCTTTGCCTGTTTTTCACTCATTTTGGGAAACAAAACAGAAACAAACCTAACTTTTATAAGCTGTTCAGATCCCGTACATTGTTCTTGTGGGAGAGCCAAGTAACGTGCTTGTGACTTACTTTACGGCAGGCACAGTTCTGAAAAGCTTACACGGACTTATTCACTGAATTCTCACACCAACTCCTCACTGGAAGATTGTGTCTCTGTTCTGAAAGTATGGAACACGAGGGACAGAGAAGGAAATGAATGAAGATAATATTATCTTTTAGAGGACACGGAGGTGAATCTTAAAATATGTGTCAATTGCCTTAGCTCAGGCTCCTGTAACAAAATACCGGCCTGGGTGGCGTGAGCAGCACACACTCACTTCTCACTGTTCCCGAGGCTGAAAGTCTGAGCCCGGGGCCCGGTGATCGGGTGGTGGTGCGTGCACTGTTCGTGGGGGGCAGATGGCTGCCTTCTCTGTGTCCTCGCCGGGGGTAAGGGGAGGCAGGGAGCTCGGCCTGCCTCTGCTCACAAGGACACTAACCCATCATGCAACTCCACTCTCAGGATCTCATCTAGTTACCTCCAGAATGCACCGCTCCCAACACCAGCACCTTAGAGCTGCCACATAGGAATTTTAGGGACGCAAACATTCAGTCCATTCATCCGTGGGAGAGAAACGTCATTGTTGTATATGCATGTGTGACAGAGAAAACTTTTGACAAAAGCCATCACCGATCCCAAATTATTGCACTCCTACAGATTCCTAAATCCTGGAACCGTCTCCGGAAGCTTCCAGAGCTGCTTCTGAGAAGCCAGCTAATCCTGGGGGCCTCCCTCACACACCTCTGCAGGTGAGGACAGCAGCCACGACAAGGATGACGGGTGACAGGTGACACCCACTTCTATCCCGCTACCCTTCCAAGGAAATGGCCTTATTTGATCTTGTAGACTCAATGTTGGTGATAAAGATGTCTGTATTTGGGTGCTACCTGAGTACAGATGGGTCTGATTACTTTAAAACTACACTCTAAAAATCACTTCGTGCAAGAAGATATAATTACATTTAAAGACACATACCTAAACAAGTCTATAAGAGCCCTACTATTTTTAGTGGGATGCTGGGCGCTTTCTTATAGCTGGGCCTTTCTAAATCATGCTTCTCATGCCATATCTGTCAGAGTAAATATTTAAGTAATTGTTTAAAAATCATTTTGGAACACACATTTTAAGTAAACATACAAGTAATACCGATATAGAAGACTCAAAAGCGACACCAGTAAATAAAAATACCATTAGTCTTTAGGATGGCCTTGTCTGTCCATCTATTTTTAAGTTCCCAGAGCACAATACTGCACATGCAGCCCCCACAATTCTCAGCACAATGCCAAACTCACAAACTTTTTCATCGGACAATATTTTAATATGTTGCATTAGACGTATTTTGGCAGGTTAAGAGCCTTCTCTAACTCAAGTAAAACCCCTCTTAGAATTGTACCAAAGGTGAAAAACAGTTTTCTGATTCTTCCATAAAGAGAGCGAATGAAAATAATCTTAAGTTATAGAATAGCCAATAGCTCCTGCGAACTATGATGAGGATTTAAATAGAAACAAATTAGAACCACATGAATTGAAGTCCCATTGAAATATATATGTGGGCTAATGCTTTCAGGCTTTGCCAGTCCTGAAATGCCCAGAACAGAGTTCAAGAGCCTTTGGCAACATTCAAGCAGCGCAGAACTGCCAGTTGCTTGTGGAGAACTATTTGCAGCCTTCTATTCCCCATGTGAGGTCCTCATCCACAGTCACTGGACTAAGTCCAATAAACCTGCCCAGGTGTCACGAAAAAGCCCATGAAGTCTGTGTGTTTATCTGCTCTTTCGCTTCTAAAAACCTGTTATTTGGGATTGTGAATAAGATAAGTGACCAGAAGCTTCGAAAATAGAGTAACTGTAATGTAGTCCCTAAAGCTAGTGCTGTTTGCCAGGGTTTTATAACTGTTTTAGACAACCTGTCTTTCTAGAAGACTCGGTGACTATGACAAAATGTAGAGCGTCAAGCAGAATGTTAGCCGGCATTTCCTGCTCCGGAACCAGCAGCAGGT
Source organism: Myotis daubentonii (assembly GCF_963259705.1). NCBI lineage: Eukaryota > Metazoa > Chordata > Mammalia > Chiroptera > Vespertilionidae > Myotis > Myotis daubentonii. The sequence goes on from NC_081843.1 coordinate 114,055,906, forward strand.
GGCCCTGCCATAAGGTGCACATATGGCGGAGACGGTCCCACCAGGGACGCTGCGAGCAGAAACGCAGCCGGTGAGCCCTGGGGGATGGAGTCCCCGGCGCTGGGACCAGACTGTGCGCCTCCTCAGACGCAGCAGATGCCAGGGCTCGCGAGCCGCCACGTCTTCACATGCAAGAGATTTCTATCCCAGTCCGTTCTCCTTTCCGGTAAAGAAATCGCTCCGACGACATTTTTATCAGATTGTTTCAAATTAACTAAGAGGAATGTCTTTTGTTCTCATATGTTAAACTCAATTACATTTCTTTGCACAAGATGAACACTTCTAAGTCCTTTATGGTGCACAGAGGTCACTGATTAGTCGCATAATGTAATAAATTTTCCATGCAACTGCTCTGACGTGGATACCCATGTTCATTTGTTTTAAGAGAAGTGAATATATATACATCTACACACACGTCTGTGTATGTGATCTAGAAGAAAGCAAAATATTCTATTTCCCACTGCTTACTCTTCAGTGGGTCATCTTTCTCCGCTCGCATGTGTTGGCCACCCGTATGCATGGCAGCAGCATCCTCCTCACTTCAAAGGCAGTGGCCATGCAGCCGTATGTGCCTTTAAATCAACCGTCTTGATATAATTACTTGTTTTTTTTTCAGTTTGGACAATAAATTATATGGTCAGATAAATGCAAATAAGCATGATTTCATTTATTTGACTACTGTGGTCACCTAGGTTATATATTTACTTTTATATTTTAATTATAAGTAGCTATCAAAATGCTCATTATACATAGAGCTGTCCCTTGTTTAAATGTTTTAAAGTAGCCATTTTAGACACTTCAAACTAATTTTTCTAGAAGTGTGTCAGTGCATGTTAGCAGAGAAAAGGGGTGATGCAATTTCTTAGCAAATATTATAATCGAACTGCATTATGCTGGAATAATTATATTACATTTTAAACCTACTTATAATGAAGGACAGAAAATTGTTTTTTAAGAAAAAAAAATTAAGATGAACAAAAAAATCCCTAATAGAAGCTTAAGAAGAGCTATCAAGTGGGGCATCCAATTCTCCCTAGTACACTTGTCAAACATACTTGTCATTCCTGGTAATATGTGGAGATCATATGCTGATCATTAACTCTTTCAAACCACTGAGGCTGATAGTCAAGTATGTGTCTTCTGCAGTTCTCCCTCAAAACCCGGGCAATCTCCAGAGAATTTACGAGACCTCAACTCTGGGTGATGAACGGTGTAAACTTAATTGGTCTGAAGGCAAGGATTAGAGAAGACGATTTTCTTGAGGATCTTTCTGGTGTGTTACCATCTCAGACACCTAAGGCAAAACTAGTAAGTTATCTGCTTGCGCTCGAAGCTGCCCCAACTATTGCTGACAAATGCCCATGTGCTGGCTTCCTCCTTTCAGCATTCTTTTCTCCTTTGCTTTTGGAGATTCAATCACCTGCTTCGTTTCATTGTCCATTCTTTGTGTGGCTTCTTCCAACTCTGAATATTTGAAAAGAAAGGATTGACTAAATATAATGAGTCTCTTCAGAAGCTGAGAAAGGGCCTAACAATTCTCATACCATAATCTCCACCGTGAAGTAAAAATCACCTCCTGAAAAGTACAAAAGCTGCAGGAAATCTGATGGCTCTCTTTTCTCATAGTAAGAGAGAATGGTGACCTGACATTAAAGTTTTTCAGTTTCTATTGTATTCATTCATTTTATTCCAAGAAGAACCACTTATATCACAGGTCTGCAAACTACAGCTTTTGGTCAAATTCAGCCTACTCGTTTTTGGTAAAAAATGTTTTACTGTGACATAGCTCCGCCCATTCATTTACATATTGTCTTGGCTTCTCTCTGAGAAATGAGTAGTTGCCAAGTGACCTCATGATCTGCAAAACCAAAAAATGTACTACCTGGCCTTTTACAGAAAAGGTTTTCCAACCCAAGAAGTATATCATGCCTTGTTTTAAGAAGACATTGTTGTGCCTTAAGGTAATATTTTCATCTAGTCACAAAATTTAAGGATTTTTCCCTTAATATTACTCATAATTTAATGTAATAATATTTCTTTCTAGTTTTCATAATTAATTCCACTTAGTAAAATGTATCATATAGAGGATTTTTCTTTGAAGCAACTAATTTTGTTTTTTAAATTAGTTCATGCTGTTAAAGTTAGAAGGATAGTTAAATTTTTTATCATATGCTTTTCTTGGCTTTCTCCTTTCATTCATTATTTAATTTTCATATCGGTTCAGTAATAAGTAATGTGGTCAGTAGTGATTGAAATGATTATCAGAATGTGACATTTGCATTAATTTATCATTAATGAATAAACCAAGGGACTCAAACATGTCTTCAATTTATAAAAATATATTCAGGTTATAGAACAATATAGCTGTTTATTTTCAGCCTGTGCTACTACAAGGCATTCTGAGATATATTGTAAATATTAATTATCAATGGACGAGTTTTGATATTACTTTGAAGTTAGTTTGTTCTCATTTTTGTATAGTTTAGGACTGTACATTCATGTGTGTTTAAAAAGGATTATAACATTACACTTCTTTAAATATAAATTAATACAAGACTAGAAATCTGGTGATAAGTCTTTGTCAATGTCATTGGATCCATCTAAGAAAGACAATTTGCCTTATTTTCTTAAATGGCTTTCAAGTCTGGGATGTCATCTCAAGTAGAATGTCATCAAAGTTAAATTTATAGATTCCTGAAATGATAGAACTGGAGAATACTCCTTGGAAAGTATTCAGATCAGGCGCTTTATTTTATGAATTTGGTGATAGATTTCCCTTCATTTGCATTGAAGTTCTAAAGAAACTAACTTGTCTTTGGTTAGCAAATTAATTTCTAGCCCGGCTCAACGAACAGGCAGTTCTCACACCTCCCACTGTAGAATCATTTTCACTAAATAGCAGTGTCTCACACTGATGTCTTCTTCCTTATTATCTGCGGTATATAAACTGGAGTCTTAAATGTGACTTGTGTCTTGTCCCTATTTGTTGATACATTGAGGGTGCATATGCTCTTGCCTCCAATAAATGATTACTGGAAATATAAACTTTTGCTGCTATTTTGTTGTGCTTATATTATACCCTAATCTATCTAGATGTGGGCTTTTCCATCTATTCTTCTTGACACGGCATTATATCAATATTAGACACTCATCCTTTATTCTTTAAAGTGTTGTCATTATTTCTTCAAATATTCTATCTGATTTTTTCTTATTTCTCTCTGTCTGACATTATTATGACATTGTTATTTCTACTCCTATCCCCCACACTTGTAACAATTTGTTTATATTTCCTATCTTGACTTTCCTAATGGCCTCTATAATTGATCTTCCAGTTCTAAAATTCATTATTTGCCTTTGTCTTGTTTCCATTTAACTCATATGTGTGTTCTTTATTTCAACCATTATTATATTTTCTTTTTTGCTACCAGTTTATCTTCTCTATCATATTTCTAGATAGATAGATAGATATATGCACATAGATATATGGGTAATGGGCACACAATGCAATATACAGATGATAGATCATAAAATTGTGTATTTGAAACCTGTATAACTTTATTAACCAATGTCACCCCAATAAATTTAATAAAAATTTATATATATATGTACTTTTTTAATGACTACTCTTTTCTCAGTTTGTTAATAGCTCTATGGATATAAATGTCTAAAAATTCTTGACTTACCAGCTATATTAATTCAGGCTTATCCAGCATAGTGTATTTAATGATTTACGGTTTCTCTTTTATTTTGGTTGTGCTATTTATGTCTGGCTATTTTTGTCCGTGAGATTATTTCAGGAATCTTGACTAGTATCATAAAGGGTAGCCGGGCCCAGATCTGGATATAACTTGTGAATTTTCTCATGGGTTTGGAGGTGGAAGATGCCCCTGGAAAGAGACCCCGGAACATCATAGGCCGGGATTGACCAACTCCAGTTGTTCTCTCCTCCTTAAGGGACTGTCCTCCAGGAAACTGAGATCTCCCTGCCTGACACTCCCTGTGCTGAAAACCTTTGCTCACTGACGATGGTTGTCCAGCTGTAGTCTGCAATAGGGTCAAAGGAAACAGCCGTCAGCAGCCAGCTGGTCTTCACGGCCTGCTTCCCACCTACTGAAGGCTGTGAGTGGGCCCGGCTACTGTTCTGCTCTGAAGTCATGAGCTGGCGGGAGCGGGCCACACAGGACCCAGCAGAGAAAAGGGCAGAGAAATGGGCTCTCCAGGTCCCTGCCTTGTATTCTGCCTCTGCCTCTGCCTCGGGTCCCCCTGCTCTTCCTCTGGGCCGGGCAAGCACTCCACCTGTCCACTGCCTCAAGAGGTTCTTCAAATCAACACACTTCCTGTGACTTCTGTAAGGTTTCTAGGTTGGACTGGGAGAGAGTCACCAGCCTGTGACACAATCTTATTAGTAACAGAAGACGCAGGTACACACATCTGAAATGGGCATCGTGGAATTGTTGTAAAATAGGGTAAGAAAGCCGGAAGCAATTTAAATGTCTAAATGTAGGGTTGTGGTTATATTAAATTAGCGTCATTTACTGGAGTAAGTTAAAGATTTAGATATCTAAGTGTTACTATAGGCAACTTTCAAGAAACAATATCAAGGAAAGAGAAGCAAGGTGCAGAACGTTAGAATAAATGTGGGAAATAAAGCATTAAATCTGGAAAGTCAAAGAATGCAGTCCAACCACATCAGACACGCACACAACACACACCCGAACACGAACTGTGGCCTTGACAATCGAAGATTGTACCTTTCACTCAAAGATGAGACCTTTTCTTTCCCAGAGCTCTCATCTATCCCTAAAGAGTGACTTTGGGAAAACCAGTTTGGGTCAAATACACGCCTGTGGACTCATGGTTTTATCTAAGGCAGTGGTTCTCAACCTTCCGAATGCCGCGACCCTTTAATGCAGTTCCTCATGTTGTGGTGACCCCTCACCATAAAATTATTTTCATGGCTACTTCATAACTGGAATTTTGCTACTGTTATGAATCGTCATGTAAATATCTGATATGCAGGATATATTTTCATTGTTACAAATTGAACATCATGAAAGCATAGTGATGAATCACAACAACAATATGTAATTATATATGTGTTTTCTGATGGTCTTAGGCGACCCCTGTGAAAGGGTCGTTCGGCCCCCAAAGGGGTCGCGACCCACAGGTTGAGAACCACTGATCTAAAGGAATAAGGGCTCTCTGGCCATCCAGAATGATGTGCTGATGTGTGTACTCAGACTCTGGGAATGCAGAACCATGTTTAACAAAAAACATGGAGAAGCCAAAACCGGTTTGGCTCAGTGGATAGAGCATCAGCCTGCGGACTGAGAGGTCCCGGGTTCGATTCCGGTCAAGGGCATGTACCTGGGTTGCGGGCACATCCCTGGTGGGGGATGTGCGGGAGGCAGCTGATCGATGTTTCTCTCTCATCGATGTTTCTAATTCTCTCTATCTCTCTCCCTTCCTCTCTGTGAAAAATCAATAAAATATATTTAAAAAAAAAAAAAAAACATGGAGAAGTCAGTGCTCAAATGAAAGGGATATGAGAGAGAACAACAAAACCTATGGGCAATCTCTCTCTCTCTCTCTCTCTCTCTCTCTCTCTCTCTCTCTTTCTCTCTCTCTTTCTCTGTGGCTCTGAATCGCATTCAGGGTTTTGATTGGTTGTATTTCTACATTAAAAAAATCATTATGTGTTTATTAGATTTATTTACTTTTAAAATATTTCAACTATTATAAAGTTGGTGGGTTCTTGCTACCTAAACACTCAGGTCTTTCAGGGACATTTTCTATTATCTCCTTGCAAATGCCATAGCAACTGCTATGAAAACGGATCTTAATGCCACTGTCCCACTGCCCTTTATTTTATTTTTTTAAAAATCTATTTTATTGATCTTCCACAGAGAGGAAGGGAGAGGGATAGAGAGTTAGAAACATCAATGAGAAACATTGATCAGCTGCCTCCTGCACACCTCCTACTGGGAATGTGCCCGCAACCAAGGTACATGCCCTTGACCGGAACTGAACCTGGGACCCTTCAGTCCACAGGCCGATGTTCTATCCACTGAGCCAAACTGGTTAGTGTCCACTGCCCTTTAACTCCATACGAATTAATCACTTATATCTCTAATTTCCTGCTCGAAATCTTTTCATGTGGTTTTATTTTTTCTGAGAAAATTCATTTATTGGGAAGCTCTGTCTGCTCCCACTGTAAGGGTACAGCCCATAAGCTCTGTGGAGTGTCACCACTAGTCAGATGCCATTTGCATTGCATCTTCCAGTAATTCCTTAATATTTAGGCTTGCTTTTGTCTTTCCAGAAATATTTGGTCTTCTCATTTTTTTTATATTTGTCCTTTCATCTTAAAAGGGTTTGAAAGAGGAAGGGACTAATTGTGCTCACTGGCCATTGTAAGGCAATACATTCTCTAGTTCATCTTTGAGATGCAATAGGAAAGTTTTTCCAAACGACTGTCTAATAATAAATATTATATTCTTTAGGAACTTTCTGCAATCCAAGTGAAGATGCACTTTTAATTTCTGGGTGCTTTTGGTCTATTGTACTTAATATTGACTTGCAACTACATAAATCAATAAAATGTTTTAGCTTCTCATTTCTTCTTCATGCACGGAGGGTCGTTCTCACCAGTGGAATCACAATCAATGAGTACAAACAGATATTATTTCATCACTAATGATGCCCATTATGTTTTCAAAGCACAGCTCAACAACCATCTATTTCTCCATTCATATCTATACAAAAGAGTAATTATAAAAAGCCCAGCTTCAATGACCTAGAATAAAAACTATAGATTTAATATGATGGTAATGTATACAGAGCATCTTGTAAAACCACTAGGCAAAAACAAATCAAGTGTCTCTTTGAATCCGTCTTCCAACAGATCAATTTACATGTTGGTTGATATATTTTAAATAATAACATGTAAAAGCCTTTTTGGAATACACAGGGTGACCCCCCCAAAAAATATATATATACATACTTTAACAGCTGATAACTGAATTTTGAAAATGAAATGTGTTTTAATAAACACTGCCTTTATAATTTTTAAAGTGTGTGTATACATTTTTGGGGGACAGTCAATATTTAGGAGACAAAGTTATAGAAAAATGGAATGAAAATCTACAAAAGAAAATCTTGTATTTAATTGAAAAACAAAACTTTACACCTTTGTTGAACTCTGTTGACTGTCTTTCAATATTTCAGCAAAAGAGTTATATTTGAGAAGTTGACTTTTTGTGTGTTATATTTCCTGTGTTCTGGGGACTATATTATAAAACTGAACAGAAAACAGAGGATTGTATTTTCTGCAGGAACGTGTGTATTTTCAGGTTGTATTCTAGATCAAAATCATAAAACTAAACCTTAACAGAGAATAATTAATAGCAAATTGCCATCAATCTGGATGTTAATATAACAAAAATGTTAGGATACATGTAATAGCATTGAAGAATCTCAAAAACATTTTGATAAGTGAATGGAGCCAGACACAAAAGACAACACACTGTATCATGTCATGTATATGAGATTCTAGAAATGGGATTACTATAAAGTGGAATTTGGGGAGATGAAAATGCTTTAAGACTAGTGGTGATTCCATGACTTTACACATTTATCAAAGCTCATTAAATTGCACACTTAAAATTTAATTTATAGTATATACATTGTACCTCCACCTAAATAAAAAGAATAATAATCTCCATTGATGACTTACAGTCATTATTACAATAAAGATCAATACCATTAATATATCCTATATGGATTTGCAGTATTCATTTCATGGCATCCTTGAAATTCATGTTATTCAATGTTCCCTTTGCTTTTTGTTCTTTCTAAATGTCCATGCTCCAGCCTCCCTACCCCTGCCCCCGTTATTGGTAGAAATATGCTATTACCTCCGATTGCACAACCCTTCCCCGACTTTTATCTGTAGCACCCATCAATTAGTGTACTCTCTTTAAGAAGAGAACAAACGTCATTTCCACAGCGATCCTCCCTGAGGACGTACATTAGAGTAGTCGCCTCAGAAAAGGCCCTCCAAACCCCCTCTTTTACCCCGGGAAGGCTTTTCACAGTTCCTGGTGTTAGTTACATAAACATTCCTTTCTCTTGATAGTGCTGTACACCTTCCTGCCTCCTAACACTTACAATGGTAAGAGAAGAGGGTTTGTGAGGCAAGGCAAGCTAATCAAAACATACACATTTCTTCAATGCAAAACCACCCAAGAGATATGCCAACTGGAGGTTCATCTTGGCTCCGAAAGTTCACCTGAGGTGAAATTACAGAGGAATCCTAGCCCTTCTCTCCTACCTCCTACCCCAAGGCCCTACCTGTCGGTGGGAGTGATAAATAAGTGACAATTCACATAAGAAGCTGAGCTTGCAAGAAAGGATGGAGGTTGAGAGAGAGGGGGTAGGAAAGAAAAGGAATAGAGAAGGGCCACAGAGGAGAATTTTTCTTCTGACAACAATGTGTTGGTAACATGGGGGCGTCCACAGAGTCAAGAACCAAGTCCTGCCCACGAAGGAGCGGGAGGCATGGAGCACAGGCAAAAAGAGTAAAATGTGTGAATTCCTACTCACTGCTGACTGGTTATGTCTGGAATGGAGAGAAGACTATCCAAGGGAAAGAATTTGGACATTACACAGTATTTTCGGCTTCTATTTGCCAAGCAACACTAATGTCATGATATCCATTATTCCTTCCTTTAATAATATAGGAGATAGGGCAAAGTTTGAGTTATTAAATAATTGTTTCATAAAATGGGTACATTGTGACTCATCTCCCTGAGATAAGAACTCAATCTTTCTCCTTTGCTGTGGTGTCCCTTACGTCAGCATCTTGACCTGCATGCGGTAGACACTATTCAATGAATATCACTGAATTAGATGATATTTTGAAGCTCGTTTTTAACACTGCTCACACTTTGATTGTCTGCTCTATATCTCGGTTAGACCATGAATGCCCAGACTTGTCTCACTGCCGGATGTGTAGAATCAAAGCAAATTTTAACCCAATATGATTCAATTTTGGTTATGATTGGACTACTCAAAGCTTGTCAGCATGAATTCTTATTTAAATATTCAGGAAATAAATTACTCAAATTAAACAAATTAAGTAAATAAATAGTAAGCTGGAAAAATCAAGTACAAAGTATAACCTGAAAAGAGGAAGATGAATTACTGCTTTGTTTTTTTAACCATACAGTCCATATGATAGCTCATGGCTAATTAAGACGGGTTTTTTAAAACTAATATGTAAGATATATTTTCCCTGATGATATTTTATAGAAATTAGAAAATAAAACATTGGAACTTTTATAAAGCTGGGATTGAAGAGACAGAGAATGACATTGAAAATTTATTTGTATAGATAAAAAATTGTGGAAGTAGTCAGCTTTATAAGATTCTACCTAACACTCTTGCTCTCTCCCAGAAGACCGCTAAAATGACAGCATATATTTTAAAGAGGCAAAACTAAATAAAAAGTTAACAAAGCAAACATATAAATAAACAAAAACAAAGCAGACAGGATAAGGCCAGGATCCCAGCAGAGGGCAAAAGGCGCGCATATTATCAGACTGAAGAAAACAGAATCTTAAATCGGCGGTGGGATGTGATGTAAGAGTATTTCAGTTTTGTAAGAAACAGCCACACTCATTTCCTAAGTGGCTGCATGGTTCTGCACTCTCACCAGCAGTGAATGCGGGTTCCTGCCGCTCCACATCCTCGTCCTCACCAGCACGTGGTGTCCGTGTTCTGGATTTGGGCTGCTCCAATAGGTCCATCGCTTAAATTTGCGTCTCCCTATTGACATACAATGGTGCAATATTGACTCCAGAGAGGAAGGGAGAGGGAGAGAGAGAGAAACATCAATGATGAGAGAGAATCATTGATCAGCTGCCTCCTGCACGGCCCCTACTGGGGATCGAGCCTGCAACCCAGGCATGTGCCCTTGACTGGAATTGAACCTGGGACTCTCAGTCTGCAGGCCAATGCTCTATCCACTGAGCCACACCACCTAGGGCTTTTGCCCGTTTTTTTGTTGTTGTCGTTGTTTTTAAAATCAAGTCATTTATTTTCTTATTGTTAAATTTAAACATTTTTTGTATTTTTAGAACACTTTTATCTGATATGTATTTTGTAAATATTTTCCCCCAGTCTGTGATATATTTTTCTTCTCTTGAAAGTGTCTTTTTCAGATAAGTTTTTAATTTAAATAAAGTTGAGAGAGAGAGAGAGAGAGAGAGAGAGAGAGAGAGAGAGAGAGGTTTCAAAAGAGCGGTGGATGTGATTAGCACATGGATTGGACGAAATAAAACATTTAAGAAGCTGAGTAAGAATTTAAAAGGTATTGCCAAATAAAAACATCCATGCCAGAGAACAGTCTAAGAAAGATGTATGATAACCAAGGAGTTTCCCAATACCCAGTCCATAGGCAGCCGAGGAAGATGATAAAGAAAGGAAGGGCTTATCCGCGGTCTAGAAGGTGAGGGCCACAGAGAACGATGGCTTGAGGACGACCCCCGTTCTTGCAGTTTCTGCCCGAGAGATGCTCCAGTTCTTCAGGTAAGTCACTGCTCCGTTCCTCTCCCGCGTCCCACTTCTGAGGGGAGTGTTGGTGCTGCTGTTCCACAGCTGTATCCTGGCCGTGTGTGTGCTTGTGGGATCGCGCGCGGATACATTTTCTTTATTATTGTTGTTCACAGATTTCTGGCCGCAGGGGAGTCGGATCTGTAACTCACGGAGCTATCACAAGATTCTGGGCTTTGTGCTCAGCGTTGCGGCTGGAATTACAGAGCCTTGTCCCGTGGAGGAAAGGGAGTGAGCTTTATCAGCGGCCGCAGTGTGCCTCCTGCTAAGTGGCAATCCTTGCGCCTCCACCTGTCTCAGCCTTGCAGGCTGCGTGCCTAGGGGGAGGGTAGATGACATGTGCTTTTGTTCGCGCGTCTTCTGACCAAGATGAAGGGTACCCATAGAGCTGCATCCAAGGAACGATGCCTAAGGAATCACATCTGCATCCAGACCAGATGACGGTCCTGAAATCCTGGCTCTCAGGCCTCATCCCGATGCTGTAATACGATGAGCATCTGGGAGTACGGGCCTCCCTGAACACAGGGGCGAACTCAGTTGGCACATGCGGGGAATGTGAAGAATTTATAACCACAGAGCGAACTGGAGAGCTTGACGTCCTGGCTGAGAGTTCTCTGTCACTCCCCTCTTGAGCCCGGAGGGCCTTTGCCACTAACCTCCGGAGGAAGTGATGCTGTCTGGCCTGGGGGTTCCATCAGAAAGACCACGTCGCTATGACTTCGTCTTCCTCTTTGGGGACACTGATTCTGAGCAAATCCAGATGTTGTGTGAGAGGCTGAACGCATCGTCCTGGAAAGGCCACAGGAGCATTCTGGCTTTCAGCTCCCGCTGGGCGCCAGCCCACAGTCAGCGTCATCTCCCAGGGGGGGGTGGGTGGCGAAGGAGAGAGCCATCTCTGATGTCTTGCTCAGCTAAGCCTTCCCGCCCCAGCCATTACATGCAAGTGAACTGCATGAGAAACCCAAGTGGACAGTGTCCAACAGAGACCTTCCTGAATTTCTGACCCACAAAGTCATGGCAACGTTAAAAAATCACGGCTGGCCGAAACCAGTTTGGCTCAGTGGATAGAGCGTCGGCCTGTGGACTGAAAGGTCCCAGGTTCGATTCCGGTCAAGGGCATGTACCTGGGTTGCGGGCACATCCCCAGTGGGGGGTGTGCAGGAGGCAGCTGATCGATGTTTCTCTCTCATCGGTGTTTCTAACTCTCTATCTCTCTCCCTTCCTCTCTGTAAAAAAATCAATAAAATATATTTAAAAAAAAAAATCACGGCTGCTTTTAGCCATGAGTTTTTGGAACAGTTTGTTATAAAAGAGGAGTCACCAGAAAAGCTGCCTATTGTTTATCCTCAACAGAGAGGCCAGATGATCTTTTCTATAAATTCAGTGAGACGGTGATACAGCTGCCGGGAAGGCCCTGCCGGGAAGGGACGTCCCTTTTCATCAGAGCGCACAGCAAGCCCCGGCCTCAACAGCCTGTTCTCCACCTCCTCAGCCTCTCTCCCACCCGGGGTCACTCACCGCAGCGCTGCTGTCTCCGTACTGTTCACACCCCAGCCCGAGGACACTCCCACCTGAGGGCTTCCGACAGCTGCTCCCTCTGCTACGTCCCCATGCTCCCCTGGCTCGCACCCCCCATGCTCACCCGGCTCGCACCGCCTTCACATCCTTTGTGCCCTGAGCCTCACCCTCCCCATCCACAGGGCTCCTGATCCTCCGGCTGGACCTTTTCAATAATTCTACTGACTGGTCCTAGCACTGGCCACCTTCTCCCACCTGCACTTATGTGTCCTTCACTTTCAGTCTCTTCTTGCCAATAACACCAATGAAGGGAGAGGTATTTGTGTGTGTGTGTGTGTGTGTGTGTGTGTGTGTGTGTGTTTTCACCCTTGCATCCCAAATGGCTATAACAACGCATGCCTGGCACATACAAGGCCTAATGAATATTTGTGAAAGCATGAATGAGGGTTTAGGAATCACTTTTAATGAGAAAGCGTATTTGAAGGCCAGCATTTCTTCAGCTTAACCCCAGTTTATATTTTCTCTAAATTTTCCTTGACAATTTTAAAATGTGAGCTTTACTTAATAAATTCTTACCTTGCAAATTTGTCATAGCAAGAGCATACTGCTTTTTCAGTTACTATATAATTACTGTTATTTTATTTTATTTTTAAAAAAGAAAAAGCGAGCCCTAACCAGTTTGGCTCAGTGGATAGAGTGTCAGCCTGCAGACTCAAGGGTCCCAGGTTCGATTCCAGTCAAGGGCATGTACCTTAGTTGCGGGCACACCCCCAGTAAGGGATGTGCAGGAGGCAGCTGATCGATGTTTCTCTCTCATTGATGCTTCTAACTCTCTATCCCTCTCCCTTCCTCTCTGTAAAAAATCAATAAAATATATTTAAAAAAAAAGAAAAAGCGATACTTAAGACTCAAGACCAGAAATCATGGAAGGTTTTAACACCAACTGAAATGATGCTATTTTACCTTTGGACATTCTGCCATTCAAGCCTGTGTTCTCATGATCAGTGAGGGAAACTTAACTGTCCACATTCAAACTTTGGATCTTGTCAAGGGTATTGTTAATCTGCCATAAATAAGAAAATTCCAACTTCCTACTGATTTACTCTCCTCATCTCACTCATTAAGTTACGCCCATGATGTCATTTTAAGGGAAAATTCTTTTCAGTTATAGCAATGCTCCCTAAGGACTATCTTTGCAGAGGATCCTTATTTCATGTTTATTCAAAATAATCAGTGACTGATATATTTTTTTTTGTCATTCACCCAGTTATATTCTAACGACTGTACATGGAAATGTTTTTGATTGCATTTATTGGGGTGACATTGGTGACACAGGTTTCAAGGGTACGTCTCTCTGATACCTCATCTGCAGATTGGCCTGATGCCCACCCCCTAAGCTCAGTCTCCTTTCATCACCGTCTATGCGATTCCCCTTCACTATTCACCACCACCCCTCCCTCTACTAACCACCATACTGTTGTCTCTATCTATGAGCTTTTGTTTTTCTCGTTTATTCATTCGTTGCTTCCAGTTTTATATCCCACATATGACTATAATCCTATGGTTCTTAACTTTTGACCAAGAGTGAAAAGCCTTTGCACTCTATACAATTTATTTGCCGACCTTACTAAAAATGGGGAATTTAACTTTCACACATTTCAGAAATGTGTTCAATGTTAAACTTGTTTTGAAACATGGTGATGTGTGCATGATTATTACTTTGTAAGCGATGGGCGCTGGTAGTATAAGTTGAAGCTAATGCTTCACTCTATCAAATAGACACATCTGTCAATAGCTAAGAGCTTCCAAGGAGACGAGTCACTGAATGTGCAGGAGTTCAAAGGATATCCCTTCTTAGCTGAATGACATAGTAAAGAGTGTAGAAACATCTGCTCAAGCAGAACTGTCGTGCCATCTAGCTTTTTAATTGGAACGTAATGTTAATATTATTAATGTATCTGCAAAGACACGCAGAGGTCAAGGATGCAGGGAGGGAGAGAAATCGAGAAAGGAAGAGAATCTGTGTGTTAATTATATTTTCTGGGAGTGAATGATGATGTGACTGCATTTAGTAAACTATATTTATAGGCATACAATCTGATTTTAAAACAATTCCTTGAATATAAGTAATTCAAAAGACTGGTTGGAAAAGAGTATATCAAGGATAAGATAAAACAGACTTTGATTGGTAGTTTTGAAAAAGAAGTGTAAGTTAAAACATTGACTTGACATATTGAGGAAGAGACTCCATCAGCAGTGTGCATGTTAGCATCAAGTGATGTTTCCGAGATTATTTGTTTAATCGAATCCTCTAACATTATAACAGTAATATATGTAATTGAGAATGAGTCTATTACCAAAGCGACTAGAGTTAACATTTGTAGGCATGTAATATACATCCACATAGAGCTATATGTCTAAGTCACTCTCTATCCCTCAAACATGTGTACACATGTGCAGACTGTGGAACACGCATCGTTAAGTACAGACACATTTTAACCTCACTTTCCTGTTTGGCTTGCATTAAGGTAATTTGTTGATGATTTCAACCTACCTGAAATAACACTTCCCTTTTACTTAAAAATCTTTATGCTTAAAGGCATTAATTCTAAAATATGTCCATAAGACTTTAAATATACAAAAGTGCCAGGGATTTCCTTAAGCATCAGAAAAAAGCTCTAATAGAAATTTTGTATTCATACCTCGTGCCGTTTAATATGGAGAGTAACAAGCAACTCCCATTTCTATCCAATGCATGAGGTGGCCTCGAGGTAGCTGTGCTGCACATCGAACTTGCCATTGTGAAGCAGAGCCACCCCATTTTGTCTTCTTTGATCAGAATTTCAAGCTCTATAATTTTCTAGCTGCTCACAGGAACAAAGCCAGCCGGGCTCATACAGCAAGTGTATTCTGAAGGCTGCAAATATTTGCTATTCAGAAAACCTCAATGAGGGTTTAGTTATTTAAAACTAAAGATAGAAAATTGCTATTAACAATGGGTTTCCGCTAATGAAGTGTGTTTATGCAAATGGGTGAACCCTAAATATGACCTGGAAACAAAAGACTGCTTAACAGTTACTATTAAGCAATACATTAGTAGATCAATTAAACAGAACTTCTTTCTAATGAGTGTGCGGTACCCTCGTTGCCATAGAAACCTGGAAAGAGAAAGCTTCAGATGTTAACAGCCTGAGAAACACAACAAAATGTTTGTAAACATGCACCTTGAAAAGTGTGTGATCAGTTGAGTAATAAAAGGGTGAGGCATAGGATTTCCCAGCATAAGAGGAAGGACATAATTAAGAACTCAAGGGTTTTTTTTATACATATGTTTTCATTATGCAGATCCGCTAAGAAGCTGCCAAACATTATCATGGGTCACAGTCGCATGCATTAGCTGGTATAAGGAAACAGGCTGCCTTCAGGGTTGGAAAGAAGTGACATGAATTCCTCTCACATTCAGGGGGACTGAAAAATTCATGTAGAGTGCTTTCCAAAGTGAAGAGGAAGCCAAGATAGAGTTAAAAAAAACATTTGCAATTATTATTCCCATAGCAGTTTCACCCAAAGATACAATATGTCTAAGCATTGTTTCTCCTTTATTTTTTTTCTTTCTCTAGTTCTTGTTTGAAACCTCTTTTCCCTCTTTGTTGTGGTGCCTGCATTAATAATATTTGATTTGGCTTAAACAATTCCTAACAAACTGAAATGTCTGAAGCTCTATAGACAAATACTGTTATTAATCCAAGTACAATTACTGAATTGAACAAGAAAAATAATTTGGGCCACTTTAGGTTCCTGACTTCCAATGATAATTACTCCAATTTGGGTTATACTTTAAAGAGAAACAAAGCAGCTAAATAGCAATTCTATTCAGCAAAGAATTAATTTCTTTCCTATTCTCTAGTATGACAGAGTATTGGATTCTTTTAGAATCGAATAAACCAGAAATTCCACAGCCATTTTGTACCAAGTTTCATTCACAATTGCTGAGATAGCAGTTGGGACAAAGACAACATTCTCGTGTCAGTGAAAGGGAAGTAAGATAAACAGCTTGACATTGGCCAAGGCCCCGGGGTGGAGCCTGCCCACCTGACTGTGGATTCTCCCTGGCCAGCGGGCCCGGCTGGAGAGGAATGAAAGCCCTTTCTCCAGCCTCCAGCACGTTCTCTCAACCTGAGCTAATTACCCAGCGTGGCCGGGCCCCTGCCACTTGCACGAGGGTGGCTGATGTGTTTGCTGCTTCAGAGCACAGTGATCAGCGATGTGCGTTCCAGTGGTGCGTTCCTTTCCTTCAGGAAAGTCATGACGCTGCCCCAGCATCTTGTCTTGGGACAGACAGTGGCATTAGATGGATGGTGGGTCCCTGTCTCCCACCTGCCCCCACAGTTCCTCAGGCGCCACCCTCTGAACACCTGATTGGAAGCCGGGCTAGTTTATAATCATCACAGAGCTCCTGATCCTCCCAGTGTCATAAATTTGGAATTAACCTTTCAAAGGTCGGAGGGTAATAAGTATGTGACACGCTTCACAGGGAGCACATGTTTTGAACAAAAGCAATAGCACTAACCACTGCAAGTCTACTGCTCTCTAACATGGCCACCTACCGAATCACCAAACTTCTTAACAGGCAGGGCCCTGCGGTGTCAGGCAGCGCCTGGCCCCCTCTGGCAGTGGGGAGACCATGCCCTCTCCCCAAGGCTGCTCACACCCCTTTCCACGTGGCTCTCTCCATCTTCCACGCCAGGAACAGCCCGCCGAGTCCTCACGCTTCAGCTCTTTCTCTTTTCCCTTCTACCTCTCTCTTCCGAGTTCAAGGTCGCATGTAGCCAGGTCAGGCCCACATGGAGAATCTCTCCTTGAGGCCCACAGGGTTAAATGACAGCCACAACCGCAGAAGGGATGTCCCATTGTACTAACAGGCTCCAGGGGTTAGGCACAGATCTCTGGGGAAGAGGGATTTGGAAATGTTGCCTGCCATAGGTATGTTTAAGAAAAGTGATGTAGAAATTCACCGGGAAAAAGGTCATGCTTTTGACCCAACAGAATCATATTAAAGTACAATTTTTAGGCAAATGTGGATGTAATTCTTTTCCCCAAAAGCACCAAGATCAGTGTCTTGATTTGCTTTTCTGTTCTCTGTACCGAGCTGTCACTTTACTTATAGAGAAACCTCACTTTAATCCACCATGCACTGCTCTCCTCACAGGTGCTGGGGCATGGCGCTTTCCCAGTGGGCAGTGAGGGTGCCACTGAGCAGCGGGGTGCTTCTGCCCGTGCAGGGCTTGGGACGAGAGGGAGATTGCTCGGTAGCTGAAGCTATACGCGCTGCATCTCATCAGTTTGCACTGGAGCCACAGCAAAGGCAGGAATCGAACAGTCGGGCCCCGTAAGCGGTATTGAACACGCGGGTTGCTTACAACGAAGAAGCGCTCCCGCTTTAAATCTTTGAGCACAGAACTGTGAGGAGCGGGAAAGGTGTGGGCTGAGCCATCACTCCCCGTCCACAGCGGGCATTTACAGATGAGAAGATGCATAGAATCATGCCATCCAAGCATTTCTTCCGTAAGCTAAGGTAAAATGCTCTGATTTGAGCCAGAACAACTTCAAAAGCCAACAAAAATGTCAGCAAATTTAAATAGACCATTTTCTATTTTTACACAGAATTTTGAAATTTATCATACTTTGACCTGGACCTGGTCAGTGACACCCCCCAAAGGAAAACCAACAATTAGCTTTACATTAGTAGATATCAGTTTTAGGTACTATCTCCATAGAAACCTCCCATATTGTTTAAGGTCTGTGATATCTAGAAGTTTCTCAGGCTCTTTTCCTTCTCACCGTTAGCTGTAGTGTGAAAAAACCCCACACAAACTTACTTTTAAAGCAATCTAAAAAGTGCTAAGTAACATAAAAATTACACAATTCTACTAAAAAGGATAAGGTCCACCTACAGAAAGTAGTAAATTTATGGTAAATTAGAACTTAGGTATCGAAGGAAGTCTTCAAATAATTATCTAAGACATATCTTTATTGATGTTGCAATTAAACAATATACTTTTTTAAAGTTGCAATTAAGCAAATTATTTTTGTAGCAAATTTATTTGATAGATAGTTATTCAGTGCCAATTATATGGGGTATATTTTTTATTTTATTTTATTTTATTTTATTTTTGCTGTTGAGTGGGTAGATGTTTTCCTTCAGGCTCAAAAGGCATGTGTGTTAGACATTTTCACTGGAAGCAATTGATTTGTTTTGAGAATTTATTTCATTCATCACACATTTTTAATTTAGCTGCTGTTAAGCCTGATTTCTAATGTAGACAAAAAAGATATTCTTGGACTCAAAATATTTGAAAAAAGATCTTCTCTTGTCCAAAGCAACTTTCAGATCATTTCTTTCCTGGTCTTGTATAAAAAGCCACATTCCTTTGTAACTCATGCTCCTTGGCTCAGCCACCACTTCCCTTTCTGCCTCCACCTACTTCAAAACATACTAGTTACATGATCTAGGACCAGCTAACATTTCTAAGCTTCGTTTTCCTCATCGCATCTACCACATATGGTTTTGTTTTCTGGACTGTATGTCTTTTTTTTCAGGATTCAGAATGAAGATGAATACTAGGAACATATTTTTAGTTTCATTATGGAGTGCACTCCTGCGCTAGCCTGCATCTAGGAACTACTATATTTATATCCTTTGTTTCTTTCTTGTTTATTTATTAATTAAATTGATTGGGGTGGCATTGGTTAACAAAATTATCTGTTTCGAGTGCACAATTCTGTAATATGTGACCTGTGCATGGCATTGTGTGGCCACCACCCAAAGCCGAGTCTCCTTCCACCACCAAAGACTTAACCCCGCGACCCCTCACTGCCCCTCCCCTCTGCCTTCTAGTAACCACCATACTGCTGTTTTACAATGGTTTAATGAGTAAATAATTTCTATCCTGGATCTATATCTGCTTAAATACCAGCATCCTTGAAAGAAACTTTTATAAAATTAAGAAACTTCCCTATTTATCAAAAACTCATTCGTTTAGGTTAAGATTCTATGTGCACAGCAAGAAAATCAATTAGCTCCACAAAGAAACCACTCCCTGTCCTTATTAAAGAATAAGTGGTGTTTGCAAACGAAAAATATGAGCTGCGGTGTTTCTCTATTTAACATGAACAGGAAACCATGGAGGTAAAAGGAGATGGTGGAAAAGGCAAGTCCGTGGGAAAATAAGAACCTCACTCTCTAAACATTAATTAAGGTCCTGGTTATTTTATGTTTTTAAAAAATATATTTTACTGATTTTTTACAGAGAGGAAGGGAGAGGGATAGAGAGTCAGAAACATCGATGAGAGAGAAACATCCATCAGCTGCCTCCTGCATGCCCCCTACTGGGGATGTGCCGGAAACCCAGGTCCATGCCCTTGACCGGAATCGAACCTGGGACCTTTCAGTCCGAAGGCCGATGCTCTATCCACTGAGCCAAGCCAGTTAGGGCGGTCCTGTTTATTTTTTACCCTAACAGCTGGCTCTCATTCTCGTCATGATCAAGTTGCATAACTTTTACTGTATAACTTTCTGCTTCCTTTGGATTCCAAAGTTTCAAATTGATCTGAGTAGAGGATACTAGTTTCAGGCTTTGGGAAAGAATATATTCACCATTACGTATTTAATTCCACCTCTCAGAAAACAATAAATGCATGAATGGTTTTACGATTCCCCCCAAAACATATGTTAACTCTCTTGGCCTTTCAATAGCAAATCCTAGAGTCAGCCGCTTTAATAATCCAGAGAAGATGTTAGAACATTTGCATGCCGAAACAACGTTTTTCTAGAATGTAGCAATGAATGTGCTCTCCTTTTCAATAATCACATGTGAAAAACTATAGAATATAGAAGAGGAATCCTGCTACCACACAAATAGCTGTGGTATTGGATCAAGGACCTAAATATAAGACCTGAAACAATAAATTACATAGGATCAAACATAAGTGCTAAATGTATGAACCTTGATCTTAGGGAAGATTTTATGAATTTGACTCCAAAGGCAAGGGAAGTAAAGGCAAAAACAAATGAATGGAACTATATCAAACTAAAAAGCTTCTGCACAGCAAAAGACACTGCCAACAAAACGAAAAGTCGGCCAACAGAGTGGGAGAAGGTATTTGCCAACAACAGTTCTAATAAAGAGTTACTATCCAAAATATACAAAGAATTCATATAACTCAACACCAATCAAACAAATAGCCCAATTAAAACTTAGGCAGAGGATGTAAGTAGATACTTCTCCCCAAAAGACATACAAATGGCCAATAGATATATGAAAAGATGCTTAACTTCAATAGCTAATAGGGAAATGCAAATCAAAACTACAATGAGATACCACCTCACGCCTGTTAGAATGGCTATTATCAATAAGAGTAGAGGCCCAGTGCACAAAATTCATGCACAGGTAGGGTCCCTAGCAGCTGCCAGCCAGGGGCACCTCCCTTCCCTGAGTGCCTGCTGCTGGCCCTGCCCCCTGGTTGAACTTCTGGTTGAACTCCCATCAAACTCCCTATCGAGGGGACAATTTGCATATTAGGCTTTTATTATATAGGACAAGTAAACTTGAATAAATTAAATGACAAGGGACACAACTAGAAATTTTGAATGGTAGAGGGACTTGTTCTGAAAGCTTCCCCCCTAATACATTTATTAAATTTATAAGGTATGTGGGCATGAGAGGGTTTCCAGAGAAGCTGTGAACATCCATCTAAATACCGCAAATGCACACAGAACGGAAGGGAGGCTTGTGGAAGAAAGCACTTTGCTTGTCACTTGTGCAGTCCACGAGCCAACATGTGGCTAACAGAGACCTTCATAAGTGCAATAGAGGGGTGGGGGTGGGGGGGGTGGGGAGCCTATGATAAAGGGATTCAAGGAGTGTCATGTGAGTCACCAATTCTCAGAGCTACATTCCAGCCGTGAATACCATGTCTAATAGTCTTTGTGTTTCAGTGAGCAGTTCAGCAAGAAGCAACTCGAGTTTGTATTCCTTCCCCTAAAGCCCTCTAGCCTTAACTCCATATTCCTGTGAGGCTTAGCATTATCACCACCCTTCTCAGCCACCAAAGCCTAGAGATTCTGAGTTATCTTTGACTCCCTTTTCTCTCTTACTCCTTCAAGTTCATCATCCTCTAAATGCTAGTACTTTATCTGCCCCTCTGTCTGTCTTCTTCGTGGGTCTTCCTTCTCTTTCCCACAGCACTTAATTATTCCTTAGTCTATATCTGTAGGCCTCTAGCCTCCGTTATCTCTTCTCCTTAATCCATTCTGCAGAGTGACACTCAGTTGGAATTCCTAAAACATTGTCCTAATACATTCTCTCCCTCTTAAGAAATTCTCTTGGGCTACATTAAAAACCAAAACAAAGCATGTAAGTTGCTATCAAAAGATCAAGCTTTTGAAACCTCTAGATCATCTACTCCAATCTGTTTAGTTCCTACAAAGAAAATTTTATATGAGACATTTTCCTGGTTTTCTGTTTTTTTCTCTTGCTTAAAATCAATTTCTTTGTGAAATCCTCCCCAAACTTTGGCATCCATATAGTGTTTTTGTTATTTAAGTTCCAATAGAAGGTTTTGTTTGATACTATTTATTCAACAGCGGTAATGAACTTCATTCTTTAAATAAACAAACACCTTTATTGAGTCTAGCATAATTGACATTATACAAAGAATTAATGTAAATAAAATACCACACCTACCCTTTGGAAAATTGCATTTTTAAATACATGGAGGAGTGTAACAGGCAAATAATACAGCCATTATAATTTAATGTGCTGGTAAAATATTAAATATGTTGTCATTAAGTATGTAGCTTTTATGTAAATCCTCTTCATCAGGACAGGAGTCCCCTTTTCATCTGAGTATTCTCAGTAATTCAGTGGGTACTGAACCATAGGAAATGCTTTTCTATGTTTATTGGGATTCTCAAAGCTATTTTCTTTTGCACGTGTGTATGTGTGTCTAATTTTGTTATGTTTGTACTGGACTCAGAAGACAAAGTAGGAAGTGTTTTATCTCTTCCATGTTTTGGAAGATTTTGTCTAATAAAATCCTATATAATAAAAGGCTAATATGCAAACAGACCGAACAGCAGAACAACCGAACACTGGTCACTATGACGTGTGCTGACCGCCAGGGGGGCGCGTGCGGAACATGGCGGGTGTTGGCCATGGCGGGAGGGTGGAGCAGGTGAGCAGGGGCGCCAGACCAAGGTGGGGCGCCGGTCGCTGTCATTGGGGCGAGCCTCTGGTGGTTACTGAAAAGTCTTTGCTCCTGAGCACCATGGTCCCTCTGGGTGCTCACACCTGCTGCTGGCGCAGGTCCCTATCACTCGGCACCATCAGTGGGAGTGAGCGGCAGCTGCTGGCCCTGATCACCCCTGAGGGCTTCTCCACCTCCCCCTGCTCCTGAGGGGAAATCGGGACAGCAGCCGCCGCTCGCACATGCTGACCGTGCTGGCCTTGCTCACACCCACTGCTGGCACTGGCCCCAATCGCTCCGCGCCAGCAGTGGGTGCAAGCAGGGACAGCACCGTCAATGCATGGGAGCAGCAGCGGCAGGAACGGGGCTGCTGGCAGACAGGGGACCAGGGGCTGCAGTGGGAGGGGCCAAGGCGGATGCGGAGGATGGGCGGGGGGTGGGGGGGATGGGGTGTGGAGGATGGGCCAAGACCCGCCCCTGTGCCTACCACAGCCTCAGGGCCCACAGTTCCTTTCAAGGTGCACGAATTCATGCACTGGGCCCCTAGTTTTATATAAACAATAATCATAACAAAAAATGTAATGTGTTCATATCTATTTATATTTGTATTTATATAAGTGTGTATCAAATTATAACTTAAGTCCATTCAAAGAGGAGCTACACATCATAGCATTTGTGGTGGATGATACTGACGATGATGACATGTTTGGACTAATTGAAACAGTGACGATCATTATGAAGTCTGGGCTTGGTGGCTTACCTGTGGAGGTGGGAGGACCTGGTGCCTGTGTGTGTGCTTTTGTTTTTGAGATGCTAATCTAAAGTTTCTATTTAGGATTTCCTTTTAGTTTACTTTTAATCAGTGGCACAAAGATTGGGGTGATGAGAGACAAAAAAGAGAGAGAATGAGAATAAACACTCTATTATGCAGACTGCAGACCAGGGCACGCGGTGGAGCCCCTGTAAGATGCTATCCAGGGTGACGGCTATGCCTGCACCCCTCCATCCCTACCAAATGCACTCCCAGCCGCATCGTCACACCTGGCCGGGGCAGCCAGGAATTCCCCGGGAGCGAGTGGGCGCCAGGTGGGCCCCGAGGGCAGCTCAGAGGGAAGCTGAGAGCGCTGGTCGCTGGTGGCGCCATCGCTGGCCACGCCCTTGGCCTCCCCGAAGGCGGTCCTGGCACAGCTCTGCCCTCTGCTGCTTTCTCCTCCTTCCCTGGCCCCTGTGACTCTTAGCTGATCGCTCTGCACCCAGAAAGCCCGGGAGACCCAGGCTGCCCCAGGGGTCCAAGGGCTCTCGTGCACATGGTGTTGGAGAAAGGACTGCATCACCACAAGGTCCTCAGGAGGAAGGACAGGCTGTCAGGTAGCAGGGTGGAGCGACCCCCTGCGCCTCGCCCAGCGCCTCCTCCTGCGGGGAGACCAGCGCACAGCAGGCCTTCCGGCAGGTGTCCTGCCCGTCACCCCGGCACCCACTGCAGGAAGGCCAAGCTCGGATGGTGGTCCCTCCAGGGACTCAGAGCCCCCAGGTCAGAGTTCATAGAGCCCCTGCTCCTCACGCCCCGGCCAAGGGCCAGCTCAGCTCTACTCAGTCCGCGTGGGCTCAGACCGACCGGCAAGGGCACCTTTTAACCTGTAAACGCACTTCTCCTGCCTGCGCTATTGTAACTGTCGCGTCTGCTTCCATTATGTGTCCAATAATGCTGTTTATACTCAGGCCTGCGTCCTGAGCAAGGGGTGCCTGTTTCCATGTGCTGCCAATTTAATAGAGACCTGCTCTCCACACACACACACACACACACACACACACACACACACTCCATGAAAGACACACGCGAGTGATTCACTGAATGAAAACATCCATTTATGCTACATTTGCCCAGTGAAATGTGTTTTTGTTTCCTCTTTAGTGAGTTTTCCAGGCAATGGACAAGCAACTACAGGTCTATGGTGTTGCAGAAATGTTCTCCGTAAAATGCAATGATTTCCCAAGCTGCTCACCAGAATAAACAGGTGGATAGGTGATGATGATGATAGAGAGATAGGTAGGTAGGTAGATAGATAGATAGATAGATAGATAGATAGATAGATAGATAGATAGATAGATGATAGATGATAGATAGATGATAGATACATTGATGATAGATAGATAGATAGATAGATAGATAGATAGATAGATAGATAGATGATAGATCAGGGGTTCTCAAACTACGGCCCGTGGGCCACATGCAGATACAAATATTGTATTTGTTCCTGTTTTGTTTTTTTACTTCAAAATAAGATATGTGCAGTGTGCATAGGAATTTGTTCATAGTTTTTTTTTTTAAACTATAGTCTGGCCCTCCAACAGTCTGAGGGACAGTGAACTGGACCCCTGTTTAAAAAGTTTGAGGACCCCTGTAATAGATAGATGATAGAGGATAGATAGATTGATGATAGCTAGATGATAGACAGATGAGCAGGGGCAGGAGCGAAGAGAATGGACACATTGTGAGGAAGAGTGAACCTGAGCCAGGAAGCACATAGGGCAGGACGTTGAGAACAGGAGAACCCGGGGAAAGGCTATGCTAGTGCAGTGTGCATCTTACTCTTTCCTCTTCCCTGTAGGTTTGAAATTTTCCAAATTAAAAACTAGAAAAGAACACAAGACTCTGTTAAACGCAGCCTCGCCTGGACGGCCTCGGGAGAGCTTCCTGGAAGTGGACGCACAGCAGCTGCCGCGGAGCTGGACCTGAGCGCTTCGGGCCCCTGGGCTGCTCACTGGCGCGTGGAGATTCGCCGTGGCTCCCTGTCCTCTAAGGGGAAGCCCACAGCACGCAGCTCCCATCTAGAAAAGGGGGGGATGTCCCCAGGAGCTGGGACGAGGCAAAGGATCGGCAATGAGTTATGTTAAGTCAGAAACATGCTGGGTTTGCCTGTTTCTGACACAAAAATTAAGAAAAAAAGGTTTTTTTTTTAAAAAGGCTGGCAAACAACAAAACACAGGAGAAAGAAAATAAAATTCGTCTCTCATTCAAACTGGCATATTATTACACTATCCCTTCCCAAGTCTGCGCGTGGGAGGGAGGCATCCTGGGGGTGGGTGAAATGAAAGCTGTGAAATAATTAGTGGAATTTACAGGTCCCTGGCAAGGATCAAATAGAAGAGGGGCATTGTGCTCTGACATCAAATCGACAATCACTCGGTGCTGTCACATCCAACCCGGGCGCAGCGCTCCTCCCTCGGGAGAGTGGCAAGAAAATGAGCTCCTGTCACTCCTGCGTCTGAAAGCTGGGCTTTCCCTCCGCGTCCTGATGGGAGCTGCTCTCAGGAAGTGCAGGAGCTGGCACAGCGGCCCAGGGCCTTGCTGGGAGTCGCTCACTGGCTCCCCGGCAGGACCCAGGAGGCTGGGCCTGGGACCAGCAAGCCCGCCCTGGGCCGACGCTGTCAGTGATTCCACTGAACAAAGCTTCAACTTGAAGCTCTAAACACTGCAGCCCTCAGCACCCCGGGTAGAGGTCAGAATCAGGGAGACGGAAAGCACTGCATCCGTTTCCAAAGCAACCCCTTCAGCATCTCTTGAGGGGCTAGCTGTTTCAGGAGCCGTTCTAGATGCTGAGGACATCATGGTACCGAGGGCAGGGCCAGTGCACAGAGCGGGTGATGAGTCAGGTACATGCACAGCTTCTGTTTCCACAGGAAGCTTGTGCTGGGTCAGGGTCTTTCCCCCGAGGCTCCCACAGACGTGCAAAGGGTTCTGCTGACACCTCAACGTCCAGCTGTGTTCTATGCAGACCAGGGCTAATGATGAGAATAACTTTGAGAAATCCTGGAGAACCTACATGGAACCTGAACCCTCTAGGATCCCACCGGAATGGATTAGAAACTCCAGATAAGGCCCAGCAACGTAGACAATGATCAAGGCCGCTTTCACGAGTCATTTGGAAATTGGCGCAGGCTCAGTGTAGCCATTTATGTGAACATACACTCAAATTTTGAATTATTGAAAAACATATACACTTTATGACTAGTTTAATAACATATGCATCTGTTTCTGTGCTCCTGGACCCCCACTGAAACTCATCTTGTTTATTTCACCATGGACATGCACCTGGCTAAATCCAACCTCATCCATTCCACCATGGAG
This sequence comes from Myotis daubentonii, assembly GCF_963259705.1. Classification (NCBI taxonomy): domain Eukaryota; kingdom Metazoa; phylum Chordata; class Mammalia; order Chiroptera; family Vespertilionidae; genus Myotis; species Myotis daubentonii. The sequence continues at coordinate 114,082,454 of NC_081843.1, forward strand.
TGCACGTGGCTAAATGCAACCTTGTCCATTTCAGCATGGAGTGCACGTGGCTAAATGCATCCTCATCCATTTCACCATGGAGTGCACGTGGCTAAATGCAACCTCATCCATTTCACCATGGAGTGCACGTGGCTAAATGCAACCTCATCCATTTCACCATGGAGTGCACGTGGCTAAATGCAACCTCATCCATTTCACCATGGAGTGCACGTGGCTAAATGCAACCTCGTCCATTTCACCATGGAGTGCACGTGGCTAAATGCAACCTCGTCCATTTCACCATGGAGTGCACGTGGCTAAATCCAACCTTGTCCATTTCACCATGGAGTGCACGTGGCTAAATGCAACCTCATCCATTTCACCATGGAGTACACGTGGCTAAATCCAACCTCGTCCATTTCACCATGGAGTGCACGTGGCTAAATGCAACCTCGTCCATTTCACCATGGAGTGCACGTGGCTAAATGCAACCTCGTCCATTTCACCATGGAGTGCACGTGGCTAAATCCAACCTTGTCCATTTCACCATGGAGTGCACGTGGCTAAATGCAACCTCATCCATTTCACCATGGAGTGCACATGGCTAAATCCAATCTCATCTATTTCACCATGGAGTGCACATGGCTAAATCCAACCTCGTCCATTTCACCATGGAGTGCACGTGGCTAAATCCAACCTTGTCCATTTCACCATGGAGTGCACATGGCTAAATGCAACCTCATCCATTTCACCATGGAGTGCACGTGGCTAAATGCAACCTCGTCCATTTCACCATGGAGTGCACGTGGCTAAATCCAACCTCGTCCATTTCACCATGGAGTGCACGTGGCTAAATCCAACCTCGTCCATTTCACCATGGAGTGCACCTTGCTAAATCCGATAGTCAGCTCGGTCCCTGTAATTGCCCTCAGCCTCTCAGGAATGCTTGACACAATGAAGCACCCTTTTTGCTGAAACATTTTCCATCTTTGTTTTTTTAATGCCTTTGATGTTTTCCACTCTCATTTCTTCTCCAATTCCAGCTGTTATTCCTTCTCATTTTCTGTTGTTTTGTTGTTGGCTCCTTCTCTACTTGCCCTGTCCAAGAGTTAAATATTGACGATGTGGGCTTAGTCCTGGATCCTGTTATCCACTATGTTTTTTTTCTCTTTCTTTCCAGAACCCAATCCTATTCTTTGGATAAAAATAGCATTTATTCTATGGGTAAAAATAGCATCTATTTGTTGGGGCTCTCAAATTTATAAACATGGATGGAAAATGTGTAACATAGCTCTAACTTCTTCCCATAAACTACAGATTCGTGTAGCAAACTATTTGTGTAATGTATTTGAAGGTTCTTTTAAAAATATCCTTTTTATTACATCTATGTGTTTGGAATAGGGACTTTTCTGACTATGTTTCTCAATCTGTCTTCCTGACCTGGAAGTTAGGTGATTTAGTCAGAAAAGGACAACTCTACAAACTGAACTCCAAGAAAGGTTTTCTATCGGCTTGCTCAGGTCCTCAGTCATGCACTTTCATTGTCTTGGGGTATACTTGTCCAAGTTTTCCACAGGGTCACCTGCGAGTTGTTACTCCAGTTTTTCTAATTTTATATTTTGGAAGGGAAAATACGATATAAAATTGCCAATTTTAGGTCATGTTAGTAAAGAAATTACTAACAGATCAGTATAACATGTATTCATTTAACACCAATTACTATTAGTGCATTATCGATAGATATGTTGGCTGATGCATTAAAAAAAGTAATGGATTATGTTTAGCTTGTTTCACTATTTTTCATGAGGTTTCAGTAAGTTGTTTCAGGAATCTGAAAAATTCTTTAAGCCCAACTCTGTTAAGAATGTACGAGATTGCATATGTCTAAATTAGTGTGTACATTTTCACACAGAATAAGCAAAAGGCTGATTGGCACTTGCGGAGGTACATGGATTGATCATGACAGACTGTACCCTCATGTTTTTATTTATTCGATCATTTTCACATGTAAATTGTACATATTTTCATGGCTACCTTATATACAGTAATACAGTAATAACTAGTGCTTATACCACTAAAACAAATTTAACTGACAGATGAAACAGCAGCAGAAAGCTCTTGAGGTTTCCAGATAAATAATTTACAGAATGACTATATATTTACTCCATGGGCTTTATTGGTATTTCTCCCATTTAAAATATACATAACACATACGTGCAGGTGGTTTATCCAAATATGTACATGAAAGTAGAAACAATATTTAAAAAAATAATCAGAAAATCACCCAATATATACTTATCCAATCTCAAGTAGTGTTTCTGTACATTTCTCCCTTTCACATTTCTTACAGGAATAATGTAGTGCTGAGCTCTCCAAATACCATTTTCATATGATAAAGAAATTGAGTAAACTTAATACAAAGATTGACATTATGCAAATAAAGTGTTAATATTACACAAGAACTACAAAAGATCAGAGATTTCACGGGTTTTGAAAAAATCTCCCTCGTACCTGCTTGTCCCCAGAGCACATTCTAAACTAAACCCCAATTCCCTCATTTCTGAGATATTGCAATAGACTGAAGTGTCTCTAGGTAACAGGATTATAAAAGGGAAGGATTTGGGCAGATTATTTAATTTAGCACCTACAGTTCAGCTAAATGTTTATATTAATCACTTGTTGTCTTCTTACATTTCCCAAGGTATTGTCTCAGTATTTTGTTATTCTGATGATCAAGAAAGTCTCATTCATTTTCAACTAAATTCTCTCCTAAATTATTACTACTATTTTGGAAAAGCAATATTTGAAAATTTGAAATGAAGTAAGCACTTATAGTTAAGGTCATTTTTCTTTTATTTTCATATTTTTATTGATTTCAGAGAGGAAGAGAGAGAGAAATATCAATGACGAGAGAGAATCATCGATTGGCTGCCTCCTGCCTCCTACTGGGGATTGAGCCTGCAACCCGGGCATGTGCCCTTGACCAGATTTGAACCCAGAACCCACCAGTCTGTGGGCCAATGCTCTATCCACTGAGCCAGACCGCTAGGGTATGGTCATTTTTCTACACAGAAAGACATATGCAAGGATATCAGGAAGACAGCTTTCCCGGGGGCTGAGGTTAGAGACATGCAGGCCTACACTGCTCCCAGGTCCCCACCAGAGCAGGCGAGGGGCATTGGTGTGCCGCCCGCGGGTCACTGGCCATGCCACGTGGGCTCCTACACGACTTGAAGGGAGGCCTTTGCTGTTTTTGTTTTTGGTCATGAAGCAACCATTTGCTAGTCAAACCAAGAGCCTGAAGACTATGTCTATTTAGAGGAGGTGACTATTTTAAACCTCATTAAATAGAATCTCTACTAGTGGAGTGTTGAATAGCAAAGGCCATGGCTTGACATACCTGTTTGTATGCATTTAGGAAGGGAAAGGAGCGAGTAAAATCAAGCAGGAGCAAAAGGTCTTATACATGGCTCAGCACAGTCTAGTCTGAGCCCGATTTAGCCTGAAAGATCTTTGCATGTATTTCAAGGCTACTGCAACTTTCTAAAACCATATACCACTTACCTATCACTAATTGCTTGTTTACTATACAAAATTTGATAAATACTCAAAATTCTACCACCCAGCAGTTACCATTACTCACACGCTAATATTTTACTCTATACATGCACACAAAATACATTTATATATTTGGCACTTACTGTACAAATATTTTATAATCTAGTTATCTTTACTTAAGGCTATATCATAAATATTTATCCAGATATTTGTTATTCTAAATATGATTTTTATGAGTATGGAATCCTCCACGTTTGCCTATATCATATCACCCCTTGATCCAATCAACCCTTAACTGATAAGCATTTAGATTATTTCCCTGTTGTTATTATTACATAAGACTGTTGTGAATGATACTGTAGAAAATATTTTTAACACGGGTCTTGTGGCTTCCTTATGAGAGATTTCTACCACAAAATTGCTTTCGATATAGATTTTCAAATTTTCTCTCTGAGGAGCTTGCATCAGCGGAGTTGTGAGGATGCTTGCCATCCTGCTTTTTAACTAAATGCTGATTATTTTGAATTGCCATGTTGACACAGAAATAATACTTCATTTGGTTGAATTTTGCTTTTCATTTCTTTACATACAAGGAACGGTAACTATTGATTTTTGTGAATCTTTTTTGAAAACTAAGATTTCCACCCTGCGTGCTTGTGCTTGTGTGTCAACGCCTAAGAGGATGTGTGTGTCAGTGGCTGCAACTGCTCTGGATGGAAGAAAGGCAACTTATATACATGCGATGCAACTTATGTTTTTATTGTGTTATATGCCTTTAACGGTGTTTAATATTTTGATCTCTTTTTATCTTTTGGCCTATTAGTTTTTATCTTTATAGTTATCTTATATTCTTTAAAGTACTGATATCTTTCATTCTCTGAGAAAATATCATGGGCCTCTATGCTTTTTAAATATTTGTTTTTACTTTTTTTTTTTTTTTTTACAGTTAGCTGCTTGTACTCACTGCTGCTTGTTTCATATATTGCGCATTAGTTGTATCAGCTCATCGGTTTCTCTTCTTGAGATGAAAATTCTTCCTTTGTCTCGATAGTTGCCAGTCAACACTGCCTGGCTTTTGCACATGGCTGAGTTCTGTCTCTCCCTGCTCAAAAGCCTGCTTCCCCGGTTCTCCTCCTTCTCCTGGTCAGCCCTGCCCATGACTTTACACTTGAAACGCATGCTTTTCCAGTTTGCCCACCATTTGGGATTGATAACCAGGTTGTTGAGCGAAATTTCTTGAAGTTCCTCACATTATTGATGTTGGTCAATATATGACAACTTGGTTTGCAGTCTGGGGAATCCATGTGTATATTTCAAAAGGCTTTTACCACATCGTACCTGACCTTTCACTTCAGTATAACCACTCACAACTCTTTTAAGCAACTCAACCTGTTTCAATTGATTGCAAAAAAGAAAAAAAAGAAAAAATCATTTTTAAGCTACTGTTTCTTCCTTTTATCCCCTAACCTTGATAGCCCAAACTTTTTACTGTCATACCAAATCATGTATTAAATTGTAGTAAGTTAACTCCAAATTTAGAGTTCTCAATATTCTTTCTCTTCTTTTTTAATCCTTTGTTGAAAACTCTTGAAAAATGACTCCAAGGAGTAGAAATCTCAGTGACCCCTTTGATTACTGCTAATGGTATATATTATTGAAAAGGGAAAAAAAAATTAAAATTCACAGACAGTACTGCAAATGGATTTATCATCCGGCTAGTAAATAATAATAAATACCAGAAAGCAGAATATATTGAGTCTTTGGCTTAAGTGTTTTGTTAGTTCATTTCTTTTGAGACCCATCATTTACAACTGTTTTCTCCTGCTTAGGGGTGTCTACATGCTTTTGCTATTAGAGTGTGTGTGAGTGTGTGTGTGTGTGTGTGTGTGTGTGTGTGTGTGTGTGTGTGGTGTGACTTCACTATGCTTTTCATTATTAATCACCTCAATGGGGCTTCAGTCATATCATCCCAGTGCTATATCAGTTTAATTTCCCTAAATAGCATCAAAGCTTGGGGATATGTAAGTGTTCATAGTTATCAAAGAAATATGAGAATTATCATTTCAAATTGACACTTAGACAGGAACCCAGAAAAGTGTGGCGAGGTGCGTCCGACTTCTCACACGTGGGCCGAGCTGTGCTGCCCAGGAGGCTGCTCACAGCGAAACAGCAAGTTCAGACAACAGCGCGTGCTGCTCAGTGTCCCGAGAACGTGAGGCCTGCAGGCCCCACTGCCAGCTGCTTCCAAGTAGATGCAGGGCATCCCACAGGCACTTGGAAAGTGAAAAGTGACTTGTGATGCTATTATTCATCTCATTATCTCACTGCATTGCATCGTTACTGATATTTAAGAACTCTCCTTGATTTCTCAAACATTAACTTATTAGACTCATTACTTTTTTAAAAACTTTTTAAAATTCATTTTTTGGGACTTTCTGCATAGACACGCAGTCCATATTCTCTATTTTTTCCTTTCAATGGAGTAGTAAGACTAATCAAACTGAATTTTTGTCATTGAATGTTTTGTTATGAAAATATATATTTACTTATCTCATTTAATTCTCTCCGCCCTTTTAATCCTTTCTTAATCTAATCGTTGCACATTGGGCTTTTTCACTATAAAGAATATTTCAAAATCAAACATTTTGTCCAAAATATCCTTGAAAATTTTTATAAATTTCATGAGCTTGTTTATAAAGGAAAAACCTTTTAAAAGTCCAACAGAAATTTTTTAAAAAGAGACCCTTTTATTACATACTAGAGGCCCAGCGCATGGGGTTCATGCACTGGTGGGGGTGTGACCTGTGGGGATTGGCCTGCTGTGGGAGCACCACTCATGCCGGTCAGCTGAGTGGCTCCCATTGTGAGAGCGCACTGACCACTGGGGGGCAGCTCCTGCATTGAGCATGTGCCCCTTGGCGGTCAGTGCGTGTCATAGTGACTGGTCGACCGGTCGTTCTGGTCGTTCCACCGTTCAGTCACTGGGCTTTCATATATATAGACTAGAGGCCCTGTACACAGTGCACAGTGGGGTCCCTGGGCCTGTCCTGTTGGGATTGGACTGAAACCAGCTCTCCAACATCCCCCAAGGGGTCCCGGATTGCAAGATGGCGAAGGCCAGACCAAGGAACCCCACTGGTGCACGATTGAGGCTGGGGAAGGACCGCGCAAGGGCTCCAGGGCATGTCCGGCCCCTCTCGCCCAGTGCTGATGGGCTGGACCCCAGCAACAAGCTAACCTACCAGTCAGAGCATCTGCCCCCTGGTGATCAGTGCACGTCATAGCAACTGATCAAATCATTAAACGGTTGAACGGTTGGACACTTAGTATATTAGGCTTTTATTATATAGGATTTAGCTATAAAATTGCTCATTTATTTTGCTAAAATTCATGTATTTTGTAGGATTTTAAAATTTGATTACTACACGAAAAAACACCAATTTTATAAATGCAATTTCAAATAAGGAATTACTTTAAGGTTATAAAAACTTTGTAAACAACTGTTTAATATGCTGGCACTGGGTAAATTAGTTTAGCTGACTTAGAATGAGGAGGTGAATAAATCTACAACAGTACTCACAAGTGTAACGATGTGTTGCTACTGGTTACTAACACTGATCTTATAATTAAGTCATGTAAAATCTGCAACACAATGAGAACAGACTACCCAGGACAAAAATATTTAATTTAAAAATCCAACCTGTCACCGTTCTAAAAACGGAAAGTTATCTTTCAAGTCATAGTAATTTAATGGTAAATTACCAAAATATCTGAGGAGCTTGATTTGGATAGCGGTGACTATTCTCTTCATGTGTGACATGTTCGCAGGAGTGAGTGCGAGGACAAATCCATTTGGATATGCTTAACACTCTGAAACCTGCAAAGGCAATTAGCGGCAATAAAATTTGTATTGAATTTGGATAAATTTTAGACAATTAGCCATCTTCTCAATGTGATTTTAGCCAAGTAATCCAATGGGACACATGACTTACCCACATTTATTACTCATTAGTGGAGAGCAATTCCTGTCATAGCTGAACATCCAGGGATTTATTGTCATAAATTCAGATCAGCTAATGGACTCTCTAACCCTTTTTGCCCAAGTACAAATCCCTGGGCGAGACATAGGAAACACAAATCGATCGCAGATATGTGCTCTCAGATTGAATGTGTACACATACGAGAACCTTTCCAGCCATAGAGTCCAATAATTTTTAGAGTTTATGGCTACATATGCAAGCTATGAGCATGACATAAACACAAATAGTATACATATTCATCCTGCATTCATATCCATACACACAGATACACACACAGGAAAATTACAATATTTCTTCTCAGTATACACCCAGTTTGTGGCTAGAAGACTCCAAGGTGTTTTAAATACTATGTAAATGTTTCCATGTAAATCATATACATACTCACACACGGACACACACACACACACCTGTTTTCAAGTGAGTTTCAGTATCACACCCTTTACAAAAACGTCTCACGGCTTCTTACTAGTGCCCATGTGCTGAAAATCACCACCGGAACTCAAGTAGTACAGACCATTCGGACGCTTTTTCTTCCCCTTATTCTTAGTTTTTTCCTAAGAATGTGCCAGGCTCTCTAGGGAGCAGAGACTTTCCCCGGAGATTGTCCAGTGCCCTTCCAGCCCCAACAAACAGGCGCCCGGAAGCGCACGCCCGGCGGGGGGGTGGGGGGAGTTGGGGGGCGGACAGGCCACTCCTGTCTGCACGGCCTCTCGGCACCTGCCCTGAGGTGCTGACGCTCAGGGCCCGCAGCCCCGCCCGCTTCCTCGCACTGACACCTCCTGTCAGCGGCCAGGGCCCGGGAGCGGCTTTAGGAGCCTGGCCCGGGCTTCCCAGGGGACCTCCCCTCACCGGGCCTGCATGGGGGAGAGACCTAGAACTCTACATTCCGCATCGTCAACTCCACTGTGCGGTTTGCCGTTTGGTTTGGGGATTATCAAAACATAAGAAGAAAGACTTTAATTATCCTCTTTCACTCTTGACTTTTTATTTTATTGCATCTGCAAAGAGGTATTTTTCATTGTGATTATTACCACATGGCATATTATACACATTTTTTAAGTTACATATTATCTATTCTCCCCAATAGAATGCAGAAACACGTGTTCTCAAGGATTTTCCCCCCTCAAATCTCTAGCAGGTAAAATAAAACCAGCACAGTATAGGTCCTAGATAAAAATATACCAAATGAATCAATGAATGGATGGTGGATGGATAAATACATTACATTTCTAAAGCTCCTGGCCATTTAAAATCCTTTATACTGATTTAATTAAATTTAATTTCCTTTATAATTATCCTATTTCATTTCTTATTTAATTTTCTTTTTATTTAATTCCTCCCAAATAAGGTAAACATGATGGAAAATTTGATAATAGTTCAGACAAGCATAGGAGGTCTTACAGGGAGTCGTGAATTCTAAAATAAAGGAGTTATGCAAATATTCCTGGAGAATAGTGACATAAATTCCAAAAAGCAAAGTCTGGGCAGATTTCACAAACGCAGTAAGAGGAGAACTGTCTTTAGAAAATCGGGTGACATTGGATCGGAGGTGACATGTAGAAAGGGGACCGAGTACGTGTGAAATTTTACAAAGGAAAAGCCAAGCTCAGGGTTGGGACGAGCCACTGGGGTCTCAGGAGAAGCCTGAGCCTGACGCTGGGGGCTGGGGAAGCGCTTCTCAGCAGGGATCTGTCTCAGATAGAAGTGGGCATGAGCCAGGCACTTTTTTTCTCTTTTTTTCAGTATGAAGAAAATCCTTGGTTCTGGGCACTTACAAAGCATGGGTGAGCGTCGTCGCAGGGCTCCTGGGTAGCAGGAGGGCACCATTTGAGGGGCAGGCGGGGGAAGCGCTGATGGATGGAAGACCGCTGGACAGATCACCTGCTGTCTGCATGTCTGCCTGGGCCAGTCCTGGCCTATGTCACAAGGATAGTGACCTCGGCCAGCATCGCCTCGGGTGCGCCCGTTCCTCGTTCCCCATGAGGGTCACCTGGGAGCTTTCCGTAACGCATAGACCCGGGCCCTCCCATCGGCCTGCAGTGGTCCGGGGCGGTGTTTCTGAATCTCCCCTGGTGATTCTACTGCGCTGCGGTGACAGCCAGCCAGCGATGCGGCCTGTGCCCGCTCTACAAACAAGGAAAAGGCGAGCCAGAGAAACCACCTGGGGCTCAGGCCATTCCGATTTCCAGCGGGGAATTCTCATTCATCAGCTCACATGTAGCTCGAGGACTGCCTTTTCCAGAAAGCCAGCTCCAGTGGGTCCGGGGGCCGTAGTCTCCAGCAACACCCCGTACTTATCCCTCTGACGGGTAGGCTGCTCCCACGCCACCCCCTTCCTCACCCTGGGGATCGCTCCTCAAGGGCGGGGCCAACGATTTATTTTTTAAACCCAGTGTTCTCCACCATACAGTACCATGCTCAGGAAACAGGGATCAAGGGAAAGGTGCAGTGAACGCCAGCCTCACCCTTGGGGTTTATTTTAATGCTCTTGCCCTTCTCCAATGCCCCCATCCTCCAGATGTTGGCTCCAAATTTCCAGGGCAGAGAAAAACTCCTGGTTCAGCTCTTCTTCCCTTGCTTCACCGCGCGCATTGCCACTGGCCGGCTATTTCACCCTCCCCGCACTGTCTAGAGCAAAATCGCAGAGCCCAGAGGTGGCATCCAAGGACCTGAGCAAGAAAGTCGCGGACGGCCTTGCTAAGTTCACATTCTAGAATAGCCTCCTCCCGTTACTTCGTGTTCCTTCCCCAACAGGCTGTGCGCTCTGGTCCAGGGCCCTTCCCTGTCCCTGGAATTCGCCTCCCCTGACCCTTTTCCATGTGACGAAGGCCCATCCATCCTTTAAATTGCAGCTCAAATATCACTTCCTCTGCGTGACCTTTCTCTGACCCCTCCGACAGAACAGACCACTTCCTCCTTCAAGGTCTCTTGGCTTCTGGACACGGTGCTGTGGGGGGCGTGTGCCCCCCTCCACACCGCCCGGGACGCCTCTGACAGGCGGAGCCTCCGCGGCTTTATTTACTTCTATAGTCCCCGCTCTGTTCAGAGGAGAATGTACTGGGTACCTCCTAAGTGTTTGTTGATTAAAGTCTGGTGAAAACCTATTCGTTTTTTCTTACGTGTTCTCTGAGTTTAAAGCGTGCTACCATGTAAAGAATCTAATTCACATTTTCAAATTAGCAACAAACCCAACAAGAGCATGTATTTTGAAAAGCCAAACTTGGTCCTTTGAATTGGAATTTGAGACATTCAATATACTGATCAAATCCTGCGTGTCTAGTCTCACGTGCCAGGGTGCTGCTTGGCTCACTGTGAGACGACGGTAATTCCGCATCCCTCCTTTTCACAGTGTATTGATCTATCGGTGAGCTTTCCGCCGGGCTGAATTCTGCCCTCCTCCTTCCATTGTTTAGCTAAATGGCCTACCTGCACTTTAGGGCGGGTAAATCGCCAGACACTGAGCAGTAGAGATGTTGCGATTTTCCAGGATAAATATTACAGGGATGCGGGGGCGTGCACAGCAGATGTGGAAGATAAGCCTGGGCTGGAGACGGTGGCGGCTGAGGCCAGGATGGCACCACATCCCTGAAGGCGAGTGCATGGCTGCCGGGCTGTGTGGTAAGGTTCTCTTCCACCCAAACTGCCCTTGGTGAGCTTCCCTTGTGGTTTCCCAACTGGATGCTCCTGGCATCCGGGACAATGATCAGAAAATGAGCAAAAGGAGGCTGAGCGGAGCCCTGGGCTCCGGGATCCTCTCCATCTCCGCGACAGACTCAGACTCTGCAACACGGTCAGAAACAAGCCCAGCAGGCAGGACACCCCATGCGGTGCCCTAGGGCCCTGCGTTCAACAGATGTTCTCGTTAAAAATGTATTCCCGTCCACTTACATGAAGTTCAGATGCCGTGCTGACTGTCTATTCCTTTCCCTCCCCTGTCCCTCAATCCCGTGACCTGGAGGCCCTGTGTCAGAGGTGGAGAAGAATGCATCTGCTGGGGGAGGGGGGGCACGGTCACCAAGGCTGGCGGGTGGGAGGAGGCACAGAGCAGGGGGGAGGGGGGCCATTGTTGCCATGTCTGCTGGTGTGTCTCAGCAGAAGGTGCAGGCACAGACCAGCCCTCGCCCAGCCATATGTGATAGCCTTGAGAGTTGTGTAGTCTCTATAGCAACAATGCCCTATCCCCTCAAAATGGCTGAGGAGTGGCCTGGAATGCCGGGGCCATTAAGATTTGCTTTGATGCAGCGAGTTTGGGTGACTAGGAGAGGGAGCCAGACAGACTTCTCCTTAGGAGTCCCACCGTGAGCTAGTCATGGATCCATACGAGATACTCATGGCTCATTTGAATAAATATGAAGAAAATGTCCTGCCCTGGCTGCTCTGATTTGCCCAAATATACACAAGCTTGGAGACAGGACTGAGCAAGAGCCTTTCCCGGCCTTTATGATTGAGGATTAATTACTTAACCTCATCCAGCCTCAGTTTCTCTCATTTGTACTGAAGAGTATGAACTGCGCTCAATGGGCTTTGGAGAGTGAGCAAGACTTTTCTTTTCCAGCTGCCTTGTGGTCCTGGCACCTCGGCCAGTAGTTACCTGAGAGGTTTTGAGGGAGAGAGGGAGAGAGGGAGAGAGGGAGAGAGGGAGAGAGAGAGAGAGAGAGAGAGAGAGAGAGAGAGAGAGCGCAAGCTGAGGAAGCACCTCTTGTTTCTAGACCCAGAAGAGAGCGTTGCTGCTTGGGGCTCACTGGGTAGCTTTGAGGGCACTGAATTTCTAAATGCCAGAGAAATGTAATGGTATTACTTGATTATGGGAAACATTTCTATCCATCCCCAAATTTTGATTTTATAGATGCCTACTTTACTGGCAACAATCACAATTTATGCTTTAGAACGCTATACTTTTTAAAGCTGTCCCACAAAATAGACCTTCTGTATGACAATGCGGAGGGAGGACGGGCAGCCTTCCTTCCATTCTCTCAGAGTGAGTTTAAGGGATTGGAAGGAGAAGGGTCCTCTGTCGTTCGGAGGATCAGGTTAGAACCAGGACAAATGCCCAGATCTCGGTGCAAATACCCAGGCCTCTCTGTCCCTATCGCACACGGAATCATCGCTTGTAAACATTCCCATGGCCCCTGAAGCCATACAACGGAACATGGTGTTAACACAGTCACTGGGACATTATACCATTGCAGCCTCTCTGAACATGCCTGTGTGTGCCTGATGTCACACAACTCGCAGGGCTCCCCGGGCACCTCACATCCTCGCGCTGCCGCAGGTTGGGAGGGACAGCGCTACCCACGCCCGGCTCCGCTGTGGGTCCTGGTGCCTGTGGTGGAGGTCCCTGGGCTCCAGTGCACACGTTTCCTGGGCCATTGAAAATCCAATCATTCAAGAATAACACTATTAATCGGGTTCTAATTAGCATCATTTTATTTAAAAATTAATTTTGTGGCTACCCTCTGATGAATTGGGTAATTTAAGTAAAACTAACTCATGGTCAGGGCTCTGACATAGCACTTGGTGATTTATTTTTCTCACGTAAATATGTCAGGGCATGTTCTTAGAAATTTTCTTTATTTCATTTTAGGAAGCTGGCTCTAAATTTAGAGTGCCATACAATAAATATTTTGGAAAAAGGAAGATGGGGATTTTTTATTTTAGTTAATGTTACGTTAGCTTAGTTAGAGTTTGTAAAAATTTGATGTTTACCAGCAAAGACCTTGGTAGTGTTTATATGCTTTTCAAAAAATTATAATTTAATTGACAGCAAAGCATATTTCTGAAACTGGTTTGTTGTAATAGATAAAATGTCCTTGAACTAGAATATTTTAGCATAAAATAGTAACATTCTTTTTTAAAAAATCTACGTTAAAATGTTCTGAGGACATAAATATTTTAAAATAAGTTATTTACTTTTAGCATGAACAATCATATTTCATTCTTGAAGACAAATCTATCTGATTTTTAAACAAACGTGTAAAGATTGTCACTCCTCCCTCTGACCCTAGTGACTTAGACTTTTCAGATATTTGAAAAGAACGCTGTTGCCTCCTGCATAAGCCACGAAGGGAAACAGCCATATTTCTCCTAATTCCTCTCTAGCACGGCGCGGGCCCCGGCAATACCTCCGGTGACTGGAGTCATTAGTCCCATGTTTTGAAAATTATGTAAGATTGAAGGTGCCACAGTTGTACATATTGGTTCAGTCTCTGGAGCCCTAAGAAAAGATTTAGTGCATTTTCAAAAGAATTTTGCAGGTAGGAGCCCAAATGGATTTTCAACTAGGCCTCAACCTTTTTGAAACCTACTGATATTGAATAGTCTTTCACTGGTTGCCATGCCAACTGATGCCAGAGGAACACTCGGCCGCGTGTTCATCCCCTAGAAAGCTTCACCAGATGTCCTCAACAAATTGCTCTGAAAAGACTTGGGTCTGTCAGGCTTGTTAGGAGATAAAAATCAGGCGAAGAGACGGCCCTGCCTCCACTTCTGATAAAACCAGCCCATAAAATATGTAGACCTGTTCTACGCGCACAATAAACCAGGAAAATCTCTCGCCCCCACCCCGAGCCTCCCTACTTCCTGTAGCAGGATTTTTAAAATATTTATGCTCTTATTTCTCCATGAAGCGCAGGCCATTATGCGCTGCAGCTGGCACTGCTGGCCCCGCAGACTGAGGGGCATCTGGCTGGCAGCCAGCAGAGACAGCAAGGGGATAAATTATTGATTTACATAAATCAACACCTTTTAAATATTGGTCTTTTGAAGAAAAAAAGCTTTTATGTTATTTCAGGTTGGAAAGTGTTAAGGTGGTAAATACAGAATCAGCTGTGTCATGATTTTATATTTTTTGATCAAACACATACACGCATCATACTATATATGTGTGTGTGTGTATATATATACATATATGTACATGTATATAGTACATATGATAAGTTTGGGACTAAAATGACCCATTTTTGCTTTGAAGATTAAATGGGCAAAAAGGAGTACTTCTTTCGAACATGTTTAACACTTTTAAGTATTTTCCTACCTGAATATTTCTGGAATATTAACAGATTTTCCCTATAGAGAAAACAAAAACTATTTAAAAGGGTTGGTTTCTGCAAATAGGGCCCACATGAAATATGATTTACATGCACCCACTGGCATCTGTATGTTAAAATTGTGGGTTTGCACAGGCAGATGAGTCATTAGCTGTCAAATTACCTGTTTGCATATGCAGTTACCCCGCACAGTAGAAAAATGTGTGGTATTTGCATACACAATTGAGGCTTAGGCATTTATAAAGTCTGATTTTTAAATAGGAATTCAAACTCTTCCTGCTCATTAGCAAGTCAAGGAATTACAAAATTGAATCCCAGATGCCTGTGGGGCTATACTTTTGTATTGCAGTTCCAATTCAGAGCCCAGACAAGTCACCTAAACTTGGACTTAATCAGTGATCATGTGCTATTTGTATTTCCAAGGTTATGTGGCTCTTTGTGACTGTGTGTGAGCCTATATCATATGTTTGTATTATTGACATGTGCAGAAGGAACAGTTCCTAGAAATATGAGAAAATCTCACATAGTCATATTACTGAATATCTTGTCCAATGTTTCCAGGAGTTCAATGATTTTAGTGTTGAATCATCTGGCTAATGTGATTAACAATTCCACCATTTCATCTCCAGTTTTGCTTGGCAGATCTATAAAGTCAGATGGACTGACTTATTTCCAAGGTTTCAATGTGGACCAGAAGCTCAGACATTCATAACCTGACTCTTCAAGAAAGACCCACCAAGTAGGAGTTTCAGAAAATATACATAAATCAAAGAAATTAGAATTTTTTTAATATGGAGAAGGAAATTTGATAAATTTTATTATGTTAGGGAGATTGCTCTTCACAGAGAGAAAAGGATATATTACTATGTATCCAGATGACTAAAAAGGCATGGAGCGAAAATATGATCTCATGTGTGTCAAATATAGGAAGCATTTTCCAAGTTAAATGAAATGTTGGTCTTATTTATGAATTCCCTTTATATGGGTATTAAAAATGGGATCTTCTGAAGTCTTCCTTATTCTCAGAGAGAGCCTGAAAGTGGCTTATTCGGGAGCTAAGAAATTGGGGAACTCACAAAAGAAGGCAGACAACACAGGGTGGGGTATCCGGCCAGCCAGCACTTTGGCCAGCTGGAGGCAGAGAAAGCAGTGTGGAAAGCAAAGGAACCCAACTTTAAAACCTGGGTTGTCCCCCACACCTATCAGCCTCTGACTGATGGGAGGCAGATCAGCATGGCCTGGAGCGGAAAGGAATAGAGAACTTGAATGGGATGTTACCGCTATGAATGCATTGCTTCTCCCTAATCTATTCTCTATTCTATACGAACATTATAGGAACTTCATCACGACACTCACACTCACCACAGCACTTATGTTAGCCCTCCATTAGTGTGTCTATAACAGTCGTGGGCAAACTATGGCCCGCGGGCCGGATCCAGCCCGTTTGAAATGAATAAAACTAAAAAAAAAAAAAAAAAAAAGACCGTACCCTTTTATGTAATGACTAGGGGCCCGGTGCACGAAATTCGTGCACTGGGTGTGTGTGTGTGTGGGGGGGGAGGGTCCCTCAGCCCAGCCTGCCCCCTCTCACATACTGGGAGCCCTCAGGCGTTGACCCCCATCACCCTCCAATCGCAGGATCAGCCCCTTGCCCAGGCCTGACGCCTCTGACAGAGGTGTCAGGCTTGGACAGGGGACCCCCATCTCCCCCTGATCACTGGCTCTGGCCCCCGCCCAGGCCTGAGGCCTCTGGCCCAGGAATCATGCCTGGGCAGGGGACCCCCATCTCCCTCTGATCACTTGCTCCACCCCCTGCCCAAGCCTGACGCCTCTGACCCAGGCTTCAGGCCTGGGCAAGGGGACCATCATATCCCCCCAATCCCCGGCTCCGCCCCCCACCCAGGTCTGATGCCTCGGCCAGAGGAGTTGACCCTCATCACCCTCTGATCACCAATCACCGGATCGACCCCTTGACCAGGCCTGAGGCCTCCGGCATAGGTGTCAGGCCTGGGCAGGGGACCCCCAGCTCCCCGTGGTTGCAGGCTCCGCCCCTGCCCAGGCCTAACGCCTCTGGCCTAGGCGTCCGGCCCGGGCAGCGGGGAACCGCAGCTGCAGCGGCCCCGCGATCGTGGGCTCCGCTTTAGGCCCAGGCAAGGGATCCCTAGCTCCCGGGACTGCCATCTTCGACCATGCCCAGCTCCCATCGCTGGCTCCACCCCTACTTCCTGCTATCACTGGCCAGGGCGGAAAAGGCACCTGATTCTCCGATCATGGCTGGGGGGCAGGGCAAAGGCGGCCACCTTTGCCCTGCCCCCCAGCTCTTAGCTCCCCCCTGGGTTTCCGATCACTATCAGTGGCAGGGGGCTTCTTCCTGCTTTCCCTTTCGCCTCCCTGCATTGTGCCTACATATGCAAATTAACCGCCATCTTGTTGGCAGTTAACTGCCAATCTTAGTTGGCAGTTACTTTGCATATAGCCCTGATTAGCCAATGAAAAGGGTATCGTCATACGCCAATTACCATTTTTCTCTTTTATTAGATAGGATGTTTACTTTGAATTTATATTAGTTCACACAAACACTCCATCCATGCTTTTGTTCCTGCCTCCGGTCCAGTTTAAGAACCCATTGTGGCCCTCGAGTCAAAAAGTTTGCCCAACCCTTGTCTATAATATATCACCTGAATTGATTGAATTATTCCAATCACACTAAGCAAACTGATTTCTACAACAATGGCCACCCAACTTCGGTGTGAGCATTTGAATCACCCTGGGGCCCTGGATAAAAATGTGGCTCCCCGAGCCCATGTCCAGGTACCTTCATGCAGGTAGCACAGGTGACCAGAGACCCCTGAGAAAACTGTTTTGCAGGCACTGCACATTCCTGAGCCCTATTCCTGAGCAGTTCACCACAGTATGAGTTGCATATTCAATCGTTTTCTACCTCATGGCTGATCGGCCACCCTCTTACTTTGAGGTGAGAGAATGGTGCTTGAAAGAACTCAGATGCGGTCATGGAAAGACTGGACTAAAGCCCTGACAATCCCCTAAGAGCCGTGTGAGTCACACAAAAACATTTACCCTCTGAGCTTGGCTTCATCGCCTTGAAATAATCTAGTAAAAAGTGCATTATGCAGAAGTACTTCACGTATACCTAAAATTAATTAAATTAAAAATTGTAATTAGTCTCTGGTTGTCCTTCACCTTCCCTCACACTAAAACCCACATTTAGGAATCACAAAAATTTAAATTTATTGACCTACTTAGATGAAATATTAATTCTTCTACTTAAAGTCTCTGCAGTTCACTTGACCTCTTCAGGGCTTTGTTTTATTTTATTTTTTAAATGAAAACATTCAACTAAGATTACTTCTTAGTAAACTTAGGGTTAATAGTAATACTTTGTGTGTTTCCATGAAAGGCAGGTGAATGACAAAATTATCTATCACCACTACTCTCATTCCAATGGTAACTGAGTCATTACCAAAGCGTAGAACTAGAAAAGGGACCGCGTGCATAAACATGAGAGGGAGGTGCCATCTGTCCTTGCTTTCAAATAGTATGATTCTCTACTTGGAAATAATATTTTCTCTATAGAAGTTCTATGTTGACTATTGAAAAAACAGCAGTTGATCATGTAAATACAAGAGCAAAAATGTATAGTTGCCGCCCAATACTGCTCTCTGCATTGAGCACATGACCACCCAAGTAAAGCCAACCTGTCCCAATGCCTCTGGCAGCTGGGAGGTCAGGCAGCGGTGTCCCAGCAGACAAGGTAGAAAGAGAAGCGTACGTGCAGGTTCTGGGCTGTGGTTTTTGTTGTGTGTGTTCTTTTTTTTTTTTAATTTCAGAGAGAAAGCGAGAGGGAGAGAGAGACAGAAACATCAATAATGAGAGAGAATCATGGATCTGCTGCAATCTGCATGCTCCACACTGGGGATTGAGACCACAACCTAGGCATGTGCCCTTGACCTGGAATTGAACTTTGACCTCCTGGTTCATAGGTTGAAGCTCAACCACGGAGCCACGCTGGCGGGCTGGGCTGTGCTCCTAATGAGAGGAAGCATGAGCCCCTCTCCCTCCCTCCTCGTAACATGGACATCGATGGTGGAAGCTGACATCTCTCCTAGAGCAAGTATTTCAATCCGTTTTTATATATTTACTAGAGGCCGGTGCATGAATTCATGCAAGGGTAGGTCTTCCTTCCCCTGGCTGCCGGCACCGGCTTCCCTCCGGCCCCCGGAGGCTTCCCTCTGGCCCCCGGCAGTCACCTGGGGCCCAGGCGGCTTCCCTCCGGCTCCAGCTCCTCTGGAATGATGTCCAGTCTAATTAGCATATTGCCCTTTTATTATTATAGATGCCCATGAGTCCATCTCCTCAGAATATAGAGCAATATGACTGGTTTCATTTTGAGTGGCAGGATGTTAGACACACTTGTACCTTCCTATATCACATGTGCGTAGCCTTGTAAAGAAATGCCATCATTCTGAAAACTCAGAGAGTGCTGTGCTGTGCAGCTCTACATATTTTAAATTGCCCTCAGGGTGGACACCTATACAGTAAGACATATTTCTGAGCAAACGACACTGTCCTTATAATTCCTGCCTCCTGGCCTGCCTGGGGGGGTCCACTCGGTGCCCTGCCCAGACCCCAGGGTCTCCCTTCCCACCCTTTGCTGCCAGCAGCCGGCCTGCCACTCTCTCCGGGGGTCTGTGCAGGGCGCCCCGTCTGCTTTGACTGCGCCCAGGGGCAGACGTATGTGCAACGTTCCCTCCACCCCTTGTCTGTGCAGGTGCCGGTGCTGGCGCTGCAGGTAGAAGCACAGACAGGACAGGCCCCTCTCCTGAGTGGGGGCAGCTCGTGGGGCCCGTGACACCCAGGGCTCCCCGTATGAGCTGAGCTCTGCCTGGTCCCCGCCGGTGCTGCCTCTGTTCCCTTCCTGTCCTGGGCCCCCACCGTGCAGGGTGCCCTGAGGGACACTTCCTGCTGACGTGTCACGGGCTGAGCTGTGTCCCCACAATTCAAGTGTCCAAGTGCTACCCCAGAACCCCAAAAGGTGCCTGATTTGGGTACAGCATCTCTGAAGGGGTCATGAAGGTTAAGTGAGGTCATTACCATGGGCCCTAAGCCAAGATGACTGGCATCCTTAGAAGAAAAGATGCGGACACGGACATAACTGAGGGAAGACAGGAGACGGTGGTCATCCACAGGCCAAGGGGAGAGGGCCCGCAAGGAAGCCAGTCTGCCGGCCCCCTGCTCTCGGGTTTCCAGCCCCCGGAGCTGGGAGCAAATAAATGCCTATTGTTCCCACTCAGTCTGCGTTCCTTCCTTCGTTATGGCAGCCCCAGCAGACGAATGCCACGCGCTGCTGGCAATGAATCCTCACCTGGGAAACATCACAGGGTTCTTTAAAAATGCAAAAGAAGCCAAAACTCAGTAACAGGCCTGCCTTTTGAATCATATGCCACTCTCCTGGCAGAGGAAAAAGTACAGATTGGTGGCTACAGAACAGTCACAGGATGGAAAGGCCACAGAGGGGGGAAAGCCAGCAAGAGTGCAATTCCTCGGTGTGGTGCGGGGGAGGGGGGAGTGCGGGCTTTATTGGGCGATCGCTTATTAAGTTATGTGTGTCTGGTCACTGGGAAGTACACCTGAAACAAATATAATGACGTATGTCAACTCTAATGGAAAATTAAAAATGATAAATAAAAGAAATGAACAAAACAAAACAACAACAAAATGTCACCCAGGATGCTTCTTCAAGTTCAGTGGGTTTACCCTTTTCCCTATAATGAAGAAATGTAAGTATTTTTTCGGTGACCTGAGGCTTGCCATGTTACAATGGCAATTCTGACGTGTAACCTCCTCAGTCACGTGAATGACAGTGCTCCCATCACAATCTCGAACGTCTTTCCCCTGGAAGCCCCAGGCATTTGATTTGAAATGTGGGGAGGGGATGGGATGAGAACGTTGCAATAAAAGAGCTTACATGTCCCTCAAGGAAGGCAGTGTTAACCATGAAAGCGAAGTGATAGACAAAGGGTGTGATTATGGAATATTCATACAAACTTCCACCGTCCCACGTAGACTCCCCCAAGATCCCGCCTCTAACGGTGAAATCCAAGGCACAGAGATGCCAGGCGGCCCGCTCCTCAGCGTCACCATTGGCACTGGCCCCCATACGCCACCATTTTGCTTCATTCAGGGGAAAGAATTGCGCAATGAGCAGAGATAACCTGGGCCCGGCGCGATTCGTTTCTATAGTGTAATCTGTCCCCCGCTGCTCCCGCTCATTACTGCCCGGCTTGGCTTTATTCCGAACGTCCCGCGCCTGGCCAGCGGAGGAGAATTATCAGGAAAATCAGCCCATTGCTGCTTGACCAGTGAATAAGATGCTGATGATTTCTGGAGGCCTGTTTGGATGAAGGCATTTTATCAATTGTTAATGCGGCCTCTGCCTGACCTTCCCCAGCCCCCACGGTCACACCCCTTCCAAGGAGAAGCAAGCCCGGGCCTTCAAGTGTGGAATGGCAATGCTCATTCCCCTCTCTTCTCATTTTCCTGTTCTCAGGTCCACCCCACGAGAAACAATGACTGAGAAACAAGCACGTGGATATACTCTTCTGAGTAAATGAATTGGACTTACTGGTTTGATAGACTTTGAGTTGTCTTAGCTTAAATTCCTTTTTACATGTAATAAAAAAATCATAATTTCTGGTCGCATGTTACAACATTTCTAGTGAGATGGAGATCCACGAGGCATCTGCTTCTGTTCCCTGGGGCAGAAACTTTTAGAACAAGGCGATGGAAACAGAGCCTAGGAGTGAATTCCCTGTCCACTGACTGTTGGCTGTGTGTGTGTGTTTCAGTTGAACATCCCTGTAGCTGAATTTCCTCATTAGTAAAACGGGAACGGCAATAATCATTTAAAAAATTAAAAATGCTTTCATAAAGTCAGGACAAGTAAAAGAGACAATATCAAGTGCACAGCACAAAGTGAATGCTCAGCTTAGGCTAACTATTGTTCTTATGATTCGGATTTTAAGAACATTTATGAATTCATTACACTTTTATTGAACCATTGTCCTCAGTGCTGGAAATTTCTAGATCAGCGATTCTCAATCTGTGGGTCACGACCCCTTTGGCGGTCGAACGACCCTTTCACAGGGGTCGCCTAAGACCATCCTGCATATCAGATATTTACATTACGATTCATAACAGTAGCAACATTACAGTTATGAAGTAGCAACAAAAATAATTTTATGGTTGGGTCACAACACGAGGAACTGTATTTAAAGGGCCAGAAAGTTGAGAACCACTGATCTAGATGAATAAGATGCAGAACATACCCTGGAAATAATATGCTTAAACAAGGAGCCAGACCAAGGACAAATCATTACAGGGCAGCATGATGACCATGATAGAGGCTTATGCAAAGAACGTAGTGGGCAGCCTCCTCATGCCAGCCCCACACACCTGACACCCCTACACAGCACCCCCACTGACTTCTCTTCAGAGCATCGTTATTACCACATTATGTATTTCCTTCCTGTATTTGTATATTGTCTGTATATTCCATTCGAATATAAGCTCCTGCAGGCAGGAGATTTGCCATTTCGTTTCCTGCTGCCACACCATCGCCTAACACACAGTTTGGCACACAGTCAGCTCTCAGGAAACAGTTGCTGCGGGAATGACATAGCAGTGCCCCCCCCACCCCCCACCCCCCGTTTTCATCCCGTTCTCGTCGAGTGGCCAAGGCGTTTCCCGCTGCAGGGTCTCCCGCTGTCCTGTAGGCCAGGACTGAACACATAGCCTCTCCATGTGAAAAGCCGTTTCAGGAGTTGCCGAGGAAGACACAGAGTGAGTGTATATACATCGGTTTTTCCAAGTCTCATAAATCAGAAGACAAATTGCTCACTCACTGAAAGGGAAACCACAGGCCAGGCCTAATGAGGTGGAACTTAAAGACAGTAAGTTGAAATTCTTACACTCATGATCAAACTACACAAATAGAGGGGGAGACTCTGCTTAATAGCACTTGGTAGGGAAACAAGAGGTAGGACATTCAGTTTATTGTGAGGATATGATGAGCCAGGGGGCATGCCACAATAAAGTGAGACAAAGCAGGCTTTTGGTCTGCAGAGTCAAGAACCCAGGTCCACACCCTCCTTAGTCTGTGCCGGGGAGGCAGCAGTGGAGGAACTGTGCTGACTTTGGGATTAAAAGTTGACAATATTCTGAATGGTCTGGAGATCAGGTCATATACATATTGAGCAAACCAAGTGTGTTTGGCCTATAAAAGAAAAGATTGAAGACAAAACATGACTGCTGTTTCAGATACTCGGAGGGCCATTTTGCTGAAGAGTTGATTCTAATAACTAAGTGTTAGAGTGGAAGAATGTGGGGAACACAGGCAATGTCTTCAAATGGAGCTGACTTCAGTGGCAGCACAGACATGGACTCCCTGTGGCATCCTGGTTCCCAGACCCTCTAGTGCCCGCCATCAGAAATGCAAATCGTGACGCTTACATTACAGGGTTGAAAATCCCCCCGACTAAGCGCATGCCACACGCTAAGCTTTCGGCAAATGGCAACTAGTCCACGCATGTCACCGTGCAATGTTGCTTTTACTCAATACATTTTACATTTTATTTCAAAATAGCCAAATATAATCTGTGTATGGCATTAACAGAAGGACAAGGACAATAACTAGGAAATACTTAGGTGTCTATACACGATTGGGTTTTTTTTTTTTTCCAAGCAAGAATGAATTGTAATAATCAAGGTCCTTGTTTTGGTAGGAAAAATTAAGCAAGTGCATTAAAATTTTAAGTGCATGAGTTCTCAAAGTATTATTCTACACTTAGCAGTTATGGAATCCATTTTAGAATTTTTCTTACTGGATTGTTACTATGAAGGGTGGGAAATATCTCCCGTGTTGACTTCGACATCTCCAGTCCCATACGAGTACATGTTCCATGATTACATGGTGAATGAATAAATACATTAATCGAACAGGCCACCTAAGAGTTTTTCTCAGAGAGGCGTTGGAAACCCACCCCCACTCTCAGCCTCATCCCCACCCCAGGGGACATTTAATATACCCCTGCCTCCCACCACAGACTTCTTACTGTCAGTTTTATTTTTCTTGATTTAGCTTTTTGAACAAAAGACTCATTATATTATTCCCTCACCCACAGTGTCTGGGAAGTAGTCGCCATCAAGACGTGTTCTCTGAGTGACAGAACGGGGGCCAGGGACCGATGCTTGTGGGGAGGAGAGTGGCTGATGCTGACAAACAGGCATCAGACCGTCCCAGCTCTGCCCCCGGCCAGCTCAGCCGCTTCTGCATCAGTTCATGCGGCCCCTCCCCCCATTTCTATTTCTGTTACACACGCCTAGAAAACATACTTAGGAACAAGAGTTATATTCCGCGTATCCCACTGCTAGAGAGTGAGCACGGACTAATCTAACCAGGAGCTCCCGTGCCAGCCAGAGCACAGTCCTAATGGCTTCTCACAGGGTCGCTGCAGACCAATATGCTGGGCGGGAGGAGGTCCTAGGGAAAGCGGCCAACTGGTAAACCAGAGCGGAGAGGGGCTCCTGGAGGCATGGAATAGTGGCCATTTATCCCCTGGAATGGAACTATTTAGAGATCTGAACAGGCAGTGTGCCTGTGCGAGAAGGTCCTGGCTGAATCTCAGCTCTGCTTAGCAACATGCATTAATAACGGCATTGGCAGCATGTCAGCACGCCCTGCAAGCTGGCCTGCGGCCAACTCTTCCGACTACCACAACTCCCAGCCATCCCCGCTAACATCCCTTTTCTGGAAGAATGCAGACGGGGGAAAATGAATGGGGAGTTTTAGTATCTGCAGAAATGTGAATGGTATAACTCACTCTTTTACAGAAGCCTGATTTATAGGAGGGGAATGGGGAATTATGTGTGAGATCTACAATGGCAATCTCTGGGATCTTTTCTACTTTTCAAAAGAGAGGCAGGGCAGGTCAGAATTTTTATTATTTTTGGCTAAAGGCCAATAAATGTCTTACAATGCGATCATAAGTTGTTCTAAAAAAACAAAACAAAAAAACAACATCAGATTGGAACAAAGTTAGAGTGAAATTCTGAGCGTATAAGTTGGTAATAACAGTTGAGCGTTATTAAGAAGAGACAACGGCCGAACACTAGATGGTTCTAACTCGCAGTGTCTTAGCTTTTTGTTAGCTACTTCAAATATCACACACGTCAGACTGAGGGAGAGATCCCAGAGGGAAGGGGGAGAGGGGCTAGAAGAGATTAACTGAAGAACTTATATGCATATATGCATAACCCACTGACAGTGAAGGCCTGGGGGAGGGGGATGAGTGCAGGGTGGAGGGGGGTCAATGGGGGAAAACGGGGACATCTGTAATGCTTTCAACAGTAAAGATCAATTACAAAAATAACATAAAATAAATATATATCAGACATGAAGGGAGCCCCCAAACTACACCAAAATCAGGCCACAGAGAATTTCTTCTTTCCTAAAATTTTCAAGTCAGAACTGTACCCAAGAAATTTCTTACGTGATCACAGGCTCAGGGAGTAGAATTCAGAGCTACATAAGGGGGCTTAGCTCAGGGATGGCAAAGTTACCAACTCGCTCGGTTAGAAGAGTCCTGGCCTCTTGCCTTTGACTATGACACTTGCCAGCACAACATTTCACAGCCGAAAAAAGTTAAAAACTGACCACTTAGAATCATTTTGTTCAAATTCTATTTAAATGCTTTAAGTCGGGTAGGTTTGCAAGATTATATTTTTTTACAAAATGCATTTAATAGCATGTATTCATGGTAGAAATTGGATTATGTGCAAATTCCTCATAGTGTTGGACTAAAATATAGAACGTGTGTCTTAATCTAAATTACATGTATTATATATACCATAACCAAGCTGCATTTGTAAAATATGAAAGCTCTTTTTTATGTTAAATAATTCCTTTCCAATCTGGTTAAAACAAATAAACCCAACCTCTAACAAAATAGAAATTAAAAAAAAATCTGAGTACTCTAAAAGAGGCAACAACATATATCAACTGGTTTTAAGGACATTTTTAAAACTTTCTAATAAATTTTTTTAAAAGGAAAATCATCAGCTAGTATTTTGAATATAATATTCTCATCCTTTATTCCCTAAATTTTCTCAATTGGTTAATTAGTTTCTAAACAAATAAGCACTGACAAAAATTTTCTCTTACTTTGGGAAAAATAGTTGCTACTTAGCTTCTTGACACGGTCTTATGCTGTTTCAAATAATATTTCAATTATACATTCTTTGTAACTTAAATTTTTTTAAAACATAGATCCAATAAAGAATATAGAGGATGTGTATTTTCCTGACTTACGCTCCAACAGGTTAAAAAATTCCCTATTTTATTCTGTATAAATGACAGGACAGTGGATTTATAAATCATGACAGAAGGTGGGTGTGATATGGAAGTAGAACCTGCCCAGCCACACATCAAACTCGCCTCCCTTCCACGCAAGGCCAGGGGACTGAAGTGGTAAGCAAAGGCAGGTTTGTTCTCTGAGCCCTGAGCTCCTGAATCACCGAGACTGTGAAATCACTGCTTGGAATTGCAATTTCTGGGAGAAATTATTGTAATGCTCTGTCCTTGTTACCCATTTTATATTTAGGAAATGTAGTCTCATGTCAGCAAGTAGATCTTAGTTTTAATTCTATATTCCTGTTAATTTCTTTCCTGAGTCTAGAGAGAGATACTCTCTAGCTCAGGGGTGGGCAAACTTTTTGACTCGAGGGCCACAATGGGTTCTTAAACTGGTCCGGAGGGCAAGAACGAAAGCATGGATGGAGTGTTTGTGTGAAATAATATAAATTCAAAGTAAACATCATTACATAAAAGAGTACGGTCTTTTTTTTCAATAGTTTTATTCATTTCAAACGGGCCGTAGTTTGCCCACGGCTGCTCTAGCTGTAGGAAGTCCACATTTCTAAGCTCAGAACTGAGATTTGGTTGCTCCCAATCTTCTTAAATGTATTTCTCACTCACAGAGTTTCCTGAGTCCTCCATTTCACTTAAACTGACCTGTTGGCGTGACCTCTCTCCCCTGGAACAAGGCACATTACTTGGGATTTTTGTAAAACTATCCTTAGGAAAGCATGAGCTAAGAGCTGAGCTGCGAATACACTCCCATCAACAGCCTCTTTCCAGCAAGGCTTCCCAGCCTTCTTCATGCTTATGGCATTTATAATGTTACTAGAGGCCCAGTGCATGAAATTCGTGCACTGTAGGGTCCCTAGCCGCTGCTGGCTGCTGGCTGCTGGCTGCCGGCCGGGGCCTCCCTCCCTTTCCCCGACCACCTGCCAGCACCAGGGCCGGTCCCCCAGCCGGCCCCCAGCCGGCCCCACCCCCTGGTCAAAGTCCCTGACAAACTCCCGGTCCAGGGGACAATTTGCACACTACACTTTTATTATGTAGGATGATCGCACATCACTCGCTTTCGCTGCCAGAATAAATGCGGCTCGAGAGGGCATCTGTGCCATATATAGGCATCACGGCTCCTCCCTAGTGAAGTATGAGAATAGAGAAGGTGCTTACTGAAGCCTGGGTTTTCTTTATACACGTCTGCATCTCTTTCTATGTAGCTAAAGCAACCGTGGGGAAGAGGAAGAGATGATGATGGTAGAATTGCCTTTGGTTTACACAGGAAGGAAATGTTTTCCTGCAGACACTAGTGGAAAGACAAGCCATAAGCAGGTAAGCATTCAGGTAGGAGAAAAAGCAGCTCCTACGCACAGCATTCTGCACCGTCCCCCTGAGGAGCAGAGTAAGTGCACTGCAAGGCGACAGCGTATTGAGAACAAGTGATAGGGCCTTTTCCAAGACAGGTGAGCTACATTTAAATATTGGGCAAAAAGTCATGTAAGCTACCATTTTAATGTCTGTTACAAACATATGCACATGAGTATACATACATGTAATAAACATTCATCTAACGAGCATATAACACGAGATCCAAGTGGTCTCTTTTGCTGATTCAGTCATTTAGTTACCAATGAAAATAATAACAACTGTGTGGCCTGTTTTTACACACCCGCTATGTGTCAGCAAGTGCTGGCAGTTTTATCGTACTGAATCCTCTCAACCACCTTAAATGACTTATTTTTCTCAATTTACACGTGGTGAACTTGGTGCCCGAACGGGTTAAGTAAACCGTCCAAGGTCATATAACTAGTAAATGGCAGAGCCGGTATTGATAGTAAAGATGTTTGGTTTATAAACCTTTATGTATTCAGTGCCCCACTGACATTAATTCAACATCAAGATAAACATGTAGCCATAGTAGACAGGAGTTATTTTTATTGAAGTAGCTGACACTTATTTGTAAGTAGTATGTGCCAGAGACTTAGCAAATATATTTTCTAATGTAGTATTTAATCCTTCCAACATCCCAATATTATTTTCAGCATTTTAAAATGAGGAACGAGATGTTAGGTCACTTGCCCTATTACATGACTAGAAAGTGCTGGAACTTTCTAGACCCAAGGAAGACAGAAGCGAGCGCGCACAGGATATCTCAGTGATGTTAAGATTCTAACACACGAGAAAGCGATTCTGAGCAATTACTTAGTGAATTTTCTTTTGTTGCACCAGTCAGTCCACCAATTACACAGGGAGCTGCCTCAATATCCCACTCTGCCTACTCCGTCCAGGTAGCAACAAAGCACAGTATCATCTCCACTCAAATCCGGTTGGTTCTTTACAACCAGTAAAATGATGCAGAACCCAAGTCAGAAACAATCCCTGGACCAAAATGCTGGTGTCCTGTTTTCAAATGTTCCCGAAAAGGCTTCATTTTAAAAAACACCCTGACGTCACAGGGAAAAAAATGAGGGGATGGGGGAGATTCTGGAAAGATTCTTAGCACAGACTCTTCAGTGCCCTGGCTCTTAGGTGTGAGGGATGGTGGGGAAGGAAAAGTGAGCGAACAGGAGTTCAGGTGCCCACACGCTCTGCAGCAGGGCCCAGGCAGCCAAGGGAATGTGTTTTGATGATTAACTTTATGTGTTGACTTGGCTAGACCATAGCATGTAGTTATTTCATCAGACATGATCTAGGTGTTGTGAAGGCATTTCTTTCTTTTTCTTTGTTGTATTGTTGACATTGTGGCAGCTGTCGGCATGCCCCTCATTTGTCTGCTTCCATCCAGACGTGTCCCTTCCCTCCACATGTCATCTGTGTTTATGGGTTATGCATATACGCAGTTTGGCTGACCCCTTCATGTCCTTTCATCCAGTCCATCTCCTCCCTCCTTCCCTCTAACAGCTGTCAGCCTGCTCCATGTATCCGTGCCTCCGTTTCTATTTTGTTCATCAGTCTATTTTGTTGATTAGGTCCTACATGTAAGTGAAATCGTATGGTATTTGTCTTTCTCTGACTGGCTTATTTCACTTAGCATATTAATCTCTAGGTCCACCCATGTTGTTGCAAAATGTAAGATTTCCTTCTTTTTTACAGCTGTGCAGTATTCCATGGTGTAAATTATCACAGCTTTTACTTAAGCTGTTTCCTGATCTTGGCTATCATAAATAATGCTGCTATGAACATAGGGGTGTATATATCATTACAAATTGATGAAGGCATTTCATAGATGTGGTTACCATCTATACTCAGTTGACTTTAAGTAAAGGAGGTCACCTGTGTAATGTCAGTGCACGCTGTCCAATCAGCTGAAGGCCGTAGCAGAAAACCCGGAGGTTCCCTGGAGAAGAAAATGGGGCCCAAGACTGTACCATCAACTCCCGTGAGTCTCCAGGCCTGCTGACCCGCTACACATTCTGGATTTGCCAGCCCCCATAATTGCATAAGCCAAATCGTTAAAATAAATCATATAAAAATATATTTTACAATTTATAAAACAAACCACATATTATGTAATATATATCTTACTGCTTTTGTTTTCTAAAGAACCTTGACTGATAAAGTGTTTATTTCAGTCACTTAAGGGCATGAGTACCCATCAAGAACAGGCTCTCTGGGGGACACAGCCAACCACAGGTAAGTCTATCTCACAGCATCTGCCATCGTCTGTGAGTCTCACCCAATGCTTGGATTCAAAATCTCCTGTTCAAAAATGCCACTGATGCTATTTTCAGGGCACTGACCCCGTTTTGACCAAGCACACATTTTGGTTTGGTCGTTGGTCAATGGGGTGCAGCTCTGTGAGCTATGGTGTTTGGGGAAACAGTGTCTTTTATCAACAATGTACCCCTGGAATGTTTTTATTTTTCTGCAATACTGAGAAAGTATTATGGTGAGAGCTTTGCACACAAATGATCTAACTAAAGGCAAAGAAAACATCAAGATTTGAAAAATTGTGGCTTTATAACAACTTTTATTGTTTAAGACAGTCTTGACCATGATCTAAGTTAAAAATGCCTGCCACTTGTTCGTTCTACTTGGCATGTTAAAGCAAAGTATTACATAAATGCTGTTGTCATTGCTAGTATTTAAATTTCAAGAAGGCTGGATTTATATTAAATGTTTTTATTCTGAAGTGTTTGTATAATGCAAACAATTTCTCTATAAAATCAGTTAATATGAATTCACTATGGCAATGAAACAAAAAGATTATTTTCTATATATTCATTTTTATATGCATTATGTTAAACAAAAGTAAGCTATAACCCAGCTTTCCCCCATAGTTAAAAAACTAAGTGTGGCCTGTTTCTTTAGCAGATCCTACCAATGACCACTGATTAATGTGACAATTAAAAATCAATGTGAACAAATCAGTTCATGCACAGCAGTGCTGGCGATGAACTTATAAAATAATACAATGATCGGTGAAGAGTCATTTCCTGCATGTCCTGGTGCCTTTCATTGGAATTGCGTTTCTTATTGGAAAAGGAGCAAGGGGTACAACCGTCGTCTCATTATAAAATAATGTGTGTCAGCAAAGAGCATTCATTTATCAAAGGGTCTGACTCACTGCACATGCACAGTGTTCCAACAGCAAGACCCGCGCCACGAAGAAAGAAGAAGTCTCAACACAGAGTCATAAACAGGCGGCGCCCAGGGCTGGGTGAACCCAGTGCTTCTTCAGTTTATTTAAGATGAAACCCCAGATGAGGAGCCCTCACAACGAAGTCCAAGTTAATTAGTCTGAACCAACAGACAAGCAGGAAAGCGCTTGAGGTCAGCGCGGCCTGCGGAGCGGACATGAGCGGCGGTTTAAGCAGCGTGTGTGTTTCTGGGCGGTGCAGGGAGGCCGGGGGCAAAGGGATGGTTCCAGCGAATTTCACCAGCAGCCTCCCGGGACAGAGCCTGGCTCAGAGGGACGGCCCCCAGGACAGAGCCCGGCTCAGGCTCAGAGGGATGGCCTGGGGCCGCGCAAAGCCAGCGTCGCCATCTGACTCCACCCGGGCCACGGGAGGCCACAGTGAACACCGTCCAACACACCGGTCATTGGTTACCTGGGCCATGCGACCCCCTGGGACCGGCTGGGGCTCTCAGTTTCCCCAGTGGGGACTCCGGGAGGCTCCTCTCATCTGTGTCTGGGCGGGCGGCAGGGCCACCAGCCTGAGCTGAGAGTCTGGGGGCGCTGCAGGCCGCGCAGCTGGAGGCAATTACGGCCTCATTGTCTGCCGGCCGCATCCCTGCGCGGGGCATGGGGTTTACGGCCCTCAAATAGCCTTGTCATGGTGAAGCCTAACAGAGCAGAGAGGTCTGATGAATGGATTTTAAAGTTACCGAGAACGCTGCCTCAATCAGATGGGTTTACTGGTTTCCCCCCGGAATTCCGCCCGTCCTCCGGCAGCCACTATGTGAACAGGATCCGCCAGATGGTGCGCACAGGAGAAGCGCCAGGGCAGCCCCGTCTCGCCTTGTTTGCAAGGTGTTTATGCCGCGTCCCCTGGCAAACGCATCCAGCAAAGTGTGCACCTCGTTTCCCCCGAGGAAGAGCGGTCATCGGACACCAGGGCGAGGCTGTCAGAGACGGGGCCCTCGGAAGACGGGGCTGCCACTCGCACAGCTTCAGGCTGGCATCTGCTTTCAGCCAGGAACCCAAGGGCTGGCGTCCCTGCCATGTTTCCCATGTGTGCCATCACTCAGGAGAGGAGAGAGGTTGTAAAGTAATGCCCGGCTCATGTACCCAGTGCCCACAGGCCCACCTGCTGCCACAAACCAGGGAACACGCAGAGTGGGGGAAGGATGGCGACGTCTGTTAAGACCCTGTCCCTGCTGTACACGCTCCATCATGTCACTGGCTCTGGGCAGACGTAGCTGAACACGTTTCGGTGTCGGGGAGAAGAAGTCGGGTGGAATCCTGGGAGCCAGTGGCTTGAAGAACCTGATCAGCAGCAGACGCGCCAGCGGAGGGCATTCCCCACTGGTGAGCTGGGTAATTGCCACCGCGAGGGGTTCGCCGGTCCTCCCGGTCCTCCCGGTGAACTCTGTCTTCCACCCAATCAGCGCAAACAACGAGGCTGGGCGAGGTAGATTATATCCCAGCCACTTGCCAATAAAGCCAGGGGTGTCCAATCAGACGCCCATTGTTAGCAGAGCATCTGAAATGGATACAATCAGCACATTGACCCAACGCTGTCAATCATCCCACCCCTGCCCTTCCTGCCTTCTCTTCCTCGGAGCCCCAGGTCCCAGGGGATGTTGTCACATTTACGCCGGGGTTTCGAAGGGAGTTGTTGAAATCAGAGGTGCTTGAATCATTTGCAAATGTAAGTTTTTAAAAAGCATTTCGCATATTTTTTTTTCCTCTTTGGTATTTGATACTTTGACAGATGCGATTGGCTTTTCACTGGAAATTAATTATCCTTGACACTCATATACTTTCTCTGCTCCTTTTTAAAGTACTATATAAAGCCTATGCAACATCATAAAACTTGTGACATAAAGGTATCTTGAAATTTCATTTCATTTCTTTTATGGTTCTTTCTATGTATTGGTATAAAGCTAAAAGCTACTACGTAATTTCTGTAAGAATTTTTTCATAAAAATACCCATGTTTTTCATATTATAAACTTCGAGGGTTTTGAAATGAGTAGAATATAAGCTTCTTACAGGCAGGGACCTGAATGTTATGTTCTTCGTAATTAGAATCCTCACTTGACAGGAATTCTGGAATCATGCTCCACAGTGGAAGACTGCTCTGTTCAGCAAGCAGCTGCTGTTCTCCCACCTGCTTTTGCAGATGTCTGAGCTGATTATTTCTAAGGTTGGCATTTACTTTCTCATGGTTTGGTGGTCAGTTCCTCCCATGTCCAATGGTGCCGGGCACATGCTGGAGCCAATGACTAGTTCACACATCGGAGACCTGTGGTCCTAATGAAGTCATAGAAGCATTCCACCCTCCTTTGGCGGCCTGAGCGGATCATGCCTTTCACCCTCATTTCAGCCTCCAACTAATTAACTAATTCCACATCATTTGGAGCCCACCAATCCTCTGTGTATTATAAGATGGTCACAAAACTGTATTCTTAGAGTCTCTGTTATGCACAATCAAAATAACACATGATCCAGGAAACCGTGTGCAATAACTTGAACATAGTACCAACTGGTATGTTTAATTAAATAGATCAAGTTCAGAATGATATTAAAATGAGATAAACATCTAAAAATATCCTATGTTGAACTTAAACATAAAAGTAGGAAAACAGATGTAGGTCAGAAATGTAAAATTTATACAATCAAATAATTAGATTTTACTATTTGTACTGAGAGTTGAATGCATGAAATTTCTGAGATCTTATCTCTTCTATAACTCATTGCATTCAATATTTCAAGGGGAAATATCACTAAGCTCATTTATAATAAGTAAGTTGTTGAACAAAGATAATTAACATGTGCATGTATCACATGTTTTAATACAAATGTGTTTTAGCAAACTCACACCCATGAGGAAAGGAGAGCGAGCCAGCAGATGGATGGAGACTCAGCGCTGCCTGAGACCACTGTACTGCTGTTCTCCTGTCCCTGGCACAGAGGAGTGCTGAGAAAGTAGTCAGATGCTAGGAATAGGCACACATGTCAGAAGAGAGCCGGCGGGATTAGCTGAGAGCTTTGTTTTGGTTAAGGGTTGGGGTGGGTAAAAGAGGATTCCCAGGTCCGGAGACCAGAAACCCAGGCTGTGGTTAAGCTCACCAGCAGGAGGTGGACTGTCAGCATCTGTAATTCCAGCCCCATCACTAGCATGTCCTCGGGCCAGTTCTTTCCCTCTTAAAGCGTTAGTGTCTGCATCTGTAAACGGGGCAGACCCAGACTTATCTCTAGAGTTGCTATGAGATTTAAATTGGTAATGATTTCAGAATATTCAGATCAGGGTCTCGCACACAATAACAACTGGGAAAGATGGGGGGAGTGTCTTAGGGATAATGGGAAAGTAAATGCCCATTCTTTAAGTTTGAGGTACCACTAATATATACATGGGGATATCCTGACGGTGGTTAGATATTTAAACAACCAGACTAGGCATCAAAGGGACAGATCCAGACTAGAAACTTGATTGGTAATGCATCAGCGTAGAGATGGCGTCTAAAGCTGAATTGAGAGAAGGAAAAGAGAACCAATAGACTGAGGCCCGAGGGCATCTTAATGTTTAGAGAAAGAAAAGAGGAAGAGATGGCAAGGGAGCCCACAGAGGCCCAACCGAGCATCCATGAGTGTGGCAGGCCCTGGCGGGCAGCGGAACTCAGTGCTGCGGCTCACAAGTAAGGTAAGGACCACAATCTGCCCTCGGGCTCGGGGATGTATGGATCATCCGTGTCCCAGGTAAAAACTGCTGAAATGCACCAGGTTTGAAAGAGACCAGTAGCAGGGAAATTAAAGATCGTGAATACAGAATTTTTAAAAAGAGTGTTTGTTGTGAAGGGAAGACCTGAATAGGCAGTAGCTGGAGAAAGAAGTAGTCATGAGATGGCACTCGGGGGAATTTGGCTTTTAGTCTGAGATAACAGCTACTTTGTAGGTTTGTGAGAAATTTTTCGGTAAAAGGGGAAAACGATTATGCAAGGAAAAGGGGAGAAGTTCCATGGCAAGGTCCTTGAGAAGTAAGAACGGATATGATTTAAGAGCAAGTTTGGCCTTCCCTAGACTCATGGGTAATTCATCCTTGATACTAGAAAAAGTACAGGTGCAAGTGAGTAGATAGTAGTGGAAGCACGTAAAAATTCACTCCTAACATGCCCAGTTTTCCAAGTGAGCTGAGAAACCAGGTGAAGAGTTGAGCATGAGAATGAAGGATAAGGTGTTTGGGGAGTTAAAGAGGAAGAGCAGAAATAATTGGCTAAGCGCTTGAGAGAGTGAAGAGACTGGCAAATATTGATTGATTTCCAAACAGCATGATGGCCACTTACATTGAGTTGTCATGAATTTAACATAAGACTCATCAGCATGTCTGTGTGGTTCTTACCTTCAGACACGTTCAAGTGTGAGAATGAATGAACAGGGTACCAGACTGTGGTTTTAGCTAAGTGGAAAGACAAAAAGGAAAAAAAAAATAGGCAAGAGTTGAGGGTGAGGGCAAGAAAGCAATTGTAATGATAGAACTTGTAATTTAAACTGGGTTACAGGAAGCTGAGACATGGAAGAAATGTGGGACAGTGGGATCAATGGATGGTAGGTCTTGGTGTGGATATGTTTTTGGAGAGAAAATAATTGAAGA
Source organism: Myotis daubentonii (assembly GCF_963259705.1). Classification (NCBI taxonomy): domain Eukaryota; kingdom Metazoa; phylum Chordata; class Mammalia; order Chiroptera; family Vespertilionidae; genus Myotis; species Myotis daubentonii. The sequence continues at coordinate 114,117,761 of NC_081843.1, forward strand.
CAGAAGTTGTAAAAATAGTTTCTGACAATGGCAGGATAGGAGCCTTCAAACTGAGATTTTAGAAGGATTGCAATTATTGTCACCACATTTGAGAATCGGATCATGGGAATAAGTGGTTAAGGTAGGCAAGGACAAAACTGATGAACAAACAGAGATCAAGGAACTGAAATGAAAGGCCATGGTATTAGAAGGATCATCCATACGAACTCTAGAATCTGCAAGAATTACCACAGAAAGAGGAGTATTGGAGAGAATGAAAGCAAGGCAAGTATTAAATCTTTCAGCAATGAACAGTTGGGGCTCAGAATTTGGTAGGTGTTTTCAAAAGAGGATTATGGGTAGAAGTAGGCCGCTGACCTGAGGTTCAGGCTGGTGCCTTTAAGGAGCGAGGAGGAGAATGATCTGGAAGCAGTACTGAGGTCAAGGACAGCTGTTCCACCCCACATGTTGGAGAAGAAGACATCACCACCGGACAGGCTGCTGGGGAGGCGGGACCTTCTGGGGACAGACCCTTCAGAGCAAAAGACTCAACAAATTCTATAGAATGTTATATAGTGAAAAGTTTGGAAACTTTGACAATTTGAAAAAAATCTAGTTAAATATCTACTTTTACTACATAGGCAAATCAATTTCACAGAAAATAATTGAATGAAAAATCCAAAATATGTAAATGTGGATTAATATTTCAGAAACTGTGAATAGGTAAGAACTTTTCTAGCAGAAGAGCAAGGGAAATAATCATAATAAGGGAAAGATCCATAATGTAACTACCTAACAAATCATGGAGCTAATAGGTACCACAGATATCGCGATGGCTTAGTAGTCTATATGACTCTTATAAGTTACTAAGAAAAAAGGCCCTCATAGAAAGTAATAAACATAAAATTCAAAGAATTTTCCAAAGATGATTTTTTTCAAGTAGAGCCACGTGATCTGGTGGCTCAGAACTAAGTTTTAGAATGAAAACTACTGTGGGGACAAGTATCAGTGCTGCTCCTTACCTGCTGAATGGCCTTGGGCAACACTGATGACTTCCTTACGCTCCAATTACTTCGCTGGAAAGGGTGAAAACGATACACTACTACTCACCTCAGGCAGATAAGCTGCACTTAGATAAGCTACAGGCCAGCGCCTGGCCCAAAGGAAGGGTTTGGGAAGTGGCAGGCATGGTTCTTAGCATGGTTGGTGTTGATGTTATCATTCTGTTACTAATGGTAGTATGGATATTAGATATCTAAGTATCTTATTCACCTACTGGTCCTTATAAAATGATTTACAAATATGGTGAACCAATAAGGCTTTGTCAATTGAATAAATCGGGGTCCAATCCAATTGTGACGGACATAAACAACACCATGACCAAACTCTTCTCATTGCTTAATTACAGACTGATGAACGCTACATACTGTGCAATTGTGGCTGAAGTTCTGCAGATGGAGGGCCTATGATAGGCTCAACCTGGAATTGATAGCATACCCCACACGAAGCTAAAACAACAGGGTGAATCCCAAACTAGTCACACAGAACTAGCAGTCAGTTAGAAACATAACATCCCGGTGTCTGTCAGTTAACGTTCCCGCAGAAAGCAGAATTCCTCCCGTATTTGCTCCCACATAAAAACCTGGAGAAAGCACTACTTACAGACATGACAAGGTTTAGGGAGCCACTAAGGGACAAGGAGACACTCCCCTCAGGGCTGAGGGCCAGGGAGGAAAGTGGGGTTCCCAGAGCCCAGTGAGAAGTGCCACCCAACAGAGGCGGTGATGACTTGAGGGACCACAGCAGGGACCCATCATGGGAGCAGGAGGAAGTGGATAAGAAGGGTCTCAAACCCTTCCTCCTCCAGCCCCTAACAGTTTTCCAGGACTTCCCACTGCCTGGGCCCACCCGGAGCCCCTCCATCGAGGTTATTCCCCTTGGACAGTGACAGAGGGCGGGTCTGGGAGCATGCGTGTAGGGGCTGGAGCTTGGGGACGGGGAGAAGCGTTACAGGCACGTGATGCTGAAAATCTACTGTTTCCACTCCAGCTCTCAATTTTGCCTCGTCCTTTTCATTTACATCACCGCCCCAGGCATGGCGTGTGTTTTGTTATTCTGGAGCTGGGAGGAATGCTGAGTTGCAATGTCTGTGAACGGAATGCTGGCCACAGTGAGAGGACGCACGAAGAGTTCGCATTTATTTAGAATGTAAAGGGACGGGAATTGTGTTGGCCTTGCTTGCAGGCTCTTGAATAATAATATGGAGCGCGGTCATGGTCAGCCACAATGTCTTCATGTCTGACATGGGAAATCCTTCTGTCAGTCATATCACCTCCGTTTCTACTCTCCTCGGATGCACCTGAAGAGTCAGCGTCCCCGGAAAGCCAGCATCAGACTCAGAAACCTTTATCCTTGGGCAGATTCTAAGCAAACTACGGGGACTTTTTTTCTGCTTCTAACTTTGCCGGGTAGACAATAGAAGACTGGTCATGGAATCCGAGTCTTTATCCCACCACTGTATCCTCTTGGAGTATATGGGTATATGTGAGCAAATTAATGCAGAATTATCAAGGTTCTGGGCCTGAGAACGGACACACACACACACACACACACATATATATATATATAGATACATATGTAGATATAGATATAGATACAGATGTAGATATAGATATATATTAGATATAGATATATATTGGATATAGATATATAGATATGTAGATATATAGATATAGATACAGATATACATAGAAATATATAGATATAGATACAGATAGAGATATATAGATATAGATAAAGCTGATATATAGAGGTAGAGATAGAGGCATAGACAGACATAGACATAGATATAGCTCTCTCTGTATATACTTATGAATATATAGAGCTGTGTTTTTCAATGTTTTTATTTTATATCCTTGATATATTCAAGGATATTTTATATTCTTGACTAAAGTAGGTAAAGTGGGCAATGACTAGACAGTCCACACACCACTGTCTCACATGCTTAATTAATTAATATTGCATAAACGGTGCTGTGGTTTTTTTATGCAAATAGAACCCTAGTATATCAGTCGATTTTCTTTCCTTTCCAACTTCTCCCTTTTTGAGTTTTGCTCTCCTGAGGTTCAAAACTGAGCAAGAAAATTACCTTAAAGAGGGTTTATGAATCACAAAGGAGAATTCTTTATGTACCTTGTTTCCATATGAAAGTAGCAACATTTGTGCATAAATGGCTTGCATCATTTTTTTATGAATTGGGCCTTAAGTGCTCATGATTGTCCTTGGTATTCAGTTTTTAGTCATTAAGTAGCGTTGAAACAACAGGAGAAAAAGGGAACATTTTGTACCTGTGGTACACACTCGGACACACGACTTAGCAAAATAGCTACACTCTTATCCTTTTATACGTACAAATTATGCAGGAACAAAGACAAGTGTGAATTGATGAAAAGGCAAATAATATATTTCTGAAACATTAATAGTCGAAGGCACACTCAGGATGAAAAAAAATTGCATTGATTTTCTCACTTGATTCACGCGCACTCTGATATTTTGCCAATCTACATACATGGCTCTGGTAAGAGAATCAGGCTACTCCAGGTGAAGATGGAATAACTGTCTTCTTAACTGTGGGGTACTCTGTCACCCCTGTTACCACATTACCTAATAGTCACCCCAATAACTGAGGAAGAGGGGAATGACATGCAGTTTTTTTTTAGATTGGTGTTGAGGGCTTTATTACTTTATATTGAAGACAAAGATGAGAAGTTCAGGACCAGAGGAATATTTCTTTAGGACATTTGAAAACAATAGAAAAGAAAAATCTAGAGAGATCTTTATTTCACTCTCTGCTATGGGTTTAATGATATACCCCATCCCCAAATTCATATTTTGAAACCCTAACCTCCAGGTCCTAAGAATGTGACGTATTTGCAGCTTGAGCCTTCAAATAGATTATTGAGATTAAATGAGGTCATATGGGGGGGAGGGGGGAGGACTGACCCAATATGATGGCTGTCCTTAGAAGAAGAGGAGTTTAGGGAAAACACAAGCCAAGGAGAGAGGCCTCGGGAAAAACCAACCGTGCCATCACCTTGTGCTCAGATTTCTAGCCTGCAGAATTATGAGGGAGTATATGTCCGCTGTTTAAGGCCTCAGTTCATGGTATTTGTTACAGCAGCCCTCGCCAACTAATCCTGTCTCCAATTCCAGGTTACCAGGACACTGGCAGAGCTGAGCCAAACTCCCTCCCTATTCATTGAGGTTAATGAAGGAGCATGAGTTGTTAGGGTGGGACCTTCTACCAGTAGTATCTGCCCGATGCTGACCACCGCTCCTTCTAATACTTCCTGACCTCCAGCTCACAGAAAACTGACTCATAAAGCACTTTATTGTCACTCAAACCATCATTTAGATTTATCATGCAAAGTTCCAGGGCTGACCAGCAGACCCTGAGCAATGGATGAATGGATTACTCCTACACAACTGTTTGCTGTTAAAGAGAGGGCTAAGGGACTGCCTGGCTAAAGGAACCAGAGAGCCTCAACGTCCTGCCCCATTAGGCTTTTATTGTAGCAGCAGTTTGAGATAAAGTTTATCTTTTAGATACAATCAGTAGGTAAGTAATATTGGGAGGACACATGTGTTTGTAGTGTCCTTTAAGCAAGGACACCCAAAGATTACGCATAAGGATTCCAGCAAACAAGTGCACATACTTGTTTGGAAAGGTCCAGGAATAATTAGGGGCACCGCCTTCGGCACTCCCCTAAGTCAGAATTCTGATAAATAGGGCGGGCAACCTTCCACACACTTCCCTTTTCTCGGAATGTCCTCCTTACAAACTTTCCAACCAAGTCTCGTGTGCTCCCCAACAGCAAGGCTGGCTTTATTTCTGGGCACATGAAGGTGACAAAACCTCCTGTCTGAAGTTGGTTAAAGCAGAGACCTCCATGTTTGGTGCTTTCCCTTAGATCCTGCTGCTTCTTTCACCACCTGAAATGTGTTTCAGGAAATAAACGAGTCTGGGCCCCACCTCTGAGAGTCTGCACTGCCCACCTCGCTGGAGGCTGGGAGATTTAACTGGTGTCTAATCTGGACAAAATAGCTATTGAAAAACTCACAAGTGAATGAATGTTTTCTCCATCAAGAAGCTCTCAAATAATCACAAGAAATCAGAAACACCAGTCAGAAAGAATATATGCACCCCTATGTTCATAGCAGCACAATTTACAACAGCTAAGATTTGGAAACAGCCTAAGTGCCCATCAGCAGATGAGTGGATTAGAAAACTATGGTACATCTACATAATGGAATACTACGCCGCTGTGAAAAAAGAAAAAACTCTTACCATTTCCAACAGCATGGATGGACCTGGAGAGCATTATGCTAAGCAAAATAAGCCAGTCAGAGAAAGATAAATATCACATGATCTCACTCATTTTTTGGAATATAATGAACACCATAAACTGAAGAACAGAAATAGATACAGAGACAAAAAAGCATCGAACAGACTGTCAAACTACAGTGGGAAGGCAGGGGAGGGGTGGGGGAGGGTAAGAGATCTACCAAAAGACTTGTGTGCATGCATATCCATATATATAAAACCCAAGCACCTGGAATGATGAAACAACTGGAACGATCAGTTTCTATGACACACACTGCAATTGGGGCCCTGGTTGGCAGCCCCATCCTCCTACGGCCCCTCCCCCAGGCCATTCCCCCCGGCCGCCCTCCCCCGGTCAGGGGTGGGGCTGGCCAGCCAACCTCCCATGGCCCCTCTCCCTGACCGGCCTGGCCCTCAATCGCCCCCATCAAGGTGGGTCGGCTGGACCCCACCCATGCACTAATTCATGCACTGAGCCTCTAGTAAGCATATAAGCATAACAATTGGACACAGACTGGGGGGGGGGGGGCGGCTGGTGAGGGCATGTGCCTGGGGGTAGGGGAGGCCGGGGGGAGGTCAATGGGGGTGGAAAGGAGACATATGTACTACTATTTGTAAGACCTTAAATAAAAAAAAGAAAAGAAAATGCACCTAAGAGTCCCTGCAGGGCACCCCTGCCATGCCGGCGAAAGCACGGTCCCAGGCCCTGAAGAACATAACTCCTTGACAGCTGAGTGGCCCCACTTAGCCTTTTGACTTTCTGTCCACTCACACTTTTTATTATTTTTTACTTTATCCTTTCTCTGTGTTATCGCCCAAAGGATGTACAGCCAGTTCTGTATGATGCTATTTCCAATTCCTGATCTCACTTTAAGACTGTCCTCTAAATGAATTCAAGGCAAGACAGCAGTGGGTGAGAAGAGACGGACGTCTTCATCTCTCAACAGCCAGCGCCCCAGGGGGCACCTGGAATCGTGTCACAGGCGCTAGGAAATGAAGCTCTGCTCGAGGAATTTCAAACCACGCAGCCGGCTGCCAGTTTATGGTGTACGGGAAGAAACCCACTGCATACTCCACACCGGGCTGACAGCATACACAGTCATACAGTGCCCTCCAAACTGGGAAATAATGCCAAATGGAAAAGGGAAAGAAAAATACACAAGCAAAGGGAAGGAAATAATATGGAAACTAACTCCTGAATTTTCATAAGATTAAAATTTAATAAGACTCATCACAAAAAGGAGTGATCTCACCAGAGATCTTTGGAAATTCAAAGGATGAGAAATAGAAAACAATGAAGAGAAGACAATATTTTGGATGCAGCAAAGAGGCTTGACTTAAAGGTGTTAGTTATGGTAAGATCTCATAAGGCACGCTTTATACATGTCCTAAATAGCCAGTGACTGTGGAGGTCTATTGTCCTAGTGCAGTGGTCGGCAAACCGCAGCTCGCGAGCCACATGTGGCTCTTTGGCCCCCTGAGTGCGGCTCTTCCACAAAATACCACGTGTGGGCACGCACGTACAGTGCGAAGTTGACTTAAAACGTTAAGTAAAGTTTATTAAGTTAATTTTAGGGAATGTTGTGGAGTGAAAGAAGATGCAGTGTCGAGGATTGAGAAAGGTATGTGGAGATGGTTTGGACAGATAGAGAGGATGAGCGAAAGGAGACAGACGAAACAAGTACACAAGACGAGTGTGGATGGGAGAGTTGGAAGGGCTCGACCTCAGTGAACGTACCTCAATCAGATTGAGGACATTTTTAGCAAAGGCCAGCTTAGGAGGACCCTAATTAAGTTAATAACAATGTACCTACCTATATAGTTTAACTTTAAAAAATTTGGCTCTCAAAAGAAATTTCAATCGTTGTACTGTTGATATTTGGCTCTGTTGACTAATGAGTTTGCCGACCACTGTCCTAGTGTGAAATCAACCAGAACAGTGAGATCATAATCTTTATAACTAATACTAGAGGCCCAGTGCATGAAATTCATGCATGGGGGTGGAGGGTCCCTCCTCAGCCTGGCCTGCACCCTCTAGCAATCCGGGACTGCTAGCTCCTAACTGCTCACCTGCCTACCTGCCTGCCTGATCGCCCCTAACCACTCTGCCTGCCTGTCTCATTACCCCTAACCACTTGCCTGCCTGCCTGCCTGATCGCCCCTAACCATCTCTGCCTCAGCCCCCACCACTGTGGCTTTGTCCGGAAGATGTCTGGTCTATCTGGTCTAATTAGCATATCACCCTTTTATTAGTAGAAATAAATGGCATTTTTGTTAGCTTTATTTTGCATTTGCACTCAGTTCTGTCGCATGCTGAACTGAATATTAATTCCTTATCTTGTCCTCATACTTTAAACTTCTAGCAGGACCCGAGACCAGAGCTATGGTAATAGTAAAAATATAAATAAAAATACGAAACTGAAGTACCTGATGCTCACAGAGAGCTTACTATGGGTCTAGTGCTATTAACCATGTCTGAATGCATGATCTCTGTTCACTTCCACAGCCCAGAGGCCCTGTTGTTATCCTTGCTTTACCTGTGAACACAACTGAGATCCGATACGAACTTTCTCAGAGCCACTCAACTAACAAGCAGGACATCATTGGGATGAATTCCAAACATAGTGCGTTTCTCATTCCCTAAACAAGGCAGCAGATGAGGTTTGGGGAATAACACAGTACATGCCCAAGGCCTTAGCTTACGCATTGATGATGTACATTAGTTGTAACACTGATAAGAATGCAGTTAATGAACCCAAGTGCTCTGTGTAATTAGTGATGAAGACTGAGGCCTGTGCTGAATTTCCTGCAGCCTATGTTGCTATCACATTCAGTTCCATTTTGCTCTTTCAACTCGACAACAAATAGATCTGCGAGACTTCAAACAGCAATTGTTTATAGGTAATTTTCATTGCTATGCTTTCTATTAAAAAGCAAATGAACCTTGATTTTCATTCTTTATTTAAAACTAGAGACCCAATGCACAGATTGGTGCATGGGTGGGGTCCCTCAGCCTGGCCTGGCCTGCGCCCTTTCGCAATCCGGGACCCCTCAGGGGATGTAGCAGTGCTGAAGCGGCAGCTGCTTATCCCAGCCCCACTGCGCCTGCCACCGCCGCTGCTTGGTAGCGCTGCTGCGGAAGCCAGAGAGCCTCCCGCAGCCGCAGCTGCATTCGCCAGCCATGAGCCCTGCTTCTGGCTGAGCGGTGCTCCTGCTGTGGGAGTGCACTGACCACCAGGGGGCAGCTCCTGCATTAAGTATCTGCCCCCTGGTGGTCAGTGCGTGTCATAGTGACTGGTCGACCGGTTGTTCTGGTCATAACGGTCTCTTAGGCTTTTATACACATAGATAGGTTCTGAATAAAATTTTTTGCAGACACAGTATGAAGCCATGAAACTTTAATGAAGTGAATTTCTTATGGAGTTCCTCCTTGAGTAGTTCAGTCACTAGCTGTCACTCCTAATTAGATAACTAACTTCTCTACATTTGTAAAACATCGCATTTGGTATGAACTTATCACTGACAGCCATGCGTCTACTCTCCCGTGGCTACATTTGTGGATCAGTTAGGAGAACTTGGCTTTGTAAATATTTGTTTTGTACACATTTAATTTTACTGTGTACCACATTAGTTTTAGTTTTCTCTGTTCATATATGGCTAATTCAAGAGAATTTTTCAATATATAATTTTAATATTAAAATTAATTGTTAGTGATTATTTTAATCTTCATCATGCAATCAAAAATCTTATAAAAATGTCTTACCTTTACCCCCCAAGAAACCCATTGTCCGGTTGTAAAAAACAACAACAATCCAATGAACATTTTACTTAAAAAACTAAAAAACAACAACAAAACCAAAACAAGGATCGGTGTCTTTTTGCTGATCTGACACCTGCTCCTACCTGCTCGCCTGGTCCCCACATCTCACCAGGTCCCAGAAGCGGAGGAGCTTGAATGTTTGCAACCAAGCGCGAGTCAGACAGCTGTGGGTGGGCTCCATTGTTACATCCCATCCCCTCAGACCCAGGGTGCCAGCTTCGCTGAAATAACGTGGGCCTCCCTTCCTGCTTAGCCAGGGCCCTGGAGCACAGAGCGAAAGCCCAGACTTTCTTTCTCCGTCTCCCTTTTGCATTCCAGGGATATTTGCCTTATCCAAGGTTTCTCTTTTTAACCTGTAGACTTAAGCTCTAAATTCTTAATCCTCATCATTCTGAAAACTAAACACTTAAGAGTGATTAAAGAATAAAACATACGTGGGAATGAGTTCCATTGTGTTGGTATCTGCTACACCCAATGTCTGAAGTGGTAATAACTGCAGACTGAGTAAATATTTATTCTAAATCAAAACATGCTAAATTAATATGTCCATGCTTTTTTTTATTGTTCTATGGGTGTTTTTTTAAATGCAAAAAAGAGTTTGTCATAATTTAAGATAAACTGCATGTTCGTTAACGAAGAGTTTACTTATTAAAATATGGAAAATTAATAAATGTTAATGTTATAAATTAATAAAAATAAGTGTTAATTATCTGACATAATTTAAGATAAAGAGTACGTTCATTAAAGAAGAGTTTACTTATAAAAATTATGAGATGTTAATAAATGTTAATTAATAAATTAATAAAAATTAATAAATGCTAATTATTTGACATTTCTTTATGACCTTTGTATTAGGAACCTCCCACCAAATATGGACATGCCTTTAAAACTGGATCAGGAAATTTGTCCTATAAATTTTGATTCAACATCTTGTTTTCACCCAGTAAACAGAGCTGTAGGAATAAAATATGGTAGAATGTTCTATTTAGCTAATTGTGAATAAGATAAAATTGAAATGGATGGATTTATTGTAACTATGAATTAGCTAATCCATGTGAAAAGAAATGATTGTTTCTGGCCATCATCTTGTCTTGTGGCCTGGAAACACTATTCCTCGTCAGCCTAAATTTAAAAAATGCAGCATGCTATTCTTTAATTTCCCCTCTTTGATTCTGTCACTTATTTACCTACAAAAACAAAAGTATGCTTTTCAATGCGTTGTAGGTCCTTGCTCCTTACACTGGAGGAATAAGTGAGGATGGACAATATCAGTGACATGTGTCGTCATGTACAGCTTATACATTAAATAGTAAACTTTATTTAAATATGATTTTAAATATGAGTCCTTCAATTTTAGATCTTATAGTGGTACCTTATTGACCTATTCAGTTTGGGGGGCGGGGGGAGAAGCATAGTGAAGTTTCCTTTCAGGGTTAGGAGTGTAAGTTTCCAGAGGAAGTAATTATAAAATATTTTATTCAACATTCTGTAACATCACAATTAAAATTCATATGTAACTAAAAATAGATCGCAAAGGAGAAAGAAAGTGTAATAAAAATCCAGCTTATGTAATAAAATATTCAGGTAATTAAAGCAAATATGTTTTTCCTCCTGAGTTAATTTAGCTTTCTATTTAACTGCTATTATAATGTAAATTGATGTTATTTTTTTTTAATTCAATACTAAACGGAAGGGAGTTTTAAAAATTGCTTGGCATGCCTTGTTTGTGATGAAGATGCAGAAAGTCAAACCAGAATTGAACTCTGATTTTTCTTACAAAGCCGTCTCTGGTCCCCTTTGCATATTGCATTTCCTCCTGCCCCTTCATTCTTAACAATCAGTCCTTTTGTGAAACCCGAGAAACTCTCTCCCTCTGCAATCACATCAGGATGACCACCCTCTAGTACCCTCTGAATGGCCTTGAGATTCTGGAAGGCTGACTGTGCCGGGAAATACATTCACCTGTAAGGATGCCCAGTCCATCCTCAGTGAGAAGAGAGCCCGAGCATCTCTAACTTACAAAGTAGTTTCTACCATAAAATAATACATGGTGATACATGTATACACACATTTAGGTATAGTTTTTATCTCCAAATACTGAATAAACAAAATCAACGTTATTATTCAGCATACAAGGAGAGAAATTAATTATATTATCCAATTGACTTTTTAAGGACAATAATGAGACAAGTCATAATTACAGAAAAATAGAAAACATTATATATGTGATTGAGGAAGGAAAGGGATTTTGATTATATGAATTCACAGCGTTTGTTTTCGGAGAAGAGTTTGAGGTTGAGAAGAAATAATGAAAACACAACGAACAATCCCTAGCTTTTCACGCACTGTCTCTGTTGGGACGTGTACTATAAAGTTGGGTGTGAAACAGCCACAATTTGGCACCGTGGCCACTGCTTGCCAGTCCACTCCAAGGGCAGCCACTCACACCTGGTTTACACAAGAGAGAAAGATTCACTTAGGCCTTTCCTCCCCTGGTGCTGTGTTTCCTCCCCTTACACTGGATCTCCTCCGTGGCTGAGGTAGACTTCATTGAGACAATGAGTATTCAGCTGAGCTCAGATCTCAAAGCCAGCATTAGAAACTCAAAATATAGGATCCAAACAACTGAAACCATTGATGAGGGCTTTAAGATACACTTAAAGATACTACATAAAAAGAACTACATAAAAAGCAAGTCCTTTTATGTTTAATAATTATCGCAATTATAATTTCCTCACATTTCTGCATGGCAATTTTCCCAAGAAACCTCCCATATTTATAAAGTCCATGGACAAAAGACAATTGCACAAGTTTGATTGTGTGATTTATGTGAAACACCTACATAATTTACATAAAAATAGTTAAAGCACTTTTTAAAAAGTTAATGGTGGTGCAAACTACTGATATTTGGCCTAATACGTAAAATGGACATAAGTCATAATGCAATAGTATCAGGTTTTTTGTTATGTTCTCTACTGGGTGAATGTTATTAACACTCTCATATTTCCAACCCCCGAAGGCTACATAGAATACAAGTGCTACAGACCTATTGGCTCATTGCAATTTAGTTTTTAAAATTTATTCTTTAAACACTGTCATTCTGACATTGATTCCTGAAGCTACATTTTAATTAAAATGTTCACATTTCAAAAGGAAAATTATTTTCTTTACTAATAATAACCACTTAGCTAGAATCTATTATAGTTTTAAATATTCTTGGACATAATTTGGCAATATTTGCAAAAGGAAATCCTTTCAGTTGAGAATGGATATTTGTTGAAATTTATTAGCTTTTTCTTTTTACTTAAAAAATAGAACAGTATATATTTGACAATGTTACAGTACTGATGTGTCTGATTAAGTAAAAGTAATTTATATAGATTACGTACATATACATAATATGTATTATTAGTGCCCAATATCATGCCATTTTCGTTAAATGAGAAAAAGTACTCATTGTGATTTTGAAAATATGGCTGTATGAGAACAAACTATGGAAAGACATCTGTTGATATGAAACACTGGGAGACACAGTGCTTCCAAGGTGACAGCGTGGGTCGACCTAAAGGGTACTGTGTTCAGTGAAGTCAGTCACTCAGAGTCAGACAAACACCATGTGCTTTCCCTTATATGTGGAAACTAAAGAACAATAGAAACAAAACAAAACAAAAACAGACTCCCAGATGCTGAGAAGAGCGTGATGGCTGTCAGCGGGGAGAGCAGCTGGGGGGCTGGGTGAAAAGGTGAAGGGATCTGGAAGCACAGATCGGTGGTTACGGAGTCCTCTCGGGGGGTGTGAAGTCCAGCAGAGGGAACACAGTCGATGACAGTGGAAGAGCTGCGCATGGGGCCACGGCTGTCTACCCCTGTGCTGCGCACCTGAAACCAATACCAATGTGAGTGGAAAGGAAAAAAAAGAGAAATTATTTTCCAGCAAAGAAAAAAGGGAGGGGGATAAAAAGATGCTAAATGAGTTTAAAAATGCAGAGGGGAACTTGGGGGACTGGACAATATGTGGGTGAGGGACGGGGGGCCCTTCCAGGGCGGTCAGGCCTCTTCTGCGTGAACCGCAGAAGCCAAGGCGCCCGGGCTGCTGGAGGGGGTCTGGGGGAGGGAGGAGGAGTGAATGCCGAACGCGAGCCAGGAGAGGAGGGGGGGATCCCGCCAGGCAGGCCAGGAGGCTGGCCTTGAAGGCGCTTATCTGATGGGGCTCTGCAGAGGCCCGGTGAAATGTGTAATAGCTTTCACGCTGGGGGGCTGTTCCGGATCGCTTTGGGGTGCTGGTGATCGTTTCATTGATTTTACTGATTTGTCATGTAAGTGTGGTCAAAAGCCATGAAAGACCGGGTCACGTTGTACCCACGTGCTCTGAATGGAGCCAAAGGTGGTGGGGACAGAAATCCAAGGTGAAGTACAATTTTTAATTTCTCAAATCGTTTAAGCAATTCTGCAAGTGTTTGATAGAGCGAGTCAACAAAATCACAACTGTGAATTACACCGCACCGTCCTCTATTTCAATCAAAATTTTGAATAGATTTTACTATAAATAAAACTTAGATGGAATAACAGTGGTACTGACATTTCTATAGCATGCTATTTTTTTTGTCTTTTAAAAAGATCTAAGTTGAAAATTTAAGAATATTCATGCTATTCGTAAAATAAACTCTCAGTGCTATGGTGAACACCATTCCCTTGCAGTTTCAGAGGAATAATTCAGAAAAATAGTCCCCCTCACACACACACACTACTTTAAAATATGCTTGCATTTCTGTATATTTAAAGTGTCGCCAGTCGTGTGTGAACTGTTCCAACACAAAATGACCATGACGAGACGCAGGTAAGCCGCTGGTGTGGAGAAAAGGCTATTGGGAGCTCTGCAAATATGTACCGTGTGTCTGTGTGAGCGCGACTTTTGATCTGGGTTTTCTATCTGAGTGTATTTAACATCTTTGATCTCCGAGTCGGTGATCTAATCTGCTGTAGAACTTGGCTTTTTATTGATCCGTTCTCAGGCTAAGCAAATCAAGTCTCACTTTTATGGGGCAGATTGAAAAGGATACTAAAGCTGCCTCGGAGGGGAGGCAGCCGCTGAGATCTGAGCCATCACAGTGAAAGCGAGAGATAAGACTTTTATGGCGCTGCCAAACTTCTCCTGCGCCCCTGTCGTTAAAGAGGTATGTGTCGTTGGCCACAGATATTTATTTTACCGGGGAGCCTGGCTGCCACCCATCTGGAAGCCAGGGAGTATATTTTTACTGTCATAGAACAGATTTCTTGCCCGGGTACCTACATTTCATAGTGCCATTCGGTGCATAATGTAGGACCCTCTTTGAATGAATTATTTATTCTGATGGAGCGCTGTCTGCGTCCCCTTGATTCTCTTCCCCTTCAGTAGAGCAGCAAGAGCAACAGAGCAGTGGTTTATGTTGGGTCACCTCTGAATGCTGGTTTTCAAAAGCCATGTTTAAGGGAATAAAAAGCCAGTAATAGGGTTTGACTACCTGCAGTTGCCCTCGACAATATGACTTCTGCTCTTGCCAGTGATGTTTTACCACAAAATGAGAAAAAGATGATGCAAAAACGGATGTCAACTAAGTAATATTGACAATATTCCTGGTGCGCTAAGGAACACTTTTTCTGCTGCAGTTGGAACAAAGAATTCACGACACACAGATGCGGAAGCGGGGGTAGTTTGAAGACACGATGGGCTGTAGTAACAGCAACAAAGACATGTTTGTACAGCATCTGATGTCTCCATGCCTGTCGTCTAAAATCCCAATGCAATGTTAACTAATTATCAAAAATACACACCACAGAGCAGGCCTTGTTATTGTGTGATGTACAGCATAGGTGGAAAATTTCAGAAAAGAAACAAGTTTTACCATAATTCCAAAATTCAGAGAAAATTACCATTAGAAATGCAATGTTTCGATTTCTGTTAATTTTTAAAATGGGAAACCTGTTTTTGTGTGTGAAATACTAAACCAGGCTGCACACAATACACAATATTTGGCCTGTGAGCCTTCATTTACTGACACTTGGGTTAGTCTTTCATCCATTTTTATTGGGTTATTAGTCATTTTATTATTGACTTGAAATCTTTATATATTCGAGATGAGAGTTTTCCATCTATAATAATAAAAGGGTAATATGCTAATTAGACCAGACGTCCTTCCGGACAAAGCCGGGGCTGCAAGGAAAGCCTGGGTCCCGGGTGCCAGAGAAAAGCCGGTGCTGGCGGCCGGGGGAAGGAAGGCTTACTCTTGCACAAATTTCATGCAATGAGCCTCTAGTATGTATATAAAATGAAAAATTGCCCACATACCTAAGGATATTATAGCTTTCTTATAGGTACTGATAGAGAATTTGGTTCATAGATGAATTGGGTAAGATATTAAACTTTCACCATTTATTGCAACCTCGGTAAAGGTCTGCCATACATTTTATTTTAGTTATTACATTTATACTAGAAAAGAAAGTATATTCTGCATTTAGGGTTGTAATGTTTTATAAACAAGACCTGTGTTACATTGGTTGATATTGTTGTTCCGATTTCTTCTTGTTTCACTTATTGGGGTGACATTGCTAAATAAGATTATATAGGTTTCAAGTGTACATTTCTGTGATACCTAATCTATATATTGCATTGTGAGCCCGCCACCCAAATTCAAATCATTTTCTGTCACCTTATATTTGAGCCCTTTACCCTTTACTAGTCCACTACCCTCTTTATATTCTTGATTTCTTTGTTTTAAAAAAGGTTCTATCAACTACTAAGGAGAGATGTAAAAACATCTAGCTATGAGCATGAATACATTTATTTCTTCCTTTAGCTCCTCCTTATATTTCATGGTTTTGAGGCTTTATTATTAGATAAAAACATATTTATGATTGCATGTTTTCCTAAAGAAACCTTTTAATTAAATAATTTGCCTCCTTATCTCTAGTAACTCTTAGTATCTTGATGTCTATTATGTCTGATGTTAATTTAACCATACTAGCTTTCTATTGCTGACATGTAACATCACAGGAGGTTTGATTCCAGGTCAGGGCACATATCTGAGTTATGGGCTCGGTCCCCAGGAGGGATTGTGCAGGAGGCAGCCAATCAATGATTCTCTTTTATCACTCATGATTCTATCTCTTTCACCCTCTCCCTTCCTCTCTGAAATCAATAAAAATATACTTTAAAAAAGGGAATCAAAGTAAACGTGTGTGTGTCTGTGTGTGTGTGTGTGTGTGTGTAGTGGCCCAGTGCACAGATTCGTGCACATTAAAAGGAAATTAATTAGAAGAAATATTTTAATATTGCTATTTGTCCTTTCTCTATAATAGAAGTGTCAACCAAATTCACGATCAACAATGACAGATCGAAACGCGTGTGCAGTTGAAGCCAGCGAGAGCTTTACATGTATTGCGCATGTGTGAATCAACTTAGCCTTTTATAGATACAGAACAAACTTGCTTAATTAGACCCGCTTTCTGATTTAGGTAAACTTTTTCCATCCCAGTGAAGCACCTCAACTTCTCTTTCAGGTAATTGTCAGTAACACAGCAGTAAATATTAACATGAAGAAGATTATTATTGTAGATCACGCAGGGAGAACAAAGGGTGAAATATTTAACTGCAGCCGTGTTTGACTATATTTTGCACAGTGACAAAATCTGAAGTCATTTTCAAGATCCACCATTTCTTACTTCTTTTCAGTCAGTTCAAGTTTCTAAGCTTTCTAAATCTCTGTTTTCCAGCTAATGAAAAGGAAATAGGAGTCCACCGAGTCTGCTATCTACCTACTCCAGGACTTCTGTGAGGATCAAATGAGATGAGGCACGGAAAATGCTTCACAGACATTTGGTTAAAGTGTGAAATGTTTCCACCTGGCTATACAGCAAGTCATGTCCCTGGGCTGGAGAAACTCCAAGGAGGCTAGTCGCTAGGGAGAGGAAGCTGGGTGTTGCTACGTCATTACCTGGAGCCCACAGTGGTCATTTCTGGGCCGGGCTGCGCTGGGCTGTGGGATGCATTTTGCACCATGGGGGTCCCGGCAGCATTGGCTGCGATTTGGTGGGCTGTCGCTCAGGGTGGTGGCGGGGCCTGTGTCCCACTTGGGGGAAGCTGAGTGCTGCTTTGTCAGAGCCAGGTCCACGGTGACATTTCTTTGTAAATGGCCAGTCATATATAGGCAGCTCCTGCATTGAGCACTTGCCCACTAGTGGTCAGTGCATGTCACAGTGACCAGTGGGATGGTCAGAGGGATACTCAGCTTATTAGCCTTTTATATATATAGATGTTAAATTACGTTATTCATCTTATTCATCTCAGTGCCCTCTAAAGATAGCAGGGTATATGAACAATGTAAAAATAAATAAGATTAAGGCTAAATACCTGATCAAACATAGAACATAAAAATTAACTGATTTGAATGAATGGAAAGTATAAATCAATAAATACTTTGCAAATGTTTTTCTTTTAATATGCTAAAGTTGAATAAAAATGATCTCTACTATCTCTCTGAACTAAAGTCATAATTATTGACTTCTTATCAGCAGACTTTATTATATATACATATTTTTTAAATGTTCTATTTCTTTTTTTTTAAATATATTTTTATTGATTTTTTACAGAAAGGAAGGGAGAGGGATAGAGAATTAGAAACATCAATGAGAGAGAAACATAGATCAGCTGCCTCCTGCACACCCCCTACTGGGGATGTGCCCACAACCAAGGAACATGCCCTTGACCGGAATTGAACCTGGGACTCTTCAGTCCGCAGGCCGACACTCTATCCACTGAGCCAAATCAGTTAGGGCTACATAAATATTTTTTAATCCTCACCTGAGGATATGTTTTTCATTGATTTTAGAGATAGCAAGAGAGAGAAACATCAATGTGAGAAAGAAACATCTATCAGCTGCCTTACTTATTATCCCCGACTGGGCATTGAACCCGCAACCTAGGTATGTGCCCTGACTGGGAATCAAATCTCTGACCCTTTGGTGTATGGGACAATGCTCCAACCAACTGAGCCACACCAGCAGGGGCATTATATATACATATTTTAAAGTGTTTATTCTGTATTAGGGTAGAGAGAGAAGGAGATAGGTTGAGAATAGAAAAAGGGCCCTGGGAAATGTCTGTTTCCTTTAAAAATCCTCCCTTAAAGACTTCAATCAAATTGATAACCTCTTTGTTTTAATTACAGTAACTCCTGGGGGGATAAACCAATCATCAATCTCCATGTGAATGAAATCCTTATCTATTTATTTTTCTAGCCTAGAGCCTAACCTTCCCTGGGGAGTGAGAGTGGGAAACGGGGAGACCTGTGAACACCGGGGCCAGGGTTTGAAGGTCACCGACAGCCACTCCTTTCAGAGGCTGCGAGATCCGGTGGCGGAGACAGTCTGCTCGGGCGGCGGAGGAAGGCCCTCCATCCGGCCCGGAGCTCCAGAGACGCGTAGCCTCAGAGAGAGGACCGCTCCTCACGGCCGTGTCTGCACCAGCACCGGGAACGGTTCACTCTCTTCAAGGTGTACAGTGTCGGCTTTGAAAGTCCAGCATGCCCTGGAGCTCTTTTTAAAATATATATATAGTTTTGTTGATGTCAGAGAGGAAGGGAGAGGGAAAGAGAGATAGAAACATCAATGATGAGAGAGAATCACTGATCGCTGCCTCCTGCAAGCCCCTCGCTGGGAATCGATCCTGCAACACAGGCATGTGCCCTGACCGGGAATCGAACCGTGACCTCCTGGTTCATAGGTCAGTGCTCAGCCACTGAGCCACGCTGGCCAGGCCCATGGAGCTCTTCGGGCACTTTCAGATCATACAGATAGGAGCTGCAACTTCAAGATGAAAGCTGCCCATTGGGAGCCGGAGTTCAAGACGAATAAACCCCATCGCCTCCCGCACACACCGAGTGACTGCACAGTCCATCCCATCACTCCAGGCCTGGTGGGAAGCGCACACAACATCTCGGATGCACTCTCTAGAGCAGCGGTTCTCCGCCTTGGCTGCACATTAGAACCGCCTGGGAATCTTTTTAAAATCCTGATTTCTGGGCCTCCTCCTCCGGAAATTCTGTCTCTTTGTGATGGGGTGGGGCCACAACATGAGCAACAAAGAAACAGAACTTCCGGAGGATGAGGCCCAGACATCAGGATTTTAAAAAGATTCCCAGGAGGTTCTAATGTGCAGCCAAGGTGGAGAGCCGCTGCTCTAGAGGCACTTACCATCTAGTGTCAACAAGACACAAGCACACGCCACCCAGTCGCCTTGCGCACACAACCGACTCCAAAATAGGGTCTCCGCGCCTGGCCTCCGGCTCCATGGGTTGCTAGTGAAGCCTGCAGAACGACAGTACGAGAGAAACAGCTGAAGTTTCAGGTCTCCCCTCCAAGGCAGATGCGTGCCTCCACGGCAGCCAGGGACAGGGTGCCCGACATCTCTGCACAGCAGCAGCCAGCCCTGCCTCTCGCTGTGGGGCGGGGAGGTGTTTTGCCTGGTTAAAGGGGTGCTGCTGCTTCTTCATCTTAATTTTTTTTCTCCAGTTAAAAGAGTGTGTGGATTTCAGGGGTAAGGCTAGAAAGAGAAAGGTCAGAGTGAGATGGGAACGGAGGAGACAGGGGCATTTAAAACAGTCCGAGGGCGTCTTGATCTCTGGAAGCACTGACATGCTTTGGGAAAGGTGAGCGGGGTGGAGGTGGGGGGTGGGGAAAGCAAGACTTTTGGAATAACATCCTGAAAAGTAGATCCAAACACAGTCTGATCGTGCGTCTAATATTTCAAAATTGATCTTAGGAAGCAAAATATTTTGGCCAGCAAAGACGGACAGCTCATCAACTGAGAGATGCAAGCTGTTAATAAGCTGAGTCCCTTCCCCCTTGAGATAAATGAAGAAAAACAACATTTCCTGGAGGAATGTTTAGCTCTTTTGTTTAACTCATTTGTGACCAGGGGTCTATCCTTATTATTTGAAATCCCCGTCCTCTTTTCTTTTCCCGTAAGATCCTATCTCTGAGCTCGAATCTGGTAAACAGTTCCTGAAGTACTAGCTAAAATGCCCTTGATCCTACCGGGACAGCCCTGGAAACTTAAATGAATGATGTTTGGGGATCTCAGCTCCGTCCCCAGTAAATGTCCACATCACAAAACCACAACACTTAATTTTAGGTGATTGATTATATCTGCTTTGCTTAAACTCGGGCTTGAGTCGGTCAGAGGACTTTATTACCCTCCATTCCTGTGAGGGTGGTCCAGCCAGGTCAAAGTCGAGGTCAATAATAGGGCAGGAAGGCACTGGATTTGCCAGCAAGCAGGCCTACTCTGCACCAGAACAAAGAACCTCACTCCTCAGAGATGCTGTTTGTGCAAACAGATGAGTCTCCACGAATACTACACGGCGGCCATGACCTCAAACAGCATCTTTGATCAAATAACAATCTTCTCATTATTCAGGGTTTGTTTATATTTAATCTAGGAAACAACATATCTTTAAAAATAGACTCTAAAAACAAAATTACATGAATCAATTCATCAACTAAAATATCTACTCAAATGTTAAAGTCAAAGATGTTTTAGAAGTTTTAATAAAAAAACTTTTAAATATAAATAATAGACTCAAATTTGTTAAACATATACACTAATACCATACTGTGAAACACTTATAAATAAGTTCATGTATTTTCCCAAAAAGGAATCTTCCTAATTACAGTTGAAATGCAAAGCCAAAGCAGCTACAGGTCTTATTTTAAATGTCACATTTTAAAGTAGAACTAAATATTATTCATTGTAGGGGATTTCAGATTTTACGACAACAAATAAGATAACCTATTAACACTGAACGTATGTAATTATTTTATGTGACATTAATGGAAAATTTTGACGAGAAATATTGATCTTAATAGTAACATTAAAAATCAGACAGCAAAATATGTTATTCTAAAAATAAACCAAAAAGGTAATTTGGACCTTAAATACTATTAATTAGCTACTTTCACATGAATTAGCCCATTGAATTATGAAGAATAAATGCTCTAGTATATTTTTTAAACTAGAAAACTTATTTTAAATTAAGCAAATTAAATTGAGTTAGATGCAACCAAGGATAATAATAAGTCAATAGGGGAAGTTGTATAATAAAGGTTGAGTGGGCAGCCCAATAGAACTATTTAAACACCACTCTCTCTCATTAGAGTGTGATTAGTTGTGGTGAAGCATAAATGGGAAATAATTTCTACCATACAGGTGTGTTGTAAAGAATCAAATTATTTAACATAAGTAAAAGCATAAGACATTAAAAAGATTAGCTTTTTATAAATCACTCCTAAAGATGGCTTTAAAGAACAAGATAGAGCTAAAGACTCTTAAGTCAAAACTCAGTGTTTTTTCAGTTCATAATCTTTGTTCTGCAGTCCTCTCTTTTCTCGGTAACATCTAATTGAATAAACAAAGTCTTCATTTTGTGTCATCCATCAATTAGAAAATTTGTTAGAGTAACTCGAATCGAGCAGTAGGAACAGAAATTCTCCCTGGTTGCCATGATATGAGCCGGGTGTCCGTGTGGATTGAATGAGTGGCCCTGGCTGCCCTCACAGTTCACCTTGACACCCTAACAGCTGGTGCAGAGCAGCGCGAAGGCTGTTCGATGGTGGCATCAGTGCCTGTCACTGTGACAACCCAGAGATCAACCTTGTCCCGATGCTCGTACGAGACCTACAGAGAGGCAGATTTCCTGTTTTAAAGAAAATGTTACTTTCTATAAGGGTTTTCCAAACTCCATTTGGCATGTAACTTCATGAGAAATAAAAACTCCTTGCACTTTTTGTCTAGTTTTGCATTTCTAAGCACAGAAGTAATGCACAGCTGTAACAAATGTAAGAAAGAAATTGCAGAGGTGCAGGGGATGAGAAATGAGTCCTCCAGGCAATGCTCCTGCTTCCCTGCACACACACTGGAAGATATTTATTTACTATTAATCCCTTCAGTGCTTTATGTCTATGTAGATATATAGAGATCCTTACGCATTTTAAAGAAAACTAGGAGCTTCTGTATGGGTGTGTATGTATGTATATGAATATATATAGGTATGCATGTGTGTATGTATATGAATATATATAGGCATGCATGTGTGTATATATATGAATATAGGTATGCATGTGTGTATGTATATGAATATACATAGGTATGCATGTGTGTATGTATGTATATGTATATATAGGTATGTATGTATATATGATGCATATATAGGCATGTGTGTGCGTATATATGTATATATAGTATAGGTATGTATATGTGTCTGTATGTATATGTATATAGGTATGTATGTGTGTGTGTGTATAGCTATGTATGTATGTATAGATATGTATATAGAGGTATGGATGTGTGTATGTATATATAAGTATGTATGTGTGTATGTATATGTATATATAGGTATGTATGTGTGTATGCATGCATGGTAAGTTTACTATAGACTAAGAACCTGCATTAAAATCAAGGTTCTGCCTTGTGATTTGGGGTAAGTTCCTCAACCCCCCTGTCTCAGTTTACACAGCATTGAAGTGGAATGATAGTGATAATTATCCTAGGACAGTTGCAAAGTTTCTAACTTATTATAAGTGCTCAGTAATGTCAGTTATTATTATTATTTTATGTCAGTAGTTATAGTTTTTAAAATGCATAGTATTAAATAGATGTTATTTATTTAACCAATTTCCTATTGATGAACTTTTATATTACCCTCAATTTTTGTTATTATAAATAAAGTACAATAAACTAACCTGAGAATAATTATTTGCATATTTCAGTGGATGTGTCTGTAAAACAATTTTTTAGAAGTAGAACTGCCAGATTAAGTAATGTACATATTTATAATTTTGTAGATATTATTAAATCATTCTTCTGACAGATATTGCATTAGAATACTACGGACCATGTAGAATGCCTATTTTTTTACATTATCAATGATATTAGTAATTATCAATAATTTTAATCTTCACAAGTTTGATTTCATGAAATAAAGAATAATTAGTCCAATATTTCTGTATTTAACTATTAGTTATATCAAGTATCTACTCATGAACTTAATAGATACCTATTTCTTTCTCTAACTATTCAAATCCTTTGCCCTCCTCCTCCCCCAAGGTTTTCATCTTTGTATTCTTATTTTTTTGCCAGAGCTCTTTACATGCTAAGAATGTTCACCATTTTAATCTTGGCAATATCTCAGTCATTGGTTTTCCTTGATAATATTTTATTTTATTAATACGTATATATTTGAGACCTTTAATTTTAAAATTATATATATATGTATATATATATATACATATATATATACATATATATATATATACTTAATTAAAACCACATGTTTGATTTTTCTAAACTATTTTCCCTAGAAATAATCAAACATTACTTGGTCACTTGGAATTCGTAAACCCACCAATCCCCATCCCCCACAATACTTGCTAATGATAGAGACCAGGTCTGCTTTGGTTCACCCTTGAGACCTCAGATCCTATCACAGTGCTTGACACATACTGAGACTGGAGTAAATATTACTCGAAAGAATGTGCAGGAATGAATAAATAAACCCTCCCCCAAGTGTGTACTCACTAATGTGGGGGTCAAGTGTAAACTCAGTTGTCACCTCCTAGGTGACATTTCCTCATTTTCCTCCTCTTCTTCAGCATGTTGGGGGCCTCTTTTCCGGTGCCCTTTTGCAATCCTGTCCTGACATTTTCCTGGCGATATTTTTTAAATGTGTTCTCTAACCCTAACCCTTGCTTTTCTGCTTCTCCCTGAGGGTAGAGACAGCCTCCGTCTCCTTACCTCCCCTCCACCCACTGCCCCCACCACACCCCCATGTCTCTCTCTTATTGTACCCTTGGTGCCCGGGGCATTCCAGACGCCCAGGGAAAGCTTTGTGAATTCAGTTAAGTCCATTTTCAGTCAGACTTTGCCACCAGCTTGTGCTAGTACCCAGGGCCCCTGTCATTCCTGTTTGCTGGTGGGTTACATGAAAGCAAGCAGAGGGGCTTTCCGCAGGGAGATGCTCCGTGTTACTATTGTGGTGGCAGGTTCCCAGCGATACCAGATGAGCAAGACTCATCACATATGCACTTCACATGAGCGAAATTATAAATAAAGGGATTTAGAGGAAAAATCAAGGCAAGAAACTAAGTCACCCCACAGATATTTTTGAGTTGCATTTAAATGGGTTTTTATTTTATTTTTAAATGCATCTGAACGCCTTGAAGCCCAGCACTCACTCTGCTTCTCACAGACCCGCCTCTGGGACTGCTTTCCACCAAGCCAGCATCTCATTGTCACGCACCTCCCAGACTGGAAGGCTTTGCCCAGCTCTTTGGGACTAAATGTTTCGGATTCTGCCCCACAAACATTAGCTCACAATCAAGGGTCCCTGGGGAATACGGTACCCACCTGAGGGTGACGTAAATCCTAACTTATTTCATTAAGGGGCTCCCCTGAGGAGGTGTGCCTCCCGGGAAATATGTTCTGTATGTCCAATAGCTATGGTTCAAATGCAACTTGTAATGAGTTTATTTTAAAATTGATCACATTCATTTTCTACAGTATAGGAAGATCATCAAGGCTTTTTGTGATGATTAAAGTAGAATATTTTGTCAGGAAAAGAGTATCTATATATAACTATATAATATATAGTATTCAAAATAATATATATATATATGTACATACATATATATATATCCCCACTACATAATATGTAGTATACAAAGTAATAATATATTTATAATTAACATAAATATGCATACATATGTATTTTAACATGCATGTTATGTAATAGAATGCTATATGTACACACATATAGCGTCCCAAACACAAACTAATGTTCTTTGAGTTCATAGACATCTTTTACTACTAATATCCTAAAGATCTTATTAAATGGTACTTTCACCCTTTTATATTTTATTTTTTAAAAATTGCCTCCACACACAATCTGGGAATTCATGAATGAAAATATATTGCCTAATTTAAAAAATTAAAACATAAATAATTCACTACTTAATTTTGTTTTTTTTTCACAGAAGAGCCAAATCATAATTTTTGTGGCTTATAATATAAAATTCATTTCACATCAAAAATAAAGTCTTTTTCAAATTCACTAAGGAAAGTACGGATGCTGAATTTTTCACACACTGTATGACATGTTGCTGGTTAGGATATTGGTGTGAAACAACGAGACGCACGGCCCCAGCCGGCCTGTGAACATTACAGAAGTGGCTCTGGCCCGGGCAATCGCAGGGAATTGCGCTTCGGAGCCTCAGAGCACGGGTCTGGGAGGGCGAGACCACGGTCCGTCATGTCCCCAGGCTGCTATTGACGTCATGTCCCCCGGAAGCAGCGGACACTAAGGCCTCGGAAAGTGATTCCAGAACGTGGCGCCAGCTCCTGGGGATGCGATTCCAGGGCGCCCCCCGTCCCAGGAGCGTGTGCGGGGCTCAGTGCCGCTCTGCCCTGCCGGGGGGAGTCATACATGCTGAGGCTGCCAAGTTCATCTTCACGTGACTCACAAGTTTGCCAGCAGATTTTTAAGGGTTTCAGAAAAAGGAGGAGAAAGAGAAGGGATGGCAAAGAAACAGGTCTTTGGGTTTTTTCCCTTTAATTTTCAGAGAGAGAGACACCGGCCTGTGGCCTCCTGCAAGCTCCCCGGCGACCGGGAATCAAGCCCGCAACGTGGGTCTGTGCCCTGACGGGACCCGCCACGGTCGGTGCCCTGGACGACGCTCCCACAACCAACCGAGCCACGCCGGCCAGGGCGGGGCAGGGCAGGGCACAACTCCCGAATGTCCGGGAGAAACACGGTGGCAGGGAGCCGAACATGCAGAGACGAACCCGCCTCCCTGGCTCTGGGCGAGCCGGGTGCTCCTGGGATCTTGGGCAGGAAAGGACACGCCGCCCAGGGCCAGGGCGGAGCGGAGGGTGACGCACAGGCCGGGCGCTGCCTCTCCTGCTGCCCCGGCCTCGCCCCCAGAGCCGTGGGGCATCCACACCCATACACGCGGGTCCGCAAACGCCCTCTGGAGCCGGTGGCGCAGAGGCCCCGTGCAAATCTGCCGCCTGACGCCTCTTCCTGAGTCACCGGAACCGACGCTGCGCACCAGCTGCCGCCGCCTCCAGCCGGCGGACTGGGCCACCCAAGGAAGCAGGGGCTTAAGCGGAACCAGAACCATCGCTGTCGTTTTGCAACGTGTCGTGGGTACTAATAGCCTCGTCTCACATGACGAGAAACCCGACTCAGAAAATGGTCACTCCCAAGAGCTTTCAAAAATCTCACACATGTAGCCTGTGTGGGGTTTTTAAAGGTAAAATATACATGTAATACATGTATTTTTTTTTTTCAATTGACCGGTCCTCTCTTTTAATCTTAAGTCAGAGGTCTTTTCTGAAAGCGGAGTCTAGAAACAGCTTTCCATTGCTAAGCAGCCGTGGGTCTCGGCCAGCGGAGACAAGATGAACTTGAAAAGAACGTTCGCTATCTTCACATCAACTGCCCTTTGTGTCACTTATGTGCATAGACAAACTGATTCATTAAAACAGGATGTGGTGACAATTAGTTTTATGACACAACAGATCCATATGGACGCTGCTGTCTCCCGGGCCTCGAGCTGCTGATAATGCTTTCAGTTAACGCTGAAATCACTGATTTGAACAGAAATCCAGCCAGCATGTAAGGCATGTTATGGAGGGTCATTTTTATCCAAATCTTTAGACGTATATTCTATCCATAATCGAGAAGTCTCTATACCAATGTGTTCTCCTTAGATTTTAACATTATTCTTTAAATTTCTTCAGAATGGTTCTAACTGTAAGTAATAAAGCAGAATTTGTGAAGCACATTTTTTTCAAACTCAATATAAAATATGGGTAAACCTACATGTTTAGCGGTTTTTAAAAATTTGTTAAATTGGATTAAAGATTTAATTTAGATTCTTTGTTTTCTTATAAAGACTTAACTATGCTTAAGTGTTAGCAGTGGGATTCAGTTGAGTAAATGTTGGATCTCTATGTTCAAGCACAGAGATTCTCTCTTTGCTGACTTCAGTTTAAAAAGACAGATTTTGGTCATTTGTTGCAGTCCACATAAAATGTATTATAGAATGTGGGTTAAATTTCCTGAAGGGATGTTTAAAACATAAAGGTTTTTAAGTAGTGAAGATTCAGATGCATCATGTCAGCCATTTTCTGGTGTAATATCTGTCTGAAATCATCTGTGCTGGGTGAACAACATTTCACTCAGGTGATCTGTAACAGCACAGTCTCGTGGTGGAGTGGGGAGGAGGGGTGGTCAGGGAAGGCTTCCGGAAGGAGGTGGCAGGTGAGTGACACCTGGCAGAAGGTGGGAGGGAATATCCTAGCTTGGAAGTCAGTTCTAAAGCAATGAACTGTTTCAACAATTTCAAATGTAATGGTAGATACACCGAAGGTTACAAAGAATAAAACTCATGCCTTTCATTCTTTACAGGGACCTGCATCTTTTCACTAAAAACATTTGCTTTTATTTATTTTGAAAATATTTTCACACATGGACTTCCTATTAAATTATATTTTAGTAGCAATAGCCACATACACAAAATGTTTCTACTAAATATTAAACTAATATCATTCCATTTCTAAAACGCATGAAACAAATTATTAAAATACTTTCAAACAGTCTGATGAGAAAAATGCTCACCTAGATTTTCACTCTTATTAACTTTCCTCAAAATACGTAAAATGCAGCGGAGCATAATGCTCCACGTATATGAGAAGGTATAGGGAAAATAGTCTTTCTCCAGGAGGAGCCTGGAGGAACCGGCCATATGAGCACTCAGACCTGAAGGCGCGTATAAACACTTGTGCATTTGTTCAACCGCAGAAACCTAGACCTGTGTGGCGAGTGATTTAAGATTTCTTTTAACCTCTGACTTGCAATAGCATCTGAAAGTCCTCTGCAAACCAAGAATCCCCTATAAAAGGGATTACGTTGGGCTTTCCCACAACAAAAGAAAGGAGGGTGAGTGGGCAAAGGCCACGGAGAGCAAATGGTCTGCTTTTCATTCTCAGTGTCCGTCTCTCTCTGAACCGTGTTTCTGCTCCTTGGCCATTCTGAAAGCCCGGGAAGTCTGTCCCATACTTTGAATGCAAACAGAAAGGAGACCGCTCCGATCTTATATGCTTGGAGGAGGCTGTCTTCGTTGCATCTGCAAAGGAAATCTGAATTGCAGGAATGGACACGACTGGTGCAAAGGGGCGCCTGGGAGGTCAGGACGAGGGCCACTTGCTTCCATCACTTGCTTCTGGCTCCATCTCGTCTCTAAGGGCACCACTGCCCGGGGGACAGTGTGGCCAGTGGAGAACATGTGCTCACACTGCCTTTTTCTCTAGTGTGGGAGCCGACTGAGGGGTTTCCTCCAAACAGATCACACACATGGAACTGCAGAAGGAACTAAAAAAGTTCCCTATTGAATATTTCAACAGTGATACTAACTTATCAACTTAAACTTCTCATAATTGACATTTTGGGAATTATAAGCTTATTACTGAAGGGTTTGGCCACGATTCTTGGTCTGTAACATGGGGGGCTTTAACCAGGTGATTTTGAACTTAAAGTTTCCTAAACACGTGGACCTCAGGAAATCACAGTGTATTGTTCGTTTTCTGCACACTTTCTAAAAACATACCAACAAATACACATGGGAAGGCTGGAGAGGAGGCAAACCCCTCATATTTCTGAGCTCTGTGCGTATTTTTCGTTTCATTCCCTCTGAACACAGTGACGTGGGTTACTATTCCCTTTCTACGGGTGAGAACTGGCTGTATTATTTAGCTGGGGCTGCTGTTGCAAAGTACCACAAACTGGGCAGATTAAATCCTGTCTGAATTCTGGAAGCTAGAAGCTCCAACTCAGGGTGTTGGCAGGGTTAGTTCTGCTCCAGATCCTTCTCCTGTGTCCTCACATGGTCTGTCATATCTGCCTCCAATTTCCTTGTCTTATAAGGACACCAGTCTTAAGGATTCTGGGTCATAAGGCAGTTCCATTTTTAATTTTTTTGAGGACTCTGCACACCCTTTTCTAGGGTGGCTATACCAATCTGTATTCCCAATAGTGCACTAGGGTTCCCTTTTTTCCATATCCCGACCAGCACTTGTCGTTTGTTGGTTTATTGATGACAACCGTTCTGACAGAAGTGAGATGATACCTCATTGTGGTTTTAACTTGCATTTCTCTGACAATTAGTGATGTTCAGCATCTTTTTATATATATATACTAGGGGCCTAGTGCACCTTGAAAGGAACTGTGGCCACAAGGCTGTGGTGGGCACAGGGCGGGTCACAGCCCATCTCCAGTGCCCCTCCCCAGACCCTCCCACCACAGCCCCCAGTTCCCTCTCTGCCGGCAGCCCTGCTGCCACCGCTCACACCTGCTGACATCACAGAGCAATTGGCGCTGTCAGCAGGTGTAAGCAGCAGCTGCTGCCCTGGTTGCCCCTCAGGAGCAGGGGGAGGTAGAAAAGTCCTCAGGGATGATCAGGGTGCAGCCACCGCTCACACCCACGGACGGCGCCAAGCAATTGGGACCGGCGCCGGGCTCCGGCAGCAGGTGTGAGCGCCAGGCGGGACCACAGCACGCAGGAGCAAAGAATTTTCAGTAACCACCAAAGGCTTGCCCTGATGACAGTGACCAGCGCCCTGCCTTGGTCTGGCATCCCTGCTCACCTGCTCCACCATCCCGCCCTGGCCAATGCCTGCTATGTTTCACGCACACCCCCTGGTGGTCAGTGCACATCATCGCAACCGGTTGTTCAGTTGTTCTGCTGTTAGGTCTATTTGCATATTAGGGTTTTATATATATAGATTGGCCATTTGTCTATCTTCTTTGCAGAAGTGTCTATTTCCTTTTAAATTGGATTGTTTGTTTTCTTGGCGTTGAGTAGTATGAGTTCTTTATAAATTATGGATATTAACCCCTTATCAGATCTATAAGTCCATCAGAGAAAGAGAAATACCATCTGATTTCACTTATATGTGGAATATGAAGAACAAAATAAGCGAACAAATAACATTGAAACAGACTCATAGAAACAGAAAACAGACTGGTGGTTGTGTGAAGGGAGGGGCACTGGAGGACTGGGTGAAAGAGGTAAAGGGATTAAGAAGTACAGATTAGGCCCAACTGGTGTGGCTCAGTGGTTGAGCATCGCCCCATAAACCAAGAGGTCACTGTTTGATTCCCAGTCAGGGCACATGTCCAGTTTGTGGGCTCCCAGTTGGGGGTGTGCAGGAGGCAGCCAATGGATGATTCTCTCTCTTCGTTGATGTTTCTATCTCTCTCTCACTCTCTCTGTCTCTCTGAAATCAATAACATTTTTTAAATGAGGTACAAATTGGTAGGTACAAAGTAGTCATGACAATATAAAGCCTAGAGAATATAGTCAATAATATCATGATAACTACATACGTGCCAGGTGGGTACTGGAAACATCTTGGGAAGTGGTTCTCAACCTTCTCGCCCTTTAAACACAGTTCCTCATGTTGTGCCCCAACCATAAAATTATTTTCGTTGCTACTTCATAACTGTAATGTTGCTCCTGTTATGAATCATCATGTAAATATCTGATATGCAGGATGGTCTTAGGCAACCCCTGTGAAAGGGTCGTTCGACCGCCAAAGGGGCCGCGACCCACAGGTTGAGAACTGCTGATCTAGGACAACACTATGAAGAGTATCTGATTGTCTAACCACCGTGCTGCCCCCTGGAACCATACAGAATCACACTGTCAGGAAACTGCGACTGAGAAAGGAAAATAAAAAGGAAAGAAAGATGGGTCTACGCAGCTAGGTTTGTGCCTCGCCAAGATCTAAGACAGTTCCCTCCTCCGCTCCTTTCAAGCTTGCAGCCTGATGTGTGGTGAACAGATGTGCTTTCACCCAATCCAGGCAACCTCGCTTTCAGATGCCTCGTCTACAGACCATGTTTCATTGCTGGTTGTCTTCCACACAACTGGAAACTACGCATATACATCCCCCCCTCCCCCCAAGGAAAAGAGTCCCAAGCAAGACAGGGGATTTTAAGGTGCAGCTTTTGCAGGAACATTTTGAGCAATTTCCAGAAGCTACAAGTGCTGATTGGTGGCCTAGAGGGTTGTACTAAGGAAAACAAGACAGACATCCAAGCTGAAGGGTTCATGAAACCCTTTGTCATGGCGAACAATAGTGAAACCCAGCATTGCCTGGAAGGGGAAATTCGAGTCTGCAATCTGTTAGACGGCAGCCCTGATAAGCCCGAAGCTTCTGGCTGCCTTTGTGGAGAATACAGTAAACACAGTTCTGCACGATCTGCCTCGGGCCTCCGGGACACCTCGGCCTCTGTGACAGAGAAGAAAAGGCAGCTCTGGCCATGCTACAGACTGCCTTTATTTTCCAGCGTGAAAGCTAAAATGTCACGCAATATCTATTAAAACAGGGGAAAAGTCCTCTTCTCTGTGTTTCAACCAAATTCTAGAAACTTGGATGTGTCGGGAGAAGATAATTACTGTGTTAAGCAGGAATATGTGTGAATGTTTGCAAAGTCTGTTGATCACAGAGAGACTTTCCTTGTTGAATAGGTTACTACTCGGCACAAACCAAATGCCATTGTAGAATAGGTAAATACTAGCACTTACATGTTAATCTACACTGAAATTCATTTTCTACAATGAAAAAATAGTAATTAATAACTATGCAATTGTTAGCTATAAAAGTCATATTTCTTTAATACAGAGCTTTCTTGTAGGAACTCTCAATCCTCAAACAGCAACATCAGTATCTTTTATATGACGGGTCAAACATTTGGTGATCTAAGACAGAAATTACCTGGATTTCCAAAAATAAAGCATTTGACCAGGGCCTTGAAACTAGGGTAATCTGTGGAACTGTCCACGGTGACATCTTGAAATGTCCCCCTGATTTAGAAATTTTAAAGGGAAGAATTAAATGGTCCTGAACAGTTGCCAAAGGATAGTATTCTTCACTGTTAGAGCATATTAATTTCCAAGGAGCAGAATATAACACAGAAGTCATATGGCCTTTGTTTTAAAATTATGCAGGGATTTTTGGTTGGAGAACAAAATTCATTCTCTATAGTTTGATCCTGAGACAAATTTTCCTCCCTGCTAATAATCCTGAGTGGAATTATCCATGTAGTTTACAATTCCACACACAATATAAATATGATGAGCAAGAGACAGCTCTAAGGGTTGGATTGAAAAAAGCAGAATTATAGTTTCTCTCTTATCATCCCATGTTGTCTAAGTTTTAGCTCACCTTTTCTACTTTGTATTAGCTATAAAGGATATTTTCTAATTGTTAAGGCCTTGCCTTTTGTTCTTTGACATCTTTAAGTGTAAGACTAACACATCTGTAACCACATTTTTATTATAATATACTAGAGGCCCGATGCACAAAAATTTGTGCACTGGGGGGTGGGGGGGTCCCTCAGCCCGGCCTGTGCCCTCTCGCAGTCTGGGACCCCTCGGGAGATAATGACCTGCTGGCAGAGGGCAGTCCCAATCCCTAGATGCAGCCCCTGGTCGGGCTCAGAGCAGGGCCGATTGGGGAGTGGGGCGCCACCCCCTGTCACACACAGAGCAGGGCGGATTGGGAGGTTGCAATGCCACCCTCAATCACGCTCAGGGTAGGGCTGATTGGGGGGTTGGGGCACTGCCCCCTGTCACACTCAAGGCAGGGTAGATGGGGAGGTTGTGGCGCCAGCCCCTGTCACGCACAGAGCAGGGCCAATCAGGGGGTTGGGGCGCTGCCCCCTGTCACTCACAGAGCAAGGCCCATCAGGGGGGTTGGGGCTCTATACCCTGTCACACACAGAGCAGGGCCCATCAGGGGGTTGGGAAGCACCCCCCTGTCACGCACAGAGCAGGGCCAATAGGGGAGTTGGGGCACTGCCCCCTGTCACACACAGAGCAGGGCGGATCAGGGGGTTGGGGCGCCACCCTCTATCACCCACAGAGCAGGGCCGATCAGGGGGTTGGGGCACCGCCACTGTCACACTCAGGGCAGGGCCGATGGGGAGGTTATGGCTCTACCCCATCACACATAGAGCAGGGCCCGTGGGGTGGGGGTTGGGGCGCTGCCTGGATCAGGGTGGGGGTCCCCACTGGGGTGCCTGGCCAGCCTGGGTGAGGGGATGATGGCTGTTTGCAGCTGGTCACGCACCCATCAGGGTGGGGGTCCCCACTGGGGTGCCTGGCCAGTCTGGGTGAGGGGCTGAGGGCTGTTTTCAGGCTGGCGGGTGACTGAAGCTCCCAACCACTCCTTTTTTTTTTTTTTATTCTGGGCCAGCTTTAGCTTTGAGGCTTGGCTCCAGCTCTTAGGCCTCCGCTGCTGAAAGCAGGTTTCTGGCCTTTGTTTACCTTCTGTATTTGAAACAATGTTGCGATCCTGCTGGCTGAAGCCTGGTGACTAAAGCAGGTTTCTGGGGTTTTGTTTAGCTTCTATATTTGTAACATAGTTGCTTAGAGTTGCAGCTCAGAGGCCTGCAGCGGCAGGCGGGGAACGTTGGAGTCCTCCATCACTGAAGCAAGCAAGTCTCATGTTCACTTTAAGCTGCCTGGCTGCCGGCCGCCATCTTGGCTGGCAGTTAATTTGCATATCTCCCTGATTAGCCAATGGGAAGGGTAGCGGTCGTATGCTAATTGCCATGTTTCTCTTTTATTAGATAGGATTAAACATTATTAGTGCAGTTACTGTTTTCATTCAAAACACTTGCTACGTAATTTCCAAGCTGTTCTTATGCACAAATGGATTAAATCGGCAATTTTCAACCTGTGTGCCAGAATTTTTAAACATGTGACACCCGGCTATTTAGTCAGGGGCACTGACCTCTTTTCCCTTAGATTCTCAAATTAAAAAATGACACCAGCCAAGGCAACAATAACCATCCAGTGTGAATGAATCAAAATGGTCCTATTTTTCTTGTGTTGCCAGATTTTAGTAATGAGTTTATGTGTGCCATAAGATGAAAAAGTTTGAAAATCACCAGATTAAATGATTAACAAGAGATACGGATATCATTTCTCTGAAAGCAAAGCCAGAATCAAGAGAGAAGTGTAGGGTATGTCCTACACTAATGGGTAAAGACATTGTTAAGGATTCTGATACATACAAAGCTTTCCTAAGAATAGGCTGTGCCAATTTCGTTGCTCATTTTTATCACCAGTCTTGAGTATCATCATGTTTAAATATTTTAAGATTTCATTGGAAACAACCATTATGTCACTATTTAGACGTTCATTCCTTTTATTACCAATGATGTAATGGTAGCAATGTTTCCCCTCAGAATTTGGAGCGACCAGAATGATTTGTTATTTTTTCAAAAGTTGAAAATAAGAAATAGGATAGTTCTTTCCATCTCCTCAAAGCATTCAGGTAAAACACTATCAATATGACTACAAAACCGTGAGGCACAACTTAATTATTCTCCCTTACATTAAAAAATTCTGCCTTGCATTAAAATTCCAACAAATATAAATTAGCTTTAAATATGTATCGCTTTTCTTAAACAAAGAATCAAAAGTATGAGATAAATTAACTGAGTCTAGTCACCGTGTATTGAAGCAAGAAGGGAGAGATTTGTTTAGAATAAGAGATCAACAGAACAGTTTTAGATACCCTTGCTTTTGATTGTAACAAACAAGATTATTACCTTGTAGGTAACTTCTATCATAAATGCTATGAAGTAAGAACCAGCTGTGGGTTTAGTAAAGACAGATCTAGAATGAATTGTTGATAAGCTCCAGATTTGGAAAGAGAGATGGAAGGGACTGGGCTTTACTCAATCAAATACCCATCCCACCTGGCGTCAAGACCAAGTTTCACAACACAAACCACATGCCACCACCTGGGATTAGTCCCACTCTACAAAGCAACCCTCTAGCTGGCCCTGCATACAGCTCCACTCATCACACGATGTCTACCGATTGAGTGGGTACAGGCTATGATACAGGGTTGAAAGGAGAGAAGAGGGTATCTTGGAGTCCGTTGTCATGAAAATGTAATTATTATTTTTTCCAAATGTTTATGTCTAGAAGAAAACTCCTAGGACTGAAAAAAAAGTAGTACTAATAAGAGAGCAATATTCTCAGCATGTTTTAGATTTTATAAATGTAAGAATTGGGATTAGATCAAACTTCTAGACTGTTCAAAATGCATGGACTGGCTTGAAAACAGAATTTCCATTTTAGAAACTGTGTTTAAAAATCCACACCATAACCTGTACTTGGTCAATGAGGTTGTGGGGAATTGCTAATAACATTTAAATCCCCAAGATGGAGGAAAGAGATGAAAAGTTCAGTGCTAAGGGAACTTGTTGACAAAATCAGTGTCATGATAGCTACTATTGGAAGATAAGGCCTGAGGATATTACAATAATTTGAAAACACTGATGTGGCACTTCCCAGTAGCAAATGCGAACCTTCTGAAGTTAGGCGCTCAGTTAATTTGTATTTATCAGCAGAACAAAAGAGCAGCCTCCCATTCCCTGGTGGTTCCTGCCATCAAACTCTGAGTTGGTAGAACTAAAGAAGAATTTTTAATACTTTCTGCCTCTGGATAAGGCCAGATTTAAACAACTGTCTCATTGAATAGCTGTTCAGTAAGTGCTCTCTGAACGGAACTCAATTTAAAGGCTTATTATTTCATCCTGAAAGTCTGAGCTTGAATTTTCTGCTGTGCAACAAGGGAAATTCGGGTCTGGCTTGGTAGCTAACTTCCAACATTCACATTAACTTCTAGGGTTCCCCATTAGCATTACAGAGATTGTATGATTGTGCTATCTCTTACATTTTTATATACAGCATAACTTTTAAAAGATCCAGTCAAACAATAATTGCCACCATCTGTGTGTTAACCCGAACAGAAATACCCTTGAAGAACAAAAATGAAGTGCCTACTAATTGACCAGCAAACGGTGCGCAATGCTTATTTTAGTGCAGCCTTAATGCAGCTGCTTAGCCTAGCAAACACCCCAGAAGCTCAGGGAATGTCCAGGCTGTCCCGCTATCAGCTCATCCTTGTAAGCGCAGCTTATCTTATCAGAGTCGGGCATCACTTTTGCTTCCTTCTGTCAATAGGGCTGGAGCAGAGCTTCCTCCGGCTGCTCCCTAACTCCTTCTGCAGACAGAAGTGTGCAGTCTGCTGGTTCTCCCCTCACTTATCTCTTTTAAGTTGTTTTGTTTTGCTTTTTTTTTTTTTTTTTTTAAGGACAACTAGAGATCTGAGTCTAATTTTCCCATCACTGGAACTTTGAGATTATAAAGAATACAGGGCATCTTTTATCCTCCAAACCTCAGTGCTAAGTAGCTTTTGGTTCTCTGCATGTGTAAATAATTGCACAGGATTGGAGATTCTGGGGTGAGTCATGAATCATGGTTGAATCATGCTTAAGTTGAACATTACAGACTTCCAGAACTTCTGTGCAGGGCAGTGGGAAAGTTATTTAAATCTCAGTACCTGCGTTCCCCATCACATAACCTGGTGACAAAAACTAGTAATTCACAGAGCATTGCAAAGGTACATGAATTAATATGATCACTACATAAGGGCATGTTTCATTAGAACTACTACTGCTATTGGTATGACTATTGCAAGAGGTCATTTATATGAAATATCTGGCACAATGATTTCATTTTTGTTTTTATTCTTTATCAGTCTATTATCCCAGTTAAAGAGTCATTATCGCCAACTTCCAAGGGGCAACTCTGCAAGTCAGATGTCTAGCTCAATACGAGTAAACTGGAAAGACAGCCAGATACAAACAGATTGCAGCTTCATCAAGACCACGGTAACCTGGAACAGCTGAAGAGGGCGGGGGTGAAGGGGGAGGAAGAAGGGTTGATTACTGTGGGAGCCCTGGGAAACCATCAGGGTATGAAGAGGAAACCGAGGGCAGCCAATCAGCAGTGGGCGCATCATGTTTGGGACGCAAGGTGCATGCTGTGT
Source organism: Myotis daubentonii (assembly GCF_963259705.1). Classification (NCBI taxonomy): domain Eukaryota; kingdom Metazoa; phylum Chordata; class Mammalia; order Chiroptera; family Vespertilionidae; genus Myotis; species Myotis daubentonii. The sequence goes on from NC_081843.1 coordinate 114,154,952, forward strand.
GGGAGGGAGGGACATGGCACGTAGGACGAGTGAGGGCATCTTCACTGATGAAGGCCCACTGGCCAGAGCAGCCGTGGGCAAACTACGGCCCTCGGGCCGGATCGGGACCGTTTGAAATGAATAAAACTAAAAAAAAAAAAAAAAAGACCGTATCCTTTTATGTACTGATGTTTACTTTGAATTTATATTAGTTCACACAAACACTCCATGCTTTTGTTCCGGCCCTCCGGTCCAGTTTAAGAACCCATTGTGGCCCTCGAGTCAAAAAGTTTGCCCACCCCTGGGCCAGACCCTTCCTGGAATCCCACAGCCTGTGGAAGGCTCCCGTCGTTGTAAAAGGAACGTGAAAACTCAGAGAGAGCTCAGAGGACAGCCACAAAGATAATGAATTGGTTGTAAACTAAGACCTACAAGAAAAGGTTAAGAGAGCTGGAATTATTCAACTCGGAGGCAAGAACTTGGAAGCTATTTAAATGCTCAAGTTAAAAATATACGGTGCCCATCTCAGGCTTCTCCATGAATTAAAAAGAAGGAAATGGGTTTACATCTCGGGATGGGAAATTTATGGCACTGAAACAATAGTTTAACAAACAGATTCATGGCGCGTCACGAAGGGCTCCTGGAAGTGCTGCACAAAATGCACAGGCCTTTGAAGTGGATAATTTATTTACATATTTATGTTAGTTAGCTGCGAAGATACAGTCTTTGATGGGGAAGAGAAACGGCTTGGGTGACCCAGCAGGGCTCTCTGCAACCTTAAATTTCACTGAAACCGGCGGTAAGTATTCATAGCCCCTAAATCACGGCCGCATCTCTAGCCTTGTCTCTCACCTGCTTGTTTTAGGGCGGTGGGAGCGACAAGGGAGTGGAGGTGACTTGTACCAAGGTGAGCCTGGGAGGAGAGGACAGAGATGGGGCGGAGAGGAGGGAGGGTGGGACCGTTGAAAGCAAGGCATCGAGGCACAGGAAACAGCGGCTAAAGGCCCACGAAGAGCAAGGAAAGAGTGTGGCACGCAGACCCCGGGTGTAATGGGGTGTGGTTGAAAAGGGGATGTGCAGGGAATGGTAGGAGACCTTCTGCCCTAACAGGACTGGAGATGGTAGACGCAGTGAAGCGTCCGGGTTACAGAGTTCCTTACTTATCGTTCCAGTGATAATTATTGGACACACAGAGAGTCTCCCCCACACGGGAAATGTCAAGTCTAGCTTCTCTTTGCTTCTGTCAGAGCAATTGTTTTATGGTTAAGAGAACCTGGAAAAAAGAAAGGGGGAGCATGAAAACGCTTCCAGCCAACCAGAAACAAGCAGGCTCTATTAAGGGCATGTTTATAACAACGTGGGCAGGGCCTAGAATACATGTTATTTGCAGATATCAAACAGAACTAACATTTCAGCTAACACTATTTTTTTTTAAATATATTTTATTGATTTTTTTTCAGAGAGGAAGGGAGAGAGATGAGAGTTAGAAACATCGATGAGAGGGAAACATCAATCAGCTGCCTCCTGCACACTCCCTACAGGGGATGTGCCCACAACCCAGGTACATGCCCTTGACTGGAATTGAACCTGGGACCTTTCAGTCCGCAGGCCGATGCTCTATCCACTGAGCCAAACCAGTTTCGGCTCAGCCAACACTCTTACCCCACTTTTAAATTTTCTTAGAACTGTGCTGGAACAATTTAAAGAACCCATCAGCATTTTGGCCACAGTCCTTGAAGGTTTACCAACAAAGCCCGTTTAGGGCGGTTATGTTTTCCATCCACGGTGGTTTCTGATACACATTTCTGAGAGCCTCTCTTAGTCCCTCTGAGCAGGCCACCAAGGTGCCACAGCAAACACGGAGCGGAACAAAATCTAACTTTCACGCCGCCTGTCTCCCCACCTCCAGAATTAGACGTCTAGGACTGTCATTGAATCAAGACCTGGTGACATCAATCAGGGTTGAGTTTGGGATTTGCTTTTTGAATCTGTTGGGTACAAGGTTCCAAGCAGCTTGGTTAGCATGATAATCTGCTGAAGCGCGGCCTGTTGCTGGGTGAATCTGCTTTTTCGTTTTTGCTTCACTCAACTAGAACCAATTCCTCTGGGAGAAGCAAGCCTGTCAGTGGGGTTGGGTGCGGCTGCCAGTTTTTTTGTTTTTTTTTTTAATATATTTTATTGATTTTTTCCAGAGAGGAAGGGAGAGGGATAGAGAGTTTGAAACATCGATGAGAGAGAAACATCGACCAGCTGCCTCCTGCACACCCCCTACTGGGGATGTGCCCGCAACCAAAGTACATGCCCTTGACCGGAAGCGAACCTGGGACCCTTCAGTCCATAGGCCGACGCTCTATCCACTGAGCCACACCGGTTAGGGCAAGCTGCCCGGTTTAATTGTAGTTCTACCTCCAGATAAGAACCTTGTTGCTTTCAAAGCGCTGAAATCACTAAGCATGCCCCGAAATAACCGCCGTCTGTGTTCCAACCCCCATGTCAGGCTTCGTATAGGGTCACCCCGCGTCACCTAGAAACACACTATTCTCTTCCTGTTTTCTTGTGAGAATCTCCCCCTATTTCCTTGCAGGTCATTTTGGTCAAACAGGAGGCATCATCAGGTCAGACAAAGTTTGTTCTTTGCCTTCTGAGATTTTATCTTTGAAGATAAGGCGGGGCAATTATTTTTTCAATGGCCCTTGCCTCCTATATTGACAGGTATGTGGGTGTGTGGCTGTTGCTAATTGGTTTTACTTTTTGTTTTGTAAGAGGAGTCCTGGAAAGATCCCTATTCTTAGGTTTACCTGACTGTTAAATTTGCAGAGTCATTAGGCCGGTTTACACTTTTTTGAGATAAAGTATCTTCAAAATGCTCAGCGAGGTCTTATAGATCAGAGACGGGAAGTCTCATCGATGCCATCTTCTCTCTCTTTCTTACCGAATCTGACACCTGGTTTAAGACCATCCGCAGCAGAGGTGACTCGGACATGGTCATATCCTCTCCCCGAGCGGAACCACAGCTCCTGGCAGCGGGAGTGAGCTGGGCTCTGTCATCCGGGAGGTGTTTATTGACTTGTGTGCAGGTCTGGGTTTTTGACCAAATTTTAGAGGAAAGAGCTCAGGAATTGCTTGGAGCAGATGGCGTTCCGTTGTTGCGCTCTATTCATGGCCTTCCTTAGCCAAGCTTCCGTTCATATATCGGGTATCCCTTTAGACATCAGTGCCCTCTCACGTTCCCAGCCGAGTTTTAACGCTCTCCAGGTCCAAGAAGACACTCCTGCACTAAATGTCCCGAGGGCAGGACTGAATCCTGCTGAGAATTTTATCTTCATGTGTGAGGGCCAGGGAAGTCTTTAACTAGATAGTGCAAATCTAATCTTGACTGAAGCTTAAAACCTAAAGCCAGCCAGGCTGGTATCCTCCCAAGCCCCCTTAGAAGACAGTTTAAGGGGCACTGGTGTGTGGGAAAAGAGGGGAAGGGGCAGAAGGAGGAGGAGGAGTGAAACCAGGGGAGGGGGAGGGGGTGGGGTGGGGGTGGGGGTGGGCCAGGTCACAGTGGAGGAGGAAGCAAGGAAAGAGTTTAATCTGGGATTGTATCTGGAAGAAGGGACAGCACAAGTTTACATTTTTGATTTTCCATGAAGATGTTTCTTTTCTCAGGTTTTTAAAAGCCTCCTGCTGTCAATCGCATAGCTAGCCCCTGAATATTCTATGAATGAGGATTCTTTGATTTCCCAGGTAAATTATTTTATTCACATCCCAAGTTCCCGGAATAGGCCACACAAATTTTCTAAGTTTCTTTTTTATCTTTTTAGATTTTATCTTTTAAGATGAGGCAGGCAATTGTTTTTTCAAGGAACCTCACTTTCCTCAGTAAAATCCTGCAAAAGCTTCAAATGTTTAGTGCTTTTGTCACTATAATGTCTGCACAAGACTGGACAGTGACTCAGGCACATTAACCAGGGAGGGTTATCTATATTCGAATGATGAAAATAAATAGAAGACGCTTGATACGAAGAGCCATTTTGTCTGGGAGAGCCCTGAGGGGTGAAGCAAGTCCGTCTAAATCTTTCAGCAAAGGAAACTAGAAGCCTGAGTGAGGGCTGAGATGACGCCCAGTGTAAGGAAAGAGGGGCCTGGTGAGGCGTCAGCGCCCGGGACTCAGAGGAGAGAGGTCCCCGAGCTCAGAGTGGCCCAACTGAGAAGCATGAGCACCTGAGCCCAGCAGTTATGTTTTCGCAAGGTTCATTTCTTTAAAAAAATATATTTATTGATTTCAGAGAGGAAGGGGGAGAGAGAGAGATAGAAACATCACTGATAAGAGAGAATCATTGATTGGCTGCCTCCTGCATGCCCCCTACTGGGGATTGAGCCTGCAACCCGGGCATGTGCCCTTGACCGGAATCGAACCAGGGACCCTTCAATCCACAGGCTGAAGGTCTATCCACTGAGCCAAATTGGCTAGGGCAAGGTTAATTCTTTTTTAAAAAATATATATTTTTATTGACTTTTTACAGAGAGGAAAGGAGAGGGATAGAGAGTTAGAAACATCGATGAGAGAGAAACATAGGTCAGCTGCCTCCTGCACACCCCCTACTGGGGATCGAGCCTGCAACCAAGGTACATGCCCTCTACCTGAATCAAACCCAGGACCTTTCAGTCCGCAGGCCAAAGCTCTATCCACTGAGCCAAACCAGTCAGGGTGCAAGGTTAATTCTTAATAGAGATTCTGTATTCTTTTCAACAGGGAATTAAGTGCATGTTACTAGTTCAGCAAACAGAAAACATGCATTTAACGTGAGCTAAACTTTGCTGTCACTGGTTTGTAAGTGGCCAGTTTAGAGTTGCCTAAATGAAAATGAGCAGATTCTACCACAGAGTTGTGTAGACGGCCGTGCCAGTCAAGCATGGAGCCACCAGGGACTTACATTAGCTGGTGCCTGTGTTCTCTGCCCAAAACACCAGCAGGAAAATAGTCACTTGGGAAAGGGAAGTTAAGCAGAGCTTAAGATACATATTTTTAAGAATGTTTTTCCTAAAAAAAAAGAACAATTTAGAGATTATTACATTTCATACTTTACATATAAACTATTAAAATATCAATTTTATATTAATTTGTGTTATCTATCATAGTAATTTCACATTATGGGTTAAAAAGTAAAGCTATTAATACATTAAATAATTGAATGCACTTTTTAAAATTTCAAGACAACTTCATAAACAAACATGATTATGGTAAAATTTTAAAAGAGAAAATTTGATTTTTTTTTTTTTTTGGCAAAAATAGCCCATTGACCACCTGAAAAAAAATGTGATCTATGATACAAAAAGGCAATACAAATATCATCCCTTCAATCCATCTATAGTCAGTACACAAACCTCCCCAAATCTAAAAGAAAGCAACTGAACAATTTTCTTGAATGGGGGAGAACTCTTTTTAAATATGAAAGGAAAAGGAAAAGAATGTCATATTCACTGAGGTCAATACCCTAATATAAAACAGGGTCCTATTGATTTGGATAGAAATCTTTCAATTTCACATGCACTAAAGAACCCAACCAACAAACAAACAAACAAACAAACAAACAAACAAACAAATAAATAAAAGCAATGGCAACACCATCTAGATCAGTAGTCATTTCACTAGTAGCCAATAGCTGTGAACTACAACCAAGTCATCATTTTTACACATGAAAAGGCCAAGCCCTCTGGGAGATTTCTCTCTCCTGCTGCTTTTTTCTCAGGGGAAATTTGACAGTACACCTAGAGGCCTAAAAACCATTTCTTGTCCCTAAAAACCTGAGAAATTCACTTTAAGAATGTAGCCAAAGAAAATTATCAGACACAGGAAAATCAGAGTTAAAATATTCATTCCATAATATTCAAAGCAAAGTGTTTTTAAATGTATTTAAATACCTATGACGATAAAAGTTAAAAATCAGGAGATGAAACTGTGTACTATAGTATCTCAAATTTGCAAAATTACTAGGTGTAGTTTCAAAATAGACTCTAAGACAAGATACTAAAATATAGAAAATGGTGTCTTTTGCCTTGTTTTTGGATTATTGGCAATTTAAATTTTTACTCATACTTTTTTGAATTTTCTAAAATTTCCAGCATGTCAGGTATTACTTCTCTAATCATAAAAATGAAAATATATATGAAACTCCATCTCTCTATACATATTAATTAGGTATTATTTGGTATATGAAATATTGCAAAATACCCTTGCCTCAAATTACTCATGGCAATTGTGAGCCTGACTTCCTCTTTAATGTTTAAAAGATATAGTTCCATATATTACTGAGATACACAATTAAATTTGTGTGTATGCATATATAATGCACACGTATATATGCACGTGTATACATAACCATAAGTATGTGTGTGTGTGTGTGTATATATATATATATATATATATATATATATATATATATATATATATTGGAGGCAAGTGCCAAGTACTGTGGCATCAGCATCTTCAGAATTGAAAATGTCTATTCTATCACTCATATTTCAAAACATCTTTTAATGAGATCGGAGATTTCAAAATTCACTGACGTGTCTAGTACTTGTAAATTCCAGCAAGATAAAAACATAAACAAAACAAAGCAAAGCAATTTTCAGGATGAATTGCCAGTGGCAAGCATTTGTGTAATCTGTCCTTAATGTCGCAGTGTCGGGATGAACCCGGCTTTGCCACAGTCCTTATTACTGCCCTTCTGCCGGCAGGACGATGCTTGTCCAGGCCCCGCTGTGGCAAAGAAGGGTCAACGTGTGTCCATAAACGCAGCGGCACCTGTCTTTAACGCACTGTGTTCCTTTTTTATCAGCCACAGGACAACACATGAAACTTGGTGGGATAGGAATGTAAAAGGGAGAAAAACACAAATCAAAGCTTTCTAACAATAATAAAAATTAAATTTTTCTTGCTAAAGCACAGTCCGCCATTTTAACATTAAAACTGGTTTATTTTTCTCATTTTCACTATTTAGGAAGGGAGAAATTTTTATTCGTGTTTTTTTTTTTTTTTCAGTTGCTTTGAGACTGACAACTGAACCCATTTCTATTCCTTTTCCCAGTATGTATATTGAAAGTGAAAAGAAACTCTTACGGTATCTCTTTTCATATATATACATATACACTTTATAATATATATGTATATCAAATCTAGGTTTTTCAATGTGTATGGTAATTAATATTTAGGAATCATCCAAGAGAAAAATGAATGTTTTAGGACTCCGCTTTATAATATTTCTGAACCTCAAAATTATTTTCCTGATGAATAGGGAACATTTACTCACTTGTGTAGTCGGTGGTGTGTTTGTGTTATGTGGAACCGTAGAGCAAATTTTTAAATAACTCTTATTCCAGCTTCACATGTCTGAAAAGAGCCCATTTCCAGTTCCAGTGAAAATATGGCATCTCTTTAGTGTCCTTCGCTAGCTCTTTAAGTAAAAATGTTTAGAAATCATCATATTCCAAATACACATAAAATAAAACCCATCCTCATTGAGTAGACGATTCTTTTACTTATACTAAAAATTCAGCTGGGAAAAAAACTTCATTTTTCTAATGAATAAAATGTTGCAATTTTGATGAATTATGGAGTAAACCAATTGAAAGATGGTAAATATATGTGAATGTGGATCAACTGCATTTTCTAATGTGGGCAAATGGTTCAAAAATAAAAACTGTTTTATTCAATCAGTAAGTTGAAGCTAGTTTAAGCTCATGAAACGTATTCATATTGTACAAAAGACAAACACTGTTACTGTGCGACAGGCACAACTCCCAAAACGTCAGTCGCATTTGCATGCTTTCAGCTGCCACTCACTCGTTTTCCTAGAATAATGTTATAGCAAAAGAACCCCTTAAAATGAAGCCAGAGAACTGGTTTTGGTAAAATGCCACTCCCAGCACGAAACAGGGTGAGCGGAAGCCCGAAGCAACGGTGCCGCTCCCGGCAGCTGAGTAGCTTAGAGACATGGGGACGCACTTCGGAGTCATAGTGCACCTCAGAGATTTAAAATGATTTCCTGCCTCGGTACACGAGCCAGTTGAGAGTGAGGCAAAGGCAGGAGAACTCACAGGGGCGGGAACCCCACTTGGCGGGAGGCATTTGCTGGAGGGCCAGGCCGGGCCCAGAATGAGGCTAATGGGCCCCCATCTGGGGCCTGGAGGACGTGGCCTGGTGTCAGGCCTACGTGTCCTGTGGACTCATGGGGACCGTCATTGTTGACAGGGAGTCACCAGCTGGATCACGACTTACAACCACATTAGAAGCAAGCTCCCTAGTTGTCAGCACTTGTGGGGGGGGGGGGGGGAGGACAATCAGACGGGGCCAGCTGTCACCCGAGGGAAGAGGCAGCTTTGGCGGGTCTGTGCCCGGTCTGTCACCGGCAGGGGGTAGGGGTCACACATGGGAAAATCTTGAAATGGGGCTTCCAGGTCAAAAGGGAAGAAGGGAAGGAAATGTTGAATGCAGGTGAGATTGTTAGGTTACAGGAAACTAAGGAAAAGGCAGTCCCTCCAACGTGTGTTTGCAGAAAAGCCACGCAGGCAGCGTGCTGGGTGGGGCTCTGAGGGCGGCAGGAAGGGGGGGGGAGGTGGGGTCTTTGTTGCGAGGGGCACAGTCAGCAGCTGAGCAAGGCGCGCTCCCTCGGCCTACAGATGCCCCGAAGACTCCGTGCGGTGTCGGAACGCTCGGCTCAGCACAGCGCGGAGAACACTGCGCAGGAACATGACTTCCCACCAGTGGGTGTTGTCAACACCGTCACCGGAGACTCACTTGAAAGGACAGCGTTAACCTGCAACTGGGTCAGTAGACAGGCACCTTTGGGGGGGCTAACCCCATATTAATTGCATTTTTTTTCCTGTAGCCCAATTTGAGACCTCAAAGAAGAACATGAGGAAAGTAAATGTAGGTGAGAATAAGGTTTAGGAGTTCCCTTGGAGTAAGTCAGAAATAATGCATGAAAGCCTGAGGGTCAGGGACAGGGACAGGGACAGGGAGGGAGAGAGGGAGAGGGAGGGAGAGAGGGAGGGGGAGGGAGAGAGGGAGGGGGAGGGAGAGATGGAGCCTGAGTGCATACACATACAAGAGAAAAACTGAATAAAGGAACTGAGAGACGCTAAGAAAGCCAGCAGCACGGAAGATGCAGCCGTCGGTGTATTTCCCTGGTGCCCACGGCCCGTTTTGTCCTGCCAGGCGCGCAGTAGCAATGCCTGTGCCAGGAGGGTCCTCTGGCACCGCCCTTTTCGGTCAAGAAGAAGGCTGTGTACCACATGCATTAGGCAGTGGTTATTTTCATAACAAAATGCTCCCATCAGCACTGATGAGGTGCTCTGGGCACCATGTGGCTGGCACTGAATAAATGCTTCATAGTAGCAATAACCACCAATAGCATGTCGTTGAAGGAGTGACACTGGCCTTCACGTACGTATCTGTCTCTTCCCCAAAGAATAAAATGCCTTCCGGGGCCTTTTTCAGCTAATGTGTGCCACGTGGGCATTCCCCGTTAATGTGAGGGTAGCTCCACTCTGACGGCCGTGCCTCTGCTCTCAGGAAGGTAAAAAGTAGGCCAGCTCACAATCGCCTGAGTCATGTCCATGGAAAAGAACGCGTAGGTTCTCCCCACATGTTACTCATCGGGTCTAATGGAGCTGGTTTAGTCCCAGTGCCTTTCTCCTCAGCCCTGATGCTAGATGGACTATTTGTCACACTGACTCATGGGGCTAACTTTGGACCGCGAGAGACAGAGTAGAAAAAAGTAGGATTTTTAACCCAATGAATATGTATTATAGTTAATAACTTTAATTTATATACTTAATATATAATTTTATATATTTAATTTATATATTTAATTTGCAAAAATGATGTAGTCTAATGGTTGCCAAGCAGGCATCTACGAAGCTGAATACTGTATATTGATTGTATGTAAAGAAGGAAAGCACTCACAGAAGAATAGAAGGAATACAAGAGTAAGTTTATACTTTGCCAAATACACTTGTAAATTACATACATACAAACAGATCATTTATATAATAAATATATAATCATGATCAGATATTCAAGAGTTTGCTAAATTCTACATATAATTATTGAATCAAATTATCTGGACGTTTAGTGATGCTCTGTCAGGTTCTTTCACAATCTTGTAAGAGACTTTAATCTAATTAAATTACCATTAATAACACTACTAAACTCTAATGAGTTATAGAAGATAATCTTGGGGTATGCCTGATATTTTTTTTCGAGGATCTGATAAGCAGATGTACTTGTCTCTGTTCAATTTTATTCTCATGGTTCTCTGTCACTTTGATTACTTGCTTGCCTCTTCTACCTGGAATGCCCAAGGACTCCTGCCGATACTCAAAGCACCACCATGAACAGTGGTTGGAGGAAGCGGTCGAGCCTGAGTACAAGGATCTCCCCTTCGCAGGGACAGTAACCCACAGCCTGCAGGGCCAAACGCACACTCTCTTATTTTTGCAGATAAAGTTTTATGGAACGACAGCCATGTGCTTTCATTTACATATTAGCCATGATAGCGTGCTCACTCTGAGGCAGACTTGTGTACTTGGGAATGAGGTGTTTTGGTCTAAAATATTTACTCTCTGGCCCTTAATAGGAAAGGTCTCCTGACCTCTCATTTATTATGACAAAGTAGCTAAACCAGGGGTGGGCAAACTTTCTGACTCGAGGGCCACAATGGGTTCTTAAACTGGACCGGAGGCCGGAACAAAAGCATGGATGGAGTGTTTGTGTGAACTAATATAAATTCAAAGTAAACATCATTACATAAAAGGGTACGGTCTTTTTTTTTTTTTTAGTTTTATTCATTTCAAACGGGCCGGATCCGGCCCGCAGGCCGTAGTTTGCCCACGGCTGAGCTGAACTGTCATAAACTGTGCTCTATTCTACTCCACTCCCCCATCTCATTTTGTCTTTCCTTCTTCATTTGAAAATACCTACATTTTACTCCCTTCCTACCATCCATTGACTGACTCTGTGGGCTTCAAGTTTTCACTTGAGAAACATTAAAAACAAAAAAGCCCCAATCATGTTTCAGTTTGAATGACTTTCAGAGATAACCAACACATTCAAGACCGATTCATTGTAAATAATCCTTTAAAATACTAATACAAGTGTGTAGTACTAAGTGCTGACCGTCATGGTGCTCACTATATTGCTCAGGTGAACGTATTTAATCCTCATCACACCCCCTTGGAGAGAGGAGCGGCCATCATGCATTGGGGGTGGCGTGGGGGGTGAGGAAGTCTGGGCACAGGGAGCTGAAGTGATTTACCTGAAGTAACACAGCTGCGCGGAGGAAGAGGTGGAGCTGGAACCCAGGCTGGCTGGGTGGTCACTAGTCTCTATGGCCTCAGTGCGCATCTGTCGGCCTGAAAATGTGCTTTACATCTGAATCGTCATTCTAACTCCCCTGCTGGGATCATTGTGTCTTGTTCTCTGATAGGATCACAAAGCTCTAATGTCAGCCGGGTGATGCATTAACAACCCGAGGTTTCCATCTCCTCTATGGAGACATCCTATGTCTCTAGCTTTCTACCACTTAGTAATTCTCAGGAAACATTAAAAGAGCACTTATGCCCGGCGGGCGTGGCTCAGTGGGTGAGTGTTGACCTGTGAACCAGGAGGTCATGGTTCGATTCCCTGTCAGGGGACGTGCCCAGGTTGCAGGCTCGATCCCCAGTAGGGGGTGTGTAGGAGGCAGCCCATCAATGATTCTCGCTCATCACTGATATTTCTCTCTCTCTCCCCCCTCTCCCTTTCTCTCTGTAATCAATAGAAATATATTTTTAAAAAGTAGTAAATAAAAGGGCACTTAACAGTGACAGAGGAGATCAACTTGAGCTTTATGTGACATTAAATTGGAATTTAAAAGTAGATTAAATATTTCCCAGGTATATAGAAATATAGAATTTCTTTATGAGAAAGAGATGGGGGATTTCTAGATCTTTCCTCACAAAGCTTACCAGCAAATATCAGAAATAAAATAATCCTACCAGTCCATGTAAGTTTCCGTTGAGGCCGACACATGTAAAGCACAGAAAAGGAAGTGGGCCAAGCGCTCTAGGTAGCAGACACATTGGCCTGAATGTTGGCCATCAGAATCAAATGAAAAAGAACAGACTTGCCCACCTACAGAAAGAGACCATTACTGAGAAGATATCCGTAACAGTTAAAGAAAAACACATTATTCAGGCATCATTATCTTTAGTCAGAAAAATAACTAGAAAAAAGAATGATAAGTTTAGGAAAAGGACTATTCTAAAACTAAGCCACATGAATGACTCCAATTATCGGTAAATTTGCTGGAGAAAAAAATTGTAAGATTTGAATGTCAGTAAGATGCTTTGAGAATTCTCTAGTTTGTAATTTTTTCTTTCTTTTCTCATGAATACACCTAAACTATTCAAACACAGAAAAATTATCTCACCTTTAAACTCACATAATTGTTTTTGATTTCTTAGCCTCTCTTTTTTTATTTTGTTGATTTCAGTGGGGGTGACACTGGTTAATAAACGTATATAGGTTTCAGGTGCACAGTTCTATAATACATCAATTATATACTGTACTGTGTTCACCCCAAGTCGAGTCTCCTTCCATCATCATTTATCCCTTCACCCTCTTCTACCTCCACCCACCCCTTTTGATCTGCTAGTCACCACACTGTTGTCTGCGTCTATGTACTTTTCTTCATTTAATCCCTTCATCTTTCCACCCAGTGCCCAGCCCCTGCCTCCCTCCATCATCCTTTGTCTGAGAATCCCTGTCTGCCTCTGTCTTTGATTCACAAAAATAAAATAATGTACCTACTTTTTCTACGAAATTATCTACTGTACTGAATGTAGAGGAAAATAAATGTTTCTTTTTTAAAAAAACAAAGCTCTGAAAGAAACTGCTATTGTGTAATATACATTGTACTCAGTTAATTTCATTGCATAGTCATCGTGAAAATGAGAACTGCTATTGATTCCAAATATCATGTTTCACATTAAATAAAAAAAAATATTAGCTACTTATAAGCAACCCTGAAGAAAATAAATTTTACTGGATTAAAAAATTTTCACACTGGCTGGTTTTATAATACTCATTCAGAAACACTTAAACATTCACATTGGATGGAGGAATAAATCTGTTTAAAGGGGTTTGAAGCACAGCCACTCACCACTAAGCTGGCCTTTGTCAGCGTGCACTTGACATGGGAATTAGTCTATTCTCTGGGCGGCCAGGGGTCAGCACAATAAAACGCTGTCACTGACGCATCAAGTGATTCTGGAGATGCTGGCGAGGCGCCCCGACACCCTCTGTGCCCAGGTCACTTTCACCTGAGTGACCCCTGAAGCCGCCTGGTCAAGAAGACAAGGAGGGTTGACAAACCCCACGACAGCAAAGAGTGGCGCAGCTCTTCCGGGCCGGAGCTGCAGGCGTCACCCAAGCCTTCCTCGGGAGCACTGTGAAGATCTGCTTAAGCAATGTGCAGGGGATGGGAGCTTGACACCTCTGGGTGGATGGGAATTATCCGTCCCCAATTCTATCCTGACTCAACCACGGAAACTTTATGATGCTCCTTACTTTCATTATTTGGGCTCAAGTGTAAGGGTTCCATTGAAGAAAAACATCAGTCACTTAAATGTGGGTTTGAAAGTCACTGAATTAAAGGAATATATGTTCCTGAGACTATCTCAACATTTAACATAGTTATATACTAATTAGTTTCTTAAATTATAAGGCAGTTTGACACAAACATAACTTTGTAAGCAGACCATGTCTTTGAAGGTCTGTTCTAAAAATCAGGCAGCGTAAAGAACAAACTACATGTAATTTCAGAAATAGTTATTTTGATTTAAAGTAATGTAATTATCTAGATTTTGGATTTTTGTAAAATACCTCCATTAATTATTACTCTGGATGAGAAAAAAAGTGAGCATTATACATCCAAAAGATACGAAAGACCATCTTTATAAAATCCTGTAGAAGAACTTTAATAATAAAATATGTAGATAGCAAATATTTCCCTGTTTTACCCCAAAGGTAGGGAGATCGATTGGAAGACTCATAAAGAGTGGCTTGCAATTAAACTCCAATAAAATTCTTGAATTCCTAGAGCTTATAAATTAAATGAATACTCATTTGGAAGCCAGCACAGATTTCACAGAACGGGTCCCCCTTTTTCTAGCAAGCCTTGTTATAGCTCTTCAAGCATAAACAGCCCTCACATGGACCTCAGATATTTAAACCTACTGCTGGCTTCTTCAGTTTAGTTTCATCCTCTGGCTTCCTACTCATCAGGGCTCTGCATTCCTTCTTGGTTCAGTGTTACAGGGATGAGGAAAGAAAGTCTCTATTCACCATTTTGGTTCATCAAAACCTTCACTGGCTAGGCTATCAGAGAAGGCCATTTGGGTGATATTTAAAAAATTAAATTTTTATTTTTAATAGGTAATCTAAACTTGGAGTCTGTCTTACAGGGTTTTAGACACAGTATACCCTGAGTTTACCAGGGAGCTTAATTTTCTGGTGGGTCTTTGGGCTGAGATGTAATTTGCTGGAAATGTTCAATTACAGTAAATGAAATGTAGAGTGAGACTTGCCAGTTGTAACCTTGGTAATAATTTTTGATAAAAATGAAACTGACATTTGTCACAATGTAGTTTAGTAGTTTATATTCTTGCTTCCTCTCCAACATCCCTGATTAATTCACCGGCCATCATAGACTTGACACAGGTACAATGGTGAGTGTCAAAGTGGTGAATTGGCCAGACATGGCCCTTACCCATAGAGTTTATAATCTTACAAAGTCCTTCACAGCAGAAAATGAGTCATAGACATTGAATTACTATAGGTGCTTATACACTATTTATGAATCCTGATTGAAAGCAAATGAGGTATACATACCACATTTTCAAAATTTCGAGGGCTACTAGAGATATGTATGCTATATGTTGAATAAGTGACTACATGTTCAAAATATTTTACAATCTGGATTTTAAAAGCTGGGGTCACAATGAATAAGGTTAAATGTGTAGAGACGCATTTAACAACACTCAAGGTCACTGTAAAGTTACAAAATGAAGTAGATATGACCTTAATGGGAGCGTCTATGAAAATAGCTTCATGATTTCGTTCATTGTCAGTTCCTGGGTGTCATTTGACTTCTGACATAGTCAATCAAATGTTAGGTAGAACAACGGTGCTCAGGCAAAAGGGAAGAGATGTCTCCTTTGCTGCCGGGAGCCGGTCCATCCTGTGTCAAGCCTGTCCTGCTTGACACAGTCGCTGCAGGGAAGAAACATCTGCACAGCATATGTTTCTAGGGACCTGGCATATATAGCATACTGTTCTTAATATGTTGGCTCCCCTTTTAGCGCTATGTGTTTTAACCAAGGTCACCTCTCTGAGAAAGGTTGTTTCCCCAGGTAGGGATTTTTCCCTGAAGTTAGGGAGGGAATAAAACCCCTTAACTAAGTGCCAGGTGGGTAATCACTTTAACTACAAACAATCATGCTTAAGCTGCATAATCTTTACTCCCTGGAATGGAGATAAGAAACTCCCTAACCTTTGCAATAGAAATTGACAGGATTAAAATCAACTGGTATAAATACAGATGTAACAAGACAACAGGACACAGAACCTAGTGAGAGAACCTGGCTGAAGAACCTAGAGACAGAACTTGGCTACAGAATCTGGATAGAACATGGCAAGAGAACCTGACTAGAACCTGGTGACTGAACCTGGCTGGAGAACCTAGCGAGGGAACATGGCTACAGAACCTGGCTGGAGAACCTGGAGAACCTGGCTGGAGAACCTAGCAAGAGAACATGGACACAGAACCTGGCTGGAGATCCTGACCAGAACTTAAGCTGGAGATCCTGACCAGAACTTGGCTAGAGATCCTGGCTAGGCTGCTGATCAACTGAACGCTGTCTCTGTTTAATTCCTTCTTCGCCGACTCCGTCCACACCTTTGGGGACCCCTGGACTTGCTGGGGTTGGACCCCAGCACTTTGCCAGCCTATAACCAAGGCGAAGGTCCTATCTGGGATTCACACTGTGGGAGAAACTCAAGGAACTGCTGGCTCTCCTGGCAAGGAGCCCCATGGTGAGAGCTGTCTGGGACACACAGAGGACCATCAAGTGGAGGGTGGTCACATATAGTTTGTATGGTTCCAGCTGGAAAAAAAATGATAAAGACAGAGCTTGGCTCCCAAAATCAGAATCAGGAAGAAGCCATTTTAGAAAATGTTAGGTCGAACTTTATGGAGGAGGCCTGTGAGGGAAGGGAGGCTGAGACTCTCTGAGAGGCCATCACCCCCTGAGAGCTGGGAGTCCAGTCCCTCTCATCAACAGAAATGAGAAGGTCCATAGCAGGAGACGAAGCTGTAGATCAGAGTCCTGCAAAGTAGGCCACCGAGGGGCTAACATCGGAACAATTGGTTCCAGATCATTGAGAATGCTCACAGAACTGGGGAGATGTCATATGTGGAGTCGTAGGACACAGAGCCAGTCCTGAGTGAAGAGAGGCCAGCTTCGGGAAATCCCGTGGCTGCCATTTTCTAACCACAGCTTTCCATTGTTATGCACATCCTCTGTGCGTCAGACCTGGGATTCTAAAAGGACATGCTTCCAGGAAGAGACTAAAGCACAATTCCACTTAAATATGTGGGTTCTAATAAGAGCAGCTGGTTAAAAGTACCATGCGATCCCCTATTTCTTATCACGGGAAGAATTGGGGGTGGGATGTAGCTCTGAATCTTTCCGGACATGAGATGTTTTCTTCGTGATTATCTTACAGGGGTTTTATTCCATACACTATGCTTTCAATCTGGGGTTTGGTGAGAACCACAAAGTGTGAAATGAGTTTTGCTTTGTGTGTTTGAAGGTAAGATGCCAATAGCCAACCCACCCATGTATATGCTGCATGCAAATTTTCTTGACCTTCTGAACTTCTGATGGCATGGATCAAGAAACCAACCATTTAATTTAATATGATGGCTGAAGTGCCCCTTATGCATTACATCTCTTATATAAAAGGCCCATGGCTGTCAAGCCATAATGCCGTCACGACCAAATGAGCAGCAGCTCTCGTGGGGGTGGGGGTGGGGGAGGGGTGAGCTACTAGTGGCGGAGAGCTATGAGCGGCAGAGAGCGGGGCAGTGAGCTAGGAGCGGTGGCGGCCAGCTGAGGCAAGTGGAAGTGAGCTGTGAGCGCACGATTTCGTGCGTGCTGAGCCTCTAGTAAGATGATAAAATAGCAACTGGAAAAATTCTGGGAGTCAATAATTTCTTAAATTAAATGTAGAATTAAGTAGAGAGGCACAGTTGATGGCTTTGACAACTTTGAGACAATCCTTTGAAACCGAGTTAACACCAATATAGAGGAACGATACTGACAGCCAACACCCTTAATGAATCTAAAGATGCATATGATTCCTTTTATTTTTATTTTTTTTAATCCTCACTTGAGGATATTTTTCCCCTTAATTTTTAGAGAGAGTGGAAGGGAGAGGGAGAGACAGAGAAACATCGATGTGACAGAGACACATCCATTGGTTGCCTCCCATATGCCCCCGACCAGGGCCAGGAGTCTGAGATTGAGCCTGCAACTGAGGTGCGCACCCTCGACTGGAATCGATCCCCGGACACTTCAGTCTACAGGCTGACGCTCTACCCACTGAGCCACACCGGCCAAGGCGATGCAAATTATCCGTTAGTCACTATCCAAATGTATGGCCAACACATGAGCCTTCACAACCCCTTTCCAAACCAACCCGAAACCATGTACCACCAAAGGACAAACACCAAACGGCAGCAGTTGCCTTCCACACATTTCCTGGGAACTGGCTGGTGTTTTTCGCTTTCTGCTGCTGGGTTTGGTTTGGTTTGGATTTTTCCTCTCCCCCCAGAGGAGGGGGCGCGGTGGGGGAGGGGGCAGCGCTCGGGGTTACAGGACCAGCCCCTGGCCGCCTGCCGCTGCTGCATTCAGCTGCCGCCACTCTGTGGAGCCCTGCACAGCGCTCGCCCTGCGGCCCTTTATGTAATATAATATATCTTTTTAGAATTGATTGTAATTTTTTGAGCACTTTGGGGGCTGCCGCTGATCTCCTTTTCAGGCGAAATAGACCAACTGCTGCTGCTCAAAGAGCCTCTTCGACCACCCACACTGGCAGCGCCACCCCTGCTCCGGGCGGGTCCCCGAAGCAGCAGCAGCCAGGTCTGTGGGGTGGGGACCCCCAGCAGCCTCCAGGCTCAGAAGAATGTCACAGCTTGAGCCCCAGAGCCCCAGGGCCCCGTTCAATCAGTGCCCAGCCGCGTGGCACACCCTGAAACTTCAAATGAAAGCCCTGGATTCTTGGCCCAAAATGCAGCCCCCCTCTCGCTCCCCCGGGGGCACCCACCTCTCCTGGGTCCCGGGGAGCAAGGGAAAAAGGCACGGCTGCAACCCTTTCTTCACAAAGGCCTTGGCTGGGCTGCAGAGACTTAACAGCAGCAGGCAGACACTTTTTCAAACAACATTTTGACAGATAAAGTCAAGTGATAAAAATACAGCGAACTTATAATTACTTCCGCTGCTGGAGGCCAGCGAAGGCAGGGGCTGCCCAGAACAGGGGTGAGCTAAAGAACCAAGTTCATTTTATTTCACTCTGACACCACAGAATTTGACAGTGTGTGTGTCCAAATTATGGGAAGGGGACCCACGTAAACACAGAAGAATGAGGAGAACAACCGCAGATGAAAGTGCTGTGCTAAGCATTTATATGGCACCCCAAGGCCAAGGGCACGGGGGTGTCTGCGCACGATCACATACAAAATACTGAGGGGCCCACCTGCATCTACATCAGAGAGGCCGGCACAGAGGATGCCCAGAGGTCTTGGTGCCAGGAAGACATGGCAATAAACACATGTAAACATCTACACCCATACAAATAATCATTAATATCCACAGGCTTTCTGATGATTAGATGCTCTTCTGATCCCTTATTCCCCAGGGAACTCTCATGTCCTGAGTTTGTTTTTCTAGTAAAATCTCATTTGCTAAGCTTTCAAACTCTGCTGCTACTCGGGCAGAAGAGATCAGGAAGGAGAAAACCAGTTCCTTTCCTCACTGCCGTGTTTTTAATTACCTATTGTCCCCCATGGTCAAAACAACAAATTTACAAGTGGCATATAAGCAGAGATATAGAGTATGTTTTGTCATACTTGCCAAATCTTGGTCCAGAATTATTTTGGTTGATAATGAAATCAACCCTAAAAGAACCTCAAAGATGATGCCTGCTCTCTATTCCATAAGGTATGCAATCCAATCATGCAAGCAAGTTGCAGGTCCTATTAGTTTTAGAATCAGACTCAGACCTTGCTTTTGTATATGAAACCTTGTTCAGTCATTCAGATCCATGATACCTGAGTTAATTTTCACCTTTTAAAATTTTCTGCTGTACTACTCTTTTGTAAAGCATGGTATGTTTCTTGACTAGGGCAGTGGTTGGCAAACTGCGGCCCCTTGAGTGTGGCTCTTCCACAAAATACCACATGCGGGCACTCACGTACAGTGCGATTGAATCTTCATGGCCACACTCAAGGGGCCAAAGAGCCGCATGTGGCTCGCGAGCCGCAGTTTGCCGATCACTGGACTAGGGAGACTTGATTCACAGTTCAGTGAATCCAAAGATCCATTAGATATGTTTGTTCATCATGGCTAAGAAACCGGTACTTTGAAAATTTAGCTGAAAGATTCCTCAAGCTAAAGAATCTGTATTCAAATAATTGAGCACTAATGAACATATAAAGGAATCCTAATTGAACAAATGAATCATTTTTCTCAACATTTTACTCAAGCAAAATATTAAATTCTTAAAATTAAATAATATGATTGACCATATTGATTTACATAAAATATAGCTTCTTACTGGGCAGAAAATATTATTTAGGATGTTTATTTTAACTCTATTAATCTTATACAAGTGGGGGGAAAGTCTATCTCATCTCTTTGCTATCACACTGACAAAATGGTGTCTGAAGAAAAATCAACAAGGAAGCAAAAAGACCCTAGATTTTTAATGAGGCTTTGAAGTATTGGATTTGATACGGCTTCTATTTTAATGATTTCCCCCCCTTTCTTATGGATGTCATAAACCATTGTTCATGTGTATTCAAAAATAGTGAGGAGGAGCAGCATGGAAAAAAAATTGTATAGCCCAGATGGTCTTCTTTTAACAAACTTTTATAATATATTACTAAATTTCCCCCCAGGGTTTTGAAAAGTGAGTGATATATTTTGAGTACAGGACTATGGACTATATATAAAGTGAGAGAGAGAATAATGTTTATACAGTAGAGCAGAGGTTGGTGAAAATTTCTATAAAGGGGCTACATAGTATAAATTTTAGGAGTTTTAGGGCCAGAAGGTCTCTGTTGCAATTACTCAACCCTGTCAATGCAGTGGTAAAGCAAATATAGGAGATAAACAGATGAGAATGGCTGTGCTCCAACAAAACTTTATTTAGAAAAGCATTCAGAGAGCAGGACATCAGTGAATGGTAGAGCACAGAACCCTGAACATCTTCTCTATCAAAACAATGAAAACTGGGAAAATTGTCAGAATTGACTCTTTCCGAAAACTTATCAAGGCTTTCATTTTATCAGGAATTACATATTTTTAAAAAATGGCTAAATTTCAGTAAGAACAGTGAGCTTTGTAGCATTTTAACTTGACCCATTCCCATTCCCCACTCCCACTTGGGGAGGGGGGGTAGCCTGAAAAATTAACAGCCTGTGATCACAGTGACAACCAGCAGCATGGCAGCCCCCAGAGGGCGTCAGAAAGGACTGGAGCTCCTTCACACCGCATTCCCAGAAAATGTTCATTATTTGATCTGTCGAGTATGTGTAGTAAGGAATGTGACCTTGTCCAAAGAGGGGTCTGGCCTTTGCCCTGAACTTCTGGGAGGTCGTTAATGTCATACCCACTAGGAGTGTCCTTGTTTAACACAGAGGCTGGGCACACCAGAGCTTAGGGTGAGGCTGGTGGGACCAGAAACCCAATCACATGACTAAGAGAGAAAGGTTTGTTTCACATGGCATCAGTTGACCTGGAGGTGGAGTTGAACCAAGTGGGCAGTCATTCCATCAGTCGTGGGTATATAATGAAGCCCGAATAAAAATTCTGAATCTCCGGTAAACCTCCTTGGTTGTCAGTTCTCCACATGTGTTGTCACCCATCAATGCCAGGATGACAATGTGTCTGGGCAACAACAGAACTTCATGTTTGAAACCCTCCTGGGACTCTGCTCGATACATCTTTACGTTTGATTGATTTTATTTTTTATTTTTATTTTTTTTAAAATATATTTTATTGATTTTTTACAGAGAGGAAGGGAGAGAGATAGAGAGTTAGAAACATCGATGAGAGAGAAACATCGATCAGCTGCCTCCTGCACATCTCCTACTGGGGATGTGCCCGCAACCCAGGTACATGCCCCTGACCAGAATCGAACCTGGGACCTTTCAGTCCGCAGGCCGACGCTCTATCCACTGAGCCAAACCGGTTTCGGCACGTTTGATTTTAATTTGTATGATCTCCTTCTAGTAAAACATAATTGTGAGTATAATAGCTTTTAGTGAGTTGTGTGAGCCCTTCTAGGAAATTACTAAAACTTAGGGTGATTTTGGAAAGCCCCAAATCTGAAATTGGTGTTAGAAATCTTGGGAACTTGGTGGCCTGGAGTACTAGGCCTTCAAACTTTGCCGTTTGTCTAACTCTGGGTAGTTGGTAGGATTGTTAGTTCCCTACAATGATCTTGAGTCACTGAAACCTGCTTTAGAAAGAGGAAGTATAATAGGGTAGGTGATGAGGAACCTTTGAGTGTCACAGGGTCACCCATGGCATGAACCTGTACCTGTGCTTTGAGGGTTAATGGAAGTAAGAGTTACCAGTGGGATTTGGAATTCCTGAGGAGCAGGTTCACTGGACACATAAAGAAGTGCAAAGTAAGGAGAAATGAACTAAATTTACAATTCCATGGTTATTGATATATTTAGTACCTACAATGAACATAAGGGAGAATATTAGGCCAAATTTGGATTCTGGCCGGTCCCTCTTATAGCCACTCATGTCAGGTTCCACATCAATAAAGTTAAAATAAAAGTTGAAAAGTATTAAGCAAATCCTGACTGGACCAAGCTGGGATCCTGACTAGACTGAGTTACAGTCTCTATCCCCAGCCCCCACACCAAAGAGGAAGTTAAAGTAAAAGCAAATAAAATATTGTGGTGGGTATTCACACTGGGTATTTGAGCCATTCCAAGGGGGAAAATTATGCTGAAACAATGGACAGTAAAAAGGTTATGATTCCTATGAGAATGGACAACAGAGAGGAAAGAAAAAGGAGAGCATCAAAGAACTGATCCCAGCAAGGAGGAAATCTTTAAAAGGTTATTAAGATACTAGAGGCCCAGTGCACAAAATTTTATGCACTAGTGGGGCTCCTAGCAGTTGCAGCCTTCCCTTCCCTTGGCTGGCTCCGCCCCCTGGTCGAACTTCCGGACAACTCCCAGCAGAGGGGACAATTTGCATACTTCGCTTTTATTATGTAAGAATGGGATGAATAAAGCAGACATTGATGGGGTCAAAACAAAGGTCTTAATCTAACACTCTTGGCAATTGTGTGGACTGATGGAAGCCCTGCTGTTTTGCCAACATTAAGGGGCCTCGAACAAGTCAAACAGATCTACTCTATTCATCTTAGTTTGGGAACTAAAAAGACAGTAAGGCAAAGATGACAATGAGAGGCATGGCTTATCAGCACTCTGGATAAGGGTCTCACAATATTTTTGTTGTTGTTAATCTTCACCTGAGGATATTTTCCCAGTGATTTACTTTTAGAGAGATTGGAAGGGAGGAGGAGAGACAGAGCAAGAGAAACATCGATGTGAGAGAGACACATCAATTGGTTGCCTCCTGCACATGTCCCGACCAGAGCCGGGGATTGAGCCTGCAACCAAGGTAAGTGCCATTGACCAGAATCAAACCCAGGACCCTTCAGTCTGTGGGCTGACACTCTAACCCCTGAGACAAACTGGCAAGGGATCAAAATGTTTTAAGACAAGAACTGCTTAGGCTCTGGATCCCTTGGCCTCACACCCAGCGAGGGCCAAAGGCTATGTACATATGAGTGAATAAAATGGTCAGAAGGTAGGGAAAAAAATAAAACATTTAAGGGACTCCATGTACTGTGTTTCTGAAAGAAAAGAAAATGAACATTTGCTCAGACACCTGAGAGGCACTAGCAAGTGTACCAGCAAACTCATAATATGAGACCCAAAGAATATCAAAGGAAGGATAGGAAGAAAAATATTTGAAGAAATTATTGCTCAAATTTTCCTAAATTTGATGACAAACATTAATCTACACATCTAAGAATCTCAATGAATTCCAAGTCTAGTCAACTAAAAAAAATTCACACCTAGACACATTATAATTAAATCATTAAAAGCCACAGACAGAATATGAAAAGCTGTAATTGAGAAGTAACACATAACTTAGAAGGAATACTCAATAAAATTAACAGTAATTTCTCATCAGAAACTATTGAGTTCAGAGGCCGGGGACGAGATATTCAAAGCATTGAACAATAAAAACTTTCAACCAAGAATTTTATACCAGCAATATTCTACTCCAGAAAGGAAGAAAAAATATGACATTGAGATATTAAAAACAAACAAACACCAGTATATAGATAATTTTTTTGCCAGCAGACCTGGCCCACTAGAAATACTAATGGAAGTTGTTTAGGCTAAAATGAAAGAACATTATAATTTGAACTTACATGCATAAATAAAGAGCACTGATAAAGGTAACTACATAGCTAAATAAAAGAGTATAAAAATATTTCTTTTCTGTAACTCTTTTTTCCCCTTCTGATTTAAAAGACAATTATATAAAGCAATAATTAAAAATCTGTATGTCTGGACACAAATATATAAACTTGTAATTGGTAGGACAATATAGGAAGAGGGAGGGAATGAGATTATATAGGATCAATGTTTTTGTATACTATTGAAGTTAAGCTGGTAATAATTAAAACTATATTATTATCAGTAAATGATGGTAAATCACCAGGAAAATTACTAAAAATAACTTAAAAATATATAAGGAAAAAAGTGATAGGTCTAGGGAGTAGACCACACAATAAGGCAGCAATGAGGAACAGAGGAGAAAAAAAACGCCTAGGACACAGAAAACATCAAAATAACACACATAAATCCAAACTTATCAGCAATAATATTAAATTAAAACATAGTTAAGTGTCTATATTTATCTTTAATTGCCCTGGGAAAAACTTCGTCCATTAGAAAATGCCACTGGTACGGAATGACATTTGTGTAAGTTTGCTTGGGCATCGATAGCAATATTTTCCCATCTGGTGCTCTTCTAGATAGACCTTTGCAAAGGAAATACTTTGGAAAGGTTCCTATTGCTTCTCATTAGGAATGTATTTCATTTGTCTTTCTCAGACACTGTTTTTTTATTTTCTCAACTTTTTTTGTGAGCTGTTTTATGGTTCTGTCTTCTCTAATAAGATTTAATTTTAACACTATAATAATTGATTATATTCTGCTTTTATTTTAGTGGATTCCAAAAAGGCCCAAACCCGATACGTTACATTTATCTTCCCCACAATACCTCAGTCAGGGCAAATAAAGTCCCAAGCTACTGACGAGGAAGTGGAAACAGAGGCCACTGTACGTTCTAATGACTACAATTAACTCACAAGATGGTGAGCGGAGAGATTTCATGGGTTGCAAGTTTGCTTCCACTAGGCCATGGATACACATTATACACATTGGTTTCCGTCCTCGTTAGGGCTTACAGAGTAAATCTAACTGGTAGAACATCAGCTGTAGCAATGATCTACTGTGTTACCTTCAGGCTACCACACAATTTCTGGGATTAAATTTTAGTTCTGCCTTGCATGGTAATATTTTTTTCATGTATTATAGCATGACTGAGATTGTTTATATTTCCTACCCCACAATGGTATTCTAAAGATGCGTGAATGGTTTTCCTTCAGTAGTGTAGGCTGTGAGACATGGAGTAGGTCAAAACTTCCGTTCAATGTTATGCCTTTCTTCCACTTTGTTGCAAACTTCCCCCCATTTCTTATAAAACTCCCCTTACCTTGGCTCAGAGGCAAATGATTCTGAGCACCGATGGGAATTCTAATCTTAAAGAAAGACCTCGGATCTCCCAGGACCACACAGTATTTCTAGCTGCGCTTTTGCAACACTGCAATGAACCAGCACAGGCTCCGACAGCGGGCCCTTTCTGTGCAGAGAATGAGGGTGGGGACCTGGACGTGGGTTCTCCGTGGTGTGCAGTTAATCGCCTGTACAAAGTGGCTGCGGTTCTCTCAGGCGTCAGCTTCTAGAATCTAAGCTTCCTGGAGGCAGGAGTGTTTTCATTTGCTTGTTTGTTTGTCTGTTTAAATTTGTTTATGACATAACTAGAGGCCTGATGCACAAAATCCATGCAAGAGTGGGCTTTCCTTCCCCCGGCTGCCAGCACCGGCTTCCCTCTGGAACCCGAGACCTGGGCTTCCCTCACAGCCCCGGCATCGTCCGGAAGGAACGTCCAGTCTAATTAGCATACTATGCCTTTATTATTACAGATTCTCAATGGCTGAGAGAGGGCTGGCATCAAGTAGGTGTCCATTGAACAAAGACTGCAAGACTGATAACTTCTCAGAGAATACCAAACTGGATGACTTTCAATTCTAGATTTTCTAAGGTTTTATAACTGTAAGTTTACAACCAGAAGAAGGATGTAATATATAATAAATACATGTTTCAATATTAATGCAATTAAAATGATAGCAATGAATGAAATACATCATTAGTATTTGACTTACGTATCCTTTGGGTCAATTAATCCTGACTCTTCATCTCATGGAAACCTTACCATGTTATTAACTTACATCATTTGTATTTACAGTTTCTTCCATCAGCCATGTTTTTGAAAAGGCTCTAAGCCAGAGGTTCTCAACCTGTGGGTCGTGACCCCTTTGGGGGTCAAACAACCCTTTCACAGGGGTCACCTAAGACCATCGGAAAACACATATTGAATATTTAATTACATATTGTTTTCGTGATTAATCACTATGCTTTCATTATGTTCAATTTGTAACAATGAAAATACATCCCGCATATCAGATATTTACATGACGATTCGTAACAGTAGCAAAATTACAGTGATGAAGTAGCAACGAAAATAATTTTATGGTTGGGGGTCACCACAACATGAGGAACTGTATTAAAGGGTCGAGGCATTAGGAAAGTTGAGAACCACTGCTCTAAGCCTTTCCCAGATATGACTCTAGGTGGAGTATCTTTTTCCCTAAAATTGAATTAAGAGTTCGATTTTTAACCCGGTTTTTCCATTTCTCTCAGAAGCTGTCAGAGTAAAACTACATTGGGCTCATTTTATCAAAGAAGCGCGAACTCCGGCTTAGTGATAAGAAAATGAAGCAAATTGATGCGAATGGAAAACTGACTTCTTTACCTCCCTCCTCCCCCCCAAAAAACAACAACACACCAGAAACTTTATTTCTGAGGTCTCCCTTGTATGTGAACATTTTTTCCACACTGCTCTACGTCATTCCGGCAGAAACTTTAAGATTCTTTAAAAGTATCTACAAAATTAGGTGAAGGGTAAAATTATGAATTTCCCACTTGGAAGAAAGTGGCTTAAATTCTATCCAATTATTTGCCATGACAACCAGCTAAACACAAAAGGGCTCGAATGGATGTAGAGTACTGCCTCTGTAATCATCCCTCTACGTCCTTCACATCATGGATACGCAGCACCGCTATCCCGGCTACTCCAGGGCCATAAGCCTACACGGTAATTACATGCTTTGGAACACTCCACTTAAGTGCATCAATAATATAGTGAGCAAATGTGTTCTTTAATTCTGCACCTGTAAGTGGAGGGAAAAAAATAAAGAAAATATTTCTATCCAAAAAATGTAAAAAGAAAGAAAAATAAGTCGGCTGATTATTTTTAAGCTGCTTCGTGAGGTCCCCCTTTAAAACTGAGATGGTTACTAATTCAAAGTTTCCCATAAACATAATCAAATGATAAGACAGCTCTGCTTAAGTGACTAAAAAGGTGAGGGCATAGGAAAAATAGTGATGAAAAACAGACACTTCTGATTAAGCTTAATATTTCATCTTTAAAGTACTCATATTGGCTGTGCATAGCAGAGTCCGGGACTACTTTTTCTCTCCATGGCCCTGCCTCTATAGAACTGCTATTAATGGGATTCAGAAGGTAACACCTACTACCCCATGACCTTGAACACAAGAATTAACACGTCAAGGCCTGACAAAATTGTATGGGACTGCAGGCTCTTTACAATGCATTCAATATATTTTTTACAATGAAGTGTTTGTGTGTTTTATTTTATGGATTTGAAATACACATTTTTTCTTCTCAGAAATGGAAAGTTACATAGTGAATTCAACAGAGAATGTAGACATCAATAGAACCTATAAAGAATAAGTAGTTGGCATAAAACTGTAAGATCTTTCTCGCACCTACATATCCCAATAAAATGAAGTTGCTAATTTCTTAGAGTCAAAAATTTCTTCTGAAAGTAAAATATTTTTGAGTGACTCATTTCCTAGAGTGTTGTGGAATTTCAGAAATTCTAATGAAAATTATGCACATAAAATTTATAATTAGGTTAACATTCTTAGTATTGGAAACAAACCAACTTCTTAATTGGGTCCATCCTAAGCCACTTAATAAAAAAACTATACAAAAATCTATATAAATAGATACCAAAGTTTCTTATGCAAATTAGCCAACATTTTAAAATAAAGATACTCAATGTGAAATGTCTCTACATATTGATTTCAAAATGAGTGCTATTTAATAAGAAAGCCTTGCCGTAACTTCAGAAAACCCATAAAGTGGGTAAAGTTAAATATGCAATGGTCCAAAATTTATAAAGGCGACATAAAGAATTTACTGAATTATTAAAATAGTGTCTTGTTTTTTTTTTTTTAAAGTTATTCCAGAGTGAGGTTATATTTATTTTTCCTTGTCATGTAAATTGATGTTTTTGCGTTTGTTTTACTAAATTAGTAATCAACACGGGACTGTGACCTTGTGGTCCATTAATTCCTACATGTCTCAAATTTTGCTTTTAGGATCAAGAACATTTATTTTCTCCATTATATAATCAATATACAGCCTTTTTCTGATAAAGAATATCTTCTGTGAAAATATGGAACTTAATTTGCTATGAGGCAATGCTAACTAACATTAACAAAGCCATTATTATATTTTCAAAGTTATAGTTTCAAGCAACTATATTGAGTAGAATTATCTATTTAATAATAACTATTTCTTTATAATCTTAGAGTTCAGGAGATTTTTTTACGGATTCATACAGTACAGTTTGAAATTTGTATGCCACTAAAACAGTATTCTACCATATAGAGAGAAATTACTGTTTTAAAATTTAAGACTGTTCCCAGGATGCAAATTGCACTAATCAGGCAATGGACCATCAGCACATGAAATGCAAGATGAAACGCCAATTGTTTCGTGAAGGAATACATACAGATAATCACCTGAGAGTGCCAGCCTGTTAGTATTTACAGTTTCTTTTTCTCTCGTTGACATGAACACAGGAGCAAGCCAATTGTTTACAATTATGTAAAGATGCGCATCGCTGAAACTCAGATGACAAAATATAGATCAGAGAGAAGTGTTACAGGTAAATTTCAAGACCCTGAGGGGTTTTGAGATAGAAGTATTAGTAGAAACTTCCAAAATCCTAGTGATGACTCCTTTGGAATACCTTCCTAATGGTACACACGGCAGGAAAGAAAGGTTGGGAGTCCAAATGACCTCACATCCAGCAGTTTTTTGTTTGGTTGGTTGGTCGGTGGGTTTTGTCGTCCTGATTAGACGGGAATCAATAATACCAAAGCCAGGTAAGTCTAAGAATGAAGAGCACGCCGTTGGCCTACCTCTGTGATCTCAGTGCCAATCTGAGCAAGAATGTCACCTCTGAACAGGCAAGTGAGGGTGGGCTATGACTCAGACACATAGAAACTATCTCTTGGTGTCATCTAGTGGCTGTATTTCATCACTGCATAACCGCAGGCCTTCCTGGGGCTCTGAGCCCGGGTTGTACTGTCGCACTGGTTTCTGACCGCCCGCAGGAAGAGAAGCTGCCCTTTCTAACACCCGGCAAGGTCAGCGCGAGCACATGTTTCTGGACTCTTCGCCCTGGCCCTGCGCTGGGCCTGTGTCTCAGGTCACGACCCATCGATGGGGCGCTCAGTCACGAGCCCTGGTGTCTAGGTGCTGCCTGCTGCCCCATTGAGGCTGCCAGGCTGAGTGGCTGGGTGCTGCCCGGGGTCGCCCACAGCCCAGGCCTGAGGTGTTTCCGCCGAGCCCGGGGACAGCTGGAGCGGAAAGGCCGACCATCTGAGTGCAGATGGCAATGTGGGCGCGTCCGAGTGAGGGGAGAGTCCCCTGACCCCCTGTCGTCCACTCCCTCTGTCCCCATCCCAGGCTGGAGCTGCACAGCCAGCACAGGGAAATGTGAGTGACAGCCACTTCTCCTCCAGGTGCTGAAATGTCAGCTCCGGTGCTACGGTTCCTTTAAGACGAACTATAATTTCTAACAGAACTTTTCAGTTTTGAAAGTTAAGGGCAGCCAGGCTGGGATGACAGAAATAAATTATCCAGGTAATTAGGGCTAACAACTCACTTTCTCTTACTCCCACGCGCATGCAAGAATAGGGCTCAATTATTTCTAATTCAGGTAATTTTTTCCTTTAAAAAAAAAGGACTTTCTGCAAAACTGCTGTTTGAATGGCTCAAAAGTATCATCATTAAGGAAGGAAATTATTAACAAATTATGGTCATGAAATTTACAAATTTCAAATGGTTAGTTTCTGTCATCATGTCCAATGTAACAAAGGTTAGGCATGATAAAAAAATATATAAAAAAATGAGTGTGACACTCATTCTCAATTTCCAATAATTACTTGATATTTTTAGGCAAATTCTTTTTTTTTTTTTTTAAATATATTTTATTGATTTTTCACAGAGAGGAAGGGAGAGAGATAGAGAGTCAGAAACATCGATGAGAGAGAAACATCGATCAGCCGCCTCCTGCACATCTCCCACCGGGGATGTGCCCGCAACCCAGGTACATGCCCTTGACCGGAATCGAACCTGGGACCCCTCAGTCCGCAGGCCGACGCTCTATCCACTGAGCCAAACCGGTTTTGGCGCAAATTCTTTTTTTAAAACTATCAATGGAATTATCGATATCACATACTTATAGCTGCTTTATGTTATAAGGTGAACATTTCTCCTGTTGTTGAATTTACCATTATTTTCATTGATGTCTGTTTATTTCTGTCCACAGGTCTTGAATTTCTAGATGTCTTATAAGCACACATTGGCAATAATAATTGAATGGGAATATCAACGGATAGAAAGTTCTGCATGTCCCCTCAAAACATACCACCTTCCTTCAGTTCTGATCACTGCTACATGTTATTCCATCATATAGAGCAAGTGAGTGAGAATAATGAAACTGTCCTATGGAACGCTTGTGTTTGTACCGTTCATAAATCTCTCAGCAGACTGATTCCCCTACAGGAACTATCCCAAGTCGGAATCATAACACCAATCCTAATTTCAGACCATTCATCCGTTTTCAAAGTCTACTTCTCAATAATAACATAGGACAACCACAAGCTTGTTGCAACCCAGACTCTTAAGACAGTTTTCATTTAAGAGGGACAGTCCAGGGTCAAGTGAGCTTCCTGTTTCTCTAGAACCCTTCCTGGCTCAGCCACACGTGCACCTAAATATTGTGCAGCTCAATAAAGGCCCAGAAGATAGAAGGGCAGTGCCGTGGACTCCTGGGCTTCTGACAGAGGAATGGACATGCCCTTCTTTCTTCTCTCACTAGCTGCGAGGGTTGCTGGATTTCAGCCCCCATCGTGGCATGACATTGTCACAAAGCACTGAGAAAGAGTAGCCTGGATGGATGCCTCAGGCAGCAGATTGGTGTGGACTGCTCATCTCTGAGCGGCTTGAGCATGAAAAGGAAATGAAATTTTATCTTGTATTCGTTGTCCACAGCACCACAACCATTTACCACAAATGTAGCATCTTAGAATAGCACCCAGTTGTTATCTCTCAGAGTCCACGAGTCAGGATCCAGGTACGGCTTAGCTGTGTCCTCCTCCCAGTCTCACTAGATTGAAATCAAGGCTCTGGCTGAGATCGCAATGGCCTATGATGCTCTGAGGCCTCTTCCGAGCTCATTGGTGTTGAGACTTCAGTTCATGGTGGTTGTAGGACTGAAGTGCACATTTCCCGGGTCTTAGAGAACGCCCGAAGTCTTTGTCA
Source organism: Myotis daubentonii (assembly GCF_963259705.1). NCBI lineage: Eukaryota > Metazoa > Chordata > Mammalia > Chiroptera > Vespertilionidae > Myotis > Myotis daubentonii. Next base: position 114,186,404 of record NC_081843.1, read on the forward strand.
CAGCGTCTTCTCCACCGGCCCTCTTACGACACAGCTGAGTAGTGATGAACTGGGCTCTGATGTTATTTTTTTAAAAAATATATATTTTATTGATTTTTCACAGAGAGGAAGGGAGAGGGATAGAAAGTTGGAAACATCGATGAGAGAGAAACATTGATCTGCTGCCTCCTGCACACAGCCTACTGGGGATGTGCCCGCAACCAAGGTACATGCCCTTAGCCAGAATCGAACCTGGGACCTTTCAGTCCACAGGCTGACGCTCTATCCACTGAGCCAAACCAGCTAGGGCCTCTGATGTTATTTTGATGAAGGAACTTTACACTGAAGCTGACCCTGGCAGCTAACTGTGCTGAACTGGGGAGGGGAGTCCACGCGTTCACCCAGCTCGTGCACGACAGCCTAGTTTTATTTTTCTGTATACTTTGTTTTTGCCCTAGGTTTGAAAACCCACACCCAGGCTCACTGGGGCAATGCAACAAACTCACAGGAATTCCATAAGCTACTTAAAAAGTTTTAAAAGTCTGAAAGAAACACAGTCATACTCAACACCTGTTGGAAGTATGTGAACTACAAGCCTAAGAGCGTTCAGTTCTGTGTCAGATGGTGCTGGTAGATGTGATGTCATCATACCCTCACAGAGCCGAGTTTTCAGTGGTTACTGCAATAAAAAGAAAGCGCTACGTATAAATCAATGCGAAACAGGAAATGAGGGTGGCCATGTCCCATCTGATCCCAACGCTTAGGAACTTGTGCAGCGGCCAACAGGTCTATGTGTCTCATTGCTAAGTAACCTTGGTTATTTCAGAACGAAGTAGCATGCTGCTTTTTCTTTAAGTGTATGTGTGCTATTGATATATACCAAGTTATTAGAACAAAAATACTTATTAAATTGTTTGGACCTCACGGCTTACCAACGAGAATGTTAGTTATTTCTCTCGAGAGTCCCGGTGAAACACTTGTTTAGAAAATAAGAGGCCTACACACAGAACATTTGGAAACGTTCGGTCATGGCATTTCCAGTCATCTGTAGGCGCCACGTGATTAGGGACCAGGCGGCCTTGTTTACTGTTCCATTCCCAGCACTTCCTGCGGGGCTCCCATATCGTTACCACTCAAATACAGGTGTTGGCTTCTTTTATTCAGTAATCAAGTGACGTCTGTGGGCCTGATAAGCAAGCCAGTCCCAGGGGGCATGGAGAGTCAGAGAACTCAGCCTGCCAGGAAAGCTCCGTTCCTCCGTGGAAACGGACGGTGGGGATGGACTTTGAGTGGAAAATCAGTGTTGGCAGAGGCTGCGTTTGCTTTGTGCATGACTCTGCATTTTGATCTTGTCAGAAACAAGAGAAAGCAATTTTTGAAATCATTTTTGCGTTTCTGCCAGTAATACAATGTTCATCAAACAAGAAATACAATGATTTGAAAGTCAAAAAAGTAAGTTCTTGCTGAGACCTGTGCACAAAAATGTTTCCTCTTAAAATTGCGATTCAAGTAAAAATCAACCCTGTGTGCGTAACCTTTTCATGAAGTAACAGGTGGCACGTATTCCAATAAAGACAAAATATTCCAATTTTTCCAGTGAATCAATACTCCAGTTATTGTTGCCACATGATAAAGTACCAGCACCCCCAAACTTAGTGTCTTAAAACAACAATTCACTCTTCTCTCTCAACATTCCACGGGCTCACTGGATCCAGCTAGTCAGTTCTGGGAGACTCTCAGGAGATTACAGCCCAGTGCTGGCTGCAGCGGGTGGCAGAATGAGCGGGATGTTTTCTTCACTCGCATCTGGCACTTGAGCTCGGATGGTTGGGAGAGTCAGGGTTGGTGGGCTGTGTCTTTCACAGGCGGATCCTCACACCCACCTTGTGTTTCTCAAAACCTGGTGTCATGGTAGTCCAGCACCTTACATAGTCACCTGCGTCTGGAGCAAGAACCCCAGGATAGGGAAGCCCAAACTGCAAGGCTTTGTATCACATTGTCTTGATCTTATTGAGGGTCATTTCTGCTGCACCGGAGCCATCGGCCAGATTCAAGGAGAAGGGACTGCACAAAGGCACGCACACTGGGAGGCATGGTTAATTGCGAGGACATTTGAGAAGATTAACTACCAAATAAAACAGTTTTGCAGTCTTAAGAAGCTCATATAGAGTAGAGAGGTTATAAGCAGTAACATGTTCTATGCATATGTAGTTGGTCCATTTTGAAGAAAACCTTGACTCCCATTCATTAAAGAGAACTGACATAGAGTTAGTTAATGGAGACAAGACAACCTCTGTCCACAATGTGGACACGTTTATGATTGAATGAGGTTGTTTTCCTATTTTGTACAAACAAAGGAGAAAACTACTCTTTTTATACTGATGATATTTGGGGATAATTGTTACTTTAAATTGTTCACCTCTTGCTTCAATCTGCTAAATTTGATGAACCTGATTCCTGAGTGATTGTTATTAAAATCAGATCAATATTTCCTCCTTTCCAGTGGGGAATAAAATCTCAGAGTTTACCTCTCTGCAATAAGTATGTAATCTCAGTTTTAATGGATCTGTAAAAATGACTAATCAGTTATTTTTTAAAATATTTCAATTTATCTTTTGTAAAATTGCTGTTCTGATGAATCTGTTCCTAAATCCCTATTTTCTGGTAGGACAAATTCCTACATAGGAAATACTTGAATGAAAAGAGCACAGTTTTTTTCTTTCAGCTTTTGACACAGTTGCTTTTTTGCCTCTAGAAGACTTGTACCAAGTCACAGCCCCAACTCTATATGAACGCCAGTTCCCTTCCCCACGCGCCTCCACTGGCTGCTATGTGAGACTATGTGCACATTGATTTTGTATAAAAAGTTTCTCATTTTAAAAATCTGCATTTTTGCTCTGACCAGCTTGGCTCAGTGGATGGGGCCTGTGGACTGAAGGGTTCCAGGTTTTGTTCCAGCCAGAGGCATGTGCCTGGGTTGCGGGCTCGATCCCCAGTGTGGGGTATGCAGGAGGCAGCCAATCAATGATTCTCTCTCATCATTGATGTTTCTATCTCTCTCTTTCCTTCTCCCTTCCTCTCTGAAATCAATAAAGAAATATATTTTAAAAATCTGCATTTTATTATTATAGCAATTAAATAATTTTTGTATGTTTATTTGTCATTTCTTGTTAGTTATGCCGCCATATTATTTTTCACTTTTCCTAGGAGTGCGGGCTATTTTCTATGTTAACAATAAAAGCTCTTTATATATTGGGAAAACCCTTTATCTGTCAGTCTTGCCATAAATGATTTTCACAGTTTGTATTTGCTTTTTAAAATCTATTCATGGTGTGCTTGGCAATGCAGATGTTTAAAAATTATATAATCAAACATATCGATATTTCATGTATTTTATGCAGAAATAGCTTTGCTACATAATTATTTAAAATTTTATATTTTATTTTAGGCCGTTAGTGATTTTTGCCTCAATCTCTTTTGTTTAAATTTTTTCCATTTTGAAATAGTTATATTCTTATGGAAAGTTGCAAGCATAGTATGAGAGGCCCATGAAGCTTCCAATAAACTTCCTTTAGTGGCAACATCTTATGGAACTATAATACAATATCAAAACTTCAACAAAGGACTGGGTCAAGAAGATGTGAGACACACACACACACACACACACACACACACACACACACACACAATGGAATACCAGTCAGCCATAAGGAAAGATGAAACACTGCCATTTGTGACAACATTAATTCAAATGGTCAATTCTTCTATGTGAAGAATGGGGAGTTAGAGGTGGGAGAATAAACGCTTTTGAGGGACACACCGAATTGCGCTGACCTCTCACCTGTGTTCAGAACCAACTAAGAAATCATGCTGTGAGTCTGCAGATTGGGTGTCCGGATTTCACATCACTGATCAATGCTGGAGCGAGCACTGTGACTCGGAACAAACGCCAAAGGCACTTCCCCGCTCTTTGTCCCGGGGTCTAGAAGGGACAGCTGCCCTTTGGGCGGACGCTACCAGGAAAGAACGAAGGGGTAAAAGATTAAATTCCTCAAGTCGGAATTCTTGATGGATTAGACCTGCTCACTTGAGATGTTTGGATCAATGGCTGTCAGGACCAGCCAGGTCACCTGGACGGGAAGGAGGGAAAAAGTCTTTCTTCAGGGAAAGAATCGCAGGAATGGGAGAAAAGGTTCCCCTTCTGACACAGGAGGGGAAAATGCCGGAGGAAACACTGTCCCTGTACGTTACACACTGACTATCCTTCCGTTCGGTCTCTCAGATGTTTAGATCATTGAGCTTTGCCGCTTGCTGGCCAGGAGACTTGATAAAACAATTTTCCCTCTCTAGGTATCAATGTTTTACTCTGGACAATGGTCATTATGGCAGGACCTACTTTAACAGATTCTCGTAGGGATGAAAGGATGGACTTCATGCCCAGTCCCCATCACAGTACCTGACACATGACAAACATTCACTATTCAGTAAAGCAAAGCAACGTCTGCACGTCTGCTGTGTGATCCCACATGTACCAGAAACCGGGCGATGTGCGATCACCCCCAGGCCACGTTAAGCTCTTGGCCTAAGTGTGTCTAAAACTACTGATATATTATGATTGGTCTGGAAGGTTAAAGGATCGAGAAGAATTAGGTTAACTACACTGTTGACTCTTCGTATTTAGTTTCTAGCAAAAAAAATATAAATAAATAAAAAATAAAACCTGACCCTTGGCCAAAAGGAAAATTACTGCAAAAAGACGAAGTCCCTTAGAATAGAAAAAGGAAAGAAAAAAACAGGCAACTGCTGAGGTTCAGAAGCAAGAACTGACCTCAAGCTGAAATGAAGGAACAATGTCCGCCTTTTGTGTTGGTTTTTGATCTTCGCCCAAGGGCATGTTTATTGATTTTAGAGAAAGAAAGGGGGAGAGAGGAAAAGAGAAGCATCAATGTGAGAAACTTCAAACTTGCCTCCTGTATACCCCCAATCAGGGACCCAACCAACAGCCTGGGCACATGCCTCGAATAGCAATCGAACCGGCAATCTTTCGGTGTATGAGTCGGTGCTCCAGCCAACTGAGGTCCGGGCCAGGCCGGCATGTTCTTTCCCTCGGCCCTTCAGAGAGACAAGCCCACTGGAGTGTGTTTCAATCACCTTCTTGCCTCTTGGTGTAGAGCTGGCAAGAGAGTGGCTCTGAAAGAAGTTTTCAAACGGGACGACCCTAGACAGAGGAGTTTGCAATTTAATTGAGCAACTTCCCCAAGTGGCACACAGCAGAGGAGAGGCGATTCTCCATGGGCAATTGACGGGGCTAGAAAGGGCTCATTCGTTCCAAGAAGCCTAAGAGCCACGCGCAGATACTGGGGGGACCTTTTGCTACTCAAAGACCATTTAAGATCCCAGAGCAGATGGTCTAGTGGAGATTCTCTCTGAACTCCAACCAACACAGTGCTGTCAGCATAAGCAACATTGTCAATAGAAGAATTCAGTATATTTTTTCCAAGATAAAATCTTCCACTGGAAAACACACGGACTCTTTTAATATTCATGGAATGAAGTCATCGCTTCTCTCCCGACAGCAGACTTGGCCAGCCTCTAAGGACCGCCATGGAAGGAATTAATGGACATTTCTGGAACAATGTCGCTAACTTAATTTTTATGCCGATTTCTACACTGTTCCCTGGCCCATCCTAGATTTATTTGGTTGCTAGTTCGTTAGCTGGTTAAGCAGCTGGTTACTTATCTATTAGCAATACTGTGTCCATTAGAGTAACAAGGAGCTCTCCGTGGGTTCAGGACCTAATGCGACAGAGACCTACAGTCAGTATTGCTCGGAGGCAGGAATGCATCCTGAGAAATGCGTCTGTAGGTGAGTTTGTCATTGTGCGAACATCACAGAGCACATACACTTCACACACCTCGATGGGTTCCTACTGCACACCCAGGCTCTGCGGGCCGGCCTACTGTCCCTGCTGCCCCCGAACAGCATGTTTACTGGGCAAAACAACAGGGGGTAAAGCCAGCACGAGAGAAAATGGTGCCACCAAGAGACACAGTAAGCGGGAGACGCTGAGGCTTCTGCCAGCCTAACATGCCTATATGATGTTTTACAAAAATCCTTTTTTTTATATAAGCAGAAAGTGCACTCTAAAACAACACAAAAAAATATAGTATTGTAAGTGCATAAGCCAATAAACTAGTAGTTTATTTCATCATCAAGTATTATGTACTGTATATAACTGTATGGCAGCACAGTAGGTCTGCTCACATCAGCATTGCCACAAACACCTGAGTCATGCATTGAGCTACATCACTAGGGCAGCTATGATGTCACTAGCTGCACTGAGCTCCAACATTAGGACACCTATGATGTCACTAGCTGCATTGAGCTCCGACATTAGGAGGCTATGATGTCACTAGCTGCACTGAGCTCCGACATTAGGAGGCTATGATGTCACTAGCTGCATTGAGCTCTGACATTAGGACACCTATGATGTCACTAGCTGCACTGAGCTCCGACATTAGGAGGCTATGATGTCACTAGCTGCATTGAGCTCTGGCATTAGGAGACTATGATGTCACTAGCTGCACTGAGCTCTGACATTAGGAGGCTATGATGTCACTAGCTGCATTGAGCTCCGACATTAGGAGGCTATGATGTCACTAGCTGCATTGAACTCTGACATTAGGACACGTATGACGTCACTAGCTGCACTGAGCTCCAATATTAGGAGACTATGATGTCACTAGCTGCATTGAACTCTGACATTAGGACACGTATGACGTCACTAGCTGCACTGAGCTCCAATATTAGGAGACTATGATGTCACTAGCTGCGTTGAGCTCCGACATTAGGAGACTATGATGTCACTAGCTGCACTGAGCTCTGACATTAGGAGGCTATGATGTCACTAGCTGCACTGAGCTCCGACATTAGGAGACTATGATGTCACTAGCTGCACTGAGCTCCGACATTAGGAGACTATGATGTCACTAGCTGCACTGAGCTCCAACATTAGGAGGCTATGATGTCACTAGCTGCACTGAGCTCTGACATTAGGAGGCTATGATGTCACTAGCTGCACCGAGCTCCGACATTAGGACACCTATGACGTCACTAGCTGGTAGGCATTTTTCCGCTCCATTATAATCTGAGGCGACCACCATTGTATATGTGATTCTTTGATGACCATAATTTTGTTAAGCAGGTATGAATGTACTTCATTATTCTAATCCAAAATCTATCTGGCTGTTATTTCTTCGAGTATGTTTGACCTCAAGATAATTCCTCATTTTACTTTACTGGTCTTTTTTTTTTTTTAATTCTAAAGAACCCCAAGCAATAGTGCATTTTACACTCTCCTGAAGTGTTCTAAATGAATTTACAGGCTAATACAACTAGAATACTATGGAGGAAAGGAGCCATGCATGTTCTAATATTCAATAGGTAAGTGACACATTTTAGTTTTTCCTGCTGGTGCTTTCTGGGCACAGTGCGACTGGAATAAACATCGCAGCATCATTTCCCACAATGTTCCTTTAGGAAGACATTCCTATCCTAAGGGAAAAATAAACAATACGTAAAAATAGCACACATTTTTAGTTGGACGGGTCCAGGTACTTGAGGATTCATTCTGGTCTTACAATTACACGGCCTCAAATTAATACTTTTATGTACAGTAAACATTTAGGGCACTTTAAAATCTCTTTATCATACTCAATTAAAGACGTATGTCCAGAACGTCACAATCCTTATCATATGCTAAGTAGTATGCGAGGAAAGGAATGTTGGAGTATCTGTCTAAAAGCCAGGCAAGATTTAAATTGCTCGTAAGCATCGATTAATATATAAAAAAACACAACACTTTTCTCATGATTCTATTTTCTTACTATTTCAGTTTTTACAAGTTGGTTTACCTTTCCACTCACTTGTGGATATTCTTGTTTGAATTGCCCATGAAATAAAAACATTTCTTGAAATAAATGTTTACCTTTAGAATGTTTTGTCTTTACGTTACCTCAGGTCCAGGCAAAACTGCTTTATTCCAAATGTCCTCTAAAAAGCTTAAAAATGCAGTGGATTAAAGTGTAAATATTTCCTTTGGTGCTTGTGATGCAGAAATCTAAGAGCCTTTGAATTGCCCCACTGTTCCGGGCAAAGCGACGTCGGCACCACGTCCAATGCGACCTCACGTGTCCGAGACACTGGGGAGGCTCAGGCCCTGCTCTTCTTCCTCAGTCACTCCTCCCCCGGGGGCCCACCCTCCGCCAGCCCCCGGGCTGTGCTGACACGCAGGCTCCCGGACAGCACCCCAGGTGGTGGGGACCCACTGGGAACCCCCGTGGCGGGATCCATGCATCTGGGCTCCCGCCCTGTCTGTCTCTCAGACCTGGTGTTTTGTTGTTTTTGTAACAGACAGCAACCCCAGTTTCCATAGAATTGGGAATGTAACGAGTAAAGCTCTCTGTCACGTCGCAACATTAAGTCCACCTAATTGGTTTGAAATGAGACAGAAGCCCTAGCTGGTTGGACTCAGTGGCCATCGGGCTGATGACTGAAGGGTCCCAGGTTCGATTCCAGTCAAGGTACCTGGGTTGCAGGCTCCTCCCCAGCCTGGGCCCTGGTCAGGGCTCCTGCAGGAGGCAGGGAGTCGATGTGTTCCTCTCCCATCAATGTTTCTCTCTGCCTCTCGCTCTCTCACCTCTCTCGAAAGACCAATGGGAAGGTAACCTCGGGGGAGGATTGAAAAAAAAGACGAGGGAACCGAGCGTGGCTCCGTGTCCTCTCCCTGCGAGTCCAGCACCCACACCCACTGCACCCGTGAGTCACGTCCCCAAGGGCTGCCCCGACAGGTGCCTCCGAGCATGGCACCGGGGCACCCCCACCCCACGCTCTCAGGGTCCCCTCCTGTGTCCTGCCTGGGGGGCGCTGGTCTGGTTCCACAGGGGACCCCGAGGTGCAGGGAGCTCAGCAATAGGTTCCAGGGGCAGCCAGTGCTCCCCGCAGGGCCTGGCGTTAGCTGAGGCCCCGTCACGGCAAAGGCAGTGCTTCTGTGTCTCTGCCTCTGCTGTCGCTGTGTCCCCAGGAGCGTGTGTGCGTGTGTGTGTGAGTGTGTGAGTGTGTGTGTGTGTGTGAGAGTGTGTGTGTGTGTGTGTGAGTGTGAGAGTGTGTGTGAGTATATGTGTGTGAGTGTGTGTATGTGTGTGTGTGCATGTGTGTGTGAGTGTGTGCATGTGTGAGTATGTGTGTGTGAGTGTGTATGTGCGTGTGAGTGTGTGCATATGTGTGTGGGTGAGTGTGTGTGTGAATGTGAGTGTATGTGTGTGCATGTGTGTGTGAGTGTGTGCATGTGTGAGTGTGTGTGTGTGCATGTGTGAGTGTGTGTGAGTGTGTGCATGTGTGAGTGTGTGTGTGAGTGAGCGTGTGTATGTGTGTGTGTTTGTGTGTGTGAGTGTGTGTGTGAATGTGTGTGTGTGTGAGTGTGTGCGTGTGTGTGTGCTCCCTGCATCTCGCCAGCCTGCTCAGATTCCGACATTAAAATAAAACCCAATTTCTCTCATTCCAGGAGAGAGGACATATTCACATGAACTTCCTACACAGCTGAAACAATAAAAATGCGCTACTCTACGTTTTATACAACCTTGCAGCGGGCAAGACACGTATAGCCAATGATCTCATTTTGTGTTTTCAAATAACATCGGGTACAATGATTGTATGAATTTTCAAATTGAATTAAGACCAGTGAGACCAGGAAGCGTAAGGAGGCGGCACAGGGCTAAGGACTGAAAAGTAAAACTGTGTTATATGGTCCAAAGCAAATGAGCAGCGGCATTACAGTCAACAAGAAACAAACAGCCGGCACTGCGGTGGATTTCCACAGCCTGCGGCCGCTGGTCATCAGCTGGTCAGGAACACAGACACCCCAGTCCCGGCCCGCAGGACCCCAGTTCTTTCATTTTTAAATTAAGGGATTAAAATAGAGAAAATTCCTAAGGATGCTAAGAGCATTGAACCTCTTAGCACAGAAATCTCTTAATCTAGATGTTGCCTGAAGTCTAACTCTTACCCCCAAATTATTCCAACGTCACCCCCACCCCAGAGCTCGTGTTCCCTGGGCACCACTGGCCCAGGCCCTCTGTGTGCCCACTGGGTTGGCACTATATACACGTAGGTATGAAGTCCTGCCCCTTCCTGGCCGCCAGAAGCAAAACAGAAAAGACTGAGCCCACGGAGGACGTGAGGTCACGAGGAGGATCCCATCCTGCACACACACCCCTTTCAGTCTCACGTGAGATGTTCTTGTTTGTGACAGCCATGGCCGGCCCTGCCCACAGCGATTTTTTCATCCATCCACCCACACCCAGCGGTCCCTGCGTGTACTAGTCTGCTCAGGCTGCCCCACCAAGATACCACAGAGCGGGGGTGGGTCGGTATAAGAAGGGCCGTTTTCCTCCCAGTTCTGGAGCCTAACAGCCAAGATCACGGTGCCAACAGCCAAGATCACGGTGCCAACACGGTTGGTTTCTGATGCAGACAGCCACTTTCTTGTGTCAACCTTTCCTCTGGGCATGGAGAGAGGGAGAGGAGAGAGAGTACATGGGGTTGAGCTGTCTGGTGTTCCTTCTTATAAGGACACCGATCATGTTGGATTAGGGCCCCACCCTTATGAGCTCCCTTAACCTTAGTTACCTCCTTAAAGGCCCTGTCACATTAGGAACGAAGGACTGAACATATAAATTTGACAGGGGAGGGGGTGGCCTGGACAGGTGGCACCAGTCAGCCAGCAAGGTGCCAATAATTCAACTTCTCTCTCCACTCTCTCTCTCTCTCTCTCTCTCTCCACTTTCTCCTCTTTTCCCTTCCTTGCTCTCGCTCTCACTCTGCAAGTGCCCTGAGACATCCAGACTCTCCTTTCCCCAGCGCCCTCTGAGCCCTGATTCTGAACTCGCATCCCAAGTAGGCAGCTGGCGGGGGAGGAGAGGGAAGGGAAAGAAAGCTCCCATTGTTCCGCTGTTTGGCTCCCCTTCTTTAAACATTAGCCGTATAAAGAGCATTTTCTCTGTTGCACTGGCTTTTTGAAGAACAAGAAAGCAATATAATTAAATTTCCCAACTTAAATATACAAATATTATTGGCAGAATCTCCTCATTTTAGAAGGTTTTCATGACACAATGACAGGGGAATATAAAACATTGTGAATTCTCAGGAAAATACTGTAAATAGACCAAGCATGAGAGTCCAGTCTTTATTGATATACAGTGACCAAAGAATCTGCTTTCAAACTTGGCCAAAATATCAAAACCCATGTTTCTGTTAACCAGGCCGAAGTTTTGAAACTTGGAATACACGTAATTTTGCAACGATCCCAGCGCCTGACACAGGGCTAGGCACATAGAAGGTATTTATTAACCAGCACTTGAGAAGCGCATGAGCTCACCAGGTAAACTGAATTTAAAAAGGTTGAGGTTGCCCAGCCAGTGTGGCTCAGTGGTTGAGTGTTGACCTAGGAACCAGGAGGTCACAGTTGGATTCCCGGTCAGGGCACAGGCCCGGGTTGCGGGCTCGGTCCCCAGTGGCGGGTGAGCAGGAGGCAGCAGATCAGTGATTCTGTCTCAGGCCTCCTGGGAAAACGCATGCTCACGCTTTGTTGAGCAGCTGAGGCCTACGCTCCAGGTGGTAAGGTTCACGGGAGAGGGCACACCTTCACCTTCCTGCGTGGGACCCCTGCCCATCGCCTGCGTGTGCACAGCCCGGGTCCCCACCTGGGCCCTACTTCAAATTCGAGCTGCTGCTTTTCTCCCGGATGGAGTCCAGGCCAAGGGGACAGCAGGCTCTGGGGTCTCTCTTGAGAAAGTCAGGGTTCAGGAGGGCAGCTGGCTCCCCTCCTGGCACTGTTCTCAGCTGGGGGGGAGGGGGCTAATGCGTGGGCACTGCCAACAAGAGAACCTCCCAGCCATGCTGCCAGGAGAGGCTGGGGAGGGAGCTCAGAAAGACAGCCAGGTTTGTTTCCTCTTGACATGACTTCTCTGGTTCCGCTAAAGTCTCTAAAGACCCATTTTAAAAAGTTTCAAAAGCTTCTGGAACACCAAACTGTTCCTACTGAAAAGTGATGGCCTGATTTTCATTATAAATTATTCAGAATGTTTTGAATATTTTCCTTCACAACAATCTGTTTCAATGAATGTGAGTGCAATTGGTTCCTGCCCTGGGCCACCGGAACTCCGCATGAAAGATGTGCTTCTGTGTGAACGAGAATGTATGAAATCGTGTGGTGTGATTTTAAGAGGCTGTGTCTCACCAGGCATGAGGAAGAGGCGCTGGGTGTGCAGGATCAGTTAAGATTTGCCCCGACTCTTCTCCTTCGAATGAGAAGTAGAAAGGCAATGAGAAGTTCCCACCTTCTGCCTTTCCATGCAGAGCTGCTTGAATCAGCATCCGGCAGCACCAGGAACCCCCAGCCCTGCAGCTGACCACACCCCTGTCACAGGGCAGCACCTTCATCCTGGAGTTTTCGTCGTTCCAGACAATCTCGCTCTTGCCCAACGGAGGGCTTGAAGGTTGGGGGTTGACATCGAGGATGGAGGCTGCATGTGGAGGCATCAGCACAACAAATGCCTCCACTGGAAATTTCAGCTGAAATACTGACTGACATAGAGAAGTTAGAGTTGCTCCTGGGCTGGGAGGTACAGTGGTTAGAGGCACAGACTCTGGCGTCCTAATCAGGCTCAAACCCTGCAGGCTCTACCCGCCTCTCGCTGGGTGTCCTTGACTGATTTACTTCACCCAGATATGCCTCAGTTTCCTCATCTGTAAAGTGGGGTAAAGCAGAGCTAATACCCAATCCATAGCTGGCTGCAATGACAGCAGAGTGTAGATACTGGATGACAAGCACTGGGCCTGTCCTCGGGGCTCCGTAAATGCAAGTGGTGCTATAATTAGGGGAATGGCCTGGACTTGGCGACATCACAGAGCTGTGGGTCACAAGCCTACCTGCACCCTGTAATCACCGAGGGAACCGCTAAGGTTCACCCATGCCCAGGTCCACCCGGAGACTGGCTCAATTTAGTTTAATGTGTAGCCTGGGTTGAGACCCTCCGATTTTGAAATCTATAAGGGCTTTACTAAAAGCGAAACCAATGCCCTCGCTTCACAGGTGGTGACTCGTCTCAGATCCTTTTCACCAAGCGGCAGAGAACACCGGCTTTCTCCTCCACGGAATATATCAAAACCTGGCGTGCTTCCTCTGCTTATTTTAGGCCAGTGATGGCGAACCTTCTGAGCTCGGCGTGTCAGCATTTTGAAAAACCCTAACTTCACTCTGGTGCCCTGTCACATATTGAAATTTTTTGATATTTGCAACCATAGTAAAACAAAGACTTGTATTTTTGATATTTATTTTATATATTTAAATGCCATTTAACAAAGAAAAATCAACCAAAAAAATGAGTTCGCGTGTCACCTCTGACACGCGTGTCATAGGTTTGCCATCACTGTCATAGCCCAATTCCACACCAGAAACTTACTGTCAGGACCCATAGGCCTGGCATGTAACGGCGCTGCTTTTTATTGATTTTAGAGAGGAAGGGAGAGGGAGAGATGAAAATATCAACGATGAGAAAGAATCATTGATTGGCTGCCTCCTGCATGACCCTCACAGAGGAGGGAGCCCACAACCCAGGCATGTGTCCTTGACCAGGAATTGAACTATGACCTCCTGGTTCATAGTCGAAGGCTCCATCCCTGAGCCACACCTACTGGGCTGCCTATTTTGTAATCAGATTTTTGAAATGCATTGAGCTGTAGGAATTCATTATTTTGGATATTAATCTCTTATCAGATTTATGATTTTCAAAGATGTTATCTCATTTATGAGAACATGGATGAAACTGGAGAGAATTATGCTAAATAAGAGAAAGAGATACACTGTGCATCACTTATATGTGGAATCTGAAAAAACTGAACTCAGAGACACAGAGAAGAGATGGTAGTTACCAGGCACTGAGATGGAGGGAGGGAGGAGTTTGCTGGTGGAAGGGTACAGACTTCCATCCATAAGATGACTATATCCTGGGGACCTAGTGAACAGCTGGTGCCTATAGTTAATGATGGGCTATATACAGTAGGTCCTCGGTTACGGCAGAGACCGGTTCCTAGACCCGTTCCTATGGCGACATAACGCGATTTTCGCCATAAGTCAGAACCCACCTACATAAACACCTACATCACGCACATGGAGCACAGACACAGCAGCAATGAAGTGAAACAGTAAAGAACATTTAAAAGAAAGATAACAAGTCCTGACCTTTACTTGTGGTAAATAAATAATAAGAAAAATAAAGCACATATGTAGATATGTCGAAACGACGGAACTTTTTTTAAATAAATGGGAGATGGCGACGTAACCACGAAACGATGTACGTGGAGTCTGTCTTAACCGAGGACTGCCTGTACTTGACACTTCAGGGAGGAATCCTTACAGTTCTCACCACAGAAGAGAAAGGGGGTGTGTGGCCTGAGGGGGCCTGGCTGGGGTAGCTCTCACCTGTGAACAGAGTATGGAGCCCGCACACTGTCCATCCTACACTAAACAGTGGTTCCACGTCAACTCCATCTCCACGTGGACAGAAAAGGCGCCATGCCTCCGATCTCCAAAACCCTGTGGCTGCTTTGGGTTCATCCCCAGGTCAAGGAAGCAAACGCATGTGTTTGAAGTGCCGGCCCCTTAGGAACGAGCACTGGACTCGGTACAAGTGAGGGAACCCATCCTGCTGGGAGCTGCTCCCCTCCTGCTCCCAGGCTGCCTGCCCCTCCTCCGGCCCAGCCACACAGCTGCCGCTCAGAGGGGGTGTGCCCGCCCCCCACCATCTGGACCCCACCGCCCAGCCCAGCCAGCCTCCCTGGGGCTCCCTGCACTCAGTCCTGGTGGCGGCAGTGGGGTGACAGGTACCCACAGGAAGGGGCCAGGTTGGTTCCAGCCAAGGACCCTAAAGGGTAAAGTAACCTAGGAAGGAACAGGGGAGTCCAAGGGAGTCTTGGGGGGCTGACCTGGGGTGTCTTCTCAGGGAGCAGCAACAGTTCAATGGTGCTGCTATCCGCTCCGATCAAGAGGGGTGCAGCTTGCAAACACGCTTTCAAAATGGAGAAGTTACACAGTAGGACAGACCCTCACCGGACACATTGTCAGGTAGTCCTCTCTGTTTTCTTTATATTTTTCTCCGACACAGAATTGGTAGCATTTAGGGTTGGGTAAAAAGAAAGACCTCAGTAAATCCATCGGAGTGTCATGTTCAAGCATTTCTGAATCTTTCCTTTGTAAACACAAAGTTTATAATTTTTTAATAAAGAGTCTTCAATAAAAGAAAATAATTCTGAGATTAGTTTTTCTATCTATCCTTGATATCTATCTATCTATATATCTATATGCCTCTAGTTCTATCTATATATATACATCTCTCTCTATATATATATATGTATATACATATATATATGTATATATATATATATACACACACACACACACACACACACACACACACGATGTATTCTAAGGTTTATTATTTCAAGAAAATTGAGTTAGATAGGAGTGCCCGGTAGGAATTGGACACACGTTGCATTTTTGTATGTGATACCAAGCTAAGGTTTGTCTAACAATTTGTATGAACCATTACTCTTAACGAAATTGAACTGCACCCAGACTGAAATCCCCAGACTCACCCTCCTTCTGCCAGATGTTATTAGCAGCGAGTTAAAAGTGGGCCTGCTGTCACTGTGACCCCAGCTGACCTCTTAATTTCTTGAGTTCAAGTCCAATTAACCTCTAGGAGGAGGCACAACTGTTCTAACCAGACAAGTCAATAGAATCCAATAGTAATCATTTCATTTTCTGCCTTGTCAAAGGGTGGCCCTCCCACCTCACCCATTTCACACAAAGGTGGTCATTTATCACCGTTTAGAACTGTACTGAGCGTGGCCTGGCCCCGTCTGAAGTACATTCATCAAGGGCACAGGCAGGAGCTGGCGGGGCCGGGCTGCGGCCCGAACGCCCGCCTTGGCTGGCAGCACAGGGGCAGCCCGAGGGGAGCGGCTCCTCTGAAGAGGGCTGTCCCCCCCGAGGAACAGGTAGGGCCTCCTCTCCGGGCAGTCAGCACCGTGATGATTCTTTATTAAAGACACACTTCAAACGAAAATGGGGAAAATAACTTTGAAAAGGGATAGATTTGTACAACCGAACCCAGTGCCCATCTCGGCTGCTCCTGGCTACTTGAGAGGCGGGACATACCTGTGTAGTTCACATAACATAAAGTTGACTTTGAACCAATTTCCTAGACGGTTATTCACAAGTAATTTAAGCTGTTCATTGTGAGATATATATATATTTTTCCAAAAGTAGTTTTTCTGAAATAAAACATTTCTTTTCTGGAAATGACACGTGTTACTCCGATATTAACATGCTGATGAACTGGCTGATTAGAAATTAAATTCTAGAAAGGATCTAAAAGCAAATTGTGTTCACATGCTTCCCGGTGCTTCCTACTAAATAAGAGGTCAGTATGAAAATCTGAGAATATTTTATTTATATTCCTATGACAGGGAGATGGAGATCACATATCTATAATCTATAATTTTCTTATGCTTTAATTTTTATCATTTAAGTTAATGTGAAAAATTATAAAGAAGAAACTGCTCTGGCAGCCCACTAAAACTAACAAACACAATCTCCCCCAATATAGTTTTTACTTCCATTTGGATCTTCGGGGACTCTGTGGATTTAATTTATCTTTCCTTTTACAAAATGTACTTCTGAGCTAAACATCATGGGGATCACTAACACCCTGGACCCCCATGCCTTGCTCTTCATTTATGCCCCTTTATTATTATTTCTTACATTCCGTTTCTACTTTTCTCACAAAGGACAGTGCTTGCAAGGTGCAGACGGGATGTAACGCTGGCAGAATTAAGACCTCCAGTCCCAGAGGTCCTTGCCTAAAGGGAGACCACTGACCGCTCACGGACCCCAAGGTGTACGGCATTTTCCTTGCTCTCCAGCGCGCACTGGCCGTGGACCTGTCCCTGCAGATGGACATGGCCCTCAGCTATGCTGCCTAATCCAGGACCTAGTGCGGCCCCACGTGGCCATCGCACACTTGCCATAGGGACTCGGGTGGCTGAGGGACTGCGAGCATAGCACAGTGATGGCAAACCTATGACACGCATGTCAGAGGTGACACAAGAACTCATTTTTTTGGTTGATTTTTCTTTGTTAAATGGCATTTAAATATATAAAATAAATATCAAAAATATAAGTCTTTGTTTTACTATGGTTGCAAATATCAAAAAATTTCTATATGTGACACGGCACCAGAGTTAAGTTAGGGTTTTTAAAAATGCTGACACGCCGAGCTCAAAAGTTCGCCATCACTGGCATAGCACCTAGCATTTTCGGGCCTCGCTGGCGGGGACTTGCTTAGCAGGATGATTCTGTCCTGGAGAGGTAGCGAACAACCTCAGACCCTCAAATGCACAATTAACCTTCCCCTCTGCTGCTGCCTTTCCATTGTCACTGAGTTTGTGGCTTGAAGTTGTGTATTCAATAACCCATGCAGGGGCAGATATGATGATCTGAATCTCACATCAGCAGACCAGAGTCTCAGCATGGAGCAGAACACACCTGCGTGTGAATGAGAGGCATTTTCTTTTTTTATATATTTCTAATATATTTTTATTGCTTTCAGAGAGGAAGGGAGAGGGAGAGAGAGAGAAACATCAATGATGAGAGAGAATCATGGATCAGTTGCCTCCTGTATGCCCACACTGGGGATCAAGCTCGCAACCTGGGCATGTGTTCTGACTGGAATTGAACCTTGACCTCCTGGTTCATAGGTCAACACAACCACTGAGCCACGTGGTCCAGACTGAATGAGAGGTATCTATAATAATAAAAGAGTAATATGCTAATTAGAGCAGACGTCCTTCCGGACAACCTTCTGGACTAAGCTGGGGCTGCGAGGGAAGCAGGTGCCAGCAGCTGGGGGAAGGAAGGCCTAATCTTGCATGAATTTCATTCATTGGGCCTCTAGTTTTCAATAAGAATTAAAATGTAAAACTTAGTCATCTCAACGAGACCTCCAAGGGCAGAGTCTCAAGGAGATCTGAATTGGGTGCACACTGATGAATTGGTAAACGTGAAGGATTTAGATTATTTTTGGCATAAGAAACAACTGATTCTTATATTTCATGCATGCATCCCTTAGAGTTAAGAAACTGCCTTATGCAACTAGGTTGACATTGGATGTAAATATTTAAGATGCATAAAAAGATTGGCATAAGTAAAAATCTAGGCACTTTTGATTTATTATTACAGAGATATAACATATTGTTTCTGCGAATTAGCGAACTGTCCTCCAGTGGCTGCTCACGTGCAGGAGACACAAAGCAGTGGTGAAAAAAACCTCTCCAATTTAGTTGTTCAGTTTCCTACTGTCGTGTATGAAAAGCTGCCTAATAGAATTTATAGTTGGAGAAACCTTTTAGGCAGCACTCTTTGTATTTTTTATTAAGTCCAAACTCAGAGAATCTACTTACTGTCAATTTTGCACAATGG
Source organism: Myotis daubentonii (assembly GCF_963259705.1). Classification (NCBI taxonomy): domain Eukaryota; kingdom Metazoa; phylum Chordata; class Mammalia; order Chiroptera; family Vespertilionidae; genus Myotis; species Myotis daubentonii. The sequence continues at coordinate 114,204,982 of NC_081843.1, forward strand.
TTATACTGCACAGCATATTTTATTTTAAGTCTGCAGGACATGATGATAAATTGATAATTGACCCCGAGGCTGTGATAAGTAAAGAGGCCCTGTTTTTCATTAGTACAGCCCTACCTCGTCAGAAGGGAAAGAAGACCAAAGCTAATCCAGCCTGAGGAGTGAGCGATCAAGAGCTCCTGGTTTTAAAAACACACACGTAGAGCCAATTGTTAGTTGCGAGCATTAAAAAAAATGCAATTATAGGAACATATGATTAGAAACATGCCCAAACCAGTTTGCGTCATATGCTAATAAAGATAACATTGTTAACTGTGTTTACTTAAAAAATTCCTAGCTAAGAAATAAACTAAATAACGTCAGGCAATACAATTCCTTTTGGTATTTTTGCTCAGGGGTACCCAAGTGTAATGGTCTCACCTTGACATCCCCACCCTGGGAGAGAGCAGCTCCCATCCAAGTTCACTCCTGCAGAGAGGTCATGTTAACGTGCTCCCGGAATCACCTACACTTACACCCCACATGGAGCCTCCCCGGCCTTCTGCCGCTGGTTCTGCGTCTGTAATAAATGAGCGAAACGGGTCGGCGGCCTCTTGCTGCGAGCAAATCTACCCCGGAGAAGGCAAAGCCTGCAAAGGCACAGCCGCTGATCCTGGGAACCCAGTGCAGAGTGAGCGCTTCCAGAGCACAGAATTCTATAAATGTGACAGCAGGTGTTAACCGATTGCTCTGTCCTCCCCTGCACCCGCCAAATTAAAGAGACAGCATGAGGTCCAGCCAGTGTTGTTCAGTGGTTGAGCATCGACCTATGAAGCAGGAGGTCATGGTTCAATTCCTGGTCAGGGCACATGTTCAATTCCTGGTCAGGACTTGTGGGCTGGATCCCCATAGGGGGCATGCAGATGGCAGCCAATCCATGATTCTCTCTCATCATTGATGTTTCTCTCTCTCTCTCCCTTCCTCTCTGAAATCAGTAACAATATATATTTAGAAAAAGAGCATGGCCCAGAAAGTGGCGGTATCTCCCAGACAGCCATGGCGTCAGGAAGAAGATCTGATCGGACAGAGAGAGAACACAGGGAGGAGCGTGGGAGCGTGTTTGCTCAGACGGCAACAGCGCGGTTCTCCCTGCCTGGCGACTGGTCAAACGATGGCGACACTGACGACGAAGGGAAGTTAGAAAGGAGGCGCCGAGAGCAGCACCTGGGGCTTGTGTCTGGGCCCCGCGCAGTCAGGCACGAAGCCTTCAGGGAAGGAAGCAACATGGTCTGCGGGGGGAGCTCTGTTCTGTGAACCAGTGAGATCACATGTGCTGAGCGCAGCCTGGGAGCGAGGAGAGGCTGGTGGAGCGGGAGCCGGACGGACAAGCAGCTCCCGGGCCAGCAAATCTGTCAAGGACTTGAAAGGTCTGAGAGCAGGTCTGCCACGCGGGGGGCCCAAGAACAGGAGGCACCTGAGAACTGACCAGAAACGCGGTCAAGTTGGACCCTCAGGTCCTAGGGAGGGAGAAGACGCAAGAAGATACGGTGCTAATCTAGCCTTCAGATCGCAGCTTCATCAGAGCTGGGAGTTGAGTCGCGTATGCAAAGGAGCAGAGGCCACCATTGGTCTCGGAGTGGAAAACCAGGGACAGAAGTGCTTCAGGCCAAGTGCGAGGCGACCAGCTCCTCCTCACAACAGAAGGCAGTGGGTCACTTTTATCTGTGGAAGATCTGAGAGAGTAATATACAGGACACTCCTACTCCACTGGTGGCGGGGAGCCAGGGAAGGCTGTGAGGCAGACCCCCCCCCCCAGGATGACATCTGTATTCCAGAAAGACACATGGGGGGGGGGTGCTGGCGACGATGTCACTCTTCAGACGAGAGCCCGCCGGGACCCTCTCTGGGCGGGTGGCGGGTCCGGAGCGGAAGGAACAGACCCGGGGAATAATGGATGTGATGGAGGGAGACAGTGAGCGGCGGTGAAGCTGTGTGACAGGGGGGCTGCAAGGCTTCTGCTGTGTGTGACATGCATGGATGTGCCAGCCACGGAGGCAGAAGACTGGAGGAGAAGCAGGGCTTAGGGGAGGAGGGCCGGACAGACATCCATGTTGGCGGATCTTGAAACACACTCTTGGGGAAGAAAAACCTCAGAGACGTGGCCTCCGTCCTCCTGGGCTCGATGGGGAGAGGCCGTGAGTGGGCCTGCCTCAGCCGCAGGGGGAAGACGCTCCGGTTCCTTCTCACCGGGGTTATCTTCCGCGGTCACTGTTTTAGGGCGGCCCATCTTCCGATTCAGATACGGAGCATTTGGGTTCCCAAATCGGCCCCACTCCCTCTTGCCCTGAGGACGGTGTTTTCCTGGCCGTCTTTATGGAGCCATCATTTACTCACACTCCGGGAAAACAGCCCCCGAGGAGAGGCGAGTGGGACATTGGAACTTCAGTGTCTGTGAATGAATGGTGTCTGCTCGGTGAGCCCAAGGACAGTTATAGAGAAGCACTCCAAAGAAGGAGCCGCCGGTGACAGGCCCCGGGCCGGGGGTGGGGGGGACCAGGGGAGAGGGCTCCCCTTCTACCCAACAGCCACATCCAAGGCAAGATCCGCTTCCCCGTGTGTGTCCCCAACACCGTGCGCCTTATCTCTGGAAGCACATCACACGTGCACCGCCTGGGCGGCCAGCTTTCACCCAGGTTTCCTTCCGCTCCTTCCTAACGCGCCACACATAACGGCTTTCACTGAAGGCATGAGGCCTTCTACGTGACAGACTCTTCCCACTGGCCCGGACGCAGGCCTTCCCTCCCACCTGCGAGACAGTGGCCGGCGCTTCCATTAGGATGCATGTGAGGGAGGAGGGAGGGGAGAGAGTCCTTGGGAAGGAAGGAGTCACGGAGGGGTGATGGGGTAAGAATAAATGTGACCTCTCAGGTGTAAGCTTTTATCCACCTCACTCTCCCCAGATCTCTTAGTCTGCGTCCCAGACTGTGTGTGCGTGTGTGTGTGTGTGTGTGTGTGCGCGCGCGCGTGTGTGTGTCTGTGCATGTGTGTCTGTGCGTGTGTACATGTGTGCGTGTGTGTAAAGAGTTTAGGAAAAAGAAGGCAGCTGCAAAGTTAATGGGAAAAGGTCAAGGCTGAGAGTTTGAAAATCCTCTTTTTGAGACTCCAGAAATGGCGTCAGCTTGACTTGATTCTCTAACCAAACAGCGAACAACTAGCACACATGGAAAGGACGGGTGTACAGGAAATACAATCCGCAGGCTTGCCTTGTATGTTTGTTTGTTATTTGACTGATTTCCCATCGGTTGCTACTTGTAAGGCCACACTTGTCAATTGCAGTTACTCTTCCTATAACAACACTGTTTTGCTTAAAGTCTGAGAGAGAAACTGCAAATGAGTAGGAAACCAACCTTCCTAGACGTATAAGGAATCAAGTGTTTTCTAAACTTACATCTGCCGTCTATATAGTAAGCAGATTGTCGCTCCACTCATTGTGCCCCCAAGCAGGCATGCTGTATAATGTGTGTGTGTGTGTGTCTTGTGAGAAATCTTTGTGGGTAGAGAATAGGGTGGCTCTTTTGGTACTACATTTAAAAATGGATCATATAATTGGATCTTAAAAATAATGTGAATTATAGACCCTGAGTCTTTACCAATAATCTTTGGACAAACAAAAAAGAATGAAAGAAAAAAGGACAGGCAGGGAGGAAGGAAAGATAAAGGAAAACGTAATTTTCATAAAGAAGAAAGTTTTATTCTTGTGAGGTCAAAGAGCCTGCAAGCAACGCCTTACCTAGGTGATGCTCCCGGGTAATTGAATTAAAGTTATTGATTTGCATTAAGTAGCTCTTTAGTGAGGCTCTCTCCCATGCTCCTGTCTCTGCTGCCTCTCCTAAGCCGTTGTCACGGAAATAAGTGTGAAATAAGCACATCCACACGCATTTAGGACAGCGCCCAGGCCGCCTGCAATCCAATTACACAAAACCCGGCCCATCTGTGCTGCACTCCCCGCGGCTGCCAGGGAGGCGGCTGGGCTCTGAAAGGCAGGGAGATGCAAATCGGATGGAACTGGACTTCCTCTCAGGCAGAGGCCGGGGCCATGAAGTCAGACCCTTGCTGTGAACTCACAAAGCCCCCCTGGGAAAAGGGGGGTGAGCGGGGAGCTCCTTTTCAGAGGCCACATGGCCGGTACTTAGCAGAGGCCGTAAGGGAGTGTTCATCCCTTTGTTCCCTACAAGGCAACACGAGTCGCCACAATATCAGCCTTGTTCGCTATGCAAATTGTTGATTTTGGTGCTCCGTCCCCCGTGACAGATGACCCTTTATTAGCTGGATGTCACGGCATGTTCCACTGCATTTCACATGCGGGAGACAAAACCGGCAGCCGGGCGTGAGCGTGTATTTCAGAAGGTTAGTCATTGGCATTTAGGACCCGGATCGGTACGAAGATGAATTAAAACCACCCATAGAACTGGTGCTCCCTGTAGGGCTTGGGAGGCAACAATTTGCAAAGCCCCTTTTGTGGGAAGTTGCTGCCCAGGCGGTTTCAAAGGAGTTTTGACAATTTCTCTATTAATAGGGGTAATTACTTGCTGATGTTCTAAAAAAACAAAACCAACCCACCCACCCCCTGGCTTTAAAAGTTGTAGATTTAGAGCAGCTAAAAACGAATATGTTGTGTTAAAAATTCTACATGTTTGATCTTGGAAAGAGGCTTTGAAATGACATTTTTCTCCCCGTGATGAATTTGTGCCATTTTCTTTGGTAAAAGCTATTTTTCCTGCACAAATGGATGCATTTTGTCCTGGATTCCATTCATGCTTATTTTTTAAATGTTTATCTCTTTGTACAGATTCACTCTAATAAGGATCCAGTCTTCCAAGCTTTAATAGGAGCATAAGAAGTAGGGTTTTTGTTCAATTTAAAGGTTTTCCCGTATTTTCCCTGATAAAAGGTTATATACTACATCAAAAGAGAAGTACATGCAACTGGTGAAACCTTAAAAACGGGACACCCATAGTGACAGATCAGTGTTCCTTCTTGTACTTAGCGGGGCAGGTGCAAGCGGGAAAGGGGCAGTTCCGTGCCCGGTCCCTCCCGGCCTGTTCTATTGTCCACCAGACGGTTCATTCCCAGCTTTTCTCCAGGGGATCAGACCTTCTGGGGAGTAGAGCCCATACCTAGGCTCCAGGGAAGGACCAGATAACGCACTCCACCCTTCAAGAATGACCAAGGAAGCGTTCTCCTGGTTCGCCACACTTCCCCTGAAAGACTAGACATGCGCTTTCTATAAGCCGGAGTTACCTTTGTTAAAATGGGAAGAATATGCCTTTCAGTGTGGGCACAGTAGATACACGTCTCATAGACACAGTCCCAAATGCGTGGTAGCCGCCAGTGACTGACCAGCACAGCCTGTCAGCCTCGCCCACACAGTGTTCATGGCTATGACGACCTAATGAGGGGGCAGTTTGCTGTCCTTGCTCTGGTATCTGAAAGACTAAGCGTGAACCTCAGGTGGAAGGGATGGTTCGAGTTCTGGAAAAGCAAATCCATTGGTTCGGCCTGAAAGTCCAGGACAGGAGCTTCTCAGCGCCTTCTCTGCTCCGTCGGACTGAGTCAAGCGGACACCCAGGAGTGCTGGGGTCCAACCATCCCTTGTCTGATGCAGCTGCCTGAGGCCCACCCCACCTTTTGCAAATCTGTGTTTTGCGTTCCCTGTGACCTGAACACTGGGGTCCAGAGTCCTTCGGGATCTCCCATTTGGCTGTTCCTGGCCATTCACACAGGACGGTCAGTCTGGACTCCACGCCTGGAACTGTCCCTCCAATGGCTTCCCTCGCCGCTCCCCTTCCTCTGCTGTCACTGGTGCGAACCACTCTCCTGGTTTGTTCTAACATCCTGTTTTGTTGTCACGGTTTGCTGTCGTTTGCCTGTTTTTCTTTGCTTTTGAGCATATTAACCTGCACCTAGCCACTTGCTTATACTGTATGGCTCTGCTGGCTCAGCTGACCGACTCTGTCTGCACACAGACTTCTGTGTTTCTAACGGCTGTGCTGATAACTGTGTCCAGAACACAGTCCACTTTCTGAGTCTCTGTTGCTGACTGGCTCTGGCTGATCAGCAGTCATTCTAACAACCTGCCATACGTCTAACTTTTGGCAGAGGAAAAGCCATGCTGGAGGTAAATGCTAGACATGAAGTCCTATCTGGGAGGTTTAGGTATAAAATGATGCTGTGGAGAGCAGGTCGGGGGAATCGCACCTGCCCACCCTCCTTGACGTCGTCCCATGTGAGCAGCAGCCTGTGCGCCCGGCCTCAGCCCTTGGCGCCAGAAGGAAGGACCACAGCGGTTCTTTTCTAGAGAGAAACGCCAGACAATGCAACCTGATCCAGAGGCTCGGCCTCGCTAAGGCTGTACCTTCATACCCAGAGGATGTGGAGATAAAGTGATTAACACTGAACGGTTGGTTAGGAAAGCAGTTTTGATTCACGGAACGTTTTAATTACCCACATGTTAATTGCATTTCTAGCATATGTTCGGTGAATTTGTAGATAATGCTTTCAATTCATTTTCATTATAAAATAAGATGTGATCAGACTTTTGACCACTTTGTTAGCAGATATAGTGCTTCAGACCTGGGGATATTTGAACAGGAAGTGGGGTAGAAGAGAAAGAAAAAGTTACTCAAAGTAGATGACAGAGAGGGAGAGAGAAACCCAGAGACATGCATAATTTATTCCATCTTTTGTAGAAGACTCTATGTAAGACAAGAATCTAAAACTCAAGTATTGGGGGGCGGCCAGGACTGTGATATATATGAGTGCAATCATTTTGGTTGTTGGAAATCCTAGGAGTTATTGAAAACTGCAGAGCGCATGGTCAGTTCCCCGTATTTATGGCTGCCTTTAGTATTTCGAAAAAAGCCAGAAAGTCAAATTATTATGTAAAATTTATCAATTTTCCAAATGTCAATGCAAATATTTAAAAACCCTCTGAGCCCCAAAGTCGGCAATCCTCCTTGTAGCCTGTGGGCTGCCAATTTAGAATCTCAGATATATGCTTTTTAAACTCGTTACTTGTCTACCCGCTCTAATTCTTGTGGAGCAAACCTCCTTCCTCCAATAGGGGATTGGGAGATGTTAATTCACGCCTATTGAGATTGGTACACAGCAATGACTCAGTATAGACTTGTTGAACGACTGCGAAGAATTGCCTATTGAAGTAAAATTGCACTTTCCTCATTACACTCTTATAGTTTAGCAGGCTAACGTAGCAGATATTATGCTGGGATTAAAAATCTACCCCTTCTAAGACCTAGGCTGGATCCTTAAATACAAGCAGAAGTTGTATTTGCTATAGCAGTATGTTGAGAGTTGAAAATTCTCAACTTCGTGGCATTATTTTTGTTTGATTAAATTTGAATGATGAGGAAATGTCCTAAGATTACTGATTCTTATAGTTTATCTATGTCATCCTTTTTATACAAAGAAGCCAGTTCAGGCGTTGATTTGACACCAGGGGTTAGTTCTTTTGTTCGGCCAAGTGGAGTAATGCCGAGAAAAGCATTTCCTGGAGCAAGAGCACACACTCTGCTTGAGGGCCTGCAGTGCTAGCCTAGGCCTGTGTGTAGGAGTATCCTTGAGCTGATTTTAAAATATTTTCAATGAAGGATTTAAATGTGCAGTTACTAGCAATAAATGAGGAATTCGGGTGTAATGAGCATTATGCATTATAAAATTTTGGGGTTTTGGTGGCTGTTTGTTTCTTATTTTACAGGGAGAGAGTTTGTGCAATAGTTATCGGTGTTGAATCTGCTACGGAAGTATAAATCTAAGGGAATGGCTTACATATCGGGCCTTTGATTTGTACCTGGAAGGTGTGGTTTTAATGTCTGTCTGGATTGGATCGGCTCCCCTTTCAGATGCCTGCACACTGACATCATCCTCCAATGATTGATTAGGCACCACAGATACCCACACAGCAGCACCTAAAAATAGAGATACCGGCGCAAGCAAGACCTGCCAGTAATCCCAACAGACCTTTGAGCACGATTGTAAGTGCCTGTTCCCGAAGTGGAAGTGGAGCACCTCACTGGGGCTTCTGGGAAGTGGGCAGATGCTAATCTGGGCTTTGGGGGCTCCTTGGTTGTTTGGGGAGTTCACTGCCAGGGAGAGAACACTTGAGGAGCCTCTCTGTCTTCCCCACGGAGCCGAGGACGCTGGGAGCCTGTGGCTATGATGACTTCGCCGGGAGCCTGCCTTGGCTACTGCGCCGGGGGCTGTTCACCCCTTGCTGAGAAGCCCTGCTCCATGGTGGAGGCAGCAGACAGCCAGGAGCCCCCTAACACTCCCTCTCCCACAGGCTGCTCTGGCAGCCAGCCACGCTGCTCTGTGTCTGTGCGGATGATGAGAGTTTGACCAGCGTGTTAAAGTTGTGGTAGAACAGCTTTAGTGATGAGTCAATCAAAGGTAAGGAAGAAACATCAGTGAAAGAAGAGTGGACTTAAAAACCAGGGTCAAAGTTCGTGCGAACATGGGGAAAGTGTTGCCTATACATGGTTTTATGTGGTTTTAGCGCTGTAGGCTCAACTTAAAAGGGCAGTGAATGAGAGAGGCAGAAAACTTGACTAAGAAAATGGCAAAAAATGGGATGCCTGGCTGGAGTGGTTGAGTGTCGACCTATGAACCAGAAGTCACAGTTCGCTCTCCAGCTGTGAGCCGGCTTCTGGCTTAACAGCGCTCCCCCTGTGGGGGCGCACTGACCACCAGGGGGCAGCTCCTGCATTGAGCGTCTGCCCCCTGGTGGTCAGTGCACATCATAGCGACCATCATAGTCATTCTGCAGTTTGATCGATTTGCATATTAGCCTTTTATTATATAGGACCATGGCAATGCCACCACCTCAGTCAGCATTTATGAGACGAAGTGCCAATTCAAATAATTCCTTAAAATGAACTAATGGGTTCATTTTAAAACAAAACAAAGGCGAGAAGAAAACTGAGGATTGCAGCTAGCCTGCCTGGGGGTGGCTGGGAAGCCTGGCAGTGAAACTGTCTCATTGCATCACCAGAAAATTTTAGAACAAAAATATGATGTGATGGCATAGCAAACGATCCCTGCAAACGCCCTCTCCAAGACAAGGCATTCAGATTGCTTTTGTCTTTCCTCATGAAGTCTATTATTTCTGTCGAGCTTCCCACTGAGAAACACATTTGTGATTTTGCAGAAGCCAAAACCTTACATTCCTTCATGGGCAGGATAGATACGGTGGAGAGTCAGAAGTCTACAAAATCACTCAGTGTCCTGCCTCGAAAACAGTGCGCGAGGAAGGACAGTCCACAGGCGGGCGTTTACTCCACGGGCAGGATCATACATGGAAGGCGAGGAGCAGTTTCTACTCTACAGCATGTGAGCCACTGGAGAAGAACTATGGCTGTTATTCTAACGTAGCTCTCCTTACATTCCTAACGACCAGAAGAAGTCACAGAAGGGCCAAAGAATGCCGAACTGAGCTCAGGTCGGGTCCAAGGTAGCCCCCCACAGGGCGGGCCGCATTCTAACAGACGGAGGAGAAGAGTGCTCCTGTGTTGGTGAGGTGAGCTTTCCCGGCAGAGTCCTGGGTGCTCATTCAGGCCAGCACATCCCACCCTGCGCTGGGACGCTGACTCCACACTTTCTGGGGGAAGATCGCCACCTACTGGACCGCCGGCACCACTCCCTCAGGCCTCACGTGCCTGCACACAGGGCTCCTTTCCAGTTCTACACCTGAGAGAGCAACCTCCGTTTGTCCGCACAACCTCCCCACATCATTGAAAGACAAGCCCGTGCATGTGAGCCGGTCTGGTCACCCCGGAGAGAGCTGACCGCCAGCAGCTTCCTCACTGGCTGCCGCTGTTCCGGTTCGGGGTCCCTCTCACTAGCTGTTTGGGGTGCGAAAGAGGAGATTCTGGTGTCCTAAATGTCAGGCCGTCCCCTGGGTGTCTTACATCAACTACATCCAACTCTCACGTCGGACCTGTAATAGATAATGATTGTTTATAAAGCGTATTTTTAAAAAACTTGTCTGACTGCTTGAAGCAGTTGTAATCGCTATGAAAGGCGCCTCTGTAAACTATCATGCAGCCCACATGTGACAGGTATGCGGAGAAGGACAGAAATGCCGCGGGAAGGTCTGTATCTGAGCAGAAGAGCTGGCGGCTGCTCCGTGCAGATGGCGCCACCTGACAGGATGCATGTCACACAGCTGTCCCAGGGCGGCCTGCGACAAGCGGAGATGCGGCCTGACGCTCTGAGTGCCAGGGAAGGAGGGCTGGGTCTCGGACGACTTTGAATGTCACTTTCAACTCCAAAGGTGACAGTGTTTTAAATATTAGTGACTTAATAGAACTTGATGGTGTGCGATAGATCAGTATCAGAAGAGACACCGGTAAGATTTAAACCTACCAATGGGAGAAAGAGGATGGTGGCCGACAGAAAGAGTGGACCTAGAATAGAGGCGTTCAATGGAGGAGAAGGATAAAACAGACGTCTGGGATTAATGATAATTAGAAGGAATGAGGATAAAAAAAATAGTAGGAGGTGTCTATGCAGGAGACAAGTGATGTAGAAATAACACAAGAGGAATGAAATCAAGACTTCGGAATTAGACAGAGCTGGGCTCCCTCCCAGTGTGGTTTGGGGCAGGTTCTTTAACTTTGATGAGGACCAGTTTTCACTCCTACAAACTGGGAATAACAATTTCTCTGTCACTTCCCAGTCAAATGCAAATAAAATGCTTAAGGTCCCGAAACAATGAATATCTTCTCATTTCACTCTTTCTCTGAAGAGGTGAAAAGACATACAGAAAATAATGAAGCACTCTGGCTGTGGTCGACACATAGACACGAAAAAGGAGACGCGATAAAAACTAATTTGGAAAGCGGAACCAAGAAGGATTGAAACGGCGACACCAGCAGGAAAAACACATCTCCATGAGAAAACTTTTGGTACAATAACATCAGCACTGACCCAATATGATGCCCACAGTCTCAAAAACATGGTAAAATAGGCAGGCAATCAGCACCCGGGTTGGCCAAACCACACCACGGAACTGAGGTAGCTGTTCCCGTGCCTTCTCACCCAGATGCATGGCATTTCTGATTCTCATCTGCAACACTTCCGCTCACTTCTCCCTGAGCTACATCTTCACTTTTTACCAACTTTCTGGACATTTCTGTCTGAGTGCCTTACCTACTCATCCAAATCAACATGCCCCTGATGGAACCTACTGTCTTTGTTACCAAGCTTGGTCCCCTCCCGAGGACATCTTCTCCTTGGTTAATGGCGTCACTGTTCCCCCAGGACAGAGGTACCTAGCTCAGTGCCTCCACATTTTTTCTTTGTCTGTTTCTCTGCTACCTCTCCATCCAGTCTCACGGGGTGGTAGTGATGGGGGTGATAATGGGGAAAACCGGAACGCATATAGTTACTTAGAATTTATATAGTTCTTTCCTATGTATAACATTACTCAATATTCACCTAAAGATTCTTCTGCACAAATTGGATTTTACTCTGACTTTCTCTGATATTTTCTCCAGTAGCCCTTCCCTGACTGCTTTTCTCCAGAAGGGCTCTCCATGTCTTGCTGCCCATCAATAGCCCTCTCATACTTCAAGGCCTGACCCAGTGAGAACTTCTCTGCGACCCCTTGCCCAATGGGAGGCCAGGCAGCAGTCTCTTACAGACCCAGAACACCATCAGAAGCCACTGGAGCCATTTCTGACAAAATTCACACAGGAATTGAACAATTGCACACAGTAATTCAAACTTGGCATTTTTGAGAAGGTCATTCAATTACTACTTTGAGATCAAGTGATGCACAGTATAGCTCTGCTTATTTGAATTCATGATCTATTTTATCATCAACATTTCAAACTTTCCCACGTAGTTGTCTAATTCAGGACATGAATTAAAAAAACAACAACAAGAAATATAGAGGTAATAGGAGGCACAGGTAATTGGTGAACTGTTTTCTCTCTTCCTTCCTTTATTTTATTTTCCCAGAACCAGGGACTCTTCATTGGTCAGTGGAAGAAATTGGTAAGTGAAATCATTTCTTGATATAATATTATTAACAGGAAAAAAAGAGTTCTGCCCACACCCACTATGTAAATACTATGCAAAGACCCCAAATTCGTTAGCTCGCGCAGGCTTTCCAATGCTTACACGCCTCCAGATGTATGTTTCTTATGCTTATTGTCTTGTTTCATAGAGCTGAGCACAGGTTATTTCCTGCTCCAAGACTCTGCAAGTCAGACTTCTTAGCTTACACAACCTCGGGCTAGAACAGAACTATAAACAGCTGAGTTGAAGGAGCTGGAACTCAAGAATCATTTTGTTCGTATTAGTTCCTGGGCACAGAGCCCAGAACAAACTGGTATTGTCTTATGTTTTTACATGGAGATCTAGCGCACATGAGTCATGCAGACCTAAGATAACTCATTTGAACATTAGGTTGTTCCTGGATAACTAATGCATAAAACTGTTAGGATTTCATGCACCCTCCATCTCCCCCCTCCCCCCCCCCACACACAGACACACACACACTAAATACCAGATTTAAAGGTAGAAAAACATGTTCACCCAATAAGGACTAGTGTGTTCATCAGTGCAAATGTTAAAAAGCAAATGCATCCTCAGAGCAGCTGTGTGAGTTTTCTAGCTCCCCCCCCCCCCCCGCCCCTGAATTTTAGATTTAGAAAAACCACGTCTCAGCTGCTACCTTTCAACAATTCTACTCTGAGGCAATAAATAATTCAATGTGCTAATTTGACAGATGACTCGCCGGGAGCCTCCTACCATTACTGGCATCATTAGGCCATAATATGCGTGATGAGGACGGGCCATTCAGCAAATGTCCTTGCCTTGTTTACCCCTAAAGAGCTGTACTCTGCACAATTAACTAATGAAGCATCATGGGCCTCCCCCCTTCCCTCCGACTTCAATATATCAAGGCAGAGAGTTGGCAAAGTAGATTCTGTTTCTTTTTACGAAACAAGTATTTATGGGGTGGCTAAGACTCTGCTGTCGCTCCCAAATGAATAAGGAAAAAATAATGAGAGGAGCAGAATGGATCCCCATCATCATCATTGTTATGACTTCCGTTTTCTTCCATAATTTGTGAGGAAAATGGAAAAGCACTTTGGTGTTGAAATGTCAAAAAAAAAATCAGTGTGAAAATCATCTGCTCAGTATTTTCTGGTCGCCATCAAATTTGGAAATTTTATCCTCACCTGAAACCTTGAACATGTGAATTTTCTCACTCTTCTTTGAGTTTTAAACTTAATTCCAATTAAAAATTATCTGAACACAGCACCGTCAATGTCCTAATGATCTGTGTATGTGCGTGCGACTCTGTCCTCACTGTTCAACAAAGCGTGTGCCTCGGATGTTCAAGTGAGGTCACCGAGTCCGTATCTACAGAGTCCATCCCAGAGCATCGACTTAAACAAAGAAACACCAGCAGACTCGCCTGTTGTTACTGTTTCACTAAACACTTGACTGTGAAAACATTTGATTTGGGGGGAAAATGGCCTAAGATGGAAGTGATTTCAGGGGTCTTTTTCTTGCATTTGCAGAGAGTGTATCACAGGTTCTTGGTTAAGAAATCCTGGCACCCATTCCCGGCATTGCTTTGTGGTTCGGGGTGGAGAACATGGACTCTGCCCAAAGCGTGCCGATGGGAAGCAGGGTCCCGGCTACAGCAGGTGCACTGTTCTCTTTCCAGCCTCCATCCAGGCCCGCAGGGATGTCAGTGCTGTTTCCCAAGAGTCATAGAAGTCACAACCATTCTTCCAAGATGTAAAACTATTTTCCCAGCTGATAACACATGTCCAAAGACTAGTATTATAATGTACCTCTTTGCACAAATAAAATAGCAAATAACCATCATCACCGTGGTATTAATAATCAAAAGCGCTAGGATTGCTCGAGTCCACGCAGTGAGCCCTTTATGCTTATCACATGTATGAGGACAATATGAACAACAGTGCAAAGGGCTTCTTAGCTCCTCTATGAACCTCAAGATTGCAGAAAATGCATTCAAAGAGAAAGGTAAAATTTCTACTTCTGCAGAAAGTTCTAGTAAATTATCAATATCCTATTTCCTCTAGAGCAGTGGTTCTCAACCTTGGCTGCACATTAGAATCACCTGGGAATCTTTTTAAAATCCTGATTTCTGGGCCTCATCCTCCGGAAATTCTGTTTCTTTGTGATGGGGTGGGGCCACAACATTAGTCACAAAAAAACAGAATTTCCAGAGGCTGAGGCCCAGAAATCAGGATTTTAAAAAGATTCCCAGGTGATTCTAATGTGCAGCCAAGGTAGAGAACCACTACTCTATAGGACTTAAAAATTACCACTATAGGTCATTTACTTCCACACACTCTCCCACTTAAACAATCTATTCATTTTTTTTTTCTTTTATATTTTACACACGCTAACTTAATAATGAGTACGTATCCCAGTGGCCTTATTATAGCTTTATGGTTAATTATAGATGCAGTGTAATTCTAATCATATTTATGATGTTTGTATTTAATAAGTTGGATACTGTTTAACTTCAAATTTCTAAATATGGGATAAAATTCAATGGATCATGTAAACCTTATTTTTTGAAATGCAGTTATAAATGGAAAAGACCACTTGGATGCCAAAGGAAGCAGCAGTTTTTTTGCTTTTATATTGGGGAGAAGACTATGTATCATCTTTAGAAAACATATCTCATCCATGAAAATCTGAGGAACATTAGTAAGAAGTAGGAGCATTGCCAACCAATAATAATGGAGGAATTTCACAACACCAAATATACTTGGTGCAAAATTTCTTTAGAAAACATAAAAAATTGCTTTTTTATACAAATGCCCTTACTTTACATATATAAAATATTCCATACAAGGGTTACTTGAATTTGATAAATGTGATGGAAAATTGTTTCACTATTTGAAATATGTACTGAATATGCTCTATTATATGCAGAATCTATAATTCAGCCCATATATGTTATTAAATGGTAAAGAGATCACAATATGGAGTATCTTGAAGAATAATTAAATGCTTCATAACATGGAATAAGAAAACTTCATTTTTAAATGGTTGGTCATTTCCCCACAAGAGCTATCTAGCAAAAGTAGTATGGGTAATAATGTTACAGCTTATAATTAATAAAATTACTACTACAATGATTGGATTTCAGCCTCTGAGAGCACTGAAAGTCACTAGAAAATATTGCATACTAATGTTTATTTTAAAATATGGTTCCCATACACAAAAAGCTAAACATTAATAGTCAATCAGTCACTGAGATTAAAAACTTGCAAGTACTCAAATACATATTGTTTCCATATAAATGTACCTATAGTCAATAGAATTTAACCAAAATTATCTCGAATCATATTTCAGACTTCTAATGAAGCAAGCACTCCTGCTTTTTATTGTAAGAAAAAAATTACAAGCTACAAGTGATGTTTTTCTAGATTGTTGCTCCTTCTTATGCAGTTAATTCTTCTTTTTATGTGACTCTGCTAAAAATTCAGTCATGTGCCATTAAAAAATCACAGATCTTCTCCATGCATCATCCTAAGAGCACACTCCCACTGACATGCACCTAGTGCAGGCTCACAGTTCATCGCAGACATTTCTGTTTATTTTGATATCTTTTGTTAAAGAAATCCCCAGTAACAATGATGACCAGACAAAGAGGGAAGAAAGCCATTCATCCATTCATGGGTAATTGAATTCCCTCATATTTCATAAACAGACTGCCTATCTGTAGGGTTGTGTTTTATTTGAATAACTTTCTTTAAAATGCTTTTCCTATATAAGGTGGGGAATTACAATAGTGTTTAAGAACTCAAGGTCAAAACATTTTTAAGTTAGTTTATTTGATGGACGCATCGCATTAAAGAGGAGCCCCTCCCCCCTTTCCTGTCTCCGCTCTTCCACAAATTGCCTTTCCACTGGATGCTTATTGTCCAACGCAAAGAACAAAACAGGGAGGTAATTAAGCCTAGAATTGCCTGCTGGTGCTTCTGACAGTCAAGCCACGAGGCCTCAGACTAGGAGTCCCCCTGAATCGGCAAAGGAGGAGCCTGGGTTCTGCAACAAAGCTGAGCAGCGAGACATCATTACTGCTAATTACCGGTAAACAAAGGCGACTTGGTGTCGTGGCAAAACACGGAACTCAGGGCGGCAGCTGATGCTGTACAGGCAGTGGCCTGACTTTGTCCGGTTGGGCATTGTGCGGGGAGGTGATCCACCTCCATAAAGAGCTCCAGTAATTAGGCGCCAACCTCTGTTTATGCGCGCTGTTCTCTGGTGCCCTGATACCAACAAACAACCTGCCCTCCGGAGACAGGTGGCATCTGCTGGCCATCACAGAGAGAAAAAGGAAGAAAGATATGGTTTCAAATACTAGGTCATTCACATATAAGCCCAAGGACAAAGTACATGAAGGCAGGTGAGAAATATGGGGGTACACTGAAGCTTGTAGCTCCCTTACTAAGTTAATATGAGTTAAATAAAACGTGAGATCTATTTCACAAAATAATCATTGGCCTTCGTGAACTACCTTGGGATATTATAGCACACAAGAAGTATTTTAGCAAGAACCTATACTAATCAAAGGGTAATATGCTAATTAGACAGGACATCTTCCGGACAAAGCCATGGTGGTGGGGGCCGAGGCAGAGGTGGTTAGGGGTGATCGGGCAGGCAGGCAAGCAGTTAGGAGCCAGCAGTCCCGGTTTGGGAGAGGGATGTCCGGCTGCTGGTTTAGGCCCAATCCCGCAGGGGTCCTGGATTGGAGAGGGTACAGGCTAGGCTGAGGGACCTCCCCCACCCCGTGCACAAATTTCGTGCACTGGGCCTCTAGTACATATATAATAAGTCTGTATGTGAATATTGTGTCTATTTTTTAATGTTTTCTTTTATGTTTTTCATTCCTATTGTCATTGATTATGCATGAAAGTGAATCACAAAGTAGGTAAATAGAGTGTGTGTGTGGGGGGGGGGGGGTGTCTAACATTTAGTTGAGCTCAGACAAGACTGTGCTGTAGAAGACCTATGTTTCCATACCCACAGAATGTGGAGTTGACCGTGTGAATTTCGGTGTAATAAAGGGATGAAGAATTAATGGCATCTTCAGAGAGACCTGGTTCGCTTCAGGTCAGACAGAGCTGATTAAACTCAGGTGAATTAGATTTCACGGATTTGGTTTTCTCATCTGTAAAATAAAGTTAATGACTTCATAATGTATTTCTCTCGGCACTGTTGTGAGGACTGAGAGACAGTGTGCAGACATGCTTAGTAAGGTGCCCAATACATAGTAGGCTCTTAGTCCACAGAGATTCTCATAGCTGACTTGGAGGAATTCTCACTTTTGAGGCAACCGGCTCAGTGAGACAGTAAGAAACACAGAGCGGGCTGGATCACAGCTGATTTGGTAACTACGCACAGGCAGCTCTCACATTAACAGAACCTTCACCAGCGACGGTGAGGGAAGAGCAGAGAGCTGGGTCTCAGAGCCCTCGCGCTGTCGGACATTCCTCACGTATTTCCCAGGGTAACGGGAAGCTTAATGCTGTGGTGGGTGAAGTCAGAATGACCCGGGTTCAGACTCAAGGTCCTGTGTGCCTCGGAAGTAGGGCTCACCTAAAAAAGGAGATGTGTAGGCTAAAGTTTTAGAACATGAACTTCCTATGTTTGAGTCACAACCCCACTATTCACTTAAGTTACTTATTATGTCTTTGATTTCGTATTCTCACCTATAACATAGGGATATAATAATTGTAATTACTTCATGGGGTTCTTGTGAGGATTAAGTGAGTCATTGTATCTATAGCCCTTAGAATAGTGCCTGTGTTATGATTTTCTCTTACAGTATATCTGTTACTTAGGAAATTTAGAGACACTTTTAAGTTGAGGCCTTATCTACCTGTGATATCAAATATTATTTTTAATAATGACTACCTGCACATGAATACTGTCATCACACCCCAAATACTCCCCATGATTTTCTGAGAGATTTGAATTGTAAGCTTCATATTTGCATGCAAGAGTAACCACTGCGATTTCCAATGACACTCTCCGAGCATTTTCCTTCCCCCTTTGGTTCACTCTCCCTGGTGCCACCGCTATTATAAGACCCCAGGTGTCTGTCACTTGAGGTCGCTGAAACTTCTCTTTGTGGTAGGGGTTTCACAGCAGACATGGGGGAAGGGTACCCCCATACCTTGTCTCCATATTTCTCACCAGAACAGTCCTCATGCTCCCAAGGGCATAAAGGCTCTCAGGAAATTAGTCCCCAACTCCTGCTTCACTCCAACCAGCCCACGGTCTGAAGGGAATCAAACCCAAGGTCATCCTTATCCCTGTGGCGGTTTCTCCTCATACACTCCTGAGCTCTGATGACGTCACGCTTAAATAACTGGCTGAAAATGAAAGGCTCATTCTGCCGGGGTCCAACCCCAGCGGGTCCAGGGGTTCCCCAAAGGTGTGGACGGAGTCGGCGAAGAAGGAATGTCACGGAGACAGCGTTCAGTTGATCAGCAGCCTAGCCAGGATCTCCAGCCCGGATCTCCAGAGAGGTTCTGTTTCGGATCTCCAGCGAGGTTCTGTAGCCATGTTCCCTCGCTAGGTTCTCCAGCCAGGTTCTGTCCAGGCTCTCCAGTCAGGTTCAGTGTCCAGGTTCCAGTCAGGTTCTCCTGCCAATCTCTGTAGTCAGGTTCAGTCCAGGATCCCTTGCCATGTTCTCCCGCTAGGCTCTGTCTCTAGGCTCCGAGGCCAGTCCCGGTCCAGGATCCTCTGGCATGCTCTCGCCAGCGAAGTTCTTCTGTCTCTAGGCTCCGTGTAGGTTCTGTCTTCTGAATTCTGTCTCCTGAGTTCTGAGTCTTTCTGTCTTGTTACAACTGTATTTATACCAGTTGATTCAATCCTATCAATCTCTATTACAAAGGTTAGGGCGTTTCTTATCTCCATTCCAGGGAGAAAAGATTATGTAGTTTAAGCATGATTGTTAAAGGGATTAATTACCCGCCTGGCACTTAGTTGAGGGGTTTTATTCCCTCCCTAACTTCAGGGGAAAATCCCTACCTGGGGATTCAACCTTTCTCGGAGAGGTGACTTTGGTTAAAACACAGCGCCAAGAAGGTGAGCAAACATATTAAGAACCGTATGCCATATATGCTAGGTCCCTTGAAACAGCAAGGATGGACCGGCTCCCGGCATCATTCATGCAAATGATGTATCTCCGTATGCAGACCCACAGAATCTATTTCTTTAATTTTATAGAAATTAATCAAACTGGATTTGCATACGTAAAGCCTGAGCCTGATTATTTCTCAATGACCATTGTCCACCGATTATCCCAGTAAACTCCCGCTCCCTGGTTATAAAGACAAACTTCTTGTCGGTCTCGCATGAGAAAAAGGTTAGTCTGACACAGCCCTCTATTGGCTACTCTGCTCTTGTATAGTCCACTTTCCTGAGCTTTTTATGACCTTCAGTAACTTACATCAGTAACTAGAGCATTCAAGTGCCCACACTGCAGGTCTAAGAGGAAAGCTAGTGTTATGTTTAGTGTAGTAACTGAGCATCCTGGATAAAACCCACCAAGGAATCATAAAACAAGGGTGGGCAACCTTTTTGTGAGTGCGTGCCAAAACCAGCAAAATCTCTGACTCAAAATTCTTCTGCGTGCCAACCCTAATTTTTTGAGAACATGATATCTCTTAAGGTGTACGTATGTGAGGTACCTTGAAGAAATAAAATTCATTCGAGCGACAAAAACACAGTATATGATGATGAAAAATACATTTTTTTAATGTATACATGTTATGTAAAATTATTTATTTATCTAAGATGCACCTACACTGAATTTATCTGAAAAATAAAAAGTCGATATTAAGAAAAAAATTGTAAATGGAAGATTATAAGAGAGGGTTTCGCGTGCCAGAAAAAGTTACTGGCATGCCATATTTGGCACACGTGCCAGGGGTTGCCCACCCCTGTCATAAAAAAATAACATATTCTATACCTCTGGGTACATTAGCTCATTTGATTCTAAATTCAAGAGTAATAACACTTCGACTCCAGATTCTAAGTTCTGTCTATTTTGACATTATCTGTCTTTTCCTGGAGAACTATCATAAGCAATAAGTTGTTTAAAAGAACTAAATTTCTTAACAAATCTCCTCTCCATTATTCAAAGGAAGGCCTTTTGTGCGTAAATCAAACTCTCTTTTATTATCGTCATGTTGATTAGAATCTTCATCATAGAAAGTTTTTGCAGTGGTGTGTATTTATACTTGATACTGCAATTAAACACTCACTAAGTTATATTGACAACATCTTAGAAATAGGGAGAATGGTCATTATATTTGCATTTGTATACATCTGTATGTCATGCAAATGACCTAAATAAGTTTCCTTAAGATGATGAAAGTCAAGCTGTTGTTCAAGTCATATAAATGCATTTTCAACTGGTAATAAAATTTTACAGAAATGTTATTAAGGTGCAAAGATGGGTCAGACTTATATTTGAAATGCACTGGCATCCTGTAGCACTGCAGAGTCAGCTATGAGTCATTACAGTCAGCACACCAACCTACAGTCAATTGGAGACACACTCAGCAAGACAGAGATAATGAGTGCATATTCCTTCAAGTCTGATGTCACCGCCACAGTTTTTTTCACCAGTGAAATGGCGAAGTTATTGCCATTTTCTTCTTTTGTTTCTCTTGCTATGCAGTTACTATCGTTCTTCAAAACTCACTCTCTCTTTAAAGAAAATGTTATAATAGAGCATTTATAATAGAGCACTCTGAACTTGTGGAAAACAAGCTGTATTATCATAAACATTGGTATTCCATCAGCCCTTATCCAGAACCTTGGAATGGGTGTTTTCGACAACCAAACCAAAGCTAGAACTTAAAATTAATCATTTGTAGGGATTATCATTCAAAATACAATGGTCCTACATGTCAACAATCTTAGCATTTTTATTAACCTAATGTATGCACTCAAGAAGCAGCCATTTTGTGTGTTAATGAAGTTATTTATGCTGAGTCATCAAGTATTTCCTGCTGTTTTGGTCATGTGCCTCATTCTATTTGTGTTAAATGACCTTTGGTCTCTAGTTTGAAGCAATAAAGTGAATGCTTCCTGTTCTATCGATTAGGAAAGGCCAATTTCACACTAATAAAATGAGAAGCCCAGTTTAATAAAATACTTTTTTTCTGCTGGTGACCATGGGTGAACTGGAAACTTGAAAATGTAGTCAGAGGTCAACCAAGAGGACGGAGGTCAGATCCACCATAAATCAACTTCCAGGAACAAATCACTGGACACTATAAAAATCAAAAGTGGTTCTTTAAGAGGCCAGCTTGACCCTCCTTAACCAGAAAATAACATCTGACCCGGCAGTGAAATTTATCACAACATTTCAATTAAAACTTGGCAGGCACACCGGCCGCACGCTGTTCCTCTACAGTTGGCCTTGTTAGAGGAAAACAAAGAAGGGAAAAACAGACATTCTTCCCCATATTCCTAACAAAGGTGATCTGCACAGTGACATTCCCTCAGCCACATGAAGGTTTCTAGACACTCGATTAATATGCCGTGTGTGGATAACATACCATTTTTCATCAATTATTTTCTGCTCAGTTCTCTCAGAGGTCTGCTTCTTTAGGATAACATAAAGCAGCCTGTCAATTACCAGTTAAACAACCATCTGATTTCTTCAGTCATTTATGTATTCATCTTCTGGATTGCAAGTAATTCAATTCATCATATGGTTTTGCTCCCACGTCTACCAAAGAGAAGTGCACCGGAAATCAAGAGAAAATGTATTTGACACAGGCCCGTCCTTTTGGATGTGTGTGTGACCCAGTATAAAGTGTCATGTTTAAAGGTGAGTTTTTAATCTAAATGACATGCACTGTCTCAGCAGTTCTCACAATGGAAGTGCTGGGCAAATGTGCCCAGCTTAGCTCAAATGGCATCATATGTTTGACAACAAGGGGCCTTGATAAAGGTTTAAAAAAGCTAAATTACCTACAGTTTTAATTTTCTTGGATTCTTTAATTGCATATGTGGTTTATTTATGTAGTAAATGAGCCACAGGGGACAGGGACATTGCCTTCTCCTTTGGTAGCAGCTAACTATTGACCCATCAATGGTAACTCATTGTAAAACAAGATGGCAGAAATAGATAATTGTAAAGATCTTCTTTTTGCTATCGTTACAATCTTTAAACCTCTCAGCTATAAAACAGTAATGTAATCCTACTATATTGTAGTCAGAAGAGAGCTTACGGTTTTCGGATTTTCTGGATACAGGAACATTTGAATGCATAGGTCTTGGCAATTCTTCAGAAAGACGGTGCCTTGCCCAAGTAGCCCTATTGTGGTAACATTTTTATTTTCAATCAGATTAGAACTAATAGTGCTAATTTAATCATCACAGGGTCTTGAATAAAGACCTGAGATGGATAGCATGTCTGGACAAGGGCCAAGCAAAAACTCAGCTCACTGCTCAAAGGCAAGTTTTGCAAGAAATAAAATAGAGGAAGTGATGGGGAGATTCAAGCACCATGTGACTCACCGGAAAACAGTCTACCAAAGTGAAAGAAACTTCAAGAATAACATGCTTTTTGCAAGTTGTGATTTGGCTTCAACAAAACATCATCAATTATTGCATGTACGTTGCACTTCAGTTTCATTAGAATGTGGACCTTCTTTTTAACTTATAGCTTCATTTTGAATAACAAAAGCTGATTTCTGGTAAGACGGATGCCAATTTGGGGGGTCAGGCCAGCGATGGAAACGCTGCAGAAGTGTATTTTCAAGTCAGATGGAGCTGTTTGACGAAGACTCAAGGAAGGCTAGAACATAGGATAGTTCTTACAGACCAAGGAGCTGGTCAGAGATAAGAAAGCTGCCTCCGCAGTGTGATGACGTTAGGTAGCGGCAACGTCCTTTGCAACATGTGTTCCATACCTTTATTTTGGTTCCAAATTATTCCAAGACTTAAAACAGAATGCTACATGAACTTTCCCCCCTTGTTTTATTGAAATATAACTGACATAACATGGTGTTAGTTTTGGGTATACAACACAATGCTCCCATGGATACATGCTCTTTTTCTTGTGATGAGAACTTTTAAGATCTATTCCTCTAGGAACACTCTAATACACAATACATCATGATGAACCATGTTCACCATGCTATGTTTCACACCCCCAGAGCTTGTCTGTTATAACTGGGAGTTTATACATGTTCATCACCGTCTCCAGTTTTGCCCAGCCCAGCACCTGTTTATTTACCCCTACTTCCCGCCCATGCTAACCTGTCAATGTTCGCATTCTTAACGCAGAACTTGCGGCGGAAGCAGCGTTGGCTGACGGTCTTCAGCTGCCATGATTTTTTTTTAGGAATTAAGGGGGTCAACCGAGGCCACACTTACCCTGTGCCGCCCTCATCCAGTGACTGAGCACCGTAGAAAGTACCAGAACCGGCCATTCCTGCTCTGCCTGCGATGCTTCCCACGGGCAAGTGTGGAGCACTGAGCTAAGCTGCTCAAGGTATTGCTGCCTGGGCACCATTTTCTTGGTCTGCGGTGACTTTAAACTCAGAGTGGCCCTCATGCAGGCACATGCCCTAAAGAGCAGTCCACAGAGTCACCAGCAAATGTGAGATCCTGGTATGACTTCCCCAGTAGCCCTATCATCAACAGGTTCCCCGGCTCCCGTGGCCTTCCGCTGATGTGTCCCTCACGGAGGACCGGAGCTTACCCACACCCGTGTTTCTGACTGCATGGACCCACCCTGCCTCAGCCTGGGAACTCCCCAGCACTCCGCCTGTGGCCCCCAAGTGAAGCGAGCACCCAGCCCCTTGCTGTCTCTGCGCTGGGCCTCGACCTCCCCAAGTAGCCCATTAAGGGGCAGTACTTTTTCCAGAACTCGTGAGGAATACACCTATCTACTTCAATTTCTCAGATGGCCTGTTGCTGAATTCGGTTCACCGTCAGGTACCCTGTGCTCTACCGAATGAGGGTCAAGGTGACAAATTCATAACATGAGGCTTGATGGGTGCCCGACCCAGCCTTTCCCAGAACTGGGTGTGGGCTGGGCCCTTCACACACAGCCCTTCCTTCTTTGGTTGGTCTCCTCCAAGGGCCAGACGGGCACTCTTCCGTCCAGTCCTCTCCTCTTGCACTTTCCCGGCCATTCCCTCAACACATCACTTACAAGTCTAACCCCACCTCGGGCTCTGCTCAGAGGACAGGAGCTGAGAGCGTGGCAGCCAGTTTCCAAGCTCCTTAGTCCCTACGTGTCCTGCAGACAGTCAAGTCACACCTGCACTTCTCATCAGAGCCTCATGGTTTTTAGATCTTTATGCCATTTGTACTTAGATTACTCCTTCTATTTAACCCTCACACAAATAGAAACATAATTCACCGGTCCACAAGCCACCATGCTAGAAGCCCTTTCTCTCTTTTTGCTTCCCTAGCTCAGTATGAATTAGGAGCAGATTCTAAGCAACTGGAAATCACATGCACATTTTTACAAAAAAAAAAAAAAATTAGAATTGTGAAGTTTGTGACATAAGATACCATCCTTTAATCTCTGAATATCAATGCAAATCTTCATAATGATGAGATTGCTTAATACTACGTAGTGATTACTCTGTACTTATTTCCATAACCTACCTGAAGTAATTTATTTTTCCATAGTTATAAAGTAATTACAGGTTTATTCTACAAAATGACTATTCTTTGTCATCACTGGAGGGGGATTTCTTGCTTAGAAATGCTTCTGATTTTTTTCTTTATGATTGTTTATTGGGAAAATCTCTCTGCCGGCCACCAATTCCAGCATGTCATAATTTCAAGAGTTTCATCAAAAGGTTGATGAGACTTGGGGACTCAACAGGGTTGAGTCACACATGTAGTCACCTGTTGGGAATGGCTGAAGGCATTTCCCCAAACCTGAATAGGATGCATTAAATTGATTGTGGCTGCCAGACAGCTAAAAGGCATCTTAATCTACATGTTATTGCCTCCTACTGGCCAAACACCTGAACAGTCTAGGCTAATTCCCCCATTCTGACAATGCTTGTGTATACCCTTTGAAGTGTATATCTCTGCCTCACCTCAGGACAAGTTGTGTTAATAAAAAGCATGGGGTCCTGGGGACGGGGAGAACCTAAGACCTTAGACTTAAGATCTTGGATCTTAGCTCCTTTAGCTAAGCTCCTCTGACCCCAATGCCTTTCAAAATTATATCTCATCTCCGGACTCTTTATTAGTCCCTGGACTCCTATTTAACATCTACGCACAGCCTTCTCCAGATTCCTGAACTCTTCTTGATGATGTGACAAGAGCACCAACAATCTCTCTCTCTACTTGTTGAATAATGTCATTCAGACTGTCTATGAGCTTCTGCAGTGCCACATGGTGGCCAAATAAAAGGCATTGTGGGTACAATTCTAGTATTCTTTTGTTAATCCTCACCCAATGATATTTTTTCCATTGACTTTTAGGGAGAATGGGAGAGAGAGGGAAAGAGAGAGAAACATCGATGTGAGAAAAACACATTGATTAGTTGCTTCCTGAATGTGCCCACGTCAGGGCCCGGGCCGGGGAGGAGCCTGCAACCAAGGTACATGCCCTTGACCGGAATCGAACCCGGAACCCTTTGCTCTGCAGGCCAACACTCTATCTACTGAGCAAAACTGGCTAGAGCTATAGTGTTTTGAAAGACATTTTATTATTTGAGACAAATCCTTTCTTAATTAAATCATGACTTGAGATAGTCAACTACTGATTGTCCATGAGCTGAATTTTTTAAGGAAAAAAGAGTAAAGAAACAGAGCAAAAAAGTGTTTCAATAAATGATGGCCAAAATTTTCTCAAAGTAGATGAAAATACTGACTTACAAATTCAAGACCTCAGCAAACCCCAAAAAGGTAATGAATATAAATATATATGAATACATGTTTACTTAAGTAATGTGTACTGCATATAGGTTAAAATAAGCTCTTATAGCATCTAAAACAGATACTAAAAGCCCTGCTGACTTGCTGGTGGACATGAAGCAGTGGTTTAGGTTAACAGTGGTAATATCATCTTTCATTGTCACCCTGTACAAGTAAGGTTCATGAGGGCAGGGACTTTGTCTTATACACTCAGTTCTGGAAGGAGACCTGGTATTTAGGCAATAATACATATTACATTAATAAGTACGTCAACTCTAGTGAATGCCCCCAAATATCTCACAAAACACCACACATACTAAACAATATAAATACATTAAGCATAATAAATTATATAGAATATAGCAGAAAATATCAGTTGGTTGGATTGTTAAAGCAAAATGATTGCCCTCAAGAAATAAAACTGTTTAGAAAAGTACTTTGTACCCGAGTATCTGATCTCCCTCACGGCTCCCAACTTCTCCCCTTCTCCCACCTGACCCCAGTCCTTGGAGGACCAAGAAAGAAGAGACCTAGTGGACCTCTAAGACTAGATAACAATCACTTTCCCTGTCATATTTTTTAAAAATTCTCTTTTCACATGCCAGACTAACCTTTTCGTGTACATAGAAATGAATCTCAGAAAAATTAAATGACTCTTCATAGACTGTGGGAGGGCTTTCATCCTCACTGACTCTATTCCGCCTCCCGATGTCCGTTTTCCGGGAGGACTCATGCCCTCACCTTTCAGCACACGCCCGGCATCCACAGGGTGCCCCTGCGTCTCTGTCACAGCTGGTGCCCCGATGGAGCCATTAATGTCTTTTGAATTCAGGTTCCCTTTGTGGCACCAGCAGGACAGGCATCAATGTGTTGGAAGAAGCAATGTTCCCGGTTTCAATAAGCTACCTGGATTCATGATCAGGGCCACGATCAAGATCAAACCTATCCTCTTGGGGAAGCCACCTAGAGAGATGATCTGGAGTTCTTTCAAATGCAAAAATCTAAGCAATATTTGAAAATCATGAACACCCACTCCAGGACTGATACTGCCTCAGGGCACTCTCATTTTCCTGCGAAGTCCAAGTGTTATAACAATTACGGCCCATTATGTTGTCAAAGAGAGACCTGGATGCGGTAACTCTTTCCAGCCCAAGGCAGATGGTGTTGTCGCCAACAGGCTTTTCAACAGCCGTGACAACCCAGCAGGCAGAAGTGCGGATTTCACCACAGCGCCGGCTTCTTTCTGTCTCCCTTCCTGAAGCGCTGGCTTTGCCGAGGTCACACATACACCCCTGCTCTTGTTCATCCTTGAAGAGTTCTTCGACCTTTTGGTTCTCAGTATAATAAACGTGATTTTCTAATGATTATATTCTTCATATTCCATGTGGCTTTCATCTCGCGCAGTATATGAAGGGAAGGAAGAAGGCAGTGCAAATGGAACCTACTGCTTTCAACATAGTCTCCATGGAGGGAGCAGGAGGCCTCTCACTGACAATTCTCCATGCCCTTGGGCATGGACCGTGCCCTGGCCTGGCCTCCCAGGTGGCCGTGTGTGTACAGGGTGACGTGTCCTGCTCCTCTCCTACACACTGGTCGGGCAGACACCAGTGACTCTGCATGACAATCACCCATCCTGTGCTTCTGATCAAAGCGGAACATGCATCCTGCTTTAGACATACAACTGAAATGATCGATTACTATTCAGATATGCCATGCAAGAATTTAAGATTGTAAATTAAACTTACAGGTAAAAACTGCTTTGTTGATAACTGTATTCCTCTTCTCCAATTTCAAAATAAAATATCATAGAAG
This sequence comes from Myotis daubentonii, assembly GCF_963259705.1. NCBI lineage: Eukaryota > Metazoa > Chordata > Mammalia > Chiroptera > Vespertilionidae > Myotis > Myotis daubentonii. The sequence continues at coordinate 114,232,779 of NC_081843.1, forward strand.
TTTAAGAGAAGTGAGCCAAATTTTTTTAGGTAGAGAAGTAAAAATAAATAAGTCAATAAAAGAATCGAAAAGATGTTTAGATTCTTTGGATTAGAATGCAGTCCGCTTGTTCCCAATCCTAAAGGGGGCGCTCAGAGAAGAAAGGAAAAGGATGGTGGCCCCTCACTCACCCCTGCTCCTGCTACAAATATTTCATGTCTGGGGATCTAAAAAGGACTCTTGAGTTGTGTTAATGAGATGTGAGGAAATGTATAAAAAGATAACTACAGCCCTTCAAATGAAATCAGCCCCCAAATCACCATCCTTCTCCCTAGAACTATAATCACGCCGGTTTCGTGCCGTCGCTATGACCGCGGTGAAGTTACTGAGGGGAGGAGAAGGGAAGCCACGCAGGGCACATGGCTTTTTAACGGGAAAATGTCATGTTGTACGAGCTCTTCGGCGGACGTGCAGGAGGCACAAACTTTTCACTGAAATTCGTCTTGCCTGACGAGTCAGAGCAACCACTTTATGAGCAATGCACATGCATGCGCATATATTTGGTTGGTAATACATATTCCTATATAGGCACACACATATACATGCACATATATATTTAATCCATTTTGATTTAGGCTTGAAAATAGCAGTGCTTTTGTTTTAAAAGGGGGGGGGGGCTAAGATGAATTTAGGGATAAAGGGGGAATAAGTCGGTTCACTGAACAATACGTGAGCACAAATGAGAGAAATGCCGAGGGTGCGGCCAAAGCCTTCTGTCAGCAAAGACTGACACTCTGACCACGCGGAATTTTCTCTTCCTGCTTTAAGTATTTATACGGCTGCCCTAGCCAGTTTGGCTCAGTGAATAGAGCATCAGCCTGCGGACTGAAGAGTCCTAGGTTTGATTCCGGGCGAGGGCACATGGTCAAGGTTGTGGGCTCAACCCTCAGTGGGGGGCATGCAGGAGGCAGCCAATCAATTATTATCTCTCATTATTGATGTTTCTCTCTCTCTCTTTCTCTCTGAAATGAATAAAAATATATTTTAAAAAATGAATTTATACTGTTGATGCCCGATCAAAATGAAGAGGAATATTGGGGTAAAGAAGTTAATTTGCTGGCTCATAAACTTGAATGCCTTTGATGATATATAGGCCCCACCTGGCATAAAACCCCTAACAGTGCTGTTTTCTAAGCAGAAAGCACTTTGCACACCTGTCAGTGGCTATGCTACCTAGATCCATGCAGCCACGTCCTTTGTAAGATGCAACTCAAATATTTCCCGCAGTTTAGCTTCCTCTGTACCTCGGCACTTCCCTCAGGCTTGACAGTAATCTTCTGGATACAACATAGATGTTCTTACTTCGAGCATGCTATGAGAACATACAACTTTGCACAAAATGAGTCGTAAAACAAGCCCAGCCCTATATCTGTAACCTAAAGCTTCAATGGCAGTGAGTCATGCGCTCAGCATTAGCCTTCATCATTGAAAGTTGCAGTGCTGCCCTAACCAGTCTGGCTCAGTGGCTAGAGCGTCGGCCTGCGGACTGAAAGGTCCCAGGTTTGATTCCAGTCAAGGGCATGTACCTTGGTTGCGGGCACATCCCCAGTGGGGAGTGTGCAGGAGGCAGCTGATCGATGTTTCCCTCTCATCGATGTTTCTAACTCTCTATTCCTCTCCCTTCCTCACTGTAAAAATCAATAAAACATATTTAAAAAAATAAAGAGTGCTTAGGAGAGGCGATGTGTTGAACTTGATCGGCCGTCAGACTCGGCAGGAATCGGTTCATCCGCTCTGTCCTGAGGATCTGTAAGCAGGAGGAGCGAGCCGGGAGGGTCGAAGGGCCTAGAGCCTGGGAGCAAGGGGAGGCCGCCCGCGGAGAGGGGGGAAGGAAGGGAAGGGGGAAGGAGGGAAGCTCACTTTATGTCGCTGCGATTAGTCTGTGCTGCAAAGCCAGGAAGGACGGACCCCGACTAGCTCTTTAGGCCACACAAACCGCCACGCGCCACCGTTGACGATGTCTGGCTGGCACTTGGGCGCCTTCCCTTGACATTTGTCTCCGTTGGGCGTGAGCAAAGGGATCATTATCTTCAATGCCTTCCCCACCCTCCGCGCCTGCCGCCTTGCACAAAGCTTGGGGAGTAAAAGGCCTTTTACGCGACCTTTTCTTGACTCTGGATCTTTAAGAACAGCCCCTAAGAGCGAAAAGCCTGGTTCCTGGGAGTGGCGTTGGCTCCGTGGTGTGGCGCATTTATTTCTTCATTTGGCAGATAATAGAGGAGGCGCTGCGGGAGCCGAGGTCACACTGACACACACATAAGCTGTGTGATTTTAGAGACTGCTGACTGTCCCCGGCTGAGGACCTGTCAGCCCATCACGCTGAGGCAGAGGAAATGGCACGACACGTTAGAGGGCACGTCAGCCCCCGCAGGCGGTCCCCACGCGCCTCCGCGCATGCTAATCGGGAAGCTGCTTCACGGCCTAGGGTTCCAGTTTCAGAAAAGAACTGTTTGCACCACGGCAAGGCTTCGCTGGGAACTTCTGACGCTCCTCTTCTATTGTAGGTAGGCATTAAACCGAGCGGGACTTAGGGTACAGACATGCAGAGCCCATGCAGAGTTGGACTAAACATGGACCAGGAGACGATCCCTAAGAGACATCTCCAGTCTAGAACTTAAGATACCTAGAAGAAGGGTGAGAATCCAAAATTAAGCTCTGTGAGAACGAGTGGCAAGCAGCAGAAGTCAGCAAGAGCAAAGCCAATGCAGAGAGAACCTTCTTGTCCTTGCCCTTTAGAAAGAAAGGCTATGTCTTTCTCTCAGAAGAGAAATTAAAAATCTTAAAGCCATTCTTATCATTCAAATATTTTACATTGTGATTTTTTTTTCAAGGAAACAGTTGTTCCTGAGAACTTTATAACGAAGCGATTGCAGCACGAAATGATGCGTCACACCCTCTGATAAGTTAGAGGTAAATGTTCAAAATGTAGGCAGGGGCAGAAGTTGATCGCATCCAGGAAGGGGATTGGAACGATGGTTCAGTGACGCAAGACCAATCGGAAAACACACACATTGGGGCCATGCTACTTACTCCATGATCTAAATGGAAAGAATTAGGCAATTCAACCATAATTTTTCACTTAAAAGTATACATTTGACTACTAATTCTCAGGAAATGAGTACAGCTCACCGTGTACTGTGCACAATGACTTTTGATTGGTCACTATTTTCCCCCACAAATTCATGATGTCTGCTGAATGATTCCCATCGATCTGACTTTGGAAGGAAATAGCCGCCTAAGTTATTTTTTAATTACAGATTTTGATTCTTGCATTTCAACCCAGGTCTTGGGCAACAAATCAAGTGACTCTGATCAAAGTCTTTGGAAAATGTAATGGTTTAAGGACACATTTAATTTGATCACAGTTTGAAGTGGTAGCAAAGTGAGTTTGCCCTTTGTCGTAAGGTACCTAGGAATCCTGATCTATATTCCTGATTGCTATTGATTTTTCTAGATTTCATTATAAAATCAATCACTGTGGCACAGGGTACAATAGTTTACAAGGCCTGCAACATACTGTGGACTTCTGCAAAGCAGCGAGCATGGGGAAGCCACCCAGGCAGCCAATTAGGAGAAAACATGTATTAGGTAAAAACAGGGCGGGCCCATTGACCACTATTGATTTTCTCAGCCCCGTGAAAAGACAATCAATTAGATAAAGAAGGCTAATGTTACAGCTGCAATTTAATAACCCCTAAAAGAGAAGGAGGCCATTGATTCCTGACATGGAATGTGGAGGCTTATTGAAATCTACTGCACTTCACCTGTCGCCCATCAGACCTGCAAAGCGAGCGAGGCGAGGCTGCCTTCCCGGCCGCGGGTACGGCATCCCAATTAGGAAAGCGACTTGGGGGTGCCGGGCCCCCGCATGCAAATGAAGCAGAACTCCAGAGGCAACACCAACCCCAGTTGAATATGAAATCACGAGGGCCATTGACAGACACTGTCTCCGGGAAGGTGGCTGTTTCTGGCTCCATCCCCAGCTCAGCAGAGTGCCACCTGTCATTTCCAAAAGCAAAGTCAGTTTTGCCAACCAGCCGTGAATGACAAATAAAGCTTTATGTGCAACACAAGGCCGTATTATGCGGCATTGTGAGGCCCGCCAAGTGCTCATTCTCCTCGGCAAACACAGGCGCAGACACACAAAATAATCCATCTAATTATTGAGCTATTTAGCCGGAAAACAAAGCAAGGTGGTTTTTGTGTATGTGTTGCAGAAGGTACATGATACAAGAAAGGTTTTCACAAAACCTGACGTAGCTGATGAAAATAAATGAAACGCTGGGAGCTGTCGCCGTGTTCGAACAAATAAACTTTTTGTAAATAGATGAGCACTTTTATTCACTTTTTTATAGTCCCTAATTGGAAACGCGAATAGGCCTTGTCCCTTTCAAGTATAAAATCTGGGCTAAAATACCTCATATAGATATGTTCTTTATGCTTTTCTTTTCTATTGCTTGTATTTGATCCCTTCTCCCTCATTATATATATGCCCTTTTTCCCAGCAGACAGCTGCTATTCACAATAATTACCGGGGCGGTCAATTATGCTTTAAATAGGCCTCCTTGAGAACAAATGGCGGTCTAAACGTCCTGACAGCATACCGCCGACAAGGGCTGTGTCCTGCCCAGGATCCGAAATATTCTAAATATTCCTGACGGGGCGATGCAGTTCGTATCTTGTTCATGTTAGAGGCGTTGGGCAGCGTATTTCTAGGACCCGGGTGTCCTATTCTCCGAGCCATGACTTAATGACTTCAGTGCCTATTTGTAAACAGGAGAATGCATTGTGCTCCTCCCCACGTGTGTTTAGATGGCGTGAATCCGCGTTACAGGGGACCTATTTGCTGGGCAGGGTTCCCCTTTTCCTTCAGAGCCGCGGGGTTCGGGTGCACGCAGGGTGCTTCTCATGACTGGCGCGGGTGTGTAAAATGCTGTGTGCTTCAAAGGAGGCCTTTTTCCCCAGGACGCACACATTTGTAAAAATAACCTCACCGATTTGGACCGAGAATTCCATTTCAGAATTTAAAATCTCAGTCCAAAGTGGTTCGGTCTGAGCCTTAACACAGATTTGCTCTACCCAGACAGCGTCAGAGCTATAAGCACCATGAGAAGGTGTCGCTAGCGAGAGCGCACAAACAGCGGAACAACCCGTGGAATGACTGGTCGCTATGATGCACACTGACCACCAAGGGGCAGATGCTCAACGCAGGAGCTGTCCCCAGCCTGCAGGCCCCAGGCCTGCCAAGGCAGGTGCCAATGGGGGCCCCCGATTGTCCTGTTGGTCACCCTGCAGAGGGAAGTGACTAGGGGTGGTGGCGGCGGTGGAGGGAGGGGCCAGCTGGCCAGCAGGCGGTGCCAGGCTGGCCAAGGTGGATGCCAATGGGGGCCCCCCAGTCACCCCACTGATCAGCCCTGATCACCAGCCAGGCCTAGGGACCCTACCTGTGCATTAATTTTGTGCACCAGACCTCTAGTTTTGATATAAAGAGATATTCACTTAATCAGTGGTTGTCAACAGGGGATGATTTTGACCAACAGGAGGCATTTGACACGATCTGGGGACACCGTAGTCATCACTATTAGGGAGCCAGGGGGCTCTTGGGATCTAGGTGTTAGAGGGTAAGGGACTGTTGAATATCCCCAGTGCACAGGGCAGCCTCCCCCCCCCCCCCCCCAGAGTATCAGGCGCTGGAGATCTTCCATCCTCCAGCTTCCCCTTCCACACTTGTCCTTCCCTTCTCTCATTCACTGTAGCACGGCCTGCTAATGTGAGGGGTGGGCAACCCATGGGGCTGTAAGGAAACTGTGAACGTGAAGGATTTTAACAAGGGCAATGGCCCAACGAAGCACAAAGGGAGTGAAGGTTTGAGAGGCAGTATGATCTTGGAACTGGAGACCACAGTAGAAAGGGTGAGTCCACTATACTCTGTCCCTCTTATATCACTGATACATGAAAGAGCAAAGTCAAAATAAGATTTTAGTACAGATTCCAGGTCATTGGGCCAGAAACAAGGGTGAAAGTTAGAAAGTCCAGGGTTATGGATTCCTGTACTTACCATGAATTCTCCACTGCCCACAAAGTAAGGGGCTACAGGAATATAAAAAACCTACTTTAAAATCAGACAAGAACAACAAATAAAAACTCATACAGATCAGTATGGTGGTTACCAGAGAGAAGGGCATTGTGGGGTATCGTGAAGGGTAAAGAAGGTTGAATATATACTGATGGAAGATTTTACTCTAGGTGGTGGTCACACAATATAGTATATACAGATGATGTATTACAGGATTGTACACTTGAAATCTATATAATCATATTAACCAATGGCCCCAAAATAAATTTAATTAAAAATGGAAACAAACAACAAGATTAATATCAAATTAGGGAGATTTTGTGAATAGGAAGACTCAATGTTAGTAAGATGTCAGTTCTTTTGAACTTGATCTATGCATTCCACACAACCTTACCCAAAATTCCCACAACTTAGTCTGTGGATATCAACTAATTAATTCTAAAGTTTATGTGAAAATATAAGAGACCCAGAGTAGCCAACATAGAAATTAAAGAGAGGAACAAAGTTGAGTATTAACTACCCGACTTCAATAATTTCTGTAAATCTATAGAAAAATGAGTTCATTTTGGCAAATGAATAGATAAGATCAATGAAAAGAATAGAGAGCCAAGGAAGTAAACTCAAACAAATATAGTCAATTGAATTTTGAAAATTTAACAAAAACATTTCAGTGGGGGAAAATTAATCTTTTCAACAAATAGTGTTGCAACAACTGTACATTCATATGTAAAAAAAAATGAATCGAGGCACAGACCTTATACCTTTCACAAAAATTAAACTACATCCCAGACTTAAATGTGAAATGAGAAACTATTGAACTCCTACAAAATAACAGAATAAAACAGAGAATCCTGGGTTTGGTGATGATCCAGATACATTAAAAACAAAATCCATGAAAAAAAGTTGTGCTTTTGAGTAGTTGGGCTTTATTAAAATTATAAACTTCTGCTCTGTGAAAGATACTGTTAGGTGAGTGAAAAGAGAAGCTACTCATTGGGAAAAAATTTGATAAATCTGATGAAAAATTGATTATATACAGGGTGGGGCAAAAGTAGGCTTACAGTTGTGAGTACAAGAAACAGTTTATTCTTGTAGTATAATTTATTAACTATTGTATTATTTTCCATACAAACAACTGTAAACCTACTTTTGCCCCACCCTGGATAACTCAACAATGAGAAAACAAACAACCCAATTGGAAATTGCCTAAAAGTTCTGAATGAGCATTGCACCAAAGAAGCCTTACAGATGGCCAGAAAGCACATGATATGCTAAGACAGCTCAACCGCTTGCTATGATATGCACTGACCTCCAGGGGGCAGACAGGTGACCGGCTGACCAGTCGTTATGATGTGCACTGACCACCAGGGGGTAGATGCTCCAACTGGTAGGTTGGCTTGCTGCTGGGATCCGGCCGATCAGAACTGAGCAAGACGAGCTGGACACACCCTGAAGTCCTCCTTGGCTGGCCAACCTCCCGCATCCCTCTCTGCCCCTATCATGCACCAGTGGGGTCCCTTGGCCTGGCCTATGTCTTCTTGCAATCTGGGACCCCCCAGGGGATTTCAGAGAGCTGGTTTCAGCTCCATCCCACAGGGGGAGCGCCGCTCAGCCAGAAGCTGTGCTGATGGCTGGCGAGTGCAGCGCTGGTGGCAGGAGCCTCTCCCGCCTCCGTGGCAGGGCTAACATATCCAACTGCCAGCTTAGGCTCATCCCCCCAAGGAGCAGGCCTAAGCCATCAGTTGGACATCCCCGAGGGCTCCCGGACTGTGATAGGGCACAGACCAGGCTGAGGGACCCCCCCCCCCCAAGTGCACAGATTTCATGTACCGGGCCTCTGGTAGCAAATAAAGCACAATCCACTTACACCTAACAGAATGGCTAAAACCCTAAACACCGAGAACACAAATGCTGGTGATGATGTGAAGCAATGGGAACTGTCGATACATTGCCGATGGGAATGCAATCAACTTCAACCACTTTGGAAGTTTCTTACGACCTAAATATACCCTGATTATATGACCCAATGACTATACTTTTGGCATTCACCCAAGTGAACTGAAAATTATGTCCACATGAAAATCAGCACGCAAATGCTTCTAGCACCTTTATTCATATTTGCCAAGACTTGGGAGCCACCAAGATGTCCATCAGTAAGTGAGTGGATAAACTGTGGTAAACCCAGAAAATGGCATATCCTTCAGTGATATAAGAAGTCATCCAGCCATGGAAGAACCTTGCATTCATATTGCCAAGTCCACAAAGGACACACACTATGTGATTCCAACAATAAGACATTCTAGCAAAGGAAGCACCATGGAGACAGCAAAAGAGCAAAAGGAGGGAAGGAGTGATGAATGGGTTAAAAACAGAGGGTTTTTAGGGCAATAAAACTATTCTCTATGATACCATATTAATGAGCGTATGCCATACATTTGTCACAATATGTAGAATGTACAACACAAAGAGTAAACTCTAATGTAGATTATATAGGAGGGGAGAGGAGAAGGGGATACACAGGAACTTTCTGTCCTTCCCATATAATTATTCTGTAAACCTACAACCACTCCAAAAGTAAAGTCTATTCATCTAAAACAAACTTGAAGAAGTTGTCGTAAGGGAATCCTTGACTTGGGTTCATGTGTCAAGGGCAGGGGGATTTTCCTAGAAGCCCCACAACTGATGTCTTCTTACTTCCCGTTTGTAAGTACTGGGTCAACTGCCAGGCTCTGTACCTGGCCAGGAGAGTGGAAATGCCAGGGTTGATTTAAACGAAGCAGAATTCTCTTGGGGGAGGAGGGGGCCCAGGTCTATGGCAGCTCTGTATGTAACCAGCTGTGTCTGCCGCAAATCGGGATATCTCCATATATGTGTCTTACTTTGTTAACCACATCTCACCACCCGGCACCCAGGGCATCTACTTAAAAGATGTAGATTTAACAGATCATAAGGTGGCTCCATGACCACCTGGATCTCAGTAACCACTGTAGGCATTCCAGGGACTGGCCAGTTAGAATGATACAAATAGAGAGGTTAACAGAGTAAATACATATAACATTTCCCTCTACTCTTTAGATAATTGTGTGAAGACATGAGGACAGAAATCAAAGGCCACCTTCTAAAAATACTGTGGAAAGTCCTCTCACTGATCAGAGAGCATTGGGAACATGGGCCTGTCTATGCTCCCAGGCAGCGCACTGGTGCAACAGAGAGAAATTCTTCGAACAAAGGCAGGCATCTGTTCAGGAACATTCAGAGAGCTGAACGAGAAGGAAAGGAAAGGCATCAGCAAGCTCATGACCTGATTTACTCCGGTCCAATCACATGACCGGGTGACGTCTGTGCTGGCAGATACTTGCAGCCTCCCTCTCCCACCTCAAATTCTAGAAACTGACTGAAAATACATAACAATGGTGGCTCCGTAATTTTAGTGAAAATAATAAATGTGTTCACTCTTCAGTCCTAGAGGAGGAAACCAGAGCCTGGAGACCCAGAGGAGTCACGGGCCCTCATTCACCACCTGGACTGAAACCGGAGCGGCACCCAGGGTTCCTAATGGCTGTCTACACGGTCAGTGACCCCAGAGTACAGAGCTGGGTGATGAGAGCAGATCGATTGAAGGGCAGATACTTGAGGGACACCATCTGGGCAGTTTGACCCTCTGGGGACCCTTGGAGAAGCCACACTGACTATGTCATGGACTTACTCACTAGAGAATAAAGCTTCGAGGACAGTTACTTTTGCCTTGTGCTCCAGTGGATACAGGGCCCTATGTCCTTTCTACCTCGAAGCTGCGCATGAGTGACTACCGAGCCCACTCCCATGGGCATCCCGCACCACAGCCCAGAGCCGGCCTGGTTCTCAAGGCAAGAGACGGAAGGTGCATTTCAGACACGGACACGTGTGCCAGCCGTTCCCGCAGCAGTGATGGAACCAGCACGGGCAGAACAGAGCCCGAGGGACATGCAGCGCTCCCCGCAGGAGGAGGCGGGGCAGGGATTGCTTTCCTACTGCCATGCAAGACCTGCTGCAAGACCTGAGCGAATGAACACAGCACCCCTTTATGAGCTCCTCGCTCTGCAGGTGAGACGCCCACGTGGGCGGGACTGGGTTCTGTGATGGGGTCTTCCAAGCTGTCAGCCCAGTTGGTTTCCAATCCGGGAAGAATCTGCTGGAAGCTCATTCAAGTTGTTGGTAGAATTCAGTTCATTGTGGCTGCAGGATTGAGGCCTAGTCTTGGTTGGAGTCACATGGGAATGTGTGTTCCCAATATGACTTCCCTAAAGACCACTCTGATAGACAGCACCCCTCACCTTCCAGAGCCTTCCCTCCTGCCCCCCTTAGATAAGAGCCCTATGGAGCTTACCCAAACCTGAGCTCTTTGGTTTGAATTGATCAATCTGGCCTCAGCCCAGGAACCCCAAAGCACCTACTTAAGGCATGTACCCCCACATTCTTCCTTCCTCTGCCTGTACCTCACCGTGACTGCCTGTCTGACCCCTGGGGGTGTGAGGTGTGCCAAGTACTTCCTCCAGGACCTGTGAGTAATCACCCTCTCTCCCTAGATTTCTTTCTCCCTTGACTTCTTCTATGACCTTTTGTTAACCAGTCTCACCATCCGGCACCCAGGGCAGGTCCTGAGCAGACGGAGATCAGCAAACCATCGCGCTGCTCCATGACCACCTCTGTCCCCCAACAGAGACCTCCCTCTCCTCAAATTCCTCTCAGGTTTCTAATCTCTGCTTCTGCCGCCAGCCGAGACCTTCTACGCACCCAGAGACTCTCTCTACTTTAAGATCAACTGATTCATAGGTTTAATTACATCTGCGAATACTCTTTTGCCATGAAACAATCGTGGAATGGATACAAGAGGGTTAAGGTCATGGAGACCGTTGAAAAATTTGTCCCCCCAGTGTGGGCAGGAGGGTCTCACACTCACACCTACGCGCTTCCCAGTGAGCTTGCAGGGCACCATGACACAAGCAGAAGCTAAGAGTTTCTCCAGGTAACAAACCAGATGATCAAAACGGAAGGAAAACCATCTGAGCTTCAAATTCCCCACAGTGTCATCGGCTACTTCAAGATGACGGGGAAATGCTTACCAATCTCAGAGGAAAAATAATTTTGAATATAGGCCTCCATACCCAAATATATATGAAGGCCAAGGAAACACAACATGAACTCAGAATATTTTTTAAAGATAAAACTGTATTAATGTTTATTGCATGTAATATTATTATATGTAAGATCATTTTTCTTGAATAATTAGTATTTATTGCATGGAACAGTATCATATTTAAACTTGTTTCTCTTGAGATACTAATGTTTATTGCATGTAACATTATATTTAGGATAGCATTTCTTGAAATATTAAGGTTTACTGCATTTAACATTATTATATTTAAAATCATTTTTCTTGAAATAAAAAAAATCTGGAAAAAAGTAAATAAATAAATACATAAAACAGAAAAGAAAAAAAAGGAAAAAAATAAACTGAGAAAGAAGTTGGGTTTCAGAAGCAGTGAAAGGGGGAAAAAGACTAAAACTCATTGTTACTTCTCAATAACCTGATTATAGAAGGTTAATGATCTTGAACTAAAATCCCAGATAAAATTAATACTTATTATTTCTAATCCCGTTAGAGAAATAGTTTCAAGAATCAGTGATAACAATGGTTAATCAGAGAAAGAATAGAACTAGAAACTATAACTCGAGAATCATTTCTGAGCCATGCTCTCTATAAGAGCCACACTCAAAACCAAAATGGAAGACCGACGAGAAACAAAATGAAAAGGATATGCGTGGCGAGTGCTAACAATATAAAAGCAGGTGGTATTTGTATAAAAGAGAGAATTGTGGTGACAAAGCTTTAAAAGGAACAGAGAAAAAAATCTATAATAATGTGATCATCATTGAGTGCTCAGCAAGTCCTGGTAATCTCCTAAGTATTCAGTGTTTTATTATTATAACAAAGCTATGAGATCAAGACTGTTATTACCTTCATTCATATTTTTCAGATGAGGAAATTGAGGCACAGAGGGTTTAACTGGCTTGCCCAATCACACAGCTATTAAGTGGTAAAGACTCAATTCAGTTCCAGGTGGCCTGATTCCAGATGCATATGGTTAAATGTGATAGTAGGCCCCTTATTTTCTGTTGATAATAGAGACATTCACACACACACGTGCACGCGCACACACACACAAATGCACATGCACTTTTATGCTTCTAGTCACACAGTTAAAATATATAAAAAGCAAACCTAATAAAACTGCAAGGAGAAGTAGGCAAAGTCACAGAGAGCATATGTTTAAACATTTTTTCCAACATTGTCCAATCAAAATATAACAACAAAAATGTAATATGCATAGTGAAAAAGTCTCAGGAAATGTATTCTAAGAAAGTTGACATTTGTCATGGGTAAATTGATAGATGACGATGTATTATTAAAGGGGTTTCTAGCCAGAACCTTATTCCTTACTAATACTGAAGGCAACATGGTCTTACAACAACAGACAGAAACAAAAGTATAGCATAGTTTTAGATTCTGAGAATCAAGAGCAGTTGATTTACATGGAGAAATTATACATGAAACACTAACTGGTGAACAAATATGTCAAGCAATGAAACTTTAAGAAGCATAATACATATTCATGGGCAGCTTATATCTGTAAATTCAGAATAGAGTTTTGGGGTTTAGAAGTATGGAACAGATTTTTGTCTATTTAAGCCAATGTTTTATACACAAAAAGGTAAACATTATTTTCATTAAAAGATGAAAAGTCCAGCCAGTGTGGCTCCGTGGCTGAACACTGACTTATGAACCAGGAGGTCTGACTCGATTCCTGGTTGGGGCACATGGCCAGGTTGCGGGCTCAATCTCCAGTGGGGGCATGTAGGAGGCAGCCAACTGGTGATTCTCTCTCATCATTAGATACATGTTTCTACCTCTTCCTCCCTATCACTTCCTCTCTGAAATCAACAAAATATATTTTTTTAAAAAAAGAGGGAAAGTATTGGTGATCATAGTATAATTAAGACAGACTACAGAAAATAATTACTATTACTAAGGAGGGATTTCTTAACATTGCAGATATTTTATATTTTTAAAGATAAATGGTAGTTTGAAGATAACACAAATAGGCTTTACTTTATTTATTTTAATAATGTAGAAATACTAGTGTAATAATCTCAAAGTTACATTCATATCGAGTAGATTCCTATTCAAGTGCACACATTGGTCACGGTTTCCTATTACAAATTCTCTCAATTCTATATTGATTTCTGTTTAGACTGGGCATCATTGTAACAGCCAGTATTTCTTTTTATTTAAACACTTTTGAATTAATAGAGCAGTAACCTCTGTATGTCCTCCTCCTGGAGATGTAGGATTGATGTCACACGGTTTTCTGTCACGCTTGTTGGTAATGGTGCACAGAGTCACTTGCTTTTCTACTGTTTCTCCTAAAGTTCCCTGTTTACACTCATTTCTGAGGTTCTGGTTGGGGCAGCAAAAGTTCTGATGGAACGACCAGAAGTGGAGACTACAACCACTCCTGGCCCCGGCCAGGCCACAGCTCGTGTTGCCTGTTCTCTGGCGCCACAGCAGCACGAGGAGGACACTTCTCCTGTTTCCAAACCCCAGTCGGTCTCTAGACCATGTGCAGGGGCAGGAAGAAGGCGGCTAAGCCTGGGTCCCCCATCGGTGACACCTCCTCAGGAAGAGGCGGAAAGGGCAAGGACACCCCTTGCTGGCGGCAGGGAGGGTGAGCCGAGCACTTCCCGGGGCGGGGTGCAGGATGGTCACCTGCAGAAAGGACCCTTGAAGGTCTGCCGTGAATTTGGATTCGTTTCTGGATCATTTTACTGAACAGCAGCCCAGTCCCTGATGAGCAGAAATAGATGGGGGGGGGGGGTGAAAAAAGGTTGGAAAACATGCGTGTTTGAACACGAGTGAACAGCGTGTACTCAGGGGCTGCCTCACACCCTGGAGGGGGGGACCCCACGTTCCTGTGGTCGGTGCTTTGATGCCAGATGGAGAAAACGTCCTCCAGGACAGCGAGGAACGTCAGGAGGCTACTGATACGCTGTTCATTGGTCTGATAAAAACACAGAATGTGATGATTTCCGGAACTTCAGGGTTAGGGGCTAGCCTTCCAAGGCTATCTGATTCCACTGGGAGCCGCCAGGGCCAGCTCCGCGGCAACAGCACCCTAGCGTCCCACTTCTGTCCCCGTGTCAGTATTTGACGGGCACAGGAGGTAACTTTTAAAATTTAGATTTCCACACACCGATGAAGATTAGTGTCCTCTACAGCAGAAAGCGAGGGATTAAAAGCTGGCCCTGACACTGAAGTCCCCTGAACCGGGAATGCTCACCGAGATGGGAGGAACTGCCGTTCTAGTGGATACGGTTTTGGCTGCAGCTTAGAAACTTAGCGTTCTCATCGTTAGTGATTTTTTAAGAGTCTGTAATCACTTTATTTTTGGCTGTGAGCCAGGAGTTATTTGCAGTTTTTAAATTACTAAGCAATTGAGACTTAGAAAAATTCAATTTCGGAACAATTTTTCTTGTAAGTAGGAAATATAGTCTATGTAATTTATTCCTTTATAATTTATAAATTTGGGAGTTATTTTTAAATAAATATTTGGGTTTTATGGATGCTGGGAAAAGTGTGTACTACTTGCTTGCATGGATCAAATATATAAATATGCAAATAGGCAGGGTAAAATTTTAATATTTAAAGCAATGTGCTTTTCTCCTTCCAGTTTGTTCACATTAACCCCGTACACATCAAGCGGGTGGCAGCTAGGGGTCATACACTTCCCCCTCCTTGGCAGACACACAGAAAAGCGGGAGAGAAGAAACAAGCTCACCCTTTGGTTATTTTACTTCATGTTTTGTGTCTTACGTTCACCTGCAGAGTGAAATGAGAATGGGTGCCAGGTGGACGGGGCTACAGGCTGGGCAGCCAGGTGCATAACCCAGTGAGTAATAGAGTCAGTGGCCGAAAGCCACAGATGTGCTTTCTTTAAGATTCTAGCCAGGATCCCGTTCCCTCTAGCGGGAGAGTCAAATCCCTGCCACGGAGTCCTCTGTAGCGAGTTGAAGCCACGGGAGGATTTTAAGGTTTGGGGCAACGTCCATCCGACTTCAGACTTTTCTGCTCAATCAGGTGACAGTTCCATCGATCCCAAAGCCACACAGACTCTGATGGGGCCAGGAAACTAACACTGTCTCCAGCCCCAAAACTATTCTGCCTTCCGCAGTGTCTGGAAGTGTCGACCGCTGCCTGCACCCACAGAAACGGGAAGTGCTTGCTGTCACTGGTGCCCACAGGCTGGTGCCCACAGGCTGGGCACACCATCCCCACTCGATTACACAACAGTGTAAGTCAAAGTCTTGCTCTGCTTCATCTGGCAGGTGTAACGTATCTATATATATAAAAGCCTAAGCGACTGTTACGTCTAGACGACCAGACAACCAGCTGACTGGCCGATAGCTATAATGTGCGCTGACCACCAGGGGGCAGACACTCAACGCAGGAGCTGCCCCCTGGTGTGACCACAGGATGGGCTGTGCACTCCCACAGCCAACCTCCTGTGGCCAGCCAACCTCCCGTGGCCCCTCCCCCTGGCTGGCTGGCCCCCATCGGGACTGGGCGAGACAGCCCTGATTGGCCCTTATTGCCGGCCAGGCCAAGGGACCCCACCCGTGCATGAATTCGTGCACCAGGCCTCTAGTATCAAATGATAGAGAAGACTAAAAATGTAGTGATCCTTTTAACTCTATACAAATAATGAAGGATTTGCAACACAGACACAGGCTTCCAAATGTGGAAGGAATATTGGAGCTGATGTGAATGACAGGTACCCACTAAAACCTATTTATTGCAAACATCAACAAAAACCTATTTCTACTGTTCAATATCAAGAAAAAAAATGCTCCCCCAAAACAAAAGTCAACATTTCAAACAAATAAAAACATCCACATTTTCTCCCCAAACGGAAAGCACAGCAGATTGTGAAACTTGCTAAATCCAATGGTTGGTTACAGATCACTTTCTTAGATGCCTTATTTTTTCAACATACACAATTGTGTCAAGTGTGAATCCAAACAGTTTTGCTTCTTTCAAATTTGAATGCCTTTTAGTCCATTTTCTTGCTTCATGAAACTGGCTAAGGCCTTTGGTAAGTGTTTGAACAGAAGTGGGGAGAGTGAAACTGTTTGCCTTGTTCCCAATATTAGGAGAAACCCATTCTTTATTTTGTCATGAAATATGATGCTATTGTACATTTTCATAGATTTTCTTGACCAAGTTCAGAGGGTTCCATTTCTAGTTATTTGGGGTTTTGTCATGAATGCATGTGGAATCTTTTCAAATGCCTTTCAGGATCTACAAGTCTGAACACGTGCTTCTCCCTTTATTCTGTTAAAGTGTGGATTCTCAGCAATCGCTTTCTGAATGTCACTTACACTCCTGAGATACATCCCACTTGGTCATGAAGTAGAATCTTCTATATATTTCTATTTGTTAATACTGCCTCATTATTTCCTTTTATCCATGGATACTAATCTGTATTTTCTTTTCTTGTATCTTTGTCTGGTTTTGGTGTTGGGATAATTTTGGCTCATATAATATTTGGAGAAATGTTCTGACTACTTCCTCTTTTCTCTTTAAGCATTTGTGTATGATTAGTATTAAATGTTTGATAGAATTTACCAGTGAAGCTACCTGGGTCCTTGCTTTTATTTGCTAAAAGCTTTTAATAACAAATTTAATTTAGTTAATGGATGCAGGGCTGTTCATATCTTCAAATTCTTCTTAAGTCAGTTTTGAGAACTCAGAGGTGTTGAGTTTTACGTTTGAGCCAACTCGGCGCTGGGCAGAGGGAGAGTGTGTGGGGAGACACAGCCCTCCTCGTAGAGTGGAGTCAATTTCAGATTTCCAAAAGTCACGGGATTCGGATTGGGGACCCAAAGGAAGTCTCTGCAGGGACCATGAGCCCCAACACCCTCAGTCACACCGGGTACGAAAGAGAAGCATGTCCTGTCTGTTTCCAACAAGTGGGAAAAACTGGGGTGTGGGGATGATTGCAGGGTCAGAAAAGAGGGGCGCTGAGAGCACCCTAAACTCAAATGCTAAAGCACAGAATTATAAAAACATAGACTCGGTGGTTCACGGAAGGGTGCTGTGGGCTGGTTTGGGACTAAAAACACAAGGTCATAAGGACGTTGTCCCTGAGTGCGGCACGGTGTGATGAGATCAGCTTAACAAACACGGAATGCACCCCTTCAGTTCACCCAGAGTCCCCCAAGGACTTTCCCCAGCAGTCTCCAGTGAGAGGGACCGAGGAGCAACGCTTCAGCTCTCGCAGTCTACACCAGTAACTTGGCGTTCTGCTTACAAAGAGTGTGAGAGCTGAGCCTCCCGGGTGGGCAGCAGTGGCAGCCAAGGGCCACTCCTCTCTTACCTAGTCACACGCCAGGGGTCAGGAGTTCCTCCCCAGGCAGCTCCATCTGCTATGATCTCTCTCTCTCTCTCTCTCTCTCTCTCTCTCTCTCATGCTGTTAGTATTCCACACAGAGAAGAATGGACGGAAGTGTTTAAGTTGCCTCTATGCTTAGGAATTACAGTTTTCATTATATCAAAGGGATACGTCTAAAACTGACTTAAAAAACCCCGTAGTATATCAAACAATATCTAAGACATGCATATCAGGGACGCCCTCCTTCCTTTTCAAGGTTGTCACATCCTTATCAAACCTACCACCATTTCTTCATTGCCAACGTGTGTTGGAACCTAACCTGGTAACACTGGGAAGGGCAGTCAGAAATACCATCCATCGCCTCCAACAGCTCATCGGACCTTTCAGCAGGTGGCAGCTGGGACAGATCTTACAGATTTGGGCAGACACTGCAGCTCACCCGAAGGGGACAGTGTGACAGGTTTATGTAACACATGGCACAGTGTCATGTCAATGGAACTAAATGTTGCACAAAGTGACGGCAGGACAAACATCTTTCCGACTTCATTTTCTGCTTCATGTTTTTGTTTTTTCCTCTCCTGGCCCCCCCCCGCCCCCCTACCCCACCCCCACCCCACCCCCGCCTCCCCGCCATCCATCCATAAGGCCTTGCAGTAGGGGAGACACATTAGTGGGACAGAGCCCGGGGCTGTCCTGCTTGGAGGCGGGCTGACTTCTGCCACCAGAGCGGCGATTCTCTTTAAGGCGAGGGACAAGAGCAGCTCGGGGCGACCACACGCCTCTAGAACATCCACCCCTTCCAAGAGGCTTTCCTTAGTTCACCGGGGAGGCCCCGGGGGCAGCTGCAAGGAAACGTCCACATCTGCTAATCGGTGGTCGGCAAACTCATTAGTCAACAGAGCCAAATAGCAACAGTACAGCGATTGAAATTTCTTTTGAGAGCCAAATTTTTTAAACTTCAACTATATAGGTAGGTACATAGTTATTAACTTAATTAGGGCACTCCTAAGGCTTAGGAAGAGCCACACTCAAGGGGCCAAAGAGCCGCGTGTGGCTCGCGAGCCGCAGTTTGCCGACCACGGTGCTAGGTCATGCCGACAAGACACACTCTGTCACGGGTGGCAACACTGGCTCTGCCTGGGGACGCCTGTCATCGCCACGCGGAGCCGCCCAGCCTGCTGCCAGCACTGTCCTGCGCACACAGGCCGCAGGGAAAGCGGTGGCTCCCGGCTGGGAGGGGAAGCGCCACTCTCCCATCCGGCCCTTCCGGGGCCCCGGCCTGTGTGTCCCCCGGTGGCACCCCCGGCTTCCTCGGGGCTCAGCAGATTGAACCCGTCAGGCTGAGTTAAGCAATGAGGGGGCGCATCACCTAGCCTGCCTGCCATCTCCCCCTCCTCATGCTTAATCAATGGAAGGGATTTCCTGCCTGGTTAAGTCTTCCATCCAGTGGATCCTGAGGATTTTGAAATAGGGCACCGTCACCTTGACCTTCCCTGCCTTTTGAACTTCAATGACTAGGTCAAAATGGGGATCTACAAAAAAAGGTAGGCAGGGCCGGTACCCTGATGGCTACTCCTACTCCTGGTCTGCGTTATTTTGTGAATCCTCACCTGAGGATATTTTTCCATTGATTTTTAGAGAGAGTGAAGAGAGGGAAAGACAGAGAGAAATATCGATGTGAGAGAAACACTTTGATTGGTTGCCTCCTGCACGCACCTGAGCCAGAGCCCGGGCCTGGGACCGGGAGGAGCCTGCAACAGAGGTGCATGCACTTGACCAGAATCAAACCTGGGACCCTTCGGTACGTTCTATCCACTGAACAAAACTGGCTAGGGCCTGATCGATATTTTCATGGAGCTTTGGGAATACTGTTATCTGACTCGTAACCTGGAGGAAATATTTGTAAAAGAGAAACAACAACAGGATGACAGCAAGAATAACATAATTTGAATTTCTGGAATACTGACCAAGGTACACAAACTTAAAATAGTACCCACAAAGGGAGGAGAAGAACTCTTTGTCATGTTGGCTGCTGTTCATTTTGTGCTAATGTTGTGAGGGCTCACTTTTAGGATCTCGCCATTACTGGGAACAGCCAGCAGTACCTTATGCAAGTTCAAGGTCGCTATTGATCGGTGTAGCTAGTCAATCAAAATTCGGCTTCCTCCTCACTCACAGTGATTAAATAGGTCTGAAGTCAGAGTCTCTGACTCTTTTTGTGCATAAAAAAGTGCTGATCTAAACATTTTATTACCTGTCAATTGTCATGCTGGAAAGCAAGCTAGAAAATAAAGTTTTAAGGAAATGGTTTACCTTGAGCACATGCAATTAATTAACTGCCACAACATAGAAGCAGTTACCATGGTGTTAAACATAAAGACAAAGCTTTCAGTACTTTTTTCAAGATTATATTGCTGCTGAAATGCCAAATAAAAAAGAGAGCTACATACAAATGTAAGAGAAAGTCGACTAGACAGGTACTATTAGGGTGGATTCATGGACGGACTTGAAATTGATCTGAAAACATTTGGCATTTAGTGTTTTATTCGTATTTAGTATCTCATTCATAAGGGGAGGAAAAGCTGAAAGAAGGAAAAATAAGAAATCCTATATAATAAAAGGCAAATTAACTGAACAGCAGAAGGACTGGTTGCTATGATGTGCACTGACCAGCAGGGGGCAGACGCTCAACACAGGAGCTTCCCCTGGTGGTCCGTGCGCTCCCACAGGGGGAGCACCGCTCAGCCAGAAGTGGGGCTCAGGACTGGCGAGCACAGCAGTGGTGGCGGGAGCTGCTCCCGCCTCCTCAGCAGCACTAAGGGTGTCCAACTGATGGCTCCCAGACTGCTAAAGGCCACAGGCCAGGCTGAGGGACCGCCCCCCCCCCCCCGCTCCTGTGCATGAATTTCATGCACCGGGCTCACAGTTTTTGAGTGCCGCAGCAGTGGCGGGCTCCCACCTCCATGGCAGCACTAAGGATGGCCAACTGCCGGACCTCCCCCAAGGGCCCCTAGACTGCGAGAGGGCGCAGGCCAGGCTGAGGGAGGGCCATTCCCCCCACCCCCGAGTGCATGAATTTCGTGCACTGGGCCTCTAATCCTATGATAAAAATGTGGGTTTGATACATTTTTTTAATTATAAAACTAGTTGTGGGAAAATCTGACATATTGAAAACTTGTATTTAAACTTGGAAAGAGTTTCAACGTGTGATTTCCCAGTGTGGCTCCAGGAGTTGACGGGGAAAGCATTTAAAAGATTTCAGCAAAAGGTGGGTTATGTAATAGTTGCCTTAGAAAGTTGGCTAACCATTCGTGTATATACTATCCGGACAGTTCGGAAGAATGCCTTCATTGAAGACGTAAGGCATGTATGGCTTTTCTTCTCATTCTGATTCTCTCCTTTGGCGTTCACTGACCTCACAGAGTACTGAGCATGGGGATAACACACAAGACAAGGTCCCTGATTTTAAGGAGCTCACCATCTCCCTGAACCATGCTGAATGTGCTTTACCATTTGAAGGAATAAAATTTCACCGTTATACAGTGCTTCAAAGTTTGTGGCTACCTTGTGCTTATGTCAAAAGCCGAATGAAGTCCTCCCGGCTCCCAGGGTCACGGGAGGAGCTCTGTGTACAGAGACCCACCTTGTAAAACCCAACTCACTGGCTGCGTCCCGGGACCTCGCCACTGGACAGAGGTCTGTGCGGCTAAACTGAAGGAAGTGAAAGCAGAGACAAGAGGTAATTCAGAACCAAAAGAACAAAAGTCCAGGCCCATGGATGAAGCTCAAAGGGAAAGCCAGTGGGATAACCCGGAAGTATTCTAAAGCAAGACAGCCAGACCGAAATGTGGAGGTGGGAGGCGAGGAGTCTGTAAGGGGGACCCTGCTAGGTGAGGGCCTGCTCCCCACCTCCAGCTTAGGAAATAAAACTTTAGGAACCAGAATGTTAGTAACGGAAGCATCAAAATGTCATTTTCACTGTTAACAGTTTGGAAACATCTCAATCACCTAATACCTTATACATCCCACTGTAAATCAAACTGCAAGAGAGGGGGTACGCTGAGCGATATGCAAAGTCCAGCACAAAGGTTTCTGGTTCAAATTGGACTGAAGAGGCACCCACGTTCCAAATGTTGAGATGCAGAGTGGAGATTTATTTTTATAAGATTGTGAACAATTCTAAGTTATTAAAGCCGGATTGTTCAGATGCAGCAAAATCCCCGTGAAATTCTACTCTTTGCCAAAATTTTCAACTCAGCTCAATTTCCGTAATCAGTAGCAATCAGGAGTTTCTTTTAATGACTTCTTAAAGTGTTGCTTGTTTCAGTTTTGTCTTTTAATAACAAGTATTGATTGCATCTCTCTAATTAAACATTTAGTGCTTCTCAGGAAGGCTATGGGGCCTCATACTGCACTTGACATTATGTATCAATGGAAGCGCCAGCTCAATTTTTACTTTCTAACAACATTGTCAGCGAGGCTTTGCAAAGACTAAGTATGAACTGTCATGAGGGGCTTCCTAATGAAACATACAGATTTTATCCTAAAATATGCCAGATGATCTCCACAAAAGACGTAGGAACGTTCACATTTATCATTTCCATCTATTTCTGCTTTTGTCCAACTTCACTTTCGACACCGATTGACCTTTTCTAACAGGCAAATCTCATTCTGTCCCTTCGCTGCTAACGAGCTGGCTCATTTCCCCACTGAGCCAGGGACTCCCTGTTAAGGGGTACATGGCTCTTCCAGAACCTCTCCTTCTTTTTCTCCTCCCTCTAGAGCTAAGTTTCGTCATGATAAACTACTTACACTTTCTTTTTTTAAAATTGATTTCAGAGAGAGGAAGGGAGAAGAACAGAGAGATAGAAACATCAATGATGAGAATTATTGATGAGCTGCCTCCTGCATGCCCCCTACTGGGGATCGAGCCCACAAACTGGGCATGTGCCCTGACTGGGAATCGAACTGTGACCTCCTGGGTCATAGGTAGATGCTCAACCATTGAGCCACACCGGCTGGGCTTCTTATACTTTCTTGAAACTGTGTACGACTATTCAATTCAAGGATTTTCTGCGAGTGATAAATACTTTCTAGAATAACTTTCGCCCTCCTCTTGCCCTAACTCCTATTGGTAACCCCACTCAAAAGCCTTTGATTACCCCTCCTTTGGCACAGCATCTATCAAATGACATCCGTGCTGTTTGTCCAATATTTCCTGAGCGCCTGCTCTGTGCAATGTGCTGTCCTGCGCACGGCAGGTGGAACAGTGCACAAGGCCTCACCCTGCCCTTGCTACTCTTCCATTTGGGAAAAAGGCCATGAGTGTCCCCTTAACACTATACATGTCCTCATCATGTTCTAATTGCCTGCTGTCTTGTTTTTATCTCCCCTAGCAGGTAGTAAGCTTCTTGATTACATAGGTCGGCAAACTGCGGCTGGCGAGCCACATGCGGCTCTTTGGCCCCTTGAGTGTGGCTCTTCCTAAGCCTTATGAGTACCCTAATTAAGTTAATAACAATGTACCTACCTATATAGTTGAAGTTTAAAAAATTTGGCTCTCAAAAGAAATTTCAATCGTTGTCCTGTTGCTATTTGGCTCTGTTGACAAATGAGTTTGCCGACCACTGAATAGGCTATGTTATCTCATTTGTGAATTTTTCTTACAGCACTTATCTCAGTAACTAGGAAAACAATTAAATGATTATCATGAATGAATAAGTGAATATCTCAATGTTTTACCACCAACCACACAATGAAACAAGAGTTTTTATGCAAAATTCATGATACATGTGTGTAGTGACAAGAAGCATGGGGACATTGTGAGCAGTTAATCTTATCAAGGCAGAGCCGGTAGAAGTCTGTTTGTCAGGATGTTCTGAAACTGCACTAGCTATACCTCACATCCTCTTGGTAAATGTTAATAGGGATGACAGTAAACATTAACAACGTGACCAAAAATTATCAGACACCGGCTACAGAAAAACTGTTTTAACATATGGGATTCACCTGATTCTCGCTAACACCCTATGAGGTAAGACAACGATCTCTTCTTATATAGATGGGAAAACCGATGCCAATAGAAGTAAAGCAACTTACCTGGATGAGTAAGTGTTAAATCTGGACAAGAAACCTGACAGACTGTAGCCTGATAATTAATTTACTTAATCAGATATTAGCAATAGAGCCTACAGTGAGTGACAAAACCCTTTGCTACTTTCTAGCTTAGGGAAAATATGTTAGCTTCACGCCTCGGTTTCTTCATGGGCATGACATGAAAATACACATGGATGTGACATGGGAAACGAATTATTGACAACATTTGGCAGTTGTTTTCCAAATAATAAAAATCCTCTACGTCAGTGGTTCTCAACCTTCCTAATGCCGCGACCCTTTAATACAGTTCCTCATGTTGTGGTGACCCCCAATTTCATTGTTACAAATTGAACATAATTAAAGCATAGTGATTAATCACAAAAACAATATGTAATTATATATGTGTTTTCCGATGGTCTTAGGCGACCCCTGTGAAAGGGTCGTTTGACCCCCAAAGGGGTCGCAACCCACAGGTTGAGAACCGCTGCTCTACGTATTTCAATGTTATCGTGAAATAGTAAGCATACAGGTAATACTTTTTACCACAAAGTACTTGGTCTTTTCCTCCTAGCATGAGTTTATTTCAATGCTATTGTTTAAAGATATTAAAGCTCCTAATAGTGAACTTCCTGAAAAAATACTTGCTTATTTATTGTTTACTGCTTCTATATCTTCTTCTACCAGCTTCTCACAGTGGCTTGTATAAAGTAGCTATAATTAAGTGCTTCTTGGAATGGGAAAATAAAACAAGTATAGATACTTATTCAATCTAAGGATTCATCTAACTCTACCATCAACTACCTTAATTATTTAGATAAATCTCAGAAGGAAAGGAAGTGGTAAAAACTTACAGGAAACAACTGCTAGAGCTAAGTGATAATTATTTTGAGCATATGTGTTAGTGCCAGTAAATTGGCAATGGATTCTGAAACAATTATATCAAAGCATGCCAAGAAATATATCAAATGTACCAGGCCTAAAAGGCCCATCCTCGGAGCCACTGCCTTTGGAGCAGGCTACTGATGGTGTGATCTACGGCACTCCGGGGACAGTCATGTTTCCGCATGAGGGGTCATCTATTTTTATCTTCACCAAACGCAGCAGGTGACCTTTCCAATAACGTAAGTGTAGTCACTTCCTAATTTCACACTTTGTCAGAGCATATATATGTTGAGCGCTCAAATGGAGATATAAAGTTAGAATTGTGGCTTTGGCACTCTATGTTTACCTGTGCTAACTAGAATTTGGCAGATGCCATAGAGATTGTCTGCCCTCTGGAGTTTATCCACTGGACTAATTTTTGCAAAACTTGGCCTTTTCCATCATTATCACACTTAGGAAATTACAAAATAATTGCTAGTTCATCAATAATCAGGTCTATATATATATTTCTGAGTAGTTCTGGAGTCTAAAGTGCCTATCACTATTTTATTTCAAGATACACAAGTTACTAATAGCTCATAATTAGGTTTGTGACAATGATACTGTAAGGTGTTGTCAGATACCCTAGAATCACCAATCACCCTATGAATGAAAAAACTCACCTTAGAGTTGCTACTTACATAAAAAAGCTGAGAATTTAATAACAACGGTCTTTGAAATATGCCACCACTTTTTCACTTGTGTAAACTTAGGTACTTAAGAATTACTTGTTACATGAAATAATACCTTAATATTGCTTATTTAAGTGTTTTGAAGCTTCTTTAACTTTTACAGCCAAAAACATGGAAACAACTGAAGTGTCCTTCAATAGATGATTGGAATAAAGATGATATACTTATGTACAATGGAATACAACTCAGTCATAAGAAAAGGTGTAATACTGCCATTCACCACAGCATGGGTGGACCTGGAAAACATCATGCTAAGTGAAATAAGTCAGATGGAAAGAGTCAAGGACTATATGATTTCACTCATATGTGGGATATGAAACTGAAAGCAACAAATGAACAAGACCAACAAAAAAAACTCTCATAGACACAAACAACAGTAGCATGGTTTCTAGACGGAGAGGGCGGTATGTGGGGCAGGAAAGGATAACGGGTCATATGTGGTGACAGAAGATTTGACGTTGGGTGGTGAGTACACGATGCAATATACAGATCATGCATTACAGAACTGTACACTTGAAACTTATATAATTTTACTAACCAATGTCACCCCAATACATTTAACAAAAAATAAAATTGAAACAATACGTTATAAGAATTTTATTAGTAAATTTTGGGCTGCTCTCTATCTTCTCTTCCCCTGGACCCCCAAAGTAAGTGAGAAGATTATAAAATTTTACCACTGCTGTTTTCTAAGGCAATTATACTCGTGAAAGGAAGTCATTATGGCCCGATTCCATTTTACCAGGAAAGCTGGGTGTTCTGCATTGCCCTACAAGAGGAGACGGTGTGCAGCCCACTCACTCTCTTCTATTGGGAGTCTAGGCAATCATATTTTCTCTTTCATTTCACCTGCACCAGCTGGATGTCAGCTGAACATGTTTCGGGAATCCCCCACTGTGGTGAATTTTATGTTTTGCCCAAAGTAGATGTTGTCATATTTCTTCCCGTTGTAGCATCTCTGGGGTAAAATTTTAAACCTTGTTTCTTTGTTAATCTTTCTATCAGTACATTTTCTACATAGTTTTAAGCTATTCCCTTTCATATTTTTTTACCATTATATTCAATTGATTCTGGCTACTTCAAAAGGCCCAGTGAGATCTATGGCCATTTAGTCATAGTCAACAAATACTTATAAAATGTCACCTGTACGGAAAGTACTGGACCAAGCAGTGGCTCATACTTCCACTTCATGTTCTCAACGTGGAGATAAATGTGAGTATGTTTATGAGGATAATGAAATGTTTGTGGTTTTAGTGGAACTAAGACTGTAAAAAAAAGACCAGGGAGAAATGGACTCACGTTTACTGTACCAGGCACTCCATCAACAATAAGAAAATACTGAAGTCGGCGGGTCTCTAACACCCGATCCCACAAACATTACCAAATTAAGTGGAGTCCGTGGGGAATCCACAGCACCTTCTGTAACACTCCCCATTATTTATTTCCATCAGCAATTCTCAACCAGGGTGACCTTGCTGCCCACGGGACATTTGGCGAAGTCTGGATGCATTTTAATGATTATGACTGGCTCCTAGTGAGTAGAGGCCAGGGACTCTGCTAAATACCCTGTCACGCAAACGACAGCAAAATACGGAGTTCAAAATCATTCGTGCTGAGGTTGGGAAACCTTGACATTCATGAACCAAACATGAATGCTCTACGGATCTCCAAGAAACCTAAAGAAGAAGAATTCAATGTGCCAGGTTGCATTTTCTCAGACGGAATTAGACCAAGGAGGTACAATCATTATTTTGGACATTTACCATAAAGTGTCTAATATTTATTCATAGTTTTCCGAGACGCAGTTACAACCACTAAGGGCAAACCTTACTGGCTTCTCGAGTAGCCACGGAGACGCAGCTGGAGCGGGCGCGGGCGGAGGCGTAAATGAGAAGATGACATTAACATCTCTCCGCCCAGGACGCGCTGCACAAAGGAAGCCTCCCGAGATGGAAAATGAGACTTCATTTCAAGAAACACGGTGCATGTGTGCCATGTTAAGAACAAAATCTTTTAACCTATTTTTAAAAACATCATTTGGTGTTCAGACCGAATCTTTGTCCTTAGGGTCAAGTCACAAAGGCGGTAACAAGGAAATTCTAAGCTAAGAGCAACAAAATCACTAGACGTTACTAGAACACCAACCAATTTAGCGGCAGCCTGAACCACTCAGGAGTCCTTCTCTACTCCTAGTAGCGCTATAATTGTTATTGTAAGATTGGCTTTGACACTGTGGTGCTTAACAATGGGCATAATGGAAACACACCATTTAGGACAGTGCGAGCAATTATTCCGCCGTGACTTCTTGAGCATCTACAGGGACCAATGAGATGGAACTAATCAGAGCATCTGAAACATCCCGGTTTTGAAAACGTGACACCTCCTTCAACGCTGACTTCAAATGCACTACGATTGCGTTCGGCCATTCATAAGGCTGAGACTACGTCCCAAGCGTCTCTTCAGAGCCACACGGAGCTGTAAAAGATTGGCTGATGGACAGGGGCCGGGTTGTATATTCACTTCCTCAATGACTTCAACTGCTTCCATGTAGGTGATTTCAGAGTAAAACACTGTAACTGTATGTCCAGAATGTAGTAGGAATCTCTCACATTTGAAGAAAAAGATGAATGTTCAACTTACTGTGGGATGGCAGTGCAGGAACACCTGGCGATGTCAGGAACGAGCGACCCCTGAGCAGAGCTGTGTCCCCCTGGCCCAGCTAACGGGGTCACCCTTCCCCTGAGCCAGCTGTTCTTTGTCTCTGATTCCATTCCCAGTGCCATTTGCCCGACCATTCGCACTTCCATTTCCTCCTTAGAGCTTCTGTGTTTGGGAGTCTTTAACCTGCTGCCTCTGGCTCTACTTGAATGTAGACTACTTCTCTGTGGACTCATATGCGGAGCTCCTAATAATAAGAAAGTTCTGTCTAAGCTGGTGACTGACCGAGAAGAAGAGGGAATTCTTGGGGGCAGAGCTCCCAAGTCAGATCTCTTCACAGGCAACTGGCTCCTTCCAGGCCTGTTCCCGAGATGGCTACCTATGGAGTCGGCTGCCGAGCCAGGCAGTTTTGGCTAAGAGTGAAGGTTAATTTTCAATCACTGGGATAATTCACATTTTTGATATCATGGTTAAACATTCTATCTTGAGTAAACCAAATTTCCCCCCAAATAAAACATAAGATGGGATGAAGAAGATATGGTAAATACTCGGTAACTCGTTCATAAAGCGAGCATCGGCACACCTCCCCAGCGCGGTGACAAGCCCGTGACCGGAGTACCGCATAATGCTTCACTAAGCCTCAAAAAGACGACGGCATACAGCTAAGTTACTCAGAGACAGAGAGTGAAAGTGTGTAAGTGGCTGTAGGGTAGATCTTGATATAAGCAAGCAAGCAAGCAAACAAAAACGTTCATTTTTATGGAAAAAAATGGTATATGACAGATTAAAAAAGGACCCCTTTACCATGAAGAAACAATGGGCAATGTCAGTGAGATATTTTTAAAATTCGGAGTGTGAATAGGTTTACCCAATATAGATGAACAGTGTTATTCTTTGATGGTATAACGCATGCATTTGGCTAACAAAAAGATAAAGCCAGCCCTAACCGGTTTGGCTCAGTGGATAGAGCGTCGGCCTGCAGACTGAAGGGTCCCAGGTTTGATTCCGGTCAAGGGCATGTACCTTGGTTGCGGGCACATCCCCAACGGGGGGTGTGCAGGAGGCAGCTGATTGATGTTTCTCTCTCATGATGTTTCTCCCTCATCGATGCTTCTAACTCTCTATCCCTCTCCCTTCCTCTCTGTAAAAAAATCAATAAAATATATTTTAAAAAAAGAGATAAAGCCAAATAGAAACTACATTTTGAACGAGTAAAATGGTGTGAGATAAAAATAAAAACTCCTGTCAAAAACATGGGTAAACCTATGGAAAATATAATGTGTGGTGGTAGAATAGATAATTTTCAATCCAATAAAATTTAAATTTTTTGAACTCAAACACAATACTGCACTAATTTCAAAGGTTTATTTAACATTCTTTTCCACGGCATTCCCTCACTTAAAAAAACACACAATACATTTTGTGCAGAATACTTGTTACATTTGGAGGGATGCTAATGTTTCATGGGAGACTTTTAGAAAATTAGTAACTATTTACAAGCAGATTCTATGGTCTGCAATATTATACCAGCCTCTACTCTGCATCATTATTAATTAGGCAAAGTAATTAAATCAATGATCTAGCATCTACTCTGAAGTTGTATTATAACATCTTAAAATTAAATAACAAAGCCCATTTTCTTTCAAATTCAGACTATTTGCTCCTTGTAGTTGCTTTGGAAAAATACTGCTTATTTACAAAATTGACACAAAAGCAAACTTTTAAAAATTATTTTAAAAACTAAGTGCTATTGTGACTATATTGCATGTGTTAATTAATCTCAATTATTATAAGAGTTAAGAACAAAAATAATTGCTGAAAGACACAAAATATATCAAAATTTTAGGTATTCAACAGGGAAAAATATCATATAACAGCTGATATTTCATTAACTTTTCCACATTCAGCTTAAAGAATGGTCATTCAGAACCTATACAAAATATTTAATGAACTAGAGGCCCAGTGCATGAAATTTGTGCACTCAGGAGGGAGGTCCCTCAGCCCGGACTGTGCCCTCTCGCAGTCCCAGAGCCCTTGGGGGATATCCCACTGATGGCTTAGGCCTGTTCCCTGTGGGGAGCGGACCTAAGCCGTCAGTAGGACATCCTTGTGCTGCCATTGCCATAGAGGTGGGAGAGGCTCCCGCCACTGCTGCTGCACTTGCCAGCTATGAGCCCGGCTTCTGGTGCACTCACTACCACGGGGCAGATCCTGTGTTGAGCATCTTCCCCCTGGTGGTCAGTGTGCATCATAGCAACCGGTCGTTCTGCTGTTCGGTCGATTTGCATATTAGCCTTTTATTATATAGGATAATTTAACCAGTAACTATAAAAACTCAAGTTACAGTGTTTGTTAATCCCTATTTGTCAAAGCTTTCTTACTAGCCAGAAATTACTCCTTACATTTTGAAAATAACTTGCACTAATTTATAAAAAGCATTATCATATATGCATGTTTTAATTTTTTTTCCATGAGAATCGATGTATGCAAACACAACAGCATATATTTACAATGGGAAGGCATCTAGAATAGTCTCCATTTTGAACAACACAGCATTAAATGAATAAAAACTCAGAAATCCACATGAAAAGATTCATCCAATCCGATCGCCCAGGGTGAGCCCAGGGAAATGTTATTGGTAAAGGCTCCCAGGTGGTTCTGAAGTTCATTTGCCTGAAGAAACCATCGTGTTAGACAAGTGCAGGCGGCACCTCCTCCAGGGACTGCAGGGGCGCCCCTGTGTCCTCATCATGTCCAGCATTTGTTGTTCACGGTTGTCCATCTTGAAAGCCAACAGCACATCTTCAGACCTCTCTCTGCTGCCATCCTGACTGGCTGTCTTCATCGTCTGCCTCTCTCTTAAAGAGACACCTGTGATTGCATTGCGGGCTCAGCCAGGTAACCCCGGATACTGTCCCATTAACCATTTGCACAATGAAGCTTAGTCCCATGAGGTACCATTTCCAGGTCCACGCTCAGAAGGAGTCTCAGATATGTTAGCAGCATGGACAGCTCTCCTTCCTCAGAGCCTAGATCTGGTTCCGTAGGTCCCACTTCTGACCTCCTTGAGGGCCTGACTCCAGTTCAGCTCTGTGCCTTCTGGGCTCAGCTCTGTGGATTTTCTCTCCAAACCTCTAAGTTCTGATCGCCCTAACCTCTTCCCTTCCCCCAGCCCCACAGATGGGAGCTGCTTGTTATAGTTATCACATCCGATGCCCTCAAAGTTCTACTTTTGCCTTTTTAGTGCTCTACAATCTGGAGAAGCCATTGCCTTTATTATATGTTCATTGATAAAAAGAAAGTGTGTTATGTGTTGAGATATGAGTGACCTTTTAAATACTGAGTTGCTGCTTCCTCACCTGTAAGTGTAATTATAATATAAAGTACTAAATTTAGTCATAACACACACACACTTACTCATGCACAGATGCAGAATGGTAATTAGAAGCAAAAGCTTTGGCATCAGACTGGATTTTGATTAAATGTTATAGTTCAAGAAAGTTGTTAAACATTTCCTTACATCAATCTCCTAACCTGCAAATTGCAGTCGATAAAAACAGTAAGCACTAAATAGCAAAACATATGCAATGTACCATTCATGGTGGTGAAAGGGAAATTTATAGACAGATGTGCATCTATACTACATTTACTACATTAGCAATATACAGGACAAATATACATTACCTTAAAAGATTTTTAAAATCAATAAAATTTAGCACATATTTATGATAAAACATCTCCTCAAACTAAAATTAAAAGAAACATCCTGATGGATAAAAGGTGTCTCCCAAACACCTTCAAGTCGTCCCATGTTGAATGCAGAATTTTTGAAATCATTCCCCTTAAGGTTGTAAAGAAACAAAATAATGTCCACCACAAGCACCTTTATTAAATACAGTACTGAAATTTCTAGACCATGTGAAAAGACAAGGTAAAAAATATAAGTAATGAACACTTAAAAACTATATGGTTTATAAGGCCATGCCAAAAGTAAACACTTTGAATTAATTCTGAGGGAATGTGTGTGATACATTACACTGAAGAATGAGCAAAATTGATGAGTCTAACTAAAGAAGGCCCAATTAGTGGAAACATGTTGAAAGAGTCAATATTTTCAACATATGGGTTCATCCCAAATCATAATTGATGTATGACTTAAATCCAATTCTAATCAAACTAGAGGCCCAATGCATGAAATTCGTGCAAGAGTAGGACCTCCTTCCCCTGGCTGCCAGCACCAGCTTCCCTCTGGCACCTGGGACCCGGGCTTCCCTTGCAGCCCCAGCTTCATCCGGAAGGTCGTCCGGAAGGACATCCAGTCTAATTAGCACATTACGCTTTTATTATTATAGACGTGCACATGTATGTGTGTGCAGATGTGTGAATACTGAAAAGCTCTCTCAGAAATACATGTGGAAATGCAAGGCAATTTCAAAGAACAAATCAGAAGGTTTAAATGATCAGTAATCAAGTCTGTCCGCAGAAGACCTGTGCACTGTGCTCTATGCAAGTCTCCTGTTGCACCACAATAAATAGTAAAAACGAAGAAACAAAGATAGCAACACGCCTCTCTGCACTCATGACTCTGGGTGTGGACACTGAGGAGCTTGTTCAGGCTTCACGCAGATTCTCTCTTACACCGTGCTCACCCTTTGTAGCGTCCCGGGGGCAGAGGGAGAGGGCACACCTCACCCAGGCCGCGCAGCCCGGTGGCGAACCTGGAGCTCACACCCAGGTGAGATGGTGCGAGTCTGGAATGAGCACCTGCTAGAACCTGCTTTACACAGATTCAGTGGGAGTTACAAACGTGCTAATGCACATGTAACCGTTAAGGTCATGAACATAATTTAAGAGTTGGGAGTCTAAAGCACATCCATTTCTCCTGGTCTCCCGCTCATTTCATTTATTGGGGCCCCATTACTTCCCTCCTCACTCTTGAATAACAACAACAAAAATGTTCATTTACTTTCTGTCTCATAAGACAGGCTCAGTTGAGTCATTACAATGCCCAGCCACAGCTAGGAATCAGAACTCAAAACCTGATTTCAGCCGAGGTCTCTTCCTTCCACCCAGTGCAGCCTGCGGCAGGCTGGCTGGCTGCTGTGCACGCTCTGGGAGGGGCTGGGGGGAGGGGAAGGCCAACTGTCTCCTTCTGTCTTCCTCTGCTCCCCCTTTGGTGAAATTGACGTCCAGGTCTATGAGGACAGTCAGACTTGAGGGGGAATGCCGAGGCCCCCTGGAAAGCCTGCCCTCTGGGCTTGCAGTGGATGCCTGGCCCCCTCTGGGTCTGTCTCCTGTATGATGGGGGGCCCACTTCCTGCAATGAGTGGGGGTGACATACAGCCCAGAGGCCCAGTGGTGATTCTGGAGCCCAAGTGAGGGTGCCAACATGCCCTATAGAACATCTCTACATATTTCATGTGATATCAAAAGCAAACTCTTCAACCTTAACGAAATGGACACATACTTAGAAAAATGCAAGCTCCCAAAACTCAATCAGGAATAATAAAAAAAAAACCTGAACAGGCCAATAACTACAGAAGAAATTGAAGCACAGATCAAAAATCTTCCAGAAAACAAAAGGCCTGGTCCGGATGGCTTTACAGGGGAGTTCTACCAAGCATTCAAAGAACACCTATCCTCCTCAGACTATTCCAAAACATTCAAGAGGAAGGCATACTTCCAAACTCTTTCTATGAAGCCAGCAATACCCTAACTCCAAAACCAGATAAAGACACCACAAAGAAAGAACTACAGGCCAATATCCTTAATGAACATAGATGCTAAAATCCTCAACAAAATTCTAGCAAATCAGATCCAGCATTACATTAGAAAGATCATACACCATGACCAAGTGGGATTTATTCCAGTGATGCAAGGATGGTTCAATATCCACAAATCAATAAATGTGATACATCACATAAACAAATTGAGAGATAAAAATCATATTGTCATATCAATTAATGCAGAAAAAAGCATTTGACAAAATCCAACACTCTTTCTTTTTTTTTTTTAATATATTTTATTGATTTTTCACAGAGAGGAAGGGAGAGAGACAGAGAGTCAGAAACATCGATGAGAGAGAAACATCGATCAGCCGCTTCCTGCACATCCCCCACTGGGGATGTGCCCGCAACCCAGGTACAAGCCCTTGACCGGAATCGAACCTGGGACCTTTTAGTCCGCAGGCCGACGCTCTATCCACTGAGCCAAACCGGTTTTGGCCCAACACTCTTTCTTGATAAAAACTCTCACCAAAGTGGGAATAGGGGACTCATACCTCAATGTAATAAAAGCCTTATATGACAAACCTACAGCCAACATCATACTCAATGGGCAAAAACTAAACTCATTTCCCCTAAGAACAGGAACAAGACAGGGATGCCCACTTTCACCACTCCTGTTCGATATAGTACTGGAAGTGCTAGACATAGCGATCAGACAATAAAGAAATAAAAGGGATCCAAATTGGAAAAGAAGAAGTAAAACTGTCCTTATTCGTAGATGACATGATACTGTACATAGAAAACCCCAAAGACTCCATCAAAAAACTGCTAGACTTAATAAGTGAATTCAGCAATGTAGCAGGATACAAAATTAACACCCAGAAATCTATGGCTTTTTTATACACCAATAATGAACTCACAGAAAGAGAAACTAAAAAAAATCCTGTTTACCATTGCACCAAAAAAATTAAGATACCTAGGAATAAACTTAACTAAGGAGGTAAAAGACCTATACTCCGAAAACTACAGGACATTGAAAAAAGAGATAGAGGAAGACATAAACACATGGAAGAACATACCATGTTCATGGATTGGTAGAATCAACATCATTAAAATGTCCATACTACCCAAAGCAATCTATAGATTTAACACACTTCCCATTAAAATACCAATGGCATATTTCACAGACCTAGAACAAACTCTCCAAAAATTCATCTGGAATTAAAAAAAAACCTGAATAGCAACAGAAATCCAGAGAAGGAAGACCAAAGTTGGAGGGATCACAATACCAGATATCAAGCTATATTACAAAGTCACAGTTCTCAAAACTGCCTCATACTGGCACAAGAACAGACATATAAACCAATGGAACAGAACAGAGAACCCAGAAATAGACCCAAACCATTATGCTCAATTAATATTTGACAAAGGAGGCAAGAGCATAAAATGGAGTCATGACAGTCTCTTCAATAAATGGCGCTGGGAAATTTGGTCAGATACATGCAAAAAAATGATACTAGATCACCAACTTACACCATACACAAAAACAAACTCAAAATGGTTAAAGGGCTTAAATGTAAGACGGGAAACCATAAAAATCTTAGAAGACTCCATAGGCAGCAAAATACCAGACATATGTCGTAGCAATATCTTTACAGACACAGATCCTAGGGCAATGGAGACTAAGGAGAAAATAAACAAATGGGACTACATCAAAATAAAAAGCTTCTGCACAGCAAAAGAAACCATCAACGAAACAAGAAAGCCCACTGCATGGGAGAACATATTTGCCAATGCTATTTCAGATAAGGGTTTAATCTCCAACATTTACAGAGAACTCATACAACTTAACAAAAGGAAGATCAATCCAATCAAAAAATGGGCAAAGGACCTAAATAGACACTTTTCAAAAGAGGACATTCAGAAAGCCAAGAGACATATGAAAACATGCTCAAAGTCACTAATCATCCGAGAGATGCAAATCAAAACGACAATGGGGTACCATCTCACACCTGTCAGAATGGCTATCATCAACAAATCAACAAAGGACAAGTGCTGGAGAGGATGTGGAGAAAAAGGAACACTCGTGCACTGCTGGTGGGAATGCAGACTGGTGCAGCCACTATGGAAGACAGTATGGAGTTTCCTTAAAAAACTGAAAATGGAACTCCCATTTGACCCAGAGATCCCACTTCAAGGAATATATCCCAAGAAACCAGAAACACCAATCAGAATGGGTATATGCACCCCTATGTGCATAGCAGCATAATTTACCATAGCTAAGATCTAAAAACAGCCTAAGTGCCCATCAGCAGATGAGTGGATTAGAAAACCGTGGTACATCTACACAATGGAATACTACGCTGCAGTAAAAAAGAAGGAACTTTTACCATTTGCAAAAGCATGGATGGAACTGGAGAGCATTTTGGGAAGCGAAATAAGCCAGTCGGGAAAGATAAGTATCACATGACCTCACTCATTTGTGGGAAATAATTAACAACATAAACCGATGAACAAGAATAGATCCAGAGACAAATGGCAGGAGAGGTGGGGGAGGGGGTTAGAGAGCAACCAAAGGACTTGTGTGCATGCACATTAGCATGACAAATGGACACAGACACTGGGGCGATGGGGGCTTGCCCTCAGGGGTGGGCATGGCTGGGGGGTGTCAATCAGGAAAAAGGAGACATATGTAATACTTTAAACAATAAAAACAACAACAACAAATTGTTCAATGAAATGCAGTCCATCATCTTCACTTGTCAAACTCAAAAAGCAAGCAATCAAAAAAATGTGTAAAACTACCTTTTTATCTGATTCAGAAAAATGACTAAAAAGATTCTGATTTCATTATCCTTGTGCACATCTGGGTAGGCTCTGTTGGCCTGGCCATGCTTGGAACAGAGACAGAAATAAAGACACATAACTAGTTAATTACTACATTTTTCATAGAACCTGTTATATTTATTTAATTTTAATGCAAACATTTTGTTGTTTCATTAAATTGTTCACATATTGGCATTTTATTGTAGTAGTAACCTAAAGCTAGTGAGCAAACTTGTTTTTTAAAGAGCCAGATAGCATATATTTTAGACTGAAGTCTGATATAACTGCTCAACCTGTCTGTTACAACCCAAAAGGAGCCATCAACAATAAGTCAACCAAGTGGGAAGCTATGTTCCAATAAAACTTTATTTACCAAAAGGCAGAGGGCCATACGTAGTCTGCCAATCTCTGACGTAACAAATTTTAAAAAAAGGGAAATTTAATTGTATTCAAATTTTACAAATTCCATGCACTGTTATTAAGAATGTAATTTATAAATGCATTTTATATCTGTCATGTTCTCTTTCTCGTGAGCTCCAGTAGTCTGTATCCATGCAGAAGCCAATGAAAAGGAGCTGAATTGCATTGCCTGCTAGACCTGAGCACATATGAATTTCAGAATAATATGCACTGTTTTACATTGTAAAATTCTGCAGACATCAGATGTGTTTTTTGCAAAAGCCGCACTGACTCGTAGGTACCTCTTGAACAATGAGTCAGAACACAAAGAGAAACAGGAACATGGAAATGGTACTGCATTATGCGAGCTTCTATTAGATTTATGCTCGCTGCAAGGAGTGGCTTGACAGGTTAATTAACTTGTCTTTTCTCCTCTCCAGCTCTCTGCGCTCCCGTCCTCCCTCCGCGCCCAAGCATTATCCCGCTCCGATGCTGGCAGCAGCCAAGCCCCGGCCTGCGTGAGCGGCGTGTGGATGTGGTTCCCTTTTCCTTCGAGGGTCCGTGTCTGGGTCCAGGGATGTGAAGAAATAGTGCCGTGGCCCTGAGCTGTTGGCCAGGAGAGGGGCAAATCTGGGTAGGGATGCCCTGTGCGCTGACAGGGACAGGAACACAGCGACTCCGTGGTAGATGGAGAACTTATCGCTGGCTCCAAATGCTGACTATTTGCCCTACACTAGTGTTTCCCAAACCCCCAAACTCCCTGGGCTTGGAGAGTCACCTGGGGAGCTCGATGTTGGTAACATCCAACATATGTACTTCAATGCTCAGACATCGCTTTATCACTGATCATCCTATATAATAAAAGCCTAATATGCTAAGTGTCTGGTTGTCCGTTCAACCAATCAAAGCATAATATGCTAATGATATGCTAAGGTCACTCAACCATTCGCTATGATGTGCACTGACCACAAGGGGGCAGATGCTCTGACTGGTAGGTTAGCTTGCTGCTGGTGTCTGGCCGATCGGGACTGAGCAAGAAGGGCCAGACATGCCCTGGAGCCCTCCTGCAGTCGCTCCCCAGCTGGCCAACTTCCCATGTCCCTCCCTGGCCCTGACTGTGCACTGGTGGGGTCCCTCGGCCTGGCCTGCACCCTGGCCTGGCCAGAACCCCTCAGGGGATGTCGGAGAGCCGATTTCAGCTTGATCCCACAGGCCAGACTACAGGACCCCACTGGTGCACGAATTCATGCACCGAGCCTCTAGTTGCTCTATAACAGGCTCCCAGTAAGGGCTGGGATGTGTGGACAAGCATGTCTTCTGGTAAAAATGTCGCCAGGCAATTTCACTGTGAACAGAGTTTGGGAACCATTGAGAGAGAGAGAGAGAGAAAGAGAGAGAGAGAGAGAGAGAGAGAGAGAGAGAGAGAGAGAGAGAGAGAGAGAGAATGAGAATACAAAACTATGACCTTACCGTCCCTTAACCAAGATTATTTATTGAAGGAACACAGATGCAGTGGTACCATGTGTGTTACTCAGGCCTCTCGGAACCTGCCCTCCCACGTCAGCGCCGAGTGGTGTAATGGGTGCACTGACCAGTGGCCAAAGCCTGAGAAAGCTTTAAGGAGCTGGAATCTGCTCTTGGGAGACCAGAGGACGTCGGGGCCTGCTGGGAACTCTGGGGGACCTATTAGTCCTTCTCTATTTGGGGTACACCAAGGACGATGCTCTTGGGTGGTTTGGCCACGCACAGCTCCGGGTGCCCACCCCATGCAGGGTCAGCCTTGACGTCTGACAGCTAAGCAGGCGCTGGCTGTGGGCAAGCCTGGAATTCTCTGATCATTTTCAATTTCATCCTGTAGCTTCTTCTGAACGCTGTGCCCTCACTCGGGTCTACACTTCTGGAGAGTAGAGACTGTGCCTCGGCAGCCCAGTATCCTGAACATGCAGCACGATGCCTAGCAGGCGCTCCGTAAAAGCAGAAACCACGTTTTCAATAAATGCATACGCTCTCCAGGAGACCCAGCTGTGCTCCGAGCTGCTGAGGGGCCCTCACCAAGGGGAACAGAGATCCTCGCTCCCGCTGCTGGGGGCTGGCCCTCGAAGGGGCCCCCGGGAATAGCAGACGGACTGCTCTATGGAGACATCTCTCCGTCTCCGGGGTTTCGTCGCCATTGCCTGAGCACAGGGAGGAATCGAACCCATTTTTACATTAGGGTTCACCCCTTCCCTCTTCTCCCGTGGGGAGATGGTCAGGTTGGCATGGGAACGCCAGGTCAGCGCTAGCAAACAGCATCTGTACCCACGTTTCCTGTCCTGTCAGTGCAGGTGCGCCTCCTGCCCATAAAGGCCGAAGGCTGCGAGCAGCACACGGGCGACTGGGAAGTGGGGACGGCGCGCAGGTGCCTTTGTTGGGTGCCTTTGGTGAGATGGGCGCCCTCAGGCCCTCAGAGCCCCGGGCACCTGACCACTCGGCCCTGGTCACCTCGGTGGCCATGCAGCCGTGTTTGAGGACATCCGCTTCTCTGCACTGGTTTCATTCTATCATCCATTCGGATTTCAAAGCCCCGAGGCCCCTTCCCGGGCACCCCGCGCCCTCTCCACCTCCACCCACTCCTCACGTGCCCCCTGCGCTCCCCCCTGCCATCTGGAGCCACTTCCAGCCTCTCTGGGCTTAATTGACTCTTTTCAAATCGGTCTCTGCCCTGCATCCCTCCCTCCGCCCTCCCCCAGCCCGGCCAGCCACCCGCATCCCCCTCGAGAGGCACTCGGGGCCTCTGTGCCGCTGCTGTCCCCTTCGGAAGCTGCTTCAAGCAGCCGCTGGCAACGCTGGTGTTGTCCCCGCACACGCGTCCCTGCGTCCCTGCGTCTCTGCGTCCCTGTGTCCCTGTGTCCCTGCGTCCCTGCGTCCCTGTGTCCCTGCGTCCCTGCGTCTCTGTGTGCCTGCGTCCCTGTGTCCCTGTGTCCCTGCGTCCCTGCGTCCCCATGTCCCTGCGTCCCTGCGTCCCTGCGTCCCTGCGTCCCTGCGTCTCTGTGTGCCTGCGTCCCTGTGTCCCTGTGTCTCTGTGTGCCTGCGTCCCTGTGTCCCTGCGTCCCTGTGTCCCTGCGTCCCTGCGTCCCTGTGTCCCTGCGTCCCTGCGTCTCTGTGTGCCTGCGTCCCTGTGTCCCTGTGTCTCTGTGTGCCTGCGTCCCTGTGTCTCTGCGTCCCTGCGTCCCTGTGTCTCTGCATCCCTGTGTCCCTGCGTCCCTGTGTCCCTGCGTCCCTGCGTCCCTGTGTCCCTGTGTCCCTGCGTCCCTGCGTCCCCATGTCCCTGCGTCCCTGCGTCCCTGCGTCCCTGCGTCCCTGCGTCTCTGCATCCCTGCGTCCCTGCGTCCCTGCGTCCCAGTGTCCCTGTGTCTCTGCGTCCCTGCGTCCCTGCGTCCCTGCGTCCCTGTGTCCCTGTGTCCCTGTGTCCCTGTGTCTCTGCGTCCCTGTGTCCCTGTGTCTCTGCGTCTCTGCGTCCCTGTGTCCCTGCGTCCCTGCGTCCCTGTGTCCCTGTGTCCCTGCGTCCCTGCATCTCTGTGTGCCTGCGTCCCTGTGTCCCTGTGTCCCTGCGTCCCTGTGTCCCCATGTCCCTGCGTCCCTGCGTCCCTGCGTCCCTGCGTCCCTGCGTCCCTGCGTCTCTGCGTCCCTGTGTCCCTGCGTCCCTGCATCACTGTGTCCCTGTGTCCCTGCGTCCCTGCGTCGCTGCGTCCCAGTGTCCCTGTGTCTCTGCGTCCCTGCGTCCCTGTGTCTCTGCATCCCTGTGTCCCTGCGTCCCTGTGTCCCTGCGTCCCTGCGTCCCTGCGTCCCTGTGTCCCTGTGTCCCTGTGTCCCTGCGTCCCTGCGTCCCTGCGTCCCTGCGTCTCTGCGTCCCTGCGTCCCTGCGTCCCTGCGTCCCTGTGTCCCTGTGTCCCTGCGTCCCTGTGTGCAGGGCCACGCAGCTGCTCCCATTGCACAGCGTTCTCTACACTCAGCCCCAGGCTCCGAAGCAGAAGCCATTAAGCAAAATCACTGGCCAAGGAGCTAGGATACTGCGGGGGAGGGGGGGGTCCTCCTGCTCAGGGGGCAGGTCGCTCCCTTGATCCACAATGGGCTCCACAGGCTCAGGGGGGCAGTTTGGGGAGGGGGGGGCAGTTGTTCCAGGACCGAGCCTCACAGAAATACTCAGAATCAGCACCCGCCCCGTCCCAACAACAAACACAGATCCGTTCTTTGGAACTTTAATTTCAAATATTACATTGAGTTAGTAAAATATGAAAACGAAAGTCATTTAGGAGTTAAAACAATTCTTCAAAACTATCGTGTATAGAAGATCCCCTAAACAAAATAATTCAGTGTTAGCATTAAAAGAATGCCATCATTGTGAGAGAGAGAGCATATGTTGGGGCCACGTGGAAATGAGGGTGCTGCAATGCGACCCTAATTTAATACCCTGAACGGCCCCGCCTGGCAGATCCAATCGCTAACAGAGGGAAAGTCTGTTGTATGTTTAGCGTGTTTTCCGCCATCCAGCGGGAACAGTGGTCGCCGGAGACATCGGTGTGCACGTCGGGTGAGACGGGACTCGCTGCTGGTCCCTGGAGCTCCATCTGCTCCCTGGAAACTCATGGAACCCACTTTCCAGGGCGATTTGACAAGAACACCCCTCCTGTGGCTGGGGGCTGCGCGTAGGTGGCCGGAGCTCTGCAACCAAAATACCTGCCCTTGGCCTCCTGCTGGCAGCTCACACTCCAGACAGAGCCACGTCTGAGCAAAATTAAATCTGCAATAGATGGTGCCTGTCGCTCTCCAATAAAATAAAACAAATGCTCTGCAGGCTCACATCTTAGGTTATCTGTATGCCTTTCTGATGAGCAGAAGCGAGGTCCCTGAGAGACAGAGGCAGTTGCTTAGATGAGCCGATGTCGCTTTCACAAGACTCAGTGTGACGCACACGCTGGTGACCAGGGGTTTCCCAGACGCCCCCCCGGCCTCGGAGGCACCCCGTCCATCCAGAAAGGGACATCGTCACGGGTCACAGGACAGACATCGGAGCAGGTGGCCATGTACCGGAAACCCACCTGGGAGCTCCTGGTTCTGAGTGGTGCCGTTCACCAGCTCATCACGCAGAGCATTTGCCGCGGAGCCGCGGCCTGTGGCCTGCGGCCTCTGGTGACACCTGTCAGCGCGCCGGGCGCACATCCTGAGGGTGACAGGGCGGAGCTGCTTAGGACGCACGGATTCATTTTGTTTCTGTTCTTTTTCTGTTCTGATCCGAGATGACCCTGCTCGCCCTTCATCCCTGGGGAGTGCACGGAGGACAGATGACCGTCTTCATGCGGTGCCCTTTCACACACACAGGCTGCGCGCTCACCTGCCGGCACCAGCGCTGTGTGTGACGGAAATGTCTCCGCCCCTTTCTGTTTGCTTGTTTTACTGGTAGGTTAGTTATAGGGTGACCAAAGCACTGCCATGGACCCTCATCTTGGCAAAGCAGAGGTTCCTGGGCCTCGGGGAGCCCCCGCCTGCACACACTGAGCCCCCTGACCCCAACACCCCCACCTGCACACTCTGAGTCCCCTGACCCCAACACCCCCACCTGCACACACTGAGCCGGCTGACCCCAACACCCCCACCTGCATACACTGAGCCGGCTGACCCCAACACCCCCACCTGCAGTCCACTGAGTCCCCTGACCCCAATACCCCCACCTGCAGTCCACTGAGTCCCCTGACCCCAACACCCCCACCTGCACACACTGAGCCCGCTGACCCCAACACCCCCACCTGCAGTCCACTGAGTCCCCTGACCCCAACTCCCCCACCTGTACACTCTGAGCCCCCTGACCCCAACATCCCCACCTGCAGTCCACTGAGCCCCCTGACCCCAACATCCCCACCTGCACACTCTGAGCCCCCTGACCCCAATACCCCCACTTGCACACTCTGAGCCCCCTGACCCCAACACCCCCACCTGCACACACTGAGCCCCCTGACCCCAACACCCCCACTTGCACACTCTGAGCCCCCTGACCCCAACACCCCCACCTGCACACACTGAGCCCCTGACCCCAACACCCCCACCTGCACACTCTGAGCCCCCTGACCCCAACATCCCCACCTGCAGTCCACTGAGCCCCCTGACCCCAACACCCCCA
The DNA here is from genome assembly GCF_963259705.1 of Myotis daubentonii. NCBI lineage: Eukaryota > Metazoa > Chordata > Mammalia > Chiroptera > Vespertilionidae > Myotis > Myotis daubentonii. The sequence continues at coordinate 114,275,855 of NC_081843.1, forward strand.
CCTGCAGTCCACTGAGCCCCCTGACCCCAACACCCCCACCTGCAGCCCACAGGGTGCCCCCGGCTGCAAGACCCGCAGTCAGGAGGTCCCCCTGGCTGTCCCAGAGGCTCCCGGAGAGTGAGCACCCGTCTTCCTTTGTCTGCTTCTGTCCGAGGCAGGGGACGGTGTGTGAATGCCAAGCAAAAGAAAGGCAGCTAAATCAGTAGACATGCCTCTTAGCTTCAGAGAACTCAGCATGTGAGCCAGACGTTTAGTGCCTTGGTTTTCATTCAAAATTTACGACAGACTCTCACACAGATAAATAATTGCCCTGGCAAGACCCTCGGGGACATGGCGCCATTATTTATAATTATTGTTCAAGTGCGCTGTTCAAACTGAAGGTCTACTTCTACCTGCCAACAACTATGTTAAAGACTTTTACTTAATTAATCACACTCATGCTTGTGTGCTACAGAAATTCTATAACATATCTACAATATAAATAAAAACAGGGTTGTTGAAAACAGCTAATAGAAAATGACCATAATTGATTTTGCAAAATTTTAATCAACTGAAATGATAAGTTTAAGCAGGAGAAATATTTTGAAGATCATGTTCATAACCTATTTAATTGTGAAAAAGAAAAGCTATTTCTAGTTATAAAATGGCCATTTTAGATTATTTCTTTCAATTCAATTTAAATATTATATCAAACATGTAAACTGTTAGAACCTCTAAAAGGACAATACAGATACATGATAAGAGCCATATAAAATGCATTATTTTACAGATATTATATCGCAAGTCCTGATCATTGTCATTCTGCATTTCATCTGTAGAGAGGTGTTGAGTGGCTTCGTGGGCAACTTCATCAAGCTCTGAGTAGGGCAGTGCACGAGTGGTCAGTTTTTCTAATGCTAAAATTACAGACAAATATAAAACAAGATGAATATTCAACCCCTGGTTCCCTAAGAATAGTGTAATGGATTCTAAAAAATTTTTAAATGGTAACTAACAATGTAAACAGTAAAGGTTAATCGGCTATTTATTGATGTGGTCTGATACATTTCCATATCTGGGCAAGTTAGGGTCACACCCAGGGAACTGTTTAACTTAGTGGCAATGAGATTTCTTAGTCAATGATAAGTCACCACAATAGAATCCTATTTGAGAATAAAAGGAATGAAGTACTCATGTTTCAACAAGGATGGGCATCAAAACATCATGTTAGAAAAGAAGCCAGTCACAGACCAGGTAGAGTGTGATTTCATTTCTATAAAATTGCCGGAATAGACAAATCCATAGAGGTGGGCCATACACTAGTGGTTGTCAGGGACTGAGGACGAGTGGGTAGGGAGTGACTGCTAATGAAAATACGTACATTTTAGACCATTCCTTAAATGTATGGGATTATTAACATTACTATAACTAAAAAGAAAATGAGAACTATTGCTTTAAGTAAACCATATTTTGGAGATCTAAGAACTAAAAGCCAGAATTCTTAAATGGCAACAATATTGAAGAATGTTAAAAGTAATACATCATATTTTCTCTTTATTACATTCTCAAAATTTTTCTATAAAAAACTCTTTAAAAATTCAGATAAAGAAGAGTCTGTTAAAATATTTCTCTTAAAGGAATAAAAATGTTAATGTGCTCTGAAAAGATTTGAGAGGAAATAACAAAAGAATGAAAAGGAAATTCTAAGTTGAATTTATAACATCAGCGGCTGGGAGAAATAATGCTAAGTGAGGATTTTCAAAGGTTATTGTAACAAATAGCATTTTCCAATTCTTTTTCAGTTGGCTAGCTGTGCCAATGATTCTTTATCTACTATAAGCATAAAAATTAAAAATACTAACATTTATGAAACACTAGTTATACAACACTACTCTAATTTTTTCCAAAGAATCTCTACCTAAGCAGCCTTTCTAGTCCTCTTTTCTTCCTAGCTAATGGATCAACTTTATTACCTGTGCATGAAGCAAGAAAATGTCCTAAAGCATCGCTTTTAGGGCACCCCAGACACTCAAGAACCAAAATGTTGATTTGTTGGTTCATAACACGCTCTGGCTTTGAGCTCCTTTTCATAGAGTGGCCCATGACTGCGTTTAATGTCACTGAAAACCAATACACGAGATGGCATAGATCTCTTTTTCACCAAAAAGTTAGCAGAGGTAGTCCCTCATTAGTATTCCAAAATATAGTAAACATTCCTGATTCTCAGGGTGTAGAATAAATACGAAATACGCATCGGCAACTTAGCCAAGTCTTAAAATATAGAGTAATGTACCTCGTAAAATCAGCCACAGGCTCAAAGAAATTTAATGCACTTCCCCTCTTCTTTTTAGTCTGTCTCAGTATTGCTTTACAAGAATCAACTACTAACTCAACAATAAACATAATATATACTGACCACTGACCAAAGTGCAATCCAAAGTAGTGCATGCTAAGAGCTAGGAATTCAAATATAGCAGGTAAATGCTGCCCATAACCATTCCTAAATCCGACTGTAATTTTTGATCATGTGAATGACTGAATTCCAGGTATTTCAGGGTGTTGACTTGGCAGTATGGCTCATGTAGGCTTTGCTGAACCAAGCCCTCCACAGGGCGGGATGAAGCTGACCTCTCCCATCTTCACCTCCCAGACAGAGGTGCCTGGTCCAGATACTGTCTGTTCATCCAACTCCCTGAAAACCTCGGTTTAGTTCATGTGATCAGCTCTGGGAACACGTCCCCAAGGCATATTCAATGGTGACACTTTGTATTTGTCATTGTGGGAATGCAGCACTTAATTTGCTTCTTTGAAAAGTACAACCTCTACACAGAGTTTCAGGTATAATGCAATATTTTATTTTAGTATAGCTGCTTCATCTCCAGCATGCTAACGATAGCTTGGTAAAAATCGACCTCTTCATGTTTTTCTGAGTATTTTTTTCCTTCTGTATATATTTACTTCAGATGCCAAGCGAAAGATAATGCTCGGTTTAATTATAATTCTTGAGGTTAGAAGTGGAGGATGTTTTCTGGTAATGAAGAATTTTCAGAAAGAATTACTAACCTGTACTTCAATTTAAAATAAGTAACAAGGGCCAAGTATTACAGAATAATTCACGCAGGGGGACAGTTTGAAAACAGAGAAATGACAAAGGCTATTTCTTTGGACACAACATTTGGGGTAGTCTTTTATCCTCAATGTAGCAGAGTAATAGAAAATTACAAAAAGATACTCATATTTACCTTTCAACTATGGGTCCTTTGATCTCTGGAGTGCGTATTAAATTTTCTAGTTTAAACCAGTCTAAATAACTTCTTATGGGAAATGGCAATGGCCATAGCTGATGAATATTTCTTCTGAAAACTGATTATAATTCAAAATGTGCTGTTCCATTCAAAGCAAGTGCGTCCACTTACAAATATGTATTTAATTGCATTTTCAATTTAATCAACTCGAAGCTTTGAATTTAGTGCCCCTGGAAGAAGGAGATTAAGACTAAGTAGAGAGAGGAGGTTCCCGTCCTGCTTTGCTGCTACATTTAAGATTTCACCTGAGGGGCCACCCTCCGTCCGCGGAACAATGCTTTCCACATGGTGATTAAATCCCACGGACAACAAAATAATAGGCCAGTGGGTTTCGCTCAGGACTCTGTGCAGCTCATTAAGTCTTGGGGTTTTCTTATGGGAAGCCAGGCATGTGTATTTTTCTCACAATAGGGCCGTAGGTACACTGAGTTTGATAAAAGAACGACCACCTATATCAAGTTGTAATTATCACTTAAAAACATATTTTTATAAACAAAAGGGCCAAAAATGTTGTCTCAATGCTGAAAAGTCACCATGGAAAAGTCCAGACATACAAAAATAAACACACACACACACACACACACACACACCCCAAATACAGAGGGGTAATGGATATGTAGAAAGAAACTTTGTGGTTTAGCTATAAAAACAAACGTAAACTCAACAAGGTGTTCACAGAACTATTTTTTTAGATTGCATACTATAAGATGATGTTCCATTTTGCAAAGCCATTGTTTGACATCTAAAACAAATTACATAAACTTTTATCACTTCTTTTTTATTTTGCTTTTAACTTTTTTAGTGTTAAATCTGACAAACAGAAAAGTTGAAGCTCCCAGAATTTTCACACGATAAGCCCCCATCTAACCACCACCTGGGTCAGATAGGGATGCTGCCGGCGTCCCAGAAGCCTTCACGCCTCTTCCCCTACCAACCTCTTCCTCCTCCCATAGAGGGAACCACTGCCCCCAGCTTTATGGTAATCACGTCTGTACTTTCTTTCATGGTTTTGCCATGTAAGTTTCCATCCACACATCATAGTTTTGCATGTTTTTCTTTTAACCTTAGGGACTTAAACAGTTCATGTTCTTTGTGCCTGGCTGCTTTTCCTTCAGTACTATTGTGCTATTTATACATGTTATTTACGTATGTCATTGCACACAGCGATGACTTATTCATTTATTATTGTTTTATTGTAGTCATTTATTATTGTTTTATTGAATTGTGTTATAACCTGCTTATCCAACTGAGGGTAAATAAAACTTGAGCTAACTCCAGTTTGGGGTACTGTGAAGAAATTGCTATAAATGTTCTTGCCCTCATCTGTCCCCTCACACACGCTTCATCACTTCCTTTAATTATCAACTTCTGTGAGCTACCCCTTGGCATGGAGGGGTGTAGGAAATATCTTTGCTTTTGTTAATCAATAGATGCCACATCAGAACTGATCAAAATAATGGCTTACTGTTTCAATACAACGTCGTTTATTTATTATTTTGATGCCACTAGGAAAAAGGCAGCTCATGTAGAAAATAATTTACCAGCTACGCATCCTAGCACCGAGTTCATCAATGGCAAAATCAATGACGTTCTAATGAAAGCACTTCATACAGGCCAGGTAAAAAGTCCAGCCGCCAGGGAGATAAAGGGTCACAAACTATCAATGAAGAGCAAACAATCAATGGATTGTTAGTGGGAAAACAAACTTTCCTCTTTGCCTTCCACTATGCAAACAGCAGGCATGGCAAATCCTACAAAAGTACAATCGCACTGATAATGCCAGAACAACAGTGTTGATTATTCAGCGTGCCCGTGTAGAGAGCTTCAAAGTTTGCCGATTACCTATAATCGCTTCCATTCAAAATGAAATGTTGACTTCCTTTGATTTGTGTTTAATCCTTATCTGGAAAGTGTATAACTTTCAAACAGCATAATCACACGCACTTCAAACACTCATTAAATTCTTTCTGTTACAATTGGATGAAATAACTACACTATCAACAGCTATTTCAAAGTTAGCACAACAAGCCTGGGTGACAGATAGAGATTAGTCATTGTGAGACTGCGGTAGGCCCCGCAGATTAAATTCAGTTCATCAGTTCAGAAACGCAGCGGTCAAATACGGAAGAAAAGAGCCCAGGAACAGGGTGTACTCGTGCTTTCACACACGGTATTTAACCAGCTCGGCGTCTTTTCTCTTTTTCATTCGGCGAGTCAATGCAACCCAACAAGCTATTCAGAAACCTAAATGTGAAGAGAGCTGAGAAGTTAGCATTATAAAATTCTGGAACGATAAATCTCTAGAAGGTAGCGTTTTCATAGACCTCTCATACCCAAGGCGGAGTGACAGGCCTTCGAGTGGCACATCTGGCCCTTCTGCTTGGATCATAAAGGCTGAGGTTGGAATCCACCCTTTAATTCTAGTTTTTCCTCCCCACTCCCATCTATTCGGAGCTTAATCCTCACCCTTCACTCCATCATTGCTATTTATAAACAGAGCAACAGATTGTGAAGTCATTAGTGTCCTAGACATACCTGGGAACCGTGGAAGAGTACAGCATGCTTTCAGTCATATAACATGTATGGCAACGGTTCAACTTGGTCACAATCGTGTAAACTATATGTAAACTACATTAAAAATTGTTTTGAAATACAGTGTTATGTTTCTACAGTATTTGGATGTTTTACTTTCTATATTCCTTATATCAGGGCCAAAGAAAATATTAACAGATTCATATCCTAACAATGTCTTTGCACTTTAACATGATGGGGCAATGGCTTCCTAATGTCTCATTTAATAAAGGAAGTTTGACTACCTAGATTTGCACCTGTTCTTTTTGACATTGGTTAATTACATTATTTAATTTTTAGGTGTACAAGATTACAATTTGAAATCTGCATACCTACATTCTTTACCTTGCTTTATTTTATTTTTTTGTGTTGCTATGGCTCTCAATATGTTATTTCTCTTTTTTCTTTTTTTCTTTATTGATTAAGGTATTACATGTGTGTCCTTCCCCCCACTTTACTCCCTCCCCCTGGCTCATGCCCTCACCCCCTGGTGTCTGTGTCCATTGGTTATGCTTACATGTATGCATGCAAGTCCTTTGGTTGATCTCTCCCCCTTACCCCACCCAATAAAAAAATAGGCAATGGACCTAAATAGATATTTTCCGAAAGAGGACATAAGGAAGACCAATAGACATATGAAAATATGCTCAAAGTCACTAACCATCCGAGAGATGCAAATTAAAATGACAATGAGGCACCATCTCACACCTGTCAGAATGGCTATCATCAACAAATGACAAGTGCTGGTGAGGATGTGGAGAAAATGAACCGTTGTGCACTGCTGGTGGGAATGCAGACTGGTGCAGCCACTGTGGAGAACAGTATAGAGATTCCTCAAAAAAATGGAACTCGCATTTGACCCAGTGATCCCACTTCTAGGCCTTATACCCCAATAAAACAGAAAGGACATATGCACCCCTATGTTCATAGCAGCACCATTTACCATAGCTGAAATGTGGGAGCAGCCTCCGTGGCCATCAGCAGGTGAGTGGATTAGATTTGCACTATTTACCGGGGTTCGGAGTAAGGAATATAAGACATTTTTAGATACAATTGAAAGTTTTCTCTTAGAGAAATACTTTCAGTTTTGTTTAAAAGGGAAGATTGTTGTCAACATGTTTTGGCTTCATTTACAAAGGACAAAGCAAATATTTTCAATAAATTCATGGCAGGCTAGAATTGCCAGACTTGGGTAATTCAAACGCTAGAATTCTGAAAGAATGGGCAGATGCCATTGTAAAGTCCTTATCAATAACACTGTTTTGAAACTATACTAGAAGAACTGAGATAGAATTCTCTCAATATTAAGTAAATTCTGTAAATTGCTATAGTAACATAACACTAAGCTCTGGAAAAATGAGTGAGTGGCTCTCTAACAGAGGAATTCATCAGTATCAAGTCCCACAAAATCTCATTCTCTTTGTATTTATAGTAACTTCACTAATCTTGAACATCTAAGGAATGGTCTAAAATGTTTGTATTTTCATATCAGCAGGGCAAATGATCAAAGATAGGCATAACTTGGAGATATTGCAAGTTTAGTTCCAGACCACTTCAACGAATGAGAAAATTGGCATGAGTGGGTATTGTACAAGATATGTAAGAGGTTAGTTGATCATAATTTCAATATGCATGAACTGTGTAAATATTTACTGAAAATGAACCAAATCCCCCACAACAAACAAAAATAGACATGCAACCTGACTTATAAGTAGTTTATGTAAAAGATGGCTGTTTACTGAGATACAAGTTTGATGTAAATTAATAGGGTAAAGCATCTACTAAAATCAAAGGCAAGGGAAATGAAAGCAAAAATAAATGAATGGGGCTATATTAAACTAAAAAGCTTCTGCACACCAAAAGAAACCTACAAAACAAGAAGACAGCCAACCACATGTGAGAAGATATTTGACAACAATATCTTCTCTAAGGAGTTAGTATCCAAAATTATAAAGATTTCACACAACTCAGCAGCAACAACAAAATCCAATTAAAAATGGTCTGAGGACTTGTACAGACACTCCCCCAAGAAGACGTACAAATGGCCAACACACTGATGAAAAGTTGCCCAACTTCACTAGTTATTAGGAGAAACGCAAATCAAAACTACAATGCAATACCACCTCACACCTGTCAGAATGGCTATTATCAACACGACAAGCAATAACAAGTGTTTCAAGGGGTTGTGGGCAGAGAAAAAGGAGCCCTTGTTATTTGCTGGTGGGATATAAACTGGTACAGCCACTATGGGAAACAATATGGAGGTTCCTCAAAAAATTAAAAATAGTTACCAGAGGATCCAGTAACCCCGTTCTGGGTAACACCCCCAAACTTGGAAACAATCATTTGTAAATATAGTGAGAGGCATTGGAACAACCTGTTACCTGAGCACAGGCTCTGATAGTGCCTTGGGGTTCGGAGAGAGGAAGACCCTCACTCACCCCCCGGTGTGTCTGGATTCCTCCAGTACCACCGACAAGCCCACCATCCTGCTTGACAGCAATCCGGACTGTGCCGTCTTCTGTGTAAGTTTCTTGTTGATCCTGCTTAGTGCCTTTCCACATGCTTTTCTGTTGTTGTTTTCTGACTTTTAAAATTTTGATTGGATCCAGTGTGGTCAGACACCTCACAATTCTAATAAATCCTGTGTCTAGGCAATCATTCAATGGATTTATTTTTAATATTCTGGATGGTTTTCCACCTTTACAACATAAAGTTTGAGTTTCTTTGTTTGATGTTTGAGACATTTGAGAACAATTATGACTTTATTTTTGTGTAAACACTGGTCATGCTTAATAGTGTTTGTTTTAAACCGATCTGTGTTGAACTACTATCTAGTTCAACAGCACTTCATGGATCACTGCTACAGGCAAAAAACTACACTATGTTTACTGGAAGGTTTACCCTTTACCCTTAGAGACTTTTAATGAAGTACGCAGTATCATTGTCTTTCCATGTAGATATTTTTTTTAAAATATCCTTTAATGCAGGGACTTATCTAATACTCATTAGCATCTTCTAAAGCCCATAACGCGGAACCATAGAGTGTATTCTTTGTAGATGTTGTTGACCAAAATTCAGATATGATAAGGCTGAGAAAACAGCTGTGGTTATGCAACAACCCCCGTCTGGGTATAGGCTGGGAGAAGTAGCACATGCCATTTCATGTGCCTGACCTTTTGGAAAATAAGTCATCTGGGCTTTAGGAACAAAACCAAAGATGGGCAGGGGATCACTTCAAATGTGCTTTTACGACTGCAGCTTTGAAAACATTGTTTATCTCAATAGTAAAAATCAACTGAATATCTAACACTGTGGGTTAGAAAATATTGTCGCGTGGACCAATTCCATTAAATGCCTGACAGTCATTAGAATGAAGTTGGTCTGGATTTGATGCCTTGGCAAATATTTAAATAAGGGTAACAAAATCTGGGTAGATTATGATGCCAATTTTAAAATTATAAATTAATGTAATTTTATTCTATTGCATATAAAAATTTGGAAGTCCACAAAGCAAAATGCTAATAATAGTGTTTACCTGCGGTGCTGAAACGGTGCGGTTTTCCCTATTTTTGTATCTGTGTTTTCAAACGTTGTTTTCAGAAGGAGGAATAATGCGCATTACTGTAACACAGGTGCCAGCAGCCATTATGACACAATAACACCAGCAACAATGCTCATGGAGGGTCCACGTCAGGACGATTTGACTCTCTTCTCATTGTGAACTCTGTCCAAGTGTCACTTGGGAAAGTCGCACAGCCCCTAAGAGCCTCCGCTCCCCCTCTGTCCAGCGAGGCTAATGCCAAGCGAAAGGGAACAGGCAGCGATAGTGCCTGGCATGTATTAAGCACCACACACGTTTTTAAAAAATAACGAAGCATACGCAGATCCATAAGCACCAATTCCATGTGGTTCACATCTGTGGTCTCTACTAAACTCTCCACGTGAGCTCTGTCCTGTGTGAGCTCTAAACAGATGCTTTCTGACTGAAGCTTGAGGATGCCCGAGTGTACTCGTATCTTCACACACAGAGGCGCGCTGAATCAAGGGCACGCTTTGATCTGTGCATTGTATTTTACATAAAAATGGAGATGGGCATTGCCAGGTCCTCTGAGGCCAAGTCTATTTTTATATATAGGATGTCCTCCCAAACTGTCCATACACACTTTGAATAACTGTAACAGCCGTGTTTATTAAAACACATTTCATTTTCAGAAGTGAGCTCTCAGTCGTTAAGTGTGTGTACAGTTTTGGGGGGACACCTGTATTTCAAATGGTAGACAAGTCCACGAATGCCTTTATGAATAATATACATTTTAAAATTAAGGAAAGACCCAATCAAAGAATATCGTATCATTGAATCAGTAAAAAGCTGGATTTCAAATGCTGATTGATCACCAAAGAACTTAATACTTAAAACTAGTAGGGTCTGTAATCACTCTATATACACGTATAGCTAAAAACGTTGTTTTAAAGAGGACATATTTTCTTTTGGCCTTAAGTTATATTTATTAAGTATCCTGTACCTGAGTTAATTCAACCTCTTTGGAAAGTGTGTCCCATTCTTATATGACTTTAGATCAATTCTCCAATTTATCATGTTATATTAGAGTCTCTAACAAACCCAGCCCTCTATCTTTCATTTTTCATCTGGTTCAGACAGTGCTTACAGCAATATATTTTTTAATCCTCTTGGTATTATAAGACATTTTTTAAAAAGTTGCTACCCAATTAACTTTCTTTTTAGAAATAGCAATATTAATGGAAATTAAAGGCTTGCCTGTTTTTGTCTTACTTGCGTACTCCAAGTAAAAATATTAATCCTATCCAACAAATAAAAAACATTTGCATTTGAAATGAATTTATAATATAAATATGTATACAATTTACATTTTTCATTTTCAAATGTCTAATTGTATTCTTTTACCATTTAGGTAGGAATAAATATTGTAATATTTTTAATACATATTTTTATTGATTTCAGAGAGGAAGGGAGGATAGAGAGACAGAAACATCAATGATAGGAGAGAATCATGGATCAGCTGCCTCCTCCATGCCCCACACTGGGGATTGAGACCACAAACTGGGCATGTGCCCTGACTTGGACTCAAACTATGACCTCCTGGTTCATAGGTCGATGCTCAACCACTGAGCCATGCTGGCCAGGCAAATATTGTCATATTTTAATAAAATAGTAAATAAGCAAAAAAATAAACATTTAGGAAAATTTTAAAATGTGTATAACATTTATCACTAGCCCGGGAGATAATAAGTCATAGAAAAATTGTTTAAAATATTGTTAGTTGAAAAAACTTAAAGTTGGGCGGCATAGGTTAACGCCGGAGTTTGCTGCTTTGAACAACTACTTCAAAAGTGAAACCAAAAAACGGAAGGGACATCACCCAGAACCACAGGAACGCTGGCTGAGTGGAAGTCCTACAACTAGGAGGAAAGAGAAACGCATACGGATACTCAGAGGAGGCGCAGTGGTGAAGTCAAATTCTGAGGTGCGGAGTGCGCGGAGCGGGCTGGCGGCGGAGGGCGCAGTTGTTGTTTTCAATCGGGAGGGAGTCGCAGACTCTGAGCACCAGATCCGGGCGAGTCTTTAGGGACCCAGACTCAAACGGGAGAAGCGGGACTGTCTGGCTTCGGTCAGAGCGAGTGCAGCTTTCTCTCCGAGCTTTGCAGCTGGTGCTGGGACTCAGAGAGGCAGAGCCCCTGGGGACAGGAATGAGAGCCGCCATAACTGCTCTCTCCGGCCCACCCTGTTGATCCTGTGCGACCTGCTCCGCCCAAGCCCTGCACAGAGGCATTTGCTGGATAGCCTCAGGCAAAGGCTAGATTAGCACCTCCCTAGAGGACAGAAGTTCTCTCACTGCTGACACAGCTGATTCTCATAGCCACTTGGCCTGGAGGTCAAACCCTCCCTGGAATTAGCTACAACAATCAAGATTTATCTATAAGACTGCGAACAAAGACCACTAGGGGGTGCACCAAGGAAGCATAACAAAATGCGGAGACAAAGAAACAGGACAAAATTGTCAATGGAAGAAATAGAGTTCAGAACCACACTTTTAAGGTCTCTCAAGAACTGTTTAGAAGCTGCCGATAAACTTAATGAGATCTACACGAAAACTAATAAGACCCTCGATCTTATATTGGGGAACCAACTAGAAATTAAGCACACACGGACTGAAATAACGAATATTATACAGACGCCCGACAGCAGACCAGAGGAGCGCAAGAATCAAGTCAATGATTTGAAATGCGAGGAACCAAAAAACATCCAACCGGAAAAGCAAAATGAAAAAAGAATCCAAAAATGCGAGGATAGTGTAAGGAGCCTCTGGGACAGCTTCAAGCGTACCAACATCAGAATTATAGGGGTGCCAGAAGATGAGAGAGAGCAAGATATTGAAAACCTATTTGAAGAAATAATGACAGAAAACTTCCCCCACCTGGTGAAAGAAATGGACTTACAGGTCCAAGAAGCGCGGAGAACCCCAAACAAAAGGAATCCAAAGAGGACCACACCAAGACACATCATCATTAAAATGCCAAGAGCAAAAGATAAAGAGAGAATCTTAAAAACAGCAAGAGAAAGAAACTCAGTTACCTACAAGGGAATACCCATACGACTGTCAGCTGATTTCTCAACAGAAACTTTGCAGGCCAGAAGGGAGTGGCAAGAAATATTCAAAGTGATGAATACCAAGAACCTACAACCAAGATTACTTTATCCAGCAAAGCTATCATTCAGAATTGAAGGTCAGATAAAGAGCTTCACAGATAAGGAAAAGCTAAAGGAGTTCATCACCACCAAACCAGGATTATATGAAATGCTGAAAGGTATCCTTTAAGAAGAGGAAGAGGAAGAAAAAGGTAATGATACAAATTATGAACAACAAATATGCATCTATCAACAAGTGAATCTAAGAATCAAGTGAATAAATAATCTGATGAACAGAATGAACTGGTGATTATAATAGAATCAGGGACATAGAAAGGGAATGGACTGGGGGGAAAGGGGTGTGGGAGATGTGGGAAGAGACTGGACAAAAATCGTGCACCTATGGATGAGGACAGTGGGTGGGGAGTGAGGGCGGAGGGTGGGGCGGGAACTGGGAGGAGGGGAGTTATGGGGGGGGGGGAAGGAACAAATGTAATAATCTGAACAATAAAGATTTAATTAAAAAAAAAAAAGAAAAAACTTAAAGTTGAAATCATACATTTTTGTAATGATGATATGAATCAATGATAAAATGATATTGTTTTTAAAATTTGGTGGTAATGTATATATTTTTATGTACGTGTGTCTACATTGGAATTAGGATAAGGTTAAGAGTATTATAAGAATCTAAATTTAAATCCAGAATATGTTTTAGGATAGTACAAGTGTATATTTTCCTGCTTATTACAATCTTTTTATTTTTCTATTTTTAAAGAAAAATGCAATACTTAATTTTAATTAGAAAACCAAGTTTAGTAAATCTGTGCCGATTTCCCTGTGTTTGAGCTACTCCAGTGCAGTGACTGCCAACAGCGTGATGAAGTGACACACTCTACACGTGGTGTTGAATGGCTCTGTAGCATCCACTTATCCACTTAGGAGTTTACTTTTAACATTAGTTAACAGAGGTATATGAACTCATAGCTCTTTATCATTTCAATAGATACTGTACCGAAACCCTTCATATTCAAACATCCTTATTAGAAATGGTTGCTGATAAATGTTTTATAGATGATGTAAGATAAAATTGTACATCAATGAAGCTGAGATCCCCAAGTTATTGATTTGATGCCCCTCGCTAAAATTACCAAGCTAAATATAATGTCAGCACAGAGATCGAACAGGAATGTAATCAATTAGTCTTTGCCCTTATGCTTTGAATTCCACGGGATGTGTTGAATCTCGTATGTATTTTTTTTTCTGGTCGCCACCAATAATTCAGAGGTGTCAGTAAATGAAAATATAAATCATGACAGGTGTAACATGTCTTTTATAAGACTTTTCGTTATGTCTATATATTATTTATTTCCTTCATCGCAACATATTGACAAGACACTAAAGCAATGGTGGCTAATCCATATCATACCGTATGTTTATATTTTAATGAAAAACATTAGGAAGGAAGGCAGGTGAGTAAGCAACCGGTGTTTCTGCTCCCCCAGAATCTCTCTGGGAGAGTTCTATATCCGTGTTTAGTGGTCACTCCTTTGGTAGTCACAGTGGTTTTCTCGGATTCATTTAAGTTAATCTTCAATGTAAGTTTTTTTGGTTTTTAGAATTCTTAAAAGTAAGTAAACAGGGAGTGATGGACAGGAGTAAGGGGGTATTTGGGACTTGATACTCCACCTATTTCAAGGTTTTCTGTTATAAGCTTTTCATTATATCAGCTTATACACTAGACCAGTGATGGCGAACCTATGACACGCGTGTCAGAGATGACACGCAAACTCATTTTTTTTGGTTGATTTTTCTTTGTTAAATGGCATTTAAATATATAAAATAAATATCAAAAATATAAGTCTTTGTTTTACTATGGTTGCAAAGATCAAAAAATTTCTATATGTGACATGGCACCAGAGTTAAGTTAGGGTTTTTCAAAATGCTGACACGCAGAGCTCAAAAGGTTTGTCATCACTGCACTAGACTAATACAGGGCCATTAGCATCAAAATTTCATATTTTTTTCATGGCATTATTAAGAGAGGAAAGACTTAAGTAATTATCTAGGCCTAGAGTGGCAAAATTATTTTAAATATATGCAAACTTTGGAAGCGTGATTCTTATGAAAATGTATGTAGATTAATGCAGGGTTGTGCTATTGGTAGTAGTTTCAATTATAATGAACCAAAATATTGAAGTAACTTGGAGTAAACTTTTAAAAACTACATTATCAATATTAGAAATGGAAATATTTTTCTGACTAAATTGTGATTAACATAAAGTTAGCATTATTTATTTTAAATCAAAACTATTTTTGCCTTCTGAATTTAAAGAGTTTTTTTTGTTTTGTGGTTTTTTTTAGTATTTTTATTGATTTCAGAGAGGAAGGGAGAAGGAGAAGATAGAAACATCAATGATGACAGAGAATCATTGATCAGCTGCCTCCTACATGCCCCCTACTGGGGAGCAAGCCTATAATCCTGGGCATGTGTCCTGACCTGGAATTGAACCCTGACCTCAGTGACTCAACCACTGAGCCACACCAGCTGGCCTTGCCTCCTGAAGTTAATTGACAGGTACAGTCTATTTTTTGTTGTTGTTTTTTATTTTTTTTATCAGAAAGAGAAATACCATGCAAGCTGATACCTTTTGTATTCTTAGCTAATGGATCATTAAAAACAAAAATGAATCATCCACTATTTAGTTATTTATTCTTATATTATACTGATAAAAGTAAGATGACCAGGTATGAAAGTACAAAACAATTCATGTGTCATGTAACTGCCTTGTTAATGGTATATGCCATACAAAACCACTCCCAGATCTGAAAAAATGGAAGATTCAAAAAAAGTAAATTTTGTAAGCTGGTCCCCTGCACACTTTCACATCCCTCCACATTCTTAGCAGTTCTGTCTTACACTTACAATAGTTTTGTGGAAACATTTTCTGTCATGAATAGTACAGTTCTCCCTTTCATGTTAATTTATACTTTAAATGCCACAAATATTCCCCAAGGAGGCCTTACATTATGTATTCTTTTCTAATCCCATTGAAAGACTTCTAACTAGGGTTTTATTTACTTTTAATGATTATTTTTTGGTTGTAAAGAATGAAGAGAATGAATTTTTGTATAGATAAGATAGTGGTTTGCTGCTCTATTTAAAG
The DNA here is from genome assembly GCF_963259705.1 of Myotis daubentonii. Lineage (NCBI taxonomy): Eukaryota > Metazoa > Chordata > Mammalia > Chiroptera > Vespertilionidae > Myotis > Myotis daubentonii. The sequence continues at coordinate 114,291,544 of NC_081843.1, forward strand.
CACCCTGCGTGGGTACCACGGCTGTGGCCACGCTCTGTGCACTGCCCACGTGGTTCCTGAAAGGGGCAGCATAGGCTCCGAGGGACTGCTCTCCGGTATATTTGTGAAAGCCTCGGTTAGATCGCAATTCACATGGCTCTGCTCTCTATTCTGCAGCAATCTGTCAGACACTCGATGCAAATATGTTGAATAAGCTCATTTGCAAGACAACTTTGTCTCCTCTTTGGAAAATGTCTCTAGTAATGTATGCATATGCAAGCAACTTTAGAGTGAAGGTATAAATAAAATATCCAATCTTCTTGATGGTGTAAGACTGAGCAATTTCATAATGAATTCAACCAATATCAATGACCAACTTCAATATTTTAGATAAAAATATTCATATGCAATTTTTCTTAACCATTGAGTTCTATTTTAAGTTGGTGGGGTTTTTTTCTATATGTATTTTATATTCTACTAGAGGCCCAATGCACAAAATTCGTGCAAGGGGCTCAGCCCTCACAGCTCAGCTGCCTCATGGCCCCGGCGGCCCCACGGCCCAGCAACCCCACCCACTGGTCGTTCTGGAAGGTCGTTCTGCTGTCCAGTCTAATTAGCATATTAGCTCTTTACTAGTATTATATAGGATTTGATCTTGTGACTATCAAAAAGTAGTATTTGCAAATATGGTTATATTAACTGTTTTTAATGTATTAAAAAACAAATTACATACTTCTTTTGAAATTATTTCTCTCTATATATCTCTTCTCCCTTTAAGAAATCTTCTAAAAATATGGCATTATTTTATTCCCTAAATTCACTAATTCTTTTAACATACACCTGTGTATTTCACAACATGTAAAAATCTTAGGTAAGGTGGAAATGACATGCAAGTACTTTTTTAAAATTTAAATTTATCAAGTTGTTAATTGATTACACTGACTTTGATATATAATTGAACAAATTCCACATAGGTAAGAAGAATGAACACTATATTTAACGGAAGGCAGAGCATGGAAGAGTCTGTTAAAATCATTGACTTCCTGCCCTAGCTGATTTGGCTCAGTGGATAGAGCATCAGCCTGCAGGATGAGGGGTCCTGGGCTCCATTCCCGTCAAGGGCATGTGCCAGGGTTGCAGGCTGGATCTGATCCCGGCAGCACTAAGGATGTCCAACTGATGACTCCTGGACTGCTAAAGGCTGCAGGCCAGGCTGAGGGACTGCCCCCCTCCAGTGCATGAATTTCATGCACCAGGCCTCTAGTAAGAAACTAAAAACCCAAGTGACAATGAGATAGTCCTATTTGGAGACTCGAGAGATGCCTCCCTCTGAGCTTTATTTTCTCTACAGTGTTTGCAACTTACATGTTCCTATCACAATGCTGTGTCCCAAGTTATTTTTGCCACCAGATAATTTAATTTTCCTTCTAAGAGGCAATTCAAATATAATTCAGGTGCTTCTAGTGTGGCATCTCTATTTAAAGAGAAAAACACTGGTAAATAGTAAACCATGTTAGTGTGAAAAGGCCCCAGTTAGGAAAGGCATAGTCAAACAGTCATTTAGAAAACTTGCCTAGGATTGAATGGAGACTACCAGCGGTGGTTCAGAGCTGGCAGTCAGGCGATGCCTCTCAAACATGTCTCTAACAGCGGTCGCCAACCGATGGTCCGCGGGCCGCTGGTGATCCATGAGTTCCGAAAGGTTGGCGGCCGCTGCTCTAGAAGGCAAAGTTTCAGCTGAGCTAAATATTCCAGAGAAGCAGGAGGACATGAAAAGCCATGCTGTCCAGGGTCTGTGGACTAGATCAGCAACTTGGTCTTTAACAGGGTGCAAACTCCAATCAGAACACATGGAGGCCAATGAGTCTTATAAGAATACCCAGGTTTCTTTACGTTGCATAACTTAGTGTTCAAGATGATTTTAAGGCCAGCACTGGTTTGGCTCAGTGGATAGAGCATCAGCTTGCGGACTCAAGGGTCCCAGGTTCGATTCCGGTCAAGGGCATGTACCTTGGTTGCGGGCACATCCCCAGTAGGGGGTCTGCAGGAGGCAGCTGATCGATGTTTCTCTCTCATCGATGTTTCTAACTCTCTATTCCTCTCCCTTCCTCTCTGTAAAAAATCAATAAAATATATTTTTCAAAATAGATGATTATAAGATGTGAATTTTGTAAGTAGCTTGTTTTCTATAAAAGTGATTTTGGCTTCTGTTATGCAAGAAGACAGCTGAAGCCATGGTGATGAACCGAGGCTGTTACACGTTCCTAAGCTAATGCATCTTGAAAGCGAGGGCGAATCAATGAGATCTAGCCCATCCGTGGACGGTAGTTCAAGGGGAACGCTCAGGCTCGCCCCACGAAGTATTTCCCAAGAAATAGAATGTTATATATAGATGTGTACTTGGCCATAAAATGCATAAGAAGGCCCTAACTGGTTTGGCTCAGTGGATAGAGCATCGGCCTGTGGACTGAAGGGTCCCAGGTTCAATTCTGGTCAAGGGCATGTACCTTGGTTGCGGGCACATCCCCAGTGGGGGCTGTACGGGAGGCAGCTGATCGATGTTTCTCTCTCATCAATGTTTCTAACTCTGTCCCTCTCCCTTCCTCTGTAAAAAATCAATGAAACATGTTTTTTTTTAAAAAAATGCATAAGAAGGCAGTAAAATGGAATTTCGTTTACATACGCCCAACATCCTAACATGCAGCTCAGCAGAAATGGGACCCTGCACAAGAGCAACCACAGACGCAAAAGCGCGGGTGTAACTCACACGTTTCAGGGGCTCCCGCCAAATGGGCAGGGTTTCTCTTAAAGGACATGGACACTTCACGGCAGAAAATGTCTCCTACATTTTTTAGTGAAAACTGAAAAAAAAATCCAATCCTAGAGTCCTGGGGGTGTGGAAAAATTAAGCTCCTCACTAGGAAAGGGTTAATCCTAACAGGTGACCGAATTTCTACAGGTCCTCAACCTCATCAAGTTTGAACACTAATCTAAAGCAGTCAGATAGCCCGGCCGGTGTGGCTCAGTGGTTGAGTGTCAACCTGTGAACCAGGAGGTCACAGTTCCATTCCTGGTCAGGGCACAGGCCCAGGTTGCGGGCTCAATTCTCAGTGTGGGGCGTGCAGGAGGCAGCCGATCCATGATTCTCTCTCATCATGGATGCTTCTATCTCTCTCTCTCTCTCCCCCCACCCCTTTCCTCTCTGAAATAAAAAAAATAAAATAAAATAACAATAAAGCAGCCAGATAGCATGGAGAAAAGGTTACTTCCCAGTACTGAAACGGAAAAAATTCTATTTCTCTACTTGCGACCAAGCGCACCCCCTTGCATGTGGGCCTGGCTAAATCTGTGGGGGGGGAGAGAGAGAGAGAGAGAGAGAGAGAGAGAGAGAGAGAGAGAGAGAGATTTATTTTCTATTTTGTGTTTTTTTTCTGCATCAATGCTCCAAAGCCACATCAAAGAGACTGGGAAGCGGAGAATCAATATCTTCGTGGCGGCAGCAGCAAAACCACCGAGATGCTGTTTACTGTCGCTCAGGTTACAGCCTCTCCATCCAACCCTGAAAGCCCGCGCCCGAGCCACAGGCAGCGCTCTCTCTCCGCAGCCCTTGAACGGCTCCCACTTTCATCTCACAATGGAGGGCCCCGGTGAGGAAGAAACAGATAAAAACAAGCCCGGAAAGGCTTCCAGGCCGCGCATGAAGCGGCACTGTTTCAAAACAGCACCGCCCGGGCATTGTGCCTCCGAGGGCTGAGCTATGGAACAGCTAAGGGGGGAAGGGGGTGGGAATGGTGGGGGCGGGGGCGCATCATCAGGCTCGCTGGGCTACACAATGGGAGACCCAGCTCCAGACACCCCCGCTGCGCAGGGGAAATGGCAAGGACTGAAAGCTGTATCAGAAGCATCGCAAATGACTGCCGCCCAGTGTATATCCACACGGCCATGCATGGATGGCACCGTTTAATGTTGCCTGTTCTATATTTTAAACAATATTTGCTCGGTTAACTTTAAAAAGCAAGGCTACAACTGCTGATTCTACCAGATCATATTGCTTCAGCGTAACCGAGTGATAACAGACTAAATGTCTAATAGTTTTAAACAGACTTTCTCATCTGACAAAGGAAAAATCCCCTTTTTCAATTCTTGCTATTGTTTTTTTCAATTTATCTTCATTGTTGAAAGTATTATAGACGTCCCCCTTGTTCCCCCACCCCCCATTAACCCCTCCCTCCTGCCCCCAGCCCTTCCCTGCACTATTGTCTGTGCATGGGCTATGCATACAAGTTCATTGGTTCATCTCTCCCCACCACCACCTCCCTCTGGACTATGTCAGTCTGTTGCATACTTCAAGGTCTGGATCTATTTTGTTCGTCAGTTTATTTTGTTCAGTAGATTCCACCTAGAAGTGAGATCATGGGACACTTGTCTTTCTCTGGCTGGCTGATTCACTTAGCATGATCCTCTCCAGGTCCCTCCATGCCGCCTCAAAGGGTAAGAGATCCTTCTTTTTTTACTGCTGCATAGCATTCCGTGGTGTAAATGTCCCACAGTTGGTTTTTCACCACCCCCGCCCCCCCCCCCCCCACACACACACACACTCATCTACTGATGGGCACTTGGGCTGTTTCCAGATCTTAGCTATTGTAAATAATGCTAGATAAGAAAACTTTATTCCAGAAATAAGATGTGTTTATTTTAATAACCAAAATTGAATGCTCAGGTAAAACCAGTAGCCACAGATAATTTGAGCTACACAAAAATGATATTCCTTGAATGAGAGGGAAGCAGAATTGGATGTTTTGTGAAAATGAAAGCACAATAAAATGCCGCAAGAACCCCTAGAGTTTGGCTACGATGAAACATTACTACTCAGTAGGTACACACCATCAACATCAGAATGCCGTTCCTTACGTTCTACCTGTTTGTGCAATGAATTCAAACGGCTCGCATGGAACACCAAGGCCCTCCGAGCGGCTCACCTTGGAGTCAGCAGAGCTTTCTGCTCTGAACTTGCTGCCCAGGATGGGGCCTCTCGGAGGTCTGCATTCGGGCACCTGTCATCACGCCCGCTGCCCTATTCTTTTCACCGGAGTCTGATTCTTTAACATGTTCATTGGAACTGAGATACCTGGGACGGTAAGCATGATGGAGGCAGGGAGATGTCTCCTGCTCTGCCTGTTTGTTCACCGATCGAGGCAGGTGGAATGAGGAGGAGGAGGAGGTGGGGCTCAGTACTTAGCCTGTGGCGGAAGCTGAACCCCTCACACAAGCATCTTTGCGCCCCAGCGCCCACCTCAGCGCCTGCCACATGAAGACGCAGTGGTTTCATTAGTGAACCAGGAAGAGAGGCCCCAGAGGCCTCAGCACTCAGCTTTCTGCGGCTGATCTTTTCTTTTAAGAAAGAAAGAGAAAATATGCCTAGTATGTCACTTAGAAGATTATAACAGAAACACTCATTTTGTTCCAGGAAAGTCACCCAGATGTTCCAAACTCACCGTTGCCTCCTCCGTGCTTAGGAGAATTTCATGCTGCAAATGTGGATGAGCTACCTCAGGGCATAGGCCAGACCCTAAAACCACTAGAATCAAAGGCTCACATCTGACCCGTTCCCAGGAGCAGCTGCTCTTTTTCTCTCCCGATTTCAGAGGGAAAGTGTAAAATTGAGTTTTAACTTCATGGCTGACTTATATAAATGTATAAAAATGTAGAGTTAAAAAAAAATGCAGCCAAACTATACAGGTTCCTCTGGCATCTTATTTTGCCATCATTTTGGAGCTGTTAGCGATTCCACAAGAGGTTCTTGCCAAAATGAAGGTTCAAAACCCCAAATGTGAACCCGTGTGCCATCGCCACAGGCTGCCAGAGAATAACAGAAGTGACGGGCAGGTGTCCTGGTCACACGGCCAGTTACAGTCACATGGGTGCTCTGTCACAGACATGAAGTGCTCTGAAAAGTTCATGCATAATTGAAGCGCAAAATAGTTCCCTGATTAAGTACATTTATTGAAGTGAAATGAATATAAATATTTGTCATCTTAGCAGGAGATCATTGAGATACATATCGCCTAATTTCCCCCAAACCTGTTTTCCCGTCTTCCTCATCCCCTAGCACAGCGGTTCTCAACCTGTGGGTCGCGACCCCTTTGGGGGTCGAACGACCCTTTCACAGGGGTTGCCTAAGACCACTGGAAAACACATATATAATTACATATTATTTTTGTGATTAATCACTATGCTTTAATTATGTTCAATTTGTGACAATGAAAATACATCCTGCACATCAAATATTTACATGACGATTCATCACAGTAGCAAAATGACAGTTATGAAGTAGCAACGAAAATAGTTGGTTTTTTTTAATATATTTTATTGATTTTTTACAGAGAGGAAGGGAGAGAGATAGAGAGTTAGAAACATCGATGAGAGAGAAACATCGATCAGCCGCCTCCTGCACATCTCCTACTGGGGATGTGCCTGCAACCCAGGTACATGCCCTTGACCGGAATCGAACCTGGGACCTTTCAGTCCACAGGCTGACGCTCTATCCACTGAGCCAAACCGGTTGCGGCGCAACGAAAATAATTTTATGGCTGGGGGTCCCCACAACATGAGGAGCTGTATGAAAGGGTGGCGGCATGAGGAAGGTTGAGAACCGCTGTCCTAGCAGGTCTGTCATTGAACAGCTCAGGCCAAAGGCCCGGGAGGCACCCTGACGCACCCACACCCGCATCAGCAGCAGCCGCGGGGTCACTGCGGGAGACGCTGCCCCTCTGTCCCACCTGCGCTGGACTCTGCTAACTGGCCTCCCTGGTCCTGCTTTTGTCCCTTGGACTTGACTCAGCCTGCCAGTCAGCGTGCTCCTTCTCAATCCTTAGCTGAACTGTGTTTCCCACAGCGCCGACCTCCAAGCAGCATCTCTATATTCCATAAAAACTAGGCCAGGGACGGCGAACCTTCTGAGCTCGGCATGTCAGCATTTTGGAAAACCCTAGCTTAACTCTGGTGCCGTGTCACATAGAGAAATTTTTTGATCTTTGCAACCATTGTAAAACAAAGACTTATATTTTTGATATTTATTTTATATATTTAAATGCCATTTAACAAAAAAAATCAACCAAAAAAATGAGTTTGCGTGTCACCTCTGACACGCGTGTCATAGGTTCGCATCACTGAACTAGGACGTGGAAAAAGAAGGCGCAGGTAGGTGGAGGCAAAGAAACCCAGACAAAGAGGACATCCTGAAGTCATAACTTCTAGCATTTTCCATTGGCCAGGTTTTAAGTCGACCTCTAACCAGGTCCCTACCGCTAAAGGGACAAAGGGTTCAGTTTTAAACAGGATCCGATCCCAAGAAAGACAGAAACGAAGCGCAGCGGTGGAGGAGGGAGAGCGGGAAGGGCCCAGGGGAAGGAGGGCGGGCGGGCGTGTGGCTGGTGCTGCCCACTGCTTACAGTTTTACAACTTGCGTGCCTTACATCGGCGCCAAATGCTGCCTTCAAAACTGGAGATTTTATTGGGTCTTTTCTGAATAGTTAGGGCTTCAAACATAAAGTAGAAGTAGAAAAACTAGAGGTCATATAGATTTTTTTCAACTGCCCAGTTGAATAAAGTAATTTATACCTTATACCCTTATGTTTCACCGTGTAATAGAAGGAATTTCACTCCTTGAAGGTGAAAACAATCTTTTAAAATTAAACTTCTTGTTTAGACTTATTTTACTTATGCTATGAGTGATTATGATATAAATCATGCAAGACAGTCATTACAAACAATACATTTTTAAGGAAGTATATGGTAAAGTTATGATTCATTTTGCTTGGGAAACATACACAATACATATAAATTATACACACACACACACACACACACACAGATACTTACATACATATATATTTAAGTGAAAATGCTTCACTTAAGTGAACTGAAAAAATAAAGCATATTAATTCTATGCAGTATTTATATGTATAATTGTAATTAATATTTACTATTAGTTATATAATTTTAATATTTTGAAAAGGAAGTAATTATATACTGTTATAAATAATTCATGTTCCAAGGTCAGTATAGGAAGATAGTTAAAACTTTAAAGAGTATTTTAAAGGACAATTTGAAATAAAGCTTTGATAAAATAAAACCAAAATGGAAATAGACTTAGTGTATAACTATGTGGCATTCTAATATTTTTCTGAAAGGTTTTTTAAAGCATATTTTGGGAGATGCTTTTAGATATTCGAGCAAATTGAAATGTTACACACTTTAAAAAATCTACTTTTTGGAAATTACACTGAACTGTAGCTAAAGGATAGTGCCTCTTTTTTTAGAATAGTGAAGTTACAAAAAGAATGTTTTAAAATGTGGTGGATAAGTACCTGGAGGTTGAGAGCAGTTAGATGGTTTGATTCCAGGAATAAGAATCATTCTATTAGGGACATATTAGAAGATAGACATTTAAAAGGTTCATTTTAATTTCTTTTTGAATCAAGCATTACTGAGTCAATGACAATTTGAATTTAAACGTAAAGATACATTTATTTCCAGAAATTGAGGTGATTGGCTGAAACCAATAGTACATTTCTACCAGTGAATGAAGAAGCTAATATATATGTATGATAAATTAAGCACTGTACCTAAATGTATAGATCTATAGATATGAATATAGATATAGATACAGATATAGGTAGATATATAGATATTAGTAAGAAAAAATCTGAACTATCCCTTTCATATACTGTTAAAGCATTTTTTGAGCTCACTTGTGTTCTCTTCAAAGCCATTTAAAGTTCTAAAAAATAATGATCAATAACTTGTCATCACAACCTCATCTTTTCCATTTCTCTCCTTTCCTTACTCCTTTGTCACCTCCCTCTTTGGCTTACTAAGAGGGCGAGGGCTGCACCCTCCATCTTCCCCCGGATCCTCCATGTTGGGGCAGCAGCCTTAGCCATGTGCTCGGCAAGGAGCTTCGTCCCGGAAGCCCAAGCCTCTGCTAGCCATGCCCAGGATTTCTTTAAACGAACCAATGACAATCAAGGGACGAGCGCGCCACAGACACAACCACATCCTGTGTAACAAGACCCCGACTTGCACCTGGCCAATCGGCAGCGCCCACAGTCCTCTCTCCTCCCCTTACTCCAACCCCCTATAAAACCCCTCTTCCCACAGAGCTAGCTCTCTCTGCCCCAGCTGCTGCGTCGGCAAGTGTGTGTGGGGGGGGAGAGCTTGAGCTAGCCCGAATAAAGACTCTATCTGCTTTTGCATCAGACTCGGCTGGCTCCCCAATGGTCTATTGGGGATCCTGAAATCTGGGCTTAACACTTACATTAACAAAGCAGACACCAGGCCAGGCCATTCAGACAAAATGAGGATTCAAATGCACATAACGACCCAGAGAAATTAGTAGTCCCAGGAGAAAGACAAACAACAATTTCCATTCAAAGTCAGCAACACCATGATGGGCGCGGCACAGGGAGCCCCTGGGCATGTGGGCCCGCAGGGAGGCCAGGAGGCAGGCAGCGGGCAGAGGAGCGGCTGTACTGGAGCAGGCGGCCGCAGGCCCTTCCCAGCACGGACTAATGGTGCTTATTACTTTTATTTTTTTATTTTCTTTTCTTGTATTACTTTTGAACATAGCACTTCATGGTGACGATTTTAATATGAAATCGTTATGTGTTATATGTGTTATATTTGTATTTTTAACTAGTTTTCAAGTTTTAGTGTTGCTTGTGACTTACTGTAGTCACATAGCCAGTATGTACCACTGTGGCTTCTCTCCCTTTTAAAATCCTGCTTTGAGAGGCTATTGCCCTGAAAAAGTGAACAAGAGAATAAATAAATAAACATATAAATAAATATAGTAACATGAAATATTTTAATATATAGATGCATGTGTCTGCATATAATAAATTCACATGTGTATATCTACCAAATGTTTACACAGATTTAGCAATTATAGAATGTTTAATTAAATATATACTATATAATTATATAGAATATAAGACATTGCATTACATACTACCACATATAACTTTTTTGTTTCATTTTCATATATATGGCATTATAGTATTGTATTCTATAATAGCCTATTATGGTTTTTCTTTTTCTTAAATCATTCTTTGAAAGGCCACCTCTCTCTTTCATATGTGTTTACTTATAATTATAAGCACATACTAATTTAAATATGTAATTGCCTTTTGTTAATTGCTCATATATTATATAGTCTTAAATATATAATTTCTTAAGAGAGGATACTTTTCAAATTATGCCATAATAACATAAGAAAATATGTTATATTTTAACATATTTATAATAACATAATAAAATATATTGGTTGAACGGCTGGCCGGAAAATGAAAAATATGTATATTATGTATGTAATTCTATATAATAAAAGCCTAATATGCTAAGTGTCTGACCCTTCCACCATTCAGCCGGTCACTATGACATGCACTGACCACCAGGGGGCAGATGCTCCAACTGGTAGGTTAACTTGCTGCTGGGGTCCGGCCAATCAGGACTGGGTGAGACAGGCCGGACTGCCCTGGAGCCCTCCCGCAGTCTCTCCACGGCCCCAATCATGCACCGGTGGGGTCCCTCGGTCTGGTCTGTGCCCTCTTGCAATCTGGGACCTCTGGGGGATCTCAGAGAGGCAGTTTCAGCCTGATCCCCGCAGGCCAGGCCAAGAGACCCCACCGGTGCACAAATCCGGTCACCATGCCTCTAGTACGTATATAATATGTAGTATGTATCATGTGTCATCCTGATATCACACATTTGCATATGTGTATATACCAGAGAGCACAGCATGTAGGTGAATAGGTATCTATAATCAATGGCATTAATTAAAATATTCAAACTATCTTTATTTTCTTCATATGTCAAAATCTTAGAGGGATTGTTAAAACTGCTACAATTATTGTGTTTTCATCAATTTTTTGAAAATAGTTTTTGTTTATATAATGCAATATAATATATGGGTTTTCTAGATAGTTATATTTTACTAGAGGCTAGGTGCACAAAATTCATGCACTGGGGGGGAGGAGCAGGCCTAAGCTGGCAATCAGACATCCTTAGCGCTGCCACGGACCTGAGAGAAGCTCTGCCACCACCGCTGCACTCACCAGCCATGAGCCTGGCTTCTGGCTGAGCAGCGCTCCCCCTGTGGGAGCACACAGACCACCAGGGAGCAGGTCCTGCATTGAGTGTCTGCCCCCTGGTGGTCAGTGCACATCATAGTGACCGGTTGTTCCTCCATCAGGCCAAAACCAGCTCTCCAATATCCCCTGAGGGGTCCCAGATAGCGAGAGGGTGCAGGCCAGGCCAAGGGACCCCACCAGAGCACAATTGGGGCCAGGGAGGGATGTGGGAAGTTGGCCAGCCAGGTAGGGACTGCAGGAGGGCTCCAGGGCAGTCCGACCCGTCTCATTCAGTCCCGCTCGGCCGGACCCCAGCAGCAAGCTAACCTACTGGTAGGAGCGTCTGTCCCCTGGTGGTCAGTGCATGTCATTGCGAGTGATTGAGTGCCGGGAGCCGGTCCATCCTTGCTGTTTCAAGGGACCTGGCATATATGGCATACGGTTCTTAATATGTTTGCTCACCTTCTTGGCGCTGTGTTTTAACCAAGGTCACCTCTCCGAGAAAGGTTGAATCCCAGGTAGGGATTTTCCCCTGAAGTTAGGGAGGGAATAAAACCCCTCAACTAAGTGCCAGGCGGGTAATTAATCCCTTTAACTACGAACAATCATGCTTAAACTACATAATCTTTTCTCCCTGGAATGGAGATAAGAAACGCCCTAACCTTTGTAATAGAGATTGATAGGATTGAATCAACTGGTATAAATACAGTTGTAACAAGACAGAAACACTCAGAGCTTAGAAGAGAATTCAGAAGACAGAACCTACACGGAGCCTAGAGACAGAAGAACTTCGCTGGAGAGAGCATGCCAGAGGATCCTGGAGAGGGACTGGCCTCGGAGCCTAGAGACAGAGCCTAGCGGGAGAACATGGCAAGGGATCCTGGACTGAACCTGACTACAGAGATTGGCAGGAGAACCTGACTGGAACCTGGACACTGAACCTGACTGGAGAGCCTGGACAGAACCTGGCTGGAGAACCTAGCGAGAGAACATGGACACAGAGCCTCTCTGGAGATCCAGACCAGAACTTGGCTGGAGATCCGGGCTAGAGATCCTGGCTAGGCTGCTGATCAACTGAATACTATCTCCGTGTCATTCCTTCTTCGCCGACTCCGTCCAAACCTTTGGGGACCCCTGGACCTGCTGGGGTTGGACCCCGGCATCTGGCGCCCGAACAGGGACCCTTAGGTAAGCCCCCCATTCCCCTAGGTAAGCGCCCTGCACTCGGGACGGATCGGACTCCACCGTAGGAAGAGGGTGGATAGTCTTCGCCGACTCCGTCCACACCTTTGGGAACCCCTGGAACAGGATTCCCTTAGGTAAGCCGCCCCATTGAGAACCTCCACACTCGGGACGGATCAGACTCCACCATAGGAAGAGGGTGGATAGTCTTCGCCGACTCCGTCCACACCTTTGGGAACCCCTGGAACAGGATTCCCCTAGGTAAGCCCCCCTCCCCCATTGAGAACCCCCACACTCGGGACGGATAGGACTCCACCGTAGGAAGAGGGTGGATAGTCTTCGCCGACTCCGTCCACACCTTTGGGAATGCCTGGAACAGGATTCCCCTAGGTAAGCCCCCCCCTTGAAAACCCCCACACTCGGGACGGATAGGACTCCACCAGGGTGCTACAGACCCCCCTATAGAGGATAAATAGGGTAAGAAGGTGGATAGTACAGAACTTAGATTGAGAAGATGTGCCATACTGAGTCCAAAGACAGAAGACTCTGTATTGATCCTTAGATTGAGAAGATGTGCCATACTGAGTCCAAAGAAAGAAGACTCTGTATTGATCTTTAGATTAAGAAGATGTGCCATACTGAGTCTAAAGAAAAAAGACTCTGTATTGATCTTTTAACATATATGCTTGCTAGCAGAGGAATTAAGGTTACTCCCAGTCAGACAGAACGTTTTATACAAGAAGTATGTCCATGCTTTTCTGAGGAAGGAAAGGTAAATGTAATGGCATGGGAGAAGGTAGGCCCAAGGAGCCTTATCCTTAACCCCACTGCAGCCTTTCTACCCTGGGAAAGTACAGGATTGGCAAGCTCTCCCTGGGATGATAGATCAGGACTCAGGTAATAGCGGAAAGCGCCAATCCTACTCTTAAAATGGATATAAGAGAGCATTTCAGGTTTTTCTTTTTAATGCTTGCTTTTAAAAAATAAAAAAGGGGGAATTTGCCGGGAGCCGGTCCATCCTTGCTGTTTCAAGGGACCTGGCATATATGGCATACGGTTCTTAATATGTTTGCTCACCTTCTTGGCGCTGTGTTTTAACCAAGGTCACCTCTCCGAGAAAGGTTGAATCCCAGGTAGGGATTTTCCCCTGAAGTTAGGGAGGGAATAAAACCCCTCAACTAAGTGCCAGGCGGGTAATTAATCCCTTTAACTACGAACAATCATGCTTAAACTACATAATCTTTTCTCCCTGGAATGGAGATAAGAAACGCCCTAACCTTTGTAATAGAGATTGATAGGATTGAATCAACTGGTATAAATACAGTTGTAACAAGACAGAAACACTCAGAGCTTAGAAGAGAATTCAGAAGACAGAACCTACACGGAGCCTAGAGACAGAAGAACTTCGCTGGAGAGAGCATGCCAGAGGATCCTGGAGAGGGACTGGCCTCGGAGCCTAGAGACAGAGCCTAGCGGGAGAACATGGCAAGGGATCCTGGACTGAACCTGACTACAGAGATTGGCAGGAGAACCTGACTGGAACCTGGACACTGAACCTGACTGGAGAGCCTGGACAGAACCTGGCTGGAGAACCTAGCGAGAGAACATGGACACAGAGCCTCTCTGGAGATCCAGACCAGAACTTGGCTGGAGATCCGGGCTAGAGATCCTGGCTAGGCTGCTGATCAACTGAATACTATCTCCGTGTCATTCCTTCTTCGCCGACTCCGTCCAAACCTTTGGGGACCCCTGGACCTGCTGGGGTTGGACCCCGGCAATTGAGCAGTCTTAGCATATCATTAGCATATTACACTTTGATTGGTTGAATGGCCAACCAGATGACTGGACACTTAGCATATTAAGCTTTTATTATATAGGATTATGCATTTTCTCTATTGCTATATAATGACTATTTCCATTTAATTTGATATATATATTGCAATTCCTTTTTTGCTTCTTACATTTCAGATATAATTTTGTTGGTAAATTTCATAAAATTTGATATTACATTTTGAGCTAATCTGAGATTCATTATCTTTTAACAGGACAATATAGCTCACTTTCTTAAAAATACTTTGGTATTGTCCTTTTATTTATTTAGCATGTTTTCTTATTTCTTTTACCAATTTGGTTTTTGTCTATTTTTCCTTAGCTTTTATCTTATCCAGTATATGCAAAATAGTTTTAAAATGAGCAATAAACTTAAAGAATTGTTTTGGAATCCTCTCCTCATATAATATCAATGTTAATTATCAAATTCAAAACATAGTCATTTAGGTTAAATGAATTGACCATTGTCCCTGTGAGAAACTCAGCATTGGAGACTCTCCTACACATTCCTGGGTGATGAACACTGCTGGGAGGATTTTATAATGAACAAAGGACTGGGAAGGAAGGCGCAGTGGGAGCAGAATGGATCTGGACAACGGACGTGGGGGGAGCAATTTAAGAGCAGAGAGTTTGGGACTAAGGCTGCCAAGTTCTATGGTGGTGCCTCTCTCCTCTATGATCTCACAAATCTTAGTACTCCCCCAGGAAAATCCTGAGACGACTGTGCTTATGCTGTTCTTTCGCTCTCCCTCTGACATCCACCTGCAGACCATCCTCACGAACCCGGTACCTAACTCTTCATCCTTCAGCGCTCAGAGCTCACCAGGGGAGCGTATCCTGAAAGCACCCTATTTTCTCTCTAGAATCTAAGAGAGCCACAGTTCATGTCTGCGCAGTTAGGTCTGCCTCTCCCAGACTCTATAAACCCTGGCGGGCAGAAAGGGAAGTAATTTGAACAAATCCTATAGTGTGTTTCTCCTAGAAAATAAAGATACCAATTTACATGCATGAAGAATTCATACAAGGACAGGACTCTGTTTAATTTGTTCCCTATTTGTTCACTGGAGCATAGCACAGAGGTCAAAATCATTGAACGTCCATTGAATGAATATGTAACTATTAAATAATGATGTATACTTATTGACATGCAAATACATGCGGATGTATAGGTAAAAGAAAAAGCAGGTTATAAAACATTATGCATTAATAACTCATTTTGAAATAGCCATATGGAACATATAAATGCATTTAAAATGTACAGCATTTTAAATCTGAAAACTATTCATTACATTTATGTCTGGAGGATTGGAGTAGAGGTGGTGTTCCTATTCTTTTGTTTCTTCACACTGCCCAAACATATTATGAACATGTATTACTTTAAAATTAGAAAATCAAAATTCCATATGGAAAAAAATACCCTGTTGGTAATAGGACTCAAGTATTATGAAAAATAGAGATTTCCCCAGACACAGCTTCCAAAAACAAAGAAACACAGTTTTGAAATCCCTGAGTGATGGACTGAAACAACTTTTAAGAAAGAGGCAGTTGCCACAGACCAGGTCAGTGATGGTCACAGACTTCACAGAGAGGCGATGCTACCTTTTCCACCTCAGCTCTGCACAGGCGGACAGACACCAGTGTTGCCGAGATGAAATTGACTACATGGTGGGGGTGGTCCTTGGTTGGGAGATGGCAGGGTTCCAACAGAACTGTTACTGCAGGCATTTCTTACATCCACCTCCCCAATGACCACCACCCCCACCCCCCCAAGCAGGTGGGCCACGCCTCTTAAAATAGCTCCCTCGATACCTATGAAATCTTTTGTCTCTTTTCCTGACATTCCCTCAACTGATAGAAGAAAAATTTCATTCCATTTGCCAGGCTGAAGATTCAAAAGAAGCAAGTTAATAACAACTATTGACTCAGGCACCCAAGTCCTCATACAACACACTCAATTTTGCTTTTTTTTCTTTGTTAAAAAAATGTAGTGTGATACATACATATTTCGCTTACTTTTAAAAACATATTCTGTATTTCATTACCCTGGTACATGCCTGATACCATATTTTTAAATATTTTCTTTCCAAGGGGAAATGGACATAGAGAATTCCCTTCCATATTTACTCTACTGCTCATTAGTATCATAAATCTAATAGCAAAGATAATATTAGCAAAAATGTAATTATGCAATGCTCATATATCTGGTGTTATAATAAGCTGTATTGATTACTGCTATTTTATAGATAATTGAGCAACTTATCCTAGTTTGCACAACTGAAGAACAAGCATTTCATCTTAGAGGAACCAAACCCCAGTTCCTCTTAAACTAGTTCTTCCCTCATCCTCTCTAGTTCCTTCACTCAAGGTAACTAGTAGTTTCATATCATAATTACTGCCTCTGGCAATTCTGAACAATAGAGCCGATGGTGTGGGAAATTAACCCCCTCCCCACAAAGAATGTCAGAAATATGAGCTCTGGCCAGAGAAGGTTCTGGAAGAACAAGAGCTACTACTAACATCAACAGCAGTTGATATGAACCAGAGATGGTGATATTTCTTCTTTTCAGATAAAATGAACATTCCATTCCACCATGGAGCTCAGAGTAGAAAGAGTATAAAAATCGGCTCCACAATTAATTAGCATGATCATGCTGGATATCATATTATATGACACCACATTGCCCAGCACCTGTCTGGCACATGACAGCATTTAAATATTTGCTTAATGATTTTTTAATGTAATGTGAGCTCATATATGCATCCTTGCTTCTCTTCCTTAGTAGTTAATGTTAAATCCTATTGGCACATTGTATGTCCAATTAATAGTTATTGAAGGCCCTAACTGGTTTGGCTCAGTGGATAGAGCGTCAGCAAGCAGACTGAATGGTTCCAGGTTTGATTATGGTCTAGGGCATGTACCTTGGTTGCGGGCACATCCCCAGTAGGGGGTGTGCAGGAGGCAGCTGATCGATGTTTCTCTCTCATCGATGTTTCTAACTCTCTATCCTTCTCTCTTCCTCTCTGTAAAAAAAATCAATAAAATATATTTTAAAAATATAGTTATTGAAGAAACTGATTAGATGATTTAGAATTATTTAAAGATGCATCTTCTTGATCCCTACAATGGAAATAGTGTTGTGAATAACTGATTGGTTTAACATATTTCAAGTTCCTAGCCTGGTGTTTAAAATATACGGGGTGCTATATTCCGGGAAATGTTATCTTTCTGCCCTGCCCCTAGTCCCAGTTAACGGAGGGTCTCATCACTGTATTCGTGTTTATTTCTAAGCTAATTGAAGCCTGCGACAAGTGCAATCTTAAGCTCAGTACTTTGGATGGGTTTGAAACACAAGAAACGGCTCAGCTAAGAGTGTCTCCATTGCACTGAGTGGAACATATGAAAATTCTAATTAGCGAAAGTTATGCAGTGGGTAACTACCGAGTATCCTAAATTATATTTATCCATTACAACTTTGTCATCCAATATTGGATGTGGCCTATGGTTAGCGTCACTGTGAATTTGCATTTCAGCTGGAGAAAAAGACACCTTCTTTTTGTCTTCCCTGATTAACATTTCCAAGCTCTGTAATTTTCTAGCTGCTCCGAGAAACAAAGCCAGCCCAGCTCACGCAGAAAGCCTATTCTCCAAGATATAAATATTTGCTATTCAGAAAACCTCAATGAGGGCTTAGTTATTTTAAACTGAAGAAAGAAAATTACTAGTAATGATTGGTTTCAGCTAACGAAATGCTTTTATGCAAATATGTGAACCCTAAATATGACCTGGAAACAAAGGACTGCTTAACAGTTACTATTAAGCAATGCATTAGTAGATCAATTAAACAGAACTTCTTTCTAATGAGTGTGCGGTACAGAGGTTGCCACGGAATCCTGGGAAGGAAAAGCCCTTGAATGCTGATTTATTGTTTAAGACTGCAAAATGCTCTCTGTCTGTTGGTGGCTGGTTGTAACTCAAGTTGAAATAAGTCACTTCTGAAAAAAAGTCTTGTCTGTAGGTGGTGGCTTTGCAGAGATGTTTATTCGGTTCTCTCTCCTCACTCTTCTGCTCCTTAGATATGCCATACAGATACACCGTCTGTCTGTGTGGCCCACCCACCAGACCTGTGTCTACAGAGACCTGCTATAAGCTAAGTACCACGTGTCTAAACTGGAGGTGGCTCCATATACTGCTGCCTCCTTTCTGTGCTGTGCTGGTGAAGCAAGTGTCCACCATGACACTGGGCTTTATACCGTGTGCCACCTTGTGCTGGAGAGGAGACACACAGGACTGGCGGAGAAAGGTGTCCAGTGACAGGACAGAGCCAACGAGAGACTTGGCCAACCCCACAAGCACATCTGGAAATAAAATGGTCCTTCAGAGTTATAGTGGGTTAGGCCAAGCGACCGACCTGGGACTTTACTCCACTCACTGATGAGTTACTGAATGCAGGTTGTCCCAGGAATGGTGTGGCCTTAGGCAAAGTGGCTGCCACCGAGCCAGAAGCTGACAGCTGACCATGACCGCTCTCCTGACTGCACTCAGCTCGCTGAAAAGTGGGCAGGGACTCTTCATGCT
This sequence comes from Myotis daubentonii, assembly GCF_963259705.1. NCBI lineage: Eukaryota > Metazoa > Chordata > Mammalia > Chiroptera > Vespertilionidae > Myotis > Myotis daubentonii. The sequence goes on from NC_081843.1 coordinate 114,310,243, forward strand.
CCCACAGAAGGCTTAAATCCAACGCTTACAAGCAATGACCAGCCGGCATCCATAATCACTTCCTTGTCTACATAATATTATCTCAACAAATGGTTAATGATTACATGATTCAATCTTTAGTCATTAAAATATTGAGAACTAATAAAAATACCATTATGGGTGCGATACCAGTGTATGATGATATCTAGTGCGAAATTCACATTGGCAAAAGAGAGTGTATGAACAAAAAGCTCACATGTCTATTATATCAAAATGTGGAAACTCTAATTCAATAGGGAATTGGAAAAGGGGGTATTTCCAGATACATTCCACTCAAAAAATAATCACATCTGGTTAAATAGAGGTACAGAGATTACTATAGTTGCATAGGTACTTAAAGGACATCCATTTGGGAAACACACAGGTGAAAGCATGTAATATGTTATACCCATGTGAGGACACTGGAATTAAGATGATTATTTCATACTGAATGTACCTAAGACACCATGAAATTAGAGAGGGGATGTTGCCACCAATGACTGAACCTCTAATGTGGTTCGAGTTTGTATGAAGGTTAAGGAGGTTAAAGAGAGTGACAAAAACATTTATCAGAACAATTATTTAAAAAGATAAAAAGCAAATAATTACTCAGGGGTCATGGGAGCTCTACACTCACCAGATTGACCTCTTCCCTGAAAATGGTCAAGGAATTTTTGCATGAGATTCAGTGTAAGAAAAGAGTAGGCTACCATCTGACAACCCGGGGCTTAAAGGTGGTGGGAGTTAGAACTTCATAAAATCATTCATAATTGTCAAATATTGCTAGTATAAGTCACCTTACTGATTTTAACTTAAACATTCATCTTAAACTTTCACCATTAAAATGTGCAGGCCTCAGAGAGTGATGAGGGAGGTAGAGGGTGCCGACAGCGGTCCTGGGGAGTCAGTAGACAGATGACTCAGCACCTGACTAGTTAGAACAATCTCAAATGTTTCTATTAAAGAGTTTCACCTTCAGATGTTAAGTATCTGAAAACAGCATCCTCCTGATGTTCTAGAATGAACCTTACAACAGTGTAAGCACTGATCATAAACACATTCTCAGTCTTACATCATTTGGGGAGATACTCCAATGGACTCAATGTCAGAGTATGATGAGATAAAGAAGTCATTTGAAGCACTTAGTTCAATGGTGTCCAAAGATCCAAACAGACAACGAGAAAGCTCCGAGGAATAATTAATTTCATGTGCTGGCCAACAACTTCTGGAGAAGCCTTGAGGCAGGCATTCGTCCAAACTTGGATAGCATATGAAATTGCACTAACTGTTTGAAAAAAAGAACCGCATTGCCCGTCAGTCATAGCAGATGAATTCCAGAGGGTTCCACGTGTCAGCTTTAGAAAACACGTGGAACAATCTCACTTGAAATTCTGCCTTCTTTGCCTCCTTGAGGAGATGGTACGGAGTGATGGATAGCTCTTCACAGCGGGATATGTATTAACGAGCTGCCTCATCTATAGTCTCTTCATCCTTTTCCCCTGGTGTGTGCACAGAGCAACGCCGCCATCGTGTTCAATATGAGGGTCATATTGCTGAAACAGTCACCATAGGCTCTTTGGCAATTCTGTAATGATCATGCAATATGACAGAATTTCATTTACAAAATGTTATGCAAGTTCTAGCTGTGTGTGTGTGTGTGTGTGCATGTGTGTGTGTGTGTATGCACACGTGTGCGTGTGTATGAACCACTTTTCTTTTAAAGTTGAGGTTTTTACATGTAGTTCAAATGAAAACTAAAATCAAAATATATTAAATTATATAAACTTTACTTATGAAACAGCTCTATGTTTAATAATAACCTATGTCACAGTGATACAATTTATTTAAAGCGCTTACATAAGAGCCAATGTAGCCACTTTTACCTTATTTTAGAATACCTTCATCATTAATATTTTCCTCTATATAAAATTATATAAATATTAAGATATATAAAATTTGCTAAGAGCAGAACTTAACAGTTGAATCACATAAAAAAGATAAATATGCAAGATGATAAATATGCTAATTTACTCAATGAGAGGAATCCTTTCATGATATATACATTATCACATTATCAAATTATCACACTGTGCAGTTCAAATATCTCTCCATTTTCTTAGTTATACCTCAATAAAAGCAGGGGTAGGGGGCTTGTGGTGGAAAAAAATGGCTAGTAAAAAATGGATCAAATATGTAAATCAAAACAAGGCAAAAATGTAAAATAATTCTGTTCATCCATATAATAAAGAAATATTTAAAACACTAAAATAGGTTTTTGTATATAAAATATCAAAAAACCTTTTTTAGACTTGGTGTTGCTTTGAGTTGTAATAAGAAAGTTAAAAATTATGCGTTGTAGAGAAACAACCTTTAGGCAGGCTTTGAAAGAAAGGCAAATACTAGTACCTAGCTGGTCATTTGGAAGCGGGGAAACCGTTTTCTGGTCAGAAATGAGGAAGTTCTACGTTAAAAGGGTCAAAACCAGAGAGCGACTCTGAACAGCGCTGTTACAGCGAACGGCGTTACAATAGCAGCTGCGAGACCCCAGGGTAACGCGTGACATTCGATTCAGTCTGAAAAGTTCAAAGACTAAATCATTACCGCTAACCACGGACTGACCGCTGCCGCCCAGCACTAACAGATAATTCCACAGGGAGGAAGATCTTTATTTTAGGGAAAATGTTAGCGGTTGTGCTGCAGCCCAGGTAATGGGAGGTTAGGGAGACCTTTCAGAGCGGGCACCAACCCCCATTTGCTCTCGATTTCTCGCTATCACTTGCTCTCTCTTTCTGAGGTTATTTTTTCATAAAACTTTATTCAGTCATCCAAAAACTGATTTTGAGAAAAATGTAAGTAGCAGGAAATAATTGTTTAAAAATATTTTTTTAAAGCATTCTTAATGGCCTTGTGAACAACATTCTCTTTTGCCCGTGGATCTGGTTTCTGTGAATTTTGTAACTGCCCAGTTAGTTTTGTGCCGGATGACATTTTTTAAATGCTGTCTTATGTATTTCCCTTCTCATTTTCTCCCTTCAGAGCGGAAGCCCACATTTCTAGAACTCTGCCTTTAACCTTGCCTCTGCATGGAGAAGGTCCTCCTTCTACTGCCAGGGACAAGGGAAGGCGTGTCTCAATGAGGGTTGGTTTGCTCATGTGCAATCAGCTAGCCAGAGGCTTATTATTTTTTAAGAAGTAAAAGCAAAACAGGCAGCACAGAGTACAAGACTGTCTCCGCTGTAAAAATCCTGTGAATTTGAAATATTATGAGTTGAGCTATTCAGAGAAGTTTCTAGGCTTTTCCTGCCATGGCAGCATGAAGGCTAAAGTAGGCGTAAGTGTGGCTACAGGTACACATATAGATACAGACACAGATGTAGACTCTGTATGTCTTCTGGGGCTGCCAGAGCAAAGCCCAGGTGTTGGCCAATGAAAGTGGAGGCAGGCCTGTCCGACACAGGAGCCCGCATCAGCCATGAACTTGCGATGTCGCTTCAGTAAAGTCAGAGCAATACGGGCGGGCGGGCTGATGTTGGAAAAGGCCTCTCTTTCTTTGTAAAAAGTCACCCATGCTTCACACCGGATTTGAAGACAGTGAGCACTGCGGATCGCCAAAGCTCGCTCAGGAAGTAGAGCGTTTCGTCGCTACAGCGTGGACGGAGCACGGCAGGAACCCCACGCCCCCCACAGGTGCACCGCACGGTGATGGGCAAGGCGTTAGTCGGAAGCGTGACTCGAAAGTGCTTTCTGTCCCATAAAGACGTTTTCGAAAACTTTTACTTGCTATCTTCTCTAAGGAAGTTTGTTTCAATATCCGTATGGAATAATAAAATACGCATGTTTCACGTCAATAAAAGAGCAATCTTGCTTCGGCAAATGGGGTTGTACCACCTAAAACTGGAGCTATTCCCTGAATTCTCTTTCGTTAATACCAACGTGAGCTGCACAATGTACATGACACATTCATGTATGTCTCTCATGCCAGACATAACTACCGAGTTAAAGTAACCCGGGTGCAATAAGGAATTATTTCTAACTGCTGGGTGTTGTGTTCTGCTATGACGACCCGCTCTGCCAGTTTGCTGTGACTAAGGGGTTTCTCTGGCTGCAGGACACTCAGCACCAAAACCAGGACAGGATCAGGCACACGGAGACAGCTGGTCACGCAGCGACAACCAGCAGGGGGTTTTAGCACCGGGGAGGACAACAACCAACCACCAACACACAGCACCGACAATGAAGTTACGCCCTAGAAAAGCAGTGCGTACTCACCCAGGCGCCAGTGTCCTGAGCGAGGAAGCGTGTCCTGGAAGGAAATACGGGGTCGTCTCTGCCTGGAATGCCCACGTTCCCTCCGAAGATGATCACGCTGCTAAGGACACGAGGGGCGCTCCCTGCGGCCTCCTCTCTGAGTCCTCACTAACGTGACTGCAGCAGTCATCTTTACCTCGCACACACCCGTGTTTTTGTTGCTTTTGTCTTTTGCTTTGTTTTGTTTTCATAGAGAAAAGCTATCAAATTGGATTTTTTCGATCACTACAGAGTTATAAGCTTTGCAAGACAAAATGTCTTAGAATGATGAATTCCGTCAGTACATCAGTCCTCCCAACTTTTTTGCTGCAAGAGCAGAATATAAGTAGTCCGTGATAGATCATGCTTACACCTTTTTAATTTTAGTTATCTAATGCCATCTAAGTATGCTTTAGTGCTGCAATTACATGTAAAAATAGATACCATTTATAATGGCACAGTTTTTCTAATGTTCAATATAACAATTGAAAAATACTTTGTAAATTGTTATATGAATAGTCACCGCCCAAATAATCATCTTTTTGTTGATTATCTTTTACCTTCATATTTATCTGTTCATCTTCCTCTTACAGATTATAATTTCCCATTAAACTAAAGTTTTAAAATTGGAAAGTGATTATCTCCACCATTGGACTAAACGGTGAGATGCTATTATAGCAACAGGCTCACTGTAGTACAGCGGGGCCACTGTGGATATCTGAGGTCAGAGCCCTGCCTTTAATACCAGTTTACTAGTTTTAAAGTGGGAAACATACTTAGCATGCACTTTTAAAAAATATATTTTTATTGATTTCAGAGAGGAAGAAGAGGGAGAAAGAGGTAGAAACATCAATGATGAGAGAGAATCATTGATTGGCTGCCCCTGCACTCCCCACACTGGGGATCAAGCCTGAAACCCAGGCATGTGCCCTGACCAGGAATCAAACCATGACCTCCTGGTTCATAGGTCAACCCTCAACCACTGAGCCACACCGGCCGAGCCTTAACATGCACTTTATAAAACACTAGTATTTTGAGAAAAAATGATCTTCAAGGAAGAAGGCAGCATATCTATATATATAAAAGCCTAAGCAACCAGCTGACCAGCCAACTGACCGGTAGCTATGATGCACAATGACCACCAGGGGGCAGACGCTCAACGCAGGGGCGGAAACCACAGGCATGGAAACATGGAACAGACTGATGAATTTCAGAGAGAAGCGGGGAGGGAGAGGGCGGGAAGAGATTAACCAAAGATCGTATATGCATACTAGAGGCCTGATGCATGGCCCGATCCCACAGGCCAGGCCAAGGGACCTCACTGCTACACAAATCCATGCACTGGGCCTCTAGTATTCATTAACTATTAACCCTAATATTTGATTGTTGCAAATTAAACTAAACTAGAAGAGTTGGGTGTAACTTACAAAAGAGGCCCCAGCTACTCACTCCTGTCTGTACCTCGTCTGTCTCCTGAGTGACTCTGCGTGAGGTGGGGCATGGTGGCTAATGCATCAACTCTGGACTTAGTCACGTGACTTGCGTTGGCTGGTGGAATGGTAGGGAATGTTGATTCTTGACAAAGTCTCGCACAATTGGGCTGCCCTTCTCTTACCGCCTGCCGTCACTAGGAGAATGTGCCCCCAGAGCCAGTTGGGAGGGGAGATTCACAGGGCACACACCCAAGTCTTGCAGGTCATTCCAGGTAAAGCCACCCTGGGCCAGTCAACACCAGCCGACACCAGATCTCAGAGCAGGCGATGCCGAGCCTCCACACGGGAAGCTCATTTAATAGCAACAAATCTTACCACAGATTTCCTGCTGTCTACTTTCTTTCTCTTTTTTTAAAAATATATTTTATTGACTTTAGAGAGGAAGGGAGAGGGATAGAGAGTTAGAAACATCGATGAGAGAGAAACATCGATCAGCTGCCTCCTGCACACCCCCTACTGGGGATGTGCCCGCAACCCAGGTACATGCCCTCGACCGGAATCGAACCTGGGACCCTTCAGTCCGCAGGCCGACGCTCTATCTGCTGAGCCAAACCAGTCAGGGCCCTGCTGTCTACTTTCAATCTGCCTGCCAGTGCTGGGGAGGGGAGGGGTGGGTCATCAGGTCTGTTAGAGTTCATGCTCACAGGTAGACACTGTTCTTCTCAGAGTGGATCAAGAATATGCCAAGGTTTCCCCCTGCACCTGGTCTACTCACAAAGGGGCGGTGCCACGCCCGCCGTGTCTGTAGACAACATAGCCCGCACCGTTGCCACCCGCGCAGCTTCTTCCGCCGCGAACCTCTCGCCACAGTGGTGTGACATGAGATGACTCAAGCGCTAGAATCTTATTTTATTTCTTTTTCCAAACAACAGGCTTCATCATTTGATACATTTGGTTTCTGATTGATCTCAATGTTCCTTTTCCCAGCACACCCTATAGAAACTCTGCCCTATATGACTGGCTTCCGTATTGCTGCTCCTCATGACTTTCTGAGCCCCCGCCGCGCCTAGAGCAGAGCTGGATGCAAAGATGCTGTGACAACAGCAGACAGAGGCAGCGAGGAAATGCCAAACCAGAGGGCGGCTGCTTCTCCAAGCACGTACGCACTGCTCTGTATATTTCAATATTATGATCCTTGTTTTACCCCATTATCTTTGAAAGGCACTTTGCAAAATAAGGAAGAAGTGTGCAGGGTTAACCCATGGATGCAATTTTTCTGCAATGACTTTAAAGAAGTGCTTTGAAGAAATGGTTGCCGTCTCGGGTGTTTGTATCTTTCCTGCTAGGCCTCAAATACCCACTCTGAGTGCAGAAAATCCATTTACATTTCATAAGTAGCCTGTTCTCACTTCTCCCTGATTCCACTTAAAATATGGACACATTATTTTAATTTCCTTAAAAAATAATCATACCACTAAGTGATATTTAGAAAAGTATAAGAATCACATAAATTATTAAAACCGTTTTCTAAACATTCAATTTTTCATTATTACAACTTTATGTGGAAGCCTGGATTATATTATACATAAGTTATAAGTTATGACATCTGTTAAATTAAGTATTTTTGATACCAGAAATGTATGAAATTATTAATAATGTTTAAATATGTAGATTAATGTATAAAAGATTTTTCTCTCACAAAAAGGACTTAGGAAAAATATTAATCTACTCCTATTTATTTTGTAACCTCTATATCTGTCTAGAGATTATAAAAAAAAAAACAATTCAAGTTATGGTTCTTGTAAAGTAATTAATTTTATATAAAAAGTCTAGCTTTGCAGAAATAACTGTTCCTAAATAAAGAAATGGGATTGAATTTCTTGTTTTTTGTTTTGTTGGCTGTTTCTATTTACTTTTGATTCTACTTTGAAAATGTGACTTCTTGCTTAACATTTCCTCTAATTTATTCAGAAATATGCTTACTATGGAAATTCTCAGAAAGAACATGATCATGAAAGCGTTTGTGAAGTAGAAATTCTCTACCCTGCCCCCACCTCCCCCTGAGAAAGGTACAGAAAGTGTCAGCATAAAAATTCAAAGAATTCCTACAAAAAAATACCAACTCTATCTGGATTTACCTAGGGTTTACTATAATATATTTGATTCCAAACCACTTTTTTCTCTACCATCTGATATCCAATTAACATCTTACCAAAACTGTGCTCTATGTAAAATATATTATAAATATCAATAGAGATCAGGCTTTTTTTTGAACTATATAAAAATCATCTTTGCTAGTATACTATTGACTACTTAAAAATCAACGTTCCTGTTTTGCTATATAACAACACATTTCTACTTTTATTTTAGTGACTAAGTACACACAAGAAACCAATACCCTTCCAGCCTTTTAATACTGAGTGCCATGGGCTCAGACCTCAATTCTCTCCTCACTCCCTCGGTGAGCGTATCCAAGCGCACCCTTCTAAATGCCATCTGTTTGCAAAACATCTCCGAATTTATATCTCCAGCCCAGACCTTTCTCCCAGGATCCAGAAGAACGCATTCAACTGAGTCCTTGAAGCAGTTTTTCAGTAACAGACATTTTTAAATCTCACTAAGTAAATGCTGTATTTGTTTTTTATTGAGGTATAATTGACCAATAATATTACGCTACTTCCAGGGGGAAATGAAGCGGGCCCCAAGGTTCAGCCTTTATTGAGCGGCATCGTGGAGGCCAGCACCGTCTATCGCTGAGCGGGGCTTTCTGCAAAGGTGCCCACCTGAGCTCTCCGTGCTTTTAGTCAGATGTGCACTCAGTCTGACCAGCAAAAGCAATGCTCCAACTATAAAACGGGCCAGAGGTTTTAATAATAAACATGCATATTAACAGAATAGCTTTTTAGAAAATGTATTTTCCAAACTGGGCATAATATGATTTCTTTCCAAATGTAGACTGACGTCCCTAAAAGCAAATGATTTCATTTCTTGGTAGGAAATAAAAATACACAAAGAAAAGTATTGTGCAATGTATCACCATAGAGAGTTATCACAAAATACTTCCAAAGCAGTGCTTTCCTGTGCCGTAGAAATCCGAGAAACTCGTGTGTGGTCCATGAGAGAGCCACGAAAGTTCTGTATAATTTAAAAATATATGAAGTTTACAAGAAAGAAAGCAATTGCATTAAATATCTTCCTGAAAGTACAGAATGAATGTACTCTGTGTATATGCAAAGCCTTGTGTCTTCCAAAGCAGAGCCTGACCGTCTAGAGAATAATCCAGAAAGGTCACTTCCCTGTCGCTTCGGCTAGCCTCGCTGTCCCCCAATTATACCAAAGTCATCAATCCCTTATGTCCACTGCTCGCACACAATCCCCACTCATGACTCCATGGCCTACTTTTTCTTGGGCTATATTACCGGAAATCCCTCCATGTAACGTAGGACATGATTAGGTTCATAACATAATATATTTTATATCGAACCAATTTTATAACTCGCGTATTAGTGATATCACCTAAAACACACTGTAACTTTCACGATGAGAAGCACATGTTCTACTGTCTCCCATTTCCTGGAAAAACCTAAAATTTTATAGAATTCACAATTGGTTCATACATGTCACACACAGTTGACTGATAGCTTTAAAAAGTATAATTATAAAAATAGAAGAAAAACAAAGTCACATAGCACTTAAATCCCATTCATCATTTTGATCTGAATCACACTGAAAATTTAATGATGCAAAATTATAATATCAAGGACCTATAAAACCCTCCAATTAGTTCTTTCAGGTATAAGAATAGGATCTATTTAAGGCATACTTTAGAAGTTTTTCTCAATGATACTGAAATGCTTCGAATTTTAAAATAAATCGTATTTCTTCATGTGTATCAAGAGGTAGGTCGCTGAAGGCAGGGGTGGGGAACCTTCTCTCTGCTAAGGGCCATTTGGGTGTTTATAACATCATTCTCAGGCCATTCAAAATCATCCACTTAAAAATGAGCCTGCTCTATTTGGTCAAACATTTAAGCAACTCACCCCTAATGCTTTGGCAGGGCCAGGTCAAAAGATTTTGTAGGCCTTATATTTCAAATAATATTTCTTTAAAAAATATTCCATTTTTCATTGCGTAGGTGGCATGATTCATTTTAGAGTGTGCAAAAATGCATGTGATAAATCCTGGCTGTTTGTGGAAATGGGCTGTAAAAGGAAAAAAGACTGCAATTAAAAGTCTGACTCACATGTACCATTTATTGTTTACATGATGATCTATATGCACGGAGGTTAGTCATTTAAGAATAAGGGTAGAGAGTGAGGAGATTACATGGTTTTTGGGGGGCAGGTTAAGCGGGTGTCAGAAGCTGTGATGGGAAATTTTGGAGTCGATAGAAAGGTGGGGAAAATTCCCCAGGATTGAAACCTAGGAATTTTTAGTGATACGACTCTGAGTTATATTATGAAATAACCCATTGCTGCTCCAAGCCTTCAAAAAATTAAGAAGCAAGACAAATAATAAAAACTGTTGTGAGGTTTTGGAGAAAAAGGAGCCCTCATTCAATGTTGGTGGAAATGTAAACTGGTACAGCTGCTCTGAAAAACAGTATGAAGGATCCTCAAAAGATTAAGAATCGAGTTACCATAGGGCCCAGCAACTTCTCTTCTGGGGATCTAGCCAAAAATTGGGAAACATTAATTCACAAAAATGTAAGTACCCCTATGTTCATTGCAGCATGAATCATGGTGCGCAAGATATGGAAACAACCGAAGTGGCCTTCGATAAAGGCTGGATAAAGAAGATGTGGTCCATGTCCACAGTGGAGTACGACCCACCATAGGAGAAGGTGAAGTACTGCCATCTCAGACCACATGGATGGATCTTGAGAACATCATGCTGATATCATCAGACAGAAAAAGTCAAGAACCATACGATTTCACTCCCATGTGGAATATAAAACTGAAAGCAACAAGTGAGCAAACAAACAAGAAAAAGGAAAAACAAAAACTCAGACACAGACAGCAGTGTGGTAGTCACCAGAGGGGAAGAGGGTGAGGGAGTTGTAAAAGGGCTCAAATATGCGGTGAGGGAGGATTTGACTTTGGTGCTAGCCCCATAATAAAATATACAGATGATGTATCAAAGAATTATACACTTGGAACCTATATAATTTTATTAACCAATGTCACCACAATACATTTTTTTTTTAAATTCAGAAGCAAATACCTTGTATGTATAGTGGAAGAAAGGGATGCTGGGTTATGTGCAAATCAAGGGAAATAAGCTAAGTATCCCTGTCTAGACCCACACAAAGAAAAGATTAAAAAAGAGGAGAAATGTGAGAGAGATCAAAAGTTCAGGAAGCACATTAACTGGACCAACGGGTCCCGGGTTTGATTCTGGTCAAGAGCACCTACCTTGGTTGCAGGCTCCTCCCAGCCTGGGCCCTGGTTGGAGCTCCTGCAGGAGGCAACCAATCACTGTGTTTCTCTCACATCCATGTACCTCTCTGTTTTTCCCTCTCTCTTGCACTCTCTCTAAAATTCAATGGAAAAATATCCTTGGGTGAGGAAGGAAGGAAGGAAGGAAGGAAGGAAGGAAGGAAGGAAGGAGGGGTTTGCTATGTATAGGTTAAGAGAAAAATTCATTATTTGAAGAAAAAAATAATGAAAATTTAAAAATTGAAATGCCTCATAGACACTGTAAAACATAGGGAAACAATTACTTCAATCAGAGCGCGTGTCTCTTCCTAACTCTATTTGTACTTACGGATTTCTAGAGTTCATACTGAGTAGCAAAACTGATATCCAACATTTAGCCATGATATGTACTGTTCCCATGACATATACTGAAAAGATATCTTTAAAAAGTTACCTGCACTTTGCCACTAGCTTTAACTTTCCATGCCAAGACACCAAAGTCGCTTCCTTCATCATGCTTACTATTACCATTAACATTACAATATTGAGTACAGTCTAATTTGTCTAAAAAATTCCTTATTTCTCCTACAAATCGATCACTTATTTCCACGCACCGAAAACCAGTTTGGCAGCGCTTTTTCATACTCATTTCTTTCTAACAGTTTTATGGAAACTATTATCTTCCCTTTCATGTTCACTAACGATTTTTGACGCATAGATTATGACTCTCCCTCTCAATGATGACATTTACTGACTGCCAACGTCTGGGTGGAACGCAGTGTTGATTAGACACACTCAACTGTTTCTTGTTTTAATCGGATGAACTAACTTGCAATAGACAGGCTCTGTGTCGAGTTGGGAGACGCTCCTGGGGTGTCTGTGTCCTGTGCCCCGGGCACTGGGCTGGGCGCCCCACACTGAGCAGGGAGACCAAGGGGAGGGCAGGGGGAGGCCCAACCTCCTGGGACTCAAGGGCCCTCTGACCCTGCGTTTCAGAGAAGCAGCTGCAAGAAGGCGACACACGTGGAGCTGCGCGGAGCTCCGGGCACGCCCGTGCCCTGTGCCAGCCGCTTCGGCGGGAGACAGACGGAGTCTGTTTCCCAGAAGTTGGAAGAAAGAGCAAACGCGCCTCCACCCGCAGGAGCCTGGATGACTTACATGTGACCTCAGGCCGGCACATCGCGGGGAGGCCAGGCCGCCCGCAGGAGCCTGGATGACTTACATGTGACCTCAGGCCGGCACATCGCGGGGAGGCCAGGCCCAGGCCGCCCGCAGGAGCCGGGGTGCGGATGAGCTGGGGGCCTCTCCAGGCCCTTCCCTCCGCGCCTGCTGATGTGACTCGGCCTTGAAGCCGCCGGAGTCCCCAAGTACCCGATGGCCGGTGCGCGCCGATTGGTGCCTGTTCACCGGGCTCCGCTCCTGCCGCATGAAAGGGAGCCGCCGGGACGTTTTATCTCCGGCCTGGGCTTCTGCTTCAATTAAATTAATGGGCCCATTCAGCGCACTCCCCCCGCTCCCTTTCAGAGCGCCCGCTGAATACATTAAAAAGATCTTAAGTCTCAAGATGGTACATCATGGCATTAGCCGGGCACTCACTGCCCGCAGCCTTCTTTCTCTGCAAATCAAATCATTAACGAGATCTCCACCTCAATCAAGCGCCGCATCAATATTTCGTGGCAAAGGGAAAAACGCCCTCTTCGCTCGCTCACAGGAGAGCTTTTATCTCCGTCTGTGGAGGGCTCTGGGCACGTGCGGCGATGCTGAAATGACAAAATATTGACAGCTCCGCACATAGTTCCTCGGAGCTGAGGGGCAGGTGAAGGCTGTCTGCGCTGGTCCGTAGAGAAGCAAGCGGCAGGCTTGCCAGCGTGCTGGGGGGGTGGGGGGGGGTGGGGGGTGGGGGGTGGGGGGTGGCGGGCGGGGGGGGGGGGGGTCCCGCTCAATATTGCAGCTGTAAACATCACGCGGGACCAGTGAGTTTTGCTGGAGTTCGATGTCACTGGAAGGGAGGCAGAGGTTTCATACGGAAATCACGTTATTTCGCTGCTGCTGTTTCGAAGTGACTAGTTGTCTACACTCAACTATACATTTTTATTTTAATTTTGCTCAGATTTCAGAATATTTTGTCTTTTAACAACATCATTATCTACCTTCTGCTTTTGAGCCTCAATTCAAAAACGACACTCAGCATGTAAGTGACCGTGCCCCACCCCCCCCTCCTTTAACCAGCTCCAGGAGAAGGCCCGGTTTTATAGACCGAGGAAGCTACGTACAGACTTAGAGGAGGGAAGCTCCATTTGCTCTGCGCAGTGCTTTATGTCGAGCGAGCGGCCGCCATTGCCATGCTGCGAGGCCAAGGGCAACGCCACCAAACGTATGGACACATGTCCTTCGTGAGCATGGATGGAATCTCAGTGGAAAACACTGGCTTGCTTCGCTGGGCTGTTTAGTTTGTGTTTGGATGAATGCCGATAAGCTATGCTTGATGTTTCCTTGACCATCTAATGGCAAGCAATGTGAGTCATAGTCTGAATGGGCATTGAGTCTGGAGAGGGGAAGAAATGGGAGGGGAGGGAAGGGAAAGGAGGGGAGGAGAGGGGAGGGAGGGGAGGGGAGGGAAGGGAAAGGAGAGGAGGGGAGGGCAGGGGAGGAGAGGGGAGGGAGGGGAGGTACAGGACAGCGATGGCCCGGGCCTTAGCTGGGCAGCCGGTACAGGACGGCGATGGCAGGGCTCACGTTCTCAGCTCCTCCCTCCAGACACAATTCAGTGCCCGGGAAGTGACTCAGCAGGACCATCAGATGCACCCGGACCACGGAACGTGTGGAGAGAACCGTGGCCTCACGCCGTGCTCCCTGGGATCTCCTGTGTCGCCCCTAAACCCCAAATGCTCCAGGGAGTCTGCAGCCTGGAGGCACCAACAGGGACGGACCCAAATGAGCTCACAAAATCCCTGCCCTGCTCTCTCCAGGAAAAGACCAGGAGAGAGACAGCCCAGCGGGGACCGCACTGCCACACCCACTCCGCATCCCTGTCCAGCCCAGGGGGACCGGCCACAGGCAGCAGGCAGGTCCCCCTCCCTTGCCCCAGGGTGGCTCAGAGACACACCTGGTCCCCTGCAGCAGCACAAGCAGAATAGGGACTCACCTCTTGCCCATGTTCAAGACAGCACCACCGCCTGACCTACCCCAGCAAGAGTTTGCAGATACAGCCCTGCCCCAGCGAGGCCAGTGGCCTGACCTGCAGGGACCCACCCACAGCCGGGGTGTCTCCAGCCTCCATCTTTTACATTAATGACACTAAAATTCTTGAGGGTTTGATTTCTTAAAAAATTAAGTTAGGTACATTTAGATAGCATTTAGTTCTGATAAAGTTCATAGACTCTGAAGACAGGAAAAGAGTACAATATTTACATAGAAAAATCACGTAAAGTGCAAAACAATGATGTGAGATCTAACTAAATCATAACCTGTATTTCCAACACCGTTTAGAATCAAGGCACCTTGTGTTTGGTTAGATGATGTTGTCTTTGGAGAAGGTGAGGTGGGAGGGGATTTAAAGTCTCGCCGAATCCCCAGAGACAGAAAGGGGGAAGCTTAGCTCTCCCATCCGTAAAGTAAAACTACTCTTTCACGAAGTATGTGCCAACAGCAGTCACTGGGCTACCTGCAGGGGGCAAGAGGACAGTCGATTCCTGCCCAAATATGGCTTAACATCAAATGGCATATGAACAAATTTGCTTTCAATTATCATTCGCAGATCATGGCAACATAAAGAATGTAGCTGGCGTGACAGTTATGCTTCTCATTGTACATTGTAAAGTAATAGAGTGCAAGCTGTCTCCACGTCCATGACACTTTGATTTTTTATGATGTCATTGGGACCTTCTATCTCTGGGCAAGATTAATTGCAAAGTTTGTCATATAAGATCACCACATTTATACAGAAGCAAAAAACTTTGTTATAGGAGCGTTAGTATCCTAAACATACCATGTTTCATATACTGACTGTGAGGCAGTCATTCCAAATTACTTTAAACAAACTCCCTCTTTTCATAAACATATAAACACAAGAAATCTATCATGTAAATATTGTTACTATACCTATTTCTTACAAGATAAATTATATTTCTTGATATTATTTACCTTCCTGATGTTAGTAATCCCTGTACTCCCCCCTCCCCCCCATCTCCATTATGGTCTACTTTATTTTCCTGCAGAATCAGGTCCTAAGGAACATTGTTGGTGGATCTTCAAAGTGGGGACTTGAGTCTAATTGTTGATGGGCCTTCCAAGCCCTGGTGATTTTCATGTTTCCACTAGAGGCCCTGGCAGCCCCGGCTTCGTCGGAAAGGTCGTCTGGAAGGTCATCCAGAAGGTCGTTTGGCTGTCCGGTCTAATTAGCATATTATGCTTTTATTATTATAGATTAGCCAGAAAAGCCTGATAACAAGCCTCACTCATATGAATCCTCATTAAGGTATTTTCACACCCGCATTAGCTGACCATCTTAAGCCAGTCTTCTCGTTTGGGTTTGATATAAAGTCTAATCTTGGAAAGGGAGTGAGGGGTAGGTGGAGGTGGGCAAAGTGGGGAAAGAAAAACGAAGAGACTTTGCCTGGGGCGACGGCATAGGTTGCAGTGTGCAGAGGATGTTTTATGGAGTGTACACTTGAAACCTATGTTTTTGAACCAATATCACCCCAATAAATTCAATGAAAAATGAAATATTTCAAGTATTTCAAATGCTGAAGGAGAAATTCAAGACATGTTGCTCATAATAGCGCCAACTGCATAGTTCCCTAAGGGACGGCTTCTGAAAGAAAGGGCGTGGAAGCTGCAAGGACTTGCTGGAGGATGCAGGTCAGGGTGCAAGACAAACTTCGGGAATTACTGTAGTGCTTGGAATGCAGACTTTCCTCCATGTTGATAATGTCATTCCCAGCAACAACGAAGAGTCACTCACCCCTTTTTCTGGGTGAATGTGAGGCCTTTGGGCTACGTGTACATTTCACATTTGGACACGTGAGCGCAGGGCCCTGCAGGGCGGTCGTAAGGGAGACCTCAAGGAATTCAGCCCGAGCTCAGGGTCAGTTACCCCGAGCTACACGGCTGCGGACACAGTGCTTAACTCCTTTACGTCCTGGTTGCCTGGAAGCATGCCTGCGTCAGGGTGCTGTCTGTAATTAAGAATGCAGTAAACATTGGCTACGCTTGCTGCTTGCTTTGCCTCTGCTATGTAAGCGGGCATGTGGTTTAAATTGGGAAAATTGATACCTATCTTATAAAGTCGAGGAAAGGAATACACAGCATAAGCCACTGGAGAATGCTTTAACACGCAAAGACATAAAATTATAAGGAATTTCAAATTATATGTTGTCTTCCTTGGGTCTCTAATTATGTGCTGTGTCTGAGTTGTGTTTCCTAAACTTCTTTGAGGCATAGATCAGCCACATGCCCTTCTTGGAGGTTTCTGGTCTACCCAGTGCAGCGTCAGCCTGGCAGCCTATGGGAGACATTTAATAAGCAACTCCTGGCCAGCAGTCTTGATTATAGCAGCCAGGGGGAGGTTCTTCCAAATTTGTGTGGCATGTTTGTATACATTTTATATACTTAACTAGAGGCCCGGTGCATGAAATTCATCCACTGGTAGTGTCCCTAGGACTGGCTGGCGATTAGGGTCGATCGGGGCCTTCCAGCTGCTGGCCGGGGCCTCCCTTCATTCTGCACTGCCCCCTGGTGGTCAGTGCACATCATAGCAAGTGATTGGTCTCCCAGTCGAACTCCCGCAGGGACAATTTGCATATTAGGCTTTTATATATAGATATATAGAGGAAAAATGACTTGTTTTAATAATGCATGAATGTGTTTTATTTTACCCCAAGCACTGTAAGTTTCTACAATGAATTAATATATTTGAACACTTAGAACAATAGAGGGCATAAAGATATCACTACCCATGGGTTAGCTTATAGTAAGTGCTATAACTTCGTTGTTATAACCAGTTACCATTTACCAGGTGGGGAGCAGTCTACCACTCAGCACCTAACCAAGTATCAAACTACAAAATGAGAGAATTATAAAGGGCGCAGTCTGAATCCTAAAAATTACAAAGCCATATAAGCTATGTTCTTCAATGGGTTTATTAATTGTTACTCGGGAGTTTGATGGAAGTTAGCAAGGTCCTGTGGGAACCTGAAAACAGTGGACTTGAGGGGAGTGAGGCAGAGAAGAGGTTAGGAAATCACTCCCAATGGGAAATCACATCACATTAACTTCATGCACCATCACATGTGAGCAACCAACAGTATTACACCCACTTCCAGTTTACGGAATCGAAATCACGACTCGAGGTCATATGTCTAATCCCCGAGAATAGCAGCTTTAGGATGAGAGCCGTCTGGGTAATGAGATGCCCATTATCGGCGTCTGCCCTAGGGTGACCTGCTTTTACCCTGCGACCTACGGATCTCCCTCCCTGTGAAGCATCTGAGAGGGGGCCCGGGCCAATGGCGTGTCAGTGATGGGGTCAGCACGCCAGTGGGAGCTGTCACTTCTGTGTGTCCTGCACTCAGAGGCCGTGTTCCCGCAGATGGCGAGCGGCAGAGTGAAGGACAGGAAGTCTTCTCTTTCAGTCATTTTGGGGCAAGCGATGGAAACAGAATGAGAAGGCAGGACCATGCCATAAGTCATTGTTATGTCTCCAGAAACTTTGAGATAAGCATCCCAATTTCTTCAAAATGCACCAAATTGCAAATATATTAAAAGATCCACCTAGCAGAGCACATAACTTCCGTCTCCCTCCTCTGGAACAGGAGAATCCCCCTTTATTACCAATATCTTCATTCTTCCCCAAACCATTACATTTTAATAAGAAGCTTCTTAACAGTTACTCTTAGAGTTATATCCATAGTTGCCATACAGGTTCCAATAGCCGATTTCATACATGGCTATTAAGTCCTGATTTCATCCTGAAATCTGCCCTGATTACTGTGTGGGGTGCACTGATGAGTAAGACAGGATTCTTTCTGTATGAATAGTGATAAACAGATGAATAAGAAGGAAATGTTCAGTGGGACAGGGATGTAAGTAACTCGCTCTCCAACAGTCCAAGCACCACAAACACTTTCAATGTGTTCTCTCTCAGCCCAGAGCAGTGTGGATGGAGGGCTAAATTCCTCATCGAACTTACAAACTTGCACTGGGCTTGATACTACGTTGGCAGAGTATCGAGTAGAATTTGAATCCCCCTCTGCCCCCGACGGAAAAAAACTTATGATGACCTATCTAATAATGAGACTCTGTAAAACTTCTGAACACCTGTAGACTAGGAAGAGTCTTCATTTTTCCACTTTTTTATAACCCAGTAGCACATTAAGTTTAAAATAATATCTGAAGTTTATCAGGTATGAAGTTAAATAAAATACCTTATGGTTCTATTCTTTTTTTTTCTAAGTTTTTTTCAACTTCCACACTTCTGTAACTTGATTATGTTACCTCACGAGCAACCTTAACCATATGACATTTAGGATCTACTCAGCGAAGAATTGCTTATGCAGCAAATGATTTATGTTCAGCCTATCAGGTGCTGAATAAGACCTGCCCTCCTACAGGCTGAGCGGGGAACATACAAGATCAATCAAGGCCATCTAAACATGAGGAAGACTTTATGGCGAGAGGGAGACTCAACCTAGTTTGTTTCAGACAGTCAGTTTATGTCAATAATCTTGGAGTATTTATTAATATCACCCATTTCATTGTCAAGAGTGTCCCAGTGTGGAAAGGTAATTATATGGTCACAGTAGAGAGTGGGAAAGTATGGGAATCAGAGTCAGACAAATTCTAGATTAAATCTTGATTTCCTCTTTTACCTCTTTTGTGACATTGGGCCTCATTTTCTTCATCTGGTAAATGGGGATATTACCAAATTACCTTATAAATTCCAGGACTACTGTGAGGATAAAATAAAGGGTTTGTAAAAGACACTGCCCTCCCAACCCTCACTCCAGATGCCTGGCACCAGTGTACACGCATAGTCCACATTCAGTACAGGCTTTCTAATGCTTAGGAATGCAGGGTCAGCTACATAATTTCATTGGGACCCAGTGAAAAACAGAAATGCAAGCTCTCTTGTTTGACAAACAGGAATAAACTACTGTAAAGTGGAAAGTCCTTTCTTTTTCCACACACTCTCTTCCAACTCATCATAATATATTTTGCTATTTAATGTTATTCATTATAAATAAAGACAACTTAAAATTGTTAGCATGGATTTTACCATTCATGTGTATGTAACGTAAAGCCCATTTTAACTGCAAAGATAAAAGCATTTAACTCATAGAGAATCACTGCAGCGACACCGATCGCATTCCTTAGCTCCTGCTCCCATGTGTATATTCCATTTGGACCAGAACAGGGAAAAACCTGCACAAATGTGCTCTGGCTACTTACTTTTATTGTGGTTTTATACTTAATGCACATGCGCTGCATAAAGACTAAGGGAGAACTGGCAGGAAAGGGACTATGGGTTGCCCTGTCTCCCCCTTTCTTTCCAGGTCATTCTTTCCAACGGAAATACTTGGCTAGTCCAAGAGGTGACACAGGTCAAAGTGCACAATAGGCTCCTTAGTCGCTGGGTTTCCGAGCAGCCACAACCTCTTATGTATTCGGAGCAGTTGCTGGGCTGGATAATGGGAAGGGTGGTTTCCAGTGTCCCCACATACCCTGTAGGAGAGTAGCATGTCACCTCACACGCTGAACACCCACAATCACAGGGACACAGACGTTCCTTGCTCCTGGGCATCAGCGATGCTCTCTGCAAATGGCAGGGCAGGAGCTAGGCATCCGGTGATGGGAGTTGAACTCTGATCATCTGCATGTTCCTTGGTCCCCCTGGAGTTTATTAGAAAAGCAAGTTCAAACTTTACAGGGTCACGAATTTCAACACAGTGACAGCATTCAGTTCAGCGCCAGGCCCTCCTGAATGATGGGCCCTGTCCACCACCACAGGCCACGAACCTCCAGCGCTGGCTGTAGGGGAGGACAGAGCTTTTCTGGGCGCCTAGAAGCATGGCACTGAGCACCAGGCCGGGGAGGGCAGGCTGAGCCTGTGACGTGCCCATGAGCACGAGAGGCACACATGGCAGAAAGGACGCCATCAAACCGAGTCACCCGGACTTCCCAAACGGCCCAGTCCCACCCACCCCCACCGTCGCTGTGTGCACAGACCCTGCTATGCCTGCCTATGCACGAATACTCTTGCTTTCACTCCACGAAAAGAGGCGTTTGACGGGTCATCTTATTTCTTTCCTTAGGTTGGCATAAATTTGGCAGTGCTGTTACCACATCGATACTTTGAATTCCCACACTCACGAAGGTCAGTTGAGAGGCCAAGGAAAAGCAGCCCTTTGAAAACAGGTCAAGGCCACAAAGTGTGTCTTCGCGAGACCCAGGAAAATGCCTGCACGCGCTCAGCCGCCCTTCGACCCTGTCCTCGCTGTGGTTGGGGAGTCTTCCACCCGCTGACGTGCACCTGCTGCTGAGACAGCGAGGGAAACTGTGGGGTCTACACTCCCAAACCCCTGGCTCTTACCTGATGCAGACAGGCCTGGGAGGACCCGTCTGTGGTAATTTTTAAAAATAAATAAAAGATTATTTCATTGGCTCCAGTGTTTTTATCCCCTTAGAATAGCATCTTGTTAACTCAAACCTCAATATCGATCGCAGTTACACTTCTATGGCATTTATACATTTTTTGCATGTCCAGTCTGCCTGGGGTCACATATATTTCTTAGGGAAAATGAGACCATGGTCACCATCACTTCATTGAAAGAGAAAAAGATATTACTCTATTAACAAAATGGCCCTGTTATTATTGAGGTTAGTTTAGTACAAGGAACAAGATGTTGTTATAATTTAATGTGATGAACAACATTTGATTCTAAGTAAAAAATTTCCAAGCACCCCAACAAATATTGAGGAAAACTGAACATCAGAAAGTCGTGAAGGCTAACACGTTCAGAAATAAAGGTTTGTGGCATACGTTGACGATGAAAGCGGCCAAGCCATTGAAAACTAGATAGTAATGAACAGAACTTGGGGCCTACATTGCTTGCACGCATGTGGACATGGGTTTGTATTGTAAATATAAAATAAGAGATGTAGTACAGCTCCATCTGCCTCGATGCTGCCAGACACAACTTTCCCCCATTTGAAATAAATTGCACCTTAAATCCGAAGGCAATTTTCCGTAGTTTGGTGTACAGTAGAGACTTCGCCTTTGATAGTTAGCAGCCCGGGAGCTGACGAACTTGTGAAGTCTGTGTGCCTGCCAACTCGGATGTCTGTGTCTGTGCGTGCTACCTTTCCCGTGCACGCCGTGAAATGACTAAATTACAGGTGTTTTACATGTGTTTTGTGGCACAAGACAGATACGGTCCACTGGTATAATTTATCTTGAAACACCCTGTTTTACAAAATTATAGAAAAGCACTGCAATTTGCTCAATTTTTTATTTCTAAGACTATGGCAAAATCTTCAAAGCCTGGAGGATGTCTTGTAGATAAGAACTTAGCCAGGCAATCAACAATTTTCATCAAAGCTCCGGGTTTGGGGAAATAGAGCACAATTGTGGCTTTAAAATCTTGGTAATGTTTCCTACTATGAGCTATTTTGTCTTTTGTATTTTGACCTAATTCAGCCAGCAAAGGCATCAATTCTTACAGAAGATTAGATACGCGTACACACACATACACACACATGCACACAACAGTCCAAATCAGATTATCCACAATCAAGGTAATTGAGACGCACAAAATTGGTCATCTGGGCTGTGCAGCTGCCTTTGGCCTTCGCCTTTGATCCCAAGTGCTGCTGCTGCAGCCCCAGCCATCCCCGCGCTCTCCTATCACCCAGGGGCGATTTCCAATTTTAAAAATCGCGTTTCAAAATTTGTTTTGACTTCCTCATCCTTCCTAGCAGGATTACACGTGAAGAGCCAAAAAGACTCCCTAGAAAACGTGTAAGCCTTACGGCATTTAAATAAAACGCAAGACAATTTGATATTGAAAACAATTCTCACTCATGTTCAGTGATTACTTAAAATACATTGTGTCTCTAGTTAGTTCAGTTTTAAATGTTCTTTTTTTTAACAATCAGTGAAGAATCTCTGGACGTTAGGAAATATTTCATATTTGTGTGATTACACTGATTGTGAAATTTTGACATAGAATTTGACACTTCATTAAACACAGAAACAACAATCAGTTACAAAATGGCAATCTTTAAGTTTTATATTTGTCAATGTGGCTGGATATGTCAAATTTATACTTATTTTTTTACTTATGTTGTCTATTTAACATTCTGGAAAATCTATCTGAGTATCTATTATGTATTGATGGGGCTCAATTGGCTAAAGTTAAATTCTGTATCTTAACTTGTTACTTTAAATGATTCTTTATGTAAAATGTTTCTATTACTAAAGACGTGGTCAATCTTTCTTCTTTGGAACTATCTGAGGTGGGCATAACTTACAGGTATTTAAAGGGGGTGGTTTGTAGGGGCTTTCTGCTTTACTTGGCTATTTTTTGTTCACTAGAACGAGAACTTCTGCACATTACCCATGAAGTACACCCCTCATCAGTAAATCATCCCTGAGAAGTTGACATATTTTCTGAATTTATAGTTTTTGATGACTTTACATGTATATCAGGTAACAGACTGAGACAGTGGAACGGAGTGGACCAGGGATATGGCCTTTATGTTGGAGTCCCCTTTCTATCCACTTATTAGCTTCATGGCATTAGGATTCTAGCTGAATTTCTCTGAAATTCGTTTTAAAATAATTACATCAGCTAGTTGTGTTGTTGGGGAATTAGTAACAATTATAGATAACCTGAATCAAACGCTAAATGATAGTTATTACATCAAGCATTTTACATACAACGTCTCACACACAAAAAAATATATCCAACATCCTATGTACTATCATGATCCTTATTTATAGACTAGAGGCCCGATGCATGAATGCGTGCACGGGTGGGGTCCCTTGGGGTGGGAGATTGGACCACAGCGCGCCCCCAGCCTCGCAGCCCCGCCTGGCACCCCACCTTGGCCTGGTGCCACCCCCTCACCTGCTCCACCATCCCTCCTGCTGGGCGATCGATTGGGGCCGGGCCCCCCGCCCGGCTTTCTCAGCACCTGGGAGCCAGGCCGCGGCCCTGCCCCCCACTGCTGCTGCTGGTTGCCGTCTGCTGGGCAATTGGCCGGGAGATTGGGCCCCCGTTTGCACCCGCCTTGACCTGTCGCTTCCCGCTCACCTGCTCCACCATTCCACCGCGGTCCCGCTCTGGTCAGGGCACATCAGGGCCAGCAGTGCCTCCATGCCTCCTGCTGCCAGTGCTGTGTCACTGACGCCTGCCATGTTCTACACTGCCCCCTGGTGGTCAGTGCACCTCATAGCAAGTGGTCGAAAGACCACCCACGGGGACAATTTGCATATTAGGCTTTTATTATATGGGATATCAAAACTGAAGTTCAAGGGAGCTAAATGCTGCCTAGTGCCATAGAATCAACTCAAGATCTGGACTTCGAATCCAGGCTCTTTGAATCCAGAGGTCACATCTTTCACTACATTATCCTCGAATCCTAAGACACTGTTTAAAGTGAGGTATGCACAGAAAATGACAGGGAGTAGTGAGGATGTTGGAACAGTGGAGGACTGGTGCACTGTTGATGGAAATGTAACACGAAAAACTGTATCTCTAAAAAAATGAAAAATAGAATTACCATGAGACCCAGCAACTCCAATCTGGGTATATACTCAAAAGAATCCAAAGTAGGGATTTTAAGAAAGGTTTATACATCCATTTCCAAGGCAGCAGCATTCTGTGAAATATTCTGAAAAGTGAAAGTAATCTAAGGATCTATTTATTGATGGAAGAATGGATAAACAAACTGTGGCATAAATCTATAATAATAAAAGCATAATATGCTAATTAGACCAGACAGCTGAATGACCTTCCGGACGTCCTTCCAGGTGACCTTCTGGATGACACTGCAGCTGTATGGGCCAAGCCCCTTGCACAAATTTCGTGCATCTGGCCTCTAGTAAACATATAATGGAACATTATTCAGCCTTAAAAAGGCAGGAAATTATGATACATGAAGTACACACCCTCATCCGTGAATAATCCTTAAGAAGTCGACATATTTTCTGAATTCACAGTTTCTGATCTGATTTTACATGGACATCATATTACAGATGAACAAAGAGGACATTATGTGAGTGAAATAATATACAAAAGAGCAAGTCCTATATGGTTCCCCTTACATGAGGCACCTGGCAGAGTAAAATTTATAGAAACTGAAAACAGAATGGTGGTTTCCAGGGGCTGGGGGATGGGGAGGGGGAGGAGTTTCCGTTTTGCATGATTAAAAGAGTTCTGAGGATGGATAGTGGTGGATGGATAGTGGTGATGGGACGCAAGTACTTAATGCCACCAAACAGAACGCCTAAAAACAGCACATTCCAGGCCACAGGCATTGTGCCATGATTTGGTGAGGGGGGTGGGGGTTGAGGAAGATAATGGACACTCTCTTTTTTCTTAATAAAAGGGGAAGAAGAAAGAGGCCATCTCAAATAGTAATTAAATTTTGCCAACCACGACTCTTGAATGACATGAACTTTACATTTTTCTGATACATTGGATAAAAAGAGAAATCAAAATTACCCACATGTGCAATTTTAGCCACTTCTAGGAGAAGCATCGTGGTCCAGGCTCAGGGCTGACATCTTTCAATTAACCAATCATGACGAGGAGCGCCCGTCCATGCTGCCTGACCCATCAAGCCCGAGCCCAAGGCGGCCACAGCCACGCCGGCCAAAGGGCCTCTAGCCTGCAATTGAATTGACGAGCTGAGCTCTCTCTTTCTGAGAAGTTGTAATTCCCCAATTTTGGATATCGCAGTAAATGTGACACAAAAGATAGCATCTTAACATAGCATTACTTAACAAAGACGGCTGTCATTTCTGTCGCATGAAAACCTGTCAGGAGCCGCACTTCAACTTTCCTGTTGCCATAGATACCGCCTTTCCTTTTGTGACCGAAAGTGAAAAATGCAGCTCAGTGTCACGATTCAAATATAAAGAATGGAAACCACTTCAGAAATGTACACAAAGGCTCAGGAGCCAGTCCCTCACCACCGGGACTTCAGTGACACCGAGGAAAATTCTGGAACATCGCTAGGTGCTGGCTGGTGGAGGAGTCGAGCGCAGAATTCCATGAACCAGCCCCGCCCGTTTCCATGGGCGCATTCTGCATTCATGTTTTCATTATGAATAAAAGGAAGTACCTGGGACTTCACATTCAAGTTGTGAACCTTACCCTGGATGAATGGAAGCTGTCGGTGTAGTTATATTAATAACGGAGCGAAGGGGACAGTGTGTGTCATTGTGGTGGTTTTATCCTGGCCTGCACTACGTGTTCTTTCCAAATATATTTTTATTGATTTCAGAGAGGAAGGGAGAGGGAGAGAGAGATAGAAACATCAATACTGAGAGAGAATCATGGATCAGCTGCCTCTTGCATGCCCCACCTGCAACCCGAGTATGTCCCCTGACCAGGAATCGAACCCGGGACTCCGTTCCTACGTCGCCACTCAACCACTGAGCCATGCCTGCTGGACTGTACTACAGTTTGTACTGAAGAATGGTAGCCCCTGGTTACCCATGAGTTTAAGGATAAATCATAAAAGCTGTGTATTTGGAACCAGAGAAGTTTGAAGAGCAAAATTACCCAAATGAAAATGAAAGCTCTGACGGAAATCCTATATAATAAAAGTCTAACATGCAAATTGTCCCCACGGGCGGGAGTTCAACCTATGGGGAGTTAGACGTGTGCTGACCACCAGGAGGCGGCGCTAAACACGGCAGGCGTCGGTGATGTGGTGCTGGCAGCAGTGGAGGTGATGCTGGCCCTGATGGGCCCCGACAAGAGTAGGACCACGATGGGATGGTGGAGCAGGTGAGTGGATGGCGCCAGGCCAAGGCAGGTGTGAGCAGGGATCCCAATCTCTCTGCTGGCCACCCCACATATCAGCCCTGATCACCAGCCAGGCCTAGGGACCCTACCCGTGCATGAATTTCATGCACTGGGCCTCTAGTAATTATATGACTGGAAATCACCTGGAGCAGGAAACTGCATGTGCAGGGAAAGGGCCACCCTCACAGGCCATTCCCTCACCCCGCTGTGTGGCATCTGCCAAGCCGGCTGCAGGAAACTGGCTTTCTCCGCTTTCTCAGGTCCTCTGGGGAGGGAGAGTGGCAGAGATATAAGAATCCTTGTTCAGTTGGCGTGGCTCAGTAGTGGAACGTCCACCTATGAACCAGCAGGTCATGGTTTGATTCCCTATACTGGGGTTGCAGGCTCGATCCCCAGTAGGGGGCATGCAGGAGGCAGCCAGTGATTATCTCTCATTATTGATGTTTCTCTCTCTCTCTCTTCCTCTCTGAAATCAATAAAAAATGTATCTTAAACAAAAGAATCTTTGCTCAAATGCCTTTGCAATTAAAAAAGGATTGAAAACGTAGGGGTTTTTTTTCCCCCTCCTTTCTTGTGGTCTTTTAAAAATATATTTTGTAATAAATTCAAGTTGAATAATCCTCGTTTAAGAAAAAAGGGATGATTAAAATAATGATCCACTAAAATAGTTATTCATGCAACTATTTTTTAGAAAACTGTTCCCTTTCTGTACAGAAAGGCAAGTGGGGAGGGACTATTAATGTTTACTAATGCGCTCAGCATTATTTTGGGTGGGATAGTGTTCAGGGGGATCAGAATTCCTTCATAGTTATCACCTACAATAACGGGGAAGCAACGGGTGTGATGGGCGAGCCTGTGGGCTTCAGTGGTTCTCAACCTTCTGGCCCTTTAAATACAGTTCCTCATGTTGTGACCCAACCATAAAATTATTTTTGTTGCTACTTCATAACTGTCATGTTGCTACTGTGATGAATCGTCATGTAAATATCTGACATGCAGGATGGTCTTAGGCAACCCCCGTGAAAGGGTTGTTGGACCGCCAAAGGGGTCGCGACCCACAGGTTGAGAACCGCTGGCTTAGGGTTTGATGGACTGGCCTCTGCCACCCAGTAGGATGGGACAGTGAATAAGTTACTTCTCTAAATCCTGATCCCTCACCCAAATAAAATAAAAGCAACATCCACCTGCTGGTGTCATTTCTAATTTAAAATGATAATGCAAATAATTATCACAGCTCCAACCACATGGAAAATCCTCATAAAAATATGAGAAACACTACTGAGTGCCACAAACATGGCTATGTAGAGGGAGAAGACAGACCACCTGATCTGATGGGAAGATTGGCTTTTGTAAGGAAGGCTGTTTTTTTTCCAAATTACATTGGACACAGTCCCAAACAACATTAGCAGGAACTGACAAAGGTCATGTGGGAGACTAACTGGAATCCAATAGAAAAAAAATAATTTTAGAGAAAAGTGTTAATGATTCTAAGATATTTAAGATTTACTAACAAAAATCTAAACAATATGTCATATTGCAAGAATTATGAAGAAGCTTAATAGAGGATGCATACCTCAGAAGCAGATTCCAGAAAGTATAACACTTGACTATGAGAAGAATGTTGTACAAAAAGTCAGTGGAGAAATAAAAGGTTACTCTCAAGGTGATTTTAGAAATATTGGATTAACGTGTTAGGAGAGTAAAGCTAGACTATATGATATATCATAGGTGGAAACAATGTGTGAATGTGCTACAACACTAGAAGTGAAAATTAAAATCATTCTAAAGCTCTAGAAGAAATCACGGAATATCAATGTATTTAGGAACAGGAGATGAATTTCTACGCGAATGAGTCTGGAATTCCAGTGGGAAAGGTGTTTAGATGTAAAGAAATATGTTTAATGTTATATATCAACAATTTCATAACCAAATGTGTAAGACAAATAACAAAAAGAAATATGTTTGTGAAAAACAGCATTATACAAAGATCAGTTTCAAGTCAAGTAAGGAAAATGGCCCAAGTCATTTAGGTGCGTTAGTGAGAAATACAAATGGCCACTAAACACAGCAAAGGCTTCCCGTCACCAATAATTAAGGCAGAATCGCAAAAGATGCCGTCGACCTCCATAAAAGTGGCAAATGTGAAAAGAATTCCAAATGCAAAGATAAGCATGATGGGACCTGGATCCTCACAAGGTACTTTCAGAAGTAGCCTTTTGGGAAAGCCATTTGGAAAATAGAGGGTTGTGTGTGTGTGTGTTTTTTTAATTGTCTTTTCTTCAATAGTCGTTGTTTCCAGATCTCTCTCTTAAGAAGATGGAAAAGAAGGTATATGTGGAAGAATTCTCATTGCAGTGCTTTTGTGAAAAGAGTATAAGCAATATAATTATCATCAATTATAAAATCTATAATAATAAAAGCATAATATGCTAATTAGACCGGACGTCCTTCGGGTCGAAGCCAGGACTGCGAGGGAAGCCCGGGTCCCAGGTGCCAGAGGGAAGCCGATGAGGGCAGGTGGGGGAAGGAAGGCCCACTCTTGCACAGATTTCATGCATCGGGCCTCTAGTAGTTAAATAAATGATGAGCCAATACTTTAATTATTATATTTTCATTAAAATTATTTTTCAAATAAACGACATTTAAAGTGATCAAAGTGTATTAAATGAGAAAAAGGAACAACTCAGAATACAATGGTCTAACTGCGTAATTTTAATTTTGTGTAAGTAAATATTTATAATTTACAGTTGTGTGAATGTATTCTAAGTAGAAATTCAATTAGAACATTGACAGAAATATATTTATGAAATGGTAGTGAAAATATTTCTCAGTTTCTTCTCTATACATTTTTGGATTTTACCGATTTCCTAAAATGAATAATGAAATATGTTCAAATAATCTAAACCTCCAACCCCTCTGTGTGGTAGGGTTTAATTGCTCCATTTTTTCAGATACGGAACAGACCAATAATTTGTCTGAGACCATAAAACAAAAATATAACAGATGCCACTCAATCCCCAGATGTGCTTGATTCTGATGAATTAGCCTAGCCCGTGAAATCACAGCAGCCGTTTGTTGTAAAACACTAATCAATTAATAAATTTTAACACATACTAATAAACGAATTAATAAAGTACTCAGTCCATCAGATTTGAATAGGATATTCAGCCTACCCTAAGTCATTGGACATTGATGATTCAAGGCTTATGAGCATCTTCTAGTTTTAATGTTTGAATAAAAATGTCTTCCAAAGAGAAAAATAAAAAGTTGATTGTTGTCACTGTTGATGTTTCTTAAATAACCTGGAGGACAAATAACATAATAATGAAACCAAGGCTAGTGATTAGCTGCTCAAGTACAAACTCTTCCATCACTGGAAATGCTTTTCTGCATCAGTAAGGACATATTATGTAAAATAGATGTTTGGCCTCAGCTTATAACTGGTCTGCCCATAATTAACATTATTGAAAAGCTTATACCTGGTCTGCCCATAATTAACATTATTGAAAAGCTTATACCTGGTCTGCTCATAATTAACATCATTGAAAAACTTTAAGTCCTAACCACATTCCCCATAAAAGGGAATATATTGTAGAGGGAGAAAATTTTCTCTTAATTATTTTTAACAACTTTATCCATAAGACTCTAGTTAATAGTATTTTCATTTTATAATGCTCTACATTTTAAAGTTATATTTAGTAACAGGCTACAGTAGTGTGATTAAAAACTTGTCATTTGAAGTGTATAATAATCTAAAAAGACCCATAAATAACTCTACACTTAAGAACATTGTCTCTTTTATTCAAAAACAATGCTTTTTATGCTAGCTAATTGAATTATTATAAAACTAGAGGCCCGATGCACAAAATTCGTGCAAGAGTAGGCCTTCCTTCCCCCGGCTGCAGGCACTGGCTTCCCTCTGGCACCCGGGACCCGGGCTTCCCTCGGAGCCCTGGCTTTGTCCAGAAGGTCGTCCGGAAGAACGTCCAGTCTAATTAGCATATTACGCTTTTATTATTATAGATTATCAATGAAGTCTCTGGTATTTCCAAAGGTGCACTCATTTAACTTCAACCAAAATTCCATATTCTTTGGAAATTACACAGAAATTTGCCACCCTAGACTGCAGAGAAAACAAAATCACAAACTAACTCCCAAATAAACGACATACTCAGCACAAACTGTTATGTAATCAATGTTATAATTCCTTTTTATTATAATTCTAATGACTAACTTTTTTTTATCTGAATGGATATGAATATATGTATACTAGAAGCCCAGTGCACGAAATACGTGCATGGTAGGGTCCCTAGGCCTGGCTGGCAATCAGGGCCGATCAGGGCCTTCCTTCCCCTGGCTGTTGGCTGGGGCCTTCCTTCATTCCACACCGCCCCCTGGGGGTCAGTGCACATCATAGCGAGCAGTCAAACTCCTGATTCGGACACTCGAGGGGACCATTTGCATATTAGCCTTTTATTATATAAGAATATGTATACATACATGTGTACACTGTACATTTTTTAGAAACAATGGCAATAGCAGTCCATATTTCATTCCTTGCTTTTAGGGAAAAAGAGTAAATAAAGTATCAAGTACGCTGAGAAAATTATATTTTTCCTGTGGAGCCCAAAATTAGTGAATTGGATGTCTAAGAATATTTTATTCTAGAAAGAAATCACTGTAATTCAACATCTGAGCACAAAACCTCCACTCGTTTTGAAGTAGCTTTTAGCTTTGTAATGTGCAAAGACAAATGTGTAAGTTCTAATGGCAATGGTTTTATATTAATGGATTTAGTGCTAGAAGGAATTACAACAGCTCCAAAATTCTGCTGTAAGCTAGAAGAATAAGAAGTGGAATCAAAGTGTGTTTTTGAAATACAAAATAACATACATACTAACATGCTTGCAGTGTGTCTGTGTACATGACACGCATAATTTATAAAGTGTACCTATAGGAATATAGGCTTCTATTGATCTCATTCACAGTGAATTATCTTTCATGCAAGAGCTAAAATGACAAAAATATATTTTACATTTGATTCCAATTCAAGGTTCAAGATAATTTTATCAAGAGAAAAGTGCTAAGACATTCATTACTTAGTATTATTCATAGCTTTCTAATTTATGATTAAAAGTATTATTCATAGCTTTCTAATTTATGATTCATAGCTTTCTAATTTATGATAGCTTTCTAATTTATGATTAATTTTGAAGAATAATGGTCAACTGAAAGAAGCCATTCTCCTGAACTATTATTTTCTACAAAGAAAAATGCTGATGATGAACAATAAAACTACAACATATGTAAATAGAAAAGAAAGAATAATGTGCCCAAAGCAGATAAAGCAAAATTTGCAAGGAATAGCAAGTGAAACTGAAAGACCAATCCCATAGTTGGTCTTCCTGTTATTTTTCCGAAGAGGCGCTGGCAGAGGTCTCTCAGTAGCTGCCAGATCCCTCCATCCCAGCCTCATGTCAGCACAAGGCCCGAGCGCCTTTGCTGCCAGCATGGCCAGCACTCACTAACCGGTAGACTGGCAGCCGAGTGGGCCAGCACTCACTCACTTGTTTGAGGTGATCTTTCTGTATTCAGTATAAATCACTGTATTGTTGGTGGAAATGTTTTACTAAAAAAAAATAACAAAATCTGAGCACACATACAACCTATAGCTGGGTATGCAACAGCTCACTTCACCTTGTTCATGAAGCCTCATGTTAAAAATAAATAAAGGCAGAGCTGCTAATGACACGCTTTCTCGGAGTTAGTTCTCTGTGACCTGACAGCTCACATGTCTCGGGGCCTGTAAGTCTGACAATAAATGTCTGAGCGTCCAGAGACCCGGTAATGGGGGCGCACACAGCCACTGGTGGGCAGCTCTTGATCAACCTCTAATTCCAGTGTCATCACCTTAGCGGGAGACACCCTGTGTCCCTTCCTAAAGAGGCCGGCAGTGGCCCCTGGCCCGGTGGTCTTGATGTCCCTGCAGGGGTGGTGGCCAGGGACCACTGCTCTCTCATCCAGCGCAGCCTGGCCGAGGCCTCCCCACGGTAACTAGCAGCCGAGTGGCCAGCACTCACTAACCAGTAGACTAGCAGCCAAGTGGGCCAGCACTCACTAACCAGTAGACTAGCAGCCAAGTGGGCCAGCACTCACTCACCGGTTGACTAGCAGCCGAGTAGGCCAGCACTCACTGACCAGTAGACTAGCAGCCGAGTGGGCTAGCACTCACTGACCAGTAGACTAGCAGCCGAGTAGGCCAGCACTCACTCACCACTAGACTAGCAGCCGAGTAGGCCAGCACTCACTCACCACTAGACTTGCAGCCGAGTGGGCCTGCACTCACTGACCAGTAGACTAGCAGCCAAGTGGGCCAGCACTCACTGACCAGTGGACTAGCAGGCAAGTGGGCCAGCACTCACTCACCGGTAGACTAGCAGCCGAGTAGGCCAGCACTCACTGACCAGTAGACTAGCAGCTGAGTAGGCCAGCACTCACTAACTGGTAGACTAGCAGCTGAGTAGGCCAGCACTCACTCACCGGTAGACTAGCAGCCGAGTAGGCCAGCACTCACTGACCAGTAGACTAGCAGCCGAGTAGGCCAGCACTCACTCACCACTAGACTAGCAGCCGAGTAGGCCAGCACTCACTCACTGGTAGACTAGCAGCCGAGTAGGCCAGCACTCACTGACCAGTAGACTAGCAGCCGAGTGGGCCTGCACTCACTGACCAGTAGACTAGCAGCCGAGTGGGCCTGCACTCACTGACCAGTAGACTAGTAGCCGAGTGGGCCTGCACTCACTCACCACTAGACTAGCAGCCGAGTGGGCCAGCACTCACTGACCAGTAGACTAGCAGCCGAGTAGGCCAGCACTCACTCACCACTAGACTAGCAGCCGAGTGGGCCTGCACTCACTGACCAGTAGACTAGTAGCCGAGTGGGCCTGCACTCACTGACCAGTAGACTAGCAGCCGAGTAGGCCAGCACTCACTGACCAGTAGACTAGCAGCTGAGTGGGCCTGCACTCACTGACCAGTAGACTAGCAGCCGAGTGGGCCAGCACTCACTGACCAGTAGACTAGCAGCCGAGTGGGCCTGCACTCACTGACCAGTAGACTAGCAGCCGAGTGGGCCAGCACTCACTGACCAGTAGACTAGTAGCCGAGTGGGCCTGCACTCACTGACCAGTAGACTAGCAGCCGAGTAGGCCAGCACTCACTGACCAGTAGACTAGCAGCCGAGTGGGCCAGCACTCACTAACTGGAGCCTGAGCTGGAGCAGCCAGTCTGACATGAAAATGGGACCCGTCTGCCCTAAGGTTTGCATCCCACACAGAGGGAAAAGCTCACTTACGTCTGTGAACTCAACATCCAGATCCCAGTGGGCTGATCACAGCAACATGGCCCCCACGTCCCCTGACCCGGACACACATGAGAACCCAGAGACCTGGGAGCCTGTGGGAACCCCATGCCCTGGCCTCCTGGCTCCAGAAAGCCCATGGCACTTGTTCAAGGTCCTGATATGGCCAGATGCCCTCTCACCCCTGGCACAGACCGGACCCCCCACTTCCCCAGCATGGCCATCCCTCTGGCCCTATGGGAGCGCTGCTCTCTCCAACGCCCCCCCCCCCCCTGCAGCGTCTCCCATGCCCCACCTTATGGGCCGGCAACTCCCAGGGCCTGGGCCTCAGGAGGGTCCTGCCCTTTCTGGGGGGCTGGCAGTGAGGAGATCTGAGGTGGGGCCACATTGAGGG
Organism: Myotis daubentonii; assembly: GCF_963259705.1. NCBI lineage: Eukaryota > Metazoa > Chordata > Mammalia > Chiroptera > Vespertilionidae > Myotis > Myotis daubentonii. The sequence continues at coordinate 114,344,190 of NC_081843.1, forward strand.
GACCTCCCCCCGCCTCAGCGCTGCCAGACTCTCCTCGGGCTTCGAGGGGGGAGCCAAGGGCAGGTTCTTCTACACAGACCGCCCTTCCCCTCCTGCGAACGAACCACACCCCTGAAGAGGAGCAGACATTCCCTCTCCCCAGCTCCAGCACCCCATATACATCCTGCACGTTATGGTTGGATTCTCAGTTGGGGGACCCCGCCCTCCACTCCCCCGAGTCCTTGGAGAGCCCACTGCTTGTGGCGGGCGGCCCCCTGCCCAGGCGTGAGCGGAGCGGCCGGAGGAAACCACGCGGGCATTTCTGTGGTCATTTCCTGTGATTCCACACAGTCCGGTTAGTAACTCTGGCGGAGACCCTTCCTGAAGGTCATTTCCTCCGGGCAGGGTTCCCCTGGCAGGGGAGGCAGAAGCATGCAGAAGGCTGCAGCGCCCCGGAGCCCCGGCGCCCTGGGAAAGCCCTTATTCCGCCCAAAAGGGCACAGGAGGCCGATTCTCATCAGGCGTCCACTCCCTCCGCTCTGGGCGCGGTGAAAGGCTCAGGAAGGACCGCACACCTTCGTCTGTGCCAGGGATGTGCAGGGAGACAAAATTCTAAGGTAATTTTTTAAAGCAATCCACGGGCAGGTCTCCATAAGGAAGATTAATGGGACCTCTTTCCTACTGTGAAAAGATATTAATATGATCCTGCGCAGGAGATCTGAACTGTGATATCCAAAAGGCCGAAAACTTTTCATTTTCTTCGATGTTACTAAAATTTATTTTTAAACAAAAAGGCATGACATAACATGATATTTTTAAAACATCCTCTTCTATTTTTCAACTATAACAATTCCTATTACAGAAATTTTATCCCAAAGTTAAATGTCCTATGTTTACATAATTTCAGGACTTCAGAAAGTTAATTTTTTCTTTTGACACAAGCAGCAGTTATTTTTTATCAAACTAAGACTGCAGCAATGGATAATGAGCAAATAAAATTCTTCAATTCCACTGCTCAGCATAACCTGCAATTGCGGGGAGAAGCCCTCTTATAGAAATGAGACACCCTATTGAAATGGAAACATTTATAAATTTCTCTTTCAAAGAATAATGCCTCAAAGAAAATTCAAATCGCCATCATCATCCATTCTGACTATACATTGTCAGTATTCCTATGTGGCTTCACCCTACAAGGACACACTGGAAGAAGATGGCAAAGTTTGGCAAGAAGACCATGGGCTCAATTCTAGTATGTGGAGTGTAGGTGCCTTTGAGGTATCCCAGGGAAGATGTGTGGCCAGTTAGAGAGTTGGAATTCAGAGAACTCAGAGGTAGAAACAGAGATTTCAGAAACTGTTGCTCTAGAAACAGTAATTGAAGCCATGGGCATGGATGAGATATTCCTATAGAAAAAGTGGAAATGAGAGAAGAGTAAAAATCAGAAATACACTTTAGGACTTCCAACATTTAAGAACGAGGTAGTAAAGTTGGAAGTGGAAAGAAGACAAAAGAAATGGCCAGCATATAAGAAAAAGTGGAAAACTTTCCATTGTCAATGCCAAAGAAGAATAGTTTATAAAATGAAAAAAAAAATAACTCGAATGCCATTAAAGATCAAATACCATGAGAACTAAAAAACCTGATATGCTGACTGATCGGAAGACCAGAAGAACTATTTCAGGAGAGTGATCAGGATGGATAGAAGCCAAATTTGAGTGAGTTGTGGAGTAAATAAATGAGAAATATGTAAAGTGAATGGGGACAACCACTCTACTCTCCCATTAAATGTTGTAAAGAGGAGAAATTGCCTAGTAGTTGGAGGGCTTGATTTTGTTGCTGCTGTTATTGTCTTGGGAGGTAAGGGAGTTGAGTTGATGAAAAGACCTTAGTAGACAAAGATATGAATGAAATTAATAAGAGAATCCAGGTCTGGTCACTGTAGTTTTTATTGCAGGAGCTTCTATTTTGTCCTAACGAGATTCATACTGGTCTTTGATGGGGATGTTTCAGGGCAGTGAAGAGGCAGGAAATTTGTTCTTATGGTTTTCCATCCCCGGGGACTTTTCTGACGCTCACGGCATTTGGGTCACCCTGCAACTGTGATGACCAGTAGATATTCCGTAGTAATTTGGGGGGTAAGTCTTCCTCTGTTTCAGCAGAGCTCCCTCAAGATGGTTAAAATGCAATGAAGCCTCAATTCTGTTTGTTAGGCTATTCCTCTCCAGCCCTAACACAGCCCAGGTGATCAGGTGAAAACGCACATTCTTCAATGACAAAAAACTGGGTGTTCTCAGCAGAATAATACAGCACAGAGAACACAGAGAAGGTACCTGTGATTTGTCAAGTCCCTGTAGATATAGACTTGGATCTTCACTATGAGTATGCCCCACCTCCTGTTTCTCTCACTTCACATTTTCAAGTTTTCATATCTACCCGCCCACCCGCCCTCAGGAAATCCATTTCTTTTCCATAAAAGTGTTGTTCCTCCTACACCATTCTTATGTTCAACCTTAGTCTCTTTGTGCGCCTTACTGAGTAAAGTATTTCAATTTAGCCCAGATGACCATGGAAACGTCTCTTCATTTCTTGTGATTGTAAATAGGAAGTGCTGTGGCCTGCAACCCTTAAGTGAGGGTGGAAGTAGGTGCTCCCATTCTAGATCGCTTCCTTATCCGGGAGGGCTAGGATTAAGTTTTTCACTTGTTTACCTAAAAAATCAAACCCATCTTACCCAAGGAAAATGTGAATGCTGTTACAGTGGCTGATACAGTCTCGTCTCATTTGAGTAGACTATATTATTTATTTGAACATGTGGGAGATTGGTAATCACAGATTAAGAGTGTTACCAATCTATGCCAATGCCTAACTTTCTTGAGCAATGATCAGCTTCAAGATAATAGAGTAGGTGAATATTTTTTGCTCACTCAGGGTTGAGATTTTGACAAATTGATCACATAAAAAGCAATATTGTTAATGAAATGGTAGACAATAGAGTCTAGGTCAAAAGTGAATAAAAATATAAGGTGGAGGGGACTAGACTGATAGAAAGAAGAGAGTCCCCAAGGAGTCAAGGAAAAAGTCTCAGCAGGGAGAGTTGAGCTCGTAAGCAGGAATCATGAGGACGTTTTATCAGAGAATATCATGTTCTTTTCAATGACCTGGAGTAGCAGAGTAGTTTGTGGAGTTGACAGTGTTCAGCATGTGACCTTGGTCCTGTGGATGGAGTAGAGGTAAACAAACCGAGAATCAGAGAAGTCAGAGATTTGGGGGAGTCAGTCATGTGGTTAACAACATGCCCAGAGACGAAAGAGTCAAATGCCAAAGTTGACACTTTATAAAGAGCAAGGGAACGATTGGCTGTAGAAAATTAGCCCCAGTGAATAGGTGTTGCCACTTTATCTTAAGTCGGTAAGTTGAGGAATAACTGTCTGAAGAAGGAATCAAGAAAAAGCAGCACACCACCCTCTCCTCTAAGCCATCAGTCAAATAAAAGAATACAGGGAGACTGAGAAAAGCTAAAAACACTGAAAAAATCTAAGATGTCCCACAGGAAACGCTATAAGTAAAATGGTGGCACTTAATTCAGATATCTAGTAGTTTAGCTAATTAGCAAATTTAAATATGTAATGGACATTTTGAAGCATTGCTGGATAAATTCCCTTGTATCTAAAAACTGGGGAAAACCATCATGAGGACTTGAGTAAGAGCATCCCCCTGAGATGCTGTGTGTCGGGGGTAGAAATGCCATATAGAAGCTTCCCTTGTGCGCTCATGAAATGCACAGCTCACCTTGAAGAGACACGGTCAATTAGTTTTAACAGCACGGGTATTAGGGAAGATTTGTTTAATGATGACACCCTCATTTTACTGAATCAATACCAGGAGGTGTTTTACAATGAAATGTCTCTCTCTGGTGAGTAATTTACAATAAATAAATCCGTAAATCTATCAGAAAAATAAAGCCCTTTATGAGTCTGGGAATCTATAAGATGCGCTTCGGTAAAGATCAGCAAGAGGTTCTGACACCGAAGTTCCAGGTCAGCAAACAGGTCACTGGAGCTTCAGTAGTAAATTTGGGGAGGGCTGTGCAAAATGATCCCCTCATTTGGCATCTGCTTATGGATCCTAAGAAAACCCATGCACAAATGGCCAAGGTCTATGCATCAGAAATGGATTATATTTTGGGGCAACATAACCGGCTCCCTTCACATGCTCTTATGTCTTGTCCTTCTGAGATGCTGGTGAAGTATGTCTGTCCTAGAGTTTAGCTATCAGTGTCCTATTGTAGCCACTTTCTAGTAGTGTGACCTTGAACAATTTACTTACCTCTCTATGCCTCAGCTTCCCCACCTTTAAAATGAGGTAATAAAAGCAAGAGCTCATGTGGTTTTGAGAATTAAGTGAATTATTCTGTGCACAACACTTAAAACTGAAAACAATGCCAGGCACAGAGTAAGCACTCAATAGCTGTAACCAAGTGTCACTACTTTATTCTCATGATTAATAATAGTAAGAGACTAGAGTAGCAATATTATACACAATATTTCAACAATGAAAAAATAAAAGTTGACTTTATTTTCAGGACTCTAATTGTGTCCTTTGCTGAAATATCTAAAGTCAATATGTTACTTTTTGAATCAGGGTTATTGATCTCTGAGTAATAATCAGAAATGCCACATGAAAGAAAATGTTCAATTTTCCAAATGAGCAAAAGTGGGACAGCTTTACGTATAAAAACCTGAATGGACATAGACACGCACCTCTATTAAAAGCAATAAGCTTGTTGAAATTACAAACTTGTAGATGAAATGACCCATCTACATGGGATTTGGGGGCTTTGTGTCCATGTGGGGACATTTGTCCATTTCCTCTTTCTCATTCAACATAGTCCTTGAACTTTTGTCCAAACTAACTCTTCTTACATGCTTTAGCTTACCTCCTAGAAAAGTACAATTATCATTTTTTATGTTTTAATCATGTTCATTCTTTCTTCCAGCAATCTGAATATATCACAGCACTGAATGATTTTAAAAATAAACATCTGGTTAGTATTTATTATATGCCAGGCCCTATTTTAAATAATCCCATGGACAAGACACCGTTAAGTCCCCGCATTCCAAATGGAAAGACAAAGAGGTGGAATAAGTTGCCTGAGTCCATAGAGCCAGTCAATGGTACATGTAAACCCGGACTTTCTTGAAGCCAGGAAATCTGACTCTAAGCAATCTTTTCAGAGATGCAATCCACCATTGGCCCCAAGTCTCTGCACACATCTTTGCTGGGTGTGCCATACTGCAGGCCTCACCGTCCTCTGACCCTGAGCCATTCCCGAAGCTGTCTCATAGGCAATCAGTCAAGGCAACCGGAGTGTGACTGCCATGTGAGAACTTGCTCCCCCCCCCGCCCCCCTGGGAGTTGTGTTGGTTTGCTTACTGCCTGCAGTGATAGGTGTAGAGCCTTCCCTCTGGGTTCCTTAGCTACAAGGCCACCTGCCGAGGGTGAGGCCATTATGTGGCCCGTCCTGCCACTGGTGGCACTTGAGGTTAGGGGAACCGGTGGTGCAGTGCTGATGCCTGTACTGTTTGCTGTGCTGTGAGCAATCGTCTGCTGTACATTGATCCACTGGGATGCTTATCTACTTGCAGCATCTATGCAGGCAACCTGCTTGCTTGCTTAGTGGTCGCCTCTGGAGTCTTGATATCCCTGCGCTCCTCTTTAAGGTGCGTGTTCTTTCCAGACACATTGATCCCACCACTGAGGGCACTATCTCAGATTTATTCTCTGGGCCCATAGCTCTTCCTCCTACCGCGAATCACCACTGGATCCTGGCTCAGGGAGACGTTTCCTCCGGGAACAATTCCACATGGCCGGAAACATTTTATTCCACCTATTTCTTACGTCTCTACGTTTTAGATCTTGCAAGATTCTTTCACACAGGGCTGTCCATAATTTACCTATGCAACACCAGCTGCGGGTATATTTCATGACACTTAGAAAACATTCAATAGCTGTGTTTTGAATGGAGGAAAAACATGAATGAGTGACCAATTGAAAGGAGTGTACACGTGGTGTTTCCTACCTGGGCAATTGTTCTGTTTTCCCTTTTACCTCTGGCCATCTCTTGGGTAGAATGGGCCTCCCTGTCTGAAACGCTGTCCTGCAGAGGCACTGTGTGTCGTAAAGTTTGTTTTCTAAGCATCAGTGACTCCCCGTGTGTGTGTGTTTTGAAAGGCAATGTGACATTGTATAATAGTCAAGTTCTAGGGTTCATTATTAGGATTTTAATAGGTCTGTCAATAACTAAGCATCTCATTTGATTTTTCTGAACTGAAGGATACTCATCTTTAAAATGAAGCTATTAATATGTGCTTTGCTTATGTCACAGGTTTCTTGAAAAGAACCGATGTATGAATCTATGCAAGTCAGGTACGAAGCATTTGGCTGCAAGTAAGTGAACTGCCAATTTTAAATACTTCGAACAATGGGATTTGTTCTCTCAAATAAGGACTTAACAGCAGGGTAGCTCCAGGTTTCACTACTTCAACTGACAATCTGATTGGATCACGGAGACAGCGACCCTCCCCTGTCCCCGCTGCCTTCCTGAGCTTGGCTCTTTAATCTAACTGTCTGCAAGGTACCAAGGTGGCGGCTGCAATTCCATGGCTCACACGCAGACATAAAAGCATCTGGGAGCAAGAAGAAAGACTATTGCTTCTTTAATGTCTCCTTTTAAGACTAAAGACAAATCCCCCTGCTCGCTTTCATGTTTTAGCGACAAAGAAATAGGGCCTCCGCGGTTTACCGTAGATGGTGGCGATTCTGACTTTCCCCTCTCGGCTCCTCTGCAAGTTCAGCATTTACAGTGCACTGTGCACTGGGCACAGACGAGGAGAGGCAGTAATAAATGCCTGTGGATTTATTTCCCACGGTCTAATCGTACTTGGGTGGTAAAGAGAGAAAGTAGTGCAGGCTCCTCCTAGGACTGATGAAGACTGACCCTCCACCTGTGGCGCCTGCTGAATTAAAAGGATCAGATGCCAGGCGCGAAGCTCCTAGTCAAGATCAAAGTGCACGAAGCTGGGAGCAGTGGACGCGATGCTGACACTGACTTCCGGTTTCCACCTGCGAACGCCTTTAAACTCTGGCTCTCAGGGATGTTTTTTTCTTCTAATGGGCAGCTAGTCTGGCTGATCTAAAAACAGCAATAGCATCCATCAGATCTATTACTTCTACAGCAGTGATCCCAGTGGGCAGGCCCAATCTCTGCCTTCTGATGAAGACATTATTTTCTCACCTGCTGGCACATCTTATAGGAAAACGCGGCTCCTACAAAAATTAAGGCAGTAGGAGGTGAGCTCACAAAAGTAGACCAACCTCTTCTACCCGGGTCCTGCCAACAGGGGCAGCCTCTGCACAATCGGGAAGCAGGTGGCTGGGTCTTCATAGAGCAGTGCTGCATGTGCCTCGGTAGCATGTTACACGCGAGCAAGAATGTCCACAAGATGCAAGCTGCCGTGCCCTTGTAGAGTGAGCGGCTCTGATGCTTCCCTGGAAGCCAACATTACACCAGGTGCTGTGTGTGTAGGGGGGGGGGGGTAGAGGGGGGGTCTCTAAATACCAGAAAGCGGGAAGCAGAGGCCTTTACCTGAGGAGTCTGCCCAGCTCTCCTCCGGATGACCCATCCCCTTTGTTCAGGTACAAATGCTTGCATTTGGGGCCGAGGGGAGGGTGCTCAGATGCAGCTGTTCTACTCAAAGAACAGGCCAGTCCACTCTTCCACACATGGACCTGGAAAATGCCCCCTGGCTTTCACTCCCACATGTCACATCTGCCCTTTCACAGACCCAGTGTGTCCCCGTGCAGGCACCCTCCAGAGGAGACAAACACTAGTAGGTCAACTGCACCCTCAGCTGGAATCCCCCTTCTGCCGCATCAGTCAACAGTTAAACAAGCATGGTCCTTATTTCAAGAAGTTCTGGGGTGAAGCAGGGAGTCCCTCGGGGGTGAGGACAATGGAGCCCCAACGCGCTAGGGCATCTGCATGCACGACTCCGGGGACCAGGTTCATTGACGCAGATCCTTTTTATTGTGGAACTACAGGGGTATATATAGCATGAGGGGACCAATCAGAGGGAGACACATTGCTACAGGCGACCAATCAGAGGGAGACATGTTGCTATAGGTGACCAATCAGAGGGAGACACATTGCTATAGGCGACCAATGGCTGAAAGGCTGGGGTACTATGCACGTGGCTCTAGGAGTTAGTTCAGGCGGGCATTGCTACATCCAGGTGTGCCGGGGAAGCATGTCATGGTGGAGTGTGCTCACACCATTGCATCAGCCGCAGCGCTGAGACATACTTCCCGAGCTCTACTACACTGGGGTATGATAAACACGGAAACTGAGTAATAACACAGTGTGAAAGCACAGTGATCATTTTATGCAGGTGAGTTCCACAGAGACAGGGTGCCTGCCTAAGCACATCGGAGAGTCCATGCCAAGCTCTTGTGTGCAAGTGAGATAGGCCCAGGAGTGAGCATCGCAGACCTCAAGGCCTCAGGCCTCACCACTGGTGGACTATGGGAACACAGACTTGGTTTTCAGGTTATTAATTTCAGAATCATCATATGCAAACGTATATAATTATACAGAGTTAGGCAACAGAAGATTTACAGCTGTGAGTATGTGAAACAGGAGTTTATTCTTGTATTAGTATTTATTAATTGCCAGTGGCCCAGTGCACGGATTTGTGCACATTGAAAGGAAATTAATTAGAAGAAATATTTTAATATCGCTATTCGCCCTTTCTCTGTAATAGAAGTGTCAACCAAATTCACAATTGACAATGAGATCGAAACACACGTGTGCGATTGGCACCAGCAAGAGCTTTATATGTATTGTGCAAGTGTGGAGTCAACTTAGCCTTTTATAGATATAGAATAAACTTGCTTAATTAGACCTGCTTTCTGATTTTGCTAAACTTTTTCCAGCCCAGTAAAGCACCCCAACTTCTCTTTCAGGTAACTGTCAGCAACACAGCAGTAAATATCAACACAAAGCAGATTATTATTATAGATCACACAGGGAGAACAAAGGGTAAAATATTGAACTGCAGCAGTGTCTGACTATAATCTGTGCAGTGAGAAAACCTGAAGTCATTTTCAAGGTCCACCATTTCTTCTTTTCAGCCAGGTCAAGTTTCTAAGCTTTCTAAGTCTCCGTTTTCTGGCTAATGAAAAGAAAGTAGGATTCCACCGAGTCTCCTATCTACCTACTCCAGGACTTCTGTGAGGATCAAATGAGATGAGGCAGGGGAAAGCACTTCACAGACATGTGGTTACAGTGTGAAATGTTTCCACCTGGCTATAAAGCAAGTCCTGTTCCTGGGCTAAAGAAACTCCAAGGAGGCTAGTCACTAGGGGGAGGAAGCTGGGCGTTGCTACATGACATCATTACCCAGATGGACACTTAGCATATTAGCCTTTTATATATATACACTGTAATTAATTATTGATTTCCACAGGAACAACTATAAACCTACTTTGCCCTCCTCTGTGTATTCCTCCTACAATATTTTATGAAGATTAAATGACAGGATACATACAAACCCCATATAAAACCCCATATAGAAAGATCTTGTGAATAGAATGCCCTCAATAAATGGTAGTTATAGGTTTTCTTCAGTTCTATCATATATCCTTTTCACATCTTATCTTTTCTAAGTTGAAAATTCCTCTTATGATTCATGCAAAAAAAATGTGTCCTCTGTCAGGAAATACTCACTTTCTTATGTGGAAGAGGAAAATAATGTGAAAGTCTTTGTTAGTCAAGAGAAATGAACAAAATTATAATTTTTGCATTACACTAGATGGATGTATCAGTTAGCAATTACTGCACAGTATAAGAAAACTCTCTAAAACTGTATGGCTTAAATCAGTATGTGTTTGTTTATCCCACAAGTCTGTAGGTTTTGTAGGCCCTGCTTATAAGAATCAGCTGGTCTTAGCTAGACTTGCTAATGACTCAGAGGTCAGCTGCCAGGTAAGGTCTCGAAAAGCTTGTCTAGGATGACCGCAGCTGGGACTGTCTCTATTCCACATTCCCCCATCCCCCAGCAGGTTTGCTGAACTTATTCTCATCATGGAGGAAGGGCAAAGAGAGGAAGAGAAAGAGAAAGCCCTTGAAAGTTAGGCTCAGAAGTAGTGTACCTCACTTCTGACACACTATGTTAGCCAACACAGTTCACACAAACAGACTGGATTCAAAGAGAACATGACCCATTCCACTTGGAGGAATAAAAACAAATGTAGATTGATATGGTTCAACCCCAATCAACCAAACTGGGGTTTTAGCATCAAGTAAATATTTATTCAACAGCATAATTCTTTAGAATTAGTTCTATTAAGATAAAGCACAGGATTTTTTTTAAAATCTTAGATTTTTCATTTGTAAAGCAAGGCGTTTAGATAGACCCAATTTTATTTTTCAGACAAAATGCTTCTCAACCCAAAGAGATTTTCCCAAAGTTTATAAAAACCAGCCAAAGATCCAAGAGCTCAGAGCCACTGCGCGACATAAAACTAACTGTCCTCTCCACACGCAGACATGCATCGCACCAAAGCCAGACAATCTGAAGGCAGTCGATGGAAAACAACACATTGCCAACTGAGTAATGAGGATAAAATCACATCGCACTTACCTGAAACCATGCAAGTTGGAGTCAGAGTGGGACAGACTTTCATTTTCCTTCTTGAAAAATCACTGATTTAAATATCTCTATTGGCCATTTTCTTTCTCTTTATCTCCAAGGACTAGTCTTGAGTTCTTCGCTTTCTCTTCTTTATTCCATACCATATATTCTTCCATTAACTCATTCATTTATAGGCACACATTCGCATATTAGTTCAGAATTGTTTCTTGAGTCTTATTTCTTTCTAACTACCAAGTTATTTCAATGTGAATGTCCTGAAATGCCCCACATCCAATTTATATTGGCTACCCGACCTTGCTTCCTACCAAGATGGAGTAAAAGAAACTGGCTTTACTCCTGCCTGAAGCAGCCAGTAGACAAACAAAATATATGGCAAATAATGTCTTCTAAGACAATGAGCATTAGCAGTGAAGGCCAGTGACCCCTGACCTGGTAACGAGAGGTGCTATCACTACAGATTCTACTGACATTGAAAATACAAAAGTGACTATGATGAATAATATTATGCCAATAAATTAGACAATGTCGATAAAACTGAAAGACCCAAACTAGCCAAGTTCACTCACAGCAGCAAGGGCCTTAGAAATCAAGGCCTCCCTTTCTCCATCCTCAAAGCCAACAATAATGGGTCCAGTCCTTCTAACTTTCTCAATCTTTCTGGTCTGTCTCCTTCCAGGAACCAGTGACTACCTAAGACTGAGGTTTAATCAGGACAACAGACTCGCCAATTCAGTTAAGCAAAGTGCACACAACTTCACTAGGAAATACCGGAAGACCTAACTTGAAGATAGGTTACAAGGAGTTACCCATACAGAAGGATAAAATCAATTAATAATAATGACGATAACAATTGAGAACTAGAGCATTCAACAGCTTTGAGTCAACATCAAATGGTATAATCCACAAAAAATTAGTCTCCTAGAACAGGAAGAAGAAATAGTTGAAGAAATAATTGCCAAGAATTTTCCAAAGTTTATAAAAACCAGCCAAAGAGCTCGGAGACACTGCGCGACATAAAACCAACTGTCCTCTCCACACACAGACCTGTGTCGCACCAAAGCCAGACCATCTGAAGGCAGCCGGTGGGAAACGCATTGCCAACTGAGTAACGAGGATAAAATCACATCGCACTTACCCGAAACCAGGCGAGCGAACACGATAGATGATACCACAAAGTGCTGAAAAGAAAAAAGAAACGTTTGTCAAATCATAATGCTGCTCACACGAATGCGCTTCACATATACTTCACAAGTGAATTTAAAATAAAGACGCGGATAAACAAAGTGAAAATGTATCACTAGAAGGCACCGCTGCGGGGAATGCTAACGCAGGCATTAGGCTGAAGACCATGAGACCAGACAGGACCAGCGACCTCTATGAAGAGATGAAACGTCCTGGACATGGACTGCATTAGTCGTAAGCCCCCAGATTATGTTATATGTATGTAAATATATAATGATTTTAATGTAATACAGTAGTTTATAATATATTTTATATAAGACATTTTATGTAAAATATTTTTATATTTTATATGAGGTTTTTATATAAAATATTTTCATATTTTATATGAGAGAGAGAGATGGAAAGAGAGAGATCGCTGTGAGGAATTGGCTCACGTGACTATAGAGGCTGAGAAGTCCAGAATCTGCAGCGTGGACCTGGGAGTGGCTGGCGCGGCTCTAATCCAAGCAGTCGCCTGATGGAGGGGTTTCCTTGCTCGAGGAGGCCGGTTTTCTGTTCCATTCAGGCCTTCAACTTACTGGATAAGGCCCACCTACAGTACAGCAGACATTCTGCTTTACACCTTATTCACCAGCCTTGCCTGTCAGCTGAGCCCAGGATCACAGCCAAGTCTAGCTAAGGCCAGCTGAGTCTGATTTTTATAAGCAGTGCCTAAACAACAACAACAACAACAAAAAACAACCTATTAATATTAGTCTCATACAAAAACTTAAAAATTAAAGTTGACAAATGGAGTTTACCATAACACTATCTAAAACAAAACTAGTGGCAATGTATTGAGTATTCAGAGAATACATAAAAGCAGCATGTGTAATAAAAATAGCACTAAGAATGAGAGGGCGGAACAAAAAATGTAAGCATGGAATGCCCACAACATGTGAGGCAAATAATATCAATTAAAAGCAGATCATAATAAAATTAAGTTTGAGTGTTACAAAACTTAGGAAATCCCTAGAATACTTGGGCAGGGTATAAATAATAGTGGTGACATATAAAATCATAAATCAATGCTTAATCAACTCAAAGGAGGTGAAAGGAAATTTTAAAAAAAAGACTGAATAGGAGAAACAGATACCATGAATTGGAAGACAATATTTTAAGATAATAATTCTCTCCTAATTGACTATACATTTGAAGTGCTCTCAATCAAAATCCAAACACAACCTTTGGTAAGTTACACAAGCTGACTCAAAAATACATGTGGAAGAAAAATAAACTAGAATTGTCAAAAAATATGAAAAAAGAACAAAAGTGGAAGACTCACAAGAACAGTTTCCAGACTACTGAGGTACTGGTAGCAAGTGTGGCCATTGAAAAATTCAGCAGAATAGAGAATCTAAAAATACACCCACACTAATATTGCCAAGTGATTTAATAACAAAATGCAAAAACAAGTCAATGAAAAAAAGAAGAAGAAATTTTTCAATTCATGTTGCTGAAAAATAAATCGGTCATCCATTTATAAATAAATAAAAAAGAATACTAAAAAATCTAAACCTCGTACATTAAAAAGAATTAGCCCAACATAGTTCAAAGAGCTAACAAAAGACATAAAACTATAGAATTTCTATCAGAAAACATAACAGAAACTTTTTTGACCTTAGGTTAAACAAAGAGTTCTTAGATCCATCACCACTACCTGACCTTTGAGGGGGAACACCAGTAAACTGGAGTTCACCCAAATTAAGAGGTTGCAGTGGGGAGGACCCTGCTGAGAAGGAAGAGAGAATCCCAGGCTCCCCCGTGCAAAGAGCTGGAGTCCCATGTCCTGACCCCGAGCCAAACCTGAAGGGACAGAGAGCAGGACGCAGAGAGCAGGACGCAGAGAGCAGGACGCAGGGCAAACCCGCGAGGCTGGAGGCAGCAGGCCAGCGGGCAGGCTTACCGAGCAGACGCCCAGCAGAAACCCGGGAGCAGTGTCGGAGGGAAACCCCAACTTCCATGGAGGCGCTGCCCGACTCTCAGAGCAGACAGCTCAGCTCCGGAGAGGAAGACTCCGGACCCGGCATCGATACTGGGAGCCTGGCCACCCGGAGCGGGACCAGATCCCCACGGTCCCCAGGGAAGAAGAAAGGGAGCCATTGTGAAACCTTCCAGAGCTTTCTGTTCTTCAGAAGGCCTGCCCCAAGTGAAGCTGGTTGGCCAGAACCTAACCTGCTGCATTTGATCAGAGCGAAACTGCCCCGGGAAAGGAACGCAGGGCTCCCACTGGCTCTGTCTCTCCACCTGGGGGCAGGGAACTCCCCACCTGCAGCCCATTCTGGGGGGAGAGAGAGAAGGAAACTGAAGTTCACAGCCCAGAGGCACAGACTCAGGGAACACTGAGGCTCCTCACGGGCTGTAGGACCCGCCCTCCCTTCTCCTCACCGCCATGGCCCCAGGGGCCTCGCATGGCGGTTCCATTTACCTGGTACATCGTGTCCATCAGCAATCAATTACAGGACATACCGAAGGCAAAATAACAACTTAAGAGACAGAGCAAGCATCAGAACCAGACCTGGCAAGGATCGTGGACTCATCAGTCAGATTTAAAGCAACTGTGACCATTGTGGGAAGGGCTCTAATGGATTAAGTTGACAGCCTGCAAGAATAAATGGGCAATATACACAGAAAGATATAAATCCAAAGAAAGAAAGAATAAAAAGGATATGCTAGAGATAAAAAATACTGCTAACGGAAACGAAGAGGGACTTTGAAGGACTTATCAGGAGATTGGACACAGCTGAAGAAAGAATCTGTGAGGGAGAGGGTATAGCACCAGAATCCTCAAAAACACAAACAAAAACAGCCACAGACTCAGAGACGGTGTGTGGGACTCCACAAAAAGGTATAACATATGTGTAAGGGACATATCAGAAGAGAAGAGAGAAAGGAACAGGGCAAATATTTGAAATAATAATGATTGAGCATTCCTACAAATTAATGTCAGCACCAACCCAGAGATTCTGGAAGCTCCGAGAACTCCAGGAATGACTCTCAGGTAAACCATGGATTCTGGGCCATTGGCATCTATCAGAGTAGCATCATTGTTGATAGAAACGTGAATGTTAACAGAGGAGGCTGTGCGGGTGTAGAGGGCAGAGGTTCTAAAGTACATTTCTCTATTTTCCCGACAACTTTGCCGTCAACCTAGAAGTACTCTAAAAAATTGTCTTAAAAAAAGGCAAATATTACTACAAATCAGGGACAGAGGTAAAAGGAAAAGCAGTGCCCAAATAAAAGATAATTTGCAGGCTAAGATAAAATATTTGAAAGTCCATAAGACAAAGACGTGAATCTAGAAAAATACATATGCATGTACGTATGTATGTATATTTGTGAATATACACAAATATAAATTCAACAAGCAGACAGCTCAAAAAGATAGATAGATGGCAAATAGGCCTGTGAAAAAATGCTTATAATAACTTGTCTTTAGGGAAGTCAAACTTAAATCAATGTTGTACCGCTGTTGTGTGGTACAATGAGATACTACTCCATATCACACAGAATGACTAAATAGTTTTTCCAAAGTAAAAGGAAATAACAATACCACACAGCTGCATGATTTAGAACAGTGGTTCTCAACCTTGGCTGCACATTAGAATCACCTGGGAATCTTTTTAAAATCCTGATTTCTGGGCCTCCTCCTCGGGAAATTCTGTTTCTTTGTGACTAATGTTGTGGCCCCACCCCATCACAAAGAAACAGAATTTCCGGAGGAGGAGGCCCAGAAATCAGGATTTTAAAAAGATTCCCAGGTGATTCTAATGTGCAGCCCAGGGTGAGAACCACTGATTGAGAACAACTGGACATCTAGCATTGCTGTGGAGACACGCTATGTAGCTCCTTTAGAAAACAGGTTTGTGGTTTCTTTTAAAATTAAACATATCTACCATATGCCCACCATTGTAGTGTGGGGCCCTGACCAGAGGGCACAGGAGGCTAAAGGCCCCTTTGCCCTACGTGCCTGAGGGCGATGACTCAGCAGTAGCACTGTAGGTGCTGGGCGCACGCCCTTAGGTAACCGGCTTATGCTGGTGCGGCACGGCCTCAGGAACTGGCACGAGGCCTCCTTCGTCTGAGCGGGTATATGAGGTGCCACTGACCAGCCGGCAGTTGGCTGCTTTGTTCCTAGGAAAGCGTGTCCCACCCACCTGCTTTGTTCCTAAGAAAGTGTGTCCCACCCATCCACGGCCACTGGTGTGTTCTTCCAATTTCCTGCGCCCGGAGGGGTCCAGTCCCTGGCTGAGGAGCTTGCGCCAACACCACTCCTTGGTATTTGCCTAAGAAAAACGAAAACTTGTGTTTTCACAAAACCTGTATGCAAATGCTTAGAGCAGCTTTACTTGGGATTGTCAAAAACTGGACACAACTCAAATATCCTTCAACCATTGACGGGTCAGCAAACCGGCACGTGTGTAACATGGAACACTCACACGGACACTGTAATGACATAGTTAGCAATACCAGGTAACAAACTCCTGGTCCACACGACATGGGTGACCCCAAGTGCACTTTGCCAAGTGAAGGAAACAGTTCCCAAAGAGTATGTATTCCCGGTGTGACTCCATCAACAGGATGTTCAGGAAAAAGCCAGAAAACACCCCAGCGGTTGCCAGAGGCCTAGGCTGGCCGAAGGAATTGATTGCAAAAGAAGATGGTGGGGGGGGGGGGAGGGATTTGGAGGCGTGAAGGGGCCCTTCTAAATCTTGGCTGTGCTACGGGGGTCCACAAACAGTATGTTTGCCAAAACGCACTTTTCAAAATCAAGGATTATACTGCTCCTTTAAAACAAGAGCTGGTGACATTTCTAGGTTAAAATTCACGGCCCCACCCTGAGTGTACTAAATTAGTTTTTAACCAGGGGATGTTACTTAACATTAGTTGTAACTTTAAATTCCAGTCAGGACTTTTGCTAGGCAAACACTGGGACCTGAATGAAAAAAGAGCACTCTGAAACAGCATAGATTGGTGATAAAGGTTTGAACAATGTAGTTTGTTTACAATAGCAACTCAAGTTAAACTCAATGTGGGCTCGCTGTATTCTAAGTAAAGTAATAAAGGTGTATTTAGTTGCAAAGTTAAAGAAAACCAATTCTAATGAGCTGGAGGACTGAGGCATAAAACTAGAGCGGCTCTGCAATAATAAATAATAAAGCAAGCCTGGCCAGTTTGGCTCAGTGGATAGAGCGTCGGCCTGTGGACTGAAGGGTCTTGGGTTCGATTCCTGCCAAGGGCATGTACCCTGATTGCAGGCACATCCCCAGTAGGGGGTGTGCAGGAGGCAGCTGATGGATGTTTCTCTCTCATCGATGTTTCTGGCTCTCTGTCCCTCACCTTCCTCTCTGTAAAAAAGCAATAAAACATATTTTTTAAAAAAAATAATAAAGCAGACGAAGGGAAGCTTTCCACGAAGTGCAGATGAAATCATGGAAAAATCAAAAATAAGAAAACATAACCTCAGGAGCAGTTTTCACCCAAAAGATGAAGATTTGGGAGTCATTTTCATTTACACGGCCGACAGCTAATGTCATTCGAGTTGATTACACCTCGAATAGGGTAGATACGCAAGAAAGGGACATTGGGAGAAACATATACAGTGGGGCCTTGACTTACGAGTTTAATTCGTTCCGAGACCAAGCTCGTTAAGGAGCTCATTATTGAGCTCGTTAACTCAAATTACTCTATCAACTCAATGCAAAAAATCGGCTGAGAGTTGGCATCTCAAAAAACTCGTTAGTCGGGACACTCGTTAGTCGGGACACTCGTAAGTTGGGAGACTCGTAAGTTAAGGCCCCACTGTATATTGTTTATAAATCGGGGGAGGAAGGGGTCAACATGTGGCCGAGTAAGGAAAATGACAAGGCGTATAAAAATATGCAGCCAGACACGCAAAACAATATACTTATGTTCTCTTTCCCATGTCACCTTTCTAAAGCAGAAGGGAAGATCCAGGGACAGTGTCAGTGACTAGGAAATGCTAGAGGTAGGAATGGACGGTCAGTGAGCTTTACCCCAAACTCACCCTCTTTTTGCTCATCATTTTCCAAGCTCACTGACAGATGGTTAGTCTCCTGTTACCCCTATTATCACTGGTTCTCGCTGAGCAGTGGGGCAAGCATGCCCACAGGCCATGATCCACGGACTAGGGGAGACTTGACTTGTCGCGGACAGTAGAAAATGTTCAAATACTTCCTTGTCTCTTAACTTCAGACTTAACAAATAACAAAACAAATGACCTTTTCATCTTGTGCCGTCTGGTGGGTTAAGAAGGTACAAATGCTTCTTTAAAAATGTGTTCCATTTAAAGAACATCTCCCTCTAATTCCCTGCCTTTCACTCCTATACACTAGTGCGTACAGATGAATGATGGCTTTGTTGGGGTGTAAAGCAGTTTTGCAAGGACTGAGATCCGTGAGTCATTTATGTGTTCTCGACGTTTTGAACGTGTAAAAGAATGAGTAAGGGATGCAAAATACAGCTTGGAAAGATCAACTTTACCTCTCCGGGTTCAGAACAGGAGAGAAGGTATTTGTTTCAGGTAAAAGAAGTTACTAGGGAGCATGCCGCGTCTCTGAAGCAATTAAATTCTAGGAACCACAGACTGCTAATCCCACTGCTCACCCCCTACCTTTATGGGAAATTGAATAGAAAGAGGATATTTTCTTTAATGATCTTTCACTGTAACCAATATTTATTAAATCTTTGAATATAAAAGGCCAGCGCACTTTCTGGTCTTTGAACGCCCCTTTATTTTTATTTTTATAAGAAAATAACCCCAACTGTAATCAAATCTCAAAATCAAATAACCTATTTAATTGTAAAAAGGAAAAAACATTGGAAAACACTTTCATATATTTTGCAATTGGCATACAACAAATAAGACGTGTATAAAGAAATTTGAACATAAAATCGAGTAAGCAGTAAGATATGCAAGCAACAGATACAGAACTGAAATACATATAATGATTTCTCTAAATTTTTTCTACTCACTTACCTAAAATTATAGAAGTAATTAGATGGAAACCATAAGTAAAGACTCAGGGAATTTATTTAAGGAACTCAAGAAGCCCTTAAAAAATAAAATTCTGACCAATTATTTGAAAGCAAAAATTTAGTAAAAAACAAGAATGAGAATGTAACCTAGAAATCAATGTGCTTTGTGGGGATTTCTTTACAACTCATTATTAAATTGCTTACAAAAAAGAAGGACCTTGTAAAATTCCTGGTGATAAAAAGCAGATAAGCAAGCACTTGGAAATAGGAGCATGTTATATGGGCCTTAGGACCAGGCCTTTTCAGAGGGTCCTAGGGACATATATTTAACATGCAATTAACTCTCCGTGTTTTAAATCACTAAGCCTGTTTCTGAAATTCACAAACTTCCATGGAAGTAACTTAGTTCTCTCTAATAAAAAGCAAACATGCTATACTTGGATGATTTTTTTACAGAGAAAATTTGGGGTAATCATCTTTCACTTTAACAACCTTTGCAGAATGTTCAAATGTGGAAATACCCTGATTCCCTCCTTATTAGGGTCCCCTTCTTAAGAAGTAAATCATTCTAGCTGTAATCAAAGTTCAAATAACTGTTTTGGCTCTCTAGAGCAAAGAACATAAAAATGACTTCATATTTTATCATTAAACCATTATTTATAATATTTCAATACATATTTATAAAAAAGAAACATGCACACAAAATTGAATTAGTAGGCATTGTACCTAGATTTACACTACCAGAAATAAAACCATAATGCTTTCTCTAAAATCCAAACACGACTATTTGTCAATAATGTCCTGGATAAATACATGTTCTTAACAAAGAGCAGTGTTAGAAAGGTGGTCCGCAGGAGACAAATTCCAGTAGTAATTCAAATTTCAAATAATTCAAATTATCTAAACAATTAAAACTATCTGGAAACATATTCCAGGTGTATAAATATGACAAACATATGATAAGAAAATTTCTACATTAAAAATATTCTCTAATTACACAAAAGAATTGTTTTCTGCTGCAATAGCACATAGAAATGTGGAAGCACAGATCAAGAAGGCATCTTAGAGGCAGACAGCTTGAGAAGGAATGGGAAATGTGGTGAGAATCCCTCAGACAGAGGCGGAAGCAAGACGGATGGATGGTCTGGGCAGAGGGCACCATGCTGTGACAGGCTTGCATCTCTCATAGAGCAAGTGTGTTGGGCTCCAAGCAATTTTCATGTGCTGAGCTTCTGTGCATGCCATCGACTGTGGTCCTACTATCCGTCTGTCAGGGGGAAAGTTGATGAGCATAGGAACACTCAGCATTCATTTGGTCCTCCATCCCGTCCTATATCGGGTCAGCACACATATACTTTATTTATTTGTCTTTGTCTACAATGACTCAGGAGCTCCTTGCTTCCGTGCTTAGTTTCATCGGTTTTCCATATGCACATGAAGCACCATAGGATTCGGGTAGTGTGGTCCTTCCACCCCGATAGACACTCTTCTTAATGTGGGAACCTACCTCGCCACTTTTCTCTCGCTTCTTGTGAAATGTTTCAAAAGGTTTCAATCAATAGCCAATACAATTTGAGTAGCTCAAGGTGGTGCTTAATTTGGTCCTGTAATGTAGCATGCTGGCATCAACCTTAGAACTATAGTGACATCAAGAAAACATGGGATAGTGAGGTTTATTTTGTTTTGATTTGCTTTTTGGAAGTTTGTAATAAGTCTACTTATTTTTTATGTAAGTATATTATACTTATCTTTGTGCTTATATTTGAGGTGCTAGCACTCCACCTAATGAAGGTGGGGAGACTTTGAAGAAACCTAAGTAGGAAAGGAGGAGGATGTTGTGGAAGGAGAGTGAGCAAGGGTTCCTGTGGCTGAATGAGCCTTGGGCAGCAGGAAGGACCTCTCTTCCGGTCCAGAAGAGAGAGACTTCAGTGCAGGCCTGCTGAGAACGGATCTGAAGAAGCGGAGAGGAGATTAGGGGAATTCTTCATGTGTTCATTTAACAAATACCATCAAACATCTACTGTGTGCGGGACATGATGAGAAATGCTGGGTCGTCAGAAAGTCCTGTCTGTACCCACAGGAAGACAGGTAGTTCAAGATCAAACAGCTGAAATCCACAGAGTCAGGAGGAGGTGGCCAAGTGTAGAGGGGATGAAAGAATTTCAGACAGAAGGCATTAAGTCTAAAGTTTAAGGATCATATGACACAAAAATATAAAGGAAGTTGGCTGATGCAAATATTGTGCGTATGGTGGGGTGGAAGGCTAGGAACATAGGAGAGCAAGATGCATAAGAAGAAACTGGAGAGGCAAGGGAGAGAGATTAACTGGTTTTATTCTAAAGACAGTGGAAACCATAGAGGGCTTTTAAACAGAGTGTGATATAAAGTGATAATAATGAATCCAACTGTTGGCCATGTTGAACATGAATTAAAATAACTTTGAAAAAAGAAGGATTGGAGGCCAGAAGACTAAGTAAAGAGATATTTCCTGGAAGAAGGTTGAAAAACAAAAAGAAAAGTAAAATATGCTAAGATCTTAAGGGGGAAAATGACAGAAGCATATGCCCTGATACTTTCGGTAGCTGAGGCATCTGTGAGGGATAAAACCCAAGCTTGCAGCATTTGGAGAGAAAGGACTAAGCTACATTACAGTCAAATATGTGCACTTTGTTGTCCATTCTAAACATGTGCTTGAAAACAACACAAGGAAACTATTCCTAGTTATGTTCCTGTTAATATCTGCTCACACTTATACATGATCTTTACCAGCATGAGGAAAATGAAGCTATTTGCAGTTGTAAGATTTCTAAGTTTTCACACACATTTTATTCTATTCCCATTGCTCCCATAACTCAGGCCAACAATACACACAGGATTCCAAGTGTCCTATGAATACTGATGACACTTTCTGTTTTAGAGGTCGGTTTTTATCCTCGGAAGAATTATCTCATTTTGGAGAAGAACATTATTTTTTAAAGCGTCTTCATGGATGCCCTAATGCTGGGATGCCCCTAAGCCACAGCACCAGCATTTCCATCAAACCCCAAGGAGGCCTTGGGCCTGGGGCAAGGTGGAAAAGACCCTGCGCTCAGGTTTAACCGCCTCAGTGATGGATTGGCTGAAACTGGGACACGTGGAGGGCCTGCGCACTCACGGTTCACCGTCCGCTTGGTAGTCTCCCCGCATCTCACCCACTAAAGCCTATCCCACAGTGTGGCGTTTGAACACTGGCCGTCATAATGTTTAACTTATTAACAGCTTCGTCCCGTCTTTTAAATTCTCCCCACTCCTCCTTCCCAAATCATACACACAATGTACTCACACTCCCCGTCTAGATAGGCGGGATTCCATGCTTGCCCTTTCCTCCTTACCTGCTTCTTGGCCTGCAATCAATGTTGTTGGCCCTTTGGGCATGGTTACCCCTGGCTATGCTACGCCTTTAGACCTAAACAGCTACATTTCTCATAGGCCTGCTCAGCTAAGAATGTATTTTTTGAATACTTTTCCACTCAAGTTTTACTCTTCTCTTCTTGTTTTTTTTTTTTTTTAATTGATTGATTTGAGAGGGAGGGAGAAAGATATGGAGATAGATAGATAGATAGAGAGATAGATAGATAGATAGATAGATAGATAGATAGATAGATAGATAGATAGATAGATGATAGATAGGTATAGGTGATAGATAGATGATAGATATAGATAAATAGATGATAGATGATAGATAGATATAGATGATAGATAGATATGATAGATAGATAATAGATAGATAGATAGATACATCAATTTGTTGTTCCACTTATTTATGTATTCATTGATCGCTTCTTATATGTATACTGACTGAGGATTGAACCTGAAACCATGGCTTATCAGGATGATGCTCTAACCAACTGAGTAATCCAGTCAGGGCTTCAACAGGTTTTTAATAAGCATGACATTTAGTTGTTATTCGGATTTGTAGGGAGTCACAGATCTGTGGTGTGGTTCATGCAGACAATGCCATCTTAAAACACCAGGCTTTTTAAAAGCATACTTTTAAAAATAAGCAAATAAAAAAAAATACAAGGGTTCATTTTCCCACTGTCTTCACTCTCTCACACAATTTAATTCAACTCCTGTATTTCTGTGATTCTCTCTCTCTCCTCGCGGTGGTTTTCTCCATTTTCTGACCCTGTATGTTTATCATTAATGTCACATGACATGAACCTCATTTCTCCTTCAATGTAGGAGCGACATCTTATGTTTCATTAACATCCTCTCCACCAACTCCTGTCCTTGGATTGGCACTTATGTAATAGAAAATGATTGATTTACAGTTCAAATACTAGAACACGCAGTTGTCTCTTTATCAAGCAGTGGATCTATAGATTGTTTTAGACCCACTACCAGGGTCCTTGATTCTTGACACATAAATAATGTGACACGCTGACTAAATTATGACATAAGCTAGGAAATGGTCCCATAAGGATTCATGTTCTCCAAATTGAGAAATTGTACAATGAATAGATATCTTAAGAAAGTCACATGGGCCATCTTATTCATTTAGCGAAGACATCTCCCCCACCCCCAACACACACACTTCTATCTTGCCTCACATCCTTGCTAACCACAGAAGCTTCTCTGACAGAGTACGGATGACCTTATTTTGACAAAGTAAAGGATGACAAAGTATGGATGCAGGGTTGGCATCAGTTAAGAGAGCTTAATCGGATAAAGTGGCAGATTGCTCTCTGAGAAAGCCTGTCAAAAAACCCTGTCACTATTCTCCTGGGAATGCTGAGATGACTAGTGTCCTTGCTGTAGCTGATTTGAAATGGGGCTGGAAACTCACTCGGCAGCAGAAAAAAGACCACAGTAGTAGCGAAAAGGCGCTCTAGAGCAGCGGCTGCCAACCTTTCAGACCTCACGGACCACCAGTGAGATATAGAGTCTGGGATTCGTTTCCTTATCACCATTCCTCCAGACTTCCAATCAGGTTTCTATTTCAATGAACTCTGCGGACTCTGAACAGCTTCTTAGTTGCCCCGTTTTGTTCTCTCTCGGTTGCACACCTGTGGCATGCCACCCCATTCTTAATGAAAAGGAACAAATGTTCACCTAGAAAGAGCCTCCGTTACAGATGCTAATAAATTACACCAGGGTAAGGTTCAAGATCGGGATTGTTGGAACACTAGACTCCCGGATGCGGAAATTAAAACGACAGGAAGGCAAATAGGTGTCTCTTGTGTGAAAGGCATGGGCGGGTGGGATGGCACTGCTCTCGGTGCCGAGTGAGACTCACCAGGGAGCAGATGGACTCCATTCTCTGCTTCCTCACGGAAACGTGTCTTGAAGCAGGTTAAATGCTCTGAAATAATATCGGGAGAAACAGAAGTTATGTCATAATTAAAATTAATATCACAAATGGCTGCAAGTCACTTCCGGCAATTATTTTCCGACAAGGGACTAAGTGTACGGAAAACCCAGTGAAGTCTAAATCGAAAAGATATGAAGATTCCTATGGGGCTCAGAGTTGTTACAAAACTGTGGAGGATTGTCATTCTTTTCAATTAATTCCAGGACATCATGAAAGGCAGAGGGAAACAAAGACTAGAGAAACAGTCTGATAAATGTAACCAATGGGAAAGCCAATCTTCTTGAATTAATTGATAAGGAAAATAGGCATGAAGTGTGAATATCGGCTTCAGTGGTAGCTGAGTGTCAGCCACATTGACCCACAGGAGAGAGCCAGGTGATCTGTGAACAATGCTAGCGATGCAGTAACACTGTCCTGTGTTTGTAAAAGACATTGACACGCACCCAAAGATCTGGAATCCAACTTTACAAGGCACCCAAAAGTGTTCATCTTATCATGACATGTATTTTGCATTAGTCTTATAATATTGGCTCCATTTTCATCTGAAGAAAGTATAGTATGTGGTTAATATATTCTTAATACATTTAGATGAAAGTTCTTAGCTATAAATCATGTTTCCAGTCATGAAATAGAAAATAATAACTATATTTTTTATTAAATTGGGCAAGTTTATATTTATTTGGTTCCACTAATTTTACTTAGAATGTTTTATTAATTAAAAAGCATCAAATTGTTGTTCTTTTTCTGAACTTAGAGGCATTTCAGTGTATAACTTATACTTATAAATAGAGTAAGTAACAGGCATGATTATTAATCCATACCTCTAATTACATGCTCAGAGATGGATACAAATATGTGAACGTGTAAGTGCTGCTTTCTTCATTAGAAGCTGAAAACATGATTGGATTAGGATAGATGATTAAAATCGGGATTTAGAAATAAATCTAAAGGGAGTTTCTAACTGTGACCAAAAGAATAAACTTATTCAATGAAAGAATTATTCATGGCCTAGAATTTAGTCTCTAAAAAGAGTGAGAGAGAGAGAGAGAGGGAGAGAAAGAGAGAGAACTCATGGACATGGACAACAGTATGGTGATTGGAGGATGGAGGGAGTGGGTGAAGGTGGAAGAGGATATAGGGAGGATAAATGGTGATGGGGGAAAAATAAAAAGTATATATATATATATATATATATATATATATATATATATATATATACACACACACACACATATACACACATATATATGTATGTATATAATAACATGGTGTTGAAAAATGTGCTCCAAATAAAAACCCCTTCTCAAAGAACAAAGCTGGAGGGACACAGCTGATTTAAAACTACACCACAGAGCTATAGTAATCAAAGCAGCATAATACAGCCCAGCCAGCATGTCTCAGTGGTTGAGCATCAACCTATAAACCAGGAGGTCACGGTTCAGTTGCAGGCTCAATCCCCAGTGTGGGGTGTGCAGGAGGGAGTCGATCAATGATTCTTTCTCATTATTGATGTTTCTATCTCTCTCCTTTCTCTTCTCTAAATTCAATAAAAGTATATATTATTTTAAAAATCAGCATAATACAGGCAGAAAAACAGACACATAGACCAATGGAACAGGAATCCAGAGCCCAGATGTAAACTGTCACATATATAGTCAACATATAGACAAGGGAGACAATTATCCAATGGGGAAAGGATAGTCTCAATAAATAACGTTGGGGAAAACTGGACAACCACGTACAGAAAAATAAACTAAACTCTATCTTACACCACTCACAAAATTAATTGAAAATGGAGTAAACATTTAAACATATGAACTGAAACCATAAAACTCCTAGAAGACCTTTACCTCTAAAATTAAAAAAAAATGTTATGCAGTGTTAAATTTTCTATTTGTCTTCAAGATCAAACTCCTTAGCTTGACTAACAACATTTTATAACCTGACCTTTGTTTTTATCTCCAATTTCACATCTTCGAACTCCAACCTTCCTCTTCCAATCACCTCCCACCTCCCACCACTTGCTCCCCAACCCAGCACGCACACTCTTGTCTGGTTATATTAATCTACTAGGAGTTTCCTGGCTGTACCAGGATCTGCTATCCTTTTCTATGCCACTCTCTGTCCTATTGACTGGCACATCACCTCACTTGTTTCCATGACTGACTCACTTCATCATAAACTTTAAGCACATCAATGTTAAAAAACTGACATTGAGTTTGTGTTTCTAATTCTTAGAATTCTGGTTAACATTGGGTGTAAACCTAATGTTCAATAAATCTGTAATGAATTCATGAATGAATAAATTCATTCATTTATTCAGTAAATATATAAAAATGACTACTATATTTTAAAAATGGTTGTAGGCCCTAAACATTAAATGAACATAAAGAAAACAAGGTCTCTGCTCTTTTGGAACTTTTATTGTACTTGGATAAGATAGAAAATAAACATTAACTAAGTAATTTCAAATAGGCTAAAGTAAACAAAAGGAAAAAATAGAATCTTCGAGCCTTAATTGTGGATAGTAAATTCAATAAATGCATATCAAACTTAATATAAATCCTCATATTTTACTTCTCAATAGAAATCCCTTTTTGTTAAAGATGTCAGTGTGCCCATTGGACATACTCTGCTCTCAGAATTCCTTGTATTTAGGTGTGTCTAGGATGTGGCCTAACTAATGAGCTCAAGTCACTGGCTGGGCTCTTTTTGTTTGGTTTGGTTTGGTTTTCTTCATCCATCCTCTCACCCGGAATGTGGAACAGATGATTATCAGCCATGAAAGTCAGTCATGCCCTGAGGATGCCAAGAAGGTAGAGGGGGTCTGGTCTTAAATGGCAGCATTAGCCCTGGCTCGCCTAACCCTACGCTCCATGTCAGATAAGAAAAACAAACAAACAAGCAAACATGTATTTATGAAGCTACTTAGGTTTCTCTTAATTGCACATTAATATAATCCTAACTGATATGGTGGGTATTCAGGTGTTAGTGGAAGAGAAATGTGCTGACAGGCTGCAGAAATCCACAATGAGTGCAAGACAAATGTCACCCTGGTGGGAATGTACACACAATGTGGAAAAGGCTTTCACGAAACTTTACATGCTATATCTATACAAGAGCAATCTAGACTTGAGAGCCAAAAATGCGTATTAATTCTGATTTCAATTCTTATTAAACACGGTCATATACTTTTATAATGTTGGCATCAATATATTCCTCATCATAAAAAGACAGTAGAAAATTCAGCAATAAATAACATAGAAAAGCCTTGTAAAAATGCCTATGGACAGAAGCAGTCACTTAAGAACAGAAGGCATGAAACGGATCATTTTCTTGGGCGGGGGTGGCTAGAGAGGGACGAATATTAGCGGAGTCAGCAATTCTCAATGTTGTGAAAAACAACAAGGCGAAGAGGCGTTTTGCGCCTCCCCCACTCCTACCCGCTGGCTCTGGAACAGTGGGAATGGCAGTGTTAGGGCCCCAGCTCTGCAGCCTCTGACTCTGATGTTTCAAGAGAAATTACATGGAAAATGCATCCGGGAAGGTCAACATTGAAGTTTTCGTTCATCTTTTTCTCCACAGTGAGAAGTTCACGGGATTCTCTTTAGCCAGTTGGGAGTGTGTGTGTGTGTGTGTGTGTGTGTGTGTGTGTGTGTGTGTGTGACTATATGTGAAGTTTGTGGTTACATATGGGAGGAAAGAATATGAACAAAAGGATTTACACTCCCAAGTTTTATTTGCATGTGGTGTTTTTGTTCCTAATTATGCAAAAATCAAACATCAGATTAAAAAGCTCACATTTGATTCTTACTTGAAGCAAATGAGCTCGCCTCCCTGGACAGGTGGAGCTGAGCGGCTTTTCATGAAGGGGGGGCGGGGGCTGGGGGGGGGCGGGGGGGTAGAGGGGGGACGGCTCCAGCCAAGCCCTGATTCCCTGGCCTCAGCCTCCAGCAGGGTGTCAGGTATCGGCTGCCTGGAAGGTTGGCGCCAACCATCCTCTTCTGTGAACCACAAACCAGAATTAATAGCGAATCAATCGAACAAAGTACAACTGATCAGTAAACCAATTAGTAATTTTAGCTGTTCATCCTGTCTTCATTTACTGGGGGAAAGTGGGAAATGGAAGTGCTTTTGCACCGCGTATAAGGTTGCAGCTTGCCTCACTGCCCCGGCCTCCCACCTCCTACTGAAATGCCTTCCTGGTGTTAACCTGCAGAGCCCAGGATGCAAACTGCCATGCAGGCGTCGCCAAATTTCTCCACTTTGTGCATATAAGCTCGTTTTGGCCAGTAATTGCTGGAGAAATTAAACTATGCTTTCCTATGCAAATATGGCATGGCCTATTTAAAAATCAGTAAGAAAAAAATTAATGTAACATCTTGGAAAAAGAATGTAAATAAGGAAAGCCAAGCTTCTGCATTAGGTCACCCCTCCCTCAATCCAATCTTGGCTGGGCGAACCCAGTACCCACGTCTGCAACTTGGGGCTTAGGGTTATTTATAAGCGGAAATTTAGCAAAAGTGATGAATGGCTAAAGTTGGTCCAAGGTTCAAGGTTCATATAAACGGATTTTCCTTTAGGGTCCAAAGTACTAACAGCTGAGAAGGGAGCTCCTCTTCACAGCGGTGTTACTTCGCCCATGGGCCCCGGGTCCTAGTTACCTTTCCTTGGTTACAGAGACACGGCCACTCAGCTCCCTCTCCAGAATGGTCTCGTGTTCAACTCCCCTCTACCCACAGGGAAGGCCCTCACCCTGGATCCACCTCTCATCCCATTGGCACGTTGCCCGAGCGTAAGTCATGGGTTCCGGACATGACCTCCGCGTGCACGGAAGGCGGTACAGCACAGGTGCATGCGCCAGGCTGGGAAGAGGCCGCGCCTCCACCCTGGGAGACCAGCCAACTCCTTTGGTTGCAACACCTCCAGAGACCAGATCCTCTGCCCTTTATTCCCTGCGACAGCCAGTGAGGAAGCCTGCGCTTCGGGTAGCCCTGTGAGGTGTCTTCTCGGGCCGTCTCTTCTCACTGCGCCATGGTTGGGCTTTGGGTTACAAACAGAAAAGTTGTTGAAGGAACCTCACCCACCACAGTCTCACTTTATTTTTTTCCTTCACTAGGTCCCCTTCCAACAGAGTGTGTGGCCTTCCGACATTACTTTTTCCCTAAAACTATTTGTATTATCATGTAGATATATAGAATATCAGCATAGGTTCCCAAAAGATAGATTTCCCACAAATTAAAATATTCTATTTACCTCTAAATATGGAAACTGAAAATATACAACCCACTGGGAAATGAATTACTCATGCATCATGAGTCACATTTTAAACCAGCAACTCTATAACCTTAAAATACAGCTCCATCTTAAAGTATTAATTTTGAAATGATGCATTTGTGCTAATGATTTACCAGGAGGAGAAATCCTTTAATCTACCCCTTTTGCTTATGAACTTGAAAGTTGAACTCCATAGAAATGACTGATGGCAACAGCAGGACTCGTCGCCAGCTGATCAAAATTAACAGTTTCTTTCAATTGTTCTAATTAAGACCAAGGGGAGTTCTGGAATGTACCAACAGTATCTCAAATGGCTCCTTTGCTTAAAACTAGCTCCTGGGAAGGAATATGAGCTTTTATCTTCCCCTGCAAATACTTTAGTCTAAGTTGCTATTGTTACTATTTACTAAAAGGCCTTTTGTAGCTGTGTCCTCTGAGAACTTCTTAAAAATGTGATGACACTCAAAAGGGTAGCAATTAAAGACGAGAAACATAATCATCTCAAACAGGAATTTGTAGGAAAATGGGTGTCCTATCAATGTTCTATAAAGTCAATGAAAGTACTGTAAACATGGGTTAATCTTTTACATAGTAATAATTTTATCTTACTCAATAATTATTTCACATACTGGAAATACAATTAGAAAAATCAAATAATTAAGTCATGGTCATGGTAATAATATCCAAATTAAATTTATATAAACCCTAAGTCATATAATCATACTGCTTTAAAGAGTACATTTTTTCTCTAGCGGAATATCTCTCAAGGATTTCTACCTATCAAAATCAATTCTTTCCTAGTAAGTTGTACTCTAATGTCATTCATCATCTCAATTTATGGTCTAAGTTTCTAATAAAATGTTTTCTTAATCATTATGTCTCATAATAAAACGTTTTCTTAATAGTAATTTATTCTTAAACTAGAGGCCTGGTGCATGAATTCGTGCACAGCCAGGGGGGAGGGGCCGCAGGAAGTTGGCTGGCCAGCCCCGCCCCCTGGTCGAACTCTGGGTTGAACTTCCTGTCCAACTCCAGTCGAGGGGACAATTTGCATATTAGCCTTTTATTATATAGAATTATTCATTTAAAATGTTCATTTTCTTCAAACTCTTGATTTGGAGGACTTAAATAGATTTTACTATTTAAATAAAACATCTACCTTAGAAGTTATAGAAATGGTGAAGAGTGCATAAAAGCAAATACCAATATTTTTGTCACTAAAGCAAAACCAGAGTAAAGTTTAAAATCCTGACCTACATGTAATTCAATAGCAAGGTATTTAAATGGCAATTATGAAGTGAAAAAATAATTAAATAAAGAATTGTTTTCAAGGGCAACCTATTGAATTCCCGAGTGCCTCCCATCTTTTGATAAAGAATCCAGGTCCCTGTAAGTCAACCCAACACCAGTTCCCTTATAAAGTAGGATTGTGTTATGGGTGATGAAGATATGTTGTCTTGCTTCATCACCATTTTAAGCCATTTCTTCTTTGAGTGTGGCCAGGCTCAATTGGAAGACCTTGGAGAGGGCATCCTCTTTAACCCCACACACAATCCCTAAAGAAGTAATTGACTCTTTCAACTCTCAGGGCTGTGCTAAGATATGAGCCACCTCTTGTGGTAATTAGCATGCCTTCCTGGGAGAAGGGTGGAGGCTGTGTCTTCCCAGGGGCATTCCCTCCCCCAGGGCTGGGGCAAACTAGTTAAAGCCACTGTGAGTCAACAGGATTAACATGGAGTCAACTTCCTTGGGAAGTGGAGCCAAAGAGATTCCAAGGAGACAAAATACTTCAAGGCAATCGTGCTGGTGGTGAAAATCACCAGACTTACTGGTCCTGTCACATCTCATTTATCTGATGACATGGACGTTAAGCAGGGCCGCAAAGACTTTTCTTTATGAGCTTAAACTCTGTTTTGACTTCCTGAGAGCTTAGGATATTTCCATTTTTTTTTCAAACAGAAACGAGTGAAATCCATCATAAAACTTGGAAAACATCTCCTGTTTATTTAGACCTGCATGCAAGGAGATTAGCGCCTCTATAAGGGAGCAGTTTGCCACCAAATGTTATAATGGCCAGGTTGTTGGTTTAACTTGCAACACTTATGATGTGCCTTTTTAAAGTTTTAATTATATGTAAATGTTTTAATTTCTAGATAAAGGTTCTATTTTGTGGAACTTGTTTATGTAAATTTCTTCAAGGATTTGAGTATTTTTTCATTGTCCCATAATTGAAGACTTAAACATAGAAGTAAAAAAAAATAAAACAGAACTTCAAGAGAAATTTAATTGTCTATGAAATGATATTTCAAAATCAATAGGCTAAATCTAAATATTCTGTTAATGGTAACATTTTTGGAGAAGATACAAATTTTAAATGTAAAGAGCTGTCATTCCTTGTTTTGTCTGTATAATTAGCAAAGCATGTTATTAACCACCAACTATGTACAGATCATGATGAGACAGATTTGTAGTGAAGAAATAGACAACACAGGTTCTCCTTCTAACGCACGGATGACGTAGTTGGGTAACCAGACATTTTCATAAATAACAGGCCGTATTAACTCGGACGGTGGGTTATATGTGGAATAACCGGCTTCTAGGTTGAAACTTCAACGCTGGTGTGACCACGTGGCC
Source organism: Myotis daubentonii (assembly GCF_963259705.1). NCBI lineage: Eukaryota > Metazoa > Chordata > Mammalia > Chiroptera > Vespertilionidae > Myotis > Myotis daubentonii. Next base: position 114,376,365 of record NC_081843.1, read on the forward strand.
CAGCAGTAAAGCCCACGCAGGAGACTGCAGATGTCAGAACTCCACCCGTGTCTGCAGGTGGAGGGTAGCCTGGGACTTTGGATTAGTTACAAAATTTAAAGGAGATCAGTGCCCAAGAAGGAATTTGTATTTTAAGAGAAAATATATGAGTAATTCTTTCTCATTGGTATGGTTCCTGATGGCCCAGGAGGGAAGATGCAAGGGACTCTGGGGTGGAATTCAAGTCATTCATTCATTAACGTGTTCATCCGTTTATGTATCACATTAACAGCAGGCCCTGCTGTCAGGCACACACAATGTGCTAGGCAGCGGCTTAACCACTTACAGACACTGTTTCTCCCCCTCCCAAGACTTCAGATCTCCTGGTCCATGTAATACAGTGGTTCTCAACCTTGGCTGCACATTAGAATCACCTGGGAATCTTTTTAAAATCCTGATTTCTGGGCCCTGGGTGACGTGTCCTGTGAAACCAGCTCACTAACTGCTCATGAGGCCCAGAAATCAGGATTTTAAAAAGATTCCCAGGTGATTCTAATGTGCAGCCAAGGTTGAGAACCACTGATGTAATCACATGGATTTCCCCTAAGTAACCTAACTCAGTGCTTGATTGCAGCACTGGTGTAAAGTTAATTGGGAAAAAGGAAAAATGATGCAGGGAAAGTAATGCTACAAACCAGCCGGAGGGAGCCTGTGCCTCTGGGAGAAAAATTAATATTAAAATAAAGACCAAAGCAGCCCTGCCTAGGGGGTTTCAGTGATGCCGCAGAGGGTCAGCGGGTATGGCCGGACGCTGTGTTGAAAGGCTCCATGACCCAGGCACCCTGGGCGCTATGCTTGCTGGGAACAAGTCCCTGCAGGGCCCTGGGTGACGTGTCGTGTGAAACCAGCTCACTCACTACTCATTTTCTGTGCCCAAGCACCCCTGCCTGGGACACCCCAGCTGTGGGACACTGAGTGAAAGGGGCCTTTCCTCTCCTCTCCCTGAAACAGACTGGGAATTGGCACAGGTCTATGACACAGGAGGGAATCATTAGTAAGAGAATATTTTAATAATCTGAGACCTAAAATCTTAAATACACTCAACAGATATCAAGACGTAGACCTTGAGCCCCAGCCGGTGTGGCTCAGTTGGTTGAGGGTCGTCTCCTGCACTGAGAGGCCATCAGTTCGATTCCGGTCAAGGGCACAGGCCCAGGTTGCAGGCTCCATCCCCAGTAGGGGGCGTGCAGGAAGCAGCCAATCCATGTTTCTCCCTCTCCCTGTCCCTTCCTCTCTCTCTAGATATTTATTTTTTCAGTAGACCTTGAAATGGATATGGGAGCTTTTGCATTCTCACAGGAGGGTATGATCAGGAAGAAAACGTCACATTCGAAAGGCCAGAGCCTTCTGATTTGTACAGGTCATTATCTACTTCCAAACAAGATCAAGAGGCCATGAGGTGAAACCCTAACCTTCCGATATACCTAAAATCAGTGCCTTGGCTTGGGGGCCTAATTCCACTGCTGTGACTGAAATGTTAATGGAAAAATTGAAGATTGCTAAACTGGTGTCTTTTCAGAAGAAGGTACATTCCCTAGACTATTGTTTGTGTACCCTGCAAATAACTGTGCTACGTCTTAAACACGATTTGCATTATACTAAAAAAATATTTCAACCAATAAAGTAAAATTCATCATATATACATTTAAAGTTAAAAAATACTGTGTGTGTGAATGTGTGTGTGTGTATGTGTGAGTGTGTATGTGTGAGTGTGTGTGTGAGTGTGTGTGTGTGTGTGTGTGTGTGTGTGTGTGTGCCCCCAGGCCACAGCTCTTGAGAGCCTGAAATCTGTAGGAATAGAGGTTGCTTAGTAAAAACAATACTTTATTATGTGATACCAAATAAATAACAATCTACTGTTGTACCCTTATTAGAATGGATGAACTTAAGTTTATAGAAATAAAAGGATTCCACCTGATTTCCTCCCAAAGATCCTAAAATAACTGGATATGTAAACTTGAACACTCAACTTCTTCAGTTGCAAAACTAATATAATAGTTGCTTTTTTTATTTCCACGTATGTTCTAATAAGAGATAATAGACACGAATGCATTCTGGGGAAAAACGCTAAGGCAATATACTAGGTAAAAAAAAAATAAATTTACACGTGAAATTGCCTAAACTGATAAACACAAATACCTTAACTTTTCACCACACAAAATAGACCACAAGTAGGATTACAATTGTCCCAGGCAGGTAGCACATCAGAGGTGGTAATGAGAGACTGGGGGCCAGGATCTCTCTCCCCCTCCGGCTGCACTGCTCCGGGGGTGGGGAGGGAGCCTCCGTGGGTCCCCTGAGCCCTGCAGAGCTGACTGCCAGCGCAGAGAGGGGCGGGGGGTGGGGCTGGAGGCCAGGAGACAGGGGGGCCTAGGACAGTGCCTATCCTCCTTGAGCAGCGGCTCCAGCTGGACCCCATCCCCTCCAGAGCCTCACCTTCCACTAGTTTCCTGTCTGGTTCCATGTCCCTTGGGTGACTCACCTCTCACCCATCCCTTTAGCCCTGACACAGGAGCTGCTTCCTGCTCTTCCTAGTCTCTGTGTGGCCTCACTGTGCCGTGGGTGGCTCTGTCATCCGAATAATCAATCCCTGGACTAATTCTCTCTGAAACATGCGGAGTTGTGTCTATTTCCCTGGTTGAACCCTGACTTATCCAGCAGTTACCACATTTCTAATATTTACAACATGATATGCCAGATACTTTCAAAATGCTTTATATTCAAGAAATCAGTTAATCTTCACAATAACTGTATGGGGGAAGTTGCCAGTATTGTCTCAGTTTATCTATGAAGAAACCAAAGCTCAGGGAATTTTTTCTAACTGCCAGTGCTCATGGCTAGCCAGCGGGGTGGCAAGATTTGAATCAGATAGTGCACATTCCTAGCCATGCATGTACCCGCCTCTCCAATAGCAGTGACCTCACTACGTCTAAGAGATTATCATCCACTCAAACATTTGATCATAGATACACCACTGTGTCCAGAGTCCCCTGCCATCTATGAAACTTAGGATGGTGCTGGGCAAGAAGGAGGCATTCAAGGACTCAAGAAATTTTAGCCATCATTAGTGTCATTCACGTGATTCTAGCACTGAGGACTCAGATTGTATCCAACTGAAGACAAAACTACTCATCCCTTTAAGTTTTTATGATTAAATTTCAAATAACTTAATAAAAATACCCAAAATCCTATATAATAAAAGCCTCATATGCTAAGTGTTCAGTTGTCCGGTCATCCATTCAACCAATCAAAACGTAATATGCTAATGATATGCTAAGGCTGCTTAACTGCTCACTATGACATATACTGACCACCAAGGGGCAGATGCTCCGACCAGTAGGTTAGCTTGCTGCTGGGGTCTGGCTGCTCAGAACTGAGTGAGATGGGCCAGACATGCCCTGGAGCCTTCCCACAGTCCCTCCCCTGCTGGCCAAACTCCCGCATCCCACTCCGGCCCTCATCATGCACTGGTGGGGTCCCTCGGCCTGGCCTGCACCCTCTCACAATCTGGGACTCCTCAGGGGATGTCAGAGAGCCAGTTTTGGCCCAATCCCACAGGCCAAGTCAAGGGACCCACTGGTGCACAGATTCGTGTCAACTATCCTATATAATAAAGAGGTAATATGCAAATTGACCATCACTCCAACATATAAGATGGCCACCCCCATGTGTACACAAAATAGCTGCCACAAGATGGCCAGCAGGGGAGAGCAGTTGAAGGGGACCAGGCCTTCAGGGGAGGGCAGTTGGGGGCGACCAGACCTTCAGGGAAGGACAGTTAGGGGCAATCGGGCCAGCAGGAGAACAGTTAGGCATTGATCAGGCTGGCAGGGGAGTGGTTAGGGGGTGATCAGGCTGACAGGCAGAAGCGGTTAGGGGCAATCAGGCAGGCGGACAGGTGAGCGGTTGGGAGCCAGCAGTTCTGGATTGTGAGAGGGATGTCCGACTGCCCATTTGGGCCTAAACAGGCAGTCAGACATCCCTTGAGGGGTCCCAGATGGAGAGGGTGCAGGCTGGGCTGAGGGACACCCCCCTCCCCTCCATGCATGAATTTCATGCACCAGGCCTCTAGTAACAATCATAATTATAATAAGAGAATTACCATATTGTTACCAAATTTAATTTTTCCAAGTAAATTTTTATGTGCTATGTATAATAATAAAAACTTAATATGCTAATTAGACCAGACAGCTGAATGACCTTCCGGACGTCCTTCCAGACAACCTTCTGGACGAAGCCTCGGCTGCAAGGGCCGAGGCAAGCCACTGTGGCTGCAAGGGCTGAGCCCCTTGCATGAATTTCGTGCACTGGGCCTCTAGTAAGTTAATAATTTAAAAACAACCTAAGTTACAAATCCCTTTGAGAAGGTGAAAGCTATACAAACTTCCGAGAACACTGTGCCTATGCTTATCGGTGCACAAGGTTCTGAAATGGCACTTCCCGTTTGGATGCCATCTACAGAACTCCGAGCCTGTAGACCCCAGGTTGAGTCCTCCCATCTGTGGAAATAGCCATCCTTAAACAGAAATCCAATATCCACTTCCGGCTCAGAAATCTTCCAGTGGCTGGCAATTACCAGGCAGGATGGGTTCCCAGGTGTTTGTGTTTCGCTCAAGCAAAGCCACTTTCCCCGCTTCGCTCTGCTCTTTCCTGGAGCAACAGATCAGGAAGGCTGAGCACTTACAGGTCTTCCCTGTGCCGGGCCCTTCCCACCACCACTGCGGCATTCTCGGCCCCTGTCACTCAGGATACCTCGGGGGAGATGTTTAAAATACTAAACCCTGGGCAGCAGCCCCAGCCATTCTGAATTAACTGGGCTGGGGTAGTGCCCAATCATGACTACTGGTTAAAATGTCCCCAGGTGACTCTAAGGTGCTTTCTGGGTTGAGAAACGTGTGCATTGTGGAGTAAACTGGTTTTTATAAAAATGCTCCTTTTACATGCGGCAGATCACAGGCACTCGTCAGGGCTCTGGGCACTGACATGCAGGCTAATGGATAGAGTTAAGTAAAGGAAAAAGAGCCGATCGGGAAGGATTTGCTTGAGAGGTAAAGGGGAGGGTGCAATCCCAGTAGGAGAATAATTCAGCTGAAGGAGGGGACAGCAGCCACAATGACACAAGCACTGCTCTTCCCCCTAGAACCTTCCACCCAACCCCTGTACCTTATAGGTAAACAGTGTGAAACTGTGCATTAACTGGGACATAATATGAGTGCTCCTGCTGCATGTAGTGGACTGCCATGTGTTTAAATGTAAGCGTGTGCTTGTGTGGGGGAGGGGATGGCTATCCATGTGTTTGAATTGTGAAGTAAGAGGAATTTATAAATCATATTTCCTCTTCTTCAAATTCCAAAGGTTTCAGCCAGCACCTGGTCGAAATAATAACCTCATCCCACATGTTCATGTCCTTAAAGATGCAAATAAATCATTACTAGAAGGGATGATATGAGAAATAAAGGAGGACATGCTTGCCATTTGCAAACATAACACACATAATTGGTAAAATAAGGAACTCAATCAAACCCGTTCACATACATCATAGTGCCCACCTGATCTTTCAGAGGCATCATCTATCATATAAAAGCGTAATATGCTAATTAGACCGGACAGCCGCATGACCTTCTGAAATTTGTGCATCAGGCCTCTAGTGTTAAATAAACATTGAGGTAGCATTACTCTGTGGGAAAATGTTAAGTATATTCTAAATCAGAGTGGTTTGCCCATCATCATCTTCATACACTTGTCTAAGCCTGCCTTACATCTTTCCCAGTAAAATGAAACAACCCAACAGAAAATCCTTTATACAGTGTGAGCAGGAAAAAAAGGGAAATGATTGGAATGAAGCTGAACCCTTTGTATACCATAAGCGTCTATAGATGCTTTAAAATCATTTTTTCGTGAGAATTTTCAACTGAAAATATTCAAGAACACTCAAATTGTGAGCAATATATCTATTTTCATATTATTCATTGCAAATTAATTTTTTAAATTAAATTCAAAATCTCGTGGCATGTGGGGATGGTTTCTGTTTTGGACACATGGCAGTTAACTGGTGAATGATTACCAGAGGAAATGAACACCATTCTGAACAATTGGAAAAGTGGTGATCTGAAGATATAAGAAGGCAGATTCCCTGAACTCACATGAGCCTGGGCAGCAGGAATAGGTGCCACCGCCCGAGGAGCCGACAGTAAAAGCCATAAGGCTCCCACCTGTCACCACTGTGCTGAGGTTACTCACTCTGCTTATCACGAGATCTAAGTGTGGTGTCGGATGCCGTTTCACACCACACGACCTGAATACGCCACCTAGAAAATGCATATGAAGTTTCACAGTTACTTTCCTTAGGGCTTGACCCCTGTATGTTCCTACTAGGAAGATTTTTTACACGCAACTCTGATACGCTGCCATGTACATAGATATTTATACAAATGACTGGCCCCTTGGCTCCATTAAGATACAGAAGCACAGAAGCTCATTTTCTTGAGGAAATTCTAGGCTTCTAAGAAGAACCCAGTAATAGGATCCTACTTCGGACCTCACACCGTAAGGGCTGTCAGGCTATCCAAGACTGAATACATGTAATAACAAAATGACTTCAGAGCGGAAGAACACATTACCGTCTGAAAGGCCATTTTAACTCTTTCTCACCTGCTAACTCTCGCGAGCTCTCAATAATTGCTGCTGGAATACCAGCTGCTTTCGCTGCTCCAAGAGGCACCTTTGGCCTGTTCCTTCTCCCTAGTACAGGAGATGAGGTAATGCCACGAATTGACTCCTAGTGTTAGATAATTTTGGCCACACAAACCATAATGGATCTCAGATGCATCAGCTAGGTTGATGGAGAATATAGCATAAATATGCCTGTCCATAACCTCATGCGAATAATCTCACATTCGGGAAATCGGGAAATGAAGGGCTAGGTTAGAAGCTAAAGAGATCACCATCATGATGACTCTTCTGCTGTCATTACCCAGGGGTAATACCATTGCCCAGGGTTACCCCCACCAGGGGCCTGGGCCTGGAGGGGGTCTGCCTCAGGCCCGCTATGGTGTGGGGGTTCTTGACTTCGTGCAGGAAAGATCTCACAACACAAGTCCGAGTGATTTGGAGAGTATGTCTATGAGAGCTGGGGACAGAGAAACAATGGAAGGTGCTTAAGGTGGAAGCAGCAGCAGGCGAGAACCTAGGTGGGGTGGCGTTGGCCCTCTAGAAATCTTACAAGAAAAAAGGGAGCCACGGCAGGGCTGCTGTCAGCTCCCTGGGAAGTGAGAGGAAAGGGGGCCTTGGAGACAGGGTCAGGGTGTCAGCCAGGATAAGCTGCCACTGCCTTCTGTTCCCCTGGGTGAAGTCACGTGGGGTCCCTTAGAATTTAGGAGAAAAAGAGCCGATATACAAGGCATGGGCATGCTCTAGGACAGTGATGGCGAACCTTTTGAGCTCGGCGTGCCAGCATTTTGAAAAACCCTAACTTAACTCTGGTGCTGTGTCACATATAGAAATGTTTTGATATTTGCAACCATAGTAAAACAAAGACTTATATTTTTGATATTTATTTTATATATTTAAATGCCATTTAACAAAGAAAAATCAACCAAAAAAATGAGTTCGCGTGTCACCTCTGACATGCGTGTCATAGGTTCGCCATCACTGCTCTAGGAAGAGCACCCATGGGTCCCTCGTCTTGAGGCTCTTTCTCTCTCTTTGGCCTGTGGGAATCCTATGGGAGGTTTCAGGTGAGGGTCTTCCTTTTTTTAAATATATATATATATATATAATTTCAGAAAGGAAGGGAGAGGGAAAGAGAGAAACATCAACGATGAGAGAGAATCATTGATCAGCTGTCTCCTGTACACCTCACACTGGGGATCGAGCCCACAACCCTGGGCATGTACCCTGACCGGGAATCTAATTGTGACCTCCTGCTTCATTGGTCGATGTTCAACCACTGAGCCATGCCAGGCCAGGCTCAGGGGAGGGTCTTAATAGAGCATTCATTAGCTTTGCAGGTATGCCCTTCAATATGTTGATTCCTCAAAATGTGTGTACAGTGGGATCAGGGTTACTTTCTGGTTAGTTTTATTTTCAAAGAACATCATCAAAGAGGGACCAGAAGTGAGGCCGGTCTGCCCCGGCAGGGGCTGGACTGTAAACCAGTGTTCTGAGGTGCCCTTGCTCAGGGAAGATAAGACCGAGTGATCCACTAGCTGGCAAGAAATTGCTCAAATTGTTCGGCCTTGTCTATTCTGTCTCAGTTTCCCTCTTTCTACTTGTTAAGGAACTTCCCTAGCTTCTCATTCTCACTGCCTCACGCTGCTCGCCAGAGAGAAAGCAAGGACCGAGGAGTTATGCTCAGGCCCGACCTATCTTGATGTTTCTACTCAAGTGCAACTTGAAGAATGTTAAGATGTTACTGGAGAAGCACAACTTGAGGAAAATTAACATATTAACTTGAAGCAAATTAGCATTTGCGGAGGAACACTATCCATAGTCATATTTATTCAAATGTACGTGGTTTTGCTATTTAAAGAAGAAACCCCCAGGTGAGGATTACCCGCCAGGGAAGCTTGGGTTTTTCCATGATGGGGAAGTCACCTCTAAGATTTCTTATAATATTAGTTTATTTCCTCTTAGTTATGTACAGAAGTACAAGATGGTGAGAAACCTGAGGCATTATAAAGTGATTCATCGATGATCAAACACCAACAGAGCCAGAAATCATTGTGATGACTTTTATTTCCCAACACAAGGCAAGCAGAATGGCATCTTTAACCCACTGCACGCCATAAGTATCTGCAGACTCAAGCAGCAGACCGTCCCCACATGGCGTCTATAAAAAAAATGTTTTCCTTACGTGGCAGCCTGACCAACTTTAAAACCACTTTTCTTGAGAATTTTCAGCTGAAAATACTCAAGAACACCCGGATTGTAATATGTTTATTTTTATAATATTCATTGCAAGTTGATTTTTTAACTTAAATTCAAAATATCATGGGGGGTAGTTTCCAATTTGGACGCGTGCATCTCCAATAAAAAGATGCCAACGTGAACCTGGCACACATCGCACAGTTTACGAGTATAGTGTTTGGGTTGGAGGGAAAATACTGTAGCGCTCATTCATTGGTTCATGTTGTCACTCATTCATTCATTCAATAGGCTTCATGTTATTTCCTTCCAGAGATGACCAGATAGCATCTGTCCCAAAATGACAATGAAAGAAAGAATACTCTAGGAGTCACCTAAGAGATTCCGGCTTTATTTGTTTTAGTTCTTCTCCTATTGGTTCCCCAAAGACGGCATCTCTTGCAATGATTTCCTGATGTATTTCCTGACTTCGGAGCAGGCCGAGCTTCTCTAAGGGATTGGCTCCCCCTCATCCAGACCTTTTTCTGTCCTCTGTAAGGAAAATCCAGCCAGCTGGACCCGCAAGTACAGCTGAGAATTCCAGGCCCACAGGTGTCTGTCCTCGCATTGGGTCGCTTGCCAATATCAAAGCTAGATTTGTCGAGGGGATCTCCGCAGTTGTTGCACAGAGAGAAAATTATCCTCCGGCACTAAGAGTACTAATCCCCTCCTCCGTGTCTGACTTAGTCCTGGAGCTAGAGCCACAGGCCCCTCCCCCACCAAGACTGAGCCAGTATCAAGTTCTCTATCCTTTGAACAAGTGGGTGGCAGACGGTCAGGACAGGAATCAGATGGGTGCAGGTGGCACCACCTGCTAGCGATGCTCTGCGCTCTCTGTGTCATCACTGCTGCTCGCCATGGCATCATCCTTTCTTTTCTTGCCAATAACCACGGGTACATTTGTTGGAGCTTAAAGTTCATTCCAAACTCGGATTTGGGGTAAAAAGAACATGAAAGGGATTTTTTTTTTCATTGAGAATATGAAACGAGTCAGAGAATAAGTTATTATTATGTTGTGTCCAATGGAACACAAGGCGATCTAACTTGAAAGTGCAAGGTTTCATTAGCAGATGAATGAGAGAGAAAATATTATTGATGATTCCCCAGGAGCTAATTATTTTTGGATGTCAGTTTAGCTGAAATATAATCATTGGGAAACTGGATGTTCATAGATAATACTTATGGATACGAAATTCAAATGTAAACATTTAGAAATGAAGAAAAATGAATTCCTGAATCACCTGTGTTTCATTTTGAAAAGTGCCTGCTACAGTCCATTGCTTCCTTTAGAGTTTTCAATCATCTTATTTTATGTTTCAGCTAAGCTTTAAACAGATAAATGGACTGGCATTTGCTGGGCCTGGCAGGTGGGTAGGGTTTCCCGTGAGCCAGCAGCCAAAAGGGGAACTGTTTGCAGAGCCGAGCAAACTTTAACCAAACTGGTTGGAGTTTAAAGCGTCAGGACAACGTCTAAAAAGGATCTTCAAACACCCTGAAGCTCGAGTGCTGTGTTCAGAGACGCTCTCGATAAGACTCTGATCCACAGCCCCCAAGATTTTCTAAATTGATCTCAACAGAGGACTGTAGAGGCCATTGCTGACGTTGGTTGTTTGTAAAATGTTTATTTGTCTGTTTGTATCAGTCTGGGTGCTGGGATAAAAGACACAGCAACATTGTGAATTTCATAAAAGAACCATTGATAAATCTGTGGGTGGAGATAAGAAAATGAACATGGAATGGTGTGGTTCCTAGTACAAGATGTGAATGGACAAGAAGAGGGGGTGACTACTGGAACTCAAAGAGTTCCCTCTAATGTATGTTAGTTACAGTTATTTTTATACTTTTGTCTTTAACTTCTATGTAAAAATTAAAAATTATTTACATACCACCATTACAGTATTACAGAATTCTGTTGTCTATATACTTACTTTTAGCAGTGAGCTTTATACTGTCATATTGTTTCATGTTGCTATTTAGCATCAATTAGTTTCAACTTGAAAGAATCCCTTTAGCATTTCTAGTCAGGCAGGTATAATAGTGATAAACTCAGCTTTTATTTACCTGGGAAAATATTTATTTCTCTTTCATTTTTGGAGGATTGTTTTGTCAGATATAGTATTCTTGGTTGGCATATTTTTCTTTCAGTACTTTAAATACATCATACTTTCTTCATGCCTGTAAGATTCACTGAGAAATTCATTGATAGTTGTATTTGATGAGATGCTTTTTCTCTTGATACTTAGAAAATTCTTTTAGTCTTTGACTTTTGACAATTTCATTATAATGTGTCACAGTGTGGACTGACATTGGAAATTTATGACTCTAAATACAGGCATGGTGGCATGTATGTCCGTGTATATGTATTTTCATGAGCACATTCTGGAAAGATGGGGGTATAGAGTTTGGCTTATATGTGGGCTGAAGGTAAAAACTTGTTTATTTTTAATCAGTGTAAGCAATAGAAAATTATTTTAATTTAAACATTTATCATCAAAGCCATCTGATCTTCCCTGGTACATTGCCGTTTTCTCTGCTCTCAAGCTCATCATCTAAACATCCATTTCTTTAAATCAGATATTCATTGTTTTACCCAACTGCTATAATATAATTTAACTCTTTAAAACCAATGCTATATAGGTTGATAGTCCATTGAAATGTCATTTAGCTCTATGGTATAATACATCTAGAAGAATATTTCATGGAGGTGATTTTAATAATGAAAGAGATCAACCAAAGGACTTGTATGCATGCATATAAGCATAACCAATGGACACAAGACACTTGGCGGGTAGGGGAGGCCGGGGAAGGTCAAGGGGGAAGAAAAAGGAGACATATGTACTACTCTTTGTAATACTTTAAGCAATAAAACAAAATTAAAATATGAAAAAAAAGAAAAATAGCTGTTCAAATGCCACCGTAACATACCTATTACCATGCAACTTTCTGAGCCAGATTACACTTATATCTTGTTTTCAAAACGTAATTGTAAAGTCCCATAACCTTTCAGCATCCAGATCCTCTGTCTTTGGCTCTTCTTGACAACAATTTCAGATATCTCCCTTTTGAAAAAATTCACACTCACCAAGGTGCTGCGTGATGAGTTTGATAGCAACCATACAAATGTCTTTAACATAAATAGAGCAAGTGAATCCAGATCATGAAAACACATCTGCAATCATCGATTTGAGAACTCGTACAGCCCGAACCTGACATTTCCATTCCTGTCTTCATTTTGCTTTTAAGGAGATTTCCTTTTCTTGACATGTTTATTCTTTTGACACTGAGCCAGTTTTCCCAAGCACTTTTACTCCAAGGATCCTAAACTGGACAAATATTTATTATGCTATTTAAAATACTTTTAGCTTTACTTAGAAAAGAAGCACACTGACAAGTAAGTGACGGTTCACACATTGAATTTCTCACCAGAAACCTGCCACCTTCATTAATGAATTTGAAACTATACTCCCAAGCTTGTCAATAGAAAGGAAAATATCAGCTTCTGAAGAGGTGACTGGTTTTTACTGCCCTTCATGGTTTTATATATAGCTTGGCCTTTATGGGTCAACCTTGTAGGACTGACATTTGATTTTATTAAGAGTAGAATAAAGAGCTGTATTCAAAACATTTAACCACGGTGTAGTAGGGGCAGAAAACCATCTGAAGGGACATTGGCTGTAGTTCTGGCCCCCAACTGTGTCTGACATCATGATTTTATTTGCATGCTTGTGAGGGGTATTAACAGGGGGGTAGTCAGGGCATCAGGACCATTCAGCAGGGTTCAAGATAGCAATTATTTATCGATTTCCTGTACAATCCTGGAACTATCGGTGAGTTGACACGCACCAACTAAATGTCAACTAAAATTTCATTTCTTCTTGCATCTTTATGGACTGACCAGCCTTAAGTGTAAAACTCAGTCCCTTCACAGGACTGCAAGGGAAATCAAGCAGGTACATTGTACTTGTATTGGAGATGTGCACGTCACAAAAAGGGTCACATCTCTGACACATAACATTTATTTGATAAATCTCCATAGAGCTCTTCTTCTCAGGGCTCTCCAACCTGTCTCAGACCTCAGAATCCTACTTACTAGTATTTCTTTACTCCCTTGTTCCATTGTCCTCAAAGGCAGAGAGCGTTAGCTTCCGCCTGGATATTCTCATTGTCCCTGTAAATCAGGATTTCTCAACTTTTGGGGTTACTGACATGTCGGATGAGATCATGCATCATTATGAGGAAAGGGTGGGGGGAGGGAGTTCTTGGGCATTACAGGGTATTTAGCAGCATCCCTGGTCTCTATGTTCCAGTTCCCAGTATCATCCCTCCTCCCATGTTACAACCACCAAAATTGTATTTGGAAATTGCTAATTGTCCCCCTAAGGGGCAAAATTGCTCCCATGCCAAAAAAAACTGCTCTAAATCTATTAGTCATTTCTTATGTAGAGCAATTTAAATGCTGTGTTCTAGGTGGCTTTAACCGTCCACGCAAACATCCATGAGGAGCTCAAAAGACAAAGGACGCGAGCTCGTAAGAGGGTAGTAAAAAGGGAGTGCAATGCTGCTGCTGGCCAGAGGATTCCCCCAGGACGAGAAACATACCTTGCGTCTGACGGGTGTTCCAGGAGGCGACGAACTTCATTATTCCCAGCAGGTTATGTTTTGTGGGTTCATGTTGAACAGACCTTCAAAGATAAAACACCATCTATTATTGTGTTGCAAATAGCCTCTGATCTGAAAAGGTCTAGATTAAATACAACTTTGTGAAATACTGTTAGTGTAGAATCTTCCTTCTTGATTTGCAGAATCCTCTAGAACAGCAGTTCTCAACCTGTGGGTCGCGACCCCTTTGGCGGTCGAATGACCCTTTCACAAGAGTCACCTAAGACCATCGGAAAACACATATATAATTACATACTGTTTTTGTGATTAATCACTATGCTTTAATTATGTTCAATTTATAACAATGAAAATACATCCTGCATATCAGATATTTACATGACGATTCATAACAGTAGCAAAATTACAGTTATGAAGTAGCAATGAAGATAATTTTATGGTTGGGGGTCACCACAACATGAGGAACTGTATTAAAGGGTCTCGGCATTAGGAAGGTTGAGAACCGCTGCTCTAGAGGGAGAGGAGGTAGTGTGAGCATGCTCTTTGATAACTGTTGCTGGCCCATCTGCCTAGATATTATTACTTCCTCATTTCATTATCTTTTATGCCTCCTGATTGGTTCTTTACATTCCTCTCTTTACCCAAGTCATACGTGGTGCCATTGATTGTGAAGCTTACAACCAGTTCTAAGATCTTGTGTATTTTCCATGTAAGTTCAGATCAGTATGAGAAATTCCTCTCAAACCAGGTCCTATTTTGCACAGTATTATAACTTGTTTCAGTGAAATTCTCTTTTGTTGTTATAGTAATCATTACGGTACTTAATGTTAGGTCCTTAGAATGTAAGACTTAAAGCATGTAACCCTGTGTGGACTGTTATAGTGATTATTATAGTACCTAATGTTAGATATAGGAATACTGTGTGAGACCCAAGAATGTACCATTATAACCCAACTAGTCCTGGTAAACATCCTATCTGATGGGAACGCCCAAAGCTTGTACACACCCATAGATTAGCAGATCCCGGGTGGATCCACATATGGCAGCCACTGATAACACACACACACCAGAGAGGACCACGCCTACAGAGGGGTATATAATCAGACAGTCTGATCGACCCAGCAGTGCACAGCTCTCCTGTGGCCAGAGCGTGAACACCTGTGTGTGCTCCCGTCTCGGTTACCAGCACGAAACTCTGCCCAATTAACTGTCGATCGATGAAGGAGCCAGCAGCCAACGGTGCCGTCTACCCCTTTGTGTGTGTCAGCGAGCATCGCCGGGTGGATCCTTCCCAGCGTCTGAGACCCGTCAGGGACTGGTAAATAAACCCCCTGTGTGCTTGCATCTAACCTGTTTGTGTGTAATTTCTTCGGCTCAGCTCAGATCTCGGTGCTGTCTCTGTGAAAGTGTCTGACCAGAAGGTGTTGGCACAAGCCTCAAGTGGATGGTCCAGACCACCTGTGCATGTCCCACGTAGGAGCAGCACCTATATGGGAACCCCCCGCACCTCGACATAGGTGACGGGCCTTAAATATATAAGAAATAGCTATTTGGGACATTTGTGAAATCAGATTTTCTAAGAAAACACTCTCTGCCAAAAACAATGCAATTATTGACCAACTTATAAAGTGGTCAAATTTGCATTTGGTTTTCTGGGCCTCTCACAATCACATAAATTAAGGTTTATGGAGGTGTATATCATTTGTCCATTATTCCATGATTAATTGAGCTATCAGAAACATTGTTTTAACAGCTATTTCCAGACCTCTCCTTTATAAAGAAACTCAATGCATTACATTGCCTAATCTTTAAAAGCAGGATTCTAAATTTATAAGAAATAGAGACATATATTAAGCCTTCTACTCCAAATACTGTAATATCACTTCTTGAAATACTAAATAGAATTATCTCTAAAAAGAACTACAAAAATATGAATTATACAATGTCTAGCTAGTTTTATTTATTAATTTAAATAGTTCATGAATACATACAACTAAAATGCTTGATACCAGACCACATAATTGTGACTAATAAATACCCCCTCTTTAAAATAATATAAATTTCCTGTTGCAGGTTTTCATGACAAAGTCAAGGTAGAAATATGTATCAAACCTTAAAAGCATACACAAAGCTATTCTGGAACACTGTTTTATATCACACCTTCTTTTATCTATATTTAAATGTGGATTTGTGTTCTGCCATTAATTTCTATGAGACGCTGCTTAGCCAATGAAAACTCTAGACATGGGTGGGCAACCCATGGCACGCGTGCCAAACATGGCACGGCAGTAACTTTTGCTGGCACGCGAAACCCTCTCTTATAATCTTCCATTTACAATTTTTTTCTTAATATCGACTTTTTTATTTTTCAGATAAACTCAGTGTAAGTGCATCTTAGATAAATAAATAATTTTACATAACAAGTTATCTTAAAGACCATAGACATGGATTGACGAGAGAGGGGAAGAGCAATTTCTACGCCTCTGCCTTAACTCTCCCTGCCTTTCTAGATCCAACCAGTGTTTTGGTTCCATTCACATACACTTGTGAGTCTTTGTTCTCAGTGATGAATTTTGTTAAGTCTCATAATAGGAGTAGCCTGACGGATGAAAGTAGTAGCTCGTGCATATCTCTGAAGGTCACGAAATAGAAACCTGGTGTAAAATCTCTGTCATCAGTGATGCAGCAGCAAAAGTCCCACTGATAATACCAACGGAGTCATAAAGTTTTCTGTCGGACTATCAGTGTACATGTATACATTAAAAAATAAATGTCTTTTTCATCATCATAGACTGTGTTTTTGTCATTCGAATGAATTTTATTATTTCTTCAAGGTTCTTCACATACGTACACCTGAAGAGATAGCAAGTAGGCGTAACATGTTCTCAAAAAATTAGGGTTGTCACGCAGAAGGATTTTGAGTCAGAGATTTTGCTGGTTTTGGCATGCACTCACAAAAAGGTTGCCCACCCCTGCTCTAGAATAACTCATTGCCAGAATTCCGTCTCTTATTGGGAACTTAATTAAAGAAATACAACTTTGATAAGCCACTCCCCACCCCCAGCTTATTATATAAAATAGACTTGAAGGCACTGATATAAGCCCTATAGGAACACCTCCTGGTATGTTTTTAACTTTTGACATTTTTTTTTTCTTGGCAAAGCTTAGAAGATTAAACATTTCTAATTTAAACCTATCGCTTTCATGTGAATTCTTCCCGTGTGGAGAATTCAAACTGGGAAGGTGTAGTGGACCTGGCACTAATGATGTCTTTCTTTCCAATAAAATCTAAGTATGAAAGATGCCGAGGAGAGTACAGCCAAATAGGCCTCAGGAACAAAAGCTGATTTTGATAAGCAAGTAAAAAGAAACCCTTTTAAAGAAAAGTGAGTTAATCTAATCATTTTCCTATCTGTTGTCTTTGCCTCGGGCCAGCTATGTAGCCCCATGAGAGGCTTGTTTTCTGTTTTAATGCTGATGGGTTTTACACAAACTAGTGGCACATCGTCCCCTGCTGTTCGGTTCTGCTGAGCTGGCTATAAGGAAACTGTTTCCCCGGATCCAGGATCCAGCGGTGGCTCCCCCCACCCCCCTCTCCCGAGAGCACCATGTGGACGCTGGGCTGTAAAGAACACAGTTCCTCCCGCGGCTCTCATCACACAGCCACCCAGCGGCCTGTGCCAGTTAATTCAGACAAGGCACCTTCTGCCTGAGCTGAGGGCTGGCATTGTGGACACTTTTAACCGTAAAACTAAGGAAGAACATTGTTGTTCGACCTCTCCTTCCTAGCGTAGAAGAACACTCTATTTAGTACGTCAGTGCACTGTTCCATTTAAAATATTATATGCCCATTGATGATTGCTTCATTAAAGTTTTTACTTCTAAAATGTGATTTTCTCTCGAAAAAGTCTGTCACTCATAGATTACTTGCCATGCATTAGAGCAGTGGTTCTCAGCCTTCTGGCCCTTTAAATACAGTTCCTCATGTTGTGACCCAACCATAAAATTATTTTCGTTGCTACTTCATAACTGTCATGTTGCTACTGTTATGAATCGTCATGTAAATATCTGATATGCAGGATGGTCTTAGGCGACCCCTGTGAAAGGGTTGTTCGACCGCCAAAGGGGTCGCGACTCACAGGTTGAGAACCTCTGCATTAGAGAATAAAAAAGATTTTAAAATTCAGAAGGCATAACTTATTTATATTACATGCCACTTTTCCATTCTAGCTGCCTGCAATTGAATACATATTTTTTAAAAGGCAAGAACTTTGAAAATATGCACATATGTTTTAAAGCTACTTATGTTTAAAGCCACTTGTTCACTTCCTGCCAAAATAACATTCCTACATCGACAAGGTGACTCCTCCCAGTGTTACAGCATATATTGCAATGCTTACGGCCTGGGCTTTCCCAAGAACATGTGCGGAATATCTACCGGAGCGTTTCCATGAGGAAAGAAACTGGGATGGACTGCTGCTCCCCCAGAGGGAAGTGGCCAGGTCAGCCCTGGAACTCACATGCAGTGACGTGCAGGCGCTGCCTAGCGAAGGTGCTGCCTAAACCACTTGCTCGATGTATGCTTGTAAAATCAGAAAACCTATTTTTAAGAATAGCCGTAGAATAATATGCGGTTCATTATATTTGTTCACATATTTTCTATTTACAAAGAGAATAAAATTCTACAGAAAGTTTTTTTTTTTTTTTCTGACAACGTTTCTACCCTGCCTACCTTTGCAGAGGAAGGACAATGGGTTGCAGGGGGTGGGGAAAGAAATACATCAACTCAAGAAGCATAAAAAATCTAACGTAAACCAAAATTGGATAGAGGGCTCCATTAAAATGTAAGCAACCCATGGAAGCTAGCATTTCAAGATATAATTTGAGGTCGAGGTGTGTATATATCTTATAGAGATATACTGAGGTATTGCCCAAATTCTCCATTAAACTTGATTTTAAAATAAAGAGATTAGGCCACTAGGAAGAGTGGTAGACGGATAGAGTCCTGAATCAGTGACTGTTGGATGTCAGTCAATCCCCAAAAGATAATAAAAATTAAGTGTTCCTGGGAGCTTCTTATTCCAGCATTATCTCAAGGGTTAACAACGTCCTTCAACACACATTCCCTCCTTTTCACTCTGGACCAGTTCATCCCCGGAATGAGTCACGTCAATGAAGGGAGTGTACACAATGGAGAATTTGGAGACTCAGGCCGCCACTTTGTTACTGAAAGTAAGCTACGTTCCAATAAATTACTGTCACGTTCAAAAAGAACGGTATTTATTCCTCGGTGACCTTTAGTCAAACTGTGCGCAATGCTGTTTCCTGTACAAGAACCACCTGGACAGATAAGCCTTGATTTATGTCCGTGATCATTTGGCAAAATATCAGGCAGCTTGATGGTCAAAGCTTGGCTGCAGCGTCCTCGTCCCATAGAAGGAAGAGCTCTGTTTGCAATACTGTTTAGATGAAAGGCCTAAACAAGGTTCTAACAAGAGGCACGCTCTCTCCGTACAAGGTGCATTTACGTCGAGCGCACGACATTCATTTAACAAATGTGATTATCTCACTCATGCAAACAAAGGACAGAAAACAGATAGAGGAGCACTAACTCAATTATTATCATCAAATGCCCTGCAAAGCCCCCCCCCCCTCCATATATAGATTCATTATATTTGCAAAGACCATGGCTTTTTTATGTCTCATCACATGATAGGTGACCTGTCCCAGGTTATTCAGTTGGGAAGAATAGGACCCCCATATTTGAAGTTGTGAACTGATCATCTTAATAGCCCATCTTTTTAACTTGTGTTTTGTTTTGGTCTTTGGTGGTTTATTTTGGTATTTTTACACAAATACACTGTCCTTCAGCCACAGGTTCTGGCTCAGGTAAAACACTTTCCCTCTGTATGTATGACCTGGGGGCCCGGGAGAGAGCGTTGGGGGTCTATGGGTTATTGTTGTCGTTACTAATGATACTGCGACAGCATTCACTGCAGAGGCCTCCACAAGGAGCCATCCCAGCTCTTCACCCTCATCTCGACTTGCAGCCCTTCCACATGTCATCACAGAACCTCAGAGGCCTCCTGTATCCCCTCCGGTCCCCTCTGCCTCTCCTGACCGCCCAGCTCTCACTCAGCCGGCTGCTCTGTTCTTTCAGACAAAGGACAGGCGCTCTCTGGCGCGGCTCTATGCCAAGTCCCTCCGTCCTCAACACTCTGCCACCTCCTACTCTCCACACCCTAACACCCTGCTTGCTTTGTGTCATGCCCCCAAATCTATAATTTGCCTGCTTCTCACCTATTTGCTCATTTATCATCTGTCGCTTCCCTTTGAGCGGACACTCCCCATTGTACGTGGGGTTCTGTGATGATGTCTGCAAACCGCAGCCACTGCGTTTCATACACAGGAAACATGCAAAGCACATCAGGGAACTGCACTAAAGAATTCTACCAGGACTACCAGAGCTGCACATTGAAAGGGGGAGTCTGACTGTGTGTGTGTGTGGGGGGGGCATTTTTACCCAGGTGAATAGTCATCGCACTACTGATTGTCATAAACATGTCTGCCAGGGTGCAGTGACAGACACGGGGGTCCAGAAGTGTTCATGCCACGGGACTGAAGGAGAGAGAGCTGGAGAGACGGGCACTGGTCATCCGGGCAGATGCTGCGAGGAAGTGAGTTTGAATCCCACACTTGAACTGGGCTGCAAAGGCACAATGTGTGGCTGAGGTCTTGCAGGGAAAGTCAAAGTCAAGGTAAGGAGAGAGGATGCAGTCTCGCTTCAATGAGGATGGAGGTCAGGCTGCTAACGTGAGAGGCCCACGGCTTCTCTCGCAACGTGCGCTGTGGCTTTCAACAGAGCGAGTGGGCCTGCGGCTGTGTGGCTGTGTGGCCGCCTCAGGCCCTGGGCAACTGCAGCCAGGCCCAGCCCCAGCAGCGCGCACAGTGTGTCCCCAGCAGTGTGCACAGTGTGTCCCCATCAGTGTGCACAGTGTGTCCCCAGCAGTGTGCACAGTGTGTCCCCATCAGTGAACAGTGTGTCCCCATCAGTGTGTCCCCATCAGTGTGCACAGTGTGTCCCCATCAGTGTGCACAGTGTGTCCCCATCCGTGTGCACAGTGTGTCCCCATCCGTGTGCACAGTGTGTCCCCATCCGTGTGCACAGTGTGTCCCCATCAGTGTGCACAGTGTGTCCCCATCCGTGTGCACAGTGTGTCCCCAGCAGCGTGCACAGTGTGTCCCCAGCAGCGTGCACAGTGTGTCCCCAGCAGCGTGCACAGTGTGTCCCCAGCAGTGTGCACAGTGTGTCCCCAGCAGCGTGCACAGTGTGTCCCCATCCGTGTGCACAGTGTGTCCCCATCAGTGTGCACAGTGTGTCCCCATCAGTGTGCACAGTGTGTCCCCAGCGGCGTGCACAGTGTGTCTCCAGGGCCTTACCACTGGGCGTGGGCCCCTGGGTATATCAGGCGGGAAGACCACACTGGACACAAGGAAGACAGTAAGAGATTAAAGCAGGGGACACACAGGCCATGAAGAGGCTGCCAGCGGCGGCCCCCGGCGCGGCCCACAGGTGCACCCGGAGCTCAGCTGTGTGGTCTGTTTGGCAGTCTTTGCTGTCACAGACTGTCCCCACAGTGCAGAGGGGGACAATTCAGAGCTCACAACTTTGCACTGTTTTTCTTTAAATTGGGGGCTTTTCCCCCACACAGGAGGGAGGGGAAGATGTAATGTTTTCTATGAAAATACCAGAGAAATAGATGTACACAGATTGAACTTTCAAAATATAATTTTCTTCACTTTGTGAAGTGACTGAACCCCGAGATAAAAACATAGACTCTTCCTCTTGTTTCCTCCTACTTTGAAGTACAGATTTGTGCCTAATGTGACACATAAATGCATGTGTGATTGGAAATTGTCCTTTAAATATGTGACATTTTACCTTCCTCATGTTTATTGCCTTAGTCACTCACGAGTCCAATAAAACGTCACGCATGGGAATGCAGCTGCTAGAGTCTCTTTTATACACATTTACATTTTCTCTGGGATATCTCCTCTAGCTTCTCTCAGAATGATCGGAAAACTATTAAATAATCAGCCATATTTTTCAAATAATAAGAAAAAAATGCGTTGTTACTCTTATTGCTATTACCTGTTCCTTCATCCCTGGATGACGTGAAAACAAGCAGATAAAACATCCATGTCTTATTTAAATGGTGGGCAGCAGCAGAGCATGGGGTCCTGCGTTGGCTTCTGTGCCTCAGTTTCCTCACCTGTAAACAGTATAATAGGATCTACTTCAGAAGTCTTCTGTGAGGAGTAAATAACTTAATCTTGGTAAACATGTTTAGAATAAGTCCTCCCGAATAGTAAACACTCTGTAAATATTATTTACCACATGTTTATGCAGATCAGCCTTAGAGGAGGTGAACATTAATTTGGCTCCCCTTTGCAGCAGCCCTGAAATGTCAGTTTGCCGGGCCTTGGGCGGAAATAAAAGCAGGGTTTGCAGAAACGTGCACAGGCCCAGTCGGTAGGTTTCAGCTCACAGTTCCGAGGGGCTCTCACCAGGCCCTAGTCCGTGCCTTCCGGTTCCCTCCGCACGTGCTCAAGCTTTTCCTCTGTCACCAGCATCCTACTCCACGGCCAGCAGGGCATCCTCTGACCCCGAACAGGATTCCCATAGGTAAGCCCCCCCCATTGAGAACCCCCACATTCAGGACGGATAGGACTCCACCAGGGTGCTACAGACCCCCCTACAGAGGATAAGTAGGGTAAGAAGGTGGATAGTACAGAACTTAGATTGAGAAGATGTGCCATACTGAGTCCAAAGAAAGAAGGCTCTGTATTGATCTTTAGATTAAGAAGATGTGCCATACTGAGTCTAAAGAAAAAAGACTCCGTATTGATCTTTTAACACATATGCTTGCTAGCAGAGGAGTTAAGGTTACTCCCAGTCAGATGGAACATTTTATACAAGAAATACGTCCATGCTTTTCTGAGGAAGGAAAGGTGCCGGAAAGGTAAATGTAGAGGCATGGGAGAAGGTAGGCCCAAGGAGCCTTATCCTTAACCCCACTGCAGCCTTTCCACCCCGGGAAAGTGCAGGATTGGCAAGCTCTCCCTGGGGTGATAGATCAGGACTCAGGTAATAGCAGAAAGCGCCAATCCTACTCTTAAAATGGATACAAGAGAGCATTTCAGGTTTTTCTTTTTAATGCCTGCTTTTAAAAAATAAAAAAGGGGGAATTTGCCGGGAGCCGGTCCATCCTTGCTGTTTTAAGGGACCTGGCATATATGGCATACGGTTCTTAATATGTTTGCTCACCTTCTTGGCGCTGTGTTTTAACCAAGGTCACCTCTCCGAGAAAGGTTGAATCCCCAGGTAGGGATTTTCCCCTGAAGTTAGGGAGGGGATGAAACTCCTTAACTAAGTGCCAGGCGGGTAGTTAATCAATTTAACTACAAACAATCATGCTTAAGCTACATAATCTTTACTCCCTGGAATGGAGATAAGAAACGCCCTAACCTTTGTAATAGAAATTGACAGGATTAGAATCAACTGGTATAAATACAGATGCAACAAGACAACAAAAAACAGAACTTAGAACAGGACTCAGAACACAGAACTAAGGACACAGGGCTTGGAAGACAGGACCAAGAGAGACAGAGCCTAGGCACAGAACCTACACAGAACGTTCTCTAGAGACAGAAGAACTTCGCTGGCGAGAGCATGCCGGAGGATCCTGGACAGGGACTGGCCTCGGAGCCTAGAGACAGAGCCTAGCGGGAGAACATGGCAAGGGATCCTGGACTGAACCTGACTACAGAGATTGGCAGGAGAACCTGACTGGAACCTGGACACTGAACCTGACTGGAGAGCCTGGACAGAACCTGGCTGGAGAACCTAGCAAGGGAACATGGCTACAGAACCTCACTGGAGATCCGAAGCAGAACCTCTCTGGAGATCCGGGCTAGAGACCCTGGCTAGGCTGCTGATCAACTGAACGCTGTCTCCGTGTCATTCCTTCTTCGCCGACTCCGTCCACACCTTTGGGGACCCCTGGACCTGCTGGGGTTGGACCCCGGCAACCATCCTCGCCTTCATGAGATGATGACACGCCCTGGGTTTCGGTCCTACTCTTAGCCATGGAGCACGCACTCCGGACCAAAGCCTGCGAGCACCGCCTCTGGTGCCTTTACAGGTTCGGGGGCCAGGAGCGTGCCCTCGTGGAGTTGTTTGTGTCACCGCCTTTCTCCTGCCTTTGGTGTGGAGTCCTAATACCATCCGTGAAATGGCGCCTTGGCTACATTCTCAAGGTCAACAGCTAGACTTTTCACAGGCCATGCCCACCCAGCTACATCCACATCATTTCATTTTGGGGAAGACCTTGCTTGCCTAGGGTTTGGATTTGAGAAAAAGCAAAGCTCTTACTAAATCTATAAACTCAGACATAAGTGAAATGTTCGCTGTATGTTTGAAATAATTATGAGTAAGTCTCTGCTGTCATGTTTTCTTCTTCAGCCCTAAAACATATACTCCGTTCCTTACTGATTCATATGTTAACTATCTACTTTGAAAGCTTGGTTATCTTGTTTTCTTAACAACAGCAGATGAGAGAAGTAATTTAAGGGATGAAAAAAAAGGCTGGTTAGTGTCAAAGAGACGATGAGAAGAGGAAGAACTTGACATATAGAAGAACGACACCTTGGCTTTGAAGGACACAGAAGGAAAGACTAAAGGTAAACACTGACTCTAATAAGACAGTAGAGTTAAGTACACTCATAGTGACTCAGGTCAACAAGGAAAGATTAACATAATTTTACTATTTTCCATAAAAAAATCAAATTTTATAAAGAGCCCTTGAAAAACAGTATTTCAAAGCCAATATTCCTTTTTTTATGGTTAACTCATTTTCTTTCATTCTTTTTTAAATTCTTTATTGTTGAAAGTATTACATATGTCCCCTTTTCCACCATTGTCCTCCCCCAGTCCACCCCCACCCTTAGCAAACCCAAAAAAGACCCACACCAAGACACATCGTAATTACAATGGCAAATGTTAACAACAAAGAAAGAATTTTAAGGGCTGCCAGAGAGAGCCAATATTCTTAAAAGAGAAATTTAACTGGTATAATTAGTGCTCCTGTGTAGGAAAAGGTATGTGCTAAAGAAGTGAACTTACAAAGTATTTTCCTTAAATACTTTATGCCCTAACAGCCATTCTCTATTAGGAGTGGGGGATTTTCTTTCTGCCAAGGGTCATGTGGATATTTACGACATCATCCAAGGGCCATACAGAATTATCAGCTTAAAAGTTAGCCTCGCCCTAACCAGTTTGGCCTCAGTGAATAGAGCATCGGCCTGTGAACTGAAGGGTCCCAGGTTCAATTCCGGTCAAGGGCACATCTCCAGTATGGGGTGTGAGGCGGCAGGTGATCAATATTTCTCTCTCATCGATGTTTCTAACTCTTTATCCCTCTCCCTTCCTCTCTGTAAAAAATCAATAAAATATATTTTTAAAAATGAAATAAATAAATAAAAGTTAGCCTGCTCTATTTGGTCAAACATTTAATTAACTCACCCCTCACCCTTGGCAGGGCCAAGCCAAAGGACTTCAGGGGCCTTATCCGGCCTGTGGGCTGGATGCTCCCCACCCTGCAAGTGATCTGTCTAGTTTTGGGTTTGGTGTTTGTTTGTTTGTTTGTTTTTACCAATATTATTGGACTCTGCTATGAGTCAGACTTTGGGTTAGGTGTTGAGGTAGGCCAAGGTAACATAACGTCCTGATGCTGCAGAATGCGTTTGAAATGACCAGGGCAAGTCATTAAATTTCTTTAAAAAAAGATAAGCTTAAGTTGTTTGAAATGTATATCTAATAAAAATATGGTTGAGGTATTATAGGAATATAAAAACACCTCATATCCATACAGTGTTTACACTTTACACGACATTTCACTGGGTTATTATCGGTAGCTTTGAAGCTTTAGCTAGAGAAGCAATTAATTTAAAAGTTTTCTCCTCCCCACCTACACTCCCAAGCCTGAGCTCGGCTGTACTGAGTCTCTTGTTATCTGAGTGTCCAGAGCTAATACTTTAGGTTTGGAATCAAGCTTCAAAAAGACCTCCTCTGTCCGGATAAAACTGGAGATGATAAAGCCCCACGTTCAATGTTTGACTCGCAGGAATTTTATTTATAGCTTCTCTTCATCACTGTGTTCCTTATAACATCCCAGAGCTGCTTCTCCACGTGGGGCGGACTGTGTGGGGAATGCGGAAGGGGGATGAGATAAAACACATGCCGCCTGTCACCAGCCTGGACCACCACCAACCAGGCGGTCCACTAGCACCTGAGTGCTTATGAAGATCATCATTAGTCACGAAGTCATCTTGCGTGATAAGTTATTCCCCAAGGGACCGTCTGAAACACGTGGCCCTGCCATTGCGAGCGAGGCACCTGCTTTGGCAACATGAGGAAATGCCACGTTGAAAAATGAATGAGAGCGAGTGGGGAAGCATTTGACGGAAAACAGACCTGAGCAATATGCCTCCTGTCCGAGGGACAGCCCTGCAGCCCTGGCTTCTTGCTCTCCCCACACGATTGCTTTAGCCATGTCTCCAGCCACATTTTGTTTTTTGTTTTTAAAATCTTTATTGTTGAAAGTATTACATAAGTCCTCCCTCCCCCCACCCCCAACCTCTTCCAGCCCGCTCCCATACTCCTCTCTCCCCCACAGGCCCTCACCACCCCACCGTCTCCACACTCTAACTTACTTATTTCTTCAGATTAAAAAATCTATAAACTGCATTTTCTAATATCTCAACACTTTTCGTTTCTATCCAAAACAATTGATTTTACTAAAGGGCCCTGTGTCTCACTTATTCTCCTTTGCAATCTTCAATGTTATCCTAAAATAATATCATGGAATCGTTTTATGCAGTCTTTTAATATAATATGTCTCAGACATCTTTCTGAGACCCTAATAGCCATGTGGATGCATCTCTACAGAAAAGCTGTGTTCCAGCTGGAGCCCACCATGGCAGTGAACAGTGGAGAGCGTGCTGCAAAGAGCAGCCACAGTCACAGCCCACGAGTCAACTTCAAGACAGCAGTGTCCACAGACCACATGAGAATGGACATCTAAAGGCCCAGGTTAGGTTTAAGCTCTAGGTCTGCCACTGATAACATATGTGACTTTGGACAGTTAGTGACTTGTCTTTAGCTGTGTGCCCCAGAAATAATCCTCTGAGGCAAAATTCCTGCCTCAACCAGATTCTCTAGGTCCACCTCCACCACCATCACCACCACCAACACCACCACCTCCACCAACAACTCCATCACTAACACCACCAAGAGCTCCACCACAACCAACAACACCTCTACCACCACCACCAACACTCCATCACTACAACCAACAACACCTCCATCACCAATACCACCAACTCCAACAATACCAACACCACCGACAACAACAACAATGACACCAACAACACTCCATCACCAATATCAATACCTCCACCACCAATACATCCACCAACAACTCCATCACCAATACCACCAAGAGCTCCACCACAACCAACCACACCTCTACCACCACCAACAACAATCCATCACTACAACCAACAACACCTCCCTCACCAATATCACCAACTCCAACAACATCAACAACACCACCACCAACAACGACACCAACAACACTCCATCACCAATAACAATACCTCCACCACCAATACGCCCACCAAAACCTCCATCACCAATACCACCAACTCCACCACAACCAACAACACCAACACCTCCAACAACACCTCCACTACCAACAGCACTCCAACAACACCTCTACCACCAACAACAATAACACAACAACAATAACAACAATACCTCCAACAACACCTCCATCACCAATACCAACAACGGCTCTTCCAACACCAACAACACCTCCACCACCAACAACACCCCATCACCAACAGCAACAATACTTCCACCACCACCACCAACAACAACACCACCTCCAGTACCAACACCAACACAACCACCTCCTACAATAACAATACCTCTATCACCACCACCAACAACAACACCTCTACTACCTCCATCATGTCCACCACCATCCCTGAGGTTTTCAGATTTCCCCCTTTACATTTTGGGACTTTTCCGTCGTGTAGGGAGAAATGTCAATGTCCCTGTTTGTATTTAGCTCACAGTATTCATGTGACTCTCAGACAACAGAAGACATTGCTGGGAGATGCAGAAATGAAAGGAAATGGTTGGATAAACTATAGCTCCGTGTCCTTGCACACAGGTGTTTAGGGATAAACTAGGCTGCCCATGATTTGAGATGCTCTCCTTTTCTCTGTGAGTAAAACCTGTGTGCTGACCAACTCTTCTGTTGACTTTGACCTGATTCTGTGGGGACGGAGGCGTGGCACTCCTCGTGCCCCCCTGTGAATCCATTCCCGCTGCGAGCACTGGGATCCATGGCATGCTTGTATTCCAGATTGGAAACTAAAAGATAACCTTGACATTTCATGAAGTCAGTTTCATTCATTAGGCAAATTGCCACATTTGAGAACAAGCAAGTAAAGCCTTTTCCGTCGTCGGTGGCGTCTCTGAGTAGGTAATCACACCGGATTGTGTCATGGACCGGCTTCAAAGACTTGTAATTGTGTGTCAGTGGGCGGCGGGATGCGGAGCATTCCCCTGGGGCTCTCTGCAGCCCACCTTCAGCCTCGCACTCTCCGTGGACATACCGTGATGCCGGACACACAATGAGGATCATTTGGAAGCATTGTTCTTTCAAGCCTCTTAGACCACATCCAATTTGGGGGACCTTGCTGCCCTCATCTTAAGCTGAAGTAATAATAACACACAACAAAGGTAATGAAATGTCGCCATTGTTTGTGAGAACCATGTGACAAAGAAACACTCTGTGTGTGGACCCCTTCCAGGAAACTCAAATTTGTATTATTAATCCTTGTTGTAAATTGCTACCATCTATGGAAATTGCTGTGGTGCAAAATGCAGAAATATATTTCTTTTGTTAAAAAGCTAATTGATTCATTTAGAGCTTTCTATTGTTAATCCACCAAATCACAGCTACTAAATATTGCATGTTATAGCCATAGATAAAGTCATCATTAACACCACATTACTGTGGGGGGTTTTCAGCCCACATTCACATATGTTTTCCTTTTAATAATTTGGCCCATGCTTTAAGAAATTTACTTGCAACAGAATTTACATTTCATCTTTAAAGGCAAAGCATTCCAGGAGAACAATATGACAAATCTTCTTGCACTGCATAAGAAATGAGTGTTCGTGTATATATAGGGTGTCCCAAAAATCTATACACACACTTTGAATAATTATAAAGGCAGTGTTCATTAAAATATATTTCATTTTCAAAATTGAGCTATCAGCTGGTAAAGTGTGTCTACATTTCCTTGGGACACCTTGTATATGGATATATTTTTCATTTCTTATTGTATTAAAAATTTTATTTTATGGAAATCAAAAAGTATATTCCTGATAAATACTACTGACAAATTGGATCAATTATTTCCCTCCCCCAAATGATGCGTATTTTCAAACTATGTAAAACTGTTGGAATAATTTTGACTAAATCTAGCAATAAGGCAAGGTAAAAATCCTCTCCCTTAAATATGGCCTCATATTACTGATTAAAGTGAGCCTTCAAAATAATAAAAATCTAAGAACGTATGACTTACTACGTGGTAATATATCCATATATAGTAATGCATACTACGTGTATACTTCTGCTTCTTACTCCTCGTAACAGCCCTAAGAGGCAAGCACCACGAGTTGCCACACCTTAGAAAAGACAAGGAGAGGAGAAGTCCCATACCTTCCCCAAGGCTTAGTGACTTGTCTCATGTCATCTTGGATTTGAACCCTGAAGTTCTGTGGTTCTGGACCCTGAATCCTAAACCATTACCGTATACTACCTCTCTTGAAATACAATAACCTTAATATTTGTCCAAGTCAATGAACTGAGTGCACAATTAATTAAAGAAATGTTCAGCTTTTTCAAGTCTTCTGAGTTTCAATATAGTGACTGCAATTTTCATCTGAGGTTTTTATTGTGGTCTATGTGACATGTAGACATGATATATTTCTATACAACTTGCATCCTTCTGACTTTTAGAAAGGATCAGAGTGCCGTGAGGAAGAGACGTTGTCTTTCTATGGTCTGGGTGTTCATTCCATGGTCGTGGCTTTGGTTCTGCCAGAGAAATCGGGGCCCTGTGCAGGTGGCACAAAACAAAACAGATCGGGAGGGCCACGCTGGGCAGTTCTTCAGCCAGTGTTCTTGTAGCTCCCACTTCTCCTCTACATTTAGTTCCCACACCTGGATGAAAGGGACAAGACCAGGGAGTATGCCAGGCGCTTTCCTGCACTGGAATTTATGATTCTCGTGAAACTCTCAGCATGCATTGACTTATCAGGTACTGAGGTCATTAACTTTGACATTTTGCTTGAGAAGCAACAACTCAAGCCAACAAATTCTTAACCCAGTGCTCATAGAAGAGCCGCTAATGCAGCGGCTCTCAACCTGTGGGTCATGACCCCTTTGGCGGTCGAACGACCCTTTCACAGGGGTTGCCTAAGACCATCCTGCAGATCAGATATTTACATGACGATTCATAACAGTAGCAACATGACAGTTATGAAGTAGCAACGAAAATAATTTTATGGTTGGGTCACAACATGAGGAACCGTATTTAAAGGGCCAGAAGGTGGAGAACCGCTGCGCTAATGTCAAACGTCACTAGCTCGATCTATAAATAGTCTACCTGCAGGGCAATAGAGGCCTTACACCACAGTGGCAGCTGTGTTCTTTTCTGCGCCTGCGCTATGCGGATCTCTGTGGCTCCTACTGAGGAAATCAGTGTCCTGCAACGGTGAGCGCCAGCGCCATGGAGCTTGGTGCTCTAGGCCTCATCGAGGGGACGGCCTCTCTAGACATTAGCATCCTTAGTACCAGGACGCTCGCCCCGGAAACGTCCCATTGAAATCGCCCATGTCAGGGGGAGTAGAAATCTGGACATTTCCCCTCCATGGCACACCTGCTGACACTTCACCATGTCGCCTACAAAAATAAGTCAAGTGAGAGTGAAAACATGCTTTTTGATGTCACATATGCAAACCCCTAGGAATGTCATTTTCTGCTTCTAAAAAGTAAATAAAATATATTTAGACTCCCTCATTAACTCTTTTCTATATATTCATCCCCTTTTTTTCAGAAATCACATCTTCATTTTTATGCTCAATTTCTGACTCTTGCAAAAACATACCTTGCATCTCTTAATGTCATCACAAACTTCTATACCAACATTTAGAGCAACTTTGGACTTGCAAATTAGAATGCGAAATTGTTGGCGTTAGATGGTGGTAAAAGGAAAATTCCTGTTACAGCATCTGCAAATTACAAGTGAAAGTCACTTGTAACTTCTCCCGCAGTGCCTTTGAGCAACTTAGCTTGTTTTCTTCAGAGAAGAAAAATGCCTCATGAAAGGCCTAATAACACATTTAAATTACTGAGGATAATTTAAAATTTTAAGTTTTATGGAATTTGGATGATTACTAGGGTCCCAGCAAGGAGCATAATGGACATAATTTTTCTAACAATTGAGAATCACTCCGCACATGATAGCCTTGCATTGATTTGAACCTAGCATTTAAACACGGTACTTAACCCAAGCCACCAATCAGAGAGATTTTTTTTTTTTTTTTTGGCAAAATACAATTAGCTTGATAGGAACTTTAGGCAGCCCATATCGTCCTGTACAGTCAAATTAGATGGAATGTACATTTATTTAAGACATCAAGTCAGAGTTTTGGCATATGTTCATGAAAAATATTCTGAAAGCTAGTGTCTAGAGCTACAGGTGTAAGATACAGAAATGCCCGTGTCTGAGTATATGTGCATCTGTTCTCTCTCCTTTGTATCTGCCTTCTGGACCCAGAGGCCGGCGTCTCCCTGCCTCCTCCAGCCCCGGTGCTAGCGTCCACATTTCCATGTGTAATGGACCACTTCTTAGCCTCGCTGGCTCTTCAGAGGTTGTTCCGGGCACGCCACGCCGGCGACAGGGCCATTATCTTTTCCTTCTAATCTTCCTTGTCAGTGTCACATCTCAAGAGCAGGACAGGGATTAGCAGCGCCCGGGCTTAATCAGTTTATAAAAATCTCCGGAGAAAGCCACGCTCCCTTTCATGCAGCGCAGATGTTTTGTTTTCACTTGAGTAGGCCATTGATTTGGCCCCCAGCGTCTCAAGAAAGGAAGATGGTCCGGCCGCGTGTGCCTGTGGGGAAGGACGGCCCGGGCCTGAGACAGGTCATCTGGCACCGCTGCTCGCAGGACCCGGCGCTGATGCGGCCAGCCCTGGCACCTGCGGACATGGTACTCCTTTCCCGGCACAGCCCGCTGCAGGGTGGGCGAGGGCACTGCCGTGCACCGCGCAGCAGCCCTCCCTGCTGGCATGCACATGTTATGTCTATTTCTATACATATCCGCTGTGCATGGCGAAGATTACCAGGAAGCCACTGGGAGAGAAGTCAAGGTCAAGTCCTTTGTTTGCACAGGTGAATGAGCAGTGCCTCTGGGGTTCCGGACTCTCCACCTCCCCACCCATCACCAGGCAGCCTCTGGGGTTCCGGACTCTCCACCTCCCCGCCCATCACCAGGCAGCCTCTGGGGTTCCGGACTCTCCACCTCCCCGCCCATCACCAGGCAGCCTCTGGGGTTCCGGACTCTCCACCTCCCCGCCCATCACCAGGCAGCCTCTGGAGCTTCGCTGGGAGGAGTGGAGGTGGAGCAGGGCCTGTCTGGGCGAGGCTGCCCAGGCTCTCCTGTGGGACTCGCCCTTCATCCCCGGAATCTCGCAGCTCCGTTCTGCTGGGGCTGCCAGCTGTTGGCATGACATTTTCCAGGTTTACTCGTTGCACTACTCACTTTATTACCACGCATTTTGGTATATTTCTTAGCACAAATGGTTAAAGATTTTAATTTTTCATATAAGGTTTCCTAAAACTGCTATTCCCTGTCATTACAACCAAAATAATAATGCTGGTTATTTGATTCAGTCTTGAGGCGACTAGAGGTGTTCAGCTCACTACAACTCTATTTGCTAGTTGAAATTCACTTGTACACATTTTACCCTATTTTATTGGGGGGGGGTGACCTAAATTATCATCCAGCCTAATACATCATCATAAGAATGAGCAGCTATTTTTAGCGAACAGCAGTCATTAGGTGGTCTGCTGTGTGCCATCTGTTAGACTCGTACACGGCTGCCATTTGTGTATAATGTTTTCACAAATTGAGATCAAGCATTTCATGACTGAGAGGTTTTTATTTTTGTCTTGTGACCATCTGAGCATTTGCACGTCAGGAATAGGGTCCTTTGTCATTCTTGGTTGCTTCGAATGTGAACGTCATGATGACAGTGACAGGTCAGCCCAGCCCCTCTCCGTTCGCACAGCACGTCTTGTGACAACTAACCCAGGATCACAGCATCCGATATAAACTCCCCAAAGGACGATGACCTCAGAGCCCCTGCTTGTTCCTGGGGCAGGGTATGCAGAGCAGACTAGTCATGAAAGAGTAAAATATATTCAAGGACACATCTCTCAGTCATGGGTTCTGGAAATACACCGTGAAAGTGAAGTTTCCTTATAGATAAACTTCAGAAGGCCCTCATTTCAATCGGTCTCTAGCAACAAGCTCAGCATTCGCACACGGCTCCGCCTTTCCCCCGGTGAAACAGGAGGTTGCACGCGCATGTGAGAGTTAAGGTATTCTGAAAATGTGGACAAGTCAGACACGTTTGTATTTCGGATCAACAGTGGGCACACGGGTCACCATGGAGATAAATAATCCTCCTAATCCTTCTTACAATCCATCCTCAGAGCCCAAATGTAATCACTACATAATGAGAGTTCCACATTCCCGGATAAAAGTCCTTGGCCCAGGAGGACTAATGCTAAGGAGTCCCCCTTAAACTGTCCTTTACAGATAATTAGGTTCATGAGATTAAGAATGTACTCTGAGGATTAGCCAACAGCCCCCACCGCAGGACACTGGACCAGGGGAAGCCTTTCGGGCCATATGGTGACCGAGAGCTCTGTGGCCTTCGGGGGGCCTCTCTGCCGCAGTCTGCCGCCAGGCCCGCTGGTGAAAGCTGATGCCAGAGGAGTTCAACCCCAGGAAATCCCCTGGGAGACACTCTCAAGATGACGAGGACACATGGCCCAGCCGCATTTCTCACTGTCACATGACTCTGTCCCCAGTTGTGCTCATCGGACCGTAACTCCAGTGCTCTTCCTGTCACCCTACAACCACGCATGGCGCCAATGCTAAGAACACCCACTCTGAGCTCAGTGAAGTTCAGGTGACCCCAGTGCTGGTCAGAGGGGAGCACTTCAAGTCTGTAAAGTTTCAAGTTTGTGTCAATTGCTGCAACTTGTCCTTAACATGAGTTAGAAGCTAAGTTGTATAGCTCTCAGTGAGGATGCATTCAACAAGTCATAGCTCTTGCTTTTATTATTATACTTTTTGAGGTTGGATTTGTATCTGAAAAGGAAGCAAAACCTCGACGAGACTTCAAATGCCTAGCTAGACTTCTAGGATTTCGGATTTCAAAGATTAAATATCAACTACAACAATAATAGCCCAGATGTGGCCTTGCCAACTTTCTACTTTGCCAAGTATTATGTTTAAATTGTCTTCCATCATTTCAATAAAATAAGATTTTATCATTTAAATTTTAACACTTCAATTGGAACCAGAATTCTCTTAGGATAAAGGATGGTTCTTTAAATTGAATAAATTAGTAATCTTAATGGAAATGATCGTTAGAAGTAGCTTCATGCGTGTGAAGGGGGTTGACGCTCACAGGTACTTACTGTTTTCTGGTGGTGTTTCTCGATTGGCATAATGCCTATCATATTACATACACATTAGGCAAATCAAGAAATATTTGCTATATAATATTGACCATCTTATAATTGTGAAGATTGAAAATTTGCTATTATTAAATGTATCATGTGTTATTTTGTGGCCCTATTTTTTTAAACTTGGTCCCTTTAAGATCATACTCTCAGGTAGATAATCAGAGTGAGATGCTTCCTTTTTTTAATTGATGATATCCTTCTATTTTTATTCAAAAGCAAACTATTATGATAGTTTGCATGTACACATCTATAAATCAATCAATTGATTGATCTATCTACCTACCTATCCATCCATCTATACATTTTTTCATTCATCCATATATTTTATCCATACACTCACTGATTCAGTAAAAAATACTTTAACTGTTTTACCAGCAATCTTTATAAAATACTAAAGGCCCAGTGCATGGATCCATGCATCAGTGGGGTCCCTCGGCCTGGCCTGCAGGGATCGGGCCAAACCAGCTCTCCGACATCCCCTGAGGGGTCCTGGATTGTGAGAGGGTGGTTCTCAGGTGATACACCCCAGAATCAGGCTCCCTCCTCTTTGATTCTGGATGCATCACCTGAGAACTGCAGCTGCCAAGTCACCACAGGGGAGGGCAGTTGGGGGGGGGACAGGCTTGCAGGAGAGGGCAGTTAGGGGTGACTGGGCCAGCAGGGGAGGGCAGTTGGGGGCTATAGGGCCTGCAGGGGAAAAGTTAGGTGTTGATCAGGCTGGCAGGGGAGTGGCTAGGGGGTGATCAGGCTGACAGGCAGAAGGGGTTAGGGGCAATCAGGCAGGCAGGCAGGCGAGCAGTTGGGTGCCAACAGTCCTGAACTGTGAGAGGGATGTCCGACTGCCCATTTAGGCCCGATCTATGGGGCCTAAATGAGCAATCCGACATCCCTCAAGAGGTCCCAGATTGGAGAGGGTGCAGGCTGGGCTGAGGAACACTGCCCCCAGTACACGAATTTCATGCACCGGGCCTCTAGTGTAAACATAATGTTACAAGAATTTAGAATTTGAAAGCCAAAACTTACATTCAAACTTTGCACTTCAAGTGTGTGTATCTTTCCATTCTAGGATGCTTCAGGATTTCAGGACTTTTGGGGGGTGGGGGGGTGGGGAGGGGTGGTACGGGAAGGTGGGGCATGACCAGGCCAGCAGAGAAGCGCATCGGTGTGGCTGCACTGAATGGATGGCATGGGAGTGACCTGCATTTCAATTTCCTGGCAAACTCTGGGACAGAGATCAAGATGCAGGAAGTTATTGGGGTGCCTAGAGGAGCTATGCCTGTGAGAAAGTGAATAAAATAGGGGTGAACAAAGGGATGTGTTGAACTTTAAAGCAGGTCCAACAAAGGTGTTGGCAGATCCCCAAAGCGCCTTTGAAGCTGGGGTGGCCCTTTGGAATCGTCCAGACTGAGACAAGGGGGCCAGGCTTTCCCACCCCACGTGGACCCCGTATTAAACACCAGCTGCGCGGGGAAGGGACGTGTCGCCGTGGAAGGTGGCTCCCGTTAACCGAGGGTAAGCCTCAGCAAGAGACATCACTTCTCAGCAGCCGCGCAGGGAAAAGAGCGGAACACGTCTCCTGCCATCGGTCACAGGTCCATCCCCAGAACAGGACTTCTCTGCGCTCCTGAGCCAAGACGCACAGGCACATGCGTCTGCCCTTGAACCCAGGAATGCCACTTTCAGCCTTTTACCTAAAGATACTCTCAAATGCAAGTAAAAACAAAGTAAGGTAGATGCAGAGTTACCTACTCCGGCTTTGCTTATGATTGCGAAAGACTGAAAATGACCCAGTTTTCCATCTGTGGATCATACAGTAAATAAATCAGAGTAAGGCCATATTATGAACCACTGTCCATCCATTGAAAAAGAGGGATGCTAACTTATAGACCACATAAAATAAGCTTCAGGATATACTGTTACGTGGAAAGAAAAATACAAGAAACAGGATGAATACAACTAGCAAAAATGAGTTTTCTTGATAGCAAAGAGCTAAGGTACCAAATATGATTTGGATCCTACCATTGAGATGTATTCACCAAGACTTTTGTTCTGAGCCAATGATATGAAGAAGAAGGAGGAGGAGGAGGAAGAGGAGGAGGAGGAGGAGGAAGAAGAGGAGGAGGAGGAGGAGGAGGAGGAGGAGGAGGAAGAAGAGGAGGAGGAGGAGGAGGAGGAGGAGGAAGAGGAGGAGGAGGAGGAGGAGGAGGAGGAAGAGGAGGAGGAGGAGGAGGAGGAGGAGGAAGAGGAGGAAGAGGAGGAGGAGGAGGAGGAGGAGGAGGAGGAGGAGAAGGAGGAGAAGAAGAAGAAAACACTTTTGAAACATGAATATAGCCTGACATGTCCTAGGAAGAAAGAAAAGATGCAACGGTCCATTCGCAGTATGGATCAGAGGTTCTGGAGCACTGGTGTCGACACTCATGCATGTGGCTCCATCAGTGGCTGGTAGCTTTCACTCATAACCCAGTTCTAGATAAGGTGTGGCTTTCAGCATCCCTGGAATTTCAACGAGAGTGGGCTATGTTCACGCGTTATCTGTACCTTCAGCACTGACCCTGCCCTGGAAGCTACCTAACTAGATTACATTGTCTGTGACTAGTCGTGTTGACATACAGAATATGCCACCACCTTCGTTTGAAAAATGTATTTTTAAAAGTACATGCAAAGTTTCTTTGCATGTACATAAAATATCTCTTAAGGATACACAAGAACTGATAAACATAGGTTGAGTCTGGGAAGAGAAATTGGAAATCTTGAAAACAGGTATAGAAGAGATAATTCATGATAATCTCTAAAATTTTTAACCCCATGAAAATATTATCTTTTCAAAAAGCAATCAATGCAAATTCTGCAAATGTGAAATGAACATAAATATGTACTTACAAAACCTTGGTTGTAAAGGAAAACATTCAATCAGTGTGTTTGTTGAATTCTTACTACAAGCCAGAAACTGTGCAATAAGTGAACAGACAAGTTTTCCGATGCTCTGAAGGCAGGAGGAATACAGATAAGAGAACGAGCACATAATAAACATTTACACAAACATCCTTAATGCCACTGGCACAAAAGAGCAAGATTATCCTCATTACAGTGAGTAAGCTATTACTATTCATTACCAATATCTTATACAGTATATATGCATGTGTATGTGTGTATTTATATACAATAATTATACCTATTGAATGAGCAATATTTTGATTATCTGAAGGTGCTAATAAAGCTTTCAAATATGTTACATTCATAAGTAAAAATAAGGTTGATCAAAAGTCTGAAGAAATATTTTAATGAATTTTATTCTCCTATCAAGTGGTGCCCAAGTAGATGACTTGATGATCACTAGCCAGTGAGATGTTGGTTATGCTTTTAAATCTTTCGAATTTTCTCATTATCTAGGAAAGAGGGTGTCCTTGCCCTTTAAAAATTATAAATGTTTTTGTTAATTATTCAAAGTGTCAAAGATAATCATGGAAAACCCATTAAATCATTTGAAGATGGTACATTAAAAAATGCCCCCTGCGTAGCTGTTCTGTTTAAGCTGCCTCGAGTCGACTAATCAACACTGAAAAGGTTTTCTGTTTGTTTATTCTTTCTCCTTAGAGCTAGGAAGCTGAGTAAACATCCGATTTCTTACATGTTATAGAACTTTTGAAAATAATGACATGTTCATAACAATAAACATGCTCAAATATATACAGGCGTCTCATTACCATTCTGTAGACCTTAGAATCATAACATTTAGTAAAAAGAGGCAGTTCATGTTGGGGTTCAGAGCCTGGGTTTCAGGCTTCCTGAAATGAGTGGGAGTTGGGCCATTTGCTCAGTGGTTTTAAGCAAGTGAATCTCCCTTCATCTCTGATTCTTCCCCCCACCATGAGGAGGACAATAGGACCTG
Organism: Myotis daubentonii; assembly: GCF_963259705.1. Lineage (NCBI taxonomy): Eukaryota > Metazoa > Chordata > Mammalia > Chiroptera > Vespertilionidae > Myotis > Myotis daubentonii. The sequence continues at coordinate 114,414,786 of NC_081843.1, forward strand.
TCAGAGGACGTTGTGATCCGGTTACCAGGAATAATCTATGGAAAGCACTTATCCTGGTGCCGAGGCATAGGCATTGGTATGTTAGCTGTTTTGGAAATAGCTGATAATTTAAGAACTTTTAAAATTATGTCTGGCTAACAACTAGCTTCTCTCTAATTTTCAGTGTACACCTAAGAAGGCATATAAAAGTTTCAACTCCCTAAAACATTGGTAAAAATGTTATGTGCCTGATATATCTGGGAGACTTTCCCACTAATAGTAGACATGTAGATGTGAACTGAGAATCTCAGTTTGTACTGATTCATGTTCATTTATGTACATCTTCTTCTGAAATGAAGGAGAAGAAGAAGCAAATCTATGGCCCTTAAAGAAGGTCGGCTTCATTCCTGACTCAGCAAAGTAGAAAGAAGTTGCTCTCAACTGTCCTGGATCTGTTTTTGGAAGTTTCTCCAAATAAATTCAGTCACATCAGCACGCTGGGATGCCAGGGAACAAAGTATTGGGAACGGGGAAACAAAAGGTGTACCATCAGTGTTCCAAATTAAATTTGGGGAGATATTGCTCTAATAATTCAAATAATATTGGTCCCGAAATATCAGGGAAAATCATTGTGGGAGTATTCATTGAGGATTACCGTTACATACACGTTGTCTGGGACAATCTTAACAAACGCTAGTTAACAATCAAAATGAGGCCTGTAGTTTGAAGACATTAAAGATCTATTCTCAAAAGATGATTAGTCTAAAGGTCATGAGTTGAGCCAATGAGCCCTTTACTCTTGTAAACATTCGTTCTCATAAGAGTAATGAGACAGAGAAAGCTGCTACTTCCAAAACCTGTTTTTCACGTCTTCTCCAGTAATAGAATACTAATCTCTAGCTAGACAATGAATGAAGAGTACGTTTATCTGTGTGGCTTGCAGCAAGATAGGAATTTGTTTTGGCCAGTAATATACACATGCATACCTACGTATCATTTGGCCTCTTCTATGAGCCTTTCTTATATAATTACTGGCGAATGCCTTTTCCACCTTTTAGAAATTCTTTGTCCCTTTCTCTGTCCTGTGTCCTCAAACTGGAAGTGGTGGCTGGAGCAGGAGCCACTGTCTCGTGCCAGAGCAGCTGGATTGGCAGAAACAAGGTCTCCAAGCAGAGCTGCCCTGCCAGGCCTGGCCCACTCCAGACCTCAGGGAGAACAGAGTCTTGCTTAAGGCGCTGGCATTCTGCATCTCTGCTGCTCCCAGTCGAGATCATCTTAATTGCAAAAGGTTTGATGTGGGATTTATAGAAATGGATCACTACCCTGCAAATCTAAAGACTATTCCACTACAAAGAGGAAAAAACACTAATGAAAAGACAAGATAATATGCAAATGCTTATAAAGTAATGAAGCTAAACAAAAACAAGACCCCAAAACTGGGGGCAGTGGGGGGGGGGGGACGGGCAGTGGAAACCAAGCTGAGATGAGAATGCCAACCGGGGTGTCATTTCTACCAACATCATGCGCCAAGTATTCGGACAAACTCTCCTGTTCTCAAACACATAGGAGCGCCGCATGAAGTATTTAAAACATTTCCAATGTGTAACTGAAGGCCAAACGAACTGAGTGGAATTTTTTTCAGGGGCTGAAAATCAAGATAGGGCATGACAACCAAATTGAAAACGTGAAGCTGTTATACATGTGGGGACCCTAGCAGCTGGAATTTCAGATGCCCTATGGCGGGGGGTAGGGGGGGAGGGTGGTGGTGGTGGTGGTGACATAAATAAGGCCTAGAGCCCTGAGAAGTTGGAAAAGAGGCAATTGCAAAAAGACAGCCTTCGAAGGAATAAATGCTCAGTGGAAAGATATGCTAGAAAAATTCTACTGGGCCTCTACTAAGAAATAAGTAGTTTAAAAAAGACGCCATCTTTTAGTGGTGTAGTATATTAATAGTAGAACCTTTTTAGAGGTAATGTGTCTTCAGTATTCAAAAAAATATCAAAATAAAACATTGGTGAAGTATGGAATTTCCTTCAGTTTTTCTTTGGTTTCATTTTTATATTATACTTGTGTAAAATTTTACTATGCTTTATTTTTAAAGTTTTTATAGTATGATTGAACTTTTATAAAATTATTTTTGTAATCTATATGTCAAATTGCATTATTCCAATGATCTCCCTTTTCACATATATGTAAAGAAACCTATAATTAATTAATATGCTATTATTATTAATTATTAATACTTATATTGGTATATGCACACATATTAAATATTTATTTTAATATTACATTTTATTAAAGTATCTATATATTTTCTTATATGTTATTAATATTAAATATTATATATAAAACTGGTATTAAAACTGGGTGATGGATGTGAATTAGGTTGATCATTATACTCTTTTATTTTTCTTTATTTAATTAATTTTTTTAAATATATTTTATTGATTTTTTTACAGAGAGGAAGGGAGAGAGATAGTCAGAAACATCAATGAGAGAGAAACATCGATCAGCTGCCTCCTGCACATCCCCCACTGGGGATGTGCCCGCAACCCAGGTACATGCCCTTGACTGGAATCGAACCTGGGACCTTTCAGTCCGCAGGCTGACGCTCTGTCCACTGAACCAAACCGGTTTCGGCTTATTTTTCTTTATTATGAGATTTTTATAATGAGCACATGTCCTTCAACAGAACAAAAGAAAACAAAAATACAGAAAGAATACAAAAATTTGATCTTAAAAATAGTTACCTACTAGTAATTCAAAAAGAAAACAAAATAAAAAAGAAAACTCAAATGTATAAGTTGGGGTAGAATTGAACAAAGGCAACAGAAGAATCCTATAAATGAATATGGCGCATGGCACTGTGCGAAGAAATTAGTAAGCGGAATGGTGTCGCTCAGAAAACAAGGGCTACCATAGCAACAGCCCTGGAGCAGCAGGTCCAGGGATCTTTTTGTCTCAGGACACTCAGCCCTTGCAATGCACAACCAGACGTGGGGAGATGCAGGAGGCACCCACGAGGCCTTGCAGCAAATCAGAAAAATGAAGCCCAGAGGGACTAGCTGAGCCACCCTTCGCGCGGGGGGACTGGAGATGCTGGTGGAGGAACAGGTGTGCATATGCGCTACCTTCAACCCTCAGTCGCCTGGCACGCTGGCGGGTGTCCCGATGTTCTGCGTAAGGAAAGCTTCAGCACTAATGCTGTGGAAGTGCTCTGGCCAAGTGTGAGCTAAAATTTGACAGCAAAATTATAAATCCCATGCCGCGGAGACACTACATTAGACTGTGTTGCCATTGACACCAGTGCATGCACAGATGGAGAATATTCCAGAAGTACGCTGAATGCACTCATCCTTATTTTAACATCTTGTTTCATATGAAATAACATTATATGAATAATATTAGTATTATAATGCCGAATTTTAAAAAGCAATCATTGGCAGAGCACAACCCATGGCCAAACTCTCCAAACATCATTGTTAAGCTCTAGCTGACTTGAGAGTGGTTGCCATTTTCAAGTAATATTTCTAACAGAATATTAGATTGATAACTCAAAGAGTCAAACAGGAATAATCCCATTTCATCAAAATACCAATGTTTATGAGTTTTTCCTAAAATTATTACAATAATATTGTGTTAACTTAGACATTATTCTTTTAGATTTAGTTCTTAAAGTACTTTCCCATGGAGCCCGGGCCCAGTGGCTCAGCTGGTTGAAGCATCATGTCCCACACACCAAAAAAGGCTGTGGGTTCGATCCCAGGCCAGGGCACATGCTAATTGATATTTATCTCTCACAGTGATATTTCTCTGCCTGTCTACATTCTTCTCTCTAAAATCAATAAAAACATGTCCTCAGGTAAGGATTTTAAATATATATATATATATATATATATATATATACACACACACACACACACACACACACACATCCTATATAATAAAAGCCTAATATGCTAAGTGTCTGGTTGTCCAGTCGGCCATTCAACCAATCAAAGCATAATATGCTAATGATATGCTAAAGCCACTCAACCACTTGCTATGATGTGCACTGACCACCAGGAGGCAGACGCTCCAACAGTAGGTTAGCTTGCCACTGGGGTCCAGCCGATCAGGACTGAGCCGGGCACACCCTGGAGCCCTCCCGCAGTCCCTCCCCAGCTGGCCAACCTCCTGTGTCCCTCCCTGGCCCCGGGCATGCACCGGTGGGGTCCCTTGGCCTGGCCTGCGCCCTCTTGCAATGCGGGCTGAGAGACACCATCCCCCAGCCCCAAGTGCACGAATTTCATGCACTGGGCCTCTAGTATATATATATTTAAGTACTTTGCCATAGAGCAATCACATTTCTCAAAAATAAACAAATACCAAGATCTAAGCATATTTGGGCGCAGTGCTCATCCTTCCTGTGACCTTGCCGTCTGGCCGGCTGAGGCTGCCCGAGGAGAAACGCTGCCCAGCTTCCCTGGAAAGCACAGGCCGGCCGCACCTTGGGGTCTGCCGCCAGGGAGGAGAGGGAGAACTGACTCAAGCCCAGGAGTCCCGTTCTCCTCTCCAGCCACAGGGGGAGGAAATCAACCCGGGAGCACGTGTGTGCGGGACAGGCAGAGGCTCCGCTCCCGGCTGCGCTGGCTCAGATGGGGTGACCCGCAGGGCCTGCGCGTGGAGGCCACGTCCCGAGCCTGAGCTCCAGTCCTGACTCCTCTTCCCTCGCGGGGACGTGAAGCAGTGACTCACGTGCCATGTGTACACGTGCTGGTTGCGGGGCTGGCAGCCCTGACAGTCTGGGGGAGGTGAGCTGCACACGGGCAGCCCTCCCGGGTCAGAACAGCACGCCCTGGCGCGGCCACTCTCTTAAAAGCACATTTGCTCTGACACCCACGCGGCGTCCTGTGCCCATGTGGTCCGGCCGAGCTCACTGGTCCTACAATTATTTTGTCACTGTGATGCTTGAAGGGTGATCTGTGAAAGGCTCTGGTGGTGTGTGTTTCCCCCCCTTTCCCATGCTGATGGCTCTGGCTGGCAGAATCTACAAGATTAGTGGCAGATATTCTAATTTTCATGTATATTGTGCCAAGTTTCAAGAGGAAAGTGGCAGGCCACGCACAGCAGGCGAGAACTCGCTATAGGCAGCGTGACGGAGGGCGCTATGCACTTTCTTGTTATACCTACTTATCTAAAAAGGAGAGGGGGGAAAGGAAAGAGAGGGGGAAGTTAATAGCATTTTAAATGTGGTATTTTCATATATTAGCAAGAAGGCTGATATCCACCCACTGTATCCAGAAAATACCACTTGTACAAAAATACCAAGCAATCATGCTAAAGTGATGCAAAACAGAATCCTGTTTCCTTTTCTTTAAGCTCCTAAATAGGTTTGTTACACGAAAAACATCGACAGTTTCCCCTGTCTTTAGGGTCTAGGTGAGTAACCTCAGAAATAATTTTTTTTCAACACCAGAAACCAAGCATCCAGGTCCACACTAACATGAATCCGGAAACATGCGAATCCCCTCCTCATGGGACTGCCCCAGAGCTTTCCCACTGACATCACTGCGGCCTGAGCAGGCGCCAAACTAATTCGGCAGAAGCGCTCCATCTGCATATTAACTGCCCAGATGCAGAGACCAGTCCTCTCCACTCGCCGCAGCAGCTGCTGGCATTTCCCCCTGCAGCCCCCTCAGCCTTTCACATGTGTGTCCGGCCCCTTCCCGCTCACTGGAGACAAATGCTTCTTTAAGTCAAATCTTAGGGCATCCTACGTCCTACGTCCTTAAATGTCAGTGTTCATGGACATGGGGGTTCACCGGGCTCACTGGCATACAGTCCCTTTACCCCGATGCTTACTGCGGCGTCTGCTGAATTATGAATTTCCTGGTGAAAGCAAGCTGCCTCTGGTAGCCAGGCAAGCATGGCTGGGTCATCTTTATGGCAGACCGAGTCGCCAGGAGTCTTCCTGAGAAGAAATACACAAATGTGAGGCTATTGTCTTAATTAAGAGGGATATGCCATCGAGTTTGAATCAGCAGGAAAGAAATGATAAATTATTTTTCTATTTTCATAACTTCTGAGTTTGGTTATAATGCTCCATAGATGGTAACTTTGATTTCTATAGAAAGTAATTTTCAGAAGTGTTCTTAAAAACCATGACTTCCCCTTGAAAATATTCACATCGGTTACTTTGCAAATTAAATAGCAATTTTTTAATTTTAAAAATGCCTTTACCAGCCCTAACCAGTTTGGCTCAGTGGATAGAGCGTTGGCCTGCGGACTGAAGGGTCTCAGGTTCGATTCCGGTCAAGGGCATGTACATTGGTTGTGGGCACATCCCCAGTAGGAGGTGTGCAGGAGGCAGCTGATCGATGTTTCTCTCTCATCGATGTTTCTAATTCTCTATCCCTCTCCCTTCCTCTCTGTAAAAAAATCAATAAAATATATTTTAAAAAAATAAAAATAAAAATGCCTTTACCAAGAGAGTCATAAGAAGATTACTTTATTTCAGTGATTCTTAATTGAGGTTTTAGAGAAAACATCAAAAAATATCCCCAGAATGACAAATAATATATTCTAGAAGAAGGAGGTCATGTTAGGGGGTAGTATGAGCATTATAATGTGCTAAACATAGAGAGAACTAGATAGCTAGACAGGTAGCTCAATATAGAAATAGAAGAAGGTAGAGAGAGAGATGGAGATAGAGATAGAGATAGAGAGAGACAAGATATGGAGATAGAGATTGAGATAGAGACAAGAGATAGAGATAGAGCTATGGATATATGATATACAGATGCAGATAGTTTCTATAAAACTAACTAAGTAAGAAAACTCCATGAGCTCTTGGATGAAGGGAGCTGTGTAAAACTTTTAGGAACACTGTCTAAAGGAACAAAGTGGAAAACTCAGATTCATGAAGTCTATGCATATTTGACAAAAGAAATCCCTTTAAACAGTGGTGTGACTTTGCTTTCAACCTTGCATTTTAGTTCATCTATGAGAACTGGGCTATGTACACTGTGTTTAAGTGTCACCTTTAGCCGTTGTCTTGGTGAGGAACAGCAGTGCATGGGAATTTCCTGGACTTAGAAAGAAAGCTATCACCTATGTCCTCTGTTCCTGTTCTCTCGGGACAGGGACTCTGTGCTAACTCGCCTTAGCCAGAGCTGTGCTCCTGGGTGTTTCCTGTTTTATTTCCTTTCCTCCAAAGAACAACTAGGAAAATGAGCTGCAGTTGATTAGGATAAAGGAAGAGAAGACTTAAATAAAGACACAGGTTATACTTTTCTAAGCAACAAATTCTTGACTATCCTCTTCTTTACTTCAGGCAATGCACCTGCCAATCAACTTTTTCTTTTCCATCCAACAAAGAAAACATTGCAAATAAGAATTGGAATCCCCAACGCACATAACCCCGTATAACCTCTGTGCACATTTCTACTCCCATTCCTGGACAAGGGAGTGGAAAGCTGACCTGGCAGTACTGTGTCTAAACTTGAGATAAATGAGGAAGAAGCTTCTGGAAATATGAGCATTTCTCTCCTCCCACAATTTCCCAAAGTCACTACAGCACAGGAAACCTCAATAGACACTTTGACTTGATGTTTCTTCAAAATATACCAGAATGTTTTGATTTTTTTCAATATTATTATCTGGGAGAGTTTCAGTTCTGAGAAAACACTCATTCTAAGATCATGTTAAGTCAGAGGACTGTGTTTTAAATGCAAATAATAATAATCCTGAGTGAACACTAGCAAAATCATAGTCCATCAAGACAGCCTGAACATGGCTGCAGAATGGGGGCCAGAACTAATCTTGCAGAAGTAGATGGGCAGCATTTAGAGCCACCTTACGATGAAGAGTGGAGGCACCTGGCCTTGCAGACCGTTCTCTTTCTCTTCCCAGTTATTCATCACACAATGCAGAAGCAGCACTGTGACTAGGTTATCGCTCTTCCGGAATCATACATCCTTTGCTGCAATTACGTTGTAATAGGAATGGCTGGGGAGACTTTGCACGAGTCAATCAGTGACCCTGACTTATTTTTCCAGGTCACGGAGACGCATCTTTGACCCCCATCAAGAACTCCAAGTTAATAGCACATGTCAGGCTTTCAGATTCCTCTGGTTGTCACAATCAGATTGTCAGAAAACAAGCCCTCAAACATTAAAGCCAATTGGACAAAGTTTTTATTTTTCATCTTTAAATGATTTTACGGACATGACACAAGCCATCGTGTATGACAGGAGACAAAGAGGAAAGAGACGGACGTGCGGGGGCAGCTCTGCTAGTGCTCCGTGCTGTCCTTCGAAGCGGCCGGCGGGGAGCTGATCCTTTGTGGATTCGAGCACAGGTACCCCTTCCACATTCCCGTCCCCTCCCGAGAACAGGCTCAGCACTGACAATCGCATCTGTTCAGGAACGTCCAGCCGCTCAGAGATGGAGCCAGCCTTTCACATGTCATTACACTGCGGCTGAGAGTACCTTCAAGTGCCGTCACATGAGAGCAGGCCAGGCCCAGGCCACCCTCTCCGTGAAAGCATGTGATCCAATTGCAGGCCAGGCTGGCCGTGTCAACATTCCGTGTCACAGCAGATTCGGAGCGGATGAAAACAAGCCCGCGCTGCTTATCAACCTGAGATAAAGAAATGCCCCAGCTGGGCACACACGTTTAAACAGGAATCTGATACAGACCCCACTTTCCAGGGCGAATTCCACCGAGTGTGGTCAACCTGCAGTTCTCTGGGCAGCGCTCTATCATGGCTGCAGGAGACAGAGGCGTGGCGTGGGCTGCGAGCGGGCAAGAGGAGGCAGCGAACCTGAAAGGGCCGCCACATCCGCTGAAGCCGGGTCATTGCCTTTGCCCCTTCGGAAGGGACCTCCGCAGCCCAGGCTCACCCCCTGGGACCGCCAAGAGCCAAGCTCAGAGAATTGTGGCCTCCTTTTCCCCGGTGACCCAGGGTTGGGGTGCCTCTTTTATGCGTGTGGGAGGGACAGCCACTGGGGAAATTCAGCCTGCAGACTGAAGGGTCCCAGGTTTGATTCCCTTCAAGGGCACATGTCCGGGGTTGCAAGCTTGATCCCCAGTAGGGGACGTGCAGGAGGCAGCTAATCAAGGATTCTCGCTCATCATTGATGTTTCCATCTCTCTCTCCCTCTCCCTTCCTCTCTGAAATCAATATAAATTTTTTAAAGCCTCTCTCATGGGAGTTTGGTGGGGGAAAGCCTGATCATTTTGGGGTTCTGCTGGTTTCAAGTTACCAACATGATGCCATCCCTGAGCGCCAGGGACTGATGCGCGGGTGACTGCCCCTCTCGGGCCAGCTGCACCCCTGAGTGTGGCCCTTACGGTTCAGGAGGCCGTGCAGCGCATCCCACAGCGCCTGTGTCTGACACTCAAACCCTGCTACTCTGACAATTCCGTATGAGAAGGCACCAAAGGAAATGTGCACAAAATAGCACCAGAGACCAGGCAAAAGAAACACAGCTTTAAGAGGGGCCCACTGGCCAATGTAAGACCATTTTATGATTTTACAGAACATTTGTACGCGGTACAAACCATTGAATAAACTAAAAACTCATGAGTCCCTAGTAACATAAACAAACAAATAATTAATAAATAAGTAAAGGAGAAGGGAAAGATCTTCCTTACAACACAGTGCCAACTAATGAATGCGCAAGAAATGATGGAATTAGCTCATCATTTTCCAATACTCTCAGTATGACTTAGGCAGGCATGGGAATGTTGTAGGAGGAAAGGGATATTTACATGGTCTCAATAAATCTTCTCACCTATAACATATTCCTTACCAGCTTCTTGGAAGTGGACAGAGGATGCCATTTTAAAGGAATGGTCAAAAGCTAACATCACCAATAACACGGAAAGACAAACAAACAAGCAACAGCAACAAAACCAAGAGGTGCCTCCAGCTGCAATGCACTGTGAAAGCTGCTATATGACTTCAGTGAAATTCTTGACGAAAATGCATGAATTGAATCAAATCATGATGTAAAGTCAGACAAAACATCAGACAAAGCCATCAGTTATTCTCTAATACTAGTTGCCCAGCACGTGAAATCGCGCACAGTAAGCCACCCGCCACTTCCGCAGGAGCCAGCGGGAGCCACAGCGTGCCCACAGGAGCCAGCGGGAGCTGCAGTGTGCCTGCAGGAGCCAGCGGGAGCCGCAGTGTGCCTGCAGGAGCCAGCGGGAGCCACGCCACTTCCACAGGAGGGAGGCTGGAGGGAGCCACGCCACTTCCACAGGAGGGAGGCTGGAGGGAGCCGCGCCACTTCCATGGGAGGTACAGGTGAGCTGCACTGCTGCCGCCCTGGGAGCCAGGGGAGGGGGGGGAGGGAGGGACCAAGAGGTGCTCCATGCATCTCCCGGTTACCAGTCGTGCACACAGCCCTGCCCACTCACACACAGCTCGCCTGGCACACAGGTCCGCCCACCCATGCACACCTGCTGCACACGCAGCCTCCTGCTGATCGGTCGTTACACGTGAGGGTGTGATGACCATTTGCATATTAGCCTTTTATTATATAGGATAACTGACATGAACTCTAAAGGATGTCAAAGTAGGAAGAGAGGGGGAAAGTAAAGAGCTATTGCAGATTAAATGAGTCTAAAAAAGTGATGATGCCTAAAGACAATGAGTGATGTTGCACTGGAAATAAAGAGTTAAAGGGACACTATTGGGACAACTAGTCACACTTGAAAATTGACTGTGAATTAGGTAATTAATGCATCATTACTAAATGTCTCTACTTTGATGATTGTATTGTAGTTATAGAAGAGAATGCCCCTGTTCTGAGATAATATACACTAAATATTTAGGTGGAAAAACACATAGTATCTGCAACTTGTTCTCCCTCTCATATAAGAGAGAGTGGTACCTAGATCTATCTACACATGAAGATGTGTGTGTGTGTGTGTGTGTGTGTGTGTGTGTGTGTGTGTGTGAGAGAGAGAGAGAGAGAGAGAGAGAGAGAGAGAGAGGATGATAGAAAGAGAAAGAAAGTTAAAAAATATAGCAAATAGTGTCTGATGAACCTGGGTGAAGACTAGACTTGGATTCTTTAGCCAATTTTTCAACTTTTCTGTTAATTTGAAGTTTAAAGAATTTTTAACTCAGCAATTGAGCCCATTTGTTTACCCATTTCATATGTCTTATATGTCCACAGCAAACTAGTGACTTTTCCAGGGATTAGGAGTATAAACGCATACCTTCACAATACATCATTGGAAAAATTAAGCATGATTTTATAAATGTAGTGATGTAGCTCCCCCACAAACAATCGCCCTACGCCCCGATGTCTTCCTTATACCATTTTTAGTCCAAGCCCTTCGAAGCATTTGAGGTAACGATTGAGGCACAAAGGAGCCATTAGAAGGCAAAACTATTTACCAGAGTGTAACTCATAGCACCTTCAGACACATTGACACAGAGTATGGAATCCATTTACCTAGCAATTCCTTCATTTATAAGGCACCAAACCTGCAGAGGCAAAGGTGAACCCATGGCGCCTTTCCAAACCAGGCCCCCTTTCCCCTCTCCCCACTTCAGTGTTTGCATAAGACGCCCCTTCTCTCTGCACAGCTGACTGCTTAGAGCTGGACACCTCGCCTGGGAGCCGCATCGGGTCCCTGGGATCCTCTCTCTGAGAAATGCCAGTCTGTGCGCCTGCAGATCGAGTCGGTCAAATCCAGGAACAAGACTTGCCAAGTGAGTAGCGTCACATGTAGAGGTCACTGCCTGGGGGACAATCCGAGCTGAGCCCTGCTCTGCAACAAGCAGCGTGTATTCTCTGAAGGTAGAAAGAGGCATGAGAGACGGGAGACATCCACATGCCCCCCCAGAGGATCACAGATGGAGGAGAATTGAATGTCTCTTGTTGGGATGACCTCCCGGTCCTGTCTCAGTCCCACAGAAGGCAGGGCTCCAGTTTCCGCTCTCGGCTGTGCACAGATGGTCCCTCTCTATTGCTTGGATTCGTTGTAGTGGGTTTCAGTTTCTCACAACCAAACTATCCCTGGCAGAGACAGCCACCTAGGGATGAACTCCAGTCATGGAGGAGAGTGAGGACGGTGCAGAGCACGCTGATGTCGGCGGTGGGTCCAGAGAGTGCACAGAGAGAGGGGGCGCCTAGAAGCAATGAACCCGGGGGAGGGGGGGGTGTGAATTGGGAAAATCAAGGGAAGATTCACCCTCATGGAATGCAAGTCTGGGCAAGGAGGGTGCAGTTCCTGAAAGTGATGACATCGAAGGCCAATTTCACCTTCATAATTTTAACAGATGCCACCCCCGAGCCTAGGAAATACCTTTTCTTAAAGTAAAGATATTAATTAAATCAGGCTCCTGCCTGACAAACAAATCTTCTGGAAGACAATTCCCAACGTTGGAAACATAATTATAATGACGCTGAGGAGGAGACAAGATCCCTCCAGCCCCTGCGCCTTCCTTAGCCCCACAGGAGCCCACCTTCTCTAACTCACCTCCAAGTGGTCAGAAATGAAGAATCACCCTGCAATCTGCTACTTGGATTTTTTTTTATTTGATCAATTAATAAACTCCTCAGTAAAAGAGTAATGACCTTGGGTTAGGAAATTGTTAGAGCTAGCAACGGAAAGGTCATTCATTCGTATTTTTGTTCTCCTAATGTTAAATTTTGCAAACACTAAAAAATTATCTTTTCACCTGAAATTGTTAGTTATTTTGTTGTAGGAGTCATACAGATGGATGTAGCTCTAACATTTTAAAATCCTTAGAAAAATCAAATGTAAAATCCAGAGGAACTCCTGTGGCCACTGTAATGGCGATTGAAAATGAATACTTGACTCTGGTTTCCTTACAGTGAGGGGCCCCTTTAATGACAGAAGCAAATAGAGGGCAGTTTTCATAAACAGTGGTGAACTTTATTATTCCAGGTATCGTTTAAGAGCTGCAAAAAAGCCTGCCTATGCTTCTGTGGCAATGGCTGGACTAGCCTGTATGTTGACTCTAATCTAGTAAAGTGAAAATGGCATATAACAAGATTGTATAGTATTTGCACACACAAAAATTGTCATCTGAAAATATTTGTGAAAACCTATTTTTATGCCTGAATCTAAGTTGAATGCATAATTTAGTACTTATTTTCTGAACAAATAGCTTGGAAGAATTTCATGCACAATTGATGATAATTTGAGTGTGCAATTCATGGCGGAACTCATTACCATATTCATTCTGCCTAAGCTCTGTGTGCAAATTTAAATTGTAGTTTTCCAGCAATGGCTCCTATCAACCCCCAGACATCCAAAACAGACATTCTTAGCACCAATGGTAGAGCCTGAAGACTTCTGACTGGTAAATAAATCTTTTGGAAGACAATTCCCAACTTTAGAAAAATAATTATAATAATACTGAATATAATTTGCATTCATATTATACTGAATACAATAGTTTAAGAAACCTGCAATATATAAACAGAGTAACAAGGGGGGAGCATCTGTGTGTGTGCAGGAGGATGTAAAATTCTCTTTCATATAAAAATTTATTTTAATTCAAAGTGGGGTTTTTTAAAAATGATTTATATGTCATAACATTAGCAAACACTTTTAAAAATAAAAGACATAAAAATATTATTTCTATGAAAAAAATTTTATGTAAACCTATGTGAACGAGAAATCCCACAATCTCTTTTTCCTATTTTATTTTAATGTCTCTAAGTATAAACACTGCTCATGCAAGGCAGATAGGAAGCTATGGATACACATACCTCACCTGCTATTTTTGATATGATCAATTGTTGTCATTGATCATTTGTCTTAATTGACTTAGAGCTTTATAAATTATTATAAAAAGTAGAAAAAATATATTACTCGAAATAAGTATAATATTTTAAATAAACATGCTTTCAAAATTGAGCCAAACTCTAAGGCGTTGTTTTACTATACATATTATTGCATAATACAATACTTTGCAATGGCCATATTTTCTATATAAATTAAGACATCTCCTCATCAAGATGCATACCATTTGGATATTTTTTATCATTTCAGTATTTTCCATAATTCAAAAAAAATTGATGACACATGATTATTTTATATTGGGCATAAAAGTGAACATACCCCCATAAGAAAACTGAACTTCCCATAAGAAAAGAATGAACAAATCAGGGAAACTCCAGAGGAAGCTCTGTCCTGAGGCCGGGATTATGTGTTTAATGGTACAGTTTTGCAGGCGTCCGCCTTTCAGCCCTGACTCATTACATAAGAGGATTTGACAAGGTTAAAATTTGTGTTGCTAATGGAAATTATTTTCTCAAGAATTAACCTTTTAGGCTAAAAAGAATGGCAGATATTCAAATATTCTCCAATGAGCATTTTAATAATAATAAAAAAAAAGTCTATTCCTTCCTGCCCCAGCAGAACTGCCATTCCGGAACCCCACATGTCACTCGCTGCATCCTTAACAGCTGCCATTCAAAAGGCCCGCGGAGGACCATTTGGAAGTAATATTTTGCTCTGTGTGACATCTCATTCTTTTCCCCTCGGAAATCATAATTTTTTTACACACCTCATAGTCTTCCTAACAGGAAACCAGCTCTGCCTGTCACTCTGATTGGGGAGGAACCTTGTTTTCCAGGTCACTGGCTTGAAGCCCGGAGACAAGATATTCATGAGGCCCTGGATGGGGAATTTATATCTCGCTGCGCAGTTTTCCTCTCCATTTGCCAGCTCGCCAGGTCAGCGAGCAGCTGTCACCGGGAAGATAATGGCTGCTGCGCTGCCCCCCGCCTATTACACACTCAGTGCGTCTGACCTTCTGGGAAGACCTCCCGAAGCACCTGACGCAGGGTGGCCCCTACCCTCCAGGCCCCTCTCACACCCACACCCGCTGTCTGGGCGCAGCAGGCTCCGCACTCGGGAGCAGGCTACTCCTAGACACCAGGCTGTAAGCTTCCCCCTCCGCTGAGAACGCCTGGTGCAGAGGAAGAAAACAAAATATTTTTAATGTGAATTTCATAAGACAGAGCCCTAAAGTCAATGCATCCAATACAGTAAAAACTGAGTCAAATGAAATCATCGGCACTATTGAAACAAACAAACAAAAAAACCTAACAACTCAGAGCTTGCCAGCCCTTACAACTTGAGCCAGTCACCTTAAAACAAACAGAGGCTACAATGGGGGGATAAGGACACATTTGTAATACCTTAATCAATAAAGGGGGAGAAAATCCTGTATTTCACACATCAAAATAGCAAAACTATACTATGGGAGAAATTAGGTTAACTGTATATGTTAATAGATCATAGAGTTATTTTAGGAAAAATTAGTGAGGGCTCTTCCTGTACACATGCCTTGATTTGATTATTTTCTTTGCAATAAAATGGCTGTTTGTTGACCCCAGGAGACGGAGTGCAGGCAGGCTTGGCTGAGCCGTCCTCTTCTATCCCACGTGTGCAGACTTGTCTGGAAGATCCACTTTAGAAATGGGTCTGTGCACACCCACGCATCCGGCACCCCTCCGATAGTGGGATGAGGGACCTTTAAGGGAGACTTTCCATGTAAGCAAATGGCATCCACGCTGGGTGAGGCCCCCGGGCCAGAGCGGAGGCCCAGAGGTGGTTTCCAACTACAACTTTATATATATATATATATATATATATATATATATATATATATATATACACACACACACACACACACACATTTTTTTATTGATTTTTTACAGAGAGGAAGGGAGAGGGACAGAGAGCTAGAAACATCGATGAGAGAGAAACATCGATCAGCTGCCTCCTGCATATTCCCTACTGGGTATGTGCCCGCAACCAAGGCACATGCCCCTGACCGGAATCGAACCCGAGACCCTCGAGTCCGCAGGCCAACGCTCTATCCACTGAGCCAAACCGGTCAGGGCCCCACCACAACTTTCTGACCTCACTTATGACACAGTCAGTGGTGACAACAGTGAGCAAGCGTAATTCCTGGGCAAGAGGGGCGCACAAGGATCTTTCAAACAGTCCACTCGCCTTCTCCCAATTCCAGATCCAACATGAGTGGGCCGAGGAGCACACGCGTTCCAACACAACTTTTTAGACTCGCAGACTGAGAATTCCCCCTCCAACAGGAGGAACGTAACCACCTGCTGTTGCCGAAGGAGTCCCTTACATATTTCCACTCATTCACTGTTTTAGAAAAAGGAAGTTCTGCCCTAACCGGTTTGGCTCAGTGGATAGAGCGTCGGCCTGTGGACTAAAGGGTCCCAGGTTCGATTCCGGTCAAGGGCATGTACCTGGGTTGCGGGCACATCCCCAGTAGGGGGTGTGCAGGAGGCAGCTGATCGATGTTTCTCTCTCTCATCGATGTTTCTAACTTTCTATCCCTCTCTCTTCCTCTCTGTAAAAAATCAATAAAAAACATATATAAAAAAATAGAAAGAGGAAGTTCTGAAGGGCCAGCTCCATGCCAGTGGCCTGGGCATGAAGGACTGGCTCTTTTCAGATGACACAGCCCAGCAGAACACAGAGGTGAGACCACCAGCCTCCACACCCGCCCTGAGGGGGCGGCTCCCAGGAGAGGCACAGATCTTATGGGAGGTTTGCCAACATTTGGGGCTCAGAGCCCCTTTCACTTTTAAAATATGTTGAGACCCTAAAGAGCGTGTGATTGTGTGGATCACATCTATTGACATTAACACATTGGAAATTAAAACAAAATATTTTTAATGTTTAATAATTTATTTTAATGTTTATTTTATTAAATGCATTGGGGTGTGACATTGGTGAATGAGATTATGTAGGTTTCAAGTGTGCATGGGTGTGGGGCATCCCCTACCTTGTGTACATGTCTACGATACATGATCTGTAGATTGCATTGTGTGCCCGCCATCCAAAGTCATATCATCTTCCATCACCATATATTTGGTCCCCTTTACCCCTTACTACTCCCCTATGCTCATTTCACTCTGGTAACCACCATACTGTTGTCTGTGTCTGAGAATTTCAGCTTTATATTCCATATATTAGTGAAATCATGTGGTTCTTAACTTTTACTGATTGACTTACTTTGCTTAGCATAATATTCTCAAGGTTTATCCATGTTAATTTCTACATTGAATCATAGTGACATAATTCCAATGCATGATGGAAAAGATAAATGAAAAGGTAATCTCTCTCTCTCTCTCTCTCTCTCTCTCTCTCTCTCTCTCTCTCTCTCTCTCTTTCTCACACACACACACACACACACTCCATGCCACTCAGCTTAAAAAATGATCCTCTGATTAACATTTATATTAGAGTCCAGAATTTAACTTAAGCATGATTTTAAAATATATAGAGTTTGAGTTTTAAATATATATAGTTCAAGTTTTCTGAATTGTTAGAAAGCTCACCCCAAGCACAAGGGAAGTGAAATGAACAGAGGGCTTTGAATGGAGGACTGAACTTGGATTCAGAGCTCAGATCCTGAGCGAGTGCCATTGCTTTCACTCTCCCAGGTCTGGGTACATTCAAGGTTAAGGGTGGCTATTGTGATAATGAAAGAACTGACAGATAAAGGTATATTGAGCTTTCCTTGCAGCCTATCACAGCCCAGCCTGAGGCTAAAGGAGAAAGCCCGCCTGTCTTCATTGCTGCCTTCCAGCATCTCTATCCCCGAGGCACTGCCCATGCTGCAGCCTTGGCCTTCAAGCCCCTGAGCTCAAGGGCTCAGATTGTTGCTCTGAATCCCTGAGTCTAGTCACCATCATGCTCCCAGCCTTTCGTTTCCAGCTAGCAGGTTACGGCCCAGTTATCTAATCACCCCCCTCCACTCCCCCAGCTCAGGTCTGGCCTTCTCAGCCTTTAGGTGTAGAGCAACTAATCTGATAGATTAATTCTTACAAATACCCAAAGGTGGGAAATTTTCACACCAAACCCAAGACACTTTTGATTGGAAGACACACACACCAACACACACACACACACACACACAGGCACATATAGCCAACCATTCTTTGTTACCTCTTATTTAAACAGTAAGTTTTCTAATAATTTGTGAGTTTACTAATTAACCTTTTTCTATTTCATTTTCATTTGGGAATTAACGACTTGCATTCAGTAACATAGATACATGCTCATTTTTAAAAATGTATTATCTCAATTTAAATCGCACTATTAAACACCCGTGTGCTTCCTATCCTATAGGTAAACGTAAATCGTCAATGTTAAGGCTTGAGAGCTGCCGAAGCCATTTGCTCTGTTTCCCGGGAGACCGTGGGTAACAATGTTAGTGAGCCCCGGGTGCTGCTTCGAAAGCCTCCGGGAGCCCCTTCACCTGCCGAAAGCCGACCCTTTCCTGTGAAGGCGGCAGGAGGGCTCGGTGAACCACCTCTCCCGTCCCGGCTTCAGGTCTGAGCAGAGTCCCGGGAGCCCCTGTGCACGCTCCCTCGCGGGGTCCTTTCAGCAGAAGAGCGACGTCCTCGGTGGGCTTCCATCAGGAGGGAGAGTAGGTCCTGTTCAGGTCAAGGCCATGTGAACGCAGCCAGGCTTTCAACAGGCTGCTTTGCATTCGTGCTTCAGACCTGGCCACAGGCGCACCCTTACTCCTGTGCGTCATTCCATCTCCTTCTCCACCCTGTTCCGAAGGAGAGGCCACCGCAGGGAGGCAGAAAGGCCACCAGACTAGGAGGGGGAGATTTGGGGTCTAGCTCTCTGATTAACCCTGTGGACACCGGCAGGTCGGCCAATCAACACGCTGCTTCCTTCCCATTCGTCAAGTCAGGGCCAAAATGCCTGCCCTGCCTGTCTCTTAGGATGTTGTGAACACATGCAGTAAATTCTATGCGATGTAGTCATGAAAGAAATTATTACATTTTTCATCATATAAATTCTGACCAATTGAAAACACAAACATTGATGAGTCAGAAACTGATACGAACTCAAGTTACAGAGATCAACATAGACGCAAAGTTATTGACATGGTAATAGCATCACAGCAACCCAGTCCTCTTCATCTCTCCCCTCCCCCCAGACGTCTCCCCTCATGACCTGCAAGGCCAGACTGACTGGCCCTGGGATGGACAGTCTGGTCACCCTACCTGTCCCTCTCTACCCAGTGGCCTCAGTGTGAAGCTGTCAGACCAGATACTAGACTTCGATGGTGAAGAGTTAGAGATTGGCAGGGAAGGCCAGAACCCAGAAGCAGAAGGTGGGAGAGAAGACCATGCAAAAATCAGCTGTAACAATATATGTAAAATAAGAGGAAGGAAGAGTAAACACAAGAGAAGGCATTGCTTTCTGGGGAACTGTAGCAAGCTGATCTCTGGAGAATGGGAAAGAGGTAGAACAGGAAGTGGGAAAGCGTTGCTAACAGTTACCAGATGGATCCTCAAGATTTGTCACTAAAGAATGAAACTGCTTTTCCGATTTGAAGATGCTGGCAGGAGGAGGTAGCTGTTGAAATGAGGTTCTCAGTGCAACATTAGTCTACATTTGAATCATATATAAGTTATATACAAACTGTTATATGTTGCTCTCAATAAAGAGTGCCATCTTTATTTCCCTGCTATTCCCGATTCAGTATGAAAAGAGGACTATAAAGTATAAAGACCTAGATTCCACTATCAAATGCAACAAAGACGGCTATACTTGGGCACCTGTGAGAAGGATGGTGCAAAATCACTGACACCTTTTGCTATCACTCTGAATTGACTCCACCATCTCTGGATCATGCAGACCTTCAAGTACCCAACTGTTCTTCCCTTTGTGTGGGTCTGTGCACTGTGGTTAAGAAGCTCAATTGGGCCTCCGTAAAAGTCGCATTATGTCATTACAGAGAGAATAACTGTCATCATGCATTAAGCAATTACTACGTGGCATGTGCTACATTATGCACATTATATACAATTCCATGGATTTCTCAGAACATACAAGGGGGGAGGTATTAGTACTGTGATCATCTCGAATAGAGAAATTAAATAATATACCATATGAGTTAGAGCAGAGGCGACTTACATGTGGAGATTCAGGATAAAAGTCAAATTACGGCAAGGATCTGGAGAGCTCACCAATAACAGGCCAGGAAACAAGGACACATTCAAACAGAATCAACCCCGCTGAGGTGAAGGCGAGGAGGGAAACAGATGTAGGAGGGGACCGGATTCCCTAGCTTTTCCAGATGCCTGCTGGCCAGGGAAATGAGGACCCCAGGGTTAGTCAGGGGGCAGCTAGTCAAGGACTGGCAGGACTGAACCTCAGATTCAGTAGTCTGAGTGTGGGCAGCGTGTCAGGCCCTGAGCAGGCCGAGATGGGCACTAGAATGTGATTTACATCTGAACACCATGTTGCTTAAAATATTTTCATAGCAGAGTTTACCTCCTGTGACTAAGCACTTGAAATGCCTATCTATAATAATAAAAGCGGAATATGCTAATCAGACCGGATGTCCTTCTGGATGAAGCTGTGGCAGGCGAGGGCCGAGGCATCCACTGTGGCAGCAGGGGCCGCGTCCCTTGTACGGATTTCGTGCATTGGGCCTCTAGTATTCTTATAAGTGTGGTTCTTAGGAATATTTGTGGTGTTCCTAGCACTTTTGAAGAGTGTGTACTTCACAGCTGTAATGAAATAGTCAAGGCTAAGGTCAGGGTCTCAGCCTGGGTCTGTGGTCCCCGTCTCCTTGTCTCAGATCAGCTTGCATTCCTGGCAACATGTCACCATCATGTCACCGACAGGCATTGAACACATGGGGATGGTAAGCCAGCACTTCGATGACATTCCAGAGGCTCCCCCCAGTATAAATCAGTGCCATCTGACCTTAACCCCAGGTACATCTGGTTCGGGAGACCCAGAGTTGGGGGGATAGACGAGACCTGCCCGATGTGCAGGGACTGCCTTTGGTGAGATCCTTTGCATAGTAACGGTTGACGACAAATTACTCACTTTGATCAAAACTAGAAAAGTCTCATCAGCCTGAAAAGAAAGTTTGCTCCTATAAATTAAGCCCCTGGAATAAACAGGCAGTGATTGCTTTAGTAACTTTGCAAATCACAGAAACAATAGGACTATAATTTTTTTAATATTTGAGAATGTCAGTTCGTTGCTTCCTGTTTACTTGCAATTATTTGAAAATAACCTGGGTAACGTGATAATCAAGGTATTTCCTCCTGGCTCCCTGGTCCCCAGCAGACTGCCTGAGGAGCGAATCGGCGTCCCAAGGCGTCCGAAGCATAATCAGTCTTAAGAGCTGTTAATGCTAAGACCGTGGCTAATGTTAATCACAAATTTTTAAAAAATCTTAGCTTGTTAAACACACACACACACAGACACACACACACACACAGTAAAATCACATTAGTTTTTAAAATGCAGCTGGTAAGTGATGCGGCCTAATTTTACCCTGTTTTGGCCCATTGCCACTTTACAAAACGGCACCGTGTGCGCCTGTGTCTCTGCGTGTGTGTTTGTGACAACCAGCCGTCAGTGTAGGCTGTTGGAAACTGTCCAACTGCCGTCTAGCTTCTACCTACTGCTGTAGAGTTAGCAAAAGTCGAAGCATCAGACAATATAGACTCCTAGGTAAGGACATGTTAATGGAAAAGTGCTTTCTAGGCTTTTATTATGTGCCGGCATTGATTGGGCTGATTTTAAAAAAATCTTATTGTAGAAAGTATTACAGATATCCTCTTTTTCACCATTGACCCCTTCTAGCCTGCACCTGCCCCTGCCCCAGGCCTCCACCACCCTGTTGTCTGTGTCCATGGTTATGCATCTGTGTGACTCAGCTGACTTGTATGACTGTGATCTCAGGAAATGTGTACGACTGCTAAATTTTGCATTAGTTATAGGACATAGTTTATGTGTCCACAGATTGGTGTGTTTAAGCACATATTCGGTTATTAGGGAGACATTAAGTTGGGTCAAAGTAGACAGGCCTGACTTACCTAAATGACAGCCGGGAACATGTAAGCTGTGTCCTGCTGGGTGACCCTGCATGCGCGGTGTGCACACTGCATTTCCCCTCTGCTCTGCATGACCCGCTGGGTCTCCCAGCTCTCCTCCACCTGGGTGCTTTTCCTGGGTTACCTTTCCTTGTGCCGTGACCATAAACACCTGCGTGGATGCCAGTGATCTTGACTGTATTTCTCTGGACTAAGCCTCTCCTGGAATGCCAATCTAGAATATTCAGTGGCCTACTGGTATACCAACTGCCTAATGATTTCTAGCAGACATATTTCAGTGTCCAAAATGAAGCCCCCGGTTTTCTCCTGGGGACTGAGGAGCCGCTGTTGGCAAGAGTGACATTTTCATGCATCACCTTCCCCCCGGGGATGAACTTCCAGGGTGAGTCTGGTTTCACAGCCCGGCCATCACAGCGCTGTGACCTCACGGCCTCCTTGGCCTCAGATGCTCTATCCTGGATGCTAAGGCTGCCGCCCAGAGGATGTAGGGTCTTCTCCAGGCCAGCACGTCCTGGAAAAATCATCAGGAAAACCCCCAAGATGACAGGCCTTTAAAAATGAATAAACAATGGAAATGCTACTTATTGAGCCCTGTCCTGGCTCAATAACCAAGAAAAGGTGAAAGTGTTACAAAGAATATGGAAGTAGACAAAATTAGGTGGAGATTCCAGTTCTATTACTTATAATCTAAGTATCAAGAGACAAATTTAGCATCCCTGAGCATTATTAGTTGTCTGTAAAGTAGAGATGTTTATAACACCATAGGTTGTTGAAGAATTAAGTCCAATGAAAAATGACAGGGCTTGCCCATCCTGGCTTCCTTCCTTCCTCACAGAGGAACACTTTCTGGTTGCATCACCTGAGTGCTCTTTGTCCTGTCAAATTATGGCTAACATATCTCTTCACATAGCTTCGCACATTCATAAAGATTACATGGACCAGTCAAGTGCAGAGAAACGCGAGAGTATAACAGAGCTAGAGAGAAGAAACACCGCTTCAAATTTTGTCCCATGAATTCCATTGTACTTTGAGGTAACATGAAGCAAACCATTCTTTCTATAAAAAAAGATAGCCAAAATAATCTTGAAATTCTAGATTTCTTTGAACCACAGCAACAAATCAACAAACAAAAATTATCCCTGACTACAGAGAATGATGCTGCTCAGTTTTCTCCCAGCTTCACCAGTATCTTGCTAAGTCACGTGGAGAGTACTGAAGGGCGTCGCTGAAGAGGAAGAGAATGAACAGTTCAGCTCATGGGACCTTTCTATGTGTATTTTGGTATCTTGGTATAGAAAACAATGGCTCTGCGGCATTAACCCCAGGACGTCCCAGAAGGAACTGACAAAATGTATTTATGGGCCTTAACCAGGCTGTAAGCTGGGCCATGGTTTTCTACTTGGAAATAGCTATTCGTTACTAATGTCATCTCCCCTACCTTCCTCACCATTGGCCCACTGCTCTGTGTCCAAGACCCGCTCTCAGTTCAAAGGCTCCAATTGATTTAAAGTTCTGACTGAATCAAACTCTACTGATTCCTAACACCACCTGTGCCTAGTGGGTGCTCATTATTTGTACGGTCTGCCCATGGCCTCCATGCTGCCTTATCTCCAAATGGCAGAGACACTTAGTCTGCGGCAGCAAGTAGGAAAGTTTATTTCTCCTTAGTTTCTTCTGCCACTTTAAGAAGATCCTGCCGATATCCTGTCTTCTCTCTCTCTCTCTCTCTCTCTCTCTCTCTCTCTCTCTCTCTCTCACAGAGTTTTGCTTTTCGGCTCTAAGTCTTCTGCTCCCACGATTTCATTGTGGCAGATGCCCTCAACCTATTACCCCTGGATTCTAGATTCTCTCTCAGGGCACTTGTTCAGCTTCAGATGTTCACCCTTCTCTCCCCAGGGACGGGGCTCTTTCTAAAGAGCCTGGTGCTCAAGGGCCCCCTTGGTGGTCCCTCTAGTGAATTTTCAGCCTTTGATCTCTGGAGAACTCAGTGTAATTTCTTCAGCATTGATGCCAGAGGACAGCTCTTGGCACAGTATCTTCTAAATTCCTCACCAAACCACCACAGTGCTTCCCACAAATCTTAGCATGAGTTTCATGGCACAACTTATTTCAAAATGACTCCAGGAGATATCTCTTGTCTGGCTACCTTCTTCTGAGAGATGGATCCCTTGGTTTAAAAACTTGTTTACATATTTATAATCATTCATTCATTTACTCAGCAGATATTTACTCAGTTCCTACTACTGTACAAAGCACGGTATATGAATGCAAGGAGGAAATGGAGTGCAGGCCTAGTTTCTCTCTATGGGACGTATGTCCAGCCATCTAGTTGGTAGGTAGACATGAATCAGTACAGCTGACTCTTGAACAACATGGGGGCTAGTGGCGCTGACCTCTCTGAAATTGAAAATCTACCTAAAACTTTTGACCCTCCAAAATCTAAATACAAATAGCCTACTGTTGACCAAAAGCCTTACTGATAACAGAATCTCTTAACACAAATTTTGTAGGTCATATGTATTATATACTGTATCCTTATAATGAAGTAAGCACGAGAACAAGAAAATGATAAGGAAGAGAAACTGCATGTACAGTATTTCTCACAAACATCCCCATGGAGGCGGACCCACGCAGTCCATCCTGTGCTGCTCCAGGCTCCCTGTCCCGGCAGCGCCAGGTGAACAATCACAGGCTCAGATACGTGCTCTGAAGGAAGAGCACATGCCGTGGAAGAACCTCGCCTCACCGGGGAGTTGAGAAGACTTGCCAGAGGAAGTGACGTTTGAGCTAAAGATGAATGAGGAGGAGGAGTTCCACAGACATTGAGAGAAAGGGGAACTATCCCAGCAGAGAACAGGACGTGCCCCTCCCCTACCTCCCCTACCTCCCCTACCTCCCCTACGGGAACGAGAGGAATCTCGGTGCAGCTGGAGCACAGGCCTCGGCTGAGGCAGGTGTGACACACAGGACTGAAGAACAGCAGGCCGGGGACCAGCCAAACAGGACCTGGGAGGTGGCGATCTTTGTCCAGGAGCCGAACAAAGTTACCGAAGGCCGTTAATCAAGACGGAACGAGGTTCCCATTTGAGTTCCCCAAGCCCGCTTCGGTGCATGCTGGAGAATGAGTTGGAATGGAGTTAGCGTGAGCATGCGAGGCCAAGGTAAGAGAAGCTTGGGTAAATGAGACTAAAGTTCAAAGCAGTCGAAACAAACACGTGAAAGAAATAAGAGGTAAAATGAGCAAACTCTAACACCCTGAGCTCAGAGGTGTCCTCATGCATTGCATGGGTTTTCTTCATGTCACACTCAGAGCCTGGAAACTTAGAAAAATGTTTTGTTATCACGTAGATCAGGAATCCCACTATACAGAGGACTTCGCGTGCCCACGAAGCCACAATTATTCCCCAGAGAGGCAGGGGAGCCTGGCACAGTGGCCTTGGGCTACACCCGCAATTTTCCTACAGAAAGAACAGCTTCTTCCTTGTCATTTACACAGTCACCGTTTTGTCACCTAGCATCGACCTAAGAACGTAATTGATTTTCTTCCAGTAAAAACATATACCTGAGCATACGGCTTCAATGCTAGAAATGGAAGTGGAAGCACTTATAAATTGTAGAACTCATTAAATGTTAGTCATGTCACCTTACCTGAAAGCATCAACTTTTGTGAAAAACGTTCAGGGATTGTGTGTAAGGAACTAGAGCAGCGGTTCTCAACCTGTGGGCCGCGACCCCTTTAGCGGTCGAATGACCCTTTCACAGGAGTTGCCTAAGACCATCCTGCATATCAGATATTTACATGATGATTCATAACAGTAGCAACATTACAGTTACGAAGTAGCAACGAAAATAATTTTATGGTTGGGTCACCACATGAAGAACTATATTTAAAGGGCCAGAAAGTTGAGAACCACTGACCTAGAGGCTTGCGTTTCACTATGTGACTTGAGAATGACAGTGTCCACTCCTTGTTGGAATGGAACAAGCCACCCATTTGAAAGAGAACATTCAAACATGCACGATGCTTCTTGCAACACGCCAGTGACTAATGTTCCCCCTCCTTTCTTTGTCACAGCGAGAAAACAAGAACAGCCTCTTTGTACCATTCTCAAGTGGTTTTAAAAGCTCTTTAAACTACTCAGCATATTAATGATTTGCTATTTATAAACTACACCCACTGAAAGGGCAAATGGCGAGAAAATAGAAACAGAAACTTGTCTCTGTTGGAAAGTTCCTTCTCCCACCGCCCAACAGAACAAAGGCAAGGCGCTCCCCTGACACGAGGGTGGGCACAACTGAGCCCTGAGACCTCTGAGACCCTGGGCAACGGTCTGGCCATTTGTTTGTCTGTAGAATATCTCCTCTGAGTTCAGATGTCAAGAAATAACTTAATTAAAGTGTGGCTCTTCTCATAGAGAAGAAAAGTCTAAAAATGGGGTGGGGGTACTCTTGATTCTTTCATGCTCTTTTCTTTTAATCACTAGACATTTTTGTTTACTATGATTCTGTTCACACAGCAATGCCCTAAAATCACATCAACCGCCTTAAAAAAATTCAGCAGGCAAGTTCCAGTCTACTTTGCCAGCAGCTCAGAGAAGCGAAGAAAATAAAAGGCACTTTTATAGCACATTCCTCACCCATATTTATAAATCTTCACGTTCGATGCTAATTTGTGTTTCTAAGTAGCTTTAGAAAGTATATGAAATCACTGCCAGTTTCTGTTTGGCATCTTCCCATCAGAACATAATGAAGAAGAGTGGCCGTGCACGCGCTGTCACAGAGACGCGGGGGGGAACCAGTGCTATTTGCACAAATGAGCACATGCCCATCCATTTCTTTGAAAAGGCACAATAACAGCTCCTATGCTGAGAAACGTATTGTTGACAGTTGTTTAAATAATCTGCAAGTAGAGAACATGACAAGTAGGATAAATTATAAAACTTAGAATTGAAAAGGTATCATTTACTTCTTAAATAACACATACTATGGTTGGCTGAAAACACTTCTACTGATATTTGGGAAACGCCAGAGATACGGAATCAGTCATTGAGATGCCAAGGAGAAGGGGTGTCTACCTAGCCATTCTCATCTGCTGGGGTGGAGCCTGGTGATGGGCCTGGGAGAAAAGGGGATTGTGGGTGAAGGACTGCCTTCCCAGCTATGGCCTCCAGGATGTCTCTCTTCTCAGACATGCTGTCCAGAGGATTTAGAAACGAGGATGTATTCCAAAGTTCATCAGATTGCATATCACTACGTCATTGTTCTTTAATTCATTCACACTCATAATCACAACGTTCAGGCACCTGTTAGCATCTCAGTGTCTGGCTCCTATGCGCTGGGCATTGGACATGGGCTTGGATGTGATGGGAGATAGGGCCTGAGGGTGTTTGTTCGCACCTCAGAGAGAGACGCTGGGAGAGGAGCCAGAGACAGAAGAGCAGAAACAGATTGCAATGATCCTGTGAGCGAGTGACCTGCCCAGGAGGGAGCCACGTGGGCTGGACCTGGGAACGGGGGTCAAGTTGCACATTGTCCCATCACACAGGGAGGGCAACGGAGAAGGGCACTCGTTCCCGAAATGCCAGTGTAATCGCGTAGAAGCTTCATCTCTTTAATACGAACTTTTCGCTTCTTTCCTTTTGATTCAAAGCGGCCACATCCAGCACCTGCCTCTCCTGCCTGCTCCCTTGCATGTCCACCCCCTGAGGCGTTAAGCCCTCAGGACAAGGAGGCTCTGATCAGCATGAAATAATCTTAGGAGCAAAGCCTCAGGTCTGCTGACCCCAGAGAGTTTCCGTCAAACTAGAGGTAAGATCTAGGCCTCAGCGTGTTTCTGTTCCAGGCCCAGGAGGCGGCAAAACCAGACAAAGTGAGGCCATGGCTGACATCGGGACCAGATGCAATGACCAATGACCCCCGCCCTAGCGCCGACCAATCCATAGAGACCAGGAGCCTGACACCACCCTGACTCCCTTAGTAACAGGGCTGATGGCTTCCCCCATATAACCGTCCCCTGGAAGCCATCGGGGAGCCGGGTCTCTGAGCATGAGCTCACCTGTGTCTCTAGTGTGGGCCACTTCCTTAACTAATAAACCCTCACTTTCTTTGCTACAAAATTCTGTTCGAGTCGTCTTGGGTTTTGATGCGTGCAGGCAAATGGGCCCCTTTAGTCCCGCACCAGCTCTCAGTGTAGGCTCCAGAGGTGGAAGGAGACCTCCTGGTGACAGCCACGTCCTCCTTGTGCCAGGGAGGGTGTGAGTTTGAACTGCTAGGCCTCGCCCACACCAGGCAGGCTCAAGGAGGGGCAGGGCGACGCATTTCCTTCCTCTGTTAAAGATGGGAAAGATCTCAAAAGCCACCAAAGACTTCAATTGCTCACAACTAAAAGAGAAAAGCAGGCCAACCCTATGATGGACTCCCCATGACCATGGAGGCGAGACCTCCACCGCAGCAGGAGGAGGTCCTTGGAGAGCCCGCGGGATGCGTCCCGACAGCAGAAATGCCCGTATATTAGATGCTCTTTCTAGTTTATTCTCTCGGCTGCATGTCCATGAAAAGCGCTTTTTAGAAATCACAGACAATGAGGGAAGGTAAGAACGCTCCATGTAGGAAGACCTTATTCTATCTCTCTCTCACACACATACACACACACACACACACACACACACACACACACACACACGGACGCTCTCCCAGGAGGTAGTCCGAGGTGTCCCGTATGCTCCTTTCTCTCCAACACTTCCGTGCACCCTCACCTGGCTTATGGTTCGATTTCCATGGCGGCGGCCCCAGACCAAATGACCCAAGACCTTACAAATTCAGCCCTTCCCCTGACAAGAAAACAGCTAACCAGAAATTCACATGCTGATTCGAATATTGGGGCTGATGTAAAGGAGGGTGGAGACAGGCTCCCCTGAAGTGACAGGAAAGTAACCAGGATTCCCACCTGGATTCTGAAGACACGCCAGATGCCAAGGTGACATCCAGGCAGCTGACTGCATCACAGCGGCAAAGCCACAGATGTGAGGGGAGCGATCTGTTTAATATTTCAACTAGTCGTTTACAGGCGTGACCTTCTCCACGCCGTGGACGCGCAATGAGAACGCAGTTGGGGTGGCTGTGCGTTCGCGGAGAGGGGCTGCTTCCAAAGAGAACGTCCTTGGGCTGAGCCCCCCATTGGTTCGCAGCAGCATTTTAAGGTGGAGCGGTGTGATTATGGCTGGGACCCATCTCCAGGAGCACTGCTTTGCCTGTATAGCATCGTGCAACGTCCTTATTCACTCTCCCGTGTCCCCCTGGGTAAACGGGCTGGCCATCGCGCCCACCGTGAGGATGCGGAGGGCTGTGCAGTGGACGCAGAGCTAAGCATGCATTACCGGCCCATTCCGCTAACTCCAGCTGTGCCTTTCACTGGGCATGTGATGGGAAGCTCGTCACTTAAGGACTTAGAAGCCTCATTTCAAGTCGGTTCGGCTCAGGGTTTCCCCCTCTCTACTCCACAGCTTGAATAGACATAGTTTTTATTTTACATGTTATGGGTTGCTTACTCCAAACAAGTGCAAGTGATTTTATAAGAATTAAAGGAAGTTCATTACCCATTTCACATTAATTCCAGCCAATGATGCAATAGCTAATTGTGACATATACAAAATAAAGAATGATTTATTACTACTCCCACAACTCTACTCAAATAGTTTATTTGGCTAATCTGAAAAATAATTAACTAACACCAGTTTGTTTTTTTTTTTACTAAAGTTTACTTTTCATTATATTAATGTAAAATTTCATTTAGTTTTAGTTACCTCCGAGTTCCGCTATTTTACTACAATCTTACTTATACTTTCGATTTGTGCTATAAACCAACTTAATTAAAAAATATACATTTCTGAAATTAGCATTGTGTCTTACCAAAGCTGCCAAACCCCAATGCAGGAGTGTCTCTTCTCACTCTCCAGAATTTACTCGTCCTGAATTAGTAAGACAATCATCAGGCACCCAGACTTCTGTATTATTATTCTGCCCCCTTTTATTTATAGCTTACATTTCATGGCCCAAGATGCCTGCTTGAGTTCCAGGTAGCAGGTCCACATTCCTGGCCACAAGGAAGAAGAGAAAGGAGGGCATGCTATTTGTTTAAAGGTCGTGACTTATATCCCATAGATCAGAATTTAGCCAGACCTGATAGAAAAGAGAGCTTGAAAATAAGTCTTTTTTTTTTTTTCTTACTGGCCATGTGCCCAGCTGAAAAATCTAAAATTTAATGGGCAGTGAAACAGGGGAGAACAAATACCAGGGGACAAATAACTTTCTGCCACACCTTCACAGAGAATTAGCAGAGAATACAGCATTTAAGCCTTTCTTTCAATTCATGAATTACGGTGATTAGAAGAGAGAATACAGGTTATGTTCATATCCCTCCTTTACTGCAGAGGGAATTTAACAACATTCTTTCTAAGTAGCTTGTCTATAGAGGGGGAGACTGATAATACTGGACGTCGTTTGCATCAAGTGAAATGATCACTTCACCTTTAAAAATAGAAAAAATATTTGAAAATATGTATTATTAATATTAACATCAATAACTAACAATTGCCTGTTTAAGTGATGACCATAACTTGGTAAGAATAAATAAAATTGCCAACATTATGAAAGAATCTCTACACAGATAATGGATGATGCAGATAAAATATTTCTGACATATTTTTTCTCAGGAAACCCAGGGTTTAATCTATTATTATTAAGCACCAATGAACAAACTTTGCCAAAAACATTGGCAAGAGGGCTACTCTCAGAATTTACTTTTCCAATTGATCAGCATGGCTATTTGTCATTGATTAAGAAATGATATGTTAATAGTTCCAGTTCCTTGTTGAACAGTGTTGAGCTTCCAAGCTTCTTGCTTAAGTGTCTTGCCATTTAATCCCAAATTCTATAAAATAAAATAAAATAAAATAAAATAAAATGACAGCCATTCAAGTGTTAATCCTATTTTTTTGATGAAGAAAGTAGACCTGGGAGAGGTTAATTGATTTACTCAAATTCACACAGATATTGAAATCATGGTTCAATGGCTTTTTAAACCATATTGAAATCAAGTGTTTGGAATATTCTTATGTAAAAACTAGTCCAAAACTCATGCAAAGAGTACATAGGTGGCTGCCTACTGATATTGTTCAAATGTCATGGTAAATTATGAATTTATAAATTTTAGAAAATGTATAAAACTGTGGAAAAAAGATCATGTTTTGTCAATGATAATGCATAGTAAGTGATTATAAAGATCAATGTAATTATAAACTACATTACATGAATAGGTGAGAAAATATAAAAATGGTGGGAAATGAATGTATTAAGAACCAGAGACAAAATAAAATCCCTCCACAGATGACTGACAGTTTGTGCAGCCTTTTGTTATGGGTAATTAGTTCAGTTTAGTAATTGAAGATTTTTATTGAGTCAATAATTAGTTGCATGTAGATAAGTAGCTATGAAAATATTTAGCAAATGAAACCTCCCTTAACCATTTCTCACTTATCATAATGTAAAATTTATAGGCAACGAGAAATATAATCATGAATATAATCAGTATTCCATTAGCCCAGAGGTTTAAAAAAAAAAAAAAAGGTTGTGAGACTGAGTAAAGACAACAGAGAACATGCAAAGAAATGCGGCCCCTGCCCAGAGCCTAGATTTTATTTCCAGGACTTTTAGCTCCATTGCTTGGGTAGCTGTTGCTTTTAAGGAACCCCAAACCCCAGCTACACAGTAAATAATATTTACAATTTTGATATATTTTGGTTACCAAACCTGCATGCACTCCGTTTCCTATGTAATGACCCAGGTGATCTTTTCAAAGTGAAAATCTATTCATATATTTTCAGATTTTAAAATTATTTGATATGAACTCATAGTTTTCATCACTAAATCCAAACACAGTATCATAGTGTTTATAACCATTTGGGATCTGACACCTCTTCCTCTCTTTCCTTCCCCAGACACCAACGATAATAATTTATTTTTATTTCCATTATTCATTCAAAGAGTTGTATCTCAAGTACCTAGTACATGTCAGACAGTGTTGTAGGTGTTTGAGATGCAATAGAGAACTCGGACCCCTGGCCTCAGAGAGCTGATCTTTTCTCCCCTGGCCCTGGCATCGACATGGAGACAATCCTGGGAGCTCTGTGATGTGTATGTTTCCGCGCTCTCATCACTATTTCATTTGGTCCATTATTGATCCCTCTGCTCTGGCCATACTGTGCATACTTTGAACCTTGAGTGTGCTGCTTCCTATGTCTGAAATGGGTTTCCTTCTCCCACCTCTCACTCCAGTTCTCCTGGCTAACGCTTCAGTGCTCCAAGGCTCAGCTCAGGCATAACCTCCCTCCGCCAAGAATATGTGATTGAGCCCAAGCCCTCTCCTCAAGATGGCTTTGGTATTTTCCCCAAGTGCTGTTATGACATAAATCAAATGCTACATGTTTCATAAGATCTTTTAGAATATTTAATTGGCATTTTATTTGAGGTATATTGCTTTGATTTGGCTTAGGTGACCTGAAAATAGGTTACTCGATTTCATAAAAGTATTCAGTAATTATAAATCTTTGCTTTTCAGATTCAAGAACATACTTTTACAAGGCAAGTCAACTTATTTCAGTAGGTACAGAGTAAAGAGAGGCACTTCTGTTAAGGAGCTTGCGTAGTTACAGAAACGGTAAGAGATTTGTTTTGATTGTTTAAAGTTCTTCAAAGGTACACCTGAGGCTTTACACTGTTTGACTAATGACTCAAAAGAGACTTAAAGATAGAAAAGTGTGTATTATGTGTTTTAAGTATCTGCGTACGTATTTACAGTGATTTTTTTTGGAATGACGAGAGCATATTTGATATAAACAACCATTAGACTTGATTTTAGAATGATAAAAAGGAGTTCCATGATTATACATGGAGAATGAGCGAATTTAATTAAATATTGAATCATAATCTTAGACATGAAATGAATGTCACAGCTTTTTCAAGGAAACCTGTGAGAGTGTGAGCATGAGGAAATAAATGTAAACCTCAAATGCAGCCCCATAATTGATATGAAGTGAACATCACCTGATGGCGGGGACATCCAAGAAGCCAATTGCCTGTAAATGCCAGTGTGATCGTGTTGCACTGATGCTACAGACTGAATGCGTTTCCCCCAAAACCAAATGCTGAAACCCTGTTCCCGGTGAAATGGTATTTGGAGGGAGGGCCTTTCGTGAGAGTGGAGCCTCATGACTGAGATGAGTGCCCTCATAAAAAGGGCGTCTACATGCCCTAACCGGTTTGGCTCAGTGGATAGAGCATGGGCCTGCAGACTCAAGGGTCCCAGGTTCGATTCCGGTCAAGGGCATGTACCTTGGTTGAGGGCACATCTCCAGTGGGGAGTGCGCAGGAGGCGGCTGATCGATGTTTCTCTCTCATTGATGTTTCTAACTCTCTATCCCTCTCCCTTCCTCTCTGTAAAAAATCGATAAAATATATTTCAAAAGAAAAAGAAAAAGAGCATCTAGGGAGCTTCCTGGCCCTGGCTGCCTCTGAGGACACAGCGAAAAGATGGCAGCTTATGACCCAGGAATGGGTTCTCACCAGACACTGAGTCTACCTGGGCCTTGATCCTGGATTTCTCAGCACCCAGAACCGTGGAAACTAAATTCCTGATGTCTATAAACCCTAGTCCATGGCATTATAGCAACTCCAATGGACTGTGACAGCTGACAACGAGGAAAACAAGAAAGACTGTGATCCTTGTGATCTTTCCATCCACAAGTAATTTACAAATTGAAAGATTATGGGTTTTTTCAGTGAAATTGCATATTTGTTGATGTTCTCTACTCTTGACTCTCATTAGAGCCGTGAAACAGTGATTCCCCAGGGTTTCAAAAAGCTGGTTCCCCTTCTCTGCTCCCATATCTGTTGTCTTTCTTATCCGGCTTCGTTGTAAGTGTGATTCCCTGAGAAAGAGTGGCTTCAATCTGAGGATGATCTCTAATGTAGCAACTGCTGGTCAACTACCAGAAAGTTCTTCATGCACATCGAGGCCACCTTTAAAAAATAAGTCCCCAGGAAGACTGTCAACATAAAGAACACTAGGAGGGAATTTCAAGCTTCTACTTCCCAACTAGCTTTTACAGTGTAAGCACGAGCTTGACACGATGTGAATGCAGTTTGCTGTGTTTAATTACTATCATCATTATTATTATAGATACAGTAGTAATTATCTCTTCCTACTGTCTCATTATGTTTTGATCAACTCACATAATAAAAGTTTACTGTAAATATAAGGTTAGGTAACATTCAAGAAAACATGTAATTAGGGAATATGTAATCATACACAATCTGAACAGCTGAACATTTCCACATTTCTAACAATTAAATGTTTAGAAAGTAAAGAATTAGCTGCTTTTAATGACATGGCTGCAGTTCAGGAGGCAGTCGCTACAGAGGCTTTATGTGTTGACCTAAAATTACTTTACTTCGGTGATATTAATAACATCTAGGTTTCTCCAAAACCTGCTGGCGAACAGAAAGCCCTGCCAGCTTTATTAATGATTCATGCGGCAGCTTCTGAGGAGACGAGGCCCCCGGAGAAGGAGCTCTTGATTAATGACCTGGAAACACTTTTCCTGTTCAGCTGATTAAATAAAATTGACTGGATTTTTACATTTTTGTAATAAAATGACCCGCAGGGCTGAGATGACACAGTGAAAGCAGCATGTTCACTCTTCAGCAGGTTTTTATTTTGTCACTTGTAAAAATGGAAGGGCTCACCACCCAAGCAGAAAAATGCACTTTGTCATTGTCCGCGGCCGCCGCCGACAGACGCTGCATACAAATCCGCGAGCGCCGAGGGGAGCCCGGGAGCTCCGCTCAGCACCCTTCTGCCTGCTGATGGCTCCAGCCTTATTCCTCCCGGGCCTGGAAACTGGACCGCATTATCCTTTACAATGAAAAACCCAGAATTAAAAGAAAATCAAAACCTCTAACCTTGACCTATAATCTTTAGAGGCCTTCAGTGTGACCAGAAGTAGACTATTAATGCCATTCTTTTTTTTAAAAAAAAAAAATGTGTTTTTATGGATTTCAGAGAGGAAGGGAGAGGGAGAGAGAGAGAGAAACACCAGTGATGAGAGAGAATCATGGATCGGCTGCCTCCTACAGTCCCCACACTGGGGATCGAGCCCACAACCCGGCATGTGCCCTTGACCAGAACTGAACCCAGGACCCTTCAGTCCACAGGTTGACGCTCTATCCACTGAGCCACACCAGCCAGGGCTATTGCTATTCTTCCTGCTGGGCTAAGGGGATGTGCTTTAAAGACCCAAGTTCTGTTCTTATTTTCACACTAACATGCTCACAGGGAGCCCCAGGCAAAACTGTGAAGTTAAAAATAAGGGGCGGGGGAGGTTTCTTGCAGTATCTTCCCTCCCCTCTCTGGATTCTTTCCGGGGCACCTTCAGCCCAGAAATGACTTCCATAACTTAGTATCTCTCTTGTCCTTCTGGTCTCTAAATCTTCGCCTAGTTGCCTGCACTTGTCTGCTCCTTAAAGTGGTACCTTTGTCATTCCTCATTGCCCTCCTCTAAGTAATGGCTGCTGCCTACATCTAGTCTTTGAATTGTACCAGTTCCAGGCCCACTGTCTCAGGTCACCTGAAAAGGAGCCCCCCAGCTGTTCATTGATAAAGGGAAAGGCCAATGAAGTCATCTTTTATACACCTTACTATGGTAGCCCTGTATTTAGACAAAGGTGCTCTGTTTGGCCTAACAATTAAATGCAAGATACTTTGCACAAACCCCATCAATTCTGGGTACATCTGAAAACTCCACAATTTTCAGCAGCAGGCTAGCTTTCCCACTGCAGCAGACACGTGGAGGTCCTGGGATGGGAGGTCTGAGAAGGCTCACCACGTCCCCCCGTCCTTCTAGGGCCCTGGACCCCGAAGTTGAACATCATCCACTTTATCTCTCTGCTGGCATCCTACTCCTCTCACTGACAGGGCCTTCTGGTCTCCGAAGTCTCTGAATTTGTGAGTCTCAGCCAAGGTTTGGGGTTCTGCCTGATCCCCAAAATGATATTTTGCAATTGTATCTTTTTCTTTTCCTAGAAAAAATAATATATACAATTGCCCTCGCTGTTTAACCCATTGAAACAATAGCAGTGGGATAATTTCTAGTTAGTAGGAGCAGTAGACAAGCCGCTCTGTGCAAGTTCATACCATTTGTGTATTTGGAAGCAGACATATGTTCTCCATGTCGAGAGAAAGCGAATCATTTGAACTTGAAAGTTATTAAACTCAGAGAAGACTAGCATTAGATAATAAACTTGATTTCACTTTCTAACTATATTTTTTTTACGTTCCAGGAGAGTAATGCCGGTGTTGGGGTATTTTTACAAGGAAGGAAAAAAACCACTGAGAACACAACCTATTGACTGGGAGCTGGATGGGCTGTTCCATAAACGCCACCACACCGTGATGCGAAGTCACATGGACTATTTCTCTTGAGTATTCTGATACATCCCATATAAGAAAAGGCTAATATGCAAATCGACCAAACGGTGGAACAACCGGTTGCTGTGACGTGCACTGACCACCAGGGGGCAGACACGTAACACAGGAGCTGCCCCCTGGTGGCCAGTGCACTCCCACAGGGAGAGCGTCCCTCAGCCAGAAACCCTGAGCCAGGCTCACGGCTGATGAGTGCAGTGGCGGTGGTGGGAGCCGCTCTCACCGCACGGCAGCGCTAAGGATGTCCGGCAGTCGGACATCCCCTGAGGGCTCCTGGACTGCGAGAGGGCACAGCCTGGACTGAGGGAACCCCCGAGTGTCTGAATTTTGTGCACCAGGCCTCTAGTTTCTTAATAAACACGTAAAAAGCTTTGAGGTTGCCATATTGGAATTGAGTAGAAAGGGCTACATTCTTGTTTTTATATCTTTATATATAGAAAGAGATAGGAATAATCTGGTCAATTCGGTTTTGGGATGTAAATAGCCGTAAGTCAGTGCCTGTGATGATACCTGTCCATGTGATGTATCTCTAGTCCTTACCACTTTCAGTGTATTTTACCGTGAACTACTCCCCCAGAGTAGCATGACTAGATGAGAAGCTAAGCCCCATGGTGGCGGGAGTTAGCTCTGCTCTGTCACCTGCACATCCGGCCTCCACACCGTTGCCACAGACAACACTCGATGGACATTAGTTCTCTGTTGAGGATGGTGGCTGAATTAAAGGGGAATTCTCAGACTCTCCAAGCAGGACGCCTATGTGTAGTCACTAGTCAATCCTAAGCCAGTGATTATTCTGCCCCTTCCAACTCCACAGTATCTGAGCCAGCACATTGGGCCAAAACCTGAGTCACCTTTGGAAGGACAATTAATTATTCTGTGCCTAGAGGAGTATTCGATATTATGTTCAAGTCAAGAAACCTACCAAAATCAAAATCCAGAGATCTCTCAAAAGGACGACAGGGGTGCGAAGTGCATTAACATCTGCTCCTGGGGCGTTCACCATGGAACTATGTGACAGGTTATTTTCTTCAGGACATCGCTTCATAATTATTAAGCTCCAGTAGAGAAAGCAATTTGTGAAACTGGCCTTCGGGCTAGAATCTTGATTCCCCACAATCCTGTCTCTGTATCGTCACTGGTCTACATGTAACTCACTTCACATGTATTAAATGTAATATACAAGCACACACACATGGACGCATTCCTTATGTGAGTTTGTTTCTAAATCTTCCCAGGGTAATTGAAGACTATTTTATTTCTATTCATGGCCATATCAGTTTAGCTGTTTTGAGTTACATAATGATTTTACCTTTGAAGTTCAAGGTCAACCTTGGGGCAAGGAGCACTTTACCGTGAAGCTGGAAATATAAAGAAGTGTGAATAAAACTGTTCATGACCCTCTGAGTCTCTGTGAGCCGGGATTTAAGCAAGAATTTGAAGGATGTCAAATGCACCCTCATGTCAACAGGCCATTATAAAGGGCACACAAGTCCCCACAGCCTGCAGCAGGGCCGGCGACACCGGACACATGGTGGGGAGCCGGGGAAGCCGGGAGGTAATTGCATTGACATGGAGATCTCTGCGGAGTGCAAAGCCCCGTGTGGATTTCATGCCCAATCCCTCTGCGCAGCCCCCAAACGCGTTCTGCCAAATTAGAAAGGGGTGGATTATAGCCCACGGTTTATAGACAGAAAAAGAGGCTGGGGAAAGACAGGCCTCTGACGGAAAGCCCAGAACACTTAGGCCTGTCCGCTGCACGTGACAGGTTCAGGCCGCTGCACTTTTACTCTTGAATGGTGAGCGCACTACCTCCAGACAGACGCCCAGGGCGGCCTCGGAAACCATTTCACGCAGCTTTTACTTTCAGGTTTATAGGCTCTCAGGAACGGTTCAGAAGTTCACGTGGATGACATAAGAAGAAGTTCAAAAGGTCACAAGAACGAGTACCTGCAATTAAAGCTGAAGCTTTCACCTTAAGAACCATTTCTGTGCCTAAATGGACCCCAAAAATTGCGGGGAACTTTCCCATTTCATCTTACATGACGTTTGCAAAGGGAGGAAAGAAGTAGAAAAGTGGAGCAAATAAACACACACAAACAGGAGTCGTAGGGGAGCGAAAATGCTAGCAGGATTCGGTTAGCCTTGAATGTGAACCTGAGAGGGGAAGGCCCCCAGGGCCAGGGCCCCGGTTCAGCTTTCCGAATGCCTTCGGCTGAAGAAAACCCCCTCTCCCGTGAGAAACCCGTTCCTTCTCCCCAATGAGGTAGGCGCGCCTGTCAGGCTCCTTGGGATCCCTGTGTCAGCGCAGGCAAAACAGCTAACGTCAAGGGAATGGAATTTGCTGGTCGACTTCACGTTCCCACTTAAAAACACTAAGAGCATCAATGACATGCACGTACTTCAACTTCATGGAGTACGATTTTGATCAAACTTAGATGCAGAAAGGCTTTTGAGTGGATTGGAACCTAAAGAATGATGATGCGATGAACTTCAGTCTGGAAATACCGTGCGGATGAGAAGGGGAGTCAGTCTCAGGCCTCTTTGCCGCGGTGACAGTGCGGACATTCCCATTTCGAGAGCGCGGTGGGCGTGTGTAATGGATTTCCTCTGAACAGAGAACTCCATTTCTACAGCAACTAGATTCCTGAATTTCAAAATTCAGAATACAAGATGGAGCCTATGGCCCAGGTCCCAGACACTAGCAAAGAGCCAGCTCACGGGCAGAGGGGGGGCCCTGTCATGGCGACACTGCACTGTCACGGGGATCTGCCCCAGGGAAGGGCATGGGTTGGTACTGAAGTGATTTCACGCCGTCATGGAGCCCATGTCTGTACCTACAGAGGCCGCCCCTCCTCAAAGCTCATCCACAATTACAGAAGGTGCGACGTCGTTGTCCAGGCGAGGCTTTTGTGAAATGTGGATGGATTCTATGAGTCCTGTAACAATATATGTAAAATTGTGTGTGTGTGTGTGTGTGTGTGTTTCTTTGTGCAAAAAAAAAAAAAAATACATAGCCTTTCTCAAGATTTTCAAGAAAATTTACCTTGGAGACAAAGCAAGGCCAAGTGTGTGTACTTGCCTGGAGGCAGCGTGGTCCAGGAGAGCTGAGGGCCACAGGGGGTGAGAAATGTGTACCCCCATCTCAGTCTACCACGAAGCAATCATTTGACCTCAGGCAAGTTACCTAATCTCTTCATGGCTCGGTTTTCTCAACCATGAAATAGGTGAATTAATACGCCGCACCTGCCTTTCTTAGCTCACAGGGCGATGCCGAGGATCCTAGAAGAAAGTGTAAGGAAACCCTCTGCAGCGAAGTGCACTACAAATGCGTGGCTGATGGGGACCAGTTCCTCATGCCCTGTCCTGCACCCCCGCTCCTCTACCCCATCCGAACCTCATTGTGAAAAGCCAGTCCTTGCTTGCAGAGAATTCCCCATCGAACACTAAATATCACTGCCTCACATGCTGAATTCAGTATTTTATAACACTGCACATTTCTCCACCATGGAGACTCTCGCTAGGTCTGCCCTCGCTGAGCCTCCTCATCTCTTTTCTATCTAGCAAACGTTCATCAGCCACCCAGGACCAGCTCCAGTCATGTCCCAGTTGCATCTTTTCTCCCTCTCTTTGTGCTTCCTTGGCGCTCGGTCTGGGAGCTGTACTCTGGAGCTTACCAGGTTGTACACATCGACGTCAGTAGACGGTCAGAGCCTTGTCTTAATTCCTCTCCAAATGGACGCCGACAATTGCCGAGGGCCACAGAGGCAGTAGCCACACGGTAAAGTCATTGTGGAATACGAAAACTAGCGTTAACTGCACATCTATGAAAAAATGCACATAAAATCCACTGCAATTTCAGCAGAAAACACAAGCAGTTTCTGCAGTGTTGCTGTGAGGTCCAATGCATAGGCTGCTAACTGGCACCTGGTTTCCCAATAGAGACACCTCGAGCGCCTTATTTGAACTTCATGTTAGCATCTTCTATAGCCAACCTAGTGCTTCCATTTTTCTAGGCAAAGTAGCTCCTTACACTCGGCAGGCGCCCCTTACTTCTGAGCAGACCCTTCCTCTTCCCGCGGACTACGGCGTATTTACTTTTGTTTAACAGCACTGTGTTCAGCCCTAGCATCAAAGCGCCCATTACACCTGCTCAACACACTACATGCATTAAAATGTAAACAAAAATAAAAACATATTCAAGGGTCTGTCAATTTTTTTAAAAAACTAAAACAAAAGGCAGATTCCTTATATTGATCACTTAACCTGCCTAAAATTGTCTAGTGGGGCCTAATTATGATGATGTTCTCTGCAAGGAATCTTCGGACTGGCAAGAGGAAATAAAGTAAAATGTGCCCCAGGTGCTGGCAGTGCTAAAAGCAATCCTTCTGGTCACCCCCAATCACATGCTGCTTAAAGCCTAATCCAGGCCCCTCTACTACTCGTCTGCCATAGACCGGGGGGGGGGGGGGGGGGGGCGGGGTAGAAATGGGCAGTGTCTCTAGCAAGGCTCGACTGCTACCATTCTTCACATGGAATTTCTCTTCCCATTGCTTAGACTTGAGGGAAGCGCTATCATTCTGCCCACCCCGCTTTGGCTCTGTACACCAATCAGCAGACTGACTCTTCCAGATGTTCTCTCATGAGGTCTGCTCCTCCAACCTTACGTTTCCTTTGGAAACTGCCCCCAAATTCATTACTAGGATGAAGAGAAACATCTATTTTAAGCATCTCGATTTAAAAGTAAGTAGTGAGAAATCCAATCTACTGGCATGTTGCTATAATATTAGAGAGTTGTAAGCTATATTCATATAAAACTTGTTTCTTATTTTAATAAATTGAGCATGCCTGACTTTTATAAAGAATTCCATTTTTTAAAAATTCACCATGACCTAAGGCTTTGCTTTGAAGAGAGTATACCCCCCCCCTAAAATAACTTCACTTTGAAGGGTGTAACTCCTCTCATTCTCTCTGATTTTGAGGACAGAGCCACCAAGAGGAGACCAGAAAACAAAGCAGAGAATTAAAAATAAACCCCAGGGCGATGGGTGGTCACTTTAGCAAATTAAATTCAAGAAAGTATGGACAATGAAGTTATTCTGGGGTTGTGACGATAAAGATATAAATCCAACACTTGACCTCCTAAGTGGTCACATTCCACTTTTTTCCTATGAAATTAGCAATTCCCTAGAGTTTTCTCTCATCCAATAGGGTAAAACATCTCCCCCTCTTCTCCTGATATTTATTCTCCATGAAATGTGTTCTAGCTCTGACTTTCCCAATACCAAATGCCTTAGATACTATAACATTTCACCCACACACA
Organism: Myotis daubentonii; assembly: GCF_963259705.1. Classification (NCBI taxonomy): domain Eukaryota; kingdom Metazoa; phylum Chordata; class Mammalia; order Chiroptera; family Vespertilionidae; genus Myotis; species Myotis daubentonii. Next base: position 114,456,536 of record NC_081843.1, read on the forward strand.
TGCTGTTTTTGTCTGGGTATCTGGTGTCTTTGCTCACACTGTCTCTATCACATGCTCTTTTGTGGAATAACAAGAATATCTGCCCCCATCCCATTACTCAGCATGAAAACCATCTTCACTGGACCAATCTAAGTATAAGCAGGAGTTGGAATTCATAATCATTTTATTTGTTGCAGGAATACCAAGACCTGATATTACCAATTTAGAAATTATATTTTGATAGTGAACATGTTATAATTTTTTTCTAAATTCTATATTGAGGTTGATCAGAACATGTAATGTTAATATCATGCATTATTTTGTCCTCATGCATCGCAAGCTTTGTGATTTCTTTCCCCCACCTGCCAATCAGTTTGTGAACCTCTGAAAAGCACAGAACCTCTACCTCTGAAGACCTCTGACAAGCTCAGAACACTAGACAGGTTTTCCAGCCTTGCCTTTTTATATAGTGTATGTAGGCATCCTCCGCAGCCTGGGAAAACTATGTTTTCAAACCCTAGTGGCAAAAGAAAAAAAAAAATCTTCTGATGATCTCAATCTCAATGTTATTTTATAACCTACAAGAAGTGGGATTAGAAAGGTAAGAATAGTAAATTGTGGGTGACCTTAAAGTATTGGCAAGTATGATTAGCATTTATCCTGCCTAGAACAAAGACCTACTTCTCTTCAGTCACTTAGAAATACGTATTGCATATCTACCACAGAAGCAGATGTGATTGCTCCCTTCATGGAGCCTAAAATCGAGTGAAAGGTAAAATAACCACATAAATAAATATAAAATTATAATTATGACAAATAAAGAAGAGGCATGTAGTGATATAAGAGCAAATAATAGAAATTTGACTTTCATCGGATGTTTGGAGAAAGCATCCTTAAGGAACTAACATTTGAGATGGTATCTAAAAGATGACCAATATTTATCTAAATAAAAAAGGGACTAAACCAAGTTCATGGGCTGGTGAAAAGACAAATAGGGCTAGAGAAAATAGACTAAAGACATGATTCAAGATGAATTTGTAAAAAAGAGAAATAGGCCATATACTTTGTGCCTTGTGGGTCAAATTTCGAATTTAGTATTTATCCCAAGAGCTATAAGGACTTTAAAAAAGGGGAAAGATGGGGCCCTGGGAGGGAGGGAGAAGGATAACTATATGATTAGATTTGCACTCCAAAAGATTCTTCTAGTTGTATGTAAAAATAGATTAAACAAATAAAAGGCAAGAGTAGGTGAGGTAGACCAGTTACCTGGCTTTTGTAGTATCTAAAAACAGGAATAATTATAGTGTGTATTAGCATACTATGTATTGCAGTGACATTGGAGAGAAATGAACAGATTTAAGAGATACTTGGGTGACAATACCAACAGGAATTGTGAATGAATGGCTAGGCAACACCTTTTAACACATTAAGCATCCAGCCTGTTTTGTCTTTCGGACGGAAAGTATAGTGTCAGTCACAGGTGACTGACTGGTTGCTTAATGTGTTAAGGAGATGTTTAAAAAAGACCCAAGTTTCTGACAAGTTATATTTGCCTTCCATTTCCTGAGATAGAAAACATTGGGAGAGGAACCAGTTTTCAGGAGAAAAACCCTGAATTAGGAGGTATCATGTGTGAGTTTGAAGAGCCACTGAGAGTAGCAGCAGCACAAAAATAATGGTCTTTTATGAAGATTAATAAAGCATCAGTTTGCTGGGCGCATGGGTATGGTAATAATGGAAATAATAAAAGCAGATAGAAGACTATTATAACCAGTAATCTATGTGCCATTTCTCAAACAGAAAGAACAGACTAAATAAATAAGGAAAATTAGTGAAAAAAAATCATTATAAATTAAAATGTGAATGCATTTAGCAGATGATTTGCAAAGAGGAAGTGGGAATGGACTATTTAGACAAAGATCAATTGAAAATTAATTCTTTCTTTTTCTTTGAAATAGAAATATCTCATGGAAGAAACGGATTCTAAAGTGCTCTACTGGATAATGGCCAATTTAAATTTTAACAAATTAAAATGTAAAGAATATTTTAAACACAGGGTGCGGTTTGAAGGCCGTGACAGAGAAAAATTCGACCAAGCCAGTAAAATTTGTTTTTGTTGCCTCTGCCTCCTAGGTTATCACTTACTCATCTTTCCTGTTCTCTTCCTTCTCCCCTTCCCCCACTAGTCACTTCCAATAGACTAATGCTGCCTTATAACAAGACATGATCTCCTGGAAACATAAACAAACAAAAGGTGTTTGTGCCGTTTACCTGGCAAAGATGCACTGCGTATTTGCTATTATATGAAATTACTAGATGTTTTTTAATTTTCAAAAGAAATGTGTGATTTCTGGGAAACTTGTAGGAAAGGTGTTCCTATCTGATTAAAAATAAGAAAACATGAGAAATGGCCTTTTCCTGACTTTTATGGGTCCATATGAGGCGGTGATGCTCGGACCTGTGGCAGCCACCTGTAGTCACAGGGGCAGCCGTCTGTCAAAGTGAGAATGCTGAAGGTGCCGGGAAAGACAGAAAGCACCCAGATGCTTAATGACGTGGCTATGCCATAAAACTGTTAAACTCTGGAAGGTCCGATCTCCAAATTACTTCATTTATGAGATGATAGACGTTCTTATTGTTTAAGCCAGCGGTTCTCAACCTGTGGCCGCGACCCCTTTGGGGGTCGAACGACCCTTTCACAGGGGTCGCCTAAGACCATCGGAAAACACATATATAATTACATATTCTTTTGTGATTAATCACTATGCTTTAACTATGTTCAATTTGTAACAATGAAATTGGGGGTCACCACCACATGAGGAACTGCATTAAAGGGTCGCGGCATTAGGGAGGTTGAGAACCACTGGTTTAAGGCCATTTTGCTACTTCTAAAAGAATCCTGATAGAAAGATGAGATGAAACTGAAGAGGTGAGGTGAAAGGAACTCCACAATCCAGAGTTCCCAGAAAAATTTCCAATTTCACGAAATTTTTTAAATAAAAATGAATCCTCAAATGTATGACCAAAGATATATATTATGTAATTATTCAAAGTATTGTTGAATATTTAAAACCTTCCATTTTCTTTATCTTAAAAAATAAGCCAGCCTGCAATTATTTCAACATTACAATTTTTAAATAAATAAATAAAGTAGGCCAGCCTGAAAATATTTCCATCTAAAATGTGTCAGATTTTCGGAAAATGTGGTATTACAGATAGATAAATAAATGACTGGATGCCTGTGATTCCATTGTATTATGTTTTAGGACTACAGCAGCAAAACAAGAGGCTGTCAACTGTTGAACTGTTTCTGGGTATTGGCATTAAAGAGAATGTATCACGGTGGTGAGAGTTCATGTTTTGAGAAGCAAGTCATTGCATGAACACAATAACTCAGATTCATGCCTCATATAAAAATGTAAGGCTTTTGAAACTAATTGAACAAAACAGCTTCTGCTTTCTAATAAGTATTGACTTTTATGAATAAAAAGCAAAGCATAATCATTAATGTACCTGAAGAATATATTCTTAGTAACAGCAATGACATATGTCAATATATGTTTAATCCCTAACATGCTTTTTCAACAGAAGTTTAACTCCCCTGCTTAAAAATGGACTTTTCTGTCCTTTGAGTGAATTCTTTTCATTAAGATAATGCTGTTGGAGCGTCACTGTCCCGGTGAGCCAGCGCAGCTGGAAATTACATCCTGGACCGAATGCGCCTTTTCTATAAGCACGACAACTTTCTGCAGCGCTTCTAGTATTATTGAGTGAGATGCCTTGGACTCAGAGAAAATGGTTACTTGCAAACAGATGATAAACCTGTGTCAACTGAATGAGAGGACACAGGGCGTTCCTCGGAGGGCGGGCCACGTCCCCTTTAGAAGACTCACTGCGCCCTACGCAGACCCCCTCGGGTCTGAGCAGTGCGGTGCATAGCAGCTCAGAGCGGCAGGCTGGGTCCATGGGCCTTCTTAGTGGGTCTCTGCCTATTGTGCCCTGTGAAGGGCCGGACAGAGGTGCCGGGGAAGGAATGTCCCTCAGGAGCAGCCCGCACCCAGTGGCCGACAGGAGTTGGCACTTCAGCACCTCAGAGGGATTATCTTGAGGCCCACGCTCAGGGCAGATCGCTGCCATCTGGGCAGGATTCAGGTCCACGCACGCAGTGGCCCTGCTTGGGTCATTCACCTTTCTTGCCGCTCTTCCTCAGTCACCTCCCAGCATGTCCTGGGATCACCATCAAAGAAACTATTTATGGCGGTTTCCTTGGCTCTGGGTCTGCTCCTGCGGCAAGCCAAGCAAAAGCATCATATCATTTGGCCAGGAAGGAAATCACTGTCCTGAAGTTTAAAGAATGGCCCTTAAGTGGATCAGCCTCGAAAACAGCCATTATGGGAAGAGATAAAAATGGGAGGAAGGTTACGGATGGGGAATGAGGCCCTGCAGCATTGGAGGGAAATTGAGCAAAAAATAAACTTCAACTGAATTTAGGGGAAAAAAAGTGTCAATGAGCAAGTCCTTTAGACAATGGAAGAAAATGTTCTCGGCAGAGTGGTAGAAGTCCTATTGTTCGATGCGTTTAACTCTCGATGCAACAATGTGTTGTAAATGACAATGACAAATGGCAATGGATAGATATGATAACCTAATAGGTCTGTTCGGCTCTAATCTCTATGATTGCATGATTCGATTCAAATACAGTCGTTTGCCGTATCTCGAGTGTGTAATACACTTCAATTGTGAAGTGCTACAATTTCAATACTAATATGTTTGAAGTGACAGACTTGTCACCTAAGTACCTACCAGGGTTTGTCTGAAATGCTACAGAAAACAAACCTTCCCCTTGTGGATATATTTATATACACCCCTGGCTCGCCACCAGGCAGACATTGTGCCCGTAAGCAGTTGTCACTCATTAGCAAAGACCCACATGAGGTTTTCTAAAAGCTGCTGCGTGTGAAATGATGCCACAAGGAAAGAAACCCGGCCTTGTAGTTTCCTGCAAAATAATATTCGTCTGCACCGAACACTCACTGCAAGAGGCACGCAGATCACTGCCCTTTCAAGGGAAGTCTGTCTCCGTCAACATCACAGTCACTGAGCTGAGAAATCGACAGCGTCGAAATGATGTTGGGGATTTTGATGTTATGTCTCTGTTTAGTGATACAGCGCAGGTGGCTGGCTTTGAAACACGGCAGGTATGTCAACCCCAGCGGAAGTAAAGACAGAAGTTCCTCCAGCAACCCTCTCTTCGATATTCAGTTCATATGTTGTTGTTGTTGTTGTTTCAGTTATGAAATATAATTCTTGAATTTACAGGTCATCTCTTGATTACTAAGGAAGAGAAAGGGAAAGGAACGGTGGCCAGTTTCATGGCCTCCATTTTCATGCCCGGAGCTTTCTTTGGAGGAAGTAGGACCTCCCTGTACCAGTCATGAGAAATGATGCCCATTGACAAAGCAACTTCAGAGAAGCCAGGATAGAGATAGATCGCACAGGTTCAGAGCAATGCTTCCCTACTAACGCCACCCGGTTTGCATGCTGCCCTGGTTCACTGTTCATGTTCCAGGACACTGAAGAGGAACAACATTGAAATGTACTATGTTTCTCAGATCAATAGGTGTCTTTCACTTGAATGAGATCTTTCACAGAAATGAATGACTGAAGGGTCTCCGTTCAGTGGAGAAATACTGGTTCAGACTTTGCTGAATGTATTCTTGTGGTCAGTTTACATGGGCAGGCAGATGTGAACAGGAAGTTCCAAGTCCCCTTCGAAGAAAGGAAGGGTAGCAGTTGTCCCATGTGGCTGTGGTTTCTTTGACAAGTCTTTCTTAGAGAAATGGAGCCTTTATCCCCTCTCCATGAATCCAGGTGAGCACGTGACTGAAGGTGTCAGAAGTGATGCTCCTAACTTCTGCAGCAAGGTCAGAAAAGTGCGTCCATCTTCAATCATGATGGCTGGAACCCCCCCTCTTCCAGTGCTGAGACACCGAGCACCAAGTCTACCAGACAGAGGTCTCCATGCTGTGAGGAAGCCCGAGCCACCCAGAGAGGCCCATTGTAGGTGTTCAGTCCTGGCTGTGGCCAACTAGAATCATACGGACACAGATGCTGGGCAAGGGAGCGGATAGATCTCTAAGGTATTCTAGCTTCCTGCCATGTGGATCTGTCCAGCTTAGACCCCAGGCATTGTAGCAAACCCTCTCTATTAGGCCCTGCCTGAGTTCCTGGCCAAGAAACAGTGAGCATGATGAAAGGGTTGTTGTTTGATACCTCTACGTTTGAGGGAGTTAGCTAGGCAGCCATAAAAAGATATTTAAAAAACAAACACACATGATTTGAAGAGAGATGGGAATCAGGGAAGAAGGGAGGAAGCCAGAAAGAGTGAAAGGAGGGAGAAAGAAGAAGGAAGTGAGGAAGGAAAAGAGAGTGAGGAGGGGAGGCACTAACGGAGGAGGAGAGGAAAGGAAGGACGGGAGGAGGAAGAGGAGAAACCTGTGCGGAACTATGAGTAAGACAGGCTTCTTCATGTTTTGCCCGGAAACACTAAGAATTTCTATATCTGATTTCGTCTGGCTTTCTCAGAGAGAATTGTTCCACTTAAATACAGATTCATTGGCCCTAGCCAGTTTTGCTCAGTGGATAGAGCATCGGCACACAGACTGAAGGGTCCCAAGTTCAATTCTGGTCAAGGGCAAGCACCTCAGTTGCAGCTTGATCCTGAGTCCAGGTCAGGCTGTGTGCGGGAGGGAACCAATGGGTGTGTCTCTCACATGGATGTTTCTCTTTCTGTCTCTCCCGTCCCTTCCACTCTCTCCAAAAATCAATGGAAAAATATCCTCGGGTGAGAATTAACAAAAAATAAAAAATAAAAATAAATACATAAATAAATAAATAAATGCAGATTAATTGATTAATTAAACACGGATTCTAAGAAATGGGGGAAAGGAGGAGAATTGCCTTTCTTTAGGGAAATCTATATTAAAAAATGTATATGAACTATAGAGTGATTTTAAAAAGCTGGTAGAACAAAGAATAGGTGAGGGCGAAGTAATTGGAAAGACAGCCACAAATTATTTCTTCTCTAAAAGAAGCACCCTGATTAAAACTTAAACTTCTCAGGAGGTTCCCACCACCAGAGCCAGTGAGGCTGTCAGCAGGACATGGGACAGAAAATGTTTCTTGCTGAGCAGAGCCCATCAGCACACACTTAATTCGTCTAAAGACGCATGTGTCTGGATTTACCTTCCTCCTGCCAAAATATTTTTATACCTCTGACATACTTTTTTTTCATCACTAACTATTTCAAACCATTGTAGGCCATGGTCATACAATTTTTCTTATGGGAGATTTCAAACATTTCAAAGAAGGGAGACTTGTATGAATTCCCTACTACCCACCACCCATCTCTAAGAATTATTAATGTTAGCCAGCCATTTTAATTTTAACTCTCTTAAGGTAATAAAATTTTTGAGCTTACAGTGGTTCTCAACTTTCTGGCCCTTTAAATACAGTTCCTCACGTTGCGACCCAACCATAAAATTATTTTCGTTGCTACTTCATAACTGTAATGTTGCTACTGTTATGAATCGTAATGTAAATATCTGATATCCAGGATGGTCTTAGGCGACCCCTGTGACAGGGTCGTTCGGCCCCCAAAGGGGTCACAACTCACAGGTTGAGAACCGCTGGTAAGAGAACCTTGGTTATAGTAAGTCACTGTGGTGACCCATTTTTTAGGAAAAAAAATACTGTAATCCTCCAAATTCAGGGTTTTCAACCATCTTTAACTCATGTTCACTTTGGAAAATTAATCAAATAACAAGTTATACCTGCCTTCATACCTAATTGGAACGTTACTGACATTTTAAAATAAATTTAATTTTGATTATAATAAAATAATGATATCCAATATGCTATTCCAAATTGTATATCACTCCCCTTCCCAGATGCTCTTCACTTCATTCTTACATTCTTTCCTGACAGCCGTTCACCTCTAATCCTACTTGCAATTGAGAATTACTATCCTAAACATTTATTTTAAATAGCTTTTAAAAATGAAATAACAATATTTTAATCCTCACTGAATAAGAACTCCCAAAAGCTCCAAGAGGGATAAGAGTGGGCATTTGAACGTGTAACTAACACGAGTAGACAAGTCTGAGAAACGCCACCGCTGCCCGATGTCCATTGGGGCTTACCTGAATGGGTCCCAAAGACTACACAGGTCACATGACCAACCCACACTGGCATTTCTAGGGTTTTTAACTGTGAATCAGCATTTTAAAGTTAAATACACATCGCAGACATCAGTCATGGTTCTTTTCTCCGTATACCGTTTTTCCTGCCTGACTTGATTTTAGCATGGAACAAAAGATGAACTTGCAACCCCAGCCACAGAAAAAATGAAATAATGTAGGATATTTCTTGACCAAAATAAATAGGGGTCAGGGGCAATTTATTCCACAAGAGTCTCCCATAATTATCTGGAGCTTAATTACCTCCTTGCTTCCCGGAAAAAGCGCTGGTGCGAGGATGGCCTCTCGGCATATGTGAACGGGGCCGTGGCCTTCTTTTCGATTAAGCTGGCCTTCTGAGCGGAGACTCACCATTAAAGAGGAGTTTGCAAAACAGGACTTAACACATTCCAACAAATATGCCACTCAAAGGATTTGTTGAAAGTTTCTAAACGTTTACATAGAAGCAGTGATACACAAGCAAAGAACCTTTACTTCAGAGTCCTTCTATCAAATCACACCTGTTAGAAGATGGCTGACGATAGAGCATAAAACATTTGACAAATGTTTAGGGTGGAAAATTGTACCTTCCCATGGAGGTTGACTTAGAGGTCACGGTCACAACAATTAACTTTAATTTGCCGCCAATGGTTTTTAATGATATCTTGAGATTCGGCACAATATCAAGGGATTTACAAGGTAGCCCTTTTAGATCATGTAAAATAATTTGGTCATTGTTCAAGTCTTAAGGGTTTTTTTTGTTCGGTAAAGTGCCCACTACCCTACAGTTTCAATAGCCCTGATGCCTGACCATCTCCTAGGTGTGATTTAAATTGAAGGTCAGCATGTCAACTACTACTGGGAGCCAGTACTTTGCTGCCTTAGTCTCGGAACAATGGAGAATATAAATGGGAAATCCCGCTAGGAATCGCAATGCATGCTTATCTTAGTTTTGCTATTCCAGCATCCAAACTCTTTTTTTTTTTTTTTCAATTTTGGAGAGCATTCTGCCTCTGGCCATGGAGGACTGGCTCCAGGATCTATCTTCCCTCACTCACAGAAGCCAGGGCACCACAGTGATTTAATGTTGGCTAACTGGATGGTTCCTTCCAGAATCCTGAACATAAAGGAGATGAAGGAAATGTTACAATTATGTGTAACATTGATCCTGGGAGAGGGTCCTCCAGCAATGTCGATTATTTCTACCTAACTCATATAATAACAGCTCAGTTCATCTTATTTTAGAAAGAATTGGTGCATTCCCATGAACTAAATTTCATGAATTCGCCATCTGGACTCCATAATTTAATGGCACACGTGCTGTCTATTACATTCCTTCAGCATAGTTCTATCAGTTACTAAGCCAGCAGTCTCAAAGTGTGATCCTGTGGCCCTTTGAGGGTCCTTCAAATCTTTTTATAAAGTGTATAGTAGTGCCCTAACCCAGCGGTTCTCAACCTGTGGGTCGCGACCCCTTTGGGGGTCGAACGACCCTTTCACAGGGGTCGCCTAAGACCATCAGGAAACACATATATAATTACATATTGTTTTTTGTGATTAGTCACTATGCTTTAATTATGTTCAATTTGTAACAATGAAAATACATCCTGCATATCAGATATTTACATGACGATTCATAACAGTAGCAAAATGACAGTTATGAAGTAGCAACAAAAATAATTTTATGGTTGGGGGTTACCACAACATGAGGAACTGTATTAAAGGGTCATGGCATTAGGAAGGTTGAGAACCACTGTGTATGTGTTTTCTGATGGTCTTAGGCGCCCCTGTGAAAGGGTCACTTGACCCCCAAAGGGGTCGCGACCCACAGGTTGGCGATCCACAGGTTGAGAACCGCTGCAACTGGTTTAGCTCAGTGGATAGAGCGTCAGCCTGCGGACTGAAAGGTCTCAAGTTCGATTCCGGTCAAGGGCATGTACCTTGGTTGTGGGCACATCCCCAGTGGGAGGTGTGCAGGAGGCAGCTGATCGATGTTTCTCTCTCATCAATGTTTCTCTCTATCTCTCTCCCTTCCTCTCTGTAAAAAATCAATAAAATATATTTTTTTAAAAATAAAGTCTATAGTATCAAAATTGTTTTCATAATAATAGTAAAATACTATTTGCCTTTTTCGATCTTATTCTCTCACAGAGGTACAATAGATTTTTTGCCAATATACTGAAGCATATACAAATATCCTACAGTCTTCTATTAGACAATAAGAAGATTTTCAGGTATCTTTTTTTAAGATTTTCTAATTCAATTTTAGAGACAAAAGAAGAAAGAGGAGGGGGAGAGAGAGAGAAACATCGGTGTGAGAAACATCATTCGGTTGCTCCCATATGCGCCCTGACCAGGGGTCAAACCCACAACCTTGACATGTGCCCTGACCTGGAATTCAACTGGAAACCTTTGGGTCTATGGCAGGGGTGGGCAAACTTTTTGACTCGAGGGCCACAATGGGTTCTTAAACTGGACCGGAGGGCCGGAACAAAAGCATGGATGGAGTGTTTGTGTGAACTAATATAAATTCAAAGTAAACATCATTACATAAAAGGGTACGGTCTTTTTTTTTTTTTTTTAGTTTTATTCATTTCAAACGGGCCGAATCTGGCCCGCGGGCCGTAGTTTGCCCACGGCTGGTCTATGGGATGACTCTCCAACCAAGTGAGCCAAAGGGGCCAGAGCGAGAGAGGGCATTGTTACCTTTGATTTGTAAATTATATAAATGTGTTAACTTTAAAATTGTCGATGTAAATTAAAGTTAAATATGGTAACTTGGCAAAAGGACTGTGTTATCTGATGGCTTTTTCAAATTATTACAAGACTTAAATTGCCAACTGGATTTGTAAGTTTTGTGCGTCCCATCTTCTGTGAATTGTTGTCCCCTGTGTCCAGTTTGGGACACTATTGTTTAACTACTGAGTATTTCATAAGCTAAAGCTATTCCAGCTGGCCTTAGTAATCGTTAATGTCTTCCATTTTGTTACTTACCCTCTAAATTTAGCTTTAAGTTTTAGCATTATATTCATTTTCTAAAAATATGATTAATTCAATTTCCCTTTATTTGAATTAATTTTATGTTGAGAATATAGTTTTCTTTACCAAAATTAGTTCATAACCTCTATTTTCTTCCAATTTTGTTTGCTTGTATTTTTAGATCTATTTCCATAATCCACTAGAATTCATATACTATGCGCTAGAAGTCTAAAAAACTGCTATGATTTTTCATACAACTGGTTATTTCAGCAGCTTTATTAAACAACTGTTTCAATTATTTAACTACACACTTTGTGGTCATATATGCCAGTGCGAGGCTGTTCTGTTCTTCGGAAGTATCTGTTCATTCAAACAGCAGTTGTGAAGCGTTTTTAAATCTTTTAGATTTCATAGCATATTTTGTGTTACAATAAAAACCCCTTGTTTGTCCTACTTACCTGGAATAGTCTTACTGTTAGACATTCTTATAAATTTACAATTGGTTATCCATCACTACCCCAGTCTTCTCCCTAGATCATCCCCCAAAAAATGTGTTGTTGTTTTATAAATCTCCAAGTCTGAAGACATCCAAAGTTAATACACGTACCTCCCTTTCTTTGTCAACTATTTTAGAATGAACTGCCTGACATCTTAAATATAGTCAGCCTTCCCAAACCTAAATCTAGCAAATATGCCTAGTGCATATGGCAGAGGTTAGAGTCTTCATATGTTTTTTTAAAAAACTATATATTTAAGGAATTTAAATTTGATATGAATATACAAGTAATGAATATTTATTGCCTAAAACACCATAATTTACTGTATTCTTGAATATGTTATTTTAACCAATCCTCATAAAATAGGAGTTTTTGCCTTATTTTTTTATGAAGAAACGAGCTATGAGGAATTAAATAACTTGTGGATATAACGAATAATTTACCAAGCTGCAAAAATCAGTAATTCTGACTTCAAACTTCATTTTCATAGAACACGGCGCGCTAGAGACATTAAATTACAAAGCCTCCTCCTTACTTCAAACAAGACTCTCCTATGAACTCTCACCTCCCATTTGGTCCATACAGTTCCCGTTTAACAGGACGGGAAGTGTGCGCAGGAGAGTGGAGGGGGGCGGGGGGGGGGTGTGCTCACGCGTAATGGAAGTGAACACGAAGGCTGGGAAACCGCGTCCGCTGTAGCAGAGAGGTTTGCCAGGCGGGTGAGAGCCATAGAAACAGCCTTTTTATTGCCAGTTGGAAGTAGATGTCACACCCTGATGTCCACTGTCCCCGAGCCCGTGGTTCGATAAAAGGCTCATTTACCTGCTCTTATTATTAATTTACTTTTAAGGTCCTCCTGCCAGGTGGCATCGCGGGGCACGACAGAGCCCCCAAGATTAACAAAGTGGAGGGGGCCCGGCCACTGTGAGCCACCGGTCCCCGGCAACGGGCACCTGGTCAATTAAACCCCAACCACAGGCGGTGGGAGCGCGTCCCTGCTCACTGAGCATCTAGATGGGCCGCCGGGCAAGCAAACAGCCGGCCCATTAGCGAGCGGTTGCCAGCACTAAATGAATAAAACTCCAGAGGAGAGCGCGGGGCAGGGCCAATCTGTGCGCGCCGCTGAGCCCGTGCGGCGGCCGAGGGCCGGGGCTGCTGTGAAACACAGGAATGCGGCCCCGAGATGCCGCCTGTCGGGGACCCAGGACCAGCCCCTCACTTAACGGCATCCTGCAAACAGCTGGCACCCAGGCCTCAAATATTGACTCAGTGTTTACAAATCTGCCTGGGGTTTGGGCAAACAGCTTAGGTCAACACCGTGGCCCATCTGGCCGCAGGCTGGGGGTTCGGCGGCCCTGCTCCCAGGCCTGCGGATCAGGGTTCACGGGGGCTGCTTGTCCTGCCCCTTCGCTTCCCGAGGGACAGGGAGGGAGTGGGCTGGGTAGACAGGTGTGGGGTCCTGGGGGCATGCGATTCGTCAGGGAGTGGTTACCGGCCAGGACACAGGCTCCCGTGGCGGGCAGAGGGTGCTGAGTCCCAGCCCTCTGAGCAGAAGCCTGCGGGCAGAGGGAGGGGGTGGCAGCCGTGTGCCTCGTTCTGCCACATGTGCCAGACGTGATCCCAGGCAAACACGGGGAGGGGGGCTGGCCTTCCGCACAGGGCCGTGGGCTGAGGCCGGTAGCCAAGCAGAGCCTGACAGTGCGTGGAGGGGCCGGGGCGTGTGGAATTCAGGCAGTAAAAGCGCCGGGAGGCCTTGCATTCCTTCCTCACTAATCTGGCGGCACCGACTGGCCCGGTGGCCCCGCTGCCCCTGGCAAGTGGCTGCGCTGCGCTGAGCCGGCTCCACCGCTGAGCTGGCAGGAGACGGTGGCCGTGCACGCAGGGCTATCTTTTTTGCTCCGATGATCCTGGACTCAAAAACATGCTGATGCCAGGCGTAAGCAAAAAGAGTACCACTTGGGGTGCTACTAGGCTTTAGGGTGCTTCTTACAGAATCCCCTCACTCCCAGCTCATTGGGATTTTCACTTCTCTCTTTGATCAGTTTTTCAACTTAAATTTAACTGATCGCGCCCTGGATGCAAAACCGCCCGTAAGAAGGTCCTATGTACTTACTGGGGAAACACACAAACAAAACAAAACGCACAACTGTACCCACACAGTCCACACCGTGTTGTTTAAGGCTCAGCTGTATGGTTAACTACACGAAGACCCTATCAGAGCTCAAACACCATCCCTAGTATTTAAAGATGAGAAAACAGAAAATTAGGAAAGGAGTATTGTTCGTAAGTATATGTAGCAGTTAGGATTGCAGAGTTCAGACTCTCAAGCCGTGGGCTGGCCTCCCCACGTCTTTTCTAAGCCACCTACCTGCTTCGCCCACAAATTTCTGCTGAGAGAAGAGGGGCAGGCTTTGGAGCAGGAGGCCAGCCTAGCGGTTAAACAGCTGGCCTCATTGTCCCTGAATGTAAGTCCTGACTCCGTCATAACAACTGTCCGTCCAGTTCACTAGCCTGGAGCCTCAGTTTCCTCATCTCTAAACTGGGAGAGTAGTAACGCCAGCCGGCAGCCGCCAGGGAGATGAAACCAGTCGATGCGCCTGAATCCCTGCCCCGTGTTGGCCTGCCCGGAGCACCAGGCCTGGAGGCGATATCATGTGTCTTTACAAAGCCGTTTCCCACGGGCTTTGCTTACAACGTTATTCTTAGGTGATAATCTCCTTCCGAATCCCTCCTGCGTCGGCAGTCATGGGCTCCACCTTCCAGCGTGAGCTGCACTTCGCTCTTTGCTGTCGCTCCCCTGTCCCAGGAGCGAGAGTGTGATGCCCTGACCTGGAGGAAGGGCTCACCCTCCCCCGCGATGCCTTAATTCTCTGTCCAGATGAAAGCAGTTCCCGCTTCTTCCCTGAACTTTCCCGTCCCCAGAGCGGCCCCGGACCGTGGGGGACCACCCTTCTGTCCCCTCGCCTGCAGGGCAGCCACCCCAGCCTCACCCTCCGCATGGGTTGCCTCTGCACACTCTGGCCGACAGCACCCACCACCGATTCCAAAATCCAAAGGGAAACCACTGAAGAGGCAGCGGTGAGTGGCTCACAGAAGGCCAGTCTCCAAGGCCTCCTTGGTGACCCATATTCTCCATCCGCCCCAGGGCTGGCTCCTCCGGCAGCACCAGCGGGTGTGGCCGGCGCCCGGCAGCGCAGGTCAGGGAATTCAGCTGCAGCCCAGCGATGCTGCAGCCTCTCCACTCTCCACTCTCCACTCTCCACTCTCCCTTTGATTTCTTCAGCCCTCACTTCTCCGTGGATGCCCTGGGGCCTAGCAGAGCCAGGATTTTTCTGGCTTGGCCACATCTTCCTTCATTGTGTCTCCTCTGTGAAAAGTAAACACCTTTAACTTGTGGCCAAAGAAATAAGAGTCACTTCGACTTGTTTCCACTTGGGATCTGCTGCTTGGTGCCGTCTGCTTGCAGGAAAAACATCGATCGACTTGGAGGGCTCCTAAGGGGAGTTCGGGCCAGTGCAGACGTCATTCGTCCTCTTGTCCTGAGTGTTCAACACCTGTTTGTCTCCATCTTGCATTTCCACTAAAACACCGTCCCCAAGTCGGCGGGGCGGGGGTGGCCTGTGGCTTTTTCCTTCGGGCACCACATCTGAGCCAATCTCGAGATGGACGCAGCTTCCCGGGCTTTCCCTGTCGGTGAGGCCCTGCGTCTTCTCGCCTGGGGAAAGCAGCAGCCGAGGAGGGGAGGGGACCTCGGTGATTTCCGCCTCTGCACCTGCAACCCACGAGGCCCCCTCTGGCAGCCTGAGGCCGCTCCGCCACCAAGGAGAATCCTCTAGTGGGACTACATCATGCTGTTTTTCTCTCTCCCGCAACACTCTAACATCCCCTTCAGGAGCTGAAGTTTCCATTTTATTGCCGTCTGCCTGGCCGCAGGCGGGCTGGTGTCGGAGAAGAGATTGACGCTGAGCTCATTAGTGTGTGCAGTGCTGTCAGGCCGCGTGCCGGGGTCCAGCCCCAGCGGGTCCAGGGGTCCCCAAAGGTGTGGACGGAGTAGGCGAAGAAGGAATGACACGGAGACAGCGTTCAGTTGATCAGCAGCCTAGCCAGGATCTCTAGCCCGGATCTCCAGAGAGGTTCTGCTTCGGATTTCCAGCGAGGTTCTGTAGCCATGTTCCCTCGCTAGGTTCTCCAGCCAGGTTCTGTCCAGGCTCTCCAGTCAGGTTCAGTGTCCAGGTTCCAGTCAGGTTCTCCTGCCAATCTCTGTAGTCAGGTTCAGTCCAGGATCCCTTGCCATGTTCTCCCGCTAGGCTCTGTCTCTAGGCTCCGAGGCCAGTCCCTCTCCAGGATCCTCCGCCATGTTCTCTCCAGCAAAGTTCTTCTGTCTCTAGGCTCCCTGTAGGTTCTGTCTTCTTGATTCTGTTCTAAGTTCTGAGTGTTTCTGTCTTGTTACAACTGTATTTATACCAGTTGATTCAATCCTATCAATCTCTATTACAAAGGTTAGGGCGTTTCTTATCTCCATTCCAGGGAGAAAAGATTATGTAGTTTAAGCATGATTGTTCGTAGTTAAAGGGATTAATTACCCGCCTGGCACTTAGTTGAGGGGTTTTATTCCCTCCCTAACTTCAGGGGAAAATCCCTACCTGGGGATTCAACCTTTCTCGGAGAGATGACTTTGGTTAAAACACAGCGCCAAGAAGGTGAGCAAACATATTAAGAACCGTATGCCATATATGCCAGGTCCCTTGAAACAGCAAGGATGGACCGGCTCCCGGCAGCCGCGGGTCGGGATGGCGGTGCCTTGGGTAGAGGGATGGAAAGATGTTCTCCGAGGGTCAAAATCTTTGTATTTCCCACGTGACTTTGATTTCCTTTTTGTGGGCATCTCTACCTGGCGGGGGTGGGAGGGGGACGTGTATTAGAATTGATCAGTAGGTGTTACTTCTGCTCCCAGGTGGCTGGCATCGTCACCACAGCCAAACAGCTCCTCATTGTCTTCGTATCCACTCACTAGAGGCCCGAGGGGCAAAATCCGTGCAAGGGGCTCAGCATCCAGAAGGGCGTCCGGAAGGTTGTTTGGCTGTCTGGTCTAATTAGCATATTACGCTTTTATTGTTATAGATTCCTGTGTGAGCACTCGTTGGAAAGGAATGGAGATACTGCTTCAGAGATTTTCATGATTCAACAGGCCTTCCAAGCAAGGGGCCTTCTTTTTCTGCTGGCTTATTTGGGTTATACTTTTGTCTAATTTTGTTCTCTCTCTTTGAAGTCTTTTTTCCCCTGTGAGGATTTTCACTACAATTCCCATTAGGTACTATTGCCAAAAGGAAAATGTATTTTAGTTCTCATGTATCTCCCTTTAAATTTTCTCAGCTCATTACCAGTACGTTTTTTCCAGTCTGTATACCAGTGTAATAGCTAACAGGATATTTAAATCAAACATATTTACGAAGAAAAGTTTTTATACCCTAAAATTAAATTATGTATGTCTTCGAATTCAGCCAGTTCTCCACTAAATCACTGAATAATATGTTTGAGGATTTCAGGCATTTTGGGACGTGGGTCTACAGCTTATACCAGGGGTGGGCAAACTTTTTGACTCGAGGGCCACAATGGGTTCTTAAACTGGACCGGAGGCCGGAACAAAAGCATGGATGGAGTGTTTGTGTGAACTAATATAAATTCAAAGTAAACATCATTACATAAAAGGGTACGGTCTTTTTTTTTTTTTTTTTTAGTTTTATTCATTTCAAACGGGCCAGATCCGGCCCACGGGCCGTAGTTTGCCCACGGCTGGCTTATACACATCATGACAACACAGAGCAACCAATACTTACTGAATTTCTACTCTAACGTGCTGCTGTGCTGAGCGCTGGCCTGGGGAAAGGACAGGCCAGTTGTCTCAAACAGCTCAGTTCACCGAAGGGAAGTGAGGAAACAGCCTGCTCAGTGCACTGCAGTCACCACCATGGCCGGGCTCAGTGCACTGCAGTCACCACCATGGCCGGGCGGGGCCCCAGAAGCCGCGGAGTCTCATTTAGAGCGAGAGGAAGGAAGCTTCCCGAAGGTATGATGCCCGAGCTGGGTTGCAGACAGTAACGACAACGCTACCAAAATGTAGGGTCTCCCTGAAGATGTCTACACACACTAGGAGTGACTACAAAGGCGGCATTTATTGAAATGCATTTCATTTTCAAAATTGAGCTAGCGGCTGATGAAGTGTGTACACATTTGGGGGGGAACCCTGTGTAATAAATGCTTATTAAACAAACCAATTGGTAGACATGTCCTCCTGCTATCCTTCCATCTGCCATCATGTGAAGATGAATGTAATGAGATACAGTTATCACCCTCACTTTATAAACAAAAGTTACGGAGCTGGTGTGAGCCATCCAGCCGGTCAGTGGCGGTGCTGGGAGGAGCCCGGGTCTGGCTGGTGGTCCCTGCAGGGGCCTCTCTGAGGTGGGAGTGGGGAGGCGTGGATATTGGGGGACTATAAGAAACTTAGAAAGGGTGAGCTCATGGACATACGCGGGAGGGGATCAGGGGGATGCGAACAGAGGGTCAGGCAGGTCGAGGAGAGTCCCAGAGGCCATGGTCAGGAAATCGAACTTTATCCCACGAGCTGGGAAGAACCAGGGATGAGGTCAGGCTGCAGAGTGTTCAGACCAGAGATGCTGTCAGCAAGAAACCATAAGGATCGATTTAGAGCTTCAGATGCTGGGAGCGGGTGGGGAGGGCCGGGGAGGGGCGGTGTCATTCCGAGCGGCAGGAAGTACAGAGGGAAGATATTTGGAGGTGAGGCGAAGAGCTCCAATTTGGAAATAGGTTGTTGTTCATTTAGATGCAGGTGGCTGAGGAGCTCATTGACTTATGTTGGTGTAATGTGAGGCCTGAGAGTGTGTCAAGAATAAATGTAGTTTTTTCTTTAAAGAAAATGTTGAAACTCTCTTAATACAAAAAAATGACAAATTTGGGGACTCAAATTGAGCAGAAAACGCATTGGCGGTTTGAGGCCACATCTGTTCCGGGGACAGTTCCTGTACAAGAAGAATCAAGAGGGTAGTTGACAAGCGACCCCTCCCCCAGGAGCTCCTGTTAGCCTGGCAGCCCTATCACACTGATTGCTCCCCTTCCGTGCTGCTCAAATGTATGAACTTGAAGGCAGAAGCGAGTAATGCAGGCAGTCAGGTGAAGCTGTGAGGTTCTCCTTAGTGCATCTTAGTTACTTGTGTATTTATTATTCCCTTTATATGCCTATTGTTTCATTAGCTTTGCTGAGCATTTATTTGCTGAAATATTTTCTATAAATTATATTTCCATTTATATGTAAGCTAGTAGCCCTACGCACGAATCCATGGGCCAGTAGCTGGCAGTAGCTTGCTGCTGCCCTCCGGTAGCTCTCTGCCCGCTGCCCCGCCCTCCTGTAGCTCCCCCCACCAACCCCTCATAGCTTGCTTCCCTGCCCCCTCCTGTAGCTCTCTGCTGCCCGCTTGTAGCTCACTGCCCCACCTTCCTGCTGATCCATGATCTGGTCGTTACATGGTAGGTCGCTACGCTTCACGGCATAATGACCATTTGCATATTATATCTTTATTATATAGGATTATGTATGTGTGTATGTGTGTGTACATCTATATAATAAAAGAGTAATATGATAATTAGAACAGACATCTTCTGGACGTCCTTCCAGACAAAGCCACAGTGGCAGGGGCTGAGACAGAGTGGTTATGGGTGATCAGGCAGGCAGGCAGGTGAATGGTTAGAAGCCAGTGGTCCTGGATTGCCAGAGGGATGTCTGACTGATATTCCCTGAGGCATCTCAGATTAGAGAGGGTGCAAGCCAGGCTGAGGGACCTCCCCATGCATAAATTTTGTGCACCGGGCCTCTAGTATATATATATATATATATATATATATATATATATATATATATATATATATATATATATATGTTCAGCAAATGCTTTGTTTTCAAACCCAGAAACTGGAACTGGTTTATGACTTTAGAGAAGCTTGGGTACTAAGATCTAACTCAACACCCTCTCACTGATGGTGCACTGCGGGCCCCTTCAGGGAGCTGACAGTATTTTGGAACCCTCTTCCCTAAACCTCAATGTGCACGTAATCCACCCGGAGAGCTCGTGAAAGTGAGGGCTCCTTGCTCCGTAGGATGCGTGGGCCCGAGGCTCCTCTCCGCTCCTGTGATCCTGGCTGGTGCACAGCTGTTGCTCTCTGAATAGCAAAGTTTTAGGAAAATCAACGTGTATCAAGCTGGCCGTCAGATACTGGAAGTCCGTCTCAGCAGAATGAACAGAGCACGTGGAGAGCTGCAGGGACGGGTGTGCTTCTTAGTCCTGTGCCTGGAAGCTCTGCACTTGGAAACCGTAGGCTGTGGACCGCCAGCTCCCTTAGCTTCAGAAAGGCCTTCAGCTCGTGCGCAGAAGCAGCCAGAGCCCGGTCGCCTGGAGAACCAGAGTTGGAGCCAATGTGTCTCTGAAAAGCAGCTGCTTCACACTGGGGGGCAAGAGGAGGTGCTTCCGGACGTAAACCCCAGCCAAGCAAGGAGTTTCGTCTGACAGCACTGAAACCCTGGAGCCCGACGTAGGAGTACGTGACACAAGCGAGCCTGACAGAGTCCTCCGAGCTATCTCCTCCGGTCAGCGCGCCTTCGTTCCAAGGGAGGAGGCTAGGGCTCTAGGACAAACCTAGGGATCCCCACATGGCAAGGGTGCATTCTCTTTCGCAGCGGCGACTGTGGAAGTTGGCGAAGGGCGGGAAACGGGCTGTGTGTTTAGAGGCCGGGCAGGTGGGTGGACGAGGGGCCTGGTGCGAGCCTCCGAGGCCTGGGCCTGGGTGGGCTGGGGCAGCGAGAAAACGAACGCAGGCCATGAGCCCAGCAGCAGCGTCCACGGGGGGGGGGGGGGGGGCATCCCGGCACAGGGGGGAGCTCCACGCGGAGCCAGCTTTGTAACCCCGGCGCTTGGCTAAAAGCCGGTTAAAAGGACATGAAGCAGCAAGGCCTGGGCAGGGCTGGACAGGGCTGGGCAGGGCAGGGCGGGAGAGCAGGCCCCTGACTCCCTCCCAGGGCCATCTGCGCACGCAGGCTCCCGTCTCCTGCTGTTTCTCATGTACAGATACATGGTCACTATTCTCTGCTCGGTCTCAGCAAAGATGTGCACATCACACACACACACACACACACACACACACACACACACACACACGAACGCACACACGGCTTTGGTTTCTTCTAAATCACTTTGGTTAAGTCGCACCGGGTCAGGGGCACAGATGCCGAGTCTGTCTAAAAGGCCTAGAAGCAAAGTGCAGGCTCTAATCTGATGTCTGGGATGCATTTTAAGAAATTGGATTGAAAGGGATTAGATTAGATGAGATCTGCTGGTTTACAACGTGAAAGCTCCGTGTGTGCTTTCACATCCTCTCTCCCTGCTCCCCGGAGCCATCACGCAGGGCGCATCTTGGGAGCGTTTTTATTATTATTAAATCTCAGAGCTTTTGTTCGCATCCCACTTTCATATCTGTAATAGAGAAATCCTCGGAGATGGAGCTGAAAGTTCTTTGACCCACTGCTCAGGGGAAGGGTGGCAATGGACGCCTTCTGACGTGTGCAGTGGCTTTTCTGTATTTGTACACACATGGAGACACACAGACACACGTGTGAGTGTGGACAATGAGTGTTTTAATCCAAGTAACAGTGAATGCTTCTACTATCATGCATTTTATGAAGTTATCCTGTCTAAGAAATAAAATGAAAAGCTTTTACCATAGCCCGTAGGCTTGTACCCCGATTGGGCATACTCATTAACTCCAAGCTCTACACAGAAAACATATGCTACTTTCAAACGCCTGCGGCTCTGAATACAAATAGACTTGTTCTGCAGTCTTCGCATTCACAAGTTGCTGGGGTCCAACCCCAGCGGGTCCAGGGGTCCCCAAAGGTGTGGATGGAGTCGGAGAAGAAGGAATGACACAGAGGCAGCATTCAGTTGACCAACATGGTTGGGTTCTCTCTCCTGGTTCTATCTAGGATCTCCAGTCAGGTTCTATTGTCAGGTTCTGTCACTAGGTTCTCTAGCCAGGTTCTGTCCAGGTTCTCCAGCCAGGTTCAGTCACCAGGTTCTAGTCAGGTTCTCTTGCCAATTTCTGTAGTCAGGTTCAGTCCAGGATCTTTTGCCATGTTCTCTCCAGCGAAGTTCTTCTGTCTGTAGGTTCTGTGTAGGTTCTGTCTGTAGGTTCTCCCTTCTAAGTTCTGTCTTTTTCTGTCTTGTTACATCTGTATTTATACCAGTTGATTCCAATCCTATCAATCTCTATTACAAAGGTTAGAGCGTTTCTTATCTCCATTCCAGGGAGTAAAGATTATGTAGCTTAAGCATGATTGTTCATAGTTAAAGTGATTAATTACCCGCCTGGCACTTAGTTGAGGGGTTTTATTCCCTCCCTAACTTCAGGGGAAAATCCCTACCTGGGGATTCAACCTTTCTTGGAGAGGTGACCTTGGTTAAAACACAGCACCAAGAAGGTGAGCAAACATATTAAGAACCGTATGCCATATATGCCAGGTCCCTTGAAACAGCAAGGATGGACCGGCTCCCGGCAACAAGTCATAAGCTAGAGAAGACAATTGTATTGGAAGGTGTACAGGACATTCAGAGGCGGAGAGTCGCATGAGCAGTGCAAACCTCCTGCAGCTGGTCTCTCTCTTTCTGAGTATTTAACGCTCACGTCCCGAAAGCACAGACACAGAAAAGCTGACTTTGACTTGACAGTCTTGTTCCCACTGCAGTTGGGTCACGTGTCTCAACATTAATATAATCACAAACAATCAGTTATGTTCACGTAACATCAAAGCTGTAAGATTTATGGCTTTTCCAGGTGAACGAGGGCTATCATTTATCTAACGCATCCTACTACCATGTCACCAAAAAGCCCTGAGGATATTAATAAACTATTTTAAACTAAAAAAAAAATATTTAACTACATTTTTAAAACTGGACTATGGGCCGTCTTAGCACAAGAAATATCACTTCCCTCGCTGTCCCCGATGTGGCGTCTGCTAACCGCTTGGGGTGGGTCCCGCGATGCGGCCTCATCCGCAGACCAGAAGCAGCGGCCTCGTCACAGAGAAGCATCAATAACAGTGAAGTGGAAGGTGGAAATGAGTTTTCTCTTTCAGGAGATCCTAAAATCAACTTGGTTTCGCCTTATGAGGTCTGCCTTTGAGATTTTTGGTAAAACTCTTCATATTCCATATTTTCTTTTCAATTAAAAAAAATCCATTGGTATTTCAACCAGTTAAACTTTAATCAACACTAATAAAAGAGAAAAATGGTAATTGGCGTACGAGCTACCCTTTTCATTGGCTAATCAGGGCTATATGCAAATTAACTGCCAAAGAAGATTGGCAGTTAACTGCCAACAAGATGGCGGTTAATTTGCATATGTAGGCACAATGCAGGGAGGCGAAAGGGAAAGCAGGAAGAAGCCCCCTGCCACTGACAGTGATCAGAAATCCAGGGGGGAGCTAAGAGCTGGGGGGCAGGGCAAAGACGGCCAGGGCCGGATGCCTCAGCCAGAGGCGTCCTGCAGGGGCAGGGGCGGAGCCCACGTGATCGCGGCACCCCCCCGCTGCCACTGCAGGTCCCCGCTGCCCGGGCCGGACGCCTAGGCCAGAGGTGTCAGGCCTGGGCAAGGGGCCGATCCTGTGATTGGAGGGTGATGGGGGTCAACGCCTGAGGGCTCCCAGTATGTGAGAGGGGGCAGGCTGGGCTGAGGGACACTCCCCCCCACACACACCCAGTGCACGAATTTCGTGCACCGGGCCCCTAGTTTTTTAATAAATATGAGTCAGAATCTAGTGCTTATTCTTTCTTTTCCATACACTGTGTGCCGTGGGTAATGAAGTAGTGAACGAAAGCAACTTGCTCTTTATGGAACGGTTCCAGCCATTGAATAGGGAGGAAGTCACAGAATTAGAGTACCTCTGCTTCGCAGCCCCTGATGAATGCATCTCCTGACCTCTGCTGGCTGCTACCCTCACACACACACACACACACACACACACACACACACACACACATTCACACTCTGTGGACCTTCTGATAAAACTCCACAATGAAACTTCTTGCCTTTTTAAAAACTCAAATCTGAATTGGATCAAATACTACCCACCAAAGGTACACAGGTATGGGGACACACAACTTGTTTGTTAAACAGTACAACTGGGTGGAGCCAGCAAAATTCTGACTCTAGGAAGCTATATAACAAACAATCCAGTTTCTTCAACAAATAAATTGCTAGGGAGGGAGGGAGGGAGAGAGAAAGGGAGAGAGAGAAAGTGAACACCTATAGGTTAGAAGAAACTTAAAAGCTAAGTCAACCAATTGCACAGTATGAACCTTATCTCCGACAAATCAGACAAGGTACATAAATTATTCTACTGTATTCTGTTTCGCAGAGCTCCAAGTGATTTTTTCAGAAGTCCTTTGCCTCTAGAAAAACAAAAATGGTGATGCATTGGGCGAGGTCTCAAGTTCAGCCAAGGCAGCCTTTGCCAAGCTTCAGAAAAACGGTACAATAGCTCTAACAGTGAGTGTGTGGTTGCTGCTTTCATAAACCAAACCCTAACAAATTAGTAAAGATGAGCCAACAAAAAGCATTATGCCAGATACCAGTAATATTTCATCTAGACACCAACGGTGCCCACACATAGGCTATTTTTCGAGACAGCTAACCAGCTTTTCCTATAATATAAACTCTGTTATTTCACACTTATAGAAGGATGAAGATCTAAGACTAAAAATGATAGCAGGTTCTAATTCCTGAACAAAAAAATACACAACAGGAAGGCACAAGAAAGAAAACGAAACCACTAAAATCTAAATCTAAACTGAGCAAACATGAAAGCTTTATGAAATACATTGAAAAGAAAAATAAAGTATTAATCAGAAAAAATTTGTACAAAATGAAAGAAAGAGAAATCTCACAACAAAAACAAGGGAAAGAATTCAGAGCAATGGGAAGTGAAATACTCCCACAACACATTATGCTAAAAGGTACTTATTTCATTTGCAACTTGTATTTATATATTTTTTTTAATGTGGAAAAAGATCAGCAAGCAACACATTATGTTAAAAGGTACTTATTTCTTGGTTATTTCTATTTAAAGAAGTAATAGCCTTACTTGAATTACATATAGATCAAATGGGAATTTAAATTATTAAGTTGTACTTTTTTTTTTTAGCTCAGTGACATATATCTACTACAAAAAAAAAAACAAAACAGGTGAAAGGACTGTAATTATTTTCTGTATTTTTTATTCCTAAAATGCTGAGATCTAAGGCATTTTTTAATACCAAATTTCAAAAATCCCTGCCTCCAGCTCTTCAAGGTCTTTGAATCTCTCACCAGCTCTCTGTCATAGGGACTTGCTACTTCTTGCATTTGTCCACAGTGAAACAAGCCAATATTGTACACTCGCATACATCCACGTTTAGTAAATGTTGTTATGTAACTGATATGTCAGAATAAATTTCCTCTTCATCAGTATTAGAATCATCGGAATGCTAGGGTGTTGTTAGCATGAGATTACACCCACCTATTAGCAAGTTAGAATGGGATTTTCCCAATAGCAACGCCACTCTGAAGGGCCATGTCAAGTCCCTTGAATTGGAAAATAGTAGGAACAATGTGTTCTCAGGCACCCAAAACATTTTTTAAAATCCTTCTCCCATTGTAATCATCACAATTGGTTGGTAGATATTCTACCTAATACTGTGGGCTCTAAACGCTAGTAATGTTTGCTCGGCTGGAATTCTTTATTCCTAGAAACTAAATGAGAGCAGCCAATGTAACGCCGTGCTGAGCAGTCTCTCAGTATGAGATAGAGCATTGTTTTAAGCTAGAACTGCTGCTTTGCAACAATTCTGATTCTCCCTTCGTTGAGGAGAGCCCCGGAAGTCTAAACTCAGGATCAATTCCAAGACCTGACCGTGGCCCTATTCACGTTCCTAAGAGCTTGACTAGGAGAAACACGCAGACACGGGCAGAGCGGCCGCTCCCAGGGGCAGGGCCAGGAGAAACCCACACCCAACCAGGGCAGGACCCTCTCTCTGGGGAGGGTTAACGGGAACCAGAGGGGGGCAGTCATGCAGACCACCAGCAAGAACAGTGCACGCTAAGTTAGCAGAGAACATGGGACAGTCATCACCCTGCACAGTTCATCAGCCTCCCTCCCGGGCTGGACCTTTCTCTTTGGGCAGTATTGCCACTTCCAGGTAGTCCTCCAAGCCTGAGGGTACAGAGAGTTCCACAGTCACAGAGAGTTAAATAGTTGAGTCCAACATTTCTCAGATGCCTTTGCTGCTGGAGCCATATTGCATCTAAAGTGAGTCCACCTCCTGCCGCCCCCCCCTCCCCCCGCTGCCCTAGCCAGTTTGGCTCAGTGGATAGAGCTTCGGCCTGTGGACTAAAGGGTCCCAGGTTCGATTCCGGCCAAGGGCACATGCTCAGGTTGCGGGCTTGATCCCGCCCCCAGTAGGGGGCATGCAGGAGGCAGCCAATCAATGATTCTCTCTCATCATTGATGTTTCTATCTCTCTATCTCTCTCCCTTCCTCTCTGAAATCAACAACAACAAAAAATATAAAAAAAATAATAAAGTGAGTTCCCGTAGACCCGTGGTCAGCAAACTGCGGCTCACGAGCCATATGCGGCTCTTTGGCCCCTTGAGTGTGGCTCTTCCACAAAATACCATGTGCGAGCGCACGTACAGTGCGATTGGAACTTCGTGGCCCATGCGCAGAAGTCGGTTTTTGGCCTGGGCGAGTCTATTTTGAAGAAGTACTGTTGACATTTGGTTCTGTTGACTAATGAGTTTGCTGACCACTGCCCTAGACCCCTTGTTCATAGATTAGCACAATTTTAACTCTTTGTTCTTATCCACATTAAAGATATTTTCATGTCCTTGTTTTAATTTCCTTTTAGTCAATATCAGTATTTTAATATTGTGATTTTTATTAGCCTTTATAAATGCACACCACTTAATTATATTTTATCATAGACAAACATTGCTATACCAGAGGTTCGGTGCACAGGATTCATGCACTGGTGGGGGGCGTGGCCTGCGAGGATCAGTCTGCTGTGGGAGCGCCACTCATCCTGGTCAGCCAAGCAGCGCTCCCATTGTGGGAGAGCACTGACCACCAGGGGTCAGCTCCTACGTTGAGCATCTGCCCCTGGTGGTTAGTGCACATCATAGAGACTCGTCACCTGGTCATTCTGGCCGTTCCACTGTTCCGTCACTGGGCTTTTATTATATAGGATTTCCCAGACTTTCCCTGCACACTTCTTCTTGCCTTCAAGAATTTTCTTATTTCTATTTATATAATGTCCAGGGTTGCTAGCAATTCTTTGTAGGAGGAATAGGTAAAAGTATATCTCCTCCACTGTCCTGGAAATAGAAGTCCCTGACAATATTTTCATAGCTGATATTTTATGGTATGATATTTTAGTACCATATCAAGGCATTGACCAACCAAACCTTGTAGAATAGTAAATTTGTTTTGATCATTTCTTATACCATGGATAAATAACTGGTAGTTATGAAGGATAATGATGCAAAATAATGAAATACAGACTTTGGAGACAAGGAGCTCTGAATTTGAATCTTTGATCTGCATCTTAAAAGATATATGGCGTTCGTAAAATTCTTTAACACTTCTAGGACTCATTTTCCACACCTCACAGTAATCGCTGCCTAATATAAATTCAATGTAACAATGTAAATGGACAGTGCCTCATATACCAAGTAAGAGCCTTTACAATCTTAGCATATATGTATCTTTTAAGCATCCTTCTGTGAAACAGTAAATTACTCCCTTCCAGAGTACTGATTGGTACTTTGCTGTCTTGAAATGGTTAAGAGGAATAAAATTTCTTTAAGCAGTATTTTCTTCTCCCGGTGCATCCTGGGATCAGGTTATGGAAAGCATCTGAATTGTTTAACAACCAGGGGTTACCACTGATGAGCACACTGCAAGCTCGGAAAACACATTTGAAAGTATCTTATATTTTGGCCCATGACTCACTCCTTGACATTAATTCCTCTCTATAAGGGATTAATGTACTCAAGAATCAATATGCTTTCAGACGGCTCCTACGTCAATGGCTTCTTTGCTGGTCAGTATTTTCATTATTAACAAGTTATGTCAGCAATATTCCCTAGTCGTCTAGCGAGCGGTATTTGAATTTATTCTCTCAGTTTAGTCCTGATGGTTGAGCATTACTTTAAAGGTCTCTTATAACTTGATTTACCAAGAAAGCAGATTAGAAAACCATATGGAGACACAGAGGGGAAAGCTGTGCTATTCAGCTCTGCTTCCTAAATGCATGGGGTGAATACTCTGTACTTCTTACGGACTAAAGCCCACAGTACCCCCAGTTAGTCTACCCACTGTTATTTTTTAGTCTTTTTTCATCACGATAGACTTCTGTTATTGTTCTCCTTCTTGGATCCCATGTTTCAAAAAATTTGCCCATATATAATCTATTACCTAATCAGTATTTAATTATATTTGAGCCCATCCAATTTTGTGTGTTTGACATTGCCTTGTCTTCATATAAGGCCTAAGAACATATGTTCTAGCCCAGGTCTGGATTTATCCATGACATTGACCTCTAAACAGAATAAGGACTTCCTGGAGACATGGCTGGTTCTAGGGCTAGTGCAGGGATAGTATGAGATGATTCTAGAATACATGTTTATTCCAGAAAGTAAGGAATGGCTCAACAAATTAGGGGGTCATGTAAAAATGACACTGGAGTCAGTTTGAAAGTCTCCGCACATGCCAATTCTGGAACAATTCATTGAGCAGGAAATGAATGACAATAATGGATGATAATCCACCAATTTAAAAAGAATCTATGAATCTACTAGTATACCAGAGTATGTACTCTGGTATACATATGTAATATATATAAAGTTAGGGAAAATGTGTTAAAGTAGACTGCTACCTAATAAATATGGAGTAAATGATAGCTGTTATGGGCTGAATCATGCACTCCCCCCCCAAAAAAAATTCATCTTAAATCCCTAACCCTAGTACGTAATCTAGATGTGAATGTATTTCCAAAGAGGACCTTTAAAGAGGTAATTACATGAAAATGAGTTCATTAGGTGGGCCCTAATTCAATGTGACTGTTGTTCTTAAGAGACAGGATGAGAACACAGACCACACAGACAGAAGGACGATCATATGACTCTGTGGGAAGGTGGTCGTCAGCAAGCCGAGGAGAGAGGCCTCAGAAGAAACAAGCCCTGGCTCTAGAACTGGGAGAAAGTATGTCTCTGTTGGTCAGGCATTTTGTTATGATAGCCTCGAGAAACGAATGCAGTGGGTTTTATAAAATCACGATGATACGCACATTATAGCGATAATAGATTCATCGAGAACTGCCAGTGGGTGTGTTGGATGGTGGGCCCTGTGCTCCCGTGGTGGGATTGCATGTCGTGCACATTACTTACTAGTCCCAAAGGGAAAGGGAGAGGCCTGGCGGACACCTGAACCACGTGGTCAGTGCGGAGGGCACGGGCGGTGATGAGACCGATGCTGCGGGTGCCGCCTGGCGCGACGCTCTGAGAAGGACGCGGTCAGTGGGCACTCTACTCATAACTCGAGTTGGGGCAGAAGGAAACAACCCGGTAAACCTAAACTGAGGCTCGCTGTTGAACAACAACAGGCCCGTACTCTCCTAAACGCCATGTCAAAGAATCTGAAATATCCTTGCAGATTAAAGGATTAGCCCAGCGTCTATAAAGAACATTTTTATGAATAAATAACAGAATTTGAATTTGTGCACTACATAATATATCAATGTTATAGTTTCTGAAATGATCATCGTACAATGATCACATAAGAAAATGTCCTTCTTTTTTTTAAAATATATTTTATTGATTTTTTACAGAGAGGAAAGGAGAGGGACAGAGAGCTAGAAACATCGATGAGAGAGAAACATCGATCAGCTGCCTCCTGCACACCTCCTGCTGGGTATGTGCCTGCAACCAAGGTACATGCCCCTGACCAGAATCGAACCTGGAACCCTTCAGTCCACAGGCCGACGCTCTATCCACTGAGCCACACCGGTCAGGGCGAAAATGTCCTTCTCAAGAGATGCCTGCTTAACATTTAGGGGTAAGGGGGCCTAATGTCTATAAATTTCTCTCAAATGGATCAATAATAAAATATAACATCTCATTTTATATATAAAATATACAGAAATATCTAATTAATAAAATAATACTACTGATATAGAGGGGAGAAAAGCCAAAAGATGATCATTTAAATGAGGCAAAATGTTAGTAACTGGAGAGTCTATGCAAAAGATATGTGTGAGTTTATTGCATTACCTTGTAACTTTTCTGTATGCTTTATCCTTTTTTTTTCTAAAGCACATGCTTAAAATAAGATATTTTGAGTCTAATTGTTGGTTTTGTCATTTATGGTGTGACACTGGGCAAGTTATTTAAATTATTTAAACCTCAAATTTCTAATCTGTAAAATAAAATAATATAGTACTATTTCTTCAATTAATGAGACACTACTAATAAACTTCTCATCATGATATCTATAATTGAATAACCTCTCAAAAATGTTAATTGTTATTATACCATCTTGGTGTTAATACATTATAAAATATAATCCATCAGCATCAACTAAAGTAATATCAGAGTTTCTTAAATTTTTTTAGTAATTATTACATATACAAGCAGCAAAGTACTCCCCTCATTCTACCTATATCATTTTATTCTTTTCTCTATTCAGAAATGTAAACTTACATAATCTCAACAAACACATAGCACGCCATGTACTTAGGATTTAGGAAGGCCTGGTTTTACCTCCAATGACATTCCTAACAGGTCCAGTTCTCAAGGGAAGACCTATACCTCAAAACTGAATGGAAAATGGTACTGATATACCACTGAACAGAAATATATGCCTGCTACCATTGCTAGCAATGTGTGAATGATGCATTTATAAATGCAGCTGTAAAGTACTAAAATTAGTATTCTTTCCTTTTATATAAAAAATATGTCATACTCATTCCAAGGATGTTCTTAAATTTGGTGGAGTTCGGCACATATATTTTAAATATGAGAATTCTTTCTCTGAAATAGACAACTCGCTTTCTATTTATAATATTCCCTTAAGTATTTCGATACCAGTCATACTAATTTATGACTTTCATTTCTGCATTTGAAGCCTACTTCATTATTTCATACATAGTAACTTTCAAATAAATGTAGATTATTTTATTTATTGTGTGCAATTGATCTTGTTTTAATGCTTTTTAGTTTTCCATTTATACAATGTTTTAAAAGCTAAGCAGCTACTCTGTATTAATTCACATTGTCTTTGAATATACACATGCAAATGAGAAAATAATGTATATGTGTGTATGAGTGCATATATATGACAGACTAATTAATATTTATTAACATATTTGCAATGATTTGACACAATAGTCAATCTGAGGAAAAAATGGTTCTATTTTATACTCACCATAAAAGGGTTTCCTTTTTGTTCTTATTTTATAACCTGAGTCCCTAATTCTCATGGACATTGGTTTATTAATCCTCTTAAGAGATGTTAGTTTCAAACCTCCAGGGGGTGGCCAGAAGCTCGGGGTGCTGCTGTCACATGGCTTCTAGCACTGCTAGAAACAGCACGTAGGACTCATGATGTTCGCTGGGTTGGTCAAAATAGACGAAAGCACTGACTCACTGAAATTCTGTCCTGTGAGCTGCCAGGTTATCTTCCTTATGAAGCTCTGACGTTTGCAGGTGCTTTACTGATACTTCAGCACTTTCAGTCCCCTGACAATGATGCCTTAAAACACGGTGAAGCATCATGTGCATTTCAATCTTCTGCTTCAGTGAATCCTCCCATGGTAGCTGGCCACTGGCATTCAGAAAGTCTTTCTATGTTGGACAGGAAATAATGAGCGACTAACTGCTAACTGTTTTCTGTTTCACCTGTTCTCTTCCAACAACCACTATTCTTCCCTTTATCGTATTTAGAAATCCACATACCTCCTTGTTTTCCCTCCTGTTTTGACATCTAATGAGCAGCGATGATGTAGATGGCAGGAAGCCACCCATTGTCTTCACTAGCAGAGAAGTGCCAACAAGGAGCCCGGGACGCTGGTGAACCTTGAACCCATGGCAAGGGCCAGAGCTATGCATAGATTGTCCAGTCCAGACAATGGGGACTCAAGCTATTTCCTGACCAAATAGTCTCAGAGTAAATCCTTCTAAGATTTACTGACCTTTAAGACAGTCTGTCTGTTACCGCAATTACCCGCCTAAGAGCTAGATGTGTATCCACAACTGAATAAAAGGCTGGCGAGGCCTGGGCACCAGTGGGAGTCCTTTCTCTTGCATTGGGCTTGCCCGCCGGGCCCCCAATATTTCCGAATTATTATTTCTTGTCTCATCTCTTTCATTTGCGTGCGGACCCTTCTTTAGATCCCAAACCCTGAACCACGTGGGACATTCACAATAGATGACTGAGCTTGTAAAATTCAGATCACCGCATCACACACATGTCACACATAGCATCTCCTTGAATGGATGTTGGACCAGACAGTCCCAGCCCCTCCCGGATTCCCTTGGCCCTGAGGAGTCCTGGCCTTTGCTTGAGTTGCCTACATCCTAATACTATCAACCGTCTCAGGTTCCCTGTGGGCAAGGACCACCCCTTGTCAGAGCCTCCACCTCAGTCAACATCAGCATCGCGGGAGCTGCAGAAATCCCGCGTTCATCGCGCTCCGACTTCCCTTGCAGTTGCCGGGGCTGGAGGCTGGGGTGGACACTCGGTGGGGGAGGACCACAGGAGGGTGAGGAGCACAACCCCGATGTGCAGGGCAGTGCATGGTGAGCAAGGAGGAGCAAGATGCGGGCAGGGGGACTGCTCACAGCTTCAGCTCTTCCACAAGGACTTTCTAAGACATGGGGACCCAGCAGCAGCGTCTTTCTACTTGTGGGCATCCCGCCAGCCTAGTAAGCTCTCTGTCATCCCTCGTTCCCTGCCTCACTTCCTTTTATTCCGCACAGAGCCTTGGCACGTCAGCTTTGCTCCCATTCTTTACGAGCCCTCAGGCTGTGCGTATGTAGAATATGTTTTAGACAAGGCGCTCACATGGCTTGTACTTCATTCCCCAAATCTCTGTGAATCTGTAAGATGCAGACCAGCACCACTCATCCCACCCTCTGAGGATGGCTCCACTCTCACGCTTTCTTAGACGGGTGGCGAGGGAAAGCCATGCTCATCTTTCATACAGACAACGACGGCAGTGCAGGGAGGGAAAGCACAGAAGCTGGCAACCAATTAGATGAAGATGCAGAGTCCAGGAGCATGAGGAGTTCAAGGTAACACTGACGTTTTCAGCCTGAGGGTCTATGAAATGATGGTCACACCAAACTCTGGACAGGAAAAGATGATAACCTAAGAGACTAGTTATAGTCTAGAGCAGTGGTTCTCAACCTCCTGGCCCTTTAAGTACAGTTCCTCATGTTGTGACCCAACCATAAAATTATTTTCGTTGCTACTACTTCATAACTGTCACGTTGCTACTGTTATGAATCATAATGTAAATATCTGATATGCAGGATGGTCTTAGGCGACCCCTGTGAAAGGGTCGTTCGACCGCCAAAGGGGTCTCGACCCACAGGTTGGGAACCGCTGGTCTAGAAGCTCACTTAACCCTTGTTATATTTTAATAATGTTTCTTGCTCTCAGGCAGTTAAAAGGAAACAATCATGAATGTAAACTCTTCTCCATTAACCCAAATCTCTGTGCACCTGCCTTGAAATTCAGTGTTGCCAGTGGAAATCCTTGCCACCAATGAAAATTGTACGTTTTCCCTAAATTACCCCGTAAAACGTTATTTTTGAAAACTGTTAGCTTGTTCATTAAGATAACTTTAAAAAGACATAGGAAAGCTAGCTCGTTAAACTCGCCCAAAGGGCGTCACCGCTGCCTGGGGAAGTGGCCGCTGGCATGAAGGTCTCTGAGCTCTTCACGGCGAACGGAGTGGGAGCGACACTCAGGTCAATGCCCGTCCTCAAAAGCGGGGACCAGTCTGCTCGGTCTTTTACGGATGAGTGACAAGTGTTGACCTTAAACAGCAAGTCAGCCGCATATTCCTCCAACACAAAGGGTTTATTCCGGGGCGGGGAATTGCAGTCTGGACCTCACAGCGATGGTGAGCCCCGTGCGAGCCCTCTGGCACGAAGGGGACTTTCTATTACCAGTAGGTGGTCAGAGGAAGGGAGAGCTGTGATAGCCCAGGACTTCCTCCTGTCGGGCTCTGCTGTGGGCGTGGGCATGAGAGCGCCCCCTACAGACACGCCCTCCTGATTCCAATCTCAGGTTCTTCTTTACTAATTTTTTTTTAATCCAAGAAAGATAAAACCATTAGGTTAGCACCTCAGTGTTGTACAATATTGTTTTGAGTAGTCATTAAGTAGAAGCGGAATAAACATTTTGACTGGTCTCTAGATCACTTAATATACTAAACTTGCTGCCTTGTTGCTCAGAGAACCACCTCTGATTTTTGGCAGTACCTTGACAGGTGATCAGTTGTTTTGGAAGCAGTGCACTTGACTCATAGAATCTAATACAGACACTTTCCAGGCTAACATGTTAACACGCCACGTAGATACTATTCGCGCCGTGAAAGTGATGCTCACTGAGAGTAATCGGCTCCAAATTATAGAGACAACAAGTGTCACCGAGTCCTTGCTTTTCGTTAAGTATCTAAACTCATTAGCTGCTTGAATAATGGGGATAAGATAAGGGTCATCTAGCTATGAGGGAAATGTCACTTGTTTGGTAGCGTGCGGAAATGGAAACATACCACAAGCAATCCTTTTAATTGCAGACTTTCTGTGAACGCATTGCTAAGTTCTTGTTCAAAGGTGTAATCCATGTGGCTTCAGTATGTATTTATATATAAAAAAAAACTATACATTTATTCTAATGCTACCATTTGCCTGTGAAAACCACCTTGATTCAAATTTAGCTGCCATTAAAAATGTGTGTCAGGGAACTGTTTCCCTAGCAACAGTTACCATGCACTGACAGTCCCTTCCTGTTCATTCAGCTCCTTTTCCAGTCTGACAATTGGCATAAATGTTCATGGATGGCAGTGAGGTTGAAAATTCAAATTCAATACAGAGTGACAAGCTCAACGTGAAAATATAACCGGAATTAAATCAATGTTTATACTAACACACTGACGAGGGCAATTGAAGAGGCTATAAGGCAAAGTTAGGAAAGCGTGCAAGTGTCATTTAGGGAAGAAGAAAATGACAAGGGAAGATTTATAAAAGGCTAACATCACTGTGGGCCCACTGCTGTAGAAAATAGAAAATGCCAGCTAAGTTTGGGGAACTGTCAAACTTTTCTCATTTTCCTGATGGTAAAAACAACAATTCTCAAGAAAATACATACAACCGCAGCTCGAGAGAGAGAGGGAGCTGGTTGATGTACACTTTGCAAATTTCAAAGGTTTTCTTTAATTTTGCTATTTCGCAGATTTCTTAAACAGAACTGGAATGAGAAAGCAACCGCACACCACTTTGGCATTCACAGTTTGTTCACCCTCATAAGATATTAGGCTTCTAAAATGAAGCATGCGAACATCTCCCTGAAAAAGCAAAATGAGTGCTTATAGAATCAAAGAGACAAACTCAGGTCTAGATTAGCATCTTCAGGAGGAGGATTCACAGGTCCGCTGTGTTAGCGCACCACGAAGGGGCTACATGTGACCAGCAACTCAGACCTGTGGATCTTGAACATCGAATCACACATTCAATTGTCTGTTATGTATTGATCCATCCATGTATTCATCAAACCTGTATTTATTGAGCGCCTACTGTGAGCCACCCTGTACCCAGCATTGGATCAAGCGGGGGAAATAGTTCAGGAGAGAGTGGCAGCTTGGTGGAACCGCAGACAGCTCAGCAGAAGAGGCAACTGACAGCAGCAGAGAGGAGCTCTTACCCTGTGCCACCTGTGGGACGTTGAGCACATGGCAGATCTTGCCAGTTCTATTCATCTTACACGTGATAACGAGATGCACAGACAGTATAAGGCAAGCATGTCAAACTTGTGGGCCGGTGGGCCGCAACCAGGCATGCAGCCTGCCAGCCACGAGTTTGACATGCTTGGTATAGGTTTACATTCTCATGCAAAGCTTTCCACATTGTAAAATGTTCCCCACGTGTAAGGGTAACCATTCCACTGCAGAAGAGCGGTCCCTGGGTGCAGCCACAGCCTCCTCCTCCTCCTCCTCCTCCTCCTCCTCCTCTTCCTCCTCCTCCTCCTCCTCCTCCTCCTCCTCCTCCTCCTCCTCCTCCTCCTCTTCCTCCTCCTCCTCCTCCTCCTCCTCCTCCTCCTCCTCCTCCTCCTCCTCCTCCCCTGCCCACTCCACATGCTCTGTCCAGCAGTCCCTCTCTGTCCCTGTTTGAAACTAGAAACAGGCCCCAAACGTCGCTATCCTCTCCCAGAAAATGAATTAATTTCTGGAGTAACGCTTGGTCTATAAGCTTCTCATTGCGTCACTTTTAAAGTCCCCGGTTTCTAAGACAGGACACTATTGGCATGTCGCTCAGCCCTGTCGTGGGAGAGAGGGCGCGATTAGGCTCCTGGCTACTCCATCGTGCCTCTGTCTGTTCTCCTTTCTGACCTCCATCCAGGCCCCTGCCGGGTGTGCACTGGGCTGGAACCGGGAAAGAGCGGGGTGGGAACAAGGAGGTCTCAGTTGGCAACGCCTTTGGGTCAAGCGTCGGTGGCCACGACATTCCTCAGCATCGTCAGAGGCACGTGGGGTGTGCCACCCGCTGCTCAGGGCCCCGCTCATGCATGCGCACCTCCCCATCGCAGCCTCCTCTCTAGCGGGCCGCTTGCTTTCTCCTCTCAGCCTCGCGTTCTCAAAGTCTAGTCCACAAAGTAGCTTCCTGTTCGGGTCCCGTCGCCCAGACCGGAAGCTCCTTTTTGCTACGTGACCCAGTTCTGGTCCACAGAAAAGTTCATGGTTCCTTTCCTTTCTTCTTTTCGTCCTCACCTCAGCATATTTTTTTCCATTGATTTTTGTAGAGAGAGTGGATGGGGAGGAAGACAGGGGAAAGAGAAATAAAGAGAGAGAGAGAGAGTGAGAGAGAGAGAGAGAGAGAGAGAGAGAGAGACTGATTGATTGCCTCCTGCATGTGCCCCAACCTAGGTACATGCCCTTGGCCAGGAATCAAATTCAAGACCCTTCAGTCCACAGGCCTATGCTCCAACCACTGAGCCAAACCAGCCAGGGCTCATGCTTTCTTTGCTACAACAAGCTCTAGGGTTGTAAGGCATCCCAACAGCTTCTCTCACCTTCCACGGCCAGGCCAGCCTGCCCTCACGCCCTTTGGCTCATGGGATATTCACATTCATCGTGTCTGTGTTTTAGATCATGTTGAACTTTCCTAAAAGCCATGGTAAGTCATGGCCTGGCCCCCTAAACACACGGAAGGCAGCTCCTCAGCCAGGTCAGGAGTCCTGCTGCCAATCATCTGCTTGTGGCAAAGAGCCACCGACGGGTTTGAAAATGTTTCTTCCTAAAATATAATCAGTCATTTTCACAGTAAAGGAGCTCTGGTGAGTAATATTATTGAAAGAAATACTAAATTTTTGCATTTTAAAGATAAGACTACAATGACCCCTCATTGCTTGCCTGATTCCATGGCACAAGAAGGATTAGGAGATTTGGGCTTTGTTTTTTTTTTTAAATATATTTTATTGATTTTTCACAGAGAGGAAGGGAGAGAGATAGAGAGTCAGAAACATCGATGAGAGAGAAACATCGACCAGCTGCCTCCTGCACATCTCCCACTGGGGATGTACCCGCAACCCAGGTACATGCCCTTGACCGGAATCGAACCTGGGACCTTTCAGTACGCAGGCCGACGCTCTATCCACTGAGCCACACCGGTTACGGCATGGGCTTTGTTTTAAACTAGCACATGATCACTCAAAAAAAAAAAAAAAAAAAAAGACAATAAAACAGAAAGCCTGATTTCCAGTAGCAACTTTGCTGGGCTTACCTAGCACATAAAAGCCGGAGCAATAATGACATTGAAATCCAATACTGTGCGGCTAAAACCAAAGCAGGCTCTCTCATCACAGGCCGGATGCTGTGCTGCCAGCTCCCCTTTAACGAAATGAAGGCATCGCGCAGGGCTTTGCTCTCTCTCTACGTTAATCTCAGTCCCGCTAAACCAGAAAAGCTAAAATGGATCTGATTCATGCAATAAAGCCCACCGCTCTTATAGAGCTTTCAAGAGGTTTTCGTAATACTAGCTTTTTCAAAATTAAAAGCAGTCTGATGCAAATACTATAAACCCAGAGCCGTTTTTGAGAAGAAAACTAACATTTGGAAATTCATCGCTGTATTTCAGGGCAACATTTATGGAACAAAAGTAAATATGCAAAGAAAGCAAGAAGTTCCAAGCCTTTTATACGAACCACAGTAAATAGCGGTGCCCTCACCCCACAAGACCGCCCGAGAGGCGGGAGCACTTCGCGCTGCTCCCAATGATCAAAGATGTTGACAATTATGCCTGCCTCTTTGTAACCAAAAGGCTATTGTTCACTCGGAGAGGATGAGAGTAAGTGCGTCTTAGATTTTTTTTTAAAATGTCATCTTCTACATGGGCCTGCATGTCTTAGTCCGACCACATGTGATGCAGGTTCGCAGAAACTTGACATGAAAAGCCCCGGTCAGCACCCGCACCCCACGCTGAGATATTGTTATTACATAATATTTGGTCAGGGCCAGTGCAAGGCCATGGAAAGTGGCTGTATGAGGTAGATCTTCCACATGTCCCTTCAAGGGTTACTTTCTAACTGAACAATCTGCTTGCCAGAGTAACACGCTGCCCAACCCGCCCTGGGGTTGAATCGTAGGTCAAACCATAGCTTACGAAGGAGTCGCCGTTTTTCAGCAAATCAACATCCACTGCGCTGACTTTGTACTCTCACCGTTCATTTAAACCTGGAGGTCATTTCCTTTACCTCGGAAACCTGACTAAATTACAAACATTTTGCCGTTCGTTTTTTCTCCAATATATAATATCATGTATAATGTATACATATACATGGGTAATATATAACTTGTATGGGAATAAGAAGTTATAACGGCCAGAGCCCCGATAGGTAATGCCTGTCTCAGTCCCGTCTGCGCACCATGAAACCCCAGTAAGAGGGAGCCTGACCTTCTGTGGGATCATCGACTTCCCAGAAGATCAGGTCCAAGGCACCTGGCAGCGTCCCATCCGTTTATCTACCTGGGCTCAAGTCCGTCGTCGTGTAGCTGGAGAAAGAAGGAGGAATAGGTCACAGGCGCATGTGGGAAAAGTTATCCAAGTACCTTAAACAAGGGAACCAAACCATCTTAGTAGAGTGGTTTCAACAACAAAAAGTTCCTCATTTTTGTTCCAAATTAAGATAGATTGTTTTTGTGTGATTCCTAAGACTCCTTGTTGTTAGACCACAATTGTCCCTAATAAAAGATCCAAAGAAATCACAAGTAAATAAAACAGTCTTTGTCCTCAAGACACTCACAGGCTCAGTGGAAGGGTTAGATGCAACAGAGAGAATCCGCTGAGACAGACAGAGAAGCTAACCTTTACAAAGCAACATACCTGATTTTACAAACGTTACCGAATACATAATAAAAAGGTAATGTATAAAATATTTATTCTGAGCAAGTATCACATTAACTAAATAATCCGGAACTCAAATACAACTTTCCTTATAAAAATAACCATCACTAGAAGCCTATTTTTAAATGTTCATTTTGTGTTTTTTTAATGTAAATTCCAAAAAAAAAAGAATGGAAGGTACACATTAGAAAAACAAGTTTGAATTTGCATCAGTTCATAAGTAAATAAATAAATAAAAGAAAAGGAAAAGTGGGGAAAGATGCACCCCTTTGCCTGGCTCAGCCTGGGTACCTGGAGGGACCCGAGACCCCCATCCTCCTGCTGCTCCCAGAGAAAAGCCAGCACCGAACAGTGTAGAAAACACCCAATAGTAGAAATATATTATAACCGAGCAGCCTGCGGCCCCTTGCTTTTTTTTTTTTAATTTAAAACCAAAGACCTATCTACAGGCATGTGAAGTAAATCGAGAAATGAATAAAAATCATTTAGCCAAACAAAATCATGACTAAGCATCATCCTAAGAAAGAAAAAACACTTAAATCTCTATTCCTGCTGACAGTGAGTCAGCAGAATGGCCTGGAGTGTGGACTAGATCTATTCCATATACGTGATTCACCATACATATGTAAATATATGCCTGCACACATGTGCATACACACGTATGGCATTATTGTTTACTCTGTGTACGCTAATATTTGTGAAAGCTCTTTACAAACTGTAAGGCACACGGGAACATAGCCTGTAAGCACCACCTTTAGGACAAGTGGTTTTGTTGGAGTGACCTAGTCATCTCTAACAACTGTCTTCCCCCTCAAGACCCAGAAGAGTGTGGGACAGTGCACTTGAACGTCAGAAAGGAGCAAACAAGGGGGTTTTGAGCAACAGACCGGCAAGCAGTGGGTGAGCCTTCCTCGCGGGTGGGCCCGCGAACTTGGAGGAAACGTGGAGCCGTGGGCGCTGAGCAGAGTCTCCCTGACTGTGCCCAGGGGTGGTGTTCCACCCGAGTGGGGCGGCAGAGCAGGGCAGGGCCTGCCCCCGGGGGTCCCCCTCCTCAGTCCCGGACAGAAACTGGACCGAACGCCAGCCAGGCCTTCCCCCAAAGCAACGCTCCAGACCGCGAGGGGGTCTACACGCTTGCACTTCCTGGGGCGCTGGCACCCCCACGTGGGTCATTTCCTTGAGCAGGTAATCCCCGCCCGCCGCCAGCTTCATGCGGAGCCCGCCTTCATGCTGATCGGACTGGCCTTCCTTAACACATGGAGGCGCATGGCTCCCGGACAAGGAGTCCCTCCCCAGACGGGCATGGTCAGTGCAGCGCCAGCAAGCGCCTCCCTCACTCTGCCGTGTGGGATTTGGCCTGCGGCGTCCGAAGGGAAAGAGACAGGAAATCACACCTGGGTAAGGGCTGCAGCTGTCCCCAGGATGAGACGACCCTCCTCGGAGACCCCGGCCTTCCGCCCGCGGCGCACTCCCGCCCGCTCCGAAGGCCGGTTTGGGACGTCCAGCTGCAGGGAAAGACGGGGGAAGAGACGGGCCACGGGAAACTCATCGCCTTGATGAGGGACAGCTTTTGCTCAAAGGCAACGATGCACAGCCTTTCCCCACAGAAACCCCGACGGAGATGCGTCCTGGAGATGGGGAAACTGAGGCTAAAGGAGCCTGCGGGGTGGCGCTGCGCCGAGGAGTCGACAGGAGCCTTGGTCCCTGCAGACACCAAGATGCGTTTGGTTCCAGCCTCCCGCCCCTGCCCTGGGCTTGCCCTCAGTGCCCTTAGTGCGGAATACATTACAGCAGCGGTTCTCAACCTGGGCTGCGCATTAGAACCACCTGGGGATCTTTTTAAAATCCTGATTTCTGGGCCTCATCCTCCGGAAATTCTGTTTCTTTGTGATGGGCTGGGGCCACAACATGAGTCACAAAGAAACAGACTTTCCGGAGGACGAGGCCCAGAAATCAGGATTTTAAAAAGATTCCCAGGTGGTTCTAATGTGCAGCCAAGGTTGGGAACCGCTGCATTACAGCTTACAGGTGCCTCATGGAGCCCTGCAGGAGAATGTAACGCAGTCGTTCTGGCTCTCCTCAAAACCAGGGTCCAGACGCAGGCTCACTGCCTACACTCCCGTTCCAGGGCACACTGCCGTCTCCTCCGCATTGGGCGGCGGCAGCAGGAGATGGGACTAAAAGCCCAAAGGAGAGGCTTTGACCTGGGCAGAGTGTCCTCCTGGGGGACAGGGGGAGGGTCTGCTGAGGTATCTGGTGAGAAATCAGTCAAATTGAGAAGAAAATTCTAACAAGAAAAATGTCATAGTTTAAGAAACTGAAAAACCCACACAGGGGAAGCAGCAGCTGTGCAGACACCTAAGCCCTAAGCCACGCCCAGGCAGAAAGGTCTCTGATGAGCGACTGTAGGTTCAGCGTGGATTGTACCCCCAGAAAATCGCACCCACCGGAGAGCGGCCCCCACGTGGAGCGCTTCCCAGCATTTGCTCATGAGAGTGAAAGGGATCGTCTCCTCCTGGTAATCCCTGCTTGCTGGGCCGCCTTGTCCGTGCCTGCAAGCACTCATTCAACCCTGGGGGCTGGGGTGCAGTAAGCGAGGGGTTCCCAACTCCAGTTCTGCTCAGAACCCAGCACATAAATGCTGATCAGGATGAACTTTAATGAGCAAAACCACCCCATCCCCATTCCGTTCAATCAAACAACAGCAGTTTGGGAGTTTGAATAGCACGTGAACTTCCTTGTCAACCTTCCTACCCCCCTCAGGGACCCATCACTTCCCTGCAGGAGACGCAGGGCCTTTGGGGGACGCACTCCTCATAGGAAGAGCTATTGTTTTCTGTCGGACACCAGGAAGGCTTTTCACGCTTGAGGAACTTTCTGGGCTCCTGAAGGGGTGGGGCTGGAGTCCCCGCGCTCACACACCTGCTCAGGTCTGTGATGCCCTGGCCCCGAGCCACCTCCTCACTCCTGGCAGCCACGGAGCCTCTATTCTTCTCTGTTGACTGAGACAGAAGCAAAAACAGAGCGCGGGGGTGGGGGGGACACCCCACACAAGGTGAGGGAAGCCTTTGTTCATGAAAAATGATGAGCAGGCAGGCTGGCTGGGGGAGAGATGGGGAAGATGCAGTGGCTTTCAGGTGGCGCGTCGCTAACATAAGCCGACGGCAGCACTGTTCATCCCCTCTCGTCTGCTAATCCCAGGAGTGGGGCCTGGGCCTGGGCACAAGGGAAAAGAGTGATAACCACGGAGCTGATGGTGCCGGCCAGGTGTCAGAACCTGTGCCCTCTGAGCCCCCCAGCCGCCATTCACCCTCAGCAGCCTGGTCCCTGCGCCCCTGGCAGCAGCCAGCTCAGTGTGCCCTCGCCCTCCGCACCCGAGTCTCCCCTTCGCTCGGGCGCCCCCCTCTTCCCGCCTTTCCCAGAGGGCCGGTTGCTTTCTACGGCCTCATGCTGCGCCGCCAGCTTTATTTATGATGGCGTTCAG
Source organism: Myotis daubentonii (assembly GCF_963259705.1). NCBI lineage: Eukaryota > Metazoa > Chordata > Mammalia > Chiroptera > Vespertilionidae > Myotis > Myotis daubentonii. Next base: position 114,499,495 of record NC_081843.1, read on the forward strand.
AACAAATTCTAAACTCCAAGCGTTTCGGTAGGTCCCCTTAGATCTTAGAAGCAGCTTGGAAAAGGGCACGTTATGATGACTTTGTAGATACCATTTTTAAAGTAGGGCGAGGGCCCCCTGATTAAAAACAAACGCTACTCCTGGCCTCAGGGTTTTCCAGATGTCAGTGTGGTCCACTTTGTCCAAATCCCTGAATGTTCTTTCCAGACAGTCATTTTAATATGACTGTAGTAGCGGGACTTGGCCTCCTATGCCTACAGCTACTGTGCGGGGTTAGAAGATTCCGCGTTATTTCTAATTATATCGTGTCTGTGGACCACGCAGAAGACTCGGTGATGTTTAGGGAGCACTGAGGGGGGCACAGAGACACACTCAGCCTCACTGAGCATCCCTGTGCCCAGGAGCCCGGGCACCCGTCCCGGGCATGGCTGCAGCTCATCTCCCATGGCCCCAGGAAAGAGCGGGAAATGCCAGGGTGTAAGAAACTGAAAAAACTGCAGTGGCTCCTGCAGCTTTACAATTGAGAAACGGGGTTCGGGCGGTTCCGTGGCTGGAGTGCTCACCCCTGGTAAGAAGGGACCGACCTGACACTTCGTCTGAACGTTTTGAACAGTTTACAATCCCACACAGGAAGTCGGGGCCTCTTTTCTATGTCTGCCCTGGCTGTTTTGCCAAAATATCCTCCAGAAAACTGCTTTCTGTCCAACAGCGGAGAAGATCAGATGACAGAGTAACAAATGTCACCAAGGATGACAGCCGGCCTCCTGGCACCGTCTCCCGGTTACGGGAACAGCAAGTCCTTGTCGGCAAAACCAGTTCAGGTGGTTGCCCGCGCAGCCTGGCTGCCCGCCTCAGAACAGGCGGAGCAGGGAACATGTGCATTTGCGTGGGGCGCGGCCGAGCAAGGGCCATCCAGGCACCCAGCCGACACTTCAGTCATTCACACCAGCGAAGAGCATCGGCCGCAGATTTCACCAAGAGTCCCGTCACGGGCACCCCCCGGGGGGTCCCTATCAACCAGACAGGGAACAACTTGAGGGTGAGAAGGAGCCCTCATATATGATGGCCTCCGGATCCCAGCTAGTGCCCAGTATTTTTTGTATTTTTTATTAATTTATTTTTTTATTAAGGTATTACATATGTATCCTTATCTCCCCATTGCCCCTCACCCCCTTCACTCATGCCTTCACCCCCCTGGTGTCTGTGTCCATTGGTTAGGCCTATATGCCTGCATACAAGCCCTTTGGTTGATCTCTCCCCCTTAGCCCCACCCTCCCCTGCCTTCCTTCTGAGGTTTGACGGTCTGATCGATGCTTCTCTGTCTCTGAATCTGTTTTTTGTTCATCAGTTTATGTTGTTCATTATTTTCTATAAATGAGTGAGACCATGTGATAGTTATCTTTCTCCAACTGGCTTATTTCCCCTTAGCATAATGCTCTCCAGCTCCATCCATGCTGTTGTAAATGGTAAGAATTCCTTCTTTTTGACCGCAGCGTAGTATTCCATCGTGTAGTATTTATTGAATTGATTTAGATGAATCCATTTAGTTGACTAGATAATAAGGCGAGCCTTCTGTTACTTTGTCAATAGCGGTGTAAGGCCCAGGTGATGCCCGGGGTCGAAGGCCCCCTTTCCATGAGAGAAGAGGCTATTGCCGCTGGGAGGCGGTTCAGGCATGTTCCAGCCAGCCTTCCATGCTACCCTCCCTGAATGTAAACCTTGCAACGCTCTGCTTTTCAGCTACAAGACTAATTCAGCCATTTGGGGGACGTCTGAAACTTCCATTAATTAATAGAAAGCCTCTCCATTAGGTATTCCAGCACACAATGAGCTGGGACCCGTACATTTGAATTAAGGTAATGGCAGTAGGGTGAGTGGATGGCACAGCCTGCTCAGGAGTTTCCTGGTGTTAGAACTGAAAGTTCATGTCCCAGCGAACCCCTCGGACCTGAGCAAGCAAGAACAGTCGATCACACTAAAAACTCAAAAATAATTTCCAATAAAATCAGAGTGATTTCAGTTGGAGGAACAAATCTGATAGTAAGTCATTTGAGTCCCCAGTTGTTGCTTAAGTGTTTGTTTATTCCTTTCTTTGTTTGTATGAGAACTGGGTGGCTTTTCTACTCATAAGACCTCTGCAGTCTGTAGGCAAAATAAATTCATACCAAAATCAAATATTTATATGGTCATTTGAAAGGACCTTGGTGAGTTAAAGTTTGAAAGCAAGCTGACTTCATGGGAACAGTGTGGTCTAGGCCAGGGAAGAAATATAACTGATTAAACAAGACAACATGATTTAAATTCAGCAGGAGAAAATTTGAAGAGGGTGCTGAATGCAGTGGTTTTCAGACTGGGGAGGGTGAAAAACTACCCATACCTGGCCGCCTCCCCACAAACTCTAATTCCATTGTCTTGGGGTGGGGCCCAGGCCTGGGTATTTTTACATAGTTCTCCAGGTAAATTTACTATTTTGTATATTCCCTGGGAATACTGCATTCTTGTAGAAATAAATTTAACAAGAAAGAGCATAACTGGAGTTGAAATGTGCCCTTTGATTCACAATTGATTAAAATTTATCTTTTCATATTATTATAAAAACTAGAGGCCCGGTGTACAGATTGGTGCACCGGTGGGGCCCCTTGGCCTAGTCTGTGGGATCAGGCCGAAACCAGCTCTCCGACATCCCCTAAGGGGTCCCAGATTGCAAGAGGGCACAGGCCAGGCTGAAGGACCCCACCAGTGCACGATCGGGACCACAGGAAGACTCCAGGGTGTGTCCAGCCCGACTCGCCCAGTCCCAATCGGCCAGAACCCAGCAGCAAACTAACCTACCGGTCAGAGCATCTGCCCCCTGGTGGTCAGTGCACATCAAAGCAACTGGTCGAATGGTCAACAGTCGGACACTTAGCATATTAGGCTTTTATTATATGGGATGAAGAAATGTCTACATAGATATAGGGGTGTTTGTTTTTTTAGTATGGTTAGGAATTGAGAATTTTTAACTTAGGAAACATATGATAGTGGATTAATCACATGCCAATAATATCTAATGGAGACTGCTTATTTCCCATGTGTTTTTGCAAAGCATATACTATAACTTATCTATGTGTGCACACGCACGCATGCATGAAACAATGCATCACTATTGATTTTTTAATCAGATAAGAAAAGGGAACAAATTGTCATCAGTGAAGTCCTTCCCTATAATGAAACCCAAGGACATACATAAAGAGAAATGGACATTTGGAATCAGTAATAGGATATAAACACAATGACCTCTTAAGTGCTATTTCTAAATTTCTTCAGGTCAATAATAGCCAGATGTTCTAATAGACTGATTTCTCAGTGACCCATGTCAGTTAACTAGATAATGTGAGTCTTATACTAGTGGGGAAAAAAAATCAATATTATAGCTACTAAAATGTATACTTACGTTGTAAAATTTCTTCAAAGAAAACCAATAGAAATAGTTATATGTGTAAAATAAAATCAAAATATATAATTTCGGTTGATCTCTTCCCCTTACCCCTGAACCGAAGGACTTGTATACATGTATATAAGCCAAACCAATGGACATGGACAACAGGGGGATGGGAGCATGAGTGTGCGGGGCGGGGGGTGGGGGGGAGGTTTGGGGTTAATGGGGGGATGAGGACACATTTGTAATACCTTAACTAATAATAATAATAATAAACTTGTAAGAAACACTTGAAATAAAAGTAAATAGATTCTTAAAAATATATATATATATAATTTCAAAAATATATGACCAGTAAAAATTATGAATATTTGGAAATTAATTGACAACACTTTAAGTACCAATTTGTACCCAAATATTTGCTGTGGAAGTAGACATTAACCAGATAAATCACATAGGGACTTGGGCACTATGTTTTCTAAAAACAGGTTCCATTTCTCTTCTTTTCACTTAAGGGTCCATTTCAAGACTCAAAATGTATTGAAAATGTATCTGAATCAGCACTGTGGTTAGTAAAAATGTATTGGGCTGATCAAGCCTGTATATATTTCTGTGGCAAATTTTGTACTGACTCAACAATTATCTAAACCATTAAAATGCTTTATGAAACATTATAAGTTGGTTCTCAATAAAAGTATACCATCTATAAAATAAATGCAACATCAAGTTTTACATATGAGAATCCTCCATAGCATGGGTCACAGGTATAATGTACATGTTACATAAAGATGAACTAGAATCATGCTGTGATTTGTAAAAAGTGTGCATTAAGGATATGGAGAGTTTATAATAAAAGTCAAATGATCACAAATTGGACTCAGTTCATTTTTAAAGTCAAGTTTGGTAGACCCTGTGAAAATACAATAGAAACTAAGATTTGGAACAGACTTGAAGAGAGAGAAAGCAATATCGCCTTTATAGAAAAATTTAGGGGGCACTGGAGAGTCATTTAATCTTAAATAATTGGGCCAATATGCTGGGCAATACACAGAATAGAAAGCCACCCCTTATACTTTTCTATAAAGTTTACATTTAACACTTCTTAAAATTATTTAATGATTTCATCTGCCTTTTGCTCGCCCAGAGAGCCTGGGCGGGGGGGTGGTGATCCAATGGGTGAGGAGGGGAAAGAGCTGAAGGGAGATGAATCTTTTACCATGAGGTGGAATACCTGTGAAAATAAATCTTTGTCTTTGTTATCATGGTGCCTGAAACTTGCGGTGACGTTAAAACATGAGCAGTGTCAGGGAAGGAAAAACCCAAATGGCTGGTGATGTGGAAGAGATTATATTATGAAACAGTTTAGCGTATGGAATATTTTGGGTTTCATTAAAAATTAAGACGTAAAAAAATAAGCTTGAAAGAAAGTTACAAGAAAAAAATCCATTCATGAGTTAATTTTGACTGCAGCTGTTCCATAAATTACACACATATTTACATTAGCACACATATCTACATAAGTATGATGGATACTATACATATGATGACAGTAGATGATAATCAGTGAGCTGTTTCCTTCCCGTAACTTAAATTGTTTCAAAACTTAGTTACATTTTTATTAAAAAGAAGAAAGTGTGACTACCCAGGAGACTGTCTTTAGGGAAAAATAAACACCAAGAAGGAGCTCTTGAAGCAAAGGAGAGCATGAACAGTGAACACAGCAAACATTGCGGTTGCGTTTGCGGGGCCGGTCGGCAGGCTGGGGAGGAACTGAAGCAAGAGGCCCGGAAAATCCCTGGTGAGAGCTGGCCCGGGATGCAGGCTGAGAAGCAGTTATAAGCTGCGTTTGGCCACCGCTGTCCGCTTTGGTTGGTTTTCTTCAGCATCAGCAAACCCTTTACGGCTCAAGTGTCACACGCTGCGCTCCATTCCCCTCACATGCAACCCGGTCAGGGCCCCGCCTCTCGTCAGCCCACCCTCCACCTGAGTCTCCCCTCAGGCCAGGTGCTGATGGAGCAGAAACAGCACGGGAGGGGCCTGGCGACTTCCCCCCCCCCGAGCCAGGGACACTGCCCTCCGGACCCATCGGGGAGTGCTCCCAGGCATCGCCCCTGCGCCGGCCGCAGCCTGTCATTGGATTACCCAGGCAATCCCGTTAGACACCGCTCTGTGAAACAGCTCGAGAAATGCTGACGAAACGCCCTGCAAACATTAACAATGTCCTGTGTGAGGAGCACGAGGTCCCAGCCAGAGAGTGAGCGTGGGGGGAACATTATGGAAAGATTCGTCAGACAACTGCAAGCGAGAGATGCCAAGACTCGGGGCCTTGCGGAAGCCAGCCTTGGGGGACACGGTGAGCCTCGGAGAGACGAGCTGGCCTTTCTCCCACTTGGGAAGCTGGAGGACGGGGCACCCCAGCAGCACTGTGTGCAGAAGTGGCAGGCGGTCTAGTCGCCTCCGAAACCCAGACTCACAGCCGAGTCCCGCTTATGGGGAGTGTGGCTCCGTGCACCCTGCGGGATGCATGCTGGTAGAGTGGTGTCACTAAATAATCAGATACGCGGGCAGGAAAAGAAATACCTACCGATGTCTAGGAACTCAAAATACCAAGGAAAGGGGGCTCCAAAATCTATAGAGGTCATAGGGATACATTTTAAAAATATATATATTTTTATTGATCTCAGAGAGGAAGGGAGATGGAGAGAGAGAGAAACATCAATGATGAGAGAGAATCATGGATCGGCTGCCTCCTGCACACCCCATACTGGGGATTGAGCCCCCCACCCTGGCATGTGCCCTGATGAGGAATTGAACCATGATCTCCTGGTTCATAAATTAACACTCAACCACTGAGCCATGCTGGCCAGGCCATCATGGGATACTTTCCGAATAAACAAGAACAGATTAAGATCAATCTGTAAAAAACTGAAATCGTGTCCAGAGGGGGCGGGGCGGTCGATAATGGGGTGATTAGGAGCTGCTCGGTGAAAGGCTCATCCAGGGAGAGCAATAGCAAGTCTTCTTGGGTGACCCATATTCACAGGGAGCCAGACCAGTTTTCTACTCCACCTTTAAAGGGATATAAAACTAAATGTGAAATCGTCTCACCACGGAATACAGTGCGATTGTGAAAATAAATGACGTGCAGCCACAGGCCACACCAGGAAGAGCATCAGAAACACAGCACCAAGTGGGCAGAACGGCACGGACACCACCTACCGGATGAGCCATTTTCACACAATCCAAAAGCAAGAATGCACACGCATCACATGTCTGAAGAGGCATCCAGGCCCGGTCCCCTTGTTTCTAAACGCAAAGGAAAGGAGAGCCCTCGTCTCAGCCCAGCGGCCACGCCGGAGGCAGGACGGGCCTGGGAAAGCCGCCCAGCGGCTCCGTATGGCCGGCACCTGGCCACACTGTGCGGAGGACTCGCCGGTCAGCGGTCAGCGTATTACTGTGCTTCTTAGCATCTCACGTGCTATTAGGAATCAAGTTCTCAAAAGACGAATGAGACAGTTGGAAGAAGGCTTCGGATATCGTGACACTCCACTAACTGTGCTGGAGGCGCTGGGAGAGGAGCCAGGACGGTCAGCGGGGGCAGCGAGAAGCCAAACGAAGGAGACAGCAGGCACCAGGGCCCGGGAGAGGACCTCGCAGCGCACGGAGGTAGGTGAGGGGAAGGTGGGGCTGTGGCACGGGACCGGGGCCAGGGGGCTGGTGCTGGCAGAGTGACTCCTGGCGCCTGGAGGCCTGGACGCGCAAAAGGACAGGTTTACCTTCAGGCGATGGAATGATGTCCAGGCCTCGTTCTGAAGCCGGTGGTCCCAGCCACGGCCTCCCCGAGACGATGAATGCTCTGCAGGATGGTGTGAGAGCGGGCCTGTGCGGATAAAGAGGAGGTCACGGTTAAAAGGAACAATCATAGTGACAGTTGGCTGGGCGCACTTTTCATGCAATACTCGGTGCGTAAGTCTCTGGATCACCTTTTCCATTACCAAGTTCTACGGCCTGGTTTGGGCTAAGGGGGTAGTTCCTAATGAAAGATAGATGGTTCTAAAAAGCCGTAAAAGTGCAAACATTAAATGGACCATGGAATGGCTCTGGGAGAAAGCCATCATTCCATGAATGTTACCAGGGACGCTGCAGGGGTGCCACACTTCGGGGAGGGCACACCTCAGGGCCACCCTCCTGTCCCTCTTGACCTGCTTCGGTCTCTCCTGGCAGCCTTGGCCCCTGACTGTGAGATCCGCGTTGCAGCTCTCCCTCTACTTCCCAAGACCTGCAATGCATCTAAGTGCATGTAGATATGTTACTGTTTTCTAAATCTTTATTGTTGAAAGGATTACATTTGTGCCCTTTTCACCCCCATTGACCTCTCCCAGCCCACCCCGCCTGCCCCACCCCAGGCCTCCACCACCCCATTGTCTGTGCCCATGGGCAACGCATATAAGTTCATTGGTTGATCTCTTCCCACCCACCCACCCTCCCCTGCCTTCCCTCTGATATTTTTTAAATTCAGCATTTTATAATAAAACTAGAGGCCCGATGCATGAAATTTGTGCAAGAGTGGGCCTTCCTTCCCCCAGCTGCCGGCACCGGCTTCCCTCCGGCACCCGGGACCCGGGCTTCCCTCGCAGCCCCAGCTTCGTCCAAAGGTCATCCGGAAGGATGTCCGAAAGGAGGTCCGGTCTAATTAGCATATAACGCTTTTATTATTAGAGATGAAAGTACAATGTTTAAATGGCTAAGTAATAGAAATTTGAAGTCAAAATACGGTGTGGGAAAAGCTGGATAATAAAAAAGGCAGAGTGCTGCTTGCTGTGGTGGTGCCAAGTCAAGACTGCCCTTCTCTGAAGAGGAACACATCAAAACAAGAGTGAATGGAGATGTCCTCATGTTTCAGGGACCACATTTTGTTAAAAATTATATTCCCTCTTGTAAAAACCCAGGATTGTTTTATAATAGAAGTCGGCGGGTGCCTCCTGGGCAAATTGGGTGGGCCGTTTCAGGGTCACGTATCAGAATGACAAGGACAGAGAGTAAGTGAAGGAGCAAACAAGTTCATTCTGGTTTTAATTGAGTTCGATGAGAATGAGACAAAGAAAACCATGGCCTCTCAGAGACTTTCTTGCTTCTGGCATCTTCCACCGCCTGCTTCAGGTAAAACTGTGTTTTCTATTTTCCTCTAAATACTTTCCCCAGTCAGCTTGTTTCTGTGTGTCTGGTCTTTCTTTTCATCTCCTATTTTGAGGCGAGGGAAGGAATATCTGATTTTACAGCTGAGTGGATTACTCAGCCTCTGACCAGGAGACAGCAGCCGGCCGAGGGCTGATGTAAAACAGGCTTTTGCTGCCCTCTTTTGGAATAAATACGTGAACAATGGCCCTCGCAGTCTATGTACGTTGCTATTGTCTGTTCCTACCACTGCCTCGCTGCTCAGGAAACAAAGAGCTAGAACGCAATTATCAAATGCCTTGTTATTTAAAACCTGGAGATTTATTTTAACTTATGAATGCAAAAAAAAAATGTTACTTAGCATAGGATTAGTTAACAACATACTGAATAAAATTATTATTGCATTGAATACAACAAATCCAGATTACAAATAACCTACAAACTAAAATAGCAATGTTTGTCCTCAATCTGTGGAGTTTCATGGAACCTTGTAAATAGTGACAATTACATAAATGGAAATTTTCAGTATAAAATAAAATGGCAATAGATTTAATTATTAAAATGTTTGAAAAGCTTTTAATCTACCACCATAAAGAAATCGCTGCATTTATTTCAGTTTCTTACGTACGTCTTCCCATTTTGGTAATAACACTGGGACTGACAGGTCCTATTCCTATTATCCACAGGCAGTACACCGACGTTTGGTGAGCCGGTAGGGAGTTTTAAAAGCGGGAAATTTTAGACAAAATTTAGATCTGATCCGACCAGTTACTGCGCTGCCCTTCCTCCACCAGAAAAAAAACTGTCAATGAAAATGTATGATCCCAGATATTAAACTTTATAATGATAACTACAAACTACAGCCAACACCAAACAGAACAGAACGGGGTGGAGAGGATTAAATATATGCATCCGCGTTTGCTGAGCTGATCCAACCAGCACTGAGTACAGTGGGGACCAAGTCATGTGGAAGGTGAAACACGGTTACTCCCCTCAGTACAGGAACCCTTTGGAGGGATGGGTCTTGAAGACGTGATCCAATGAATGACCACGCATGATTCCAGGGAGAAAGAACCTAATGTCTCAGGATGCTAGTCTACACCGCCAGCAAAGAGAACCCAAAACAACAGCACGCAAAGCAATTAAGTGGATTAGTCCCAAATGTGGCCAAAATCCTCATAATAAACAAGAACCATTGTCTGAGAAACACCTGGCTCTGAGCATATTTAAAAAATGGAGCTTTAGAAAAACGTGTTTATAATATTAAAACCTTCCACTGTACAGGACAAATTATTTACAAGTTGTGGACAGAAGCCTTGTTGTAATCATTCCACATAAAGAGGAAATTTCAAAACCCGTGGCTATCACACATAGGGAGCTGGGACCAACCATTTCAGATGCCAGCAGGCATGTATGTATTTTAGTATGTAATTGTATGTAAGTATAGTGTAATCCATAAAATATCTATGCAGTCTATAGAACTTTATAATCAGGAGTCTTCATTCCCTTTTAGGTATTTTTGCAACTCTACTCACTCATACTGCATGATACTTAGATACCTAAATCAAAATACTTATTGACTGGATTAGTGTTAATAATTATACATATGTATTACCATTCAAACCTCCATCTTATTTTAAAATTGCATAAATGTTCATTCAGTTATTATTATTCCAACGTGACCAGATATTCCAACACTGATGCCAGACGAAAATGATGAACTGATGGACAAGGCGACATTTCTGGAAATAAAATTTCTGGATAACCTTGAGGCTGGAAGGTCATCATGGCAATGAGGCTCACGTGAAGCTAAATGATGTGGGCTTGTCCTCAGCGCCAACACAACCAGGTGCAGCTCACCCTATTGAATGCCGTGGAGTGAGCTAGATCTATAGATAAGCAGTTTGTTTGGTTCGGGGTAAGCAGATTACATAGGCTTCGTCTAGACAGGATGACCTCACTGCATACATTTGCCCCCACAGAAGCCAGAATCTAATGAACATTCCAAATTACTTTATTAGATAAATGTCTTCAGCTATGCACATATGTTGCTTTTTCCTGCCGTCCTGGCAATGCTGCTGTGGTGGTAGGGGCTTTCATTCTGCACGAGAAAGTGCAGGAAAATGCTGTGGTAGGAACATAACAAACTGTATAGAAGCCACCACACTCTTATTTATCACTTGCTTGTGGCTGTTGATTTTATTTGAATTCACTGCTATCTCTGAGGAGATGTGCAGTCTCGTAGGTGCCTGCAGGCTAAGTTTGGTGATTTGGGGACAGATGGTATAATGGTTAAACAGGAACTGGCAAAAATAAGAACATAAGAAAAATCCCAATTTGTTCTTGTCTCTTTCTAATACGTGCACATGTGTGGGAGTGTCGCCTTGTTTTAGGTTTGATTCAGCCCTTTGCTGTTGTGTTGCTGTCCTCTTGCTGTGTTGCTGTTGTGTTGCTGTTGGGTCGGATAGGTTAACGCTTCACTGAAGGAAGTACAGGGAAAGGTATGGGTGGAACCTTAGAGTTAGGATTGAAGCGCCACCTGGAATGACCTCAGGCTTCAATAACGCAACTGTGCGAGATTTTAGCAATTCCAGGGGCAGCAACACTACCCTTTAGATTTGGGCCACTCCTCTTTTCTTTTGGAGTAAGTGATATTTACTGATTCATGTCACAATGGGGGGTGGGGGGGACTGCATAGCATACGTAAAAACCAAGTTAAAGAGCTGATGATTATCTGGGCTACTTTAAACCACAAACACAGCAATGAAGAGATGGTCCCGAGAACAGTTTCAGGAAGAAAGGATTGCTGTGTCCAGAGGCTGTGACCAAGATGCTGGGTGTAAGTAAACATCCTGAGATTTTACAAATTATGTGGGTTAGCAGGTGTCATGTGTAGGAAGTGATTGCAGATTCTTGGAGCGGCAGCAAAGCAGTTTCCACCGCTTCCGAATTTGTAAACTAAGGACAAAAGCTGAAATGTACCCGGCGAGATACATGGAGAAGGTTTTTTTCATTTTTGTTTGTTTTATAAACAAACATCTCGGCTGATTTTGCTGCTTACGGTGGAGCAGGAAGGTCTCTGGGGGTCAGCATTTCAGCTTTCTTTGGTTTTCCAGTTATTGGTCCCACCTACAATCAATTCTTCTTGTCATTGGCAAGTCTAACTTGCAGCACGTCCATCTTTCAAAGCTAGCACACAAACCCATTTCTGACCTGGCACAGCGGGATGTCACCAGGTGCTGCTCTTTGTTAGATGCTGGTGCAGGAAAAAGAGGTGCAGAGCCCGGGACCAGAGGCCAGCTGGGGGTGAGGTGCGAGAAGGCTGTCTCTCACCCGTTCCTGTGCATGGGGCCAGAGGAAATGGCAGGGCCTGTCCAAAGGGAAAGAAATGAATGGCAGACAGGGCATAACTATTATCTACCCCGACTCCCACACGAGCACACACGTAAGGCTGCCAACACTGAGCTCGCTTCTTGTGAGAACTTGGGTTCCCCATCTTGGGGCATTGGACTAATTACAGGAGTTCATGACGGAAGGTAGGGTTTTGTGGGAAGAATGGCATTTGAAAGAGAGGTTGGATGCATGGAAGACAGCAGCTGTAGAAAAGAAAGGAGCAGCCCAGTGGCGTGGCTCAGTGGTTGAGTGTCGACCTATGAACCTGGAGATCACAATTTGATTCCCAGTCATGGCGCATGCCTGGGTTGTGGGCTCGATCCCCAGTGTAGGGTGTGCAGGAGGCAGCTGATCAGTGGTACTCTGTCATAATTAATGTTTCTATCTCTCCCTCTCCCTTCCTCTCTGAAATATATATATATTTAAAAAATGAAAGATCATACCTCAAAAATATTTGCTTTTAAGAAAAAGAAAAGAAAAGAAAGAAAGAAAGAAAGAAAGAAAGAAAGAAAGAAAGAAAGAAAGAAAGAAAGAAAGAAAGAAGAGAAGAGGAAGGAAGGAAGGAAGGAAGGAAGGAAGGAAGGAAGGAAGGAAGGAAGGAAGGAAGGAAGGAAGGAAGGAAGGGGCAAAATGAGCTCACGGAGTCTACCATATTGTCTGAGCATGGGCCAGTGGTGTCCATGGGCCAGTGGTGTCCATGGGCCAGTGGTGTCCACGGGCCAGAAAACTGTCCAAAACACCAGCCTTTGGGGGACACTCTGTGCTGCTTGATGCCCAGGGTGGGCACTGGCAGCCTTCCTGCACAGATCACAGTTTGTCCAGGCAATGGCTCGCCACCAGCCTCTGGCAGGCACTCTGGTCACGGTGCATGATAGGAAGACATTGTCCCCTTCTCCTTTGCAAAGAGAACCCCAGCTCAGTTTGTGTGATGATGGGATCAGCCCCAGCATATATCATGCTTAGTGGCCCTATTCCCTTTTGCCTAATTCCCTGTTTGTGCAAGGATATGTGTGTCACCCAATGATAGTCAATTAAAGAGAAGTTTGAGACGTTCAGAAATTAAGAGAAAGTTGGCTGGGTAATAGTGCAGGGTAATAGATGCCATGAAGAATACATCCCTTTTTTCCATTTTCCCCTCACTTCTATTTTCTACTTAGGATTCTGCTGTAGGAAGTGTAGGGCTCTGGCTCCAAGTGATTGAGTAAAAAAGAGTAGAAGGGAGACAGAAAGAACCTGGATCAATGTCACATCAGCGAGCTATTGCCACCATCTTCCACCAGCAGGCTTCTTGTTGCCTACAATAGCTCAATGCCGTCGCTGTTTAAGCGACTGTTGTTAGGGCATTCTGTTTCCTGAAGCAAAACTCAGCCCTTCCGGTTGCATACAAGTGCTGCAGGAAACGTAGGGAAGGGCCATAAGCAATTGTTGTGGATGGCGGTATTCTGGTTGCACAGAGAGCAAGGTTGTTGCCGGCCAACTCCTCACCAAGTAACTCACAGAACTGAGTGTGTGATTCTTATTAAGTCCAGAACTTTACCCTCTGATGCAAGCTCAAGTCTGTGATAGGGAACCAAGTGTTTGGGCAGCCTGTGGACACAGACTCTGTCATACGCAAAGTTGTAGTGATGGAGCGTGAGGAAGCCGAGGTGTAGGGTGAACCCTACTATTCTGAGGAGGAAGTCCACCATCACCTACTGACAGGTTCATCTAGACAGGAGGCCAGCAAGGTGTTGCCCAGACCAGGGTTCAGTGAACTCAGTTTTCTCAGGTCAAAGGATTTATCAAGGTAACGAAGCTTCCACTACTTTCTCATGCTTCAGTCCTTGGAAATAATAATAGGAACAAAAAGAAAAATAGGAATAACAGCCACTACTATTTGTTAAACAATTAGCATATGCCAGACAGTAGACTAAAATGATTTTGACTAATCATAATAACAACTAATACCCAAGAGAGCATCAGACAGATAAATTCTTCAATGAATTTATGTCAAAATTAGCATACAAACAAATGACATCACTTTTATTGATTCCATTGAGGAAATTAAGGCTCAGAAAGGTGAAGCGAATTGTCAAGACTACATAGGTAGTAAGGGGGAAGGCTGGGAATTCAGACCAGTCTTCCTCATCTCAAAACCCATTCCTAAAGAAGTCTGGCCCACATGTTGCTCCCAAGGCTTTCAGGGGACAACCAACATTAACATTTAAAAGTAGTCAATGCACCCATCCTATGTGACCCACGCCGTCTAATCTCCGGTGTCCTCAGCACTCAGTGACCCGGGTAGCAGGTGACTGAATATTGGACACCCCCCTTTTCCCGAAGAATTCTTCTATTGTCCACCCAGTGGCGTGGTTCCTTGGAGGACATGGTCTACAGCAAAGGTCTTCAGTGGGATGTGCCCACTGCCATAATGATGGAAGTGGAATGGCATGGTGGGACCATAGAGATTCTGGAAATTAGGGCTTCACATCGGGAGGAAGTGTCAACCAAGCCAAGTTCCTTAGAGACAGCAGATGCCTCCTTGTTCCACACCACAATTCTGGCCGAAGTATTAGGAGTGAAATTATAGAGCTCTGTGGGCCCATTTGTCCCCTGATATCCTGGTAGCTTGAATGGGTCCCCACAAGAGTTAATGTCAACTCTGGCCTGAAAGCCACTTTCAAAGGGGACAATGCTACCTTGATACGCACAGGTCACCTGGACTTCTGTCTGCTCTCGGGTACTTATTGAGAGCATCTATCTATACGCAGTATCCTTTTATAACTAAACAAATGACACCTATCACTGGGAATAGCTAACATGTGAATAACAAAAAATACTGACCTAGCTCCTTCATATGAAATCCATTTGACGTAGGTGCTGATAAATGTGTACTGGAAATTCATTCAGTCTTGGAGATTTGCAGCATATAAATGTCTTCCACATGGCACATCTCCAGAAAAGTTTCATTTTTGTCTGAGGAAAAATCATATGCATTATGAAATCACATCAATTAACTTCTGTCACTTAGCATTGTTGGTTAATTAATCATTGATTAATTTTAATAAAAACACTATTAATGATGACCAATGCCCTACTATTAACAGTTGGTCTGGGAAACAGCGGTAACTAATAATTCTTAGTTACTTAATGAGAAATACATTGGACACAATTGCTGATAAACGTTTCCCAGAACAATCATGTGGTCTTTGATTTCTTTATGGTATAAATTGCCTCCCCGTGGCATAGTATGTCTTCATAAAATTATTCTATTCTGAGAGAAAATTCTCCTGATCATCAAATAGTAATCAATCAGTTCTTTTCATGGAGTATAAACTGTGTGTGCCTTGAACTTACTTATTACATTAGGACTAGACTTGGGTCCATTTATCTACCTACAGACTCTGGAGGAAAACCCTTCATCCAGAATTGCTGAAAATGCAGAATTTGGTAACAATTTCCAAGTCCATAAAATTATGAGGTGGTCTGATGCATGTATTTATCACAGGTGGAAGAATTACTCTTTTAACCGACTCAAATTGACAGCATGATGCCAATTCAGCAGGAAACAATGCTTTTCTTTTTAAATTAAATCATGTTTACTGAGAACCTTCTATGTACCAGCCATGGTGCCAGATCCTAGACACATGAGGACAATCATGGAGCCTGGAACAGAGCTGGAAGGCTTAGTAGCATTTAGATGGTTTTAAAGTCAATTTTTTTTTTTAAGTAAGTATAACGTACATGTGAAAACTCAAACTCCTAGCAGAGCTCTGCAAATTTTTACAAAGTGAACATATTCTTTTGATCGGCACTTGGAACATAAAAAATGCATCATTTCCAGCCCCAGACGCACCTCTCATGTTCCCTAAAACTCACCGTCCCTTCAAGGGTGAACACTGCTCTGGTTTGTCACACCCTAGCCTGTTTTCCCTCATTTTCAACTCTGTAGGGTGCACGTGACTGACTCTTTCAACATCTCACTCTAGAGATGCATCATGTTTTTGCATGTACTTGTAATCCATTCATTCTTACTGTTGTATAGTATTTCATTAAATGAATAGTTTGTTTATACTTTTTACTGTAGACAGAAATTTGGGTGGTTTCAAGTTTGGGGTCATTATGAATTGTCAGGCAATGATTATGCTTGTTTCCTCTTCTGAGGCACATGGTGTGTATTTGATGTATATGTAGATTTACTAGATCACAAAGTCCATGCATGCTTAGCTGTATTAAATATTGCCAAACACGTTCTAAAGTAGTTGTATCAATTTACAACTCCTAGTGTTTATGGGCATCTCACTAACTTCCAATCCCCAACAATACTTGTGATTATTGATCATTTCTATCGTAGGCAACTCATCTGAGGTTTGGTGTACATCTTCCAGGTGATTAATGACACAGCACTGATTAAGATGTGCATGGGCCACTTGGCTAGCCTCTTCTGTAACTACCTGTTCAAGTCCTTTGCCCATGTTATTTCTACTTGTGTTTTTTTTTTAATAATTCTTTATTGTAGAAAGTATTACATATCTCCCTTTTTCCCCCACTGACCCCCTCCAGCCTGCCCCCGCCCCCCACCCCAGGCCTTTGCCATCCTATGGTCTGTGTCCATGGGTTATGCATAGATGCATAAGGTCTTTGATTGATCACCTCTCACACACCCACCCTCCACCTGGCCTCAGTCCTATTGACTTTTAGCAGTTCCTTGTATTTTGTGGATATGAGTCTTCATGAAATATATACTTCAGACCTACCCACAGTGTGAAAGCTTGCTGTTTTACTCTCTTGATAACCAATTATTATCTTGTGATAATAGACTATCAATTACAAAATTCTTAATTTGTGATAGTCCGATTTTTCAAAACTTTTTCATGATTGGCAGTCTTTGAGTCTTTGTAAATATTTGTCCATCCCCAGGATCAAAGAGATCTTTTTTCTCCTAAAAATCTTTATTTTTCTAGTTTTGCATATTTAGATCTGGAGTGGCTTTTGAACATAGTTTAAGGTGAAGGCCCACGTATTTAATATAGATATTCAATTGGCCAAACTCCGCTGCCTGAAAAGACCGCTCTTCCCCTCTGCCCTGCAGTGTCCTCTGCAGCATGGGCCCACACAGGTGTGGTGGGGGCGGGGCTTCGCGGGAAGGGGGAGGCAGAGAGAGGGCGTGGCCATCCGGAGGAGATGTGGCTCTGGACAGTCACCTGGTTCAAGAGCAGACGCTGCAGAATGTAAGGAGCCACCTTCTGCCATTTAGACGTGGGGGCTTGTCTGAGACGGCAGCACAATTAAGTGCCTTCTGTAATAGCCATCATACAAAGTGACTTACATTATTTTTAAATAAATAAATCCAACTCAGGACCAGACGAAGGCCATCTGGGCCACTTCCGGTTGCGTGACATTTACTCGGCCAAGCTATGCCGATTTTAAAATAGGAGTGAATTGATCTTATACAAATTCTAAAATATAGCTTTAATTCAAAAATAAGATTTTAGAAAATTGTGAATGTCCCTTTTTATTCTGTCCATAGTGTCAAAGTAATGAACATTTTATGTCACCAATTAACAGAGCAGAAAATGAGCAGTATTTTCCATTTTCTAAAACACTTTTTATAAGGGATGAAGTACTTCCTTCATAAGGAGGGGAATGCGGGACAAGGGTGACATTTGTCATATTGAATGGTATGGCAGGTTTTTAATCTGGGCAAACTCCAAGCTCAAACATACCCCTGCACCTTTCTACCCAGTGTTGCTAAACACTGACAACTTCAAGACAGTGTGTGGGGTACGCCGGCGTTTCTCCTGTAACACTCAAGGGGTCACAGAGCAGAACGGTGGGAGGTGATCCCTGGCCAGCAGCTATTTTACTAGATTCCTGAAGAACTAAGAGTCCTGTATAGCGTTTCCAAGTTATTTGCTAAATGGCTGATCTTTGCATGAAATAAAATGTATGTGATTTGGTTGCTCCACATTGCAATAACAATTCTCTACTACCTCGCTCACTGATTTCATGGACTAAGAGATGGACTAAACATGTGGTCGGCAAACTGTGGCTCTCGAGCCACATGCGGCTCTTTGGCCCCTTGAGTGTGGCTCTTCCTAAGCCTTAGGAGTCCCCTAATTAAGTTAATAACAATGTACCTACCTATATAGTTTAAGTTTAAAAAATCTGGCTCTCAAAAGAAATTTCAATCGTTGTACTGTTGGTATTTTGCTCTGTTGACTAATGAGTTTGCCGACCACTGGACTTAACCAAAGTGTTGGTAAAGTGTTTCAGTTCCTTGAGAACAAAGAACATTACATGCCTAGGTCATACTAAACATTACATGCCTAGGTCATACTAAACACGCAACCACCATGTGTTGAAATGAGTAAAGGCACTATCGTTCGTTCTGCAAAGTAAGTAACAGTAGTTGTTAAATTATACAGAGGAGATGCTCCGACCCCACAGAATCAGAACCAGTCATTAGAACAAATGAGTCATCGTTCTGGAGCAAGAAGGGTTATGAGTTGTCTCAGACTTACGTGTCCAAAGAAATCGCAACATATTCAACTTTGAAAAACACAAAGACCCCTTCCCTAGTGCATGTCTACGGAGGAAATGCGGGTTGCTTTGGAGATGGGGAGCAGTGAGGAGAGAGGTTTTCTCTGAGCCAGATGGGGGATATTTTAGCTCTTAGGGACCACTGTGACCAGCCACCGTAAAAGCCTCCGGCGGAGATGCTGAAAGGTGAGCAGGTCCAGCCTTCCGCCAGGCAGTCAGTCGGGGGAGGGGGAGAGGCTGCGGGGAAGCTGGGGGAGTCATGTGGTCCAACTGTAAAACAGAAAAATTGCATGTAATTATTTTACAAGCAGCGCAGGACGCTGTGAAAGGAAGAACTAATGACGGAGCACTCAGCTTGTTAGAGCCTTTTCCTTCTGGGAGCTCAGGGTTACACGAAGTGCCGCTCACGGGGATTTTTTTCTCCCTCTTCCTTGGATGCATCATGGTACAATGAGCCCTGCACAGAGGGGGTTAATGCTGCAGGGATGTTTTTAAATAATTTCTGTGACCAAAGCCGGAGACAGAAGCCTGGCCATAATTCTCCCTGACTTCCAGCATCCTGTATTGATTGATTAATTATTCCACCAATGAACTAACAGGTATTGACCTTATCTGGTTGAGTAGCATTTAGCCAAAAGTCAGTAATCTACATCGATCACTTAATGGAACATCAAAGCTCAGCCTTCTGACAGGTTTATGTCATTCAGCAAAAACCTGTCTATGTTCTGCTGATACCTTGACCTTTTGTATCAAGCAGTCTTGACAGGAAACAAAAAGCAATGACAAAATTAAATCTTGGAAATAGTGCTTTGTTATGCAAAAGGAGGTTCTTCTCGGACTCCTGCAAAGCAAAGAGCTTCTGCTCAGACCCCACCGCGGGCTCCTTGCAGCTCCCCGCACGCTTGCCGCACAGGGCCTCCTGCTGAAGCATGAAATCATCCAAACATGAGCCCTGGGAGAACCAACACAACAGCAGAGCTCCACTGAAGGGCCGAAGAAAAGGCCGGTTCTCCAGGGAGAGGCCACGTAGATAGGACTTGGGCCAATGATGCTGAATGGGTAGGACCAGGTGCTGTCTGTCCTTGCCCGTCCTGGGTACCAGAACCCTGACTCAAATATGCAGACAGATCTACTGCTCCGATCAAATACTCCGTATCACCCCGAAGACTAGAAGAGTTTGTTACAGGAACAACAGAGGGATCAGGTGAAAATATCTAAGTCACCTTTGCAAGGATAACGACATCCTTTGAGATCAGATGTACAGTGGATACGAAAAATGCCCAGTAGATTCTTACTGTGGTCTGTCCCCGCCTCACGAAGGAATCAGTGATGGGCCCCTTCACAGGCAGGGCTCAGGGAAGGGTCTCTAGAATAGTCCCTCTCGAATCCTCTCCTGTGACTCTAATAATGCTTTGGTCCCACGAGGCCTGGCTGCATAAGGATGCCCACTTCTTACCTCGGAACTCTTGAGATTTAACTGTGGCTCATGCACGTGGCGCGAGTACCTAGGCTTGCCTTCCAGAAGGCTCTGCTGCCTTCCCACAGGTTCAGATGATGGCTCTAGCCAGGCAAGGCTCTGCCACAGTGAAATGCCCCCTCCGCCCTCTGCCTCTAAAGGCTGCCCTGCGCTGGAGGACCCTCCTCCTAATACCATCCGAGCCAAACGGTGGGCTGGCTGGGTGTGAAGCCCTTTAGCAGCTTCT
This sequence comes from Myotis daubentonii, assembly GCF_963259705.1. Classification (NCBI taxonomy): domain Eukaryota; kingdom Metazoa; phylum Chordata; class Mammalia; order Chiroptera; family Vespertilionidae; genus Myotis; species Myotis daubentonii. The sequence continues at coordinate 114,519,706 of NC_081843.1, forward strand.
CCTGCTTGGAGTCTTCCTGAAAACACTCCTCACAACCGCCGAGCCCCGTTCTAAGTCATGGTGGGCAGTGCCCGGCATGCCTATGGGTCCACATCTGAAGAGAAGCCGCGAGCTCTGTCCCCTGACAGTGTGATAAGCTTGTCCACTCATGACAGTCTAAACTCCAGGTCTGCATCCATGACCTCCTGTTCATTAATTAAAACTTAAATCTCCCTGTACCGATAATGCTTTTCAATGATTGTTGAATATTTTCCAAAACTAATCTAATAATCACTGTCTATAATAAAAATAGAAAACAGATTTCAGCCTGGGTTCTCGTGCTTCTATTATTATTTCTTTGGTGCTAAGTCATATTTGAACCGTTCCCTTATCAGCAAAATATGGGGTTGGCCTAAGAGAAATTTAAGGGCCGTTACATCACTCATATTCTGCTATGTTCTATGACTGTTAATCAGTAACATATTGCAGAATATGTTGGTAGGAAAGTTCGCCAAAAAAAGAAAACTACCCAGCCGGTGTGGCTCAGTGATTGAGCATTGACCTATGAACCAGGAGGTTATGATTTGATTCCCAGTCAGGGCACATGCCTGTGTTGCAGGCTTGATCCCTGGTGGGGGGTGTGCAGAAGGCAGCAGATCAATGTTTCTCTCATCAATGATGTTTCTCTCTCTCTCTCTCTCTCTCTCTCTCTCTCTCTCACTCTCTCTCTCTCTTTCTCTCTCTCTCCTTTCCTCTCTGAAATCAATAAAAATATTTTTTTTAAAAATAATATGCTGGAGGAGCTTTTCCTCCAAGTAAAACGAAATTCAGCAAAGGCATGAGGTAGGAAAGGGACTCCACACTAGCCTCAGTGGCCACACAGCGAATCTGATGGATTAGCAAATCGAGGTCCATGTCTTGGGAACTCAAAGCTGGTTTCCTTGAGAACCTGACCCAGCAGGCACAGCACATGTGGTGTCATCATGAGGGGAAACAAAAGCATAAAACACTCAAAACCCCCAGGACACCTGAGGAAGGACGGAGAGCTTGGATTTCAGCGGGGCCTCGTGTGCGCTCGCTGCTCATGGACCATGACGAGGTTCAGAGAATGAGTGAAAATCTTTCATGGATAGTTTTCACATTTGACTGCTCTTCCCTTTAAATTCGAAGTGATTAAAGCAAGGTACCCAGGAAAATGTGCAACGATTTTTTGTTATGATTTTGTAGTGCGTATGATGTATTTTTGTCTAAAAGTAGTTCTTATTTTTGGCCAACTTATACATATTAATAGTGACTGTTGAGTGACATGTTAGTCACTTGTTTAGATTTTGCGTTCATTTTGTATAAACCAGAGAATTTTGTCTCCATATATATTTTGCTCCATAGTATAAACTAGTCAATTGAATTTACATTAATGCTTATTTATCTTCATAATATGCATAGAGACCCTGTATGCTAAGTAGAAGGTACATCTTCCTCCTGGAGAAACAAAGATGAGATTTACATTCCATAAACACCAACCCTTGAATTTCATAATTTAAAGAAGAAGAAGAAAACGTACCTTCTTGGTAAAAACAAGTTAGCAGAATAAGTAGCCGTAGGATTGGGCAGACCTTGTGCCAAGCAGCTTGGAAAACGAATGTATGAAACACTAGTGAGTTAAACTAGATTACGTAAACTCATATAATGGATAAATTTCTAAAAGTCAAGTCATTGAAGAGAATGAGGACCCAGGAATCTAAATACATGAAGTCCAATAACTGAGACTCTCATCTTCCAAAGTGGCCGCGCCGCCTGCATCCCCACAGCAATGGCCACGCGTCCCCGTTGCTCCCCGTGCCCGTCGGCCCTGGGCGGCGTCAGTAGTTTGGATTGTCACAGCCTAACAGTGTGCAGTGGCGCCTCACATGTGAATGCGCAATTCTCCGGTACCATGTGGCATACGGACCTTTCCCTATGCTTACTGGTCATCTCTGTATCTTCGCTAATGAGGCACAAAAGTGATTTTTTACATCGGGAATTTGTCCTTGGGAAGCTGTTGGTTCCCGGGGTCATGCAGATCTTTAAAATGTTGACATATTTCCTTTTACCATCTGAAAAATTCATGCCTGTTAACATCCCTCCCAGTCTTCTCAGACAAATGTCAAGCTGGTCATGGGAAATGCAAGGCTCTCAAAATTCCAGCTTCCTCTCGAAGACTCACATTTTATTCTTGGACACTTACTGTCCCTTGTTTACCTTTGACAAGATTATTCCATCTACTTTCCAGGAAATATGTGTCAAATAACCCCAATCTGAATAACCGTAGTTTCTCATTTGTTTTTTTATATATTTTTTGAAAAAAATATTGATTTTTAGAGAGAGGAAGAGATGGAAGAGGGGGAGAGAGAGAGAGATCAATTGGTTGTCTAGCGCACACTTCCCTGACCAGGGACCAAACCTGCAACCTGGGTACGTGCCCTGACCGGGAATCAAACCTGCAACCTTCTGGTGTACAGGACGATGCTCCAACCAACTGAGCCAACCGGCCAGGGCTCATTTGCTCTTTAAAGTAAAACTGGTGCTTTGTGGGGTTGGGACCGAGTGAAGCTGTCTTGTGCGTGACTGCACGGAGCTCTCCCTTGAGGTGACCATGCTCACACGCAGCACCAGATTCTGCGCACACTGTCCATCTCAGCATGAAGAACATGCAAAAGGCATCTGATGGCCCAGAGTCAATACAATTAGTGTTTATGCTGCATCACTGGTAAGTTACAATGGCTTTTAATTCTCACCGTGAGCGGATGGCCGTGAGAAACACAGGGATGATGAAATAGTTCACACAAACACTTTGTTTCTGTGCTAAGGGCTGTCGGGTTTACCCACCCTCAATTTTGCACAGTGAAAGTCAAGTCATGCCTTAGAACTATGATGTAAGTAATCTGGGGCTTTACACCCACTAGAAGCATCTCAAGCATCCCCAGGATTTAAGAACCAGCCTTGAAAACGGCTGCTACTGTGTGCTTTCACCTACTGGCTACAGAGAGCTTGAGGAGCTGCGGAAGGGTGTACCCCCTCACTCTAGACAAATGTACACACACACACACACGCTTTACATATGGTCTTCGAGGTCCATGGACTATCACAGACACCTGGGGCATAGTCAGCCCTACCTGAGATCCATGGGCTTTATTGGCTGTTCAGGTAGAATTTTCTATCATAAAATTTAGAGAAGCTTTAAAATACAGTGCCTATTTTAAAACATAAGTTTCTAGTGTTTAAATGTGTGGGTTTATTAGTAGCGAAAACTACACAACATCATATATAACTAAGATGAAAATCATCTCTCTATATAAAAGCCTAAGCTACCATTCGACCATTCAACTGGGAGCTATGATGCGCACTGACCGCCAAGGCAGAGGCTCAACACACAAGCATGGAAACATGGAACAGACTGATGAATCTCAGAGGGAAGGGGGAATGGGTGAGGGCAGAAAGAGATTAACTAAAGATTTTCTATGTATACTAGAGGCCCGGTGTGCAAATTTGTGCACTGGTGGGGTCCCTTGGCCTGGCTTGCGCCCTCTCGCAACCCAGGACCCCTTGGGGGATGTGGGACTGATCCCCACAGGCCAGACCAAGGGACACGACCGGTGCACGAATCTGTGCACCAGGCCTCTAGTCTATATATAAAAGTCTAAGCAACCATTACAACTGAGTGACAGGAACGACCGGTTGACCAGTCGCTATGATGCACACTGACCACCAGGGGGCAGAGGCTCAACGCAGGAGCTGTCCCCTGGTGGTCAGTGCACTCCCACAGCCAACCTCCCACAGCTGGCCAAACTCCCGGGGTCCCACACCTCAGCCGGCCAGCGCCCCCCTGCCCCCCCCCAGGCCTTGATCACCAGCCAGGCCGAGGGACCCTACCCATGCACAAATTCGTGCACCGGGCCTCTAGTTTAAATAATAAAGATACAACCAAGGTTTAGAATTTTAGAATTTCTCAAAATTCTTATTTCTGTCCCTTTAATTTCTCCCCTATTAAGAAAACTAGAATAAATTATTTATAAAGATTGTTTTCATGTTGATGTGCCTGACCTTAAATGAACTGGTTGGGTGCTCCTTTCCTGGTGAGTTCAGTTGTGTTTTTGCCCGTCATCCTCAAAGACAGGGAATTTAAATATGGGTTTCCTACATTTTTCTGTTGCTGCAGAAGCACTCGGGGAATATCCCAGGTGACACCAGCCTCGAGTCAGCCTCTGAGGTGCACCCGGGGTAGCACCGAGGCTGGTGCGGGAGCCCTGGGCCCACTGAACCCGGAGACCATTATTGGGACCCACAATTTTACGAAACTATCATTTGGCACAGGATCTACACACACATATGGACACATATACTCACACCTCATAGCTGCATTTTCTGGGGAAAGGGACAGGAGCTTTTTAGCACCTCGTCGCGCATACATGGGCTTTACATTCAGAAAGTTACTCTCCGTGGATAACAAGCCTAACGTAACACAGTTATTTCTGGCGCTAATTCGCCTGTGTGGTATAGAGGTGCCTTCCTCATCAAGGCACCTTCCTATTCTGCTCTCCCTGAGTTCGGTGGTCAGTGTCAATTACCGCTGGTTGCCATAGAAATGCAACAACTGATGGTTCGTCAACCTTCATTCATGGACTAGTGTTACAAATAATGTAGAGTTTGGAACGACTGCTTGCCAAAGACATAATGCTTGCAACAGATGCCAAAAAAGGTAACCCTTCAGATGACGTTTGGACTTGGTTGTGCAGTTTTCACTACTAATAAACCCGCATATTTCAATCCAGGGACCTAGAGCTCAAACACTAAGGAGCCTCAGCGGCCTCGCCGACCGGGATGCTGAGTGAAGGGTGTAACGGGGACGCAGCTGGCGAGCAGCCCAGCACCTGAGGCGTGAGGACCCACGGGCTACAGCGTGTCAGGAGCTCATTGCTCTTGTCGGTGTGATGGAAAAACCCAGATTTCCCTTTAAGTAAAATGGGACGTTTATAAAAACTTCCTGCCTCCCTCCAAAACGTAAGAAGAAACACTAGCCAGGCCACATTAATATTGTTAATGGCTTTAAAATGCATGCATGTTCTTAAGTAGCGATGCCGCCGTGGATCCTTGAGAAGTAATTGCTTCTTAAGCTATTTCAGAACTTTCCGTGTTTCTAACATAAATCTAATGGGGGAACTCCTTTCGTACTTATTTTCTTTATGCGTGCTATGGCTGCACATGCATAATGCATCCGCGATCCATTTACAGCGCTTATTAATTAACCTAGCAATTACAGTACAACCACTGAGAGCAGCACAAATCGGAGCCCCATCGATCCCTGTGTCGCATTAGAGCCGGGGCCCTTTCTCCAGCTCTAGACCTTCCTTTAACCAGTTGCCAAGTTCTAACTGCGTTTTGTTAGCACTCCTCCCGTGGCTGAGATCACACCTACAACAGGAGCTTTCCACAGCATCTCTCCCACCAACATGACCTAACTGTAGAGCGCTCAGCTCCGTCTCAGACAGGCCAAGGGACTATGGACACGGTATTGCCGGGTGTGGGGTGCGCTGGCAGTGAAGGTAGAAGGGTGCTCATTTCCTGAGAGCACTAGGGTTCTTTGAACCCCATTACATTTCGACTTGAGTTCACCAGGAAGCTTCATGTTCCTCCTCATCTCAGAACCAAATCTGCTGAGGGCCTGGGGTGGGGGCGCCTCGCACTTTGTTGCAGGACACAGTCTGCAGGCATCAAGGGTGCGTTAGCTGTGACACTGAAGTTGATCCAAACCCCGCCCACCCTTACAGCAGATGACGCCTCTGCTTGTGGGCTTGGTCTCGGGCAGGGCCTGTGCGTGGCGGGTTCAGGCCGCGTGGGGAACTTCCCTGCGTTGGTTAAGGTCGGAGTCGGCCGGAGCCGGAGCTCCCTGTTATCTAGCATTTCAAAGGCAAGTTATAAAAACACAGCAGGGCCCAGCGGAAATATTTTCCTTCCACACAGCCACGCTGCAGGCATAAAACACAATGGTGAACTGTACAATGGGACAAAGCAAAAGGCCTTCCGATGAGATCTTTGTCGCGCCGCTGCATGTATTTCACAACCTGGGCTACTGGTTTCTCCATTGACATCATCGGGGCCGCAGTTAATGAGAAGAGACAGGAAGCAGATTGCTTCCAATAGACGCTGGACGGGGGGCAGAAAATGGGTCGGCAATGCGGGCGCCGCGCTGCAGCAGCCGAGCCTCTGAATAGCAAAGGGGCGAATGAGTGTTCGCTGTTCTCCCTTCCAGCCATCCGCCCAGGAGCAACATTGAAAGTGCTTTCTTTTCTAGGTGGCTCCCCCACCCCGCTCCAGCCCACCCCACCGTGAAAGCCAGTCAGCGAGGATCAAAAGCATTTCCTTTTAAATGCATCCTGGCAATCCAATAAAGATGCAACACGCAGATTACGTGCAAATCAATGGCAGGAGCCGGGATCAGCAGGCCTCAAGGAACTAAAATTGCTCACGGTCGGGGGGTGTCCGTCCATAATGAGCAGTGGGGCTCGGCACAGAGCCGTGTTGCGCTCTGGGCAAAGCCCTCCAGCCTCCACGGCCCCTGCTTCCTTCAGCAACGTGGCGCTGTGGTTGGCATTGGGCGTGCCCTCCCCAGATGGGCCGAGTCTGCTTAGCTAGGCCTCCAGAGAGCCCGCAATGACACAGTTCATATCCGGGAAACAGGCAGACAACGGCAATGCTAACGTCTAGTCATCCTCACATAAACTGGGGCCAGGATTGATTTAAAAGAGTCGATTCCTCTGTGTGATCATTTATAAACCTGAAAGCAGCAAATGAACAAACAAGAAAAACGAAAACTCATAGACACAGACAGCAATGTGGCGGCTACCAGAGGGAAGGGGGCTGAGTAGTGAAGAGTAAACCCAGGGGATCGAATATGTGTGGTGACAGCAGTAGGTTTGACTCTGGGCGGTGAGCACACAACGTAATAATCAGATGATGTATCAAAGAATTGTATGCGTGAAACCTATGTCATTTTATAAACCGATCTTACGCCAATAAATGCAACTAAACAATCGAATTCTGAAAAATAAACACAAAGAAGATCTTAAATGTCCACTTGCCAACAATTACCTACCAGTCAGTTGTGTTTTAATTGCTGCTCATCGCACGTATTTGGGGGGCAAGGAGATATTTTTCTGTTTGAAAGACAACGGGATAAAACGTTCTCTTTTTATGTTGCTCTATGTCTACCACACACACTCATTCTTTGAAAATGTTTAATAGCGCCAGCAGGTCCGCAGCCCTCTCTTGCCTGGTACTTGCTTTTGTTCTTTTCGTGTTCACCGTAGCACGGCCAGGGAGCAATGACGACATTGCGTCCAGGATGCTCAGGTGTCCATGAGCAAAGTCATAGCATCGGTTTCCGATGACCCGGCTGATGCCCAGAGTTACACCAACCGGGTCTGAGACTTCAGACGATCATTTACCCTCCCACGGCGCTAGTTTCTTCATCAGACACATCTTTTCAACCCTATGGTTTCATCTTCAGATCTAAGAGTGCGTTTCAATGGAGAGAACAGCCATCCCAAGTCTGTCACGTTTAATCAAGAGAACGGTCATGGCTTTCAGACCCTTTCAAGCATTGCGTGTGCTCTGAAGACACTTGGCAATGGCTGCCTATCACGGGCTATTTTTCTTCTTGCATATTAAAGAGATTTTATTAATATGAGCCACCTTATTGAATCCATTACCTGCTAATAGCCTCCTTTGTGATTAACCCTCAGGTCTACCATAATCACTGATAATCAGCTGTTATTAGAAAACTACCTGCTTCAGGGGACACTCCCGGTTCCCTTCACATTCACCGGCCATTGTACTCCTGTCCGTTCTCCCCGGGCTCGCTGAGCTCTGTGAATAGTCAGGGCATATGGCACTGTTATCCTCTCTGGGAGGAGAGAACCAATTTATTCCAAATGGAAAGGACTTATCAGATGCAGACGGATCTCCGAAACACCTGTAAGATAATGCAGATGCACAGCCGTAATAAAGTAGCAAACAGCTTTCCCTCTCCTGAGGATGACAAATGACTGTGTTCCACTGAGCAGGCCTTCCCTTATCTGATTTGTTTTAAAAATGATAAATATAGCTCCATAAATCTGAAAGCAAGCCAGGAGTCCCCATCTACCTAATTGAATCAGAGCTTATACGATTCAAAGAGATAAGAACACATTAAACAAATGAGGGATCTTACATTGCAAACGTGGATGTAAGTGCGCCCTGAAGAGGACAGGGGAAACATTAATACTCAGAACAGATGAAGGATCGGAATCGAAATGCAATTAGTGAGACTGTCTGCGTTTGGGGACAAATCTCCGCTCGAAACCCCCTTTTAGTCTGCTCGCATGTGGGCCAGGTCTGCATGATTTCCTTCGACATTTACTCGCTGTTCAGAATGAAACCTGTGTCACTAAACTTTCCTTTCTGCTCAGGACCCGAGTGTTTCCACTTCCACTAGTGAATGTCCCGTGGACTTGACCCTCATCTTTTCAGGAAAAACGCCGCCACCCTCCTGAGTGTCCGTGTCGTGTGGCTGGCTCCTGCCTCAGCTACTTCCTCCCCGGCTCCGCCTCTGCTTGGTTTCGTCTTTGTCATTATTTTTGAGTTTCCACTTTTTTGTCAATTCTGCTCAAAGTCAGACGCTGGCTCCTTCCCTAGCCATCTCCGCCAGAGCGTTTGGTCGGGATTCTGCTCCGGCTCGTCACTCCCGACACACGCGGAGCCACCAGGAACCCGTGGGAACGTAGGAGAGCCGTCTCTCTAGACGAGCGAGAAGGAGTGTCCGACTGATTTCCACGGACAGCAACACGAACACCACATGGAGTCAGGGGTCCTGCCACAGCCTCTCAAGATCAAGATGCGGGCGCTGTCCTGGCATCAGGGTGGCGGGTCATCGCTGTTTCCTCTATCTGGAGACCTTCAGAACAGAAGTCCTTCTACGACAGCTCAAGTTCACCACGCGAGACCGTGACTCTTTTCAGCTTGTAGACACGTCCCCATGGACCTCACTTTCACACAAGCAACGGAACGGAAAGAAGAAATAGGAGATGAGGAGATGTAGGTCTGAGCCAGCTCAGGCCTGGGGGTGTCCCAGAAGCGGGAGTGACCACAGAGCAGCCGGCGAAGGTTCTAGAGAATGATGAGATCACAGCCCCTCCCAGGCCAGACTCTCAATGGCTTCCTACTTGCTGAGAATGAAACCCAGACTCCTCACGAACAGCCATGAGGCCCCCATGATCTGGGCCTTGCCAACATCTCCAACACGAAAGTTCCCTGAGCCGGAAGGAGGCCTGGCCTTCCACCCAGGAACCAGGGGCCAGCTCTGTGCACGCTGATGCTGGGCCCTGGGTCCCTCCCCCTGCTAGCCCAGCGGAGAGAGGAGGCTTGTGCGGAGTCTGCAAGGCAGGGCGGCAGCTGTTGGGCGGGACTGGGCATCGGGAGGAAAGGCCGGGGGGGGGGGGGCGGAGAGGAGTGGAAGCCACACAGGGTCCGAGGTGACACTCCCTGTACGCTGCCCCTGCCCTGGGAGGCGCAGGCTGTCAGCGATGGGCACTGGGGCTTGGTGTGCGTTAAGGAGAACTCACGGGCGCACGTGCTGGTCGGATGTTTTGAATTAATCGCTTCGCATCAAAGCCCAGCGGCTCTGAAGGACCAGCAGATCCCAGAGCCCAGGTGCACCTTCAGGAGGCCTGGCAGCGAGCTGAGCGGGAGGCCGCTCCCCAGGAGACATGGTCCGCAGGCCCCGCCGCTCCCTCTTGTGTCTCTGGGGCTGACATTCAGGCGCTGTGTCCGTGCTGGCCTCGCAGCGAGGCTTCTTTCAGGCATTGACGGCACAATCCAGCCCAGGGGTGGGCAAACTTTTTGACTCGAGGGCCACAATGGGTTCTTAAACTGGACCGGAGGCCGGAACAAAAGCATGGATGGAGTGTTTGTGTGAACTCATATAAGTTCAAAGTAAACATCATTCCATAAAAGGGTACGGTCTTTTTTTTTTTTTTAGTTTTATTCATTTCAAACGGGCCGGATACGGCCCGCGGGCCGTAGTTTGCCCACGGCTGATTCTAGCCTCTAGAGATGTGCAAACGGGAGAGTCGCCAGCCCTGGCGCAACATAGTCCTGGACTCTCCCACACGGAGGTGTGGCTGCACCGCGCTTTCTGGGGGAGGATGGATCCTTTCAGCCTGGGCCTCTAGACGGAGGGGGGGCCTCCATGAGTCTCTGCTCACAGCCCCGCTATGGAACGGCGGGCTGGCAGTCAGCAAACTCTCGGCCCCTGCATGGCCCGCTCCCCAGGGTTCCTGTGCCAACATAGTCCTACCCACAAAGACCTCCATCGCTCCGGTAATGGCCATGGGGGCTGCAGACTAATAGGAGGCAAGCCCTTCCTTCCTCACATCGCCTCTTTAGCCAAGTCTCTCCCCATCTTTCACAGAAGAATGCCGCAAACATAGACAGGCCTCCATAGCGGCACCCGGAAATACAGCAGCAGGGACACCGTGGGCAAAGTAGGCTTACATTGTGCGTGTGCAGAAGTTGATTCTTGCATTACTATTAATTACTGTATTGTTTTTTGGTATTATTTGTCTTGTCATTATTGTTATTATTGTGTATCAATATTTATGATTGATCCCGTAGGTAATGATGCTGGCAGTTTAAGCTCTCTTGCCCGCCCTCGTCCTTACCTTGCCTTCATGTGAAATTGGCTACCTTCTGCTGTAGAAGACCAAGCCAGGCCCTTTGGGCAGCCCGGGTAGGAGCACATTTCAGGCTTTTGCAGACTTTGAAAAATCAGGCAGGACTGATCCGTTTGCAATACAATACCTCAAGCTGGCCGAGAATTTCATAGACAGAAAACAAACCACATCAATGTTTAGCAGTTCCTTAGCTGCATCTTGCTGATAGGAGGCTTTCATGCATTTGTCAGCTCCCTCTGTTGCTTCTGAGATCGTCCCATGAAGAGCAGAGGAAAAGTAAAAGCAAAATTCCATTAATCACTGAAGCCCATTCCCATCCCCACAGGAAAGGGGAGAACCGGGGCTGGGTGGAGCATGCTGGGATACCTGGAAGCAATGGAATCGGCTTTTCACGAGCTGACCGAGTTCTCCTCAGAGGACTGATGCTCCCCTCCGCCTGTGGGACATTAGGAGACATGCAGAGTGGGTCCACATCGCAGACGTTAGACGTTACAGGGAGGTGGCAGCAGGAGGACCCCAGAGCTTTGGCAGACAAATGGATGAGGCCGCAGGCAGCTGTGTGCAGGGACCATCCTGACGATCTGTGCGACTCGTTCTTCAACCGACGGCGGGGGGTGCCGTCTATACCCTGACAGCCGCATAGGCCACAGGCCGGAGGGGCTCTAAACCACTGCGCGGGGCCTCACTTCATCAAGATGCCTTTAACCTTTAACCTTTGCTGGGAGCGCAGGATCCATCACAACCCGGAGTTTCCATGGCGATCAGCCTGTACCTCGAGACTCAGCCCCTGGGCGCGCCCGGCTTCTCTCCCGTTGATTCTAAATAAACGCTGCTGCTAACGGTTACAGAGAGGACGTCTACTTGCCACTGCAGTCAGAAGTTTCACCTTGGCCTACAAACTCCCGGCGCCAACGTCCACCGCGAACAGTAGCTTCCCATCGGTTAAGCTCTCATTGTGTGAACTTTAATTATTCCGTATGTCAAACTCCAAATGCAAAACATGTTCAGCACAGGTTTATTTATTCTAAAATCTAGTTAATGGTGTGTGTGCAGAAGTGTTCAGGGGTGCCATCTGAAAGTGACTTATAGGAACATCAAAAAATGAGATGGACTGATGGATGGCTAGCAGGAGGATGGACGTATGTGTAATAACGCAAATATAGCAAAATATTGATCTCAGAATTTAGGCAGTGAATATATGGATGGATGATGGACAATTCTTCCAACTTTTTGTACGTTTAAAAATTATCATAATAAAATCTGAAAGAAAAATTCACTTGAGGTCATATGTGAAAATATCTACTAACCAAAACAATATGGGCACTGACCAATCAGAGCAAACGTTGGCAGTTTAAACCAGCAGGAACAGGCCAGCTATCGACATTGAATCACTCCGACTATCTGTTCCGAAATCTAGGAATTCTCGGGGATGCAAGAGGTGTCATTACAAGACGCCTGGCCCTGACCACCGAGAGCCAGCACTGCTATAGAGGATAAAGCTTTACATACAAACATGGTCACAAATAAAGGTGACACCACATGTGTGTATTAGTCAGAAAAACAGAATGAGTAGTATAGACACAGGGTGTCCCCCAAAAATGCATACACACTTTAACAGCTGACAGTTCAACTGATGTTTCTCTCTTTTCAGATGGAATGCATTGGAATTAATAACTATTGAAAGCATGTGCACATTTTGGGGACACCCTGTTTATAAGACATGTTTATAAGCAGCTGTTCATTTCAGGAACTGGCTCACCTGGTTACGGAGGCCAGGCAGTCCCACCGCCTGTGTCTGCAGGCTGGAGAGCCAGGCCGGCCAGCAGTGGGACCCAGTCTGAATCCAAAGGCCTGAAAATGGAGGGGCCCATAGTGGTGAGTCAGGTCTGAGTCCAGAAGCCAAGAGCTGAGAGCCCTCATGTCAAGGGCAGGAGAAGATGGTGCCCAGCTCAACTGAGAGGGCAGGTCCCCTGTCCCCACACCTCTGGGTTGCACTGGGGCCCCAGCCAATTGGATGACACCCGCCCACATAGGGGAGGGGGCCTTCCTGACTCAGTCCACTGGTTCAGGTGCTCATCTCTTCCAGAAACATCCCCCAGACTCACCCAGAAATCATATTTCACCAGCTGGCTGGGCACCCCTTCAACCAGGCAAGTTGGCACATGAGATTTGCTATCACAGTGAGAAGGTAAACTTCTCCTACTGTAGTCTTTCCTGCTGAGCCCCCAGTTATTGGTAGCGAAATAGAAACAACTTTGGCCAGGGTTTCAGCTTCACGGTGATCTGATGATTCAAATAGTTCCTTGGCTTGTACGCAGGGACCTGAAAGATCTCTGTCTGTGATGAGCAGACACGTAAAAAGCGTCGAGAGAAGGAAAGGGAGTCTTTACAGTGAAGGCAGGAAAGTTTGTAACAAGCCCAGCCCCTTGCTTCCCGGGCTCCCTCCTTCGTCAGAGAGGCGTGCTACCCACCACGAGGGGCTGGGTTCCGGGCGTGTATCTCCTACCCGATCCTCACATTCGAGGAGTCGGGCAGCACGGAGAAAAACGGGCCAATTTACACAGTGCGCAGCAAGATGCCATTCGCTCTCGTTTGTTATAATCGGGATTTAAAAGGATGCTCATGAGCCAGTTAGAACCTTTCAGTTAGTTGAGCAGAACGAGTGGTTTTGCATAAGATCTACCCTTCAATCATTTAGCGCCTGTGGCAGCATTAAAAGCAAATACACATACAGATGCACATGTATATGTTTACTTAGCTGCAAGAATTGTCACAATTAACTGCTCAGGAAAACAATCCTCCCGCCACTTCAAAGGCTCACAGGGGTCAGAGGACCACTTTGGTTCCAGGCCGCAGTCCCCGCGAGACACCTCCGGCATGCGCCCGGGCGAGGCGACGGGGAGATGGGACCTGCTCGCCGCCTCCTGCCTTCTTGCCACAGTCCCTGGTGGCAGTGTGCTCCCCGCGCTGGGCACGCTGTCTGGCAGGAGAGAGAAGCTGCCCACGACCACTTCTGAGCCAGGACCCTGAACACAGCATGAGCAACAGGGAAGGGGCAGCTTCGTGCAGGGAGCTGGTCTGCACGGCTGGGCACCTTCAGGCCAGCACCGGCCGGCTGCTCACAGGCACCGTCCCTTCCTGGGGGAAGCAACACTATAAAGGCACTCACGGCCCTGGCCAGTTTGGCTCAGTGGATAGAGCGTCGGCCTGCGGACTCAAAGGTCCCAGGTTCGATTCCGGTCAAGGGCATGTACCTTGTCTGCGGGCACATCCCCAGTAGGGGGTGTGCAGGAGGCAGCTGATCGATGTTTCTAACTCTCTATCCCTCTCCCTTCCTCTCTGTAAAATATCAATAAAATATATATTTTTTAAAAGCCACTCACGTCTCCCTCACAGGCCCCCAGGGGGCATCAGAACCACAGTCTGGGATCCCTTCGGGGCCCATGAAGCGATGACCTCCTGTGGACTACCTTGCCCCCCAAGCACAGTCAGCGGGCCTCTCCTGCGGGGCAGAGACCCTGCTGCTGGCGCTGCTCAGACCAGGAAGGACACTGCCCGCCCGGCTCCAGAACCCACGGGCTCACAGATGGACCGCGTGTGCAGAAGACATCGGTGGGGCATGAGAAGTCCCATGGGGCGACATCGCAGCTACCATAGCATCGCGTTTTATGATCACTAGTATAGCTTTTGTCGCAGTACATCAAAGCTGTCTTTAACTAACAGTTGCAGTCAGTGAGCCCTGACCAGTGTGGCTCAGTAAGTTGGGCATCGTCCCCATGCACTAAAATTGCCTGTTCAGTTCCCAGTCAGGGCAGATGCCTGGGTTGCGGGCTCGATTCCTAGTAGGGGGTGTGCCTGGGGCAGCCTGCGGATGTGTTGCTCTCACATAGCTTCTCACAATAATGTTTCCTTCCCTCCCTCACCCTTCCTCTCTTTCTAAAAACCAATAAAAAATTTTAATTAATAATTAGAATAAGTTAATCTTTATATATGTTTTGTCAACCGATCCATACAGTGATCTGAAGAAGTGGGCACCACGACTGTCCTGTTACAGGCGAGGACACTGAGCGGGGGTGAGGTTAGATCACCCCCCTGCCCCCCCCCCCCCCGGGATCACACAGCAGCTGCTCACCCAGGTCCAGCCCAGAGCCTCGCCCCGAATGATGTGCTAATAACATCTGCAGTGGCCCGGCTTCCCTGCAGGGCAGCAAACGCCCTGAGCACGTCGGCTACATGTCACTCACTCCACATCCCCAATGACTGACAGATAACAGCTGCTTAGAAGATGGTGAATACATGTCACATGAGTCGTCCCACATCTTGTCCAACCCACTCCACGGATCCTTCTGAGAAAACATGCTTTCTTAGGGTGATAGGCAAAGACTCGTTCACAGAGGAAACAGATTAAGAAGCCGGTACGTGGAGTCTGGTCACGTGCCTGGAACCCTCCTTGGACTGGTGGTAGTGCGCTGGTTACCTGCCCTCATCAAGCTCTTGGAGGCCAAGCTGACACACTCGTTTGGCAAACTCTCCTTGATTCCCAATTGTTCCATTAGGTAGAATATCAGAGTTATTAACCGGGCTGTAATTTATTTACTCTTACATTAAAACACATAGGCCTACATACTCATTGACCAACAAGATTGGCTGTTTATCACCCAAGTGGGAGATGAATGTTGGATGGAAATTCAAATACAGAAGCACACACAGGAGAGGGCAGACTTCCCCCCTCCCCACCCCACCCTGCCAACCCTCCCCGGACTACTTATTTATTTATTTATTTTCAGTTCCGAGGAGCAGAAATGCCCACTCCGACCAGCTTCACGCTGTACAAGGAAGGGATTGGCCCGTGTCCCTGCCAATCTGAAGGCTTTGCGGGACCAGGAGGTCCTGTTCTGGGTCAGGAGAAGCTGGGCCCAGCAGTCCCAGGGGGTCCCCCAAAACCCAGTTCTCTGCACTTTGCCTTCAATGGTCCTCACTTCCTCCTCGGACTCTCCAGAGAGCTGTGGGCTTGTCTCTGGGCACAGCGAGCGGCCAGGGCAGTCCTGACCGTGCGTCCTGGCACCGTATCAATCCTGAAGAGAGAAACCATCTGCATTCCATGGCTATCAGTCAGCACCTCCTGGCATCTCATGGGCGCCGGCCGGGCTGTGGCCCACCCGGGAACGGACTGGGAGACTGGGACTCACTGAGCGGGTTCAGCCACTCACGGGTCAAGGCTGTGTGTTGAGGGTGGAGGGGACACTTCTCAGAACACGTGGCTGTGACTAGAAGACATTCAGGACCCAGACCCAAACCCAACTGAGCCCTTCTCGCTTGAGAGGGGGGCTGTGTGCCCAGCAGTCACAGCGACCACAGTCCCACCAAAGCCGTGGCTCTGCTGCACAGAATGTGAGGGGAGGGAAGATGGGGGAGAGACGAAAGGTGATGACATCCTGGCAGTAACCAACACCCCAAGATTCGGAAGTGGGTGCAAGGTCCGTAAAACAGAACCAGTGCAAGAAAGAGTTGAGCCGGGCTCCCTCGCACATCAACAAACGCAGCCTCATGAAAGCACCCCAGCTCTCATCCCCCCAAAGGCAGCCTCATGAAAGCACCCCAACTCTCATCCCCCCAAACGCAGCCTCATGAAAGCACCCCAGCTCTCATCCCCCCAAAGGCAGCCTCATGAAAGCACCCCAGCTCTCATCCCCCCAAAGGCAGCCTCATGAAAGCACCCCAACTCTCATCCCCCCAAACGCAGCCTCATGAAAGCACCCCAGCTCTCATCCCCCCAAACGCAGCCTCATGAAAGCACCCCAGCTCTCATCCCCCCAAAGGCAGCCTCATGAAAGCACCCCAACTCTCATCCCCCCAAACGCATTCTCATGAAAGCACCCCAACTCTCATCCCCCCAAACGCATTCTCATGAAAGCACCCCAACTCTTATCCCCCCAAACGCATTCTCATGAAAGCACCCCAACTCTCATCCCCCCAAACGCAGCCTCATGAAAGCACCCCAACTCTTATCCCCCCAAACGCATTCTCATGAAAGCACCCCAACTCTTATCCCCCCCGCAGACACCTGTGAGAAACGCATCACGCCATTCTCCCCATCGTTACTGAAGTTCATCAATTTGGAAGGGCACTTATTAAAAGTTATAAAAATGGAAAGAAAAAACAGGATCCTCGGAAACCATCTCACGCACACAGGACTGGAACGGCCACGTTCTGAGCAGCGGCCGGCAGGAGGAGCGTGGCCGGCCTCTCCCGACAGCGCGGGCGGGACCGCTCCGGGCGGAGGGGGGCGCGGGCACGGCAGGCGGCGGCTCCGGTGTGCTCCCGGGCCTGCGGTCCTCGGTCACGTCAGCGCACACGGCATCTCTGCCCCGCACAGCCACTCGGAGCCGGGAAAGGCCCAGCCCGGAGGTGTGTGGACCCCGTGGCTGGCTGGCGGTGCAGGAGAAGAAAACATTTCAGATCAGAAAACCCAACAAAAGCCAGTGATTTCTGAAGCGGAGCGCGGTGCCCTCTGCGGGCAGCGGGAGGGAGGCTGGCATCACACCCATCACACCCGCTCCGGGGCCCCGGGGGCCCGCGCCACAGTGCCTGTCTGTCCGCGGCTGGGGTCCTCTGCTCGCCAGCCCCGGGCCTGCAGAGGCCGTGACCCCGGAGCGGAGGGCGCAGCCTGCCCCTCGGGGCGTATTGACACGGAAGTCATGGACTAACGCACAGGTGGCCCTGGCTGCAAAGACACCTCACCTCACGGTGGAGCAGGCAGTGACGGACGTGCCAGGCACCGCGGCAGGAACACAAGCCAGGTGACTCCCGTCCAGGTTTGTGACCCAGACGGCAGGTGCCGGCCAGGCCTGCGGGATCCCAGAGATTCCGGGAAAGTTTATGAATATGAGGAAAGCTGCCAAAACAGAGATGTTAGTGTCTCTATAGGGGATGTCACCCCAGAGTTCCTCCACTTGCATATCTTTGCTTGGATGAGAACCATTCCCTTTAATGCTGTCCAGGAATAAACTTCATGATAAAACCTGCGTTGTTCTCCCACCCAGATCGATTTATGCCAGCGGACACAGAGCTGAGCTCATTTTTCGTTGGCGCTGGCTTTCGCTAACCAGCACTGTCATGTCTGCAGGAAACATGTTTCACTGGCACACGTTTCCCCCAGAACCGAAGGGGCTCTTCCCATGCAGAGGCATCCACCACCCACATTGCAGCTACTTGGAGAAGGCAGTCACAAGCTCTGGCCGGTTTGGCTCGGTAGGTAGCGTGTCAGCCTGCGGACTGAAGGGTCCCGGGTTCGATTCCCGTCGAGGGCGCTTACCTTGGCTGTAGGCTCGTGTTTGAAGCATGAACCGATGTGTCTCTCTCACATTGATGTTTCTGTCTCTCCCCCTCCCTTTCACTCTCTCTAATAGAAAAATATCCTCGGTTGAGGAGTAACAAAATAAAAATAAATAATGCAGCGATGAATGTGTGAGTTCCAGCTCTTCTCCGCAGGAGCTCACACTCCATGTTCGTCGTCCTTGAACAACGATGTCCAACACGCACAGCCATGGGTTCGGGGCTCATCAGCCATGGGTTCGGGGCTCATCAGCCATGGGTTCGGGGCTCATCAGCCATGGGTTCAGGGCTCATGTGTAGATTTCCTTTCATCTTAAGCAGAGCTCCTCTCTCACGTGTCTTTAAACTAAGACTGTGTTTTATAGCTAGTTCTCTTTTATTTTACCCAAAAAAATGAAATTATTATTTAAAAACATAAACTGAAATCTTGGATTGTGTGATATATTATTCAAATTGTGCCCATTATTTCACCAGCCGAAGCGCATATTTTAAACCCTAATGTTTCTCCCTTTCATCCTCATAGAAGAGTGTGGAGCCTGAAGGAAAATCTGTTAGTTAGAGAACGTGCCCACAGAGAAAAGGGTCCAAACTGCTTCAGGATTTTTTCAGAAACAAAAAAAACAGACGATAAATTTGCCAGGATTTGTAACCTGTAGCAGCATTAAAAACTGGTGTCTGTTGACTCCTGTTTCAGGTTTAAAAAAATCACTTCTCCATTGTTCCACAAGGAAGTAGCTAAAGCAAAACACTCAATTCCTTCCACAGTGCAATTATAAAAGGAAAAAAAAAAAAAATGGGAAAATTTAAGTAGGACGTACAAAGGTAAATACTCCCACCTTGTGGCCGCTGCTGGAATGACATGCTTTAGAAATTGTAATCCCAGGCCTCATCACAAAGGCCACTCGCTGCTCTGGAGGGATCCGCCTCTGTGCCAGGCACCATGTTGGCCCTCGGTGTGAACTGCCTTCCTTAAAACTCAACGTGCCACCTACATTTTGAGGAAAATCGAAGTAATCCGGTGCTCCTGAAACCCCGCTTTTTAATTTCACTGATGAAAACAGCCGAGGTCCTCCTGGGACTCATTGTCTTCATTGGTGGTTTATTCTAACAGAGCTCGGACTTCTCGGTTTGGGGGCTTGTGCCCAAATATCCCATTTCCTCTTAAATTCTATTCATCTCAGTCAGATTGAACGGAAAATACCGAGTTCAATATTAAAACTACCATGCCGTATTTTTCCGTGTATAAGGCGCTCTTTTTTTCTAAAATCATTAGACTGAAAATTGAGGGGTGTCTTACACATGGAAGTCAGCCAAGGAGGGAGCGGTGTGGGTGCCTAGCTGCCCATACCTTGTCAAACAGGCTTCCTCCAATCACGAGCCTTATTGTTACTGATGTCAGCTGATGCTGTAATTGGAGGTGGAGGTGGAGAGTGTGCAGATGCAACAGGGACTGGAGCGTTCTGAGCCCATAAAGATGTCAAAAAATAAAAAGATAAATACCGGTAAGCGATTGTCCTACTCTGCAAAATTGAAACGGAATGTAACCAGCTGTGCAAAAGAGCATGGACATAGAGCTGCAGAGAGACCATTTAGACCTCCTCCCACGGAGCGTATGAGCAGACAGTGGAGAAAACAGGAAGAACAACTCCTTAAGATGCCAAAAAAGAAGAAGCCTGAAGAGGAAAACCAGCAAAATGGGCAAACTTGGAGCAGAGGCTTAAGGCTTGGATTGTGAAGCAGCGCCAGAGTGGCTTATGTGTGTCAACCAAGCTTATCCAATGTCAGGCAAGGATGTTTGCAAGCAAAATGAACATGGTTGATGTTACAGGAAAGGCAAAGTGGTGCTTCAATTTCATGAGGAGAGAAGGGTTGGCCATGAGAACACGAACAAAGTTAGCTCATGGTCTCCATATAGGATGGTCTCACATATATGGACAGTGACTCGGAAGACAGCAGTGACACAATTAGGAGTTGAAGAAATTGATATGCCGGGAACTAATAGTGATGAAGAAGAGAGCAGTGATGTGACAGAGGCTGGATAAAGTGATATGCTGCATAATATCATAGTACTGGTATGTAAACATTACCTGCAGTAATTACTAAATAAAAGTGTGTTCTGTTTTATGTTTAAACTAGAGGCCCGGTGCACAGATTTGTGCACCGGTGGGGTCCCTCAGCCTGGCCTGCAGGGATCAGTCTCGCCCAGTCCTGATTGGCCAGATCCCAGCAGCAAGCTAACCTACTGGTTGGAGCATCTGCCCTCTGGTGGTCAGTACATGTCATAGTGACTGGTCAAATGGTAGGACACTTAGCATATTAGGCTTTTATTATGTAGGATTTTTGATTTCTTAATTTGGGGTTGGAAAAGTGGGGGATGTCTTATACATGAGGCTGTCTTATACATGAAAAATCCGGTAATTCTCACGAACTTCAAGTTATTTTTTATCAAAGTGAAGAGTGTGGGTTTCTTTTCTTTGGCAATTGGATACAGAGTTACAATTGCTCTCCTGCAGAGGAAGGGCCGCTGGAGGGAAGGGTTTTACACTGAATGACCGAATGCCAGGTCAAGGAAAACACTATTTCTGATTGGCCAACGTCCACCAAATAAACTCCCAGAAAAAAAGAACAATTGGCCTTCAGACAAATGACAGAAGTTCAAAAGAAAAATGTCTTAAATTCCATAACTAGAAATATATGTTATCAACAAACCAATTTAGAAAGGAATTATCAACCTCCATGCCACCAGGACGCCCAATTTACCAGAAAAAACAGTGAGAGACAGACAGACAGAGAAAGACACAGAGAAAGACACTCGTTGCAGTCACATCTTTTAAAAAGGAAGTAACATTTTCTAGAACCTTCCTCAGTGAGTATTTGTTGGATTTACTCTAAAGGCTGCCCGGCAGTTGCGGGGACAGAGAGCAGCATTCCGAGGGAAGTTATCCTGACAGACACCCTACTCATTGGTCTCTACTTTGGAGGCCTCAGAGCACGGAGGCGAGTGCAGCGTAAGTAAGTATCGCCATCTTTGAAGCTCGCCTAAGCTTGGGAAAGATCAAATTGGCCAGATAAGGCCATCGATCCTAGTCCCTGTGGTGCGGTCCTTCCCACCTGCTGCATGGCGGTGTCTTGGGGGAGAGGTGGGTGGCAAACAGTTGCTCGCTCACCCCTGGCCCAACCCTCACGCGTTTAGCACAAATGGTCCATCCATGGAAGCGGAAGTGAACTTCCTTCCATGAGCGGAGCACTGGGGCGAAAGGATGGGGCTTGCGGATCTATGTCTATATTCTTATTGGGAACACAGACCTTTTCTTACTGTAATTCATTTGCATAAGGTAAACACTGACGTTCATTAGGAAGCTAATAAGAAAAAACTTATTCGTTCACGTATTATTACTAAAAAGAGAGCAAGGGTCCTACTAGTGTCACACACGAAGTCTTCTGCAACAAGATTTGTTGTTAAGTAAACTTAGTGTTCGAGAAGTGTAACTTGATAAAGGTTTTTTAACTATTTAGAAATCTTCTCTGCCGGGGTCCAACCCCAGCGGGTCCAGGGGTCCCCAAAGGCGTAGACGGAGTCGGCGAAGAAGGAATGACACGGAGACAGCGTTCAGTTGATCAGCAACCTAGCCAGGATCTCTAGCCTGGATCTCCAGAGAGGTTCTGCTTCGGATCTCCAGCGAGGGTCTGTAGCCATGTTCCCTTGCTAGGTTCTCCAGCCAGGTTCTGTCCAGGCTCTCCAGTCAGGTTCAGTGTCCAGGTTCCAGTCAGGTTCTCCTGCCAATCTCTGTAGTCAGGTTCAGTCCAGGATCCCTTGCCATGTTCTCCCACTAGGCTCTGTCTCTAGGCTCCGAGGCCAGTCCCTCTCCAGGATCCTCCGGCATGCTCTCTCCAGCGAAGTTCTTCTGTCTCTAGGCTCCGTGTAGGTTCTGTCTTCTTGATTCTGTTCTAAGTTCTGAGTGTTTCTGTCTTGTTACAACTGTATTTATACCAGTTGATTCAATCCTATCAATCTCTATTACAAAGGTTAGGGCGTTTCTTATCTCCATTCCAGGGAGAAAAGATTATGTAGTTTAAGCATGATTGTTCGTAGTTAAAGGGATTAATTACCCGCCTGGCACTTAGTTGATGGGTTTTATTCCCTCCCTAACTTCAGGGGAAAATCCCTACCTGGGGATTCAACCTTTCTCGGAGAGGTGACTTTGGTTAAAACACAGCGCCAAGAAGGTGAGCAAACATATTAAGAACCGTATGCCATATATGCCAGGTCCCTTGAAACAGCAAGGATGGACCGGCTCCCGGCACTTCTCAATACTGTTTGATATTTTCAGGCTAAAAACACTTTGACCATTGATTGGGGCAGGCTTTCCTGCTCAGCAATATGCGGTTTCGTTTTTCAACTGTAGGCACCCCTGAGCTTCATTCTTGCACATTTCAAATGTTGCTCACCTCAGGAGAGAGGCCGACCCCCGAAGTCCCCCAGCCCCCTGTCTCCGGGAGGAGGAGGAGGAGGAGAGGGGGGAGAGGGGGGAGCTCCCTGCAGGTACCCACAGGCCCTTCCTCTGAGGGAGCATTCTTCTTCCCAGCAGAGCATCAGCTGCACACCAGCCCCGCGATGCGAACGGTGCGGGGGCCGCTGCGGGCAGAGGCACATCGGGTCAGGATGGTCTGGGTGACAGGTGCGGCCACCGGGTGATGGGATGGGAGGAGCACCGGGTGTCCTCAGAGTGTATCCTTCCTCTTCGAAGGGACTGAAGTGCAGCCTCCTGGACTCACTGCATCCATTCCAAAGCCAGAGGGTCTGGCTTCCAGGGGTCCTTGTTAAAGGGCAAACATCCTCTACCGCGAACACCTAAGTGAGGGTTAGCTGGCCCTTTGCTGAAAGAAGTTGAAGAAGATGGTTGCTGGTTGCCTAGCAGCAGGGAGAGCGCAGGAAGCTGCAGGGATGTTACTAGAATGCACGTGGCCTATATGTCGTTTTTCCTGGGGCGGGTCCTCTGCTTCAGCTCTGCTTCTGGCGGCCCCTCCCAGAGTGAACAGCCAAGATCCGTGCCTCGCACATAAACACGGAGGCCGTGCGGAACTCTCACACCCTAACCCGCAGGCACAGGGTCGGTTGCGCATTGGAAAACTGGTATTCTGGTATCTGTCTCCGAGGGCTCGGCTAGGCTGGCTCTCAGAAGCACCCGAGAATGAGGTGTTTTATTTTCAAGGAGAGATGTGACTGACGGATCCAGACCTACTGCTTCTCACTGCACAGACCCACGCCTCCATCCTATTAACCATTACCTCTGGAACATTCCTATTCTCATTCCCTGGTAACCCATTGTCTTCTGGGACTCACCTGTCACAAGACGTAGCCTAACTGCTCCACTCTGGTTACCGCCCTCATGTCTTCTAGAAACAGGGCCGAGGTCCTTGGGAAAAATGGGAGGACATGCCAGGCTGAAGAGGGCACAGGAAAGGAGGAGCTAAGACACCCCTAGACTTCCTGTCCCAGGCGCACAGGCTCCAGGGTCACCCTCACTTCCCGTGACAGCCCAGCTCCACTGTCCTCAGCGCCTTACCCTCCAGGGACACACTGACACTCGCTGAGCTCGTTTCAGGAAACCTGCCCGCGTTGGTCGGGGCCTACAGATCTCTCTTTGGCCCCAAAGTAGGAACAGCTGTCGGTGAAGCCAACACTTGTTTTCCCAGGACACGGATGCCCTATGCCCTCTTCCACCTTCACCCCCCACTCCTCCCGAAACTAATGTGAAATAAAGCCAATACTTTTCTTAAATATACTTTTATTGATTTCAGAGAGGAAAGGAGAGAGAGATAGAAACATCAATGATGAGAGAATCATTGATCCTCTGCCTCCTGCAACACCCCTCACTGGGGATCGAGCCTGCAACCCCGGCATGTTTCCCAACCAGGAATCCAACTGTGACCTGCTGGCTCATAGTCAATGCTCAACCACTGAGCCACACCAGCCGGGCCAAGGAAGCCAATCATCTTACTATGAGGCAGAAAATCAGCTCTCATTTGATTGGATTTTAGCTCACCTTGCACCTTCCCAGCAGTCACTTTGCTATGTCACTGCTCCCGCTGGCTGGTGGGAGTCAGTGGACAAGTGTCTCTCTTCTCCTAAAACTCCTAAATTTGATTTTAACCATCAATGTCCTTCGTCTGATCCAAATAAGAAAAAAAAATAGATATCAAAACTCTTGAAATTTAGTTAACATTTCTTGCTTTTCCACTCCAGATTAAAATATGTCCACTCTATTTCGAGTCGACTGGCCCAGCGTTCTGCTGTCTATTTCAGTTGCAGATGAATCCTGGGTTGTAGTCTTTAGGTTCAAAACAAAGGCCATAACCCTCAGTGCACAATATGTTCAATTTCTGGAACTTTTTAATAGGAGGCCGTTCAGATTGAGGTGGGGGAAATGTTGGACACTTCAAAGTTTAGAGTGCTTTGTAGGTTCTTGTCTAAAGGTAAACCAGAAATAGGAAATGGATATTGAACAGTAGACTGAGCTGATAAATATTTCTTCAAAAAATGTATGTGTTTACTATATTCTTTCACCTTAGCCACGTGATGCAAAATTTGCATGCTGTTAACATAGAACCATTCAAACCTGTGAAGAGTTTTTGTGAGTTTACTTGAGCCAACTGTAGACAATTGCCCGGAAGCAGAATCTCAAACTATTGAGATACTGCTCTGGAGCAGTGGTCGGCAAACCGCGGCTCGCGAGCCACATGCGGCTCTTTGGCCCCTTCAGTGTGGCTCTTCCACACAATACCGACTTCTGTGCATGGGCCACGAAGTTTCGATCACACTGTACGTGCGCGCCCGCACGTGGTATTTTGTGGAAGAGCCACACTGAAGGGGCCAAAGAGCCGCATGTGGCTCACAAGCCGCGGTTTGCCGACCACGGCTCTGGAGAATAGCAGTTTTTTCCCTGGTTTTACATTTCAATCAGAGGAGGAGATATAAGTGGGTTATATGAACTCTGTTGGTGATAGATCAGGGAGGTGGGAGAAAGCAAAGGGAGGAAACCTCTGGGATTGGCTAAAAGGTAAAATGATAGACACATACTTCCTTTACTTAGTTAACAGTCAACAATTAGCTCAATGACAATGAGCAGTGCCTGTGCTTTGAGGGGTCCGGGGAAAAGGAAAATGACTTTGACATTCCAACGACTTGTTATCACAGAGGCAAAAAGACAATAGGCTCGTTAACGTAAAGATTGACCTTGTCAGGGAAGATACCAGCCGAGGGCGTGACTCCCCACCATAACTGCTTTTAGTTAGAGTTTTAATTTCAGACCGTCCTTTGTGGTTACTTTAGGTCTCTGAGTTTGCAAGGCTGCCACACGGGCCTTCCGCCAGCTAGCAGGTGGCCCCTTTCACCCACAATGCTAAGTGTGAACTTGTGGGTTCCCACTTGCAAGAGCAAACCCCCTTTGGTGCTCACTTTTGTTTATATTTGGCGAGCGGTGTCTTCCTGCTCTTAGGAAAGGAAGGCTTTGGGGGGCTTGTGATCCCCTACATATCAAATAGTGGCCACCCCCACCTTCCTTCTTAAATGCAAGCTAGATACATCCTATATAATAAAAGGATAATATGCAAATAGACCGAACGGCAGAATGACTGGAACGCCCTCGGCCCCTCGCCCTGGCTGCCCCAGCCCCTGATCAGCCACCAGCCCAACTGGCCCACCCCTGATGGCTCCCATCAGGCAGGGGAAGGGCTGGATGCCACCAGTGCACGAATTTGTGCACCAGGCCTCTAGTATTTGATAATTAGAACGTTGAACTGAAATGGTCAGAAAAAAATCCAGTAGACAATTCCAGTGAACTCTGACCCATGGGAAACCCTCTTGAAGCATGAACTTGAGACTCCTTCACCTTACACCACCGCAGCTATAAAAACTCGGCTTATCTCCAAAAGAGGGTGTGTAGTCAGCCAATCTCTGAAAAGCAGAGTGAGCAAGACCTGAACTTCACTCTCAAGGTTCTTGAGAACTAGAGCATGTGAGTGAGACTTCTAAAGCTCACCATCTATGCACATATGCATGACCCATGGGCACAGACAATCAGGTGGTGAAGGCCTGGGGCGGGGGTTGGGTGGGCTCGAAGGGGTCAGTGAGGGAAAAGTGGGACATCTGTAATACTGTCAACAATAAAGATTACAAAATAAACAAAAAAGCTCACAATGATTTTAGTTGCTAAAAATGTCTATAGATCCACATACATTTAAATCATAATTTTATACAAATGCAAGTATTCTGTGGGGGTAATTTCCTACAAAGGTTGCTAACAACCCTACGCTTCAGATAGGTTAAAGATGTGAATTAACCC
Organism: Myotis daubentonii; assembly: GCF_963259705.1. Taxonomy (NCBI): domain Eukaryota; kingdom Metazoa; phylum Chordata; class Mammalia; order Chiroptera; family Vespertilionidae; genus Myotis; species Myotis daubentonii. Next base: position 114,546,110 of record NC_081843.1, read on the forward strand.
TTTAATCTTCTGCTCTTTAGTTCAATTCGCTTTTTCAATATTTCAAAGCGGATAGATGGTTTCTGAAGAGATAACCGGGGCCCGTCACCTGCCTACTCGGGCCCACTGGGCTCTCCAAGGACCAGTGTCCTGTAAAAGGACCACAAGTAAAACCAGACACTGTCCCTGACCAGCCGCACCACTAGGTCCCCGGAGGCAGCTGCCCAGACCCTCCTCGCCATCACTCCCACCGGCACCGGGTGCTGCAAGCAGCAAACCAGGAAGGGCCACCTGTGGGAGCTACAATCCCATCAGCCCTGAGAGAGCAGCGGGAGTCAGAACCTCTGAATAAACGACAAAAGTCCCTCAAAGGCGAGTTCAGGAAGCTCTCCGCGTCCTGGGAGAGGAATTCTGGGACTGCGAGCAGCAAAACCTCCTCTCTCCATGCTCCGCAAGGATTCGTGATCCCTGCTCCACCGATTTAACGGCGTCCAAAACCTGCAGCCATTGGGACTCAGCCTTAAAAGGAAACACTAGCACGCCTCCCAGAAGGTGTTCCTTCCTTAACCTCCCAGCAGAACCTCAAACACAGCGATCCCGCTGGACCAGCTGCCAGCCTCCTGGACCCCTCGGGCCCTGGGAGGGTCTGCAGAGACACAGTGAGGATCAGACACGGAGCTGCATCCAAGGGGATCATCTTGCCCCTGAAACTAATACAAAATACTATGGAATGTGAACTGTCATTTAAAACAACGAGAGTCATGTCGCAGGAGAGAGGAAACCTCCTCCCTCCCCCCACCCCCCCATGCCTTATCCCTCGGCCACGGATCATCGCCACATCTCAGAGACGTTAGTTGAGTGGCTCACCTGAGCGCCACCTGTCCCAGGAACAGGAAGGTGGTCGGAGGCAGCCAAGGTCAGGGTTTTCAGGGAGGGTAAGGCTCATGGCAGTCACAGGATACTCCCTGGGAAACGCAGGGCTATGGACGGGGCTGCCGGAATGCTCACAGGCGGGGAGGATAGCGGGGGAGGAGGCGGTAAAGCCCAGGATCCCGACCACACCTGCCCCTCGTGAGGACAGCCTCAAGTAGTACATATGGGGGGGGGGTGAAGAGGATAAAGGAGGCCAAATATATGGGGGCAGGAGACTAGACTTTGGGTGGCAGCCACACAATGCAATGTACCTATGATGTATGATAGAATGGTACACCTGAAATTTATATCATGTTAACCAATGTCACTCCAATACATTTAATTTTTTTAAATCAAGCAATTTTGCCCAGCTGGCATGGCTCAGGGGTTAAGCATCGACCTAGGAACCAGGAGGTCACAGGTCAATTCTCGGTGAGGGCATACACCTGGCTTGCCGGCTCAGTCCCCAGTGTGGGGCGTGCAGGAGGCAGCCGATCAGTGACTCTCTCTCATCAGTGATGTTCCTCTCTCTCCCTCTCCCTTCCTCCCTGAAATCAATAAATATAAAAATAAAATCAAGTCATTTAGCCTTGATCAATGCTAATGAAAGAGAAGGTGCTAGACATTGTGAATAAATAGTTAATACCACCGTTGTGGGCATAAGTGTGAAACATACACAATCTGGCGGGAAATGATACAAGTATTTTCTCCGCCTGAGGATTTTTGAAAATTATTTGTGAGGATGGGAAAATCTCAACACCTTCAGGAGCAAAGCAGGGCCTCAGGAAATGCACGCTGCAAACGCTGTACCCACCTGAGTTTCATTTCTGTCTCTGAAAAGACTTGATTTCCTAACACAGCGGTTCTCAACCTTGGCTGCACATTAGAATCAGAGGGTGGGGCCCAGGAATCAGGATTTTAAAAAGATTCCCAGGTGATTCTAATGTGCAGCCAAGGTTGAGAACCACTGTCCTAACAGAACAAGAAGAGTCTGGGGCTGGAACCTACTTCACCAAGTCACACTTGGGAGTAAGGCACCAGAAGATCTCATTCTGCATTTATTAAAAACGTCCCAACATCATGATTCAGTTTTGAATACATTATTCCTCGGATATACACGGAGACAAATTCTCTCTAATGTTCAACCTGTAGTTAGGAAAGAATAGCAGACACTATCGTTATTCTAATAGATACTACAATCACTGCCTTCCTGCATCGCCCTCCCGCCCTTAGCCTAGAGCAGGAGAGGTGAGATTAGCTTTCTCTAAGCGTAAACCTTCTCTTCCCAACAGAAAGAAAGAAGACGAGTCGCTGAAAAGACTTCAGGCCCATCAGTCCTTACATCTTGTCCCAAAGCCATGCTTATATTTTCACAGAAAAGCTGATGAACCTCAAGTGATAGCTCCAGCTCAGACTGCTCTCCTGACACCCATGTTCCTGTGTTCAGCTACCTCGGGGTCAGCCTGGACGGTCTAGACACCCCCACAAGTTCAGAGAGTCAAACATGGAAGGAGGGGATGCGCCCACCCCTTTCCTGCCAACGCCTTCCCTCCTCAGCACGTTTTCCTCATTAACCCTCTCAGCACCCACCACCCGTCCACGGGGTCTTCTCGGCACCCTCTGCTCTGCCTTATGCAGGACTGGGTCTCTCTCGCCTGAAATACTGCAACAACCTTTTAAATTACCTCGCCGCCTCCAATATTGAATCCTTTCCTTTTCCCGCCAGAGATAACTCTCTAAAAACCAAATCTAATGAAGTTCCTCCCCCCCTCCCCCACACGTAAAAGTTTTCTATTGTTGACACTATGAGAGATGTCCCCATAGTCCTCCCCTTTGCCTCCCTCACCCAGCCCTGCCCTGCCCTGGGTGTTCAGCACATGTTGTCTGTGTCCGTGGGCTGCGCATCTACGTTGTTTAGCTAATCTCTTCTAGGCCCCTCCGCCCAGCTCCCCTCTGAGACCTGTCTGTTCCGTGTATCCAGGCTCTGGTCCTATATTATTCATCAGTTTATTGTGTTCATTAGATTCCACATAAGAGTGAGATACTTGTCTTTCTCTGACTGGCTTATTTCGCTTAGAATTATACTCTCCAGGTCCCTCCCTGCTGTCCCAAAGGATAAGCATTCCTTCTTTTTTACAGCTGCGGAGTATTCCATTGTGTAAATGTACCACCGTTTTTTTATCCACTCATCTACTGATGGGCCCTGGGGCTGCTTTCGGATGTTGGTTATTGTAATAGCGCTGCTATGAACATGAGGGGGCACACATTCTTTCTGATGGACAGACAACAGGTGCTGAGGAGGGAGTGGAGAAGAGGGAACCCCAGTGGCTGCTGGTGGGAATGCAGGTTGGTGCGGCCACTGTGGAGAACAGTAGGGAGTTTCCTACTTAAAGTCGTGAATGCTCCCCTCCCGGAAGCCGAGGTATGATGACAGCAAGGCCCTTCTTCCCTACGCTTGAGGCTCAGGCTTCATGTCCAACTGCTTCCCTCTCCGCTCCCCTGACTTCCCTCTGAGTTAGTAACCTGTGTGCCAGGCACCAGAAAGACATGCCGTTTTCCACTAAGTGCCATGCCATTTCACACCTGCAGTCCCTGCCGGAACGCACATGCCCCTGGGCACACAGCCATCTTCAGACCCTGAACCAACTCTTCGCTCGGGCAGTTTAACCACCAGATCACTCAACACTCTTTACGCGGCTCAATTTTCCTGAGTCGCCCACTCATGTTTGATCACGCTCTCCTTGGCGCCAGACTGTACGAAAGACATAAATCTAATAATGTAGCATAACACTTTATTTTTAAATGTTGTTTAGAATGTCTTCCCTATAGGGCTTTGAAATCCTTGTAACAGAAAAACATAACATTTCCCTCTTGTGCCCCCAAAGCCTTGGAGAGCTTGGTATGAAAGAAGCACTAAAAATTACACTTAAAAGTAGTTAAGGTCTGAATTGAAATGATGTAAGTTCCATGATTTGTAAGTTACCATTCCAGGTATTGTGGGTTATAAAGATAAATAAAACGATGTTCTCCATTTATGGAACTAGTGGCAGTCACGAGATCTGCATGTGAGTGAAAATTCAGCGAGATAGGAAGGGATAGCACTGTGGGAATTGGAGGAAGGTCTTTGTTTTTCTTATCAACAGGACTAGGAAGACTTCGTGCAGAAAGGAGAAATGGACATGGTAACTGAGAGAGTCCCGAAGCCAAAATCCAGACTAAAGTGCATGGGCTCTCCATGAAGTGAATCAGGAGGCCTCTAAATTTTGCAAACGTGAAAACCAGTGTTCAGAGCAAGGCTCATCAATAATCAATTGGGTGGCGGTAGGCAGGGGAAACTGAATACAGGGAGGCTGGGTGCAGCGTGGCCACTTAGAGAGCCATTACATTATTCCGACAAACCAACCTGTGGGACTCGATGTTTAAATCCCGGACATGGAGATGCAGGTGGAAAAGCCAAAACGTGGGAAGACACTTGGGACGTTTGCAAGACAGGACCAGTGAAGCTCAGCAAATAATGTCGAGCAGGAACAGACAAAATAGATACTCACCCAAGAAGAATCAGAAGTCCTAACCCTGAGGGATTGAAAGGGTGAGAACAGAGACAGGGAACACCCGGGAATGTGGGAAGCAGTTTGCCTCTGTTCTTGTCATGTACCTGGGCACAGTGGTACGCACAGCAGGGATGCGCACTAGGCAACTGGGAAGGTGTCTAGAAAATCAGAGAGAGTGTGTGCCTGAAAGTCAAGATTTGGCCATTCATCTAAAAGAGGTATCGAAGGACCCAGGAGTGAGTATTATTGCCAAGGGTTACAATACAGGGGAAGGCACGGTTTGAGAAAGAAACTTCGGAGCATCCTACATTGAGGAAACTAGCTCAGAAAACAAGAAAACTTTCCTCACATCATGCTCATTGAAACCAAAGAAGAGCAAAGTACAAACATGAAGAAGCTACTGACAAGATCTAATGGCATCAGGTACTGAAGTTGTGCTATAGCTGCATGTGTGGATCAAAATTTAATTTAAATTAATTAAATGAATATGTACCACCTCATTTGCATTAGTCATGTTTCCAGTGTTTGCCACCCCGTGTGGCAGGCAGGTCCATAAAAGAATATACAGAGGCAGGACCAACCCATCCCGGCAGAAGGTGATTTTGACGGTGTTGGACTGAGGAATATGAAGCCCAAAAGAAAAGCCAACATAGAAGGGGTTTTCAAGGCATTTAAGGGCCTTAGCTCCATCCCTCTGTCCACTTGCTCTAGGTGAGTCCTTCCACAAGCGACTAATCTCTTTATACCCAGTTGCTAGCGCTTACCCTAGAGTTCCTCTCTAAGTGCTTAAATGGTGATATGATAGCACCACGCAGGTTACTGTGGTAAAATACATGTAGATCACCATTTCGTCACTTAATAGGAGGGCAGCTTCAAGTCCCAGTTCTGGGAGAAGTTCTTTTAAAGTCAGTGCCCGAGCCCTGGCAGGTTTGGCTCAGTGGATAGAGCATCGGCCCTCAGACTAAAGGGTCTCGGGTTCAATTCCAGTCAAGGGCATGGACCTCGTTTGCAGGCTCCATCGCTGGTGCCGGGCGCATGCAGAAGGCAGCCAATGGCTGTCTCTCTCATACCCGATGTTTCTCTCTCTCTCTGTCTCTCCAACCCCCCTTCCACTCTCTCTAAAAATCAGTGGAAAAATATCCTCAGGTGAGGATTATCAACAACAACAAAAATAATAATGTTAGTGCCTAAAGGAGGCATGAGCCTAGGGGATGGCTTAGAGCAGTGGTTCTCAACCTTCCTAATGCCGTGACCCTTTAATACAGTGCCTCATGTTGTGGGGACCCCCAACCATAAAATTATTTTCGTTGCTACTTCATCACTGTAATGTTGCTACTGTTATGATCGTCATGTAAATATCTGATATGCAGGATGTATTTTCATTGTTACAAATTGAACATAATTAAGGCATAGTGAGGAATCAAAAAAACAATATGTAATTATAGATGTGTTTTCCGATGGTCTTAGGGGACCCCTGTGAAAGGGTCGTTCGACCCCCAAAGGGGTCGCGACCCACAGGTTGAGAACCGCTTTTAGAGAGCACAGGGGGAGGACGCAGAGAGGAGGAAGCTGGAAGGACATGTTAGAGTGATTTATATTGTCTCCTTGTTGAAGGGACAGTTGCATTGTCTGTCAAAGATGGTATCACACATCAGTGTGGGAGTGGCGGGGAACGTCTATGGGGAAGGCAAAGAGGAAATCTAAATTAGAGCCAGCTGCGTCTCCCGTGGCCCTGAAGTCACACTATTCCTAGGGCAGGGACTGGATTTATCTCTAGTGCCCAAGCCTGACTGTGTGGACAGTGGCTGCCTGACCAGGATTCTGAGGCTGCATTTGACCTTATTTGGAAAGAGGCATGAATAAACAGTGTAACAGCACAGAAAATCCGTTGTCTAAACATGACCCTTTCTCCTTTCTGCCCGTCCAAGCCCTTTCTTAATCATTAAACCCTTAGGACCTCAGATTCTGGTCAGCCTCAAACTGTGTCAAGAACATAGCCTCGGGTCTGTTGACCCCATAAGCAGGGGTGGGGGACGTCCGGCCGTCCGGCCCCATGAGGCCCGAGAACTCACTTGGTCTGGCCCTGCCGAGGCATTAGGGGTGAGCTCATTAAATGTTTGACCAACTGTGGCAGACTAATTCTTAAGCTGGTAATTTTGTATGGCCCGAGAATGATGTTATAAATACCCAAATGGCCGTTGGCAGAAAAATAGGGTTCCCACCGCGTCATAGACAGCTCAGTCAAGCTGAAGATGGTATCTTGACCTCAGTTGTGTTTCACCCCAGGCCCATGAAAGCAGAACAGCCTCACAGACCCACCCCCTCAGGAAACCAGACTCACATTAGGGCCTGATGTGACAATCACCCACTCCCTTCCCTGGCCCTCACCAATCAGGGAAGCCCAGGACCCCATCCTGTAGCCGCCATGACCAATGACTTTGCCCTATGTAACCACCCCCTGGAAGCCACCGGGGGCCGGGTCTAGCTGACCTGCGACTCCAGGCTTGGCCCCATTTCCTCCACCAGAAAAACCCTCACTTTCTCGGCAGCCAGCGCCTGTCCACGTTTGATTGGATTTGAGGTGCACAAGCAAACAGACGCCTTCAGCCCGGGAACAAGATAGAAATGTCGCCTGAAAGTCAACTCTGCACGTGACCCTGTTTGTTTGGTTTCAGGTGACTAAATGGTCAGAGAGAAGGAGCCATCCTTGTTTCTTCCCGGTGTCCTGCTCCTGTGGCCACGGAACAGAGGGGCTTAGATTTGGCCTCTGAAGTGCCAACAGGCCAGGTCCGTCCTTCACCCAAGGCCCAGGTTCGCATCCCACCCTTCCTAGGCGCCAAGCTTCCAGATGGCCTCAGCGCAAAGCCCATCCCGCTTCCTCCCCAAGACTCGCTGAGGCACCTCTGGCCCCCGCCCCGTGGATGGTCACGGTCTCTCCACATACCCACCTGCAGGCACTTGGATCTGAAGGGCAGGGTGTAACCTGAGCTCCTCAAGGACCCCTAGACGGTGAAAGGTAGAGGCTGGGATTGAAAACACACAAATGTTGCTTCACGGAGAATTTAACCAAGGTCCTTGTGGATTGAACTAATCTGAGGAAACGCATTCAGTAACCATGGTTACACAAACGGGAACCTCCGAAGGAAGTCATTTCAAGGTCTCTTATCACGGCCCCACACACTCTTCACTTTGGTATCAACTCTGAGTAGCTACCGATCATCAGCCAATAGATTGAGCAGTAGTGGTACAGAGAGATGTCATTCTGGACTTAAGGGCAATTAAGATCTAACATAGTCGGTGCACAACGATTTCTGGGCTTTTTAAGTGAATTAAGAAAGACAATGAGGGTTTTCTTTGACTATGTATCAGGGACATCGATTTCAGTTCCTACGTGTCCTTTTACATATAATGTGCCTAACACTCCCTAGAGCAATAGTGGTCAGTATCACCATTAAATGTGTCAAGAATAACTTAGTTGTGAGGTTTATTTGATTAAATGTATGAATTTCACAGAAGCCCTTCATAATTTTTAATCATAGTCCAGTATCCTTCATACTTGAAAAACAAAATGGAGGCTATTTTTCACGTCCCATTTCTCAGCAATTAAAATCCCAGCATGATTGTTTATGTCCTCCCCCTACTTACCCTCACCAACAAAAATACTCGATTTTGGAAGAGATGTAAATTCCTGGATTAGATCAAGTTTTGCCAAAAATATAGTGGCCAGACATTACCACATGTTTCGCTGTTCTGCTTTCATGTGATTTTTCTTCCTTAAATTAAATCCCTTGCGACAGGTTTATGGAGAACTTGGAGAAAAATGGAAGAATTGGTTTGAATGATCCTGTTCAGTAGGAGGGGAAAAACGTGGAATGAGTCCGTTTTCCCTTTTACCCAAAGTATGGTTAATCCTTAAGGTTTCATTCTCTGTGGTCAAAGGGATGAAAAAGTGGGGTTTGGGAAGTGAGACAGAAGTGTTTAGGCTAAAACAAGGACCTCTCACAAGTTCGTTGAGCGGTAGCAAAAAAAAAAAAAAACAGGCCACGTGGACTGGAGAGAAGTTGCTCTTTCAATCCCGGCGTGTTCACCGGGAGCTCTGGGGCTACGGGGCCCAATGGAGCCTTTCACCCTCCCCGGGCCCACGCTTCTCTGTGGACACAGGGCTCTGTAAGTCACCGTGCCTCCCAGCCAGCACCTCGGCCTCTCTGTTCATGTACATTAGGCATGTGCTCCCTGTGACCACTTCAAAAGAAATGTAACTTTCTTAAATATTATTTAAGTGCCGCTCGATGGCTGTGAAAGAGAGAACATGTCACTGCCTGTGAGTCCCTGACCGCACAGGTGGGGGAAGAAGGGCAAGTGGCTGCAATGCTACACTGACCAGGCTGGGAAACGGGCAATAACGTGTGATTAAATGCAGATGTGAACCTGAAAAATTCAGTTAATCACAGGTATTAAACATGCCTGGAAGCTATAAAAAACGCAGAGAGTCAACCAATGAATAACCAACCTTTCACTGAAGGAGTGTAGTGATCCCCAATTCACATCGGGGGGGGAAACAAGGGACCAAGTTTAAATTACTTCATCTTTTCCATCTTGTGTAAATGTTTATGTACAAATGAACAGACCATTAACTAGGCCAGGAACCAGGGAACATTGGCAAATGGAATAAATCAAACCGGAGCAGAGAGAGCCGTGAGTGACAGGTGTGTAAGTAGCACTTGGAAAGGAGCACGCTGAAGAATATTCCATCTGAGTCAGCATGAGCCACAGGAGGAACGCTATAAAAAGGTTTTGAAACCCAGAACGCCAGGCACACCCACAGACAGTGTGATGCTATGGCAAGCAGGTCATGATGTCCGCAAGTGGTGCTGGGAGATCAAAACTCATCCCTCCCCAGCGGATGCTCCCAGCCTCACCCGGGGCTGGCACAGAACTGACACTCATTCAATGCTGGTTCTGACATATTGTGAGTAGTGCTCCACGAAATAAGAAATTTTAAAAGTGCATCTATACTAAGAAGAAGGTTTCAAATAGAATTCAAACAGGTAAGCATAACGGCTACTGTATATCCTATCTAATAGTAGACAAACATGGTAATTGACCGTACCTTCACTACGCCTCCCATTGGCTAATCAGCACATATGCAAATTAACCGCCAACAAACATGGTGGCTAATTTGCATACTGCAGGCAGATCCCGCTGCGCCGCCCACCCCAGCGCGGGATCCGGGCCTGCTGTGTGTGGGGCGGGGTAGGCAGGGCAGACACCACAGGATTGGGCATGCCATCTGCCACCAGGGGAGCGGGCCTAAGCCAGCAGGTGGTTATCTCCCAAGGGGTCCCAGACTGTGAGAGGGCACAGGTTGGGCTGAGGGACCCCCCCCCCAGCCAGTGCACAAATTTTTGTGCACTGGGCTTCTAGTATATATATATTCATGCCCTTACCAGCAGTCACCACCCTTCCCCATCCCCAGCTGCCTACCTAACATTGTTGAAAAGCTCCTCTATTTCATCTGACTCCAGTGAGTCCCTCATTCATCATTTTCAGCTGCTGACTTATTGCTTTCAGCAGCTGGTTCTTCAAAGCCAAGTTGAAAATGCAGTCAGGAGTTTGGTAAAGGGATGGGATAGCCACAGGTTACAGAGTGGCCTTTCAGAAAACAAAGCTAAACTATTTCCTGGCATATTTGCTTTCCAGCGCAGCTCCCAAGATTTGTCCTTGTAAAATGTGCGGATGTCCCAGATCCACGCATCCAGAAAACGGAGCCCTGAGATCCACAATATCGATCAAATCACATGAGGAAGACTGGAGGAGAATTCCAACGTTTTTAATAGTGAACAAGCAGAAGGAAAGTTTGGTGTTGAAGAAACCCCTGAGACTACAGTCTTCATTGCTGGCGCCCTGGACGTCCATGTGTTTCTCCACCAGATTAAAGGGTTCCCGCGGTGTTGCTGCTCTTGAGGGAGTGTTTTTGTTGAAAGACAAAGGAAAAGGATGTTGACGGAATTGTTAACAAAAACAGAATAACCGAACAAGAAGTCCAGTGTGAAAAGAAAGGAAGCCGGTCCACGCAGAAGTTTGCAAACTGAAAAAAGTGAGAGAGCGGAGGGGAGAGTCTAGGGCCGGAACAGCCGTGGCCGTGCGTCAGAGGCGGCAGCTCAGACCCTTCCATGACACACGCTGAGCATGAACAAGGAGCCCACAGTCTTTCGGAGGCAGAAGGGAGAGGTGGAGGCAGGAAAGTTGGCAAGCCACCTCATCTCACACCTACAGTCCTTCACCGTAATCGCAGAGAGACATGCTAACGATGAGGCAGGAGGTGCCATCAAATGTCGTTTCTGCCCCCCCAAAATCCCGCTATTTTGTAAGAGAATATTTATTGGGTAAATCACAGAAGTGGAAGAAGTAATTCCTAGCAGGAACGGGCTTAGGAAACAAGTTTCAGAGGTGAAGGAAGGGCCCTGGGAGTGAGGAAGCTAAGGCATCAGGCGGTAGAGTGGGGGAGGGGAGGGAGAGGCAGGGGGTGCTCCCAGGAGGGAGGGCCTCTGGCTCCTCTGTCCTAAGGCTTTAAGGGTGGCGATCTCAGGGGAGGCCCCAGGGGAAGATCTCTACAGCAGAGTCAGTAGCTTCCCAGGTATGTCCTTTCAGGGCGCGGTCTCCACTGATTGGCTGGCCGGCACCAGGGCCGCGGGTCCTCCTCCGATGCACTTTGATGCGCCCATGTTTGCAAAGTTATTAATGTGTCTCCGCAGACCAGTTTTCCTCATCTTGGGAAAAATGCTCTACAAACAGAGGCTGGGGAAAAACACAAAACAAACCCCAGCTCATTTCCTGTGTCGAATTGGGAAAATAAGGCAAGTGTCCAATTAGAGAGAAACTATTTTGACATTTTTCTTCCTTTGTATTCCCCCATGCATACTCCTGAAGTAAAAATAGAATTAATCCTATCTCCCATGATCCAATTCAAGTTTAAAATAGGGTTGGGTATATCCAGGGATGAAATAATGAGTGTAGCAGTATTTGAGGCTAAGAATAGAGTCTATAACTTAAGAACCTTAAGAATTTAGTAAGTGGGTGGTGAACACATAATACAATATACAAATATTATAGGATTGTACAGCTGCAGCTTATATACTTTTATTAACCAATGTCACTCCAATAAATTTTTATAAAAGGAAAAAATAATAGCTTAATGAGAGTCCACAAAATAGCATCCAAACCTACAAAAAAAGTTTTATAAGAGTTTATTTGAGCCAAGTTTGTGAGAAAATGCTCCAGTGAACAGAAGATTTGCAGTTTCTTTTAGGCGTTTAGAATCAACAGAGAAAACGTAAGGAAGGCACGTGAAATCCACTGATGGTAAACTAAGGAGGTGGGAGAAAGCAAGGCGGGGAAACCCTAGGGTTGGATAAAAGGCCATGTGGAGAGATACATACTGCTTTCCCATTGGTGGGTGCTGGTTAAGTCATACTGAACATTTACAGCATGTGGGCAAGCAGGTAGCATGAGGGGTTCTGTGGTTGGAGCTCTGCTGGGCTTGCCCTCTGCAGCCTGCGGGTGTGGCTGGAAGGATCTAGAAAAAAATACTGACCTTTCCAAGGTATGTTATCCTAGATGCGCGAGAACAACGGACAGAGCGCACTGAGGAGGAAGGTGAGTCTTTGCTGAGCAACCTGTGGGCCTGGGCGTGCGGGCATGGCTACCCACCAGGACCGGCCCAGTTACGAACCTGAGATCCGACCACCCTTTGTGCTGACTGCCGGTCACTGCGCTGTCAGGCCTGCCATGGGTCGCCTTGACCTGGTCAGATGCATAGATGTCCCCATTTTTGCTCCCCATGAGTCTCATGTGAAGTGAAATAAGTCAGATGGAGAAAGACAGATACCATCTGTCTTATATGTGGAATCTTAATAACAAAAGCAACAAAAGGGAACAGAAACAAACTCAAAATCTCGAGAACAAGTGGATGGTCCCCAGAGTGGAGGTGGCTGAGAGGATGAACAGGAAGGGGGTCGAGAAGTACGTCGTCAGCTATAAAATGAGGAGGCGACGTCCAGCACGGGGAATAGCGCGAGAGCTAAGCCCGGCGACAGATGGTCACTGGGCTTATGGTGATGACTCTGCAGGACGTAAAAATGCTGAGTCACTACGTTGTACACCTGAAACTAATATGATACTGTAGGTCATCTATGATTAAAAATGAATTAAAGAGGCGTGGCCGGCGTGGCTCAGTGGTTGAGTGTCATCTATGAACCAGCAGGTCAGGGTTTGATTCCTGGTCAGGGCACAGGCCCGGGCTGCAGGCCTGATCCCCAGTGTGGGACATGCAGGCGGCGGCCAATCAATAATTCTCTCTCATCATTGATGTTTCCATCTCTCTCTCCCTTCCTCTCAGAAATCAATAAAAATATTTTTAAAAATAAATAAAACAATATATATTTTTTAAATGAATTAAAGAGGAAAAAGACGTTAGTGAGATTTCCTCTTGTCAGTGATGACTTATCCGAGCAGCTTCACCTGAAGACCCTCAGTCCCTTTAAGAAGGTGAGCGCTGCCAAACTGGTTTGGCTCAGTGGATAGAGCATTGGCCTGCGGACTGAAGGGTCCCAGGTTCGATTCCAGTCAAGGGCATCTACCTTGATTGCGGGCATATCCCCAGTAGGGGGTGTACAGGAGGCGGCTGATCGATGTTTCTCTCTCATCGATGTTTCTAACTCTCTATCCCTCTCCCTCCCTCTCTGTAAAAAATCAATAAAATATTTTTTTAAAAATTAAAGAAAAAAAAGAAAAGAAGGTGAGCGCTTTGTTTACCATGGGCCTTTGCAAAGGAAACACTTTTCCTGGTCCCTGGCTCCTGGGCTCCATCCCACAGTAGCTCGTGTGCTCCTCCATTTTCTGAAAACTTTGTGGGTTTTGATGTTTATTTTTAAGCTTGACAGCTCTCTGCCTGAAAACACGGATTCTGTCTAAAGCAATTGGAATCCACTTGGACATATCGCAACACAAAATAAGAAGATAGCGACGAAGCAGCCTGCACAGGTGAGTGAGCGGAAACACCGAGCCCAGGACAACAAGCTCCGGGAAAGCCCGGGAAATGCCCTGCCTGCAACTCCGGTGCCTACAGGGTAGTGGTTCATAGCACGTGTCTGGCCATAAAGATTTATTGACTGACGGAGTAAATGAATGAAAAATAGTTCAAGATTGACAGCAAATGTAGTTGAAGGACCCTAATGCATGTAGCATTTAATTTACTCACAACTGGGGAGCCGTGAAGGGGCTGCGTGATTATCTGTGGTCTTGTCCAAGATTACTACCTCAAGAGAAGACAAAGCGAACCCAGACTCTCAATTATGTTTACACTTCTACGTCTCTTTTTAACTTTTTATTTTGAAATAATTGTAGACTCACATGCAGGTGGAAGAAATAACAGATTCTGCCGGGGTCCAACCCCAGCGGGTCCAGGGGTCCCCAAAGGTGTGGACGGAGTCGGCGAAGAAGGAAGGACATGGAGACAGTGTTCAGTTGATCAGCAGCCTAGCCAGGATCTCTAGCCAAGTTCTGGTTTCGATCTCCAGAGAGGTTCTGCTTAGGCTCTCCAGAGAGGTTCTGTCCAGGTACTCCAGTCAGGTTCAGTCACCAGGTTCTAGTCAGGTTCTCTTGCCAATTTCTGTAGTCAGGTTCAGATGCTGGGGTCCATCTTCTGTCTCTAGGCTCCGTGTAGGTTCTGTCTTCTTGATTCTGTTCTAAGTTCTGAGTGTTTCTGTCTTGTTACAACTGTATTTATACCAGTTGATTCAATCCTATCAATCTCTATTACAAAGGTTAGGGCGTTTCTTATCTCCATTCCAGGGAGAAAAGATTATGTAGTTTAAGCATGATTGTTCGTAGTTAAAGGGATTAATTACCCGCCTGGCACTTAGTTGAGGGGTTTTATTCCCTCCCTAACTTCAGGGGAAAATCCCTACCTGGGGATTCAACCTTTCTCAGAGGTGACCTTGGTTAAAACACATAGTGCCAAGAAGATGAGCAAACATATTAAGAAAAGTATGCCATATATGCCAGGTCCCTTGAAACAGCAAGGTTGGACCGGCTCCCGGCAAGATTCTGTGAACACTTTCCTCTGTATTCTCCAACAATGACATCTCGTAGAACTAGAGTACAATATCCCAGTCAGGCGAGTTACACTGATACCATCCATAAGCCTTAAGATACACACACTTGTCATGAACACATTTATAAAAATATGCACTCATCTGTGTGTATGCGTATTCAGTTCTACACAATTTTATCACATGTGTAGATGCATGTGGTCCACTTAGATGTCTTTTATTTGTTTTAATTCCATTTTATTTCAAAGAGTTTCTGCCAGAGCGCAGGTGAAGTGGGCTGCAAGAGGAAGAACGGCTGGACTCAGGGGTTCTACTCCGGGATCTGGATACGGGAGCAACGTGAACGACACAGCCAGCCCGGATTGCCCACAGCACACACAGCGAGGGAGATACAAGCAGGAAGCATGAGGTGAGTCGTGCAAATAAATGAGGACCGAGTAAGGGGCACCTGAAGGAGCCAGGGAAATGGCAGAAGACACAAGGAGATACGCACTGAAGCCTGTTACTATGAAAAAGGCGGGAGCAATGGGAACAAAATACAATGTGGGATAAAATATCCTTATTTGTTTTCCAAGGTTATCTTCCTTGTCTCTAATAGCCCCTACTAATTTCACAGGACAGCCATTAGTAATGACTAGCCTAGCAAAACCATTGGGCATATTAAAGTAGGTAAGCCTAGTATTGCTTAACTATGCAAGATAGGAGGTTTTTTTAAAATTTTATTTTCTTTCACAGGCACACACATGCACACACACACTAGACACTGACATCTGCTCTTTCAGATAGAAAAACACATAAGCTCAATTTTTTAAAGTTATTGACAAGTCTTATGAATGTTTCTCCTTTATTTTCACACTAGAGGCCCAGTGCACGAAATGCTTGCACGGTACGGTCCCTAGTGACTACCGGCTGCCGGCCAGGGCCTCCCTTCCCCGGCTCCTGGCTGCCAGCTGCCGGCTGGGGCCTTCCTTCATTTGCACCACCCCCTGGTGGTCAGCGCACGTCAGAGTGAGCAATCAAACTCCTGAGGTGACACTTTGCATATTAGGCTTTTATATATACAGGTGCTTGGGAGGTTCCAAAGACAGCTGCTATCACCCATAAAGGGTACAAGAAACTAGAAAAGTGGTGTACTTCCAGAAAAACACTCTAAACTACACCTGTTCCCCAAACTCAACATGAAGCTAAATAGTAGTGATGCCTCTTGAAATCCTGGCAAAAACAACCACTGCCCTTTAGATCTACAGTTTTCTTCTTCACGAAACTGCGGATTTATCTCTAAGTTTTTGCTTACACTGTTGGTCACGTCAATTAGAACTCTGAAGCCGTGCCTTTCCCTGGAGTCTCTGCAATGTTTAGACATCTGACTTCCTTTTCAACCTTGCTTACTTGTGTGTGAGAACTTTCAAAATCCTTTCCCAGGAGATCTGTTGGTTTTTATGTCCATCCGTTATCTTCCATGGTAACCGAAATAAAGAATCTATTAAACATTTTATCAATGTCTTCATTTTTTCTTTAATAGTTTCCCTTTTTTATAGTAGCCATATCCCTTCCATACTTCTGATCCCCAATGATACTTATAATTATTCACATTCTGAAAGGATTAGGTCTACAAATTCTTTAGAAACTGGTAAACAGTGTTCTCTTTATATTCCTAATTGAGTTATTAATAAGAATTCTTATAAAAATAAGATTTGGCCTGGGCTTAGAAAAAACTAAGGTAGACAAGATGCCAGTCAAAGAGTAGGCCCCCTAGAAGAATAACCCACTATTGATAACTTTGGCTTTTATGATTCTACACACAAAGGAATTGTGCCCATGTATGTATAACCTTAAGCTTTCTATATATAAGAAAAAGAGATAAAAGTTGACACTAAAACAAGATGGCATTCAGATCATATTTGAAGTAAATGATAAAAATTTATTTGAACAATATATTGGGCTCCTGAAACAAGTAAGTGTCCTTGTGATTCAGGCAGCTGAGCCTAGAGGAGAGTGGCTGATAGCAGTTATCTCAGTACATTAAACACTAAAGCACGACTGAGCACGGAAAGAGGTGACGAGATTTTATATTATTTCCCAACTGCTGTTAAACCTGTGAAACAAAAATTGTAGAAAACTTTAAGTGCCACGCACTAACCTGGAGATGCAGTACAAACGCTTGTGGGAGCACAGGGCAGTGAAGAGGGGAAAGAGCTGAATAAAATAATAGCGGAACCCCAATCCTATTCTCTCTGTGCATTTAAAATCGAATTTCCTTTCCGGTCCAGAGTCAGAGAAACTCATGGAGACCTGAGTAAATTGCGGGTAAACTTACCTCCACCTTTAGAAATGTCCCCACAGCCTGGCACCAGAGCCGTGGAGTCTACGGTGCTGAAGAGGTAGCCGACCGCTCAGTGACTGTGTTCTAGACAAGCAGAGGCGAGAACCAGTAAGCTTAACCAGTGGAAATTTTTGCAGACAAAACACGAAAAAGTACATTTTACAAATCAGAAAGAAGCTTCAAGTAAGTTTAAAATGTTCTAAGAAATAACGGAATAGAAATAAAACATCTCCATCCTAATAGAAGATTGTGAACAATGTCTGCTTAGAAGATGACCATAATGGAATATGTAGGAGAGGGAAATATACGTTGTGTATCAGTGATTCGCTGGCAGGATTCACAGAGTTCAGAAAGGTGCGAAACTCCTGGTTACAGCAAGAGGCTGCAGATTAAAATCAGGAGGAAGAAGACACGTGCATGGATTCCAGGAGCGCCCAGGTTCACGCCTCCAGGTGTCCTCCACCAGTAGAGTTGCTCAAATGTAGGTAATTATACAAACAATGATGTGTAATGACACCTGTGAAGCGCTGTCCCCCCAGGGAAGTTCACCTGAGCCTCATGTCCAGGGTTTTTATTGGGGGTCAATCAAGTAGGCAGGCAGGACTCAGCCTCCTCAGATGCCAGCCACTGAGCAAAACAGGCTCACCATGCACCACACGTGTTGGCACAAACCATCTGGTCACGTTGGCACTGTGTGGCCCCAGAAGAAGGTTCCACAGTCTCAGAGCTCAACTTCCAGGGGTTTCCCTAGGGCAGTGATGGCAAACCTTTTGAGCTCGGCGTGTCAGCATTTTGAAAAACCCTAACTCAACTCTGGTGCCGTGTCACATGTAGAAATGTTTTGATATTTGCAACCATAGGAAAACAAAGACTTATATTTTTGATATTTATTTTATATATTTAAATGCCATTTAACAAAGAAAAATCAACCAAAAAAATGAGTTCCTATGTCACCTCTGACACGCGTGTCACAGGTTCGCCATCACTGCCCTAGGGCCAGGTCAGAAAACAGGCCCTCATTGGACAGGTAGAGGTTTGAGCAGCTCACCTCTGAAGAGTTAACTCGTTCCTGCAGCCATTTATAAAATTTTAAGAAATCAGTACATTCCACACAAGAATAAACACAAAGAAAACTTAAATAAATTTAAAGACATGATCCAAGGAAGTCTCCCAGAGTTCAATACAGATTGACCAAAAAGAGAGAGAGAGAGAGAGAGAGAGAGAGAGAGAGAGAGATAAAGGATGAGATGGGAAGGTGCAGTGTCCCGCTAGGAAGAGTTACTGAAAGAGAAGATAGAATTAACGAAAAGTTTCTGTTATTCCAAGGCGTGGATGCCTCACAGAACATGTAAAGTACATGCGTGGCCTTTTGCAGTTGGACATGCCTGCCCCGCTGTTGCAAAGAAGTCCAGCATTGCTGGCCCCAGGCACTAACGCAGCCGTGGGCAATCCGGCCCGTTTGAAATGAATAAAACTAAAAAAAAAAAAAAAAAAAAAAAAAAAGACCGTACCCTTTTATGTAATGATGTTTACTTTGAATTTATATTAGTTCACACAAACACTCCATCCATGCTTTTGTTCCGGCCCTCCAGTCCAGTTTAAGAACCCATTGTGGCCCTCGAGTCAAAAAGTTTGCCCACCCCTGCACTAACGCCAGGTGGTTGGCCGCCTCATGTGCTGGTCCAGGTTCCAAACACACGTGTCCAGGAGAGGACATGGCAGCTCTCAGTCCCCACACCCGGGCCAGGAACTGGCACTCGCATTGTTTGAGTCTGGAAAGCAGCCAGTACCCTGACTGTGTGAGAAATGGAATGTGAAATTCGTTTTACTTTTTTTTTTTTTTTTTTTGTAAAACAGCAGATTAATTTTTTAAAGCCAAACCCAGAGGAGGCATTTCCAGAGTCCCAGCCGGTAACTGTGGCCGCACAGCGCCTGGGATGGCCGCGGTGCCCGGCGGAGCGGGGAAGAGGTGGCAGGGGCAGCCGGGTGCCGTGCGGGTTGCGTTACACAGCTTCTCAGAGGCGCTCGGTCTCCAGGGTGTGCCGTACAGTAAGGGCGGCAGTGAGAAAGGGGGAGAAACGCTGAGCTGGTCAAATGTGATGTCCTCTTCCGAGGGGTCAGCCAACAGGGCTTGTAACAGCTCATATCCTAGACAGTGGGAATGCAAGCGAGGGATTTTTCCCTTCTCTCCCAGGAGAAAAAATAAATATCCAGGCAGGAGTTTTGAAATCCAGAAAATTCACAGCTGGAAACCCAAAATAACCTGGCCCGAATCCTCAGAGTCTGCCTTTGATCTATTATCTCCTTGAGAGGACGGCAAAGTAGGACATGAACTTCACTGGGGGGCACGTCCCGACTTCTACCAGGGGCCGTGAGGAGTAGAGGGAACTTGCTGCTTGGACTAAGGTTCATGGTACGCCTTGACATGTAATAGACTCATAACTACTTACCCTAAGAGATTCCTCCCACCTCACACTCTCTCAGCAGCTGACTTCCGTCCTGCTCTCCACCGGCTCCAAGAAGCCCGCGCGCAGTGACCTGGATGCCCCTGGAGCACAGACCTCCCTCCTCACACGTGCCCCACACATGCGCCAGTCCCCACTGCTCCTACTTGGAAAGGTTTCGCTCCAGCACTCGTCCTCTTGCCTAATGGGGGGCAGGGAGGGGGGATGAGACGTAGGATCCTTCAACATTATTTCGCAATCAGCCATCTTCTCTCCACAGCTGCATGGGCTGCCCGAGTTGTCTTATTCTTCTTTGGCAGCAAAAGAAAGCGAGGAGAACAAGGAACGGGAGGCCTGACATGCCCGGCCTTTTGCCTGGCTGCTGGCAGCGTAGCCACGACGCATCCCCCCCCCACATGGGTCGTGGCCAGCGAGGCCGGCCTCAGTGTGGATGAGGCAGGGAAAGGGCAAAGGGCAGGACCAAATCGTCTGCACTGCCCGGCTCACACCTGTCCTCAGACACCGGACAGCCCGCTCTGGCACGTTCCTGTGGATTCTTCCAGATGCATTAACTTCTTCAAAATCTGCTAAAGCGTTGCTAGAAGCCTATAGGCAGCGCTATAAACTCCTGTTAATAAAACGTTGTCCCCACAATGATAATACGCAATGACGTGGCACTTCCCCGTACCAGGCTCCGATCTAATGCTTCACAAACAGACCTATTTGTGCCTCGCCACGTCCCTAGGAGGCAGGCATGATCACACCCTCGCGTCATGGACTAGATGGGGAGACCGATACTCAGAGGCGAAAGCAGTCAACAGCCGGCCATGGGTTTGAACTCAGGACGTCTTGGTCCCAGACCCCTGACCTTAACTACCACGGCCTCCTGCCTATCTGGCCGCCAGCAGCAGCTGCGCCCGGGGATCGCGGTCATTGAGCTGCAATGCTTTGCCTAAGGATGCGAAGGCCTGGGGAATCCGGTAGTGTTTTCAGTGTCGGGGTTCTGCACCCAAAGAGGACACTGGCTGCAGGTGAGACCGCACAGGTACCCCGACTCAAAGACTCCCCGCTGCCCAGCTCTCGGAGGCTTGCCTGCGCTACACACAAGCATAACACATTCCTGGAAATAACACCCATTGAATGGCATTAGGGCTGACAAGGAGCATCGCTCTGCTGCTCATCAAGTTAATTTCCCAAACACTTCTCCAGCACCTGCTATTCATAAAACACTAGGCGAACTAGCAGGGGCACGCCTCGCTGTCAGACTCAACCGGCAGAGCACCAGGTCTTGGACTTGGCTACACCCTGTGGCCACCTGGGCGGTCCCGGTGAAGTAGCTCAGTGGGGAGAACGCCAATGACCCCAGTCGAGTACATGCAGACTCTCTGGGGTGGGACGAAGGCTGAGGGAGGTTGGAGGCTCCCAGCTACTCCCCTGTGCAGCCAGCGCTGAGAATGCGGAGCCGCGGATGAGGGTCCCGAGCGTCAGCCTGCTGCCCTCGGCAATAGCATCTTCCCTACCCCTGTGTTTCCCTTTTCCTTCCTGGCCAGGCGAGTGGAATTTTACTTGAGCAACTTCCAGTGCCTCCACCTGGAGCTCTTCTTAGCTTCTAACGCCAACTGGCCGAGGCGGAGCATTGTGGGTGGCAGCGGTCATGGTGTGAGGTTGCCCGCGGACCCGGGGGGATCCGAGGGCCGGTGATGCGGTGGCGAGGCCTGGGCCCCGCGGACCGACACGCATCGCTCGCATCTCAGCTCCCGGGTGAGTCACACTCTTTCCGTCTCGGTTTCCCTTTTTGTGGTCGTGATGCCCGTTTGTGAGAACTGCGCTTAGTGACTTACACAAAGGGCCTGGTCCAGGTAGATGGACAATGGACGGTATCTTCTACTTGACTGTTTTCTCCTGCTAATGAAAATGAATTCTGTTCCACCCTGGCCGCTGTGGCTCAGTTGACTGGGCGTCATCCCATCCACCGAGGGGTAGCTGGTTCGACTCCCAGCCAGGGCACAGGCCCAGGTTGCAGGCTCCATCCCTGAGTGGAGAAGCTCCCCAGCTGGGGGCTGTGCGGGAGGCAGCTGATCACTGATGTTTCACTGTCATGTCGATGTTTCTCTCACTCCCTCTCTCCTCCTCTCTCTCTCTCGAAAAAAAAAACCAATTAAAATATTTTAGAAATTAAAAATGAAATGAATCCTGTCCCCTTTGGAGGCCTTCCTTGCTGGGTCCCTTTAAGACTGCCTGCCGAGTGGGGGTCCTCTCTGACAAAAGCCTTGGAAGCTCCGTTCCTTTCACAGCGATTTCCCACACTGGACGCTGAAGTCACATCTTGGCTGGTCCTAACCGTTTCCAATTCCTCAGATTCTTTGGTCTCTTTCATTTTTTTCCCACATCCTCAGACTTCCACTCCAAAGTGATCTTTGCTCTCAAGGTCTTTCCATGCAGTTCCTTCCCGTCCGCTTTTCCTCTCCGCGGAACCCGCCCCGTCCTCCCACCGCCTTCAAATACACAAAACAGCTCACAGCGGCCCCCGTGCATCCCAGCTCTCTCCCGCAGCGGGTCCGGTGAGGAGTCAGGCTGTCGCCCCAACGGAGATGCATGTGGGCCACTGCTCAGCCTGCACCTGCTGAGGTTGCTGTGAGAACCAGCAAAAAACCTGTAAGAAAATAAACTCCATACGAGAACCAGACAGAACATATTAAGGGGCCCCAATCGGATGGCCTGAGAAGTCAAATGTTCTAGAAGGAGACTTGCAATCCCCTGTTGATCTCACCTGCCGTAGCCTCTCTGTGCAGTTGAGCATCATCCTTGCACGTAACCGCTCGGGCTTCCTTTTTTAAACCCATGAGCACTTGTTATTCCCTCTCTCAGTCCTTTGCTCGCACTGTTATCAGCTGTGGAATAGCCTCAAAGCAATGACTCAGGGTCCCCGTTATCTTATCTCTGCCTAGCACAGCCCTGGCTCCATTTGATGCATCAGAGCTGCTGCTTGTCATTTCTCAATTCCCACAGCGTTAGCCAAATGACAGACAGAAGATCCCCTAAGAGAGGACCTCCTTTCTGAGCGCAGAGCAGTCTTCTGTGGGAGCGTCACTCACCCCGGGGCCGTCTCTCTCCGCCAGCCCACCCGCTGACTCGGGAGAGGCCAGGCGTGGACCCGTGAGGTGTCCTGGGTGACAGAAAGCAGTGAGCTCATCTCCACGGTGTTCAGGGCGGCTCCATCATCCGGCTGCCTCTTGCTGGCTGGCTCATCAATCTTCTCATTTCTAACCGAGCCATCTGCTCCTGTTTTCCCAGCCTCTTAATGCGGTTCACAGCCTTCCTCTGATCACGTACACCTGTGCCTCTCCCCGCCGTGGTTTTTGCTGAATTTCTTTTCCCTCATAAGCTGTGAGGTGACGTCGTTGATTCCCGCTGTCATAAACAGAGTCCGTGGGGCTTTATCTTGCAGATTACTATTTTTAAAGACTCTTTCTGACTTAGCCGTATTATCGCTTAGGAATTCAAAATCTCCTGTTTTTTTCTCCAGGCTTTTTGGTCTTTTTCTCTTTTTTAAAGGGCTGGAGCATATATATATCTTATACTAATATAGTATATGTATATGTATATAATATAATATAATTAATATAATATAATATAATATAATATAATTAATATAATATAATATAATATAATATAATATAATATAATTAATATAATATATATCTCCTAAAAGCAGACTACCTTTAAGGGAATGACTATGGCCCAGCTGTTTTCAAGTAGTTACTAGCCTGTCAGTGTTCTTTAAGCGTTTGAAGATTATAAATCTTCACTATGTGAAATTTAAGTTAGTCTGGAAAAGGCTTGGATAAAAATATTGATAAAGTATAATCTTCAAGATCCAGAGATTAATTAATGTACCCAAGGCCACTTGTTCTCTCCAGAAGTTTTATAAAATTCACTGTTCCTACCGCACACCCACCACTAACCACATTCTTTGTATCAACGCGGCCCTCAGACCGAGAAGATCAGCACCAGGCCTCTTGGCCGCAAAGCCAATGTGCTCAGGAGGAACCCCCGTTGGGAAATCGTAGCCTCGACATGTTCTGTGACATTTGAAGTCATCAAGCTCAGTCACTGCAAACTTAAACAAACAAACCAGAGGTGCTCTTTCTCCTGGAAAGCATCTCAGGAGCTGAGCACAGAGTCCCCGACGGAAGATGGTGTGAAACCACAGAATCCCGCTCTCAGCCACCCCGTCCTCATCCCCGCTGAGACCGCTTGAAAACTTCTGATCTAGTTTGGCGTGATTACTGATAAGGGAGGACGCAGGTCTGAGCAGGCGGAATGCCTGACCCAAGGACCAGACCCTGTTAGTGACGCAGCAAATAAAAACGGAAGTCTCCCGATTTCTGGCCTGGGGGTCATGATGTCTCCCCTCGGAGAGGTCCATGATGAAAATCACACTCTGGCCAGGAAAGCGGTGGTGGAACGTCTTGAGATTCTGCTTGGACTGTGGAGTGTGCTTCTCAAGAAAAGAAAAGCAGACAAGGCTCGTCACTGCGTCTGCACGTGCCCTGTGCTTTCTGTGCTCTTGCACGGATATCTTTGACCTTGGCACTAACAAATGGGTTGAGAGCAGCTTCCAGCTGTGGTTTGCCATACATGGGAGCCTATGGCGACAGCTATGACAACAGGGATAGCATTCTGTAAACACGTGTCATGGGCCATTCAGCTGTGTTTAAGTTTAGGCAAGCTTGAATGAGTTTGAGTAAGCAACATTTTCAGGCGTGTTCTATACAGATCACTGTCCTATAGACCTGACTCAACTGGTGATATAAATCAGCTGACAAATAAACAAATTTCTGCAAACTGCATCTTTCTTGGAAGTGAGATGTTATCCCAAAGCCTCAGGAAGACATTAACAGGACAAACCGTGTTTATAGAAGACTGTGGAAACTTCTGTAGATCATTCATAATGATTAAGAGAATAAGCTGATAATCCGAGCCTCCGTGACCTTAGGACCTATGAAACTTATAATCAGTATACATTTTCTTACTCAGCTTGGGTCACCATAATATCATAGGCTGGGGGGTTTCAGCAACAGAAATTTAATTTCTCATAGTTCTAGAAGCTGAAAATCCAAGATCAGTATGGCAGCGTGGTTTGGTTTGCGTGAAAGCTCTCCTCCTAGTTTTGCTATGCTGCCTTTACTGCCTTTTCACTATGCCCTCAGGCATCACATGGCAGAGAGAGAGAGAGAGACTCTAGTTTCTCTTCTTAAAGGACACGAATGCTATTGGGTAAGGGCCCCATCCTTATGATCTGATTTAACCTTAATTTCTTCCATAAAGACCCTGTCTCCAAATATCATCGTGGTGAGCATCAGGACTTTGACTTCAACATATGAATTTGGGGGAGACACAATTCAGTTCATGGTATGCATGATCCTCATTTAATATAAAACTTGGAATGATGCTATAGTATAGGCCTTTGATATTTCTGGCACATATTATAAAATATTTTTATGTATTACACAATTTTTTTTCTTTTCTTTTTTTTAATTAAATCTTTATTGTTCAGATTATTACATTTGTTCCTCCTTTTCCCCCCCATAACTCCCCTCCTCCCAGTTCCCGCCCCACCCTCCGCCCTCACTCCCCACCCACTATCCTCATCCATAGGTGCACGATTTTTGTCCAGTCTCTTCCCACATCTCCCACACCCCTTTCCCCGCCAAGAATAGTCAGTCCATTCCCTTTCTATGTCCCTGATTCTATTATGATCACCAGATTATTTGTTCACTTGATTCTTAGATTCACTTGTTGATAGATGCATGTTTGTTGTTCATAATTTGTATCTTTACCTTTTTCTTCTTCTTCCTCTTCTTAAAGGATACCTTTCAGCATTTCATATAATACTGGTTTGGTGGTGATGAACTCCTTTAGCTTTTCCTTATCTGTGAAGCTCTTTATCTGACCTTCAGTTCTGAATGATAGCTTTGCTGGATAAAGTAATCTTGGTTGTAGGTTCTTGGTATTCATCACTTTGAATATTTCTTGCCATTCCCTTCTGGCCTGCAAAGTTTCTGTTGAGAAATCAGCTGACAGTCGTATGGGTATTCCCTTGTAGGTAACTGAGTTTCTTTCTCTTGCTGCTTTTAGGATTCTCTCTTTGTCTTTTGCTCTTGGCATTTTAATTATGATGTGTCTTGGTGTGGTCCTCTTTGGATTCCTTTCGTTTGGGGTTCCCTGCGCTTCCTGGACCTGTAAGTCTATTTCTTTCACCAGGTGGGGGAAGTTTTCTGTCATTATTTCTTCAAATAGGTTTTCAATATCTTGGTCTCTCTCATCTTCTGGCACCCCTATAATTCTGATGTTGGTATGCTTGAAGCTGTCCCAGAGGCTCCTTACACTATCTTCGTATTTTCGGATTCTTTTTTCATTTTGCTTTTCTGGTTGGGTGTTTTTTGCTTCTTCGCATTTCAAATCTTTGACTTGATTCTTGCGCTCCTCTGGTCTGCTGTTGGGAGTCTGTATAGTATTCTTTATTTCAGTCAGTGTATGCTTAATTTCTAGTTGGTTCTTTATCATAACATCGAGGGTCTCATTAGATTTCTTGTAGATCTCATTAAGTTTATCGGCAGCTTCTAGACAGTTCTTGAGAGACCTTAAAAGTATGGTTCTGAACTCTATATCTTCCATTGACAATTTTGTCCTGTTTCTTTGTCTCCGCATTTTTTTTATGCTTTCTTGGTGCACCCCCTAGTGGTCTTTGTGCGCAGTCTTGTTGTAGTTAAGCCTTGATTGTTGTAGTTAATACTGGGGGGATTTGACCTCCAGGCCAACTGGCTATGAGAGTCAGCTGTGTCTGCAGTGGGAAAACTTCTGTCCTCTGGGGAGGTGCTAATCTAGCCTTTGCCTGAGGCTATCTGGCAAATGGCTCTGTGCAGGGCTTGGGCGGGGCGGGTCGCACTGGATCAAACAGGGCAGGCGGGAGTGAGCAGTTATGGCTGCTCTCAGTTCCGTCCCTAGGTGCTCTGCCTCACAGAGTCCCAGCAACCGCTGCAAACCTCGGAGAGAAAGCTGCCTTTGAGTTCCGACCGAAGCCAGACAGTCCCGCTTCTCCCGTTTGAGTCTGGGTCCCTAGAGACTTGCCCGGATCTGGAGCTCAGAGTCTGAAACTCCCTCCCAATTGAAAACAACAACCACGCCCTCCGCTGCCAGCCCGCTCCGCGCGCACTCCGCACCTGAGTATTTCACTTCAGCACTGCGCCTCCTCTGAGTCTGGGTATGATATTCTTTTTCCTCCTAGTTGTAGAATTTCCACTCAGCCAGCCTTCCTGTGGTTCTGGATGATGTCCGTTCCGTCTTTTAGGTGTACCCTTGAATTGGTTGTTCGAGGCAGCAATCTCCGGCGTTAACCTATGCCGCCATCTTGGTTTCTATCGTATTACACAATTTTATTGAAATCTATATTATATCTATATTTAAAATATGTATAATACAGACAGCCACTTTTCAAGCATCATATGAGAATGAATTTTAGTACATGTAGATAAGTAAAAATTACCATTATAAACAATGCATCTTTGATATTACAACTATTTAACGGAGTTATTTGCAGCATTTTCACAAGTCTCCCTCTTTAAATATAGACATGCATATTTAAAAATAATTTGAAAGTATTTCCTTGACAATGCAAGGTCATCATTTGGAAGACCAAGTTTTATACGCTGACAGTGAAGGATACAGATGTGCAAAACTGTCTCCTTTAACTACGAGAGAGCCGGATTTACCATCTCCATGCTCAGAAATAAAACAGGTGCAGGAAAACACAATCCCAGACATGTCAGAGGCAGGCCTTCTAGTGTGCTATTTACACTGTTACTTATTGCATAATCTTCTATATTAAACTAGAGGCCCGATGCACGAAATTCATGCAAGGGGGCTTGGCCCCCCACCACCGTGGCTTCATCTGGAAGGTCGTCTGGAAGGACATCCAGAAGGACGTCCGGTCTAATTAGCATATTACGTTTTCATTTTTATAGACTAGAGGCCCAGCACGCAAAATCGCTCATGGTAGCTCGCCACCATCCGCCAGCCACCCCGCCGTGCTCACAGCCCCGCCCACCCACTACCCACCTTGCTGCGATCAGAGCCTGTGCGCCGCGGGGGAGGGACCAAGAGGTGCTCAATGCACCTCATGGTGACTGGTCGTTTGGTCGTCCTGGTCATCACGGACACTGGCTTTTTATAAATATAGATGGCAGCGTTTCCTTTCACCTTCCATTCTGAATCAGTAGAATGTGGGCTACGGGCCTAAAGTTTCACACCTGGGAAAAGTGTGCCAGCTCTGAAATGTTAAGTGTGTTATGAGATGTTTCTTATTTATTTGTGTATGTGTTTAGATATGTGTGTGTGTTTAGTTTGTCTTAAGAATTAAAGTTGCTAAAAGTCCAGTGATATATAAAGACATTATTTGAAAGTAACCAAACTGCATTTAATTGAAATATTCTACAATTTAGCTTTTCACTAAATGTGTTGTCTTTAGAAGCATAAATGGAAAGCATCATAGTGGCTCGATGATTATTAATGAAACATGCTCCTGTAAATATTTCTCAGTCCCACTGGGAGTAGCCTAAGTACTAAGTACTATTTTTTTATGTATGTACTTCCTTTCCTCAAAGGCTCTCCATCTTTAAGTAATTTAAACTAAATAAAAACAAATGTTTTGGTAGTCACAAGAATTTAACTCAGCTTTCTCATTACAATAATGCTGTTTTACATGTTTTTCAACTTTGTTTCATTTCTGCTGAAATGAACCATGATTCTCCCAACAATTTTGAAAGTTATCTTGATAGGTTTTTATTACTATTGGTGAAAACTAAGCCCTAAATTGTATTGTGCATATACAATATTCATTAATTTAAGTAACATTCAAGTATAAAACATAAAGCATGTCTATACGCATTTGGGAGTTTTAGAACATATTTGTTTTGTTTCAAAATTTAATACACACAGCTAACACCAGGGTACATAAAATAAACACTATTGGTTATTACTGTTAATGAAGAAATTAGTTCTAGATAAGAATTTATTTTTTATAAACGAGGTTTGGCAAATAGTCTATGTTTGAATCTGACTAAAACTCCTGATTTGTTTTCTCTTAAGATTATCCCAGTGCTTCACTAAAGTGTTATTCTTCTTGAACAGAATTTGACCTTTACTTTCCGTCTGCCCACCCCAGCCTGGGGGGCCGAGGCACTTACACGCCAAGCTCACAAAGTAAGCCGCCGCCCAAACTGCAGGGACAGCGGTTTAATAACAAGATGGTTCCTGTAGGACCCCTTTGTTGTCACAATCGCTGGCAGAAGCAATGTGGCTCAGTAGAAAGTTTTACATTTAGATTCAAAGTTTTGTTTCCAAGAAATTTGGGAATATGTATCAAGAAACCAAACTATTCATATCCATTGACTTCATACAGAGCATTTTTCTCTTGGGAACCTCGTATTAAATATTAAAACATTAATCAACAGAAAACTATGCACAAAGAGAGGCTCTGAGGCACTATTTGTTATAAACATGGAAAACATTTTAACTTATATGACAGAATATTACGATCTAAAAATGTGGACTGAGGTCTAAAATTAGGGCCCAATGTCATGTGCTGCCTGAGCACTGGTGACATCAGAACCCGGAATAGCCCAGCCGGAAGTTTCTCTCCCAATTCTGCTCGACACATAAGGTGTGAGCCCTGAAGGGCTCTTTCTGTTTTGTTTTCCTAATTCATCTTTTATTGTTGACAGTTTGACAGATGTCCCTCCTTTTTTCCTCATTGACCCCCTGCCCTGCTTCACCACACCATTGTCTGTGCTCTTGGGCTATGCATTCTTGCGTATAAGTTCTTGGGTCTGAACGGCCCTTTTCTAATGCTATCAGCAATAGTATTTCACTCATTACAATGCAAGTCCAACACATTACAATACAATACTGAGATTCAGGTGCTCACATTCTGCCATAATTATTACTTGACATTTGGAATGGGCTGCGGTTTGGGCTATTTTTTTTTTTTTTAAGCTACTGATCATCAAAAGACCACATCTCCGATAATTTTGAACATCTTAGGAGGCCTGTTTCCGTCTGACCATTTGATATGATGAGATTAGAGGCTAATGCTCTGTTTCAAAAAGCCTCAGCAGCTGTCGTTTGAAGCATCCCCAGATGTGTGTGATGCATCAGACAGAGCTTAGTTCTGGAAAAGCGAAATCACAATGATGGGAGGTGGAGTGATAAAAAGGTGCTGCATGAAACCGAGTGAGTCAGGGGAAGAAACAAACAAACAACTTCTGGGACCGATTCTGAAGTCAGCTACCACTGAATAGATTGTTCATTTCACTTGAAAATTAAAAAGAAATAAAATAAAAAGGAGTATCAGAACTGGGAGACACATACCATCAGCTATGATTCTTTCTGACTTTCTCTCCAGAATGGCATTTACTTTTGTCCAGAGCTTGCAAATTCTTTCCTTCCTGTCTGTCCGTCTGTCTGTCTGTCTGTTGGTCTTTATAGCTGTGGGTGGGAATAGAGTCCCTTTTCCACATGAACAACTCTAATTATAACGCACAAAGGCACAGAGTGCAGTGACTACTTTTAAGAATATTTTGGCTGATTTTCTTTTGTGAAATATTAGGGAATGTATCTAAAAATTTTGCAGAAGCCATTATACACACACACACACACACACACACACACACACACATGTTTTTATTGGTTTCAGAAAGGAAGGGAGGAGGAAAGAGAAAGAAACATCAATAATGAGAGAGAATCATTGATCGGCCGCCTCCTGCACTCCCCACACTGGGGATCAAGCCCACAATCCGGGCATGTGCCCTTGACCGGAATCAAACCTGGGACCCTTCAGTCTGCAAGCCGATGTTCTATCCACTGAGCAAACCAGCTAGGGCCACAGAAGCCATTCTGGAAGGCATGTGAACATGTAACTCTGACTTAGAGCGTCCTCTAGCTGCCCCATGTGATCTGAATAACAGGGACCAGGACACGTAATATTCGGGTTCAAAGCACCAAACCCAACACTTGGCTTTCCATGAAAGGCTTTCTAGAGCCATTTCCCTAATATTAATGACGTAAAGCTTTACCTGCTTAAGAGAAAGGTAAGGAAAAGGATTGGGGGCCTAGAAGTGAAAGATTTACTGTGTCATTTACTTTGCAAAGGCATCAGTATCTTTTATACAAGTGCAGGAATATACATTAAACCACACACACACACACACACACACGCACACGCACACATGCATACATGCAAACATCTTTGCCAATAATTAAACATATTTCCTTATCACTAAGACCATACCTATTGGATCACTTCACCCTCTAATTATAGACTCACTTTAGAATTCAGCTCTCAGCACAGTACTTATTAAATTAAGGCACAAAGACCTGTTACTCTTTCCTAGTCTCAGGAACTAGGACTAAGTTTAACACGTTTTCACAGGCAGAAATCAGGCAACATGGACTCATGAGATAAACAAATCAATAAAAAATCCGAACAACTGCTTTCTTGTTATTTTCTTTGACCCACAATAGCATTAAGACTTGATTTTGCTTCAGTGGGTATATGTAGGTACATCTAGTTGAGTATTTCTTGAGAAAAATACCAATAACACCCTTTTGCTACAATACCACTTGTTAAATATTCTCATAAAAATCGTCGGCACTGCCATATATTTTTTTAATTCTTTTTAAAATTTAAATTCTTTATTGTTGAAAGTATTACATATGACTGCCAGATATTTTTGAGATAAACAATCTCTAGGGAAACTTTAAACCTCTGTGTACATGAACTCACTAGTTTCAATTAAATTACTTAAATTTCCATGTATTTAGATGACCGCGCAACTAACCAAAGTCAAGAAGAGAAGCTCTCAGTGGGACCATGTGTAAAATTTGAGTATCAAAGACAAAGCCTGGAGTTTACACAAATCCCAAATCCTAACGCCTACTCACGCCCTGATTGAAATCCTGCATTTTCTCACACCTCTGCACGCCCAGTTATCTGGGAGCTGAGCATGGAAGTACTCAAATACCAAAGCCATGACTCTTATGTGTTTGTGGCCAGAGCCGCAGGAAGTAGCAGAAACCTCAGGAGGATTCCCTCCCTGGTGCTATTTCCAGCGCTGTGTTTCATGTGCGAGGTCTGCACAGTTCAAAGGCCTTTCTCAAAGGCAATGAACCTGAATCTTTTTCAAAAGCAAGTCCTACATAGCTGTATTCTTCGAGTTTTATGAGAGCAAGGAGAAACGTATCCCAGAAAGCTAGCTGTTTCCTGGCCTATACACTAGATTCAATAACAAGGAAGAGGCCCGAAGTATTTAAAAGGGTAAATCTAGCCCTAGCTGGTTTGGCTCAGTGGCTAGAATGTCAGCCTGCAGACTGAAGAGCCCCGGGTTCGATTCTGGTCAAGGGCACATGCCCGGGTTGCAGGCTCAATCCTCAGTAGGGGGCGTGCAGAAGGCAGTCAATCAATGATTCTCTCTCATCATTGATGTTTCTCTCTCTCTCTCTTTCTCTCTCTCTCTTTCTCCCCTCCTTCCTCTCTGAAATCAATAAAAATATATAAAATAAAATAAACGGTTTAAACTAAATCTTGCTCAAAATAGTTACACAACTCTTATGGTTATACATAAGCCCAAGGACCCAAGGACATAGCATACTCAATATACTTATCCCTGTTTCTATTTGGCTAATAGCAAGGTTCTTTGATTCTATTAAAAATGCCAAGTCATGAGGTTGTCAGTGAAAGAAGGTATGACGATCAACCAGGCTTCATCGTCAGACACCATAAAGGCTCAACAACAATAACTCAGCTGAAGGGTAACAGGTCTCTCTGCAAGGCCACAGCTGGTGCGGGCCACCCTCGTGGCGGGGAGGTCGTGGAAAGGGTGCCTCGACCAGGAGACATGTGTCCCAGAAGGAAGGCCCTTCCTGCAGAGAAGGCATTTGCACGATTGGGCACATGACCTAGGGGTGGAGCTCAGGCTCCACAATTCTGTCCCCACCTCCCCCACCCCCCCCACTCTCTGGCCCTTTGTACCCGAGTGCACAAGCCTACAGCAGGCTCCGCTCTCTGCACAGCTCTGGCCGCGGTCACGGTCCACACGCCCAGGCCCCCGCCAGCCAGCATGTGCTGGACCTGGCTGTTGCTCTCCTTCACGTCTGCTCTCCACGTGCGTGGGAGGCCAGGGACTCTCACGGTGTCTTCTCCGGGTGGGATCGCTGTATTCTCATTCTCACCGTGGGAAGCCACAGGAAGAAGAGACCAGGAAAGAAACAGGAAAGCATGTTTTATGGAGGGTTAGTGGGAACCACGTGAATTTTGTGGACCAAATACCACTTTTTCAGGCATGTGGACTTTCAGAAACTATTTGCAGACAGGGGCACCGGTCGGTGAAGAGAAAGCGTAAACCCAGATACGAGGGGGTTGCATGAAAGCAGCGAGCAGACTGTGACCTGGAGGGAAGGCGTGGAAGCGGGGGAGGAGATGCTGGGGGTGGGGGGCGAATAGGAGGTAAACGCACAGGAATTGAGAACTGACTGGGATCTAGGGGGTGAGGGCAGAACCCGGGAGGGAGGGAGGCCGTTTTCTGGCTTAGGCGAGTGAGTAGCTGGTGGCACAAGGATGGTGTCACTGTGGGCGTTTGAAGTCCTGGGGGATGCTCTCTCTCTCTCTCTCTCTCTCTCTCTCTCTCTCTCTCTCTCTCTCTCTCCCTCTCTCTCTCTCATTGGTTGGTAGGAAGTTGAACCTGTGCATCCCTCCCTCTAAGTGCAAATCACTGCGTCTGCGTCAGGATTGACTCCAACTGTTTGCATAAATGAGAAGCGGGAAAGGGAACAGGCCGCCTGGTGCCTGCACCCCATCCAATTCCCTCTTCTCTCACCCCGCCGGCCCGAGGGGGTGGGGGGGGGGCGCCTGGAACCCGGAGGCAGACTGGAGGGGCTGAGGGCACCAGCTCCAGAGCGACTTCTGCTAAAGCAGGAGCCTGGCGTCCTGTGGGGGAGACGGATGCCAACGGGCGCGCTCCCGACTGCCAGGTGCACATGCTGTCATCGCACACAGCGTGCACAGGGCATTCGCTTCCTCAGACGGCGGTGTCCGCTCACAGGACTCTCCCGAAGGCAGCTGCCTCCCGCTGTGAAGTCCGGAGCAGCCACAGGGGCACAGGGAGGGAGGGGTGCTGTGCCTGGCGGACAGAGGAGGGGCTCGTGCAGAATGTCCTGGCTCCTGCGGGAGCTCTGGGGCTTGGGAGATGCCGGTTTGCGTTGGGGTCTTGGCAAACCATCGATTTGTCCGTCTGACTAGATGTTGCCTGGACTCCCTTAGCCTCTGCCTCCCAGGCATCTCCTTGCTCCCGGTGGCATCTTATCTGCTGGTAACTCGGAGTCATCCTCCCCTGCTGAGCTCTCCACTGAACCTGAGGCCCAACGGCCTGGGAGCCACACTTCCCAGAACCCCTGCCTCCAATTCCCATTCTAGACTGGAGGCGCGGGTAACATTTAGAAGGAAAAGTGAAAAAGGACCGTGGAAAGAGGACCATGTTTGGGTCCTGGGGAGGCTGGAGCGGAGGCCGAGGGCGTCAGCAGGGGGTCCCAGCCGCCAGGGTATTTCCTGAAAGGCACCCTTTTTGGTTCTGGGAGCAGCTGGGGTCATTGTCAGCCACTTCCTGCCCTTCCCCGCCTTGGGCTTCCGGAGGCAGCAAACCTGAGGCCTGGAGGTGCCCTCTCTTCCTGCCCTTCAGACGTTGCAGGCACCTCGCTTCGGTCTTGAACTCTTTGATGGCTGACAGGCTCCTGCTTCCTGGACGGTTTCCCTCTCAAAGCCAGGGAGAGGCGTGTCCCTGCGAGGAATGGCCCCGGCTACTTTCTTTTCTCCTTTTAGACTTTTTCCATCAGAGACTTTATTTCAGTGCCTCAAGGAAAGCCATGCCTAATCTACCGTATTTCTGCCGTAGCCCTAGGGCTGGGAACACATCAGGCGTGGAAAAGGCAGTTAGGGCTGGGCAGGGGTGAATGAGAGCAGCTATTTATATGGGGGGCCAGGGGGATGTCACAGATTCATTTTATTAGCAGTGATGGTGAGGACATTCAGTCTTTCAAAGGCCGAACAAATATGACATTTCAGAAGTCGCTTTTTCTCAAAGCCTGGACACGTGTGACGCAGATGGAAGGGAACCCCGGCCATGTTCCGCTTAAAACGCCGAAGTCACCGGAGAACGGTGAGCTGGGTGGGCAGGCCTCCTGGGCGGCCAGCTTCTCCTCCACGTGTCAGGGTTGAGTTTCCACTTAGTTCCTGGGAAACGGAAATGCGGGGAGTGTCACCTGGCTTTCCAGTCTCAGGTTCCCACTTTAACAGGCAAAGCAGGGCGAGACCTGGTGTCCTGCTGCTCAACCCTTGTCAGCTTTTCCACAGAAAGAAAAGGAACGCTGCAAAGTACGAAGGCACAGGCTGCCGGAGAGAGGGGAGCGGAAGCGTTTAGTTGAGAAGCACGTGGTCTATTTTGTGGTTTGGGTTTTTGGTGTTAATTTCCGCCTGACATGCCATTTTCTACTAGTCGTCTTGCATGTTCTGTAAAGAATTTTAATTTTTTCTGAAGAGAACATGAATACTAAGAATGGAAAGCACCCAAGAAGGGAACTTTTATTTCTTGCAATTTGGTTATTTATTTTTATTCTAATTCAATGAAAGATAATCCAGCATATTAGATTTGCTTGATTATTTTACACCAAGAGTTACAGTTGTTGAATCTCATACTCATTTGGGCTAATGGATTTGATATTGATTTTGTGTGTCCATTGTTCTTAAAATAGTCAGGTACAAAAATTCCATTTATTCCTCTGGTAGCCGATACTTACTGCCTCCCTACAGGGTTCAGGTGGTTATATGTGGTTATATAAGTGGCTGTAGCTGTGGCACAAATATGAATAAGCTGTAATTCCTGCCTTTGAGGAGCTCAGTTTATAAATCCAGGCAATAGATCTTTCCTCCCCTGTTTTTTTTTTTTTTAATATATTGTATTGACTTTAGACAGGAAGGGAGAGGGAGATAGAAATGAGAGAGAATCATTGATTGGTTGCCTCCTGCATGCCCCAGCTTGGGATCAAGCCTGCAACCCAGGCATGTGCCCTTGGCCAGAATAGAACCTGGGACCCTTCAGTCCACAGGCCGACGCTCTATCCATTGAGCCAAGCCAGCTAGGGCTCCTCTCCTGGTTTTTATGCCTTTTCTTCAGCAGCCTGGAGTGAACATATACCTATGGACCAGACATAAGTTTTCTGGCCTAAAATCACATGTATGTAAAGAAAAGGTGGGGGAAAGCATTGGACTCTTTCTTTTATTTTTGTATATTTTTATTGATTTCAGAGAGGAAGGGAGAGGGAGAGAGATAGAAACATCAATGATGAGAGAGAAGCATGGATCAGCTGCCTCCTGCAGGCTCCCTACTGGGGATCGAGCCCTCAACCTGGGCACACGCCCTGACCGGGAATCAACCTGGTTTGTAGGTCAACGCTCAACCGGTCAGGCGACATTGGCCTCTTTAAAGCTCCAGAGACGTCCCACAGCGCACCCTGCTTGACCCAGCAGCAGCAGTGACTAATGGAGGGAGCCGGCAGGCCGCTGGACATCCCGTCAGCATTTCCTTTTTAGGAACGTTCACTGCAGACTGCACAGGAATGCAGCCTGTGTTCAAGATATGCTGGTGTTTCCCTGGGAGCCGCGAGAGGCCGAAAGAGCCGCTTTGTCCTGCCGCCCCAGCCAGGGCAGAGGGCTGTTCCCACCCTCCCTGCAGCCTAAAGGGTGCCACGGCGAGGCCCTTGGCCTTCAGTCCGATGAGCAGTTCCAGGACCAGGCACTGCACTTCCCCGTTGTACTTTCCACCTTCCATGCGATGTGTTACTTGCAGGCCCTGGTCAGCATGGACTGGGGATTAACGCAGCAACTTGCACTGCTCTGAGGGGCTTCTGCAAGATTCCCTGAGCATTCCCAGGCAGGGCTGGTGGGAAATTCAAGTTCACCTGATCAAAGAGCCGGTGACCTCAAACTCCCCCTGTCAATGGGACCTCCACGTCCCAATTTAAAGCTCTCCCCCAGCATTGCCTACCCCTCCTTCCTCCCGTACTCCATGTTTCCGAGGGCATTAATTGCTTTCTAACAGGCTATAGAAATGCCCTTCTTTTATTGGCTGTTTCTCTCCACTAGGGTGTAAGTGGGACGTGGACACTGTGTCTGTCCGTTCATGCTGCTTCCCCAACCGTGGACTAGTGCCTGGCCTATAGACGGCTCAGTCAGTACTTGTTAATGACTCCCATAAATAATCTTACTCTGAAAATCGCTACGGATGTGTGGCATACGGTCCATGAACCTCAGAAAGAGCAGATGACACTGGGTCCCTTTCCTGACCCAATCTGTCTGAGGCAGGGGTCCGGTCTAACTGCTAACCGCCTGGTGCAGGAACTGGGACTGTGTTCAGGTGGCAGTTACTCCTCTATCACTTCATGTGAATCTGTTTCTCTCTGAGAAGGAGGGCGCATCAGTGCCTCCTGTAGGGTTGTTGTGAAGGTTAAATACCATATCCGTTGCCTGTATGATGGTGTTGCTACTATTTCTGCTTATTTTAAAAGGGAGATTCAACACCAATATCACCCCCCTAATTTTAGAAAGGGCATATTTAAGCCCTGTAGGTGGCTTAAATTACTGAAGAAAATTACTGAAGGTCTCAGAGTCAACAGGTAATAGAGTCTGAACTCTGGTCTAAATCGTCGCATCCCAGCCTAAGCTTCCTATATTGCCACATGTAATTGCAGGAAAGCATTACTAAATAAAAGGAAAATATATACGCGTACGTACACTTATATACTAGACTAGAGGCCCGGTGACCGAAATTCATGCACGGGTAGGGTCCCTAGGCCTAGCCAACGATCAGGGCTGATCTGCAGGGCAACCAGCAGGGTGATCAGGGGGCGGGTCCCCCGCTGGCACCCGCCTTGGCTGGCCTGGGGCCTGTGGGCTGGGGCAGCTCCTGCATTGAGCGTCTGGGCCCTGGTGGTCAGTGCGTGTCATGGCGACCAGTCATTCTGCTGGTCGTTCTGCCGTTCGGTCAATTTGCATATTAGGCTTTTATTATATAGGATGTAAATGAATATGTAAATTTAGTACATGCATGTCTTACATGTCTTAAAACTTACATTGCTTTATTTTATATGAGTTTACCCAAAAGATCTTAGCCATTGCTAGTTGACCATGGACATAGCTAAAAACATGGCAACTGATACAGGGTCGGAAAGAAAGTCTCCCCGTCGATGCAGTGGAATAGCCCTCTTTGTGCTTTGCAACTGAGGGCTTGATCATTGTAAACTTCAAAGAAAAACCTGTGCTTAAAAAGATCAAAGGAGCTCAGACCAAAGGAGTCCCTCAAATAGCCAGCCTTGTTTACTTGTGCATAGGGTCCCCAGAGCTGGGAACTAAAGAACAGGTGTCTTGTGGTTTTAAGTCAAGGTAGCTGTCTTTCTGCTGGGAAGATGTGAACAGCAATCCTGTAGTATTTGCATCTTATTAATTTAACAAGTGCCGCTCAGCAAGAGGGTGAATTTTGTGTCTCTTCATTTTATTCTTATACTGGTTTGAGTTTTTAAGTCGTGTATTTCATTTTATTATAAATCTGATTTTTCTGCTACCCACTTTGAAAATCATAAGCACCAATAATAGTAGTTAATGGTAATGAGGTATTGTTGGGCTTCAAAATACTAAGTGACAATATCACTTAAGGAAAAAAATGGCTCAGAAATGACTCATAGAAATATACAAGATTTGATTTGGGAAGGGATGGATAGATACTGTACTGTGGCCCCTTCTTTCATAAATGAGACCGGTACCCAAAGAAATAATGTGACCCAACATCTTAGGTTACAATAAAAATTAACACCAACAATGAAATGGAAAACCAGGCTGAAGTCCAGAACTACAATAATTCTAACAATGGTAGCCTGTTCGATCTTTCAGGCTATACCTTAAGGGATAAAAATGATAATATTGACAGAAGCTGTGAGATATATATAACATGAAATACTACTCAGCCATAAAAAGATGAAATCTTGCCACAGCATGGATGGACCTTATGCTAAGTGAAATAAGTCAGATGGAAAAAAACCATATGATTTCACTCATTTGTGGAATATAAAATAAAAAGGAAACAAATGAACAAACACACACACACAAAAAAACAAACAAACAAACAAAAAATAACAATAGATACAGACAACAGATTGGTGGTAACAGAGAAAAAGGGGTTGGGCGAGGGCCAAATGGGTGAAGGGGTAAAATGTATAATGATGAATGGAAACTCAATATTTAGTAGTGACTGTGCTGTACTATAAACAGATATCTATACTAATAAAAAGGTAATATGCTAATTAGACCAAACAACTTCTGGATGACCTTCCGGACATCCTTTCAGACAAAGCCATGGTGGTGGGGCCAAGGCAGAGGCGGTTAGGGGCGATCAGGCCGGCAGGGGAGAGCAGTTAGGGGGATCAGGCTGGCAGGCAGGTGAGCAGTTAGGAGCCAGCAGTCCCAGATTGTGAGAGGGATGTCTGACTGCTGGTTTAGATCTGATCCTTGGAATCGGGCCTAAACCGGCAGTCAGACATCCCCCAAGGAGTCCCCGATTGGAGAGGGTGCAGGCTGGGCTGAGGGACTGCCCCCCCCCCCCCCGCATGAATTTTGTGCACCGGGCCACTAGTTGAATTATAATGTTGTACACCTGAAAATAAATAAATGAATAAATCATCGGTATTGATCTTATCTCAGTCCTTTATTATTTTAGTGAGATCTGAATGACCCAGGTCCTGAAAAAGGGCTTCGTTTTGAAAGGGATAATTACTGCAAACAGTAAATGTTTCATCCTTTTGATGTTGCCTCGCACATATGTGCTAAGTGTCTGAGCTGTGAGTAATCTGCGATCATATGGCGACTCCTACATTACCAGCAGTGGAAAGAATGCTCGCCATCGGTCATCCAAACCGAGGGTTTCCTTTTCCCAGATGTGGCAACTGCAGTGTCACCGCAGAAGTGACTGGGAGTCGCCGCAGGCGTGGCCCCGCTCACTGTCACTCCCAGAAATTCGTTTGGAGGATTTGTACTGCTTGACCCATCAATTGTGGCCTCTGCAGGAAGAGGCTCATCAAAATGAAAGCCCAAGCTCCGGTCACTCTGCCTCCAGGTTCCGAGACTCCGGGAAGCAGGAAGAGGAGCCACCTCCTGGGGCATGTGATCCCGATCTCCGATCTCCGATCTCCCATCTCCCATCTCCCATCTCCCATCTCCCATCTCCCATCTCCCATCTCCCATCTCCCATCTCCCATCTCCCATCTCCCATCTCCCATCTCTGGGGCGGCTGTTGCTCCAGGAGGGCAGGGAAGCATGTGCTTGTCACCAGCTGGTCCCGGCACTCCGCGCGCCCGTGAGCAATGCTGCTGATAAACAGACAGATGCGTCAGCAACGGCCTGCAAAGGGCATGGTGACCTGGGCTTACACCGTTCAGGGGACGAGGGTCTGGGTCACCCTACCAGTCAGACCACTTAGACAAGCAGAGACCCAGGTCAAAGGTGAGACAGATCCAGAGCGCTCAGGGCAGGAGGGAAGAGGGGAGGGCCGGGGGGGCGGGTCTGGAGGCCAGCTGCAGCAGCAGAAGCGTTAACCGGCACCCAAAGGAGTTCCCAGAGCTCATGGGGCCAGGAATCTGAGCAGCTGGGGGTAGACGGGCATGAACCGCACGGACAAGTCTTCAGGACTGAAGCGCTCCTTCCTCCAGCTTCTGGAACCGCAAGCTGAGGCCCTCTCCAGAGATGGACCTTACCGGAGGGCACCCACCTTGCCCAGCGTGATCCCCCTTCTCAAAGGCAGCACACACTCAATAAGGGCTCATGCAGGAGTGTAAAGGCCTGCGCCCGCTTTCCCAAGTCAGCGCTACTCTGCGGGGCCACCCCAGCTCTGGAGAGCCGCGTGGGGTTGACCGAGGCGCTGCTGCGACCTCATCGCAGTCAGTTTCTTCTGCCCCAGCCCCTCCCTTTATTCCCACCGACTGTGGCCCTGCTCCCCACGGAGCCTCCTTTCTGGGGACACTGACTTCCAACGCCCATCTGGTGAGTATGGAAAAGTACTAAACATTCAGGCAAGTCAGCACAAGGCCCTTTCCACTGTATCTCTCAAACTGAATCTGGAATGTTGTGCTCATGCGTACAGTGGACGGTTCCTCATCAGATAATTTTATCAGAGGCCTGAGTGGCCTGAATATCTCAGTGGATGTATGTTGAACACACCGCTGACCACTCCTGATGGGAGAGCAGGGGAGGGTCCTACGCCGAGGAGATGAGGTGCTGTTAGGGAGAAGCAGCGAGGAGATAAGAGCATCGCCAGGAGCACGCAGCCCTAACCAGGCCTAAACAATCCCCTTTTCCATGAGAGAAATCTGATTAAAATGGAAAGTTCAAGGACCAGCTTTTGAATAATTATCTAAAAACCTCAAAGTGCTCAATTGTCTAATGAACGTGTGTACTCCTCTGTCCAGTTAAAGAACACGCACCCCAACATGTCTTGAGCGTACATTGGTCATATTTTTTTCACTTATTCTGAACAACAACAAACAAAACGTACCTAAACCTTTACATATGCATATATAATGTATTAAATGTGTGAGGTTTTCATGTATATCCTATTGGCTCTGTTTCTCTGGAGAACCCTGACTGAGGAAACAGGATGAGAGATGAAGAGATGATTCAGGATAAAGGGTGTGAAATACAAGGGGGAGGGGACCTGCTGGAATAGAGGCCAGTCCCCAGCGTCAGATCACAGGCACCTCAGCGAACTGAGAGCAGGTG
Source organism: Myotis daubentonii (assembly GCF_963259705.1). Lineage (NCBI taxonomy): Eukaryota > Metazoa > Chordata > Mammalia > Chiroptera > Vespertilionidae > Myotis > Myotis daubentonii. Next base: position 114,587,359 of record NC_081843.1, read on the forward strand.
CACCAGAGCTCATAAGAGTATAACCCTGCCCCAACCAAAACCCACGGGAGAGAGATGATGTCTTCAACTAATGGGAATTCCGATCTCTATTTGCACCTCTTAAAACATCTACGGAAGTTCTAGTGAGCCGTCCACTCACAGCAGTTTCTACTCAATATCTGGTCCCCAGCTTTCTTGAGTCCCCACTGGCCCACACCCTGCCTTCCCAGACAACTGCTTTACTACCTGATTACCCAACACCGTCAACAGCATCTCCCCCATAAAATGTCCCCCAATTTGCTCAATAGTAGGAGTTATTTTTCTTAAGAGAATCTACGTATACTTGTCCTCTTGTCCTTTCTCTCCTCAAGGCCAGTTGCATAGGGGGTCGTGGGGGATTGTGACTCTCCTGATCATTAATACTGTTGTCTCCTCATATCAGATTGAGCAAGGCTATAGTCGGGGCTCTAAGAAGATAGGACCTTGTTCCTTTTGAGAGATTCTCATTGAGAAGGGTCAGTTAAACCCATTAGGGCCTAAGACTTCCATTGTATGTGATGAATGAACTCATCTCCTGTGCATCTGGAATTAAGCCAACTACTTCCATCTTTGCTTCCAAGTTAAGAATAGTCACTCACATTGTTGTCTGTACACTTAATTCTCTTATGTAACTGGTAGAGAAAGGCTGATTTAGAGAGAAGATTGAGGTTCAAAGCAATAGATTCTCTACTAAATCCGTATCATCAGGAATTATGACTATCAAGTTTTCAGTCCTGAGTCCTGTTATGCAATATTGAGTGCACAGCATCTAATAAACATTTGTTGAATGAATGAATTTGATGAATGCATGGCATAGCCCCGGTGGTTCTATCCAGAGAGGTCTAAGCCCTAACAGTCCCAAAGTGAGGGGGACAGCAGAGAGCACCTGTCGATGCTCTATTTGTGCTTTGACTTGTGCCTGGAAGTGTGTTAGTGACGCCTTTCTCGCATTAAGCAGCAACCGCATGGAATTCCGTCCTTCTCTCTCTGCAGAAAGGGTTAGCTGTGCGCCTGGAGGGCATGACTGAAACACGGCGCACCGTATCGGACCAGGCACACGCTGCAAAGACTATAGCACAGACCAGACCCAAACCAGGGCTTTGCTTTTAAAACACACCTGTCTTATTTTTCCCCTGGAACCTACCGCACAGTGGTGGAGGCAAGGTCAACGCTTCTCCCTCGCGCCTGCCCCCCTCCCACCCACCCACCCCCTGCCCCGCCAGCTATTAACAGCTTCCAGCAAAACTTCCTGTGGTGTCTTTTGTCAGATGCAGTTTGATAAGAGCAAGGTGGGGAGTCAGGGCAGGCCATGTTCTGCTTCTCATCCTTGATAGAGAAGGACCCATCGTCCCACAGGAGGCCATAGTCAGTACAACCAATCAGGAGGGCCCTAGCTGGTTTGGCTCAGTGGATAGAGCGCCGGCCTGCGAAGCAAAGGGTCCCGGGTTTGATTCCGGTCAAGGGAACGTACCTTGGTTGCAGGCTCCTCCCCAACCTGGGCCCTGGTCGGGGCTCGTGCAGGAGGCAACCAATCCATGTGTTTCTCTCACATCGATGTTTCTCTCTGTCTTTCCCTTTCTCTCCCACTCTCCCTAAAAATCAGTGGGAAAATATCCTCGGGTGAGGATTAACAAAAAAACAAAAACAAAAAATCATGACGAAACCGGCAAGGGCCTGCTGCCATGTTTCATCTTCTGTGTTTTGCAAAGTTCTCTCCCCCTATTTCGCAGTCAAGGCCATAAACATCCCCTCCTCCTTCCTCTACTGCTCTGTTCCAACTACCCTGTGGGCTCTCGAACCTTCGAGAGGACAGGGACCTGCAGGAAGGGGCACAACTGGGTTCTTGATCCAATTTAACAACATCTGGAAGGACAGACCCAGAACGTTCAATGAAAGGGGAGGTGTGAGCAGCGGGTCCCGGGAGGCAGCCAGTCCCTCAGCCTTGAATAGGTGCTCACCACAGCACCACTGTCACAGCTGGACCCAGCAGTGTTCCCACACAGCTGCTACCCTGGAAGTTTAAGGAGGGGGATGTATTTAGACTTTCCAGAAAGTTCCACTTCCCCGTGGAAAAAACAATCATTCTTTTCAAAAAGTGAAATAGACTACAGCTTCACACATGAGTCCCAGCTGTTTAAAATTAAAGTGCTAAAGGAAATTCCCCATAAGAATGTTCCCTAGAACTATTTTCATTTAATTAAGACCTAGACGATGCAATCTCCAAATTGAAGGCTCAGGTAGTTAAATAAGTGTTGATAAGGATGATGGTTGTGGCAATGCTGCCTCCGTGACTCCAATGGCCTACACCAGTGGTCGCCGACCTCTCGGACCTCATGGGCCACCATGGTCCTCGGACCACCGGTTGGCGACTGCTGGCCTCCATTGCTTTTGAAACACAAAAGGGCCTACGTGAGAGAAAACACGCATATCCATCTTCTTCAACAATGGAGCTGACTTGTCTTCTACTTTTACATCCGTGCATGCACGTTGACATCCTCAGAGATCCCTACACGCCAACCTTCTGCTGCTGCTCCTCCCTCGCTGGTACCTTCCCGCTGCACCACCCAGAGTCTCAGAAGGACACCCTGATCCCGGGAAAAGGGCGGATATTTCCGCCTCAATATTTGCCACCTCTGCCAGATCCCTCATCATTATTTTGTGGAAAATGCTACCCAGGTTTTGCCTGGCATGGTCAGCAATATCAATGACCGCTATTTACTAAAACGTATGGTTTACTTCTGCTTTCACTTTGTGGAAAAGGAGCTAGGCAAAGATTTCAAACATTTCTCTGGTTGAAACAATAAAAAGGAAAGTGATATAGCTCTTGCACGCGCGCGCACATACACACACACACACACACACACACTAATTCTTAAACTTAGAGAAGATCCCGAAGTAGCAATGGTTTCTGGAGAAAATGGAGTAGGAAGGTAATTTGGCCCGCCCTGTGTCGACCTTCTGTCATAAAGTATCAGGTTGCTCTCAAAAACCCTCTGTTCGCAGGCAGATGCTGGAGAAGGTCTGTCTTCCCCATCACTTGCCTCTCCCATGTCAGTAAAGCCTGGGCCACAGACTGCACGGCCCGCTCTGAGTCCGGAAGACGCCTCTGGCGCACTGGGTGTGAGAGGAGAGAGGAGGCCCGAGAACAGAGCCACAGTCCCGCTGAGTCACAGAGCGAAGAAAGGGCTGTGGGAAAAGGAGCCGGCCCCCAGGGCCTGGGCTCTGACCAGCTCTTCCCAGCCTGGCCTTTCTCCCACAGGAAGGAGGGGCGAGCCCTGCTGCCACCAGAGGAGATCAGTCAGGACCCCTTTGGGCAGGATGGCCAGCTCGCCAAAGACCAAGGATGCATTTCAAAGGGACTGATATGGCGAGGCACCAACCCACCCACCCACATGCTGTTTTCACAGGGAAAATAGCTTGATGTCATCACATTAAAAAACTACCACATGCTTATTATACAACATCGTAAAAGCACAAGGAAGAAAGAACGAGAAAATCACCTGAAATAGGCGGGGAATTTCTTGCTAATCTATCACGTGTAATCACGGCTAGCAGGAATGAAGACACAGATGCTCTCGGGGAGTTTATAATCTGGTGGAAATGGCGCAGAGGAGGCCGCCTCAGTGAGATGGCGAAGATCTCTGGCCGGACCCCTATAAGCCACATGGTGTTTGTCAAAGCAAAGGACGCTTGGCTGAGTGTCTATGAAACAAGAGCCCTCAGGGACCTTGCTCCTCTCAAAGAGAACAAGACTCACAGAGGCCATGCTGGGGGGGGGGGGGGGGGCAGGGCACCTGGCCCTCTCCTCCACCTAGTGTGCTGTTGTTTGATTGGTTGATTGTTTGTTTGTTTTAGAGAGAGAGAAGAAGGGGGGGGGCGGGGACATTGATTTGTCATTCCACTTACTTATGCTTCGTGCATGTGCCCTGGCCGGGGATTGTTTTCAATGACATTGAGAAACATTGAGGAGTCCTGACTCTGAGTTCAAAGAGTGGCTCTAGACAAACCTGTTGTCTTTAGACAAACTCGTTAAGTCATCTAAGCCTTGAGTATTTAAAACAAGCCAAATGATCTCCATGTCACGGAGCTGGGGCGACATGTATGAAACAATTCAATCCTCACAACAGCTCTGAGAGGTAGCTAGTTGATGCTGCCATTCTGTGTGAGGAACCCACAGCACAGGCTAAGAACCAGCAACCTGCCCTGGCTGGTTTGGCTCACTGGCTAGAGCGTCGGCCTGGGGACTGAAGAGTCCTGGGTTCGATTCTGGTCAGGGGCATGTACCTTGGTTACGGGCACATCCCCAGTAGGGGGTGTGCAGAAGGCAGCTGATCGATGCTTCTCTCTCATCGATGTTTCTGACTCTCTGTCCCTCTCCCTTCCTCTCTGTAAAAAATCAGTAAAATATATTTTTAAAAAAGAACCAGCTATTCCATTCTGCTCCTTTGATAGGTGGGGGATCCAGAGCACAGACACTGGTGATTGGTGGGCAACTTGGCATCAGCTCCCAGGCAGCAAGGGCCACCGCCAGTCACTGCCACACACTGTAGGCAAGAGGATCCGCAATTAGTCTTTTCTTTTCTGTACCGAGTCTCCTTCTTATAGAACCTGCGTACCATGCTGACTCCCCACATCCAGGCCAAGCGTTGAGAGGTTGGTCTCACAGACCCCAATCCTAATTTCAGCATCACAGCATTTGTTCCATCATGGGAAGTGTTAGGGTCGCTGAAGGAGGAACGCAGGAGGCCAAAAGGGGTAAAGGATTATGAATTTATTAGGTCATTGGAAAACCAGGTGGGCTGAGCCTCAAAATGGCACCAGCCCCCTGGGACAGGGAGTCTGCGATCTTAAAGGACGCTAGGCGGCTTTTTCTGGCGGAGAATCCTTTGGGCGGGTCCTGAGGGGAGAGAGAATGGTCTTAGCAGTCGGAATGAGGTCTAAGGGAAGGGACTGTTGGTTGTGAAGTGGCTTCAAGGTCAGTTCCTAGGGGAGAGGGTATCCATTTAATTATTTGGTCAGGCCTAGCAGGAAGCAAACCTGAACCTACTTCTAGAAAACGGACTTAGCAGCACACCGAGTACCTCTCCAAGACCGCGATGTCTGAACTCGGTGTTAGCACCGTCGAGGAAGCACCCAGACTTCAGGGTTCTCAGAGGGAATGAGCTAAACTGGAGGGGAAAGAGGACAGAAGGAAAGCAGATCTACTTGTAAACTACACATGTGAGACAAACAGTGGGAGAAACTTGAAACTATTGAGTACAATGAAGTTTCAGAATTCCTTATTAATTGTAATTATTTGTCAATAATGACCCCTTTCGTCACAGACAGGGTAGGTGTCTATACCCATGAAGGGTGAATGCAAGTGTTCTGCTCAGAATGTCACACTGTATTTCCCCAAGGAAATGCCTCGCATAGTGAGTGGAGTTCCGATTGTAAAATTATTAACTACTTTTATGGGCCTGTGCTACCAAGTGTTTAGAAAACCGGTGGCCCAGAATTCCTCCTAACCCCCACTCCCTCTTCTCTGATCTCCTTCAGTCATGGAAAATTCCAGGGAAATTCGATAAAATTATTTTCTTAAAAGGAAAAGTCGAAGATGAGATTGTTTTCCGTCCTGGGAAGAGCCGCAGGCACCATGAAGTTCTGTTCTGAATCCTGTGCGAGACGAGAGAAAGTGCGAGAAAACCCAGCGTCTGCAGAATCAGAAGCCAGAGCCACAGGCCACCTGGGGCAGGGATGCCCCTCATTATCTCACCTCCCTGCATGAAAGGGGGCAGGACAGTGCCAGGGCCCCGCGGTCAGAGCCAGGACACGCTGGGAAGGAGAAGAGGCAGTTTCCTGGAGGAAGATTAGAGCTGGTCCTGCCCTGAGGAAAAGCTTCCTACGCTTATGGTTTACGGTGGTTTTCGTTTTGTTTGTTTGTTTGTTTGAAGTCTCCAAACTACCAAAAAAAGCTTGGAGGAAGCGGAGAGGGTAAGACAGACCCCGGCAAAAAATTAAGCATACTTATTCCTCGGCCGGTAGTGACATTACAGAGGCTCTGAATGGAAGGGAAGCACAGAAATAAAACCATGAGAACGCCGCGCACCAGGAAGTCTCTCCCCCAGTCAAGTGGGAAAACCCACGAGGAGGAATCTCCTAAGCCAAGGACTCAAACAAGGAAACAGCAAAGCAATGTCCTCCTGAAACTGCAACGCCAGCAGCGCACCAGGCCGAGGCTGGGGACGCCGGCTGCGTGGTTCCGCTCAGATAAGATAAGAAGCCGAGGGAGCTCCATCTTCCCCCGGATCCTGATGGTCAAGGCAACAGGCCACGCCTTTGAACTTGTGGGAACAGTGAGCAAAAGCCCACAAATCCGATCCCTGACATATGGAGGCCGTGGCCACTGGGCAGCGGGGAGGGGCTCTGGTTCCGGGATCTCCCCAGGGATGCGATGTCAGTATCTGAGAATGAGGCCCAGGCCCCCCCTTTTTAAAATACATATCTTTTCATGGATGTCAGAGAGGAAGGGAGAGGGCGAGAGAGAGAAACATCAATGAGGAGAGAGAATCAGGGATCGGCTGCCTCCTGCACGCCCCACACTGGGGATCAAGCCCACGACCCAGGCATGTGCCCTGACCAGGAATGGAGCTCTGACCTCCTGTTTCCTCGGTCGGCGCTCACCCGCTGAGCCCGCCAGCCGGGCCCACAGACCTTTCTTGGATCCCTCGATCTTTGAGCCGTCGCTCTCGCTCATAAGGGCCCTTCCGTGACTCAAAAACAATGGGATCCCATTTACCCCCCGTGTCACCCGACTGTTTTCCCTCCGACAGTTGTTCTCTGCCTCTGCGTGACCTTCAACCTGGACGTGAAGAATTCGCTGACCTTCAGCGGCCATGGAGGACCTGTTCGGTTACCCTGGGCAGCAGTACGAAAACGAGGAAGGCAAATGGTAAGCCAGGCGCGGTGTGTTGTAGTCGTGGATGGAGCCCACAACCCGGGCATGTGCCCTGACTGGGAATCAAACCATGACCTGCTGGTTCATAGGTCAAGGCTCAACCACTGAGCCACGCCAGCTGGAAGCAGGGGCCCCCACATGTCACCCAGCATCTAGGGCAGGGGTGGGCAAACTTTTTGACTCGAGGACCACAGTGGGTTCTTAAACTGGACCGGAGGGCCGGAACAAAAGCATAGATGGAGTGTTTGTGTGAACTAATATAAATTCAAAGTAAACATCATTACATAAAAGGGTACGGTCTTTTTTTTCAATAGTTTTATTCATTTCAAACGGGCCGGATCCAGCCCGCGGGCCGTAGTTTGCCCTCGGCTGGTCTAGGGTGATTGAGACCAGCGGGCCCTTGCACCTCACCTGGAGAAGCACCGCATTCGAAATTGCTGTCAAACCCCTGCTCGCATACCGTTCTGTGACGGTTGTGTGGGTGAACTCGAGATCTTGTCTCCCTCAAGGTAAGGGGGACGCTGGTCTAGGTCCGACCTGTGGGTCAGAGATAAAATTCATGGTGTTTTCTGGCAATCGGTGCACCTAGCAGCTGGACTTCTTGCTGGTAAACCCAGAAATATTGCAAAATTCACAGACGCGAAGGAAAGCTCGGCTTTGACAGCCACGCTCAGGCTCCGTGAGATTCTGTAAGATCAGCCTCATGCGCAGACTGTAGTGCAGGGGCTCTCAAACAACGGCCCGCGGGCCACATGCAAATACAAATACTGTATTTGTTCCCGTTTTGTTTTTTTACTTCAAAATAAGATATGTGCAGTGTGCATAGGAATTTGTTCATAGTTTTTTTTTAAACTATAGTCCGGCCCTCCAACGGTCTGAGGGACAGTGAAATGGCCCCCTGTTTAAAAAGTTTGAGGACCCCTGCTTTAGTGCCTGTGTCAGAGGGAAGGCGTGTGCCGCTTGTTTGAGTCACCAGATGGGTGACGGCCAAATCACTGACTTGATTTGAATGGGGGTTTTTATCAATAGAATTTTTAAAAGTTATTCCCAAATAGTCAAGATCACAAAGAAAACAATGGGCAGCCCTGTACCTTGTTTCTGATAACATCCTTCTTTCTAAACTGTCCTCCTGCCCCGCCACCCCAGTCAGAGACTCCCCTGGGCACCGGCTGTTCACATGGATCCCATGTGTCTGTGTCTGTGAGAATCTGAGCACGTTACCGACGGTAGTTCAACCCCCAGAAACCATCCGGCATCACCGCCTGGAAAGGCGTTTGGGAAGGGCCCCTTTTTAAAGGGCCCACGAGTTACCTCGCTTCGCCAGCAGAGTTCAGGGGTATTATTTTGCCTCAGATTAATCTCCCTTTATAGCAGCGGTTCTCAAGCTGTGGGTCGCGACCCCTTTGGCGGTCGAACGACCCTTTCACAGGGATCGCCTAAGACCATCCTGCATATCAGATATTTACATGACGATTCATAACAGTAGCAGCATTACAGTGATGAAGTAGCAACGACAATAACTTTATGGTTGGGGCACAACATGAGGAACTGTATTTAAAGGGCCAGAAGGTTGAGAACCACTGCTTTATAAGGATCAAAAGTGACTTTCTCAGCCTTCTGTGTTTTTTCCATTGTGGAACCTTACATGATCCATCGAGCACTCGGTGACTGGTATCCTATCTAATAAAAGAGAAACATGGTAATTAGTGTACGACCGCTACCCTTCCCATTGGCTAATCAGGGAGATATGCAAATTAACCGCCAGCCAAGATGGTGGCCGGCAGCCAGGCAGCTGATGCGAACAGGGAGGCTTGCTTGCTTCAGTGATGGAGGAAGCCAAGCTTCCCCGCCTGCCTTGCCAGCCTCTCAGCTGCACTCTAAGCAACATTGTAACAAATATAGAAGCTAAACAAAACCCCCCGGCTTCAGCCAGCAGGACCGCAACATTGTTTCAAATACAGAAGGGTAAACAAAGGCCAGAAACCTGCTTTCAGCAGTGGAGGTCTCATAGCTGGAGCTGAGCCTCAGAGCTAAAGCTGGCCCAGAATTTAAAAAAAAGGAAAAAAGGACAGGTTGGGAGCTTCAGTCACCCGCCAGCCTGAAAATGGCCCTCAGCCCCTCACCCAGGCTGGCCAGGCACCCCAGTGGGGACCCCCACCCTAAAGGGTGTGTGACCAGCTGCAAACAGCCATCATCACCTCACCCAGGCTGGCCAGGCACCCCAGTGGGGACCCCCACCCTGAAGGGTGTGTGACCAGCTGCAAACAGTCATCATCCCCTCACCCAGGCTGGCCAGGCACCCAAGTGGGACCCCCACCCTGATCCAGGAAACCCTTCAGGGCAAACCAGCCAGCCCCACCCATGCACCAGGCCTCTATTCTATATAGTAAAAGGGTAATATGCCTCCCAGCACCGGGATCAGCGGAGCCGTGAGGCCTCTCAGCACTGGGATCAGCGTGACAGGGGGCAGCAACCAAACCCCCTGATCGCCCTGCGGCTCTGTGTGTGACAGGGGGCGTGGCCACAACCTCCCTATCCGCCCTGCTCTGTTCCTAACTGGGGGGAGCTCCCCAACCCCCTGATTGCCCTGCGGCTCTGTGTGTGACAAGGTGCAGCACCCCAACCGCCCCTCCCCCACGGGCCTTGCTGTGTGTGTGATGGGGTAGAGCCATAACCTCCCCATTGGCCCTGCCCTGAGTGTGACAGTGGCGACGCCCCAACCCCCTGATCGGCCCTGCTCTGTGCGTGACAGGTGGTGGCGTCGCAACCTCCCCATCGACCCTGCCTTGAGTGTGACAGGGGGCGGTGCCCCAACCCCCCAATCGGCCCTACCCTGAGCGTGACTGAGGGTGGTATCGCAACCTCCCAATCTGCCCTGCTCTATGCATGACCGGGGGGGGGGGGCGCCCCAACTCCCCAATCGGCCCTGCTCTGAGCCCGACCAGGGGCTGCACCTAGGGATTGGGCCTGCCCTCTGCCACCCGGGAGCAGGCCTAAGCCAGCAGGTCGTTATCTCCTGAGGGGTCCCAGACTGCAAGAGGGCACAGAATGGCTGAGGGACCCCCTCTCCCCCTGAGTGCACAAATTTTTGTGCACCGGGCCTCTAGTTTTCTATAAAATGATGTACGCAGGATCACTAGGCTGATAGTCTTCTCTTTGGGGGAGGGGAGTGATGTCCTATCCAAGCACCTCATCTTTGTTTAATGTAAGATGTGTTACCTTTCTGTGTTCTTGTTGGCGCCATGAATCATATCAGCCTCCTTTGTGGGAGACGGAGGCTTACGTTTGTGTGATCATCCTTTTATGCTGCGTAAAGTCACGCTTCTCCTCCTTGTTTCCAGTCTAGGCAACCTGCAGCAATCGTTTGGGAAGGGTATTCAGAGAGAGACCTGATATTAAAATCCGTTTCTCCCATTGTCAGACTCTATCACATAATGCCAACCCACCCATGACAAATTTTTCTTTGGAAATATAATTACAAAGTTAATACATGCCTTACCAATGGCTGGCTTCATTTGAGCCCCTTGGCAGGCTCTACCCACCCCTCTCCCCTTCTTAGGATCTGTTCAATGGGAATTCGTTGAGGGTGACATTGACCTAACCCTCAAGGCCACTTGCTCTATAAATTACATCATCTGTTTCCTGCTTCTGCAAAAATAGAGATTTCCTGCTGAGCAGACCCACCTTGGTGTTAGCGCTCTCTTATCTGTTGGGCGAGTGGCTGCTGCTGCTGCTGCTGCTGCTGCTGTTCTCCTGGTGACTTTGCTAACTGTGACCTGGTCTTGACCTCTGGTTTTCACCTATTCTCTGTTCCTCTTGCTCAGCGGCAGCCTCCTGTTTTTGAACACCAGTTCTATCCGCCCCCATCGCTCTGGCTCTGCTGGTCCAAGCTTTTGGGTTTAAATCCTGCAGCATCCCCCATCGCTCTGGCTCTGCTGGTCCAAGCTTTTGGGTTTAAATCCTGCAGCATCCTCCTCTGGACCGCAGCTTCACTCCCTCCGCCTGCTTTCAAATTCCCCATTATGGCTCCCTCCAGACTTTCTCCTGCCGTCTCTTCCCAGCCCACAACACCCGCTCCCTTCCCTAAGCTCCTGGCCTAAACTTTGGTTTTCTCTTCCCTGCCCCTTCCCCAACATTTCCCTGGTAAATTTCTGGCTATTGCAGCTCCTAGGAGCAAAAGCAGAGATCCACTAAGACGTGACTTCCAGGAGAAATGGATGTAAACTTGGGAGGAGTGTTTGCAATGGGACAGAAACGCCACTTCTGTAACTGACCCTTCCCCCGTCTGCCCGTCCACTGTCCACTCCCTTTCTTAATCATCAGACTCTGGTCAGCAGCAAACTGTTTTAGGAACAAAGCCTCAGGTCTGCTGACCTCAGAAACAGAGCTAACATCTTGACCTTGGTGTGTTTTGGCCCAAAGCCCATGAACGCTGAAGGACCTCAAAGAACCACACCCTCAGGGAACCCAACAGAACAAGACCACGGCTGACGTCAGGGCCTGATATAATGACCACCGACCCCCTCCCCTGGCCCCAGCCACCAGGAGAGCCCAAGACCCCAACTCCCTTAGTCACATGATTAATGACCTTCCCCTACGGAACCCGTCCCCTGGGAGCCATCGAGCACGCGCTCACCTCTGTCTCCTGTCTTGGTGTCATTTCCTCAGCTAGTGAACTCTTCCTTTCCTGGCTGCACACTCCTGTGTGTGCCTGACTGGGCTATGATCCACACGGGCAACTGGACCCCTTTGGTCCGGCAACATGTTGACAATGAAGAAATTGGAACTCAGTTTCCAAAAAGGGAGGCTATTCACGAATATAAATTGAGAGGTGTTCTCTTCACACACAAACCAGTTTAATGGCTTGATTTGTTTTTAGTGGAAAAAAAAATATCAAATTGGTAAAAAGACAGTAAAGTTAATTATTCAACTGACTTAAGAAGCTTTTTGAACTAAATTTCTGGAGGCAATTTTGATCAGAAGTCAAACTTGTGTGTACATGTGGTTCATTCTCAAGTATATATCTATCTGGCAACCAAGAGCCTGTATAAGGACGGCTTCAAACCATTAAACGTTAGACGGAAGTGCCAGCCAGCAGTCAGAGCCCGGGCACTTCACAGCCTTTCTAATTATGAAGACGTTCCTCTGTGCACGTCCTGCTCATTGTTACCGTTTCCTTCCCTCACAACTTCTAGCCTGACCTGTGCAGCCCGGCCCACCGATGCCAATCCCACGGCCACGTCACTCCGCCGTGGCTTCCGCTAGCCGTCGGCCAGAGCTCAGGGCTGCGTGAGCGAAGATGCACTTCCGACGGAGAAGACCTCGTGTAACACGGAGGGAGCGAAGTGCACTCGGAGTAAGTGAGGGGAAGAAACCCGTCGCCTGGCCCCACCGCGCCGGCTCCATTGGAAACGTGTTCGGGGCCGGACCTTGCCTAGGAGGCTGGGGATACTGAGCAGGGAGCCGCTGATATGCGGGTGGCAGCTGAAGTCCTGGGGTTCGATACTATCTCTAGGAGACACCCATTACATGGCATTGGAGAAAAATCCATGTCAGATTAGGAGGAGATAACTTTGGAACAAGCAGCACTTTCTATGGTCTCCTTAAGATCAGCCAGCTCTTCAAGTCCAAGAGTCTGTCTCTAGCACACACACACACACACACACGCACACACACAACTATACAACTGTGCTCTGAACTGCACATAGATATCTAATAGCCTCAACCCTTAGTAAAACGACAATATGGCTAAAACGTGTCCCTGGCAGTTCCGAAATATAAAGTTAAAACTACTTGGAAGTCACTTCATCTAAAATATTAACTTAGAGATGAGGACACTGCAAATAAAAAATGACACAATATCTGAAATCTCACACAGACTATGTCCTCCTCACTCCCCCCGACAATTCGTTATCCTGACGGGAAGCAGCTGTCGTAGGGATTTTCCTCAGATGAAGGTCCCATCTGCATGTGATTTGCGTATGTGCCTCTGGCCTGGAGCCCTGGCTCATGTGAAAGCCCGGACTCGGTCTCATCATGCCAGGGTACCGCAGGCTTACCTCCCCTCCTGGCTGCAGCGGCCCTCACTGAGCCGTCCATGCGCCGGGCATCGTGTGGGCACCTGACTCAAATCATCTCACTTCATCCTGGCAGCGGCCTTGTGTATGGGATGTCGCTTCCTCATTTCACACGTGAGGACAAGGAAGCTGAGAAAATAGATGTTATTCCCCACATAGTGAGTAGATAATAAAGCCAACTTTTAAGCCCAGGTCCATCTGATTACCAACCTGACTTCCATGCTTCTTCCATCGCTGAATTCTATTACCAGGCCCCAGTGAGGAGAGAGTAGGGGATAGAGGGCCAAGGGAAGTCAGCTACCCCAACGAGGTGGGGGGGGTAGGGGGCGAAGGGAAGTCAGAGCTACCCCCACGTGCTCGAGGAGGAAACTTCAAGAGAGCCAACCTGGCGCTCAGCTGGCTTACAGTTAGACCGATGGGCAATGCTGTTCCTGCTCTAGCAGCCCCGGGCCTGATGGGAAAGAGGGAAAGTTCTACGTCAAAGACGCTCCTCAGAGAGCCACCAGGTCGGTGTTGCTGGGCAGACTTCTGGGGCCTCCTCCATCCACTGGGTGGGCAGACCCCAATGCCCTGCCACCAAGTCCTGGTGATCCTGGAAGAGCAGCGATGTGAATGTGGGATCTTGCCTTCTTGAAACTATATTTTCCAATTTGGGTATTACATCTAGTCCAGCATGGATTTTTGTAAACAAATGCTCAAACCACAGAAGATTAGGAAATGATCCATAAGTCGTCGGGGAGACAGTTGGAGAGAAATAATGTCTGGGGCTTGAGCAACTCCTTCGACTTGCCCTGACTTCCGGCAGCCTTGAGACATGGATTCCACCTTAATAAATACCAGGTGTCCGTGTTACACAGAATCTGGGCAGTCATTAAGAAGAGGCACGATGCGATCCAAGACGTTATTTTGGTTTGTGTGGGAGTTATGACGTTCAGTTTGCCAAATATTCAAAAATATACCCTGGAATATGGCCAAGGAAAGGAATCCCGTTTGCCCTCAGCCTTTCCACTGAAGCTCAAGAATTCAAATCCTCCAGGGAGCATTGGTCCGGCTGACATGCCAGGCTCTGTCACTCGCTGGTAAAACTCCTCAATGGGCACTGAAATCCGTACTCTTCCAAGTACATTTTTATGGCTCTTCCTTCTTGCCTCATCTTCTTTATTTTTAGCCACCCCACTCACCCTACTGTGCAGTCACAGTCAAATTTTTTCCAAATTCTGTCACTTCTCCAAGCCTTGGTTCGTGCTCTTCCCTCTTTCTGGAACATTCCCTGCTGCAATGTTACCCTCCCCCGCCCCCAGTCCCACACAGCCACCTCTGCAGTTCTCCGCACATCACTTCCTCCAGGACCGCCTCTTTGACTCCCCACGTCTGGCTTCGGTGCCTCCCCGGAAAGCCCCCATGTCTCTCTGTACTCATGAGAGTTCATTAGAATTGCTTGTTATGTGGTTTCTTCCGCCAGCTGTAAGTTCTATAAAATGGCAAAGGCATGTTGCCAATTAGCAAATATTTGTTGTGTGTCCATGCTATGCTAGACATTTTGGGATACTGTGTTATTAAACTAGACATATAAGATCCTATGTCTGCCTTGCCCAACATGGCATCCTAATTTGAAATATATGCTTTTGTTCTCGGATAAAATGTATTTATGACAGAAGATGCCTATAGGGACATCATGGATGTTTTCAGTCCTTGCAACTCCATGAGGCAGGGCAACTTCTAGTAGGTGAAAGCTGCTCTCCTGGAAGGTGGAATCGGAGTGGCCCGGAGGGCAGCCACTAGAGGCTGCCTCCGGCCTGGGCTGGATCAGGTGGAGTCAGCGGTGTACTCTGGTGGCTCTTTGGAATGAAACATGCCAAGCCCTGTGCTAGGAACAGAAAGGTATGGTCCTGGTCCCCTTGGAGGCAAGATGTCTCAAAATAGCCTTAGCATGAATCCTGCTGTCTTGCTGGGCACTTCTTCTCTCATGGATAATTAAACGATTAGCTAGCACTAGCCCATTATAAGATTACTTTTCTGTGTGACAGCTGACTCACTTAACAGAGTTCACAGCAGGTGATAGACATGCCAAGTGACCAATGAGATTAGAAATGAAGCCATCTGGGAATACCAACTACCGAAGGCTGTCATTCCTACTCAATACGTTTGCATTTGGCTGAAGATTCCCAATTTAGTTAGACTCCGTCTCTCTGATCTTGTAACACCTGGACTAGAGTAGGCATCTCATTCAATTATTCAGATACTAGAGGCCCAGTGCACGAAATTCATGCATGGGTAGGGTCCCTAGGCCTGGCCAGGGGCCAATCGGGGCCTTCCAGCTGCTTGACGGGGCCTTCCTTCCGGCTGCCAGCCACCAGCTGGGGCCTTCCTTCATTCCACGCCACCCCCCAGTGGTCAGCGGACGTCATAGCAAGCAATGGGTCTCCTGGTCGAACTCCCTCGGGGACAATTTGCATATTAGGCTTTTGTATATGTAGATGTTGATATGTAAGTTCAGGACCTCGGGAAGAAGGAAGTGAGATGATAAATTAACCCCTCCGCACCCTGAACTTTGAAAGCCCTTCCTCTCCCTCGTATAAATAGTGCAGCTCCATCAATTCACAGAAGGTTTCATTGGCCATACATGTCCTGGCGTCAGGGGAGTTATTACTACCTGGATGATTGAGTCTCTAATTTTCTGCTATAGTCACTGCAACTCATATATGTGAGCATCTTTATCCATGAAGCTGATTGTAGCATTTACATCTTTCCCTCCATTTAAGGGCCACTGGTAACGTGGAAGGTTGGGAGGCAGGAAGGTGAAGAAAGAAAATAGAATATTATGTCAGATGCTTGAGATGAGAAGGAATGAGCCTGCCTCTGGGGTGGTTTGGGGAGAAAGAGAGGCCTGTTAGTCTTGAGTCCACACAGATAAATATATGATTCATTAAGAGAAGAATTTTGGACTTCTGAACATTCATGTTAATATCCTTTTCTCCTCAAATCTCTTCTAACGTCAGGGAAGCAGCATTGGTGCTACTACGTAGATGCAGAGGTGACGGACTGAACAGAGCAGAGGAAGTGACTAAGTACCTGCCGGGAGAAGCCCCCAGGAGAGTGAGTCATTTCACTTCGCAGAACACTCTGCAAGGCACCTGGGATTAGGGCCACCAGCCCTCGGGGCAGGCTAGGGCCTCAGCAAGGCTCACGCTGAAAATGAAGGTCATTCGAAGTGGATACACGAGGCAATTATTAATCATAGGAAAAACCAACAGTTATCTGAGAAAGGAACTTAGAGCAGCAATGGTTATTATTTACATAACCATAACCATATTAGCATGCCTGTTTAACCGAAATGTGTGGGAGAACTCCAGTGGGAGGTTGGCGACAAGGAACTGGGATGTAGTGACTGCAAGGGAGGAGGAAATTTTCAACAACTGCAAGAGGAAGTCCATAAATAAAACTTGAAATTGATACTTCAAGAAATATCAGTTAGGAGTAGTATTTCTAAATATGGAGAAAACAGCAGGGAGTGAAGCTATAAGAGTTGAAAGTTGTTGCCTCTGACTTGTATGTATGCATATAAAGCTAGACAATGGACACAGACAACAGGGGGTGAGGGCATGAGTGGAGGGGGTTGGGGAGCAATGGGGAGATAAGGACACATATGTAATGCCTTAATAAATAAAATAATAAAATAAAATGAAATATAAAAAAAAGAAAGTTGTTGCCTCTGGAACATGGGGTAGAGTAGGCTAGGAAAAGGAACAGCTTTTCAACAACACACTTTTACTAGTAGCTTTATATGATTACTTAAATTATGTGCATTTGTTACTTGGATTAAAAACTAAAACAAAAAAAATTTAACAAAAAAGAGAAGTGGCCTTTACGTTTCTGTAGTATTGGGGCTATTGGACTGGGAGAGATCTTGATTCCATAATCCCATGTACCCAGGATGTCAGCTGTGCACTAGGAGATGCCTAATCATGCCTGGATGGGTGTGTCATTAAAGCCACGCTTCTGTCTTGTTCACTGCTGTGTTCCAGGGCCCAGCACAGGGCCTGGCTAACATGGGCGCCTCAGAAGTGGTTGTTGAGAAGAACATGGATGGAGATTACAGAAATGGCAGCTAATGAACTATTGCTGATTTAAACGGAGGGGCGGGAGGAAGGAAGTAAAGAAGCTCGAAGGAAGACTCAACTTGCAAACGACCAAACATAACTGGGAGCCATGCCAATCTTTACCCTTATAAGGAATCGAAATCAGGGTGAAGTCATGGTCAAACAACTAGTAAAGGGAAATGAGAATAACACAGTCAGGGTGGTATATCTGTGGATTTAATTTGCACTTTCTATACGGACAGGGTGGAGCTTATGAAACAAGAGGGCAATCTTATCCCTTATGTGTTGAACTGGTTGATATTTTAAAATATAGAAAAATAAGAAAGGATTCAGCACCCACTTTGGATGGTCAAGAAAATGTACAAAAGTCTATATCATCTATGACACAGTCAATCCAATTCAAGGACAATTTTGAAAAACAATCTTCCATCTAAGTAGGAATGCCATTTTGGCTCTTTATATGAGTCCTAGCCGGTTTGGCTCAGTGGCTAGAGCGTCGACCTGTGGACCAAAGTGTCCCAGGCTTGATTCCAGTCAAGGGCACCTGAGTTGCAGGCTCCTCCCTAGCCCCGGGCAAATGCAGGAGGCAACCAATCGATGTGTTTCTCTCACATCGATATTTTCAATATTTCTCTCTGTCTTTCCCTCTCCCTTCCACTCTTTCTAAAAAAAAAAAGAAAAAATATCCTTGGGTGAGAATTAAAGAAACAAGTCAATAAACATATCTTTAAAAAAACAAAAGGAATACCAATTTTATGTTCAAGAGCATGTAGGGCTGCCATGACAATGGATCACAAGATGCATTAAACGACAGAGACGCACTATCTCAGTGTTTGGAGGCTGAAAGTCTGGGATAAAGATGTCCTCAGGGCTAGTTCCTTCTGCGCTCAGCAAGGAAGACCGCTCCAGGCTGCTCCCCCAGCATCCGGGGACCGCTGGCATCACTGGCATTCCTTGCCTTACAGATGCATCACCCCAGTCCCTGCCGTCGTGGTCACATGACACTCTCCCTACATGAGTGTCCATGTCCAAATGTCCCCTTTTTGTAAGGACGCCGGTTATATCGGGTTAGGGGACCCGTTCTCCCCCAGAATGACTCACCTTAATGCATTACATCTGTGAGAGCCTATTTCCAAATAAGATCACATTCTGAGGTAATGGGGGACATAGGAATTTGGGGGACACGAGTCAATCTCTAGTCTATGGTTTCTAGAACCATATTCCTCCCTTTCTGTCCCTAGTAGTAGATTCTATGGCTTTTGTACATTTTATTATAAATTCCCCAATTTTCCTTGGAAATAAGCAGGCAATACAGTAGGGTGGGCGATTGGGTAAATGAATCTGTCTGGTTGTGATTGTCAGGCTGGGGTCAGCCCTGACTGTGGTGTCAGAACTGGGGACCAAAACTAGTAGCGTGGGTGTCTGTAAACTGGACGGAAGCGCTCCCAGCTGGGAAAATGCAAAATTCTGCACCAGGTCCATTTGGAAAGGAAGAGAGTCCAGCAGCACAGAATCCAGCTCACACAGCGGAGAGCACAACATCAGAGGGGGCTCAGAGCGGATGCCCGGAACCAAACGGAAAAGCGAAGGCACTTGCAGCACCATGGATGGACCCAGAGGATACTGTGCTCAGTGAAGTGAGTCAGACAGAGACAGACAAGGACCATAGGGCTCCACTTATATGTGAAACCTGAAGAACAACATAAATGAACAAACAAAACAGAAACGGGCTCAAAGATACAGAGAACAGACGGATGGCTGCCAGAGGGAAGGGAGTTGGAGAACTGGGTGAAAAGGTGAAGGGATTGAGACATACAAATTAGCGGTTACAGATGGTCCCGGGGACGCAAAGTACAGCGTAGGGAATAGAGTCACTAATAGTGCAATAGCTGTGTATGCTGCCAGGTGGGTACAGGAAATACCAGGGGGGACAATTGGTAAAAGTATATGATTGTCTAACCACTACACCCTACAAAATCTCACCCGTAATCAGAAAGAAGAAAAATAAAGAAGCCCAAGGCACTGAAGAGTCCGTGAGAAGATAACAGAACTCAACAGGTTGAGCAGGCAAGTCCGGAGCCTGTGAGGAAGTGCGGGGTCTTGCTATGACCTGCCGCTGTCCTCTGTGGGCGCTCTGTGGGATGAGGTGTGAACAGATGAGGTAGATTTCCAAGGCCAGAATAATAAAAAGAATTATCAGAGAGAACTTAGCCCATTTCCTGTGTCACTTTCAGGGAGCAGATCATGGGTCCTACATCCTCCTTGCCCCCCCCCCCGAAAAAAACCTGAAGATTTTCACTCATTCCCAAGTCTGGGGTCAATTGTTATTTTGAGTCCTTCCAGTTTTCTTTCTGCCTCTCCACTGCCAGTGACCTTTAATATCATTAAGATATAAACATACCAATGCTAGGAAGAGAGTCTGCCTACAGGAAAGCTTGTTCAATGAAGCAACAAAAGGTTTCCCTAAGAAAAAAGAAGAGACTATCTACTCTCTAGGAACTTGGAAGGAAAATATACCACTAAAACTAAACATTAATTAACATTTCAGTAAATTGTCACTACACCAATTTCCAACTTCCATAAAGTACCTTTATTACATTATAATTGCATCTCCCTTCTTTTTCAATCTTTAATTTCTTTATTGATTAAGGCATTACATATGTGACCTCACCCCCCCCCCCCATAAATCCCCCTCCCCACTCATGCTCTCATCCCCCTGGTGTCTGTGTCCATTGGTTGGGCTTATATGCATACATACAAGTCCTTTGGTTGATCTCTCCTCCTTACCCCCATCCTCCCCTGCCTTCCCTCTGAGGTTGACAGTCTGATCGATGCTTCTCTGTCTCTGAATCTGCATCTCCCTTCTTTTAATTGTGTAACAATGACCTTCAAAAGACACCAGCACCACGAGAACATTCTTAGGACTCTACTTCGGTCCTGGATGCGACAAGTTTATCAATTATTTGAGAAATGGTGGGGGTCATCATTGACTTTCATTCTCAAGAATGATTTTGTAAAAAAAAAAAAAAAAAAAAAAAAGTGGTTATTGTTCAAAATCAGGGTACTTTCAAGTGCTTGACTTTGTCGTGTGTTATTGGTTCATGAACTACTTCAGTCCTATTCACCATAAGTGGAATTTCTTTTCCTATCTCTTGGTTTTTACCTGAAATTATTTTTTCTTTTCTTTCTTTTTTTTTTTTTTAACATTTCTCCGATCAACCCCGCAATGCCTGCACTGCTTCCACCTCTACTTCTAGACCCCAAGACTCATAACCACACCCAACCCCAGGACAACAGCGGCAGGCTTTAAAGTTGGCCATCTGGACTGTGGTAATGAAGGATTAAGAGAGAGAAACCACAAAACATTGTTGAAAGTAATTAAAGAAATCTAAAAATATGGAAAGACATTCTGTGTTGATGAATTGGAAGGCTTTCTATTGTTCAAATGGCAATATTTTTCAAATTGACCTACAAATGCAATAATTTATACCTAAATTACAACTGCTTTTTTTTGCATAAATGAGCAGGCTGATCCTAAAATTAATGTGAAAAGACAAGCGATTCTGGGTAGCCAAACTAATCTTGCAAAAGAACACAAGTGGAGGACTTGTGAGAAATTTCCTGATTTTTGAACTTACTATAAAACTACAGTAATCAAGGTGGAATAAGACAGACATATAGACCAATGAAACGGAATCGAAAGTTCAAAAACAACAAACAGACAACCCATACATCTACGGACAGTTGATTTTCAACCAAAGTGCAAGTTGAATGGGGAAAGAATAGTCTGTTCAACGAACAGTGCTGGGAGAATTGGGTTTCCATATTTGAAAGAATGAACTTGAGCGCCGACTCACACCAGATACACAAATTCACTCAAAATAGATCAGACATTCAATGTAAGAGTTAACACAATAAAACTCTTAGAATAAAGCATAGTTGTAAATTTACATGACCTTGGTTAGCATTTTCTTAAAAATGCCAACAACCAAAGGAAAATAAAATTAAAAAACTGCTCATCAAAACTGCAAACGTTTGTGCTTCAAAGGACATTATCAAGAAATTGAAAAGACAACTCATCAAATGGGAAAAAATAATATATATCCTATCCAGAATTCCTACAACTCAACAATAATAAGATTTTTTTAAAAAATTTAAAGATGAGCAAAGGATTTAAAGAGACATTTCTCTAAACTAGGTATACCAGTGGCCATTGAGCACGCAATACGATATTCACCATCTTTCATCATCAGGAAACTCCAAATCAGAACCACAGTGAGATGCGACTTTACACCCACCCAGATGGCTATAATCCAGAGAGAATAACAACAATTAACCTCAGTTGGGAGCTTATTGAGCCCGTAAGCTGTCCAGGTACAAGCAGATACTAAGAGGGTGGGAGATCTGTCTCACCCTTAGTTTTATGGACCATTCTTGGGACAGCCCTGGGCCAGGCCTTTGTGCCCAGCGTGTCAGCATGAAGCATGCACCCCGTCAGGCTGCCTGCTCTCGGCTCTGGGTGTGCAGCCCGGGAAGCAGCTGCCTGGGGAAGCACTTGGCACAAGAACACCAGGGAAGGGAGCAGGAAGCAAGGCCCAAAGTGCAACTTCTCTCTCTGACCTAGTTTTAGAAGAGGAAGAGGGTGGGGTGAGGAGCATGAAAATAGCCCTGGGTCCTTTCGGGCTCTGCTCAATGGGCTTCATTTTATGGAAAGAAATGGACTCGTTTCTATGCAGAGTCCCTTCTCTGATCATTTCTGTCAAAATATATTTTTAATCTTTTTTTCTATCACAATATTTTTAAATATACAAGATCAGAAAATCATAGGAACGTATTTCCCATTGCCCTATCATTTCCTGTTTATTCCAGAAATGTTTGATATACTAGTAAAGGTTATTTTTGCTCTCCTCGTTACAATATTTATTTCATCAAACACATGTTCCATGTTCATTGCTTTCCAGCCTCTGAAAGGCACCAGTGTAGTTTGAGCTCTCATACGCTGACCTTTGAAATAATTCATAATTGAACTAGTGAATGCTGCTCCCTCATTTTCCAACCTCAGAGCTAGCAAGTAACTGCTGGAATAGTCTGTGACATATAAGAAAGAATTCTAAGAAGCTTATAATCATTAGAGAATAGTACTGTTTGGGCAAAGACCTAGACACTGAACATCTTGTTCTAGAGGAAGTAAATAATAGGAATAAAATAATTTCTCTATAAGTTTCCCTTTGATCCACAACTGAAATGAAACTTTAACTCAAACCGAAAATAGTCCTTTTTGTTATTGACTAAAGTTTCACATAAGTCTCCTTTTTCCCCAATTGACCCTCCCCCGCCAGCCATTCCCAGCCCGGGCAAGCCCCCACCGCCCCAGTGTCTGTGTCCATTGGTTATGCTGATATGCATGCATACAAGTCCTTTGGTTGCTCTCTAACCCTCCCCTCCCCTACCATTTGTCTCTAGATCAATCTATTCTTGTTCATCAGTTTATGTTGATCATTATATCCCATGTATGAGTGAGATCATGTGATATTTATCTTTCTCCGACTGGCTTATTTCATTTCGCATAATGTTCTCCAGTTCCATCCATGTGGTAGCAAATGGTAAACGTTCCTTCTTTTTTATAGCGGCGTAGTATTCCATTGTGTAGATGTACCACAGTTTTTTAATGCACTCATCTGCTGATGGGCACTTAGGTTGTTTCCAAATCTTAGCTGTTGTAAATTGTGCTGCTATGAACATAGGGGTGCATATATCCTTTCTGATTGGTGTTTCTGGCTTCTTGGGATATATTCCTAGAGGTGGGATCACTGTGTCAAATGGGAGTTCCATTTTTAACTTTCTGAGGAAACTCCATACTGTTCTCCACAGCGACTGCACCAGTCTGCATTCCCACCAGCAGTGAAGGAGGGTTCCTTTTTCTCCACATCCTCTCCAGCACTTGTCATTTGTTGATTTTCATTATTTTTTATATTTAAAATATTCCCACTATCTGCCAGATAATCTGCTCAACACTGAGATTCAGAAAGCACCTCACAGCTTCATGATGGAGATCTGTAATAATAAAAGCATAATATGCTAATTAGACCAGACAGCTGAAAGTCCTTCCGGATGACCTTCCAGACAAAGCCGGGGCTTTGAGGGCTGAGGCAAGCTGCTGCCGCTATGAGGGCCAAGCCCATTGCACAAATTTCATGCACCGGGCCTCTAGGAGACATATAAACATAGAAATTTATATTCATTCCGATCATTGTAATAACAGAACCACGTACAACACTAAAGAAGAAAATATTTAATTCTATGAAAATGTCAAGGAAATCTCCTCCCCAAGGTTAATGTCCTAACTGCAGGCTCACACAGCACTGCGACCATGTCTTCAATAGAAGTTACATCACAGATGCACGTTCCTATTTATCCAGTGGTCATTTGTTTAATATCTGTCTCCTCCATGAACATGTAAGTTCCATTCGGGGTGCAGAGCATGTCTGTTTTGCCCATTAAATTCTCAATCATCAGGATAGTAGTTCTCCATGAGCATCTTCTACGGACAGTTGAATGTAGGGATGAAAAGTCCCTAGAGGAGCACGTCAGGAGAGTGGACGCGACTGCTGGGAGCCGGCTAGGCGTTTGCAGGAGGACTGGGTGAGAACGGGAGGCCGTTGCAGGCCACACATGGATCGGCAGGTGCTGAGGCAGGCCCACGTGCTGGGTGCAGGGGAGAACCTGAGCCAAAGTTTGCGGGAGCGGGTGGTGGAGGAGGGAGGAGCGGGCAGGCAGGAGAGATGGCCTCCTGAGCAGCTACCGCTTTTATCTCAGCGGGTCTGAGGGAGCGAGGCACCCGAGCGTCCAGGCAGTGCGACCCCCGCCTGCACTTCCCTTAAACCTCAGGAACCTGTTCTTTAGTTTCGTGTCCGCAAGGGTTCTTAGGTCGCAAGGAACAGAGTCCACTTGGGTTAGAAAAGAGAATTTATTGCAAGAATAAGCGTGAAGGTAAGGGAATGCTCTGTCAACAAACATGGAGAAATGCAATGCGATCTACAGATGACGGACGGATCGTAGAATTGCACACTCCAAATCTAGGTTATTTTATTATCCAATGCCACCCCCAATAAATTTAATTAAAAAGAAAAGAAAGAAATGCTGGACGTCTTCCAGGTTTACTGGGCATCGTAACTTCAGCCAGAGCAAGTTTATTGAGGTCCTGGGAGCCACGCTTGATTGCGGGTGGATGGTTTAAGTCTGAGGAAGACACTGAGAACGGGCACTTTTATAAGAAGCTTGAAGAGAAGGAGGCTTCCAGGCCAACAGGCTGCTGAGAATTTATGCTTCAAAAGCCTTTCTAACACATAGCAGTGAGGGTAAGGTGTTCCACACACAAACACACACACACACAAACACATACACACAGACACACAGACACACACACACACACACACACACACACGACTCAAAGACACTAGAAATACCTCTGTGGCTGACAGAGCAGTGAGTGGAGGCTGGAGCCTGGGTGTCTGGGCTTTGCGGTTGTGGCAAATCACCGAGCAGTGCCAGGCCAGAGGTCACCGAGAGCAGGCCTCTCAGAACGGGCTGGGGCCTGAGCTGCCACCACTGCTCTGAGCTGTGCATTTGGTGAGCGCCCCCCCCTCCCCCGCTCACTTGCAGAAAGAAGCAGGGGCTGTGAGAGCTCCCAGCTCGCTGAGCAGAGCCGAGGGTGTGGAGGAATGGTGGGCCGAGGAGGCACTGGGAAAGGGGGAACCAGGTTTGTTCTCTAAAGCTCAGCCATGCTGCCTCCCAGCTTCAGCTGGACATGTCCTGCTCCCAACTGGCCCACGAGGCAGGAGCTTCAAACTGATTATAAACTGTAGCCCGTCCTGGAGATTCAAAGTGTGCAGAGGCCACTGCAACCCAGGACAAGAGGGTGAGCAGTGGAGAGTGGGGGAGGCCTACTGTATGTCTATGATGTGTGTGTGTGTGTGTGTGTGTGTGTGTGTGTGTGTGTGTGTGTGTGAGAGAGAGAGAGAGAGAGAGAGAGAGAGAGAAACAGAGAGAAAGAGAGAGGTCTTCTTATCAAGATTAACCAGCCTACAAAAATTACAAACATATGAAAAAATCTAATGCTAAGAAAAGATCAACAAAAGAAACAATCAGCTAGTGGGGCTCCTTCATATGATATTTATCTTATAGACACTCTAACAAGGACAAGTTTTTAAATGTTGAGAATGTCAAAGAGATAACTGAAGATGGGATTTCTATTTAAATAGAATAGAAATATTATTGTGCAAAAACAAACATAGTAAGATCAGAGATAGATAGATAGATAGATAGATAGATAGATAGATAGATAGATGATAGATAGATAGAAATAGGCGTTTCAATTATAAATCTTGGAAGTGAAAAATACAGTAATGAATTTGAAAATGCATTAGCAAATTTCAGACAAAACAACCCAAAATTGAATGAGCAAACCAGAGAACTAAAGAATTCTAGTATGATGAGACAAAGATGGATCAGAAAACACGGCAAAGAAGCTAGACTGAGAGATTCCAAATTTACAAAACAGGAGTTCTTAAAGAAGAAGAAAAAGAGAGTGGTGGAAATGCAATATTTAAAGAACTAATTATTGAGACATTTCCAGAATCACAGGAGGATTAGGTTTAAGGGACTCTAAGAAGCAAGGGGATTAAATGAAAATAAGTGTATACTTGAAAACATTATAATAATCGAGGCAGATGATCTTTAAAGCTAGCAGAGGGAAAGGTGTGCTTACCTAGAGATAAGACAGTAAATCTCACAGTAGACTGTTTATCAGCATAACAGAGGCCGAAGGAAGGAGGTAAACCCCCCAGCAGGCCAGGAGCTGGCTAGCCTCGGTGGAGCCAGGCCGCACCATGTCCTGCCTGTGCTTTGGCCGAGGGTCACACCGAGCGAAGCATAGTCACATCCCTGCTCCAGCGCAGGGACCCCTCCCTAATGCACTGCCGGCCCCAGCTGGGCCCAGGCCCTCTAGGGACCTAGAACATGCACTGTCGCATGGGAGCTGCTCCCAGGACAGGGCCCTGCTCTCCTGGGGCCAAGGGCGGTGCTCTGCGATGGGCACAATGCTACACGTTATGTGAATGATCTGATCCAAGCTCCCCGTTCAGTGGGGCTGAGTTCCCAGGCCTCAGGTCGGCGGGGGCAGTAGGAGATTGCTCCTCCTGGAGCCCCAGAAGATACGAGCTGATGGTCAAGACTGAGTGTTGGCCCTAGAGAAAGGATCTTCCTCCATCACACCCATTGCCCTGACTTTGCACTGTCACAGGATGTTGATGATTGCAGCGCTCATGTCCAAGACTCCCAGGAATATAAAATAATTCTTATCACGTCAATTCTTATCACGTCAATATCAGCAGCTACTTAGCTGCTTTGCCTTCAAGAAGTTTACAGGAAGATGTAATTAAGTGAGAAGGCTTGACAAGGCAATACATTTCTGAGAAGTTTTAGCATTCTGCAATGGCGACAAGAGGTCAAAGGCCAATGGTTTTATCCTCAAATGAACTGCAATAACTTCCCTGAAATGCACGCCCTGGAATTTGCAATTCTTATGAAAGAGAATTTATAATTAAAGGAAAAAACTAGCACAGCGTGTGGGCTCGCATGCAAATCGGAAAGCCCCCACTCATTTTTAATACCAATAAGCAAAAGGGAAAGAGGAGAGAACCGGCGCTGTCGGGAAGTCTGTTGACACCTTACAGGAGATCGGCCAGTGAGTGAGACAGTTTTAGTTTTTTGGTTGAAGTTGGATGCACAATGGCACCGTGAGGAACGTTCATCAGCAACCAGGAGGTTCCCGTTTTTATGCAAGAGCAGTGCTCCCCAGTGAGAGGATTTACCAAAAAGGGATGGAGATGAAAACAGCAAATACTTTCACCAGCCTACTGCCGGGCTCATGGAAAACGTAGCTAAGACACAGCTGCCTGCTAACAGGCAGGTCCCGGGTGGCTAAGACACAGCTGCCTGCTAGCGTGCCCACCACACAGCCATCCTCTGGGTTTTCCCAGGATGGTGACTCAGGTAGACCTCGTCTCTGTTCTGTGTCTCATTCTCTATAATCCAAGTAACATTTACTATAGTTTTCAATTCACACTCAAGGGAAAAGTAGGCAACAGTATAATCTATTAAGAAGAGATCTGGCATAGGAGTCAATTGCACCTGATCCTACATCTAGGTATTATTTCTGATAAACTGAACATCCATTTACTCACCTAAAAAAATGGGTCTATTTATATGTTTCATGAAAAGTTTTGTAATTTAGGCATAATTTCGTTAATGTTTTTGCATTGTACCTGGTCTAAGACAAGATTGCAATGTATAGGATCACTTTTTTTTTCTTTTTTAAATTCTTTATTGTTTAAAGTATTACATATGAATCCTTTTCCCCCATTGACCTCTCCCCACTCGTTCCCCACCCACCACCCCCCGCACACACACACACATGCCCTCACCCCCCTACTGACTGTGTCCAAGGGTTATGCTTATATGCATACATACAAGTCCTTTGGTTGATCTCTCCCTCTCACTCTTCCCCTGAAGTTGATGGTCTGTTCGATGCTTCTATGTCTCTGAATCTATTTTAGTTCATCAGTTTATGTTGTTCATTGTATACACTGAGTGACCAGATTATTATGACCACCTGACGTTTGTAGGCAAATTAGCTATAATTTCGAGCTGAAGTTGTTAGAGGGCCAGACCATTATAAATAGGGAAGCAGGTTGTTTACCACGACAGTAGAAGTGATTTTTTTCTGAAGATATGGGTAAACAACACGATTTAACAGCCTTTGAACGTGGGATATATTTGAATGTGAGTGGCCAGATTATTATGACCACCCCATCAGTACTTTGTTGGGCCACCTTTTGCCTTCAATACTGTGGTCATTCTTCTTGGCATTGACTCCACAAGATGTTGAAAGGTGATGAGAGGAATCTGACACCATGTCTGATGAATAGCACTGTCCAGTTCTGTGAGATTTGATGTTTGTGGAACCAGCTGCCTGATGGCTCTTTTAACTTCGTCCCACAAATGCTCCATTGGATTGAGATCTGGTGATGGTGGGGACCACCTAAGCGATGTAAAGTTTCCCTCATGTTCTTGAAACCATTCTTGCACAATACGAGCACCGTGGCATGGCGCATTGTCTTGTTGGAAGAAGCCATCTCCATTGGGATATGCCATCAACATGATAGGATGAACTTGATCAGCAATGATACTTAGGTATGTTGTGCTATTCAGATGTTGTTCCACATGAATTAAAGGGCCCAAATCATGCCAAGAAAACATGCCCCAAACCATAACACTGACCCCACCAACTTGAAGGGTTGTACTCATGCATGTGGGGTGCATGCTTTCATGCTGTTTCCGCCAAATTCTCACTCTGCCATCTGCATGATGCAACTGGAAACGTGATTCATCGGACCACATGACTTTTTTCCAATGCTCGACTGTCCAATCCTTGTGTTCCTGTGCGAACTGGAGATGTTTCATCTTGGTAACTGCAGACAGCAAAGGTGTTCGAACAGGCCTTCAGCTTCCATATCCCATATGATGCAGTGTACGGCTAATGAGCCTACAAACGTCAGGTGGCCATAATAATCTGGCCACTCCGTGTGTTTTTATTGCTATTATTTGAATCAGGTATTGGCCAAGTATCATCTAGCACAAGGTTGAGAGCTCCATACCTGGATATCTCAGATTATTGGCCAAGTTTTAAGCAAGTGGAGGCCTTCAATGGTGGTCAGAGTAGGAAGGTCATGGGAAATGATGCACTAGCAGTGACTATGTAGTTGTGCCGCTTTACAAAGTTCTGGAAGGTTTCAGACGGTGCCCTGAAGTGGGCTGGCATCAGCCTGTAGTCTCACCAGCTCACCGCAGCACCTCCCAAGGACAACCGGTGGCCCACTTGCCCAGCTTCAGCGATTCCCTGGCAGACACTCGGCTTGCATAATAACTCACAGTTAAATGCTTTTACTGTAAATCACCCAACACTTTTCTTTCTCTTTGAAAAGAACTCATTAATGGACGAGGTCCATGAATGAAACATCCCTTGCCAAGTCTGACACCCACGCTCGCTTGACGACTGTGAGCTTTGAAGGCAACCTAAAACATTTGGGATTTTGTGACCATTTGCTTATGACCTAAACCCAACTTCCCATGGCAGACGGGAAAATTCATATTAACCCTCATTTGAAAAGCCCCAAAGAGTTTTCAGATACCACAGTCCTCTTCAAACCAAAAGCTGGAAGAACAAGCATAAATAAACCAAAAAATGTGTTTCCTTTAAAATGTGCATTTGTTTTTTTAAGTTCAGGCAAAGGTCATTTGAAAACTTCTGAGTTGTGCCAGCCAAACACATGTATCTCCCATGCGATTGTGCCGAGGGGATCTTGATCCCCAGGGTGCACATGTACACACCATGTCACAGTTGTGCGCATTGCCTTTGACCAACGTATTAAGGAACAAAGGTAATATGGCAGCCCTTGAAGACCTAGAGTTGGCTATTAGTATAAGAATCCCAAATATTCCCAAGCCCGTTAGGAGAGACAACTCACCTACATAATAATTCAGTTAAATGCCTTTACTGTAAATCACCCAACACTTTATAATTATTATGAAACCAAGGTCAACTGGTGCTTCTCACTACTTCTCTCTCCTGAAACCAGGAATGAGACAGAGGCACTCCCTCCAGCGGTACTCCCCAAGGGAACGTCTGCAAAGATGTAAAATGTCCCCCATTCTCCGGTGCCCAGCACAGTAGCCACTAGCCACATGCAGCTGGGGAGTAATAAAAAGCGCCTGGCATTGAAGAACTGAATTTCTATTTAAATTAATTTTACTTTCATTTCAATTTAGATAGTTTCGTGTGGCCAGTAGCTATTGTAATGAACAGTAAGCTCTACAGAGCAGGAATAGACTTCTCCTTAAATAAGTATCTATAATAATAGTAACTAGCAATAATTACAGTAAACACCTACCATTAGTGAAGTGTCTGGGGCTTTACCTGTTTATTTCTCAAGAGCCAATTTCCAACATCCCCCATGCCCTGGGTGCTGGTAGAATTACTCTTGATGAGATCGTATCCTAATGCAATGAGGAGTGACTACGGAAAGTGACAAGCACTAGACCCAGGAGAACAGAGCACAGGAGTTGGTGGGACTGTGGATGAGCTCAGGGGACCAGATGGGATTCCCCTGCAAGGGTAACTCAAAGCAGAGAGGATTTTATGGACCAAGAGTCAGTGGTCCGCCTTGCAAGACAACCGGTTGTGGGCGATCTGGATGCGGGTACAGGCCTAGCTCTAACAATGGTGGAGTCCCCCGAAAGGGAGGGAAGACAATACACAATTGACAATAAGCCCCAAGGAGTGTGCTATAATCATGGGGTTTAACAAGCTGTTGGGGCTGGGATAGGGAGTATTTGCAAGTGAGGAAGAGCTTGCCTGTGGTGACTTTGTGGTCACACTTGACTCCTCTCTTTCTCTCACACTGCTCATTCGACCTCTTCAGGACATGCTATTGGCCCTAGCCGGTTTGGCTCAGTGGATAGAGCATCAGCCTGCGGACTGAAGGGTCCTGGTTGCAGGCTCCTCCCCAGCCTGGGCCTTTGGGCAGGGCTCATGCAGGAGGCAACCAATCGATGTGTTTCTCTCACATTGATGTTTCTCTCTGTCTTTCACTCTCTCTTCCACTCTCCCTAAAAATCAATGAAAAAATATCCTCGGGTGAGGACTAACAAATAATAACAATAATAATAATAATAAATAATAATAATAATAATAATAATATAAAGTAAAATAAAATCTATCCGGAGTCTAACCACCTCTCATCACCTCCCTTGGTCTGAGCACTGCTTCCTCACACCTGGATTATTGCAGTTGTCATCTCTTTACTCATGTCCCCACTACAATTTTATCTCCAGAGAGCGCACAGAGTGATTCTCTACAAAGATAAGTCAGATGACGCCACTCTTTGCTCAAAATCCGTCACTGGCTTCCATCTCTGGATAAAAGCCAAGTCCTCTGACTGGTCGATATAATCTGACCTCGCCTTCCTCCACTCCCACCCTAGTCACTCCCCCCTGAGCCTCCCAGACTGCCCTGCCTCAGAGCCTCTACAGTCTACACCAACGCCCTTACCCTGGACTCCAGCGCAGACCTGCCTCCTGGCTTCGCTCTCAAGTCAGCCCTCCCTCAAATTCACAACCCAAACTCCTACCACCCACTTCTTCCTCCTCTTCAGCTTTATTTTTCCCATAAAACTTACATAATCTAAAATATTATTTTACATATTTTTTAGATTTCCTATACCTCTCCATTAATATCAGCTTCAGTAATATGCTTCTTCTAACTTGTTCATTGTTGTATTTGAAATGCGTGGAGAATTTCCCAGCAGGCAGTAGCCACTGACATAAATTAATACAATGAACTATTGAAACTTTTGAGATAGAGATGTGATTAAAGAGAAGTTGATAAACCTCTAAAGTTTTATTGTTGGGACAAAGTTTGCAGGCATTTAAGCTAATTTACTTGTCTTCAAATGTGATTTCCCAATTTTGATTCCTAAGTTGGCCCACAGCTAAATATTGTTTTAAGAGCATTTCTCCCAACTAAGAGGCATGGATCTGGCTTGGCCACACTTGAGAAATGTAGATGCAAGGAATGCTACAGCTGGAAGGGGCTCGGGGACCCCACGCCAGGGGTCTAAACTATGTTCCCACAATAGTGAGACCAAGTTTTCCCACCAAAAAATTGAAAAATGCAATATTTTTTCCAATTTGCAGAAACAGAAAGTTAATAAAAAGAATTTTCTCAAATTTTTTTCTCTAACAAATTTCTCTTAAGATCTTGGTACTGTGGTCATTTGCCAACTAATGAATACTAACAGACATCAAAAATCAATAAGTCAGAAGCAAACAGATGAAAGTAGAACAACCCAGAAAAGTTTTTTGCAACAGCTTGGTTTACCATGGTGCATACAGATGGTGCTGATTATATTCTGCCTCTACGTAACCGTATTTTCTACTAGTGCCATTTCCCCTCGTCTGTCAGTTAAACTGAAGATTGTATTTCCATGGTTCCCCTAGAAATGTGTGGCATCTGGAAACCAGAATTTGAACTATAGGGGCTCCCTGTCCTACAAGTTTGACAACTTCTAGTCTAGTCCCTTCATTCCACAGATTCGGCAATTTTCACCCAAAAGACTCGCCCAGGCTCACATAGTTAGTGACAAAGCTAGATAACTTGATAAATATATTCTGCTTACCTCTTTCTTCCTTATTTCATGTCTCAAGGATCAGTCCACCTTGGTAAAGCTCCCAGTATTTATTTTGTGATGTGGGAATGAGCTACTCAAGCATCTGTCGGCTGAGTAGGGTGGAAGTTCCCTGGCACCCAGCTCCCTCTCTATCCCCCAAACAAGCTCATTTTTCTAATCACTGTGTAAGTCACAATGTCTTAAAAAGAAAGTTACAAAACTACTCAGAAATACTCAGAGAAAGGGAAGGTTTTACCTCCTTGTCTTTCAGACGTGGTCACACGTCAGAGACCGGTGTGTTGTTTCCAACCTCCACGCGGGTTTTCCTTCAGGAATTTGGGAGGGGGGAGGGGAAGGTCAACATATAAAAATTCGATGATTTCCAGTTTTAAAATATTGCAAGTTTCTGACTTCCTTTAAAACACAGGAAGATGCTGCTGCACTAGGCCCACCCCTTGAGTGACAGCCCATCGGGATCAGGTAGTGACTGTTCCCTGTGCACAAGACCTGGAGTCTCCTGTTCACCCTGTTCTCTCCACCCTTTTCACCAGCAACGGCCGTGTCCACCTACTGTCCGGTTTTACACGCGTTTTTATTTTATTGGAGTAAAATCTTTCTCTGTCCCCCCGTCACCATCAAATTGAGAAAATAAATAAACTGAGATGGTGAGGAACTGTTTTCAATGAGAAGAGTCACATTCATTTCGTGGAAAGGAAGCATGCTCCCATATGTGTTTTAACGTGCACATGGCGTGTGTGGAAACAACTCAAGATGGCTTTCTGTCAGACTCCAGCCCACGGCTATATTTCAGTTTTGTTGTCTGTTGTATAGTCATGGTTACCAGCTCACTGCAGAGAGAGTCGCTGAAAGCCACCGCTTCCTGTTTGCGTTTGCTCCTGAAGAATATTTAGTGCTCAGGCTGCGAACCAGTAGTGGGCCTTATGCATCATGCCTCGTGTCTCGGAAACCCCCTTGCTCACACGTCCCCACCTCGCAGGCACACAGATCCGTGTACACTTCATGCTCACGGAAAGAGCCTCAAACCCTTCTTGGCAGAGGAGTCGGCCTTTGCGACATTCCGGGCACTTGTCCACAGGCCCTGCGACCCGAGACCCCGGGCCCTGAGGCGGCCTGGCTTCTCACTAAGACAACCAGACTTCGGATTTGGGTTGTAGAAGATGCTCATTTCTCTATTTGTAACATTTCTATTTTTGATGTTATGAGAGTGGCCAGGTAATAACGAGAATGGAAGTCAGCCAGAGAGGAGCAGGGAAGACAAATGAGAGCGTGTGGGCCATGAGAAAAGGGACTGTTCCCTTTCAGAAGATCTGTATCAGCCTAAGTAAATTACGTTATAATCCAAAGAGATCTATTGACTGTTTTTCACATTTCAGGGCACTGCCTTCTGCTCAGCAGCTCCCTCACCCCACATGTCCTCCCCTGATTGTTCATGAAACCAGTCCCCATGGGTGGCTGCACGCGTCTCTCATTGATAATATTGGTAAAGGATAGGCCAATGAATGAGGAAAAAATGCCCAAGAACCCAAACACGGTTTAATCAATCTTTTAAATATAAGATATTGATCAGTGGTGAACAAATAATGAGACTGCAGTGCTGGCATTTAAAGAAAAGTCACAGAACATTTTCCAGGGCTCATCCCAAATCGGAATCCAGGTCACCACCATCAATGGTGGCTTCAGGTGTATTTGGTAGTTTCTGCTGGTATCTGCCCAGTTTCCTCACAGCCTCATATTTCATTGATTTCAGACCCTGAGGCAAGTCCAGAATTCCCAGGGGCGGGGCCGCTGTGGAGAGATGCTCCCTCCCGCCTCACCCGTTCCTGGGAGACAGGCACGCGGGTGGCCCGGCCTGAGATGACCCAGGAGGATCGGGGGCTGATCTCCCACAGGCTGCTGCCGGGACCTTAGGGTGTTCCGTGTTTTCTGGACCTTGAGCACTTCCTGTAAACCTGGACCTGCATGTATACCAACAGGCCGACGAGTATGGACGATCCAGGGTGTCCCCGGCCTCGGAGCAGGTGGGACACAGGAACTGAGTCTCCATTCGCTCAGCTCCCAAGCTCCATCCGAATCAGAATATCTCGCTTCCTCAGAGACAGCGGAGCTCGCCTTGTCTAGTTGGTTTTTCCTTATGATTGGCTACGAGCCACGATCCAAGGGTCTAACCAATTGGTTCCACAGCTTCTCCTTAACCCAACGTTGTTACATCAGCACGTAGTTCAATCTCTTCAACATGCGCTCACCTCTTCTCCAGCTGACAGGAGAGAAATGAGCAGATTGTTCGTGTCCTGCTTGGAATTCCTACCGGCGCTGGCGAGGTGTGGTCATGCAGGTACAACCATTTCTGCTGTCAGTCACTCCCTTTGTCCCGTCATGGGCTGAACCCGCCTGGCAAGCTCCTGGCAAGCCTTGTCTGAAAACTTGGATACGGGGCGCTCACATTTTGGGGGAACATGTGAATGCACCGTTGAAATCTTGTTTGGTCTCATTTTCATGCTCCATCTCAAGGAAGTAAAATCAATGTTCCAAAGTTTGATCGAACCTCTTAGCTTTTTGCTGGCAAATACTTACTTCATGATCTTATTCTTAAAACATTGCTAAAACTTTCAGACAGTCTGCACTGGGAGGCAGGCGGCCACAGCTGATCTAACTGCGAATATTTCTTTACAGCCCGGCCAGGGTGGCTCAGTGGTTGAGCATCAACATATGAACCAGGAGGTCACGGTTTGAGTCTTGATCAGGGCACATGCCTGGGTTGTGGGCTTGATTCCCAGTAGGGGCTGTGCAGGGGGAAGCTGATCAATGATTCTCTCTCATCATTGATGTTTCTATCTCTCTCTCCTTCTCCCTCTCTGAAATCAATAAAAAATAAATAAATAAATTAAGAATATTTCTTTACAACCTCTGCTCCTCTTGTTTCCCCCAAGCGTGTGGACCAGTTTCTTGCAGGCTGTGTCCTTGTTCACCCAAAATAGAAGCAACAGACAAGAGTGCTGCCTCATACGCCAATCGTTTCCTATTGCCTACTCAAAGCCCGCTCATAAATCCGAGGGACCCTAACATACTAGTAGACAAATATTACTGCGACGTTGCCCACAATCCCTATTTGATTCATGACGGAAGTGACACTTGGCAGAAACACTGTTTTTAAACCAGCTCAGCTGGTATGTTGCTCTGTGTGATCTAGGAATTCTAATCTCTCTTTTAGTATTTTCTCTGGCTCATGACGTGGGCCCTATCCACAGCCGTGTCACCGTGGAGACATTCCCCTTCCAAACTGGATTCTGTCTCGCTCTTTACGTTTCTTCCTGCCATGAGCTTAAATCACAATGTTTAATTCTCATCTCATGAACTTCCTTACTCTTTTGTCTCGTGGTGTTTACTATTCCGTGGTTCTCCTGACTCCTCGGCCCAGCTCCCGGGGCCTGATCTAAAACTCCTGTCACCCACGGTCACGTCTTGAGAATCTATGGAGAAGATGACGCTGGAAATGGACTTGGGGAGGGTTAAGACTCCAGTGAGCAAAGAGGGGCAAATGTGCATTGACTTTTCTGTTTTCAAGATTCACCCAAATACGCAGGGCCCCGGGGCTGGCAGGAAGCGGCCGCGCTTCTCACTTGCCACGCTCGCCTGTGCGCCAGGAACCGAGAGCCGCCCCCTTTCCTGAAAGGGCTTTGTGGGCACTGACGGCACATTGGAGGGGCAGCCCTTCCCCACGAACGAGGAGCTGGGCCTGCCTGGCCAAGAGGAACTCTTGTCATAGACGCAGCCCAGCAAATGCCAGCAACCTGGCTGAATAGTCAGGTGGCTCAGTCATCTCCTGGAAAAAGGAGGACAATGTTGATTGTACCGACAAATCCCTACACTGTTATTCGTTTGGCAGAGACTGGAGAAAAGGAAGACAAGAGTAAAACCATTGTTTTCTGAATCCTGAGGATCAGCGAGAAGAAGAAAGCATTTCAAGAATGTTCTGTTAAATTAATGATTAAAGAAAGATTAAGAATAAAGGGCAAGGGCGTTCAACTTAGGTCTTATCTCTCGCCATCATGTGCAGCTGGGTTTCGCAGGTCTCAGCTTGTAGGTGTCAGCTTAGAGGTTTCAGCTTCTGACAAGCCTTCCCTGACCTCCTGACTCATCCATGTGTCCGTAGCATGTGCTTCTATTGCCTGGCTTACCCTCAGCTGGGTCTTAAAAACATTGTTTATAATAACAAAGATTGGAAGTGACTTCAGGGACCAATGGAAGAGGGTAGGGTAAGTCTATGCAATGAAATGTAGTCATTAAAAGTCATGGATATGCCATTTTCAACAGCATAAGAATATGTTCATAACAAAACACAGATTTCAGCCCTGGCCAGTTTGGCTCAGTGTATAGAAAAATTGGCCTGAGAACTGAAGGGTCGCAGGTTCGATTCCGGTCAAGGGCATGTACCTTGGTTGCGGGCACATCCCCAGTGGGAGGTGTGCAGGAGGCAGGTGATCGATGTTTCTCTCTCATCAATGTTTCTGACTCTATCCCTCTCCTTTCCTCTCTGTAAAAAATCAATAAAATATATTTAAAAACAAACAAAAAAACAACACAGATTTCATAGTGAAATTACATAATGAAAAAATAGATTATGAGAACATAGTATGCATAGCATAATCACAATGTGATCAATACCCATGTGGACATACATACATCATACGTTTTAAAGGCTGTAAATGCTATGAACAGGTTATCCCTTGGTGGCGAGGCTGTGTATTACTTATTTTTATTTAACGTCTAATTTGTATACTTTGTTTACTTATTCTATAATTTGAATACTACTTATTTATTGTCTGATTTGTATTTTTATAGATTTCTTTTGTCACGAGGGGAACAAGAAGGGTTATTGCAATGAACATTTCCTGAGCAAAGAGGTGGTAATTTAAACAAAAAAAAAAGTGATTCATTCCATCCAAGCACACGAAGGTCCTTTACTATCCATCACGCCAGGTGGAGCGCAGTTTTAAATCAAGTACAAGTCCTGCTTCCTTCCTGTTCAAGATAATAACATGCCTTTCCCTTCCCCCTCCTCTCTGGGGAAGGCTAGACCAGAGGGAACCCGGGAACAGACCTGACAACTGAGCCCGCGGGGTCTCAACATCTGAATGAACTCAACACTCCGTCCCCAAAGGCCAGACCTGCGTCTTCTGGCCGCTTCCCACGAGTGTTCTGGTCCCGTCGGGCACGGAGCCGAACTCTGAGCACAACCCAGCTCCACTGCCTGGTCCTCTCGTCAATGCAGTTTATGGGGCACAAAGGAAACGTCGGGAACCAGCCGGCTCACAGCTTTTCTTACGTGAGTCTTGGGTGTTCCGTTTAGTAACCAGCTTCGTTCGCGTGATTCTGTTTTCTCCAATCATAAGGAGCCACCAGACGCAGCTCTGGGGTGCAAATGCGTCGTAGCAAGCCGAGGGCTCTGCAGTGAGACTTCTGCAAAGATAGGGAAGCCGCGCTTTGACAGAAAAGCTGGTGTTTTCGTCCAAGTACACTGTTCCTTAAAACGGTCTGTTGTGAAGGGGGATTCAGAAGGTATATGGCTAAACTGCTGTCGATTCTTGTGGTTTGAAGAATGCTTACCTCTCGGATACACGTACCTAATTGGATATTTTAAAGTTGCTTTTTGTAGTGCAGGAGATAGTGTGAGACTTGGAACAAAATGACGCTTCTACCAGTGAATGAAAGCGACTGGCGTCTCTTAGCGCCTCCTCCCCTACAGTCAGCCTCCGATCACCGGTCACCGACTGTATGTCTAGGCCCGCTGGGTGGAGAGATGAGAAGTAGCAGGGGGGCTGATTTTCTCATCGTTCCCCTGTTCTCCTTCGTCTACAGCGTCCGGGTGTTCAGCCCATGGCTCGTTTCTGTTTTATATTCACCTGTGCAAATAGCTCGCCTCCAACACAACTGTCTCCTGGGTTTCTATGTCCGTCTCCCTGGGTCCCACGCGTCACCCGTCTTCTTGGCTAACGGTGTCCGCACTCCCGTAAAGTTTCCTGGGCCTTTTCATACAAATGTGTGTCGCCTCTGTGACCTTCACAGGCTGGCTCTTATCAGTCAAAAAATGCACTCAGTGTCCTTTCCTCAGAGAGATCTTTTCTGGCTCTCCAGATGAAAGCAGCCGCCAGCCACAAGCCCCTGTATTATAATGATCTGTGTCATATGTATTCCTACGTGACATGTTTGCTCGTTTATTTGTTCATTGTTTATTATTTAATCTCTTTCCAGCAAATAATCATCTACGTGAGGGCAGGGATTGGGTCTGCCTTATTTGCTACCTGAGTGTGGCTTGGGATAATAAAGCTGAATCATCTTAACACATTGTTTGCGGGTAGTTTTTATCGCGCGCTAACAGGTGGCGTGGGCCATTTTTGCAGTTGAATAGATTGATTACCGTTATACCTGGAAGTACATACATAATTCACCATTGTATGTGTTAGAGACCCAAATTTTATCCTTTGGAATTCGTATATCTGCATGTTAGCATCCCTTTAGAGCAATAAAAAAGTATAAAAATAAACGTATTTATACCTTACCCACATTCTACCACTAGTCTATAAAAAACGTATTAATACGTGTCCCACGCTCTACTACCAGTCAACGTAAAACGTATAAATACGTTTCCCGCATACAATGTGTTAAGTCTGTACCTACTCCTGCCTTACAATTGGGCACTCAGGCAAGGCTAGCAGAATGGAAGAATTAATCGCTTTTATTAACTTACTAGAGGCGCAGTGCATGAAATTTATGCACAGGTGCAATCCCTAGGCCTGGCTGGTGAGCGAAACGTGAGCGTCTGGCACGGAAAGGCAGGTCCCAGCTGACCTCTGGGCCCCGGGCAGCACCTGGGCCCACTGACCCCCACGTGCCCCCTCAGCCTGAGTCATAGAGCCCCTGCCCTGCTCCCTCAGCACCTGGCAGCTGGGAGGCAGCTCTGCCCCTGCCACCACCACTGGTCATCATCTAAGGGGCAATCAGCGGGGCTATTGGGCCCCACTCCCACCGGCTTGGTCTGGCGCTGCCTGCTCACCTGCTCCACCATCCCACCATGGTCCTGCCCTCGTCGGGGCCCATTGGGGCCGGCAGCACCTCCATTGCCACCCGCTGCCAGCACTGCATCGCTGATGCCCTCCAAGGTCCGTGCCGCCCCCTGGTGGTCAGCGCAAGCAGTCGAACTCCCAGTCAGACTCCCAATTGAGGGGACAATTTGCATATTAGGCTTTCATTATATAGGATGACTCAAAGGGCCAAACCCTATTTTAACAGAGACTAAGGCAGATATATTCATGAACAGCATGTAGCACTGTAGTTCCAGAGAAACATTCAATAAAGTAACACCACAGTGTGACTCAGGGAGGCTATTGGTTAACATGTAGCACTGCACCCCATTAGGTAACCAACAGCCCAAGCAGCTCTGCTGGTAAGAGGCAGCTCCTTCTCCCAGAAATGACATTAGGAGGCCACGAACGAGGCAGCAGGCCCACAGCCTGGACTCTGGTTCAGAGAAAGCAGTTAACCGTGCACCTACCCTATGAATACGATTTTTTTTCAATAAAGCTGTTCCTGGCACGTATGAAATATTCACCTCTATGCCTGGATATGTTCCTAACGAAACCGAAAATGTTCTCCTTTGACATCAACAGGTCCTATCTACGACCGGTCACTGGATTTCCTGTCAATGGAGCGCCATGGCGCGACCGCACCTCCAGCCGCAGTCAGTGACTGCCAGTCCCTCATTGTCACTCCGCGTTTCAACAAAAGCCGTGGCATCCTGTGTGACAGGAAAGTGGGTGGAGGGCCTTGGATAGCGGACTTCCAGGACCTTGTTTACGGCCGCCTCCTGCCTTGTTGGGTGGCCGCCCCACGCTGCTTTCCCAGGTCACGGCCTCTTTCTGGGGGCGTTATCTTTACGGAGCACATTGATCATGCTTTCCTTTTATGTAACAAAATACCTAACACGCACACATGCACCCTCCTCAGCCCCTTCACTGGATTCTATTCAAACTCCAGGCTGCTGGTAACTTCTATCATATTCTGGATCGTGGCTGACAAATCAGGAGACAAATGCATGCATACTTGCAAACATACATACACACATATGTTTCTGCATGTGACTCGAGAGGTCTCATTCCTAGTGAGGGAACTTTGGCTTCTACAGAAAAAGTGAACTACAGCCTGCAGACACTTTCCCTTGAAGGAAGTGAGGAGAGAAGGGAGGGGAGGAAACGAGATAGAGTCAGTGTGTTTTTTGCCTGAGTACAACTGTTTACTCATGCTTGATGTTATACAATAGATTCTAGATCCGAGAAAATAAAGTTAGGCATGCTTTCTTCACCAAAGGAATTCTAACTCTCAAATCCTCCATTTTGATTTTTTAAGATTTAAACAAAGATTTCTTAATCTATCAAATTAAGAACAAAGGGCAAACTTCAGTAAAATTTTTCTAGTCAAAAGTTAGTAACCTGACCACAATATACAGTCACTGAAAAGCTCTGCACCTGGGTAGGTAGAGAGTGTGCTGTGGTCTTCAAGCACAGGTGTTGCCCGAAATGCAGAACCCTGTGTCCTGCACCCACGCCACCATCAGCTCTGAGAGCATCATGGCATGAACCACTACTGCTGGGTGAGGCCTTAAGAACTGCTAGTATTTAAGTCACTGCGTTCTTTGTTGAAACTCTTATTTATTTCCATTGGAAATCGTATCATTTCCAGGTTGACTTCCTCCCTGACTATATTCCAAGGCTTGCTTTATTTTGCGAGAGCTTTTGAGATTAATAATCAGTTCCCCCATCACCAGTGACGCTGGCAAGCATCCTCGCTGCTGCTATTGTCATTTCTTGAGGTTTTCAAATGCCAATTTCATTCCCAAAGCTGCTAACCTGACGTGCACAATGAACAGGAAACAGATGTGTCCTAGAGATTTTTTTCTAATATTTTGTGTATATTTACTACAAACAGACAAAAATTAAAATACAAGCCGAACATAACATAACTTCTCTTGAAAATGTTCCCAGATTGAGGGTACACAGAACTTTAAAACAGACGCCACACCCTCCAGAGTTCGGTTCCGGTTCCAGTCTTTGCAGCGTTTAGTGGTGGCTCCGAATTCCTGCAAACCAAGGAAATTAGAGGTACCTGCCCAGCCTCCCTGATGGAGAAAATGTGAAATTAAATATAATGATAATGAAACAATCCTCAATGACTATAAAATGTCATACAAATAATACTTACTACAGTGTTCTTCTGTGAATAGTTACGAAGTGACATGAATGTTTAACTCCTCTTAAATTTGGAAAAGCATTAAATCTTTGCAAACAATGGAGAAAGATAAGGTCACTGTGAAGCTGTAATGTAAGGGCGATAGAGGAAGCGAAAGGGTGGAATGCTGCAAAGGGCCACCTACACAGCTACCTGGGTGAGCAGTCCTCGCCCTGGCCATGTCTCTGTGTAGACCAGTGTCATAGTGTGAATGATGTTCTAGGATCTGTATGTACGTGTGTATGCGTGCATGCATGCGTGTGTGCCCAACCAGACTCAATTTTCTGACTTTATTAGTTTTTGACTGAAGAACAGTCAAGTCTTCTATTTTTTTTTAAGCTATTGTAATAAAGTCGTAAGACTGCACTGGAATGCAGAGTCATTTCAAGTCTCTGTTTTGTCAACTTTGAATTCTATTTCAAACCAGGTGAGTGGTGGGGTGGAATAAAGGTTTTTAAAACAAAACAAAACAAAAAAACCACGTCTCTGAGACTCTGTGTGCTTTTGCTGTTTGCTACTGTTCTGTTCCTCAGACTGGACAACCTCTTCAAGTTCACGGACTCTTTCTTCTGCCAGTTCAAATCTGCTATTGAGCCCCTTGCGGTGAATTTTTATTTCAACTGTTGTATTTTCAGCATTATAATTTCTGTTTTTACTGAAAAATATCCTATATTGACATTCTGTACTTGGGTAGGCACCCTCATCATACTTTTTTCTTTTTTTTTAGTTCTTTGGACATAATTTTAGTTCTTTGAATATATTTATTATTGATTTAAAGTTTTCTCTAGTAAGCCCACCATTTCAGATTCCCAAGGGATTGTTTTCATTGCTGCTGTTTTCTTGTATTTAGGCTATACTTTCCTATTTCTCTGCGTGTCTTTTTCACGTTGACACTGGATGTTTGAAATATTACAAGATGACAATTCTGCAAATCAGATTACACACTCCCTGGGGTTTGTAGGCACCGCTGTCTGTTTTCTGTTGCTTCTGCTGCTGCTGGTTTAGTAAGTGACTTCCCTGGCCTAACGCTGTGAAGTCTTTGTTTTGTTTGTTATGGCTGCTGAAGTCTCTGAATGATTAGCTTAATGGCCACTTAATGATTAAACAGAGAGTTTTTTTAATGCCTGGAAACATCGAGTCTCCCAGCCTTTGCTGTGGGCTCTCTCTGCCTGGGAGGGCACCTCTGCAGGCCAGCAGGCAGCTTAAACTCTGCCTTCGCCTTGGCTTCCCGATCTCGCTTCAAGGTCAGCCAGAGGTGAGAGATGGGGGTCTCCTCGGGCTTTTCAGAGAATGCACACAGCCCTGCACACGCACGCGTCCTGCTAGATTCTCTTGAATGTGTGGAACCTTTTCAAGTCCCCTACCACATCTGACTGTCCAGTTTGTTCCTGTGGCGCTGTTCTGGTCAGCCTCTGGTTAGCCTCACTGGCATTGCTGCCTCAGGCTGTTGTGGTGCTAAACAGTGATTTTTCGTTTCTTTACAAATGTTCTCGAAGTAGGGCTGCTTGCACAGGCTACTAGCTCTGACTCAGCCCAAATAAAGAAAAACCTCAAGAAGGAGCATTTTAGGGAGCTGCCGGTCAGGGCAAGTAGCGATGAGCCCCAGGGTGAGGACCTGGGGGTCTGAGGCTGTTGTGCCGCCCACAGTGCCGCCCACAGTTGGTCACGGCCCTCCAGTGTGAGGCACGTGGTTTCCAGGTAGCACAGAGTTAAGGGGAAGGGGTGGAAATAGAGCAAATTTAAAGGCCAGTTTGTTGAGATTCAACTGTGGTTTTGTGTTGTTTTGTTTTTTTAACTTAAAAAAAATGTTTACAACTCCTTGTTTCATCCCAGCGTTGGGAAAGAGTTGATTTTGGCAAACATTTGCCAATGTTCTCGTGGCTTTTTCGGAGGAGCAGAGTCTTCAGGTACTTCCTTTGTAATTCCAGGAATACTTTGCCCTGCTCATGTATGTTAATAACACACAAACACGCCTATTGCTGTCATCCACGCAAAATGAGTCTTTCTTTCTTTTTTTTTTTTTTTTAATCCTCACCCTAGAATGTTTTTCCGTTGATTTTTAGGGAGAGTGGGAGAGAGAGGGAGAGACAGAGAGAAGCATCCATGTGAGCGAAACACATCGATTGGTTGCCTCCTGCAAGAGCCCTGACCAGGGCCCAGGACGGGGAGGAGCCTGCAACCAAGGTACAGGCCCTTGACCAGAATCTAACCCGGGACCCTTTGGTCCACAGGCCGTCGCTCTATCCACTGAGCCAAACCAGCTAAGGCCAAAATGAGTCTTTCATTAACACATTTCATAAAATAAAAAAATGCCACATTTACTCAGAAGAGTTAACTTTGATCACCACAAAGTAGAAAATTCTAATTCACTTCCCCGACTCTTTATAATATAAAATATGAAACAATCTCAACACTAAGTATTGTGGAGATAATAAAACCTAAATATTTGTACTCTAGCTAGATTGAATTTATGTCAAAAAACTTAAATCCTGTGTTTTGGCAGGATGGTCATTATAAAAATGAGTTATAAGATTTTATAAGATAGGATCATAAATATCCAGTTATGATATAGCCAGGTGACAGATATATAGAGTTTGTAACTTCCCAGGCCTGTTTCTGAGCAGTTTTTTATTGGGTTTATTAGGGTGACACATTGGCTAATAAAATTATATGGGTTTCAGGTGTCCAGTTCTACACGACATCATCTGTGTATTGTATTGTGTGTTCACCACCCCCAGCCAAGTCTCCCTCCACCACCATGCATTCCCTCTGCCCTCTTTCCTCCTCCACACACCCCTTCCTGTTGAGTGTGTTTCCTTCCACGACTCGCGTGGAGTAGGGTTCGGTATCTGAAAGAGGAGCCGCACAACAAATGAGAGAAAAAGACACGAGATAATTTTGCAATATTGGGGGACCAGGCGGCAAGTCCCGAAGGACTTCCTCCCTGTGCTCAGGCCTCACCAAGCTTTTATTGATCTGGGATGCACCCATAGCATAGCCCTAGGCAGGTGACCCCCTGCAACAGGCAGACTAGCCCATCAGCAAGGATTTACA
Organism: Myotis daubentonii; assembly: GCF_963259705.1. NCBI lineage: Eukaryota > Metazoa > Chordata > Mammalia > Chiroptera > Vespertilionidae > Myotis > Myotis daubentonii. The sequence goes on from NC_081843.1 coordinate 114,632,132, forward strand.
TAATAATAAATGGGGGAGTAGTTTCAGCTACCACTGTCTGGACAAACAGAGGTGGCGCCTAGCTCAGACCTTTGGGAGGGCTTCAAAGGCACCCAGCCTTGGGGGCGGGGGGGGGGGGGGTTCTCTGTCTATGCTTATCAGATAGTGAAGGCAATAAACAGTTTCCCACACCTTCCCTCTGGCAATCACCTCGATTTTTTTTTTTCTGCTTAATCCCTTCATCACCTTCTAAGCACTTTAATGTCTCACTTTGCTAAGCACTGATAATGATTCCTAGACTAACTTCATATAATGTAGTTTTTATAAATATATAAGGGATGCATTTTTTATGTCCCAACTCAAATAAAAATGTAACCTCGTTCCAGTCCGCCCCCCATAAGGCCAGGTGTGGTGGATGGGGAGGCTGTTTTCCTCCCGACGTGACCACCTCACCTCCAGGCCCGCAGCGCCCACCTCAGGATGGTGTAAGGGCCTCGATTCTTGGCAGTTATGTTGTCTTCATGGGCGGAGTGACTCGGGCCACACCCAGGACAGCACAGCAGCTGGCCAGGCTGATGGGGGACTTGATGTCACTGCGTCCTGCCACGGTGAGACGCTCTGCTTACTCGAAGCATCTGGTCGGCCTGTGAATGAGGCAGGCGCCGAACAGGCTCTGGCCCAACTGTGGGTGCCCCCCCCCCCCATGCTGGTGTCTGGATGCTCCCCACCTCCGTCCTGCAGTCTCTCTGGGTCCAGACCACCCCAGCTTAGGATCCCCAATGTCTCTCCATTTTTATCACTTTTATGATTCTTTTTCATCCAAGGAGTTTGACAACTTTCTGTAGCTCTTTGAAAAGGAACACTCATTCTCTTGGTCATATTTTCTTCCCGGCATGACTTAAGTTAGGGGGTGAGGGGGAGACAAAAATAAAGTCAAGCTCAGAAAAGGGAAAAGGAAAGGGGACACTAAATGAACCCTCAGTACAGTATCCCGGCGGCTCAAGAGAGCAATGCGTTCTCAGAAAAATGGCCTCCTTTCTCATACTCCTCATCTTTGTGGCTGTGAAATTTTTCCGCGCAATATAAACATGATTATTTAATATTTCCATTTTATTAGCCTTACTAATACACTTAATATTATAATTACTTGTCCTATTACTTTTTACAGCTGGGATAAATTTAGCCAGGACGCCATAGAGGGTCCATAAAATTCTCCTCTCATTCCTTCGCAGCACACCTGGGCCGCCTGAAACAAAACCCCAGTCAGAGCCTGGGATTTAGAGCCGTCGTTTTGAATTTCCCCGGCTTCGAGCTCACATCTTGCTCCACCATGCCTCCACCGCCATTGCCCGCTCACACGTGGCTTCGCCTTCTGGCTTTACCTGGCACCTAGGGTGGCTTTCATCTCACCATCTCTGGCTCTCCTCTCAGCTGCCGCACATCCCTGTCCAGGAGAGGGAGCAACCACCATGGCTTGTTTCACGAAAAGTCCAAGCTCCCCTCTGTCACAGCGGACTTGAGGGACTGTGAGCTCGTGGCTTCCTTCGCACTAGGAATCAATTTTGGGGTCAAAATGCTTACAGTGTCCAATATTGATCATGTATCTTTACTAATTTTTAATATGTTTTTACTGATTTGGAAGAGAGAGGAAGGGAGAGGGAGAAAGAGAGAAACACTGGTGAGAAAGAGAAGCATCAATGGCCGACCCCCTACACACCCCTTACTGGGGATTGAGCCCGGGCATGTGCCCTGACTGGGAATCAAACCAGAGACCTCTCGGTGCATGGGGCGATGCTCAACCAACTGAGCCACCATGGCCAGGCCTTTACTAGTTTTTAAATACCTATTGTATGGTGTCCAGCTGGAGTATCTAAACTTTCTGTAGGCATCACAGTAAGGGCCTTTATTTTCATCTTCTGTAAATTTAAAAGAACCACCAAAGATGATTCTTCCAGACCAGTGGTTCTCAACTGTGGCTGCACATTAGAACCACCTGGGAATCTTTTTAAAATCCTGATTTCCAGGCCTCATCCTCTGGAAATTCTGTTTATTTGTTACTAATGTTGTGGCCTCACCCCATAACAAAGAAACAGAATTTCCGGAGGCTGAGGCCCAGAAATCAGGATTTTAAAAAGATTCCCCGGTGATTCTAATGTGCAGTCAAGGTTGAGAACCACTGCTCTAGACTATTTACCCTCTTTCGTCAGAGACAATGTCCAATCTTCCACCTTCATTCTGGTAGTGCATGTATTGTAATTATTGATAATAAATAATAGTAATAAGCTTCCTTACAGAAGGCATTCCTGGAAATTCAGGGGATGGAGGTTTACTGTGTGCTTCACAGATTTCATGAATTTTATGTCCTCAACTACAAAAACTAGACGAAATCAAGCCACTTCAGGAAACAAGGGAGAGGGGAAAAATAAACAAAGGGTGAAAACTGTTTTGAATATATCACTCAGAACTATGACTGTATTCTATGCTTGTGAGGTGTCCACATTCCTTGGCCTCCTTCTAGGAGCCTTTCAAATCTGGCCCCACTCCACTTGCCTGCCCTCCCTTCCATCCCATCCTACTCATCCACACCCTCTGCTCGGCCTACAGTGCCCACACCCTGTCCTCTGCCAGTGCAGTCCGTGCCCACTTCCTGCGAAGCTGAATTCCAGCGCCACCCTCTCTATGGACCGTGTTGCTTTCCTCCTGTTGACCTTGTCTTCTTGTCTAGGGATCGTCAGTCCGATTAGAAAGGCCATTCTTGCACGTCTCTGGGGAGCCCGCCATGTCCTTGTGGACAGGGTCCAGCACGTTAACATCTGTGGATCCCTAGGATATAGACGACTTCCTCTGGACAGAAGAAACTCCACAGCCTATGAGTGAGTGAATGACCTGCGGCAGAGGCTGTGGCATAAAAAGGAGGACCTGACTATCTTGGTATCTATTAGGTTAGGGTCTGGTAGAGCAGATGAAACGTAGACACATCATTATAAAATGAGCTATTGCGTGTAACTGCCTTAGAGCCCAATTATACACATGCTTTCTCTCTATGTATTTGCTTTGTATTAAATACTAAGGAGTATTTCCCACATACCTATGTCGTCTTATTATTACAAGAAATGCCAGTCTTTTTCGTTCGATTACTGATTTATTTGTTGCACTCCTGTGATTTTAGAGCCCGCCTCCTTGATTTCATGTTTTAGAAACAGGTTAAAGGAAAAGGACTAAACCAGCCTGCTCAGCAGTCCCAGAGCTGCCTCACGGCGACCGTAGAATTAATTCTCCTTTGAAACGAGCGCTGGCTCCTGTGCGTCAGACGGTGCCACGCATGGGGCGGCCTTGCCAGGGGCCGCCTCCTCACGGAGCCCGAGTGTGTCACCCACGCTGGAGGCTACCCAGGAGCTTTGGGGAAGTTTCCCACACCAGTAACAACTGCGCCTCGCCAGGATTCGAAAGTTCATATTTTTCATCAGTACCCGTTGCCCAAATGTCTTTGGACCGGGTTTCTGGCACAGACTTGTTCAGGAAATAGGACGGGAGGAACTCCTATTTTACATTTTAAGTGAAAAAACACTCACAAGAACATTACGCAATAATAATTTTTAAACAGTTGGTTGGTGGTGAAGTTCAGGCTCCACATCTCATGACAATATTTTGGTTATGGGAGCTGCCATCTCAGGTCCCTGCAGTGCAACCAGCACGTAATTTCCCTAATTAACCTGCTGAATCTAACAGGTTAGACTGTAACGTCACTGTTAGAAGTGAGCACAAGGCCACTTGTCTTCTGTTCCTAATTACAAGTGGAAGAAATTAATGACAGCAGATTTCCAGGAGAAAATCAACTGTCCTACTCATTTGGGCCCTGAAGTCCTGTACCTGTGCCTTGATTTGACATGAAGATCAATAAGTGTTGCCGTAAGATTCATACCCATCTGAAAATTAACTTTAGCAGGGGTCGTGGTGATCAGCATTAGTTTGTAAGTTGCAGAGGAGATAAAATATTTATTACCTCCCCCAAAAAAGAAAGGGAAAGTTCCCCGTAATTAAAGCCTTGATCATAGTGTAAGTGTGTTTTAACCCTCCTTTATTTCAGTAAGATATAACTTTATCATTTCTATTATTTTTTCCTTCAATATATTGCAATTTTCTAGAAGCCCATGTAGGTATATCCATAAGTAATAAAAAAACAATAGTTTAGAATCAAGTATTTATTATAGTTTTAAATGTCTAAGCATTAATCAATTAATCAACATTTTTTAAAAATATCTTTATTGTTGAAAGTATTACATATGTTCCCTTTTTCCCCCCATTGACCCCTTCTAGCCTGCCCCCACCCCACTACCTCTACCCCTACCCAGGCCTTCACCACGCTATTGTCCATGTCCATGGGTTATGCATATAGAAGTTCTTTGGTTGATCTCTTCCCACCCACCCTCCCACCCCCGCCTTCCCTCTGAGATTCCTTAGTCTGTTCCGTGCTTCTGTGTCTCTGGATCTATTTGGCTTATCAGTTTATTTTGTGCATTAGATTCCACATATGAGTGAGACCATGTGACACTTGTCTTTCTCTGACTAGCTTATTTCACTTAGCATCATACTCTCCAGGCACCTCCATACTGTCTCAAAGGGTGAGCAGTTATTAACAACTAGAGGCCCAGTGCACGGGTTTGTGCACCGGTGGGTCCCTCAGCCTGGCCTGTGCCCTCTCGCAATCCGGGACCCCCTGGGGGGGGTGGGATGTAGTAGTGCGCGAAGTGGCAGGTGGCCAGGGAGGAGCCCGAGGCCGGGCCTGGCACTGCTCCCGCTCATCTCGGCCCCGCTGCGCCTGCTGCTGCCACCGGTCGAGCCTGTGGGCTGGGGGCAGCTCCTGTGTTGAGCGTCTGCCCCCTGGTGGTCAGTGTGCATCATAGCAACCGGTCATTCTGCAGGTCGGTCATTTTGCATATTAGGCTTTTGCTATGTCGGGTGTGCAGAGCCCCGAGGGTCTCACTGAGAGACATGAAACATGTGAGACTGCAGATGAGGAGATGGGATGTGCCCAAGAAAGGCCTTCCCAACGGGAACAGCAGGAGGCAGGTGGGTGACATCGAGGTAGAGAGGATGCGAGACTGGAAAGCCACGCTGGGGTCGGAGCGTGAATGCAGACAAAGACGCCCAGGGAATGAGCTGAACAGGAGAAGCTGATGGAAGGAACTGTGAGCCACACGTGGGGTTTTCCAGGAGGCTTCTCTGCCGCTCTGAAGGCGGTGCCAAGAAAGGAGAAAGACATGACAGCTGGGAACAAGGAAAGGGGCTCCCAATGTACTTGGGGGGGGGGTCGCTTCCACAGGGAAATGGGAAGAGGGCTTCCTTGGCTGACGGGTGTTACTGTGAGGTGATGGCCTGCAACCTCTCACCTCAGTACCCCGCCCACCCCGCCCCCCACTTCTGGTTGTCATGAACCCCCCCACCCACTTCTGGCAGTGTATTCCGTCTTCCCTGTGGGCCTCCCCTCCCTGCCCTCGCCTTACCTGCACCTCCTCCTTCGGGTGGCGCCCTCGCCCTGCCCAGCCCTTCCTGCTGGAGAGACCCGGTTACTTGGGGGATTGAATGGAACGGAGCTGAATCCAGCCTTTACCTCCACCACCTGTGCGCACCCACCTCTCACCCACTCCTCTCCTTTCGTTGAAATTCTCCAAAACACGGACAGGTGACGCCCGCACCTGCGTGTGGCTCTTGGCTCCGGGAGGTTGTACCACCCACCAGACCAGGTGCCCGGTCTCCCGCCCTCGTCGTCCCGAGAGCAGCGGGAGCGGGAGGGAGGCGCAGGAGGGTGGGTGGCTGCGTGCACCCTCACTCGGCGCAGGCGGCAGCAAGGACGACCAACCACCAGCAGCAGCAGCAGCCCGGCGCCCATGTCCAGCGCGCACCGCCCGATCGGCTCAGACACGGAGCCCACGCACATTCCATCTCCGCGGAGCTGTGCCCACCCGCCTCCCTCCGCACGCCTCTCCTCCCCGCCCCCCCCCCACCGGCCCCGTCTCCTTTCTCCCCCAGCCCCCCTGCTGGCCACACAGTCTCCCCCGAGGAAAGCGAGCCCCCTTTACCCCGAACCTCCAGGAGCGCAGCAAACCCTGCAGAAGTGGACGCGGAGCCCCGGGTGGGCGTGTCGGGGGGGGGGTTGCGCCCCCGCCCCGCCCAGCCCCGCCCCGCCCCGTGCGCGGCCGCGGCCAAATTCAAGTGCGCGCAGGACGCGGCGGGTCCGAACCCGCTCTGCTCGCTCCGCACACGGTCCGCCGCCTTCCCCGCGCCGGACCCAGGAACGCAGCCCCCCCCCGAGGGCCCCGGCGCCCCCCCGCCCCGCCCCGAGGAGCCGGTGTGAAGGCGGAGCCACAGGGCGGCCACGTCCCCCCCAGGTCCCGCCCTCGCCGTCTCCCGGCACCTGGGAGCCGCTCCCGAGGCAGATGTCCCTTTAAGGTCCGCGGCCGGACCGGGCGGACTTGGCCCCACGCGCCGCGCGGCTGTATTTGTCCATGTCCCCGCGCTGGGCGGCCGCCAGGCTCCGCGAGCGGCAGCGCGAAGGGGCGGGCGGCGCGGCGTCTGCGATGTGACCCGCGTGGAGCGGACTGAGAAGCCTTCGTGGGAAGCACCAGGGAGCACTCGGCGGCTCCCGGGCGCCCCGGCGGCGCGACAGGCAGCGACCCCGACCCGCAGCGGAGGGCGGCGGCGGAGGGGCCCCGCGCGCGGCTCCCGCCCCCGGTCCGGCGGCTCCACCCGGCGACCCGCGGCCGCTCCGGCCATGGCCCCCCGGCGCCCCGCCCGCCCCGGGCTCGCCGTCACCGGCTGCTGGCTCCTCACCGGTGAGCATCTCCTGCGCGGGCCGGGCTCGGGGAGGGGCGCACGGCGCGGGGGACTCGCGGGCGCTCGGGCGTCTGGGCGGGTGGGAGGCCGGAGCCGAGCCCTGGCGTCCGGCCTCGGGTGGGAATCGGGATGGCAGTCGGGTCGCCGCCCTCCGCCCCGGCGGCGGGAGGGAGGGAGGCAGCGCGGAGACCGGGGCGGCGGAGCCGACTCTCGGCTCCAGTGTTTTGCCGAGGCGCGCGGAGTGGCCGGGCTCTCCGCCGGCGCCCCCCTCCCGGGAGCGAGGTAACTAGAGGGCGCCGGGCGCCGGCCCTCGGGCTGCTCCGGGCGGGCACGGCCGCCTCTTCCCGCCGCCAAGTTTGCGAAGTTTTCTGCTGCGCAAGGACGCGGGCAGGAGGGACGCGGGCAGAACGGCCGCTGGGCCGGACGTGCGCCTGCCCGGGCCCCGGAGCGGACGGGGCACCGAGGGGGAGGAGGGCAGCGAGCGCTCGCCCTGCAAAGGCGACGGGGCGACGCGCACGGAACGCAGCGCGCAGTGAGCGCTGTCAGTTGTGCAGAAGTAGGTGCTTTTGAGGAGGGACCTAAACACAGGGTGACGATGCAAAGTGCCATCAATTTAGAGAACGGTGACTCCTAGGATTTTCCAAGATTGTTCCCAATGATTAACCCGTGATCACAACCTTTTTTTTTTTTTTTTTTTTTTTTTTACTGGTTACTAATTGGGGAGGAAAGGTTGAATGGCCCAAGAGAGAAGGCAGATGGGTGCAGTTTTGTGTTTTTTAAAAATGACCAGGTGAAGGGTTTAAGGAATGGCTGGCTTTGGCGAATATCCTCAGAATTGGGTTGTTCAGTGTCCTCACAGCGGGGTGCTAATTGGTGCTGTTAATCTAGTGTTTTACCACCAAAAACGGGGAGCCAGCCGGTGTAGCCCGGCTCAGAGGGCCCAGGGTTAACTTCCAAGCAGATCACTTGGAAAGGGGTGATTCGCAGCAGAGGTCCTCTTTTCCGCACAGCCGGCTGGTGTAGGGAGCTCATGATGGGCCCCTGGCAGTTCATCCCAACAGTTCCCACTCCTCGGGAAATGTCCAGCCACCCACACTTCGGGGAGCTTCGGAGCCAGTGAATGGTTTAATTTCTCAGCTTCTGTCAGGACCCTTTACACCAGCGGTTCTCCACCTGGGGGTCGAACAACCCTTTCACAGGGGTCGCCTAAGACCATGGGAAAACACATATATAATTACATACTGTTTTTGTGATTCATCACTATGCTTTAATTATGTTCAATTTGTAACAATGAAAATACATCCTGCATATCAGATATTTGCATGATGATTCATAACAGTAGCAACATGACAGTTATGAAATAGCCACGAAAATAATTTTATGGTTGGGGGTCCCCACAACATGAGGAACTGTATTAAAGGGTCGCAGCATTAGGAAGGTTGGGAACCATTGCTTTACACGTTTCACCTCTGATGCTTTTCCTGGCTCAAATTGTTTGGAGGTGACTGGCCTGTTTTTGTTGTGCAAAATCTGAATCGCTTACTAACTATTCAAGTGGTGCCTTTTCACTTTGCCAAATAAGCAGTCACTAAGGCAGAAATGGTCAAATGATCCTCGCATGGCCTCCAAAAAGACAAGAACAAGGCTTGAGAAAATGTTGTTTCAGAAGTTACAGTCTCACCTGTGTATGATTTTTCATTTATATATGACTTTATCACTGACACATATAATTATTTCTATATCTGCCTGTACATAGAGAAGCATTTTTCGGTTCCGCTGCTTCTCTTTCTCCAGGCCTAAAACCGTCGCAGGTTGCGTACTGTGGGTTTTCTGCAATTGTTGGGATAAGGCGCCTTGCTAATTCCAGGAAGGGACTTAAAGGGAAATGGTGCATAGATGTTTCAAAATCACATTTACTTCCCTTTTGTGTGTGTCTATGGGTATACATCTATATGTTACTCAATCGTATTGAAGTGTAGAACGTAAAAAGTTACTGTGTCCGAGTTAACAGCTTCCTCACGTGCTATATTTACCAGTTTCACAATGCAAGGATCTGAAATTGGACTTTTCTTCCTTTTCTTTGCTGGTTTCCTGTCAGTCGTCGCGTTGTCAGGTTGCTTGGAAACTTCTCATAGAGGCATCGAGTCCACACCCAACCTGGGTCCCAGCCCCAGCCCCTCCCCCCCACCCCCTAACCCCCAGCGCATACTCCTGCAGGGCGCACTTCCTGTCTTGTCTGAACCCAAACTCTACCCTAGGCTGCTCACAAGTAATTCTCATTATATCTGAGTGTTTAGCCAGAACACTCTGGTGGTTCCTGGTCATCTTCAGATAAAATAAAACATTCTCGACTGGCCATGCAGGTGTGGCCTGTCCAACTCCCGGTACCTCCTTCCAGCCTCCTGTCAGGCTCCTGCTGCTGTGGGAACAGATTGCCACGGACTTGATGGTTTAAAAGAAGACATGTGTCCTACCTTCCAGTTCCCGGGTCGGAAGTCTCCGGGCCGGGACCAGGGGGCCCCACAGTGGTCTGTGGTCAGCAGGCTCCAGGGGCCGCCTGCAGCCCGGGCTTGGGGCTCCCCCGCCACCTCCCACGCCAGCAGAGTGGCCCGTCAGATCTTTCCTCGCCTCTGACTCTCTGGCCTGCTTCCTACAGGCCCCTTCTCATCCCCTTGGCCCCCTGAACTGCCCAGGGTCCTCTCCCATCTCAAGGTCCTCAATGTAGTCACATCTTCTGAGTCCCTTTTGCCATATAAGGTAACGTATTCACAGGCTCCAAGGATGGGGACATGGACCTCTGTGGGGGCGTTATTTTGCGCATTAAAATCTCTCAACGTGGCCCTCCAGGTGGGGCTCAGCTGGTGGGGCGCCGTCCTGTAGGCACAGGTGGCAGGTTCTTCTCCCGGTCAGGGCACATACACGGGTTGGGAGTGCAGTGCCCTGGTTGATCCCCAATAGGGCACATGCGGGAGGAAACCAATGATACTTCGCTCTGGCACTGGCTCTCTCCCTCCCTCCTTTTCACGCTCTAAAAGTCAATTCTTTAAAAAACAAACAAACCCTGAACATAACTTCCCATGGCAGCTGTCACCTTTCCTTCCTTTGCCCATGATCCACTTGCTCACTTTGCTCCCGTGGCCATGACCTCGTTGCTTTCTGCATCTAGAAGAGAACCCCACCCTTCCTTCCCACCACCACAGCCCTCTAGACTAGGGGTGGGCAAACTTTTTGACTCGAGGGCCACAATGGGTTCTTAAACTGGACCGGAGGGCCGGAACAAAAGCATGGATGGAGTGTTTGTGTGAACTAATATAAATTCAAAGTAAACATCATTACATAAAAGGGTACGGTCTTTTATTTCAATAGTTTTATTCATTTCAAACGGGCCGGGTCCGGCCTGCGGGCCGTAGTTTGCCCACGGCTGCTCTAGACACACATTCCCCAGCCTTCCAACCTGTTTCCCTCACAGCGAACCGCCACCATCGCAGTGCGTCTCCATTAGGGTTAGAACTGTCTTGGATTGGCAGTTTCCAATATTTAAAAACTAGAGGCCTGTTGCATGAAAAGATTCGTGCAATAGGCCTTCCCTTCCCCTGGCTGCCGGCACTGGTTTTCCTCCGGCACCCGGGAACCAGGCCTTTGCTCCGGCCAGAGCCGCCTTCAAAGCCTTCGCTGCGTCTTCGCTCCGCCTTCAAAGCCTTCGCTGTGTCTTCGCTCAGCCTCTCGCCTACGTATGCAAATTAACCGCCATCTTTGTTGGCGGCTAATTTGCATATCTTGCGGATTAGCCCATGGGAGGCGTAGCGAAGGTATGGTCAATGACCATGTTTGTCTATTATTAGATAGGATGATTCATTTGGAAAGATGTCCTCCCTTATGTCCAAATAAAGTCTTCATGGTTATGTTATGTCTGTCAGAGTCCTAGTCACAAACTAGTGGCACATATAAAAGGTTTAGCGGAAGGGAGTTTAATGAAGGGACTGTTTACAGAGGAACTGAGGAGATGGGGGAGCCCCTAACAGTGGGAAGACAACAGTGGGAAGAAAAGCCAGTACCTTCCTGGCCTGAGGAGGGCGCCCCGTCCGCTGCACCTAGAACTCTGGCTCTGGGAGGGGGTCCCCTGGACAGGAGCTGTGGCCCCGGGAGGAGGAACACAGCTGGTGCCAGAGCTGAAGCCCACTCCCTCACTTTGTGCCCACCCCTCCCACCGGCCATGTCCAGATAGATGGCAACCTCCCAGAGGTCAGAGGTCAAACATACAACGGAGAATAACATGACCTCATGATGCGAGACACATATTGACAGCATGTTATGCGTGAGCCCCTGCACCCAGAACTCTACATGTATTATTTCATTTCCATCTTACTAAAAGGGGAAATGTGGAACTGTTACCCATATTTCAGAGATGAAGGAACCAAAAGAGGTTAAAGTCATTTATCCAAGTCCCACAAGGAGTAAATGGCAGCTCCTGCACTCAGCTCCGGCTTCTGCCTCACGTCTTCTGCTCTGAAACCTGCCACCCGCGCGCCTTCTGAATGTCAGTCCGCTTCCTTCTTGCTCAACCTCCAAAGTGTATCCAGGAGTCGCCTGAAGGGCTCTGATAGGATCTGAGTGATGACGTCAGTGAGTCTGTTCTTTGCACGACTTTCAGGTTTAGAGTGCAATCAGATGATGTCTTTGTCTTACCCGACAGGAAGTGTAACCTAATGACAGCGCCCTCCCTGGTTGTTAAGAATACAACTATAGGGTGGCCCTCGTGAAGGTACAGGTCCCTCCTTCCTACAAACAGTTCCGTTGGCCTAGAACTGTGGTTGGCAAACTGCGGCTCGCGAGCCACATGCGGCTCTTTGGCCCCTTCAGTGTGGCTCTTCCACACAATACCGACTTCTGCGCATGGGCCACGAAGTTTCAATCGCACTGTCCGTGTGCGCCCGCACGTGGTATTTTGTGGAAGAGCCACACTCAAGGGGCCAAAGAGCCGCACGTGGCTCGCGAGCCACAGTTTGCCGACCACTGGCCTAGAAGGAAGGGTCTTCTCTTGTGACTTTCTTCCCTGGGTGAGATCTCCTCTTCACCATGAGGTCCAGTGGGGCGATGGCTGTCATGGGAGGAAGTCAGCCACTCGGGAATCACAAGATGGAGAGACGTTCCGGTCATTATAGTATCTGTAAAGACAGCGGTAAACTCACAGGATTTGTGTTGCTAGTTTCCATAGGGACAACTGTAAACCTGCTTTTGCCCCACCCTGTATATTCAGAAAATTAAGGATCAAAATGCCTTTTTTTTTTTTTTTTACCTACACTGTTCTTCTGTTGTATGAAACACAAAATAGGGTATTTGAATTCATGTTAAAAACTTGAGAAGGAAAGCGAGTTGGCATTGTTGCCACAATGCTACTGTCAGAATGCACTGCCCATTCAGAGCGTCTGTGACTGGAGAATTGTATTCGTTCTCAAAGCAAGTGCAGTATCGAGACATGGAAATGAGCCGAATAGCCCGCCCAGCGGCTCAGTGTTTGAGCATCGACCTGTGAACCAGGAGGTCACGGTTTGATTCCTGGTCAGGGCACATGCCCGGGTTGCGGGCTCCATCCCCATTAGAGGGGGGCCATGCAAGAGGCAGCAGATCAGTGATTCTCTCTCTCCCACTTCCCTCTTCTCTGAAATCAATAAAAAGAAATGAGCCGAATATATTCCTGTCCGCGAGATACTGAGCTTCTTTCAGCTCCTGGGTTGTGCCAGCTCCTCCGAAGCCACTGGGCCTTTGCATAGAGTTACTCACACTGCAGTGACCCTCAGGTCCCCGTGGGAATGTCATTTCCAAGAAACCCACTGGACTAAATTGCACCCCCTCCCCCAGAGACCCAAGGACCTTTGCTTCTGTGACATATCACATGATATTATAATTAAACATCTGGTTGTCTTCCCAGCTCATGGTATTCTGTGAGGGTAGGATCTTTGTTAATTATCCTTCGCATCTAAGAATAACTTATTGAGTGATTCATGAAAGAATATAGACAAACTCATAAAATACTTAAGGGATCACACTGTCTCCTTTAGTTATATCCCCACCATATTTATACCTAATTGAATGGAAACTGTCATCAATTGAATAATGCACCATAACTTAACCACCACTAAGCAAGGAAAGTGCCGCCAATCCGATTATAACTGCACGACTATCAGCTGTCTCCCAGTTCCAGGGGCGAAGTAAGTGCCTCTGATCATCACAGTCAATAACATGCAGTAGACTCCGTGGCCGTTTTCTGCCACATCTCTTTGTATTTGCAGAAAGGGCATCGCTAAAGCTGGACCACACTCTGTCTGTGATACAAACGGCATTGCTTCTGGATACGAAGATGTGAACACTGTCCCTCTCAGTTCTCCTCCCGCGTCAGGCTCGTATCTGACTCAGGGCTAATTGCTCTTCTGGCACCAGCAGCCTCACCAGATCCTAAAACAAAGCTTCCTCTCAACCCCTTTAAAAGGAAGCCTCGGGGGAAAGGTGGTGATAAAATAACCAAACCCTAACTTTCTGTCCTCGCGGTGGGTCAGAGGGCGGTGTGAAGGGATCTAATTCTCATCTAACGTCTTCTGTCATTACAAGGACGACTGGAAGTCAGCTAAGTCTTAGAAGGAGGTAAAAGTGTATGCTGGTTGGTGTTAAGAATTCACTTTAGCCCAGCTGGCATGGCTCAGTGGTTGAGCATCAGCCTATGAACCAGGAAATCACAGTTCGATTCTGGTCAAGGGCACATGCCCGGGTTGCTGGCTCCATTCCCAGTAGGGGGCGTGCAGGAGGCAGCCAATCCATGATTTTCTCTCATCATTGATGTTTCTATCTTTCTCTCCTCTCCTTCCTCTCTGAAATCAAGAAAATAATTTATTTTAAAAAATTCACTTTAGTGCTAAAACATTAATATTGCTTTACCTAAAGAGTAGATCTCCATTAACTGAACAAGTGAGAAATATGAACTGAAAAATCACTGTAATGCAGCTATTCAAGGGAATGGAGCTACATGCTTTTTTTGTTTGATTTTATTTATTTGGTAGGAGGCTTCGTATTGTTTAGGAACAACTGCAAGTACGTATTTTTAATCGCAGGAAATTTAGGTAGTGAGTACACGTTCCTTAGACAAAAGAAACTTTCCCTTTTCCTTTTCTCCTTTGACTGGATTTGCCAAATAATGCTTCCATCGTCCCTTAGCCTGGCTTGTGGGGGCCACACGGGCATCTTTTTACAGTCTGAGGTTAAACAATTGCATTTACTGCTGGATTTTCATACCCGGAGCTCTGGCTGCGTATTCTGTAAACATCATTTTCCAAATCGTGTACAATAAAAGCAACTGTTGTTATACATTATTTTAAGAGGTTTTAAGGTCTTTCCTTCAATAAGATGTTTAAAATAATCCTTTTACTTATCTGACCATGGATAGCTCAAAAATTGAAATAGGTTGATAGAAGCTTACCTGGAGAGTAATCTTCTTCAAAATGTTAGTAACATTGCAGAGCAGCATGTGACTTCCTACTTGTAAGATGCCTGTGACAGACAGGTTAACAGCTCTGAACCAGAGGAGAGCTCACACCCACTCATTCCTTCATGTGATAACTGTGGCGAGGCCGCTGCTGCGCTGGGTTCCAGGAACACAAAGACAAAGAGAAGGCGCTCTCTGCCCTTAAAAGGCCCCCAGCCTGAGAGAAGCCACGGAGGAGCAAAGAAGCTCTGGGGGGAAGAGCCCCCAAGGCGCTCTGAGGAGGGAACAGATGCGTGTAGTTGTAGCAGCGTAAGCGGCGCAATGAAAGACGAGGGAGAGCCCAGAAAACGTGTACGGCCCCTCGTGTGCTCAGCCCAAGGGGTTCAGACAGGAGTTCCACCTTTCGGGAGCCCATCATGCCTGCTGCTGCCATGCCAACCATTTGGAACCTGTTGTAATAGGAAGGAGGAATGTCGCCCGCTGCACCCATGAGAGGCACGAACTGCTTTATGCAGCAGGACTGGCCTAAGGCTTCCCTGGAGAAGAGGTGCTAGAATGAATGACCGCGCCCAGCAGACTGTCCACCCGCCAGCTTTGCTGAGCCACGTGTTTTTCCAAGGCTGCGTTTGCCCCTTGCTGTGTCTGATCCAGGTATCCAGCTTCAAGCCGGGCACTCGGCCTAGCACCTTCCGTGTTTACAGAGCACGGCCGTTCACCAAGGAGCATACTCTCATCAGGACCCCATAAAGACGTCAAGTGAGGAAGGCAGGACCAATAACCTTATTTACAATTCCGAATGAGAAACTTCGGTTGGTAGAGGTTAGGAGAATTTATCTCAAGCTGCTAGAATCTAACTCGAAAAGACCAGAACTCAGGTCTGCTGACTCTTGGTGTGCGAGTATTAAACTCAGCACCAATGTTTTACAGCTAACGTGAGCCATAGCAGGAATCCAACTAAAAAGGTCATATGCAGAACTGAAAGTAAATCTGTCAGGGTGAGATCATGGGTATTGTTTTAATTTTTCAAATACTGTTGCAGCTACTGGTTACAATTAAAACAGTTGTTAGGTATTGAATTCAGTTCCCTCAACTTTTAAGGAAAAGAAACAGTTTCAAAGAGACTGAGTACTGCCCTAGAGTTACAGGGAAACAACTGACAGGGTAAGAATTTCAACCCAGGAAGCTTCACTTCTAGCTCAAGACTTTTTTTTTTTTTTTTTTTTTGGAGACACTAGAAGTATGTCAACAGCAACAAATTGAAAACTGTTGGCGGTAATAACACCACTAACTTTTTTTCTTCTGGAGAGATTAACAGAAATAAAATATTATAGAAAAAAATAGATGTAAAGTTACTGATGTAAAGGTTTCTATTTTCAAAGAACCAATAAATTACCAAAAATTAGAATTTAAAGCAACAGAGCTAAATCATGGTCTTTCCCTCGTGTCCTCACGATGTTGCTGACTTCAGTAAAGAATGAAAGTACCATAGACTGCTGCAGGATCACAGCAGTTTTAAAGTAAGAGGAATTACCTTTTAGACTAAATTGTGAAATTAAATGAACTATAGCTGAGAAAATACCAGGGCCTGATCGCATTACCCGTGATAATGTTCATAGAGCTGCCTCTGGTGAATCTGATCCCCTCAGCTTGCCATTCTGGCATCCAGATACGAGTGCCTACTGTGTGCGAGGGACTCTTGCAGGGTCACTGAGTAAGAACGAAAAGCTCTGAGGAAGGTCACTGAGACTCCTGTATTAAGACTTGTGCCCAAGGCAATCCCTCCTTTTCATCCCCGTCTCCCAGGCTCAGGGGGCAAGCTTCCCCTCAATGCCACTCGCAGTAGCCAGGAAAGGAGATGGTGTCTGTTCGCCGGGTTTGAAGAGGCAACCCCACTCAAGCCGCCCCAGCCCCGCGAAGGTTGAGTGCCTTAGGGTTTACTTTATCATCAGTCCTGCGGCTGTCAGACCCGGGTCCTAGTCACTGGGTCCCGGTGGGTCCGTCTCCCCACTTCCCACACCTGGGCTCACCGGTGACAGAGACGTCCCGCCTGAGTCCCAGTGACCCAACCCCCACCCTAGAGCCCTCACCGCGCAGAGCAGCCGGGCTGAGGCCGCCCACCCGGGTCTCTGGGACCCTGGGTGGTGGGGCCCTGAGTGCTGGGTGCTGGGACCCTGGGTGCTGGGCTCTGGGATCCTGGGTCCTGGGGTCCCGCCCTCCCAGGACCTGCACTGACCTCGGGCCCCGGCGGCGTGCAGTGCAGCGTCCAAGGCATGGCCAGGCGAGAGCAAAGCCTACTTTGCAGCTTCGGGGCCAGGTCAGCACTTTTGAGAATTCCTTTTCGTTTTAGGTGAGTTTTGAAACTGGATTTACGCGAAGGGAGAAGGTGGAGCGTGGCGGCTGCACGCAGCTTTAGAAAGTGCACACGTTCCCTCTCCTGCCCCATCTCCCTCGCCCCCAGGAAGGGAAGGGAAAGGAAGGGGAGGCGTGGAAAGTGCAATTTGAGCATTAAAATCCGAGGCTCGCTGGGAAGATCGCAGTCCGCCTTCCCCAGAGGCTCAGCGCGTCCGGAGCCGCTCCCCGCGCACTGCGCCTGCGCGCCCGCAAGCTGGGGCCCCGCCCCCCGCCGGACGTCAAACGTGCGCGGGGCGGGGCGGCGGCGGGGGACGCGGCTGCGCATGCGCCCTCATTGCATCAGCCCCTGGGTCGGCACGGGCGGCCGGAACGCGGACAGGACGGGGTTCCGTAAAGGGTTCCTCGTGCCGGTGGGTCGCGGCGCCCGAGACTGAGAATGGCGGGACTGGAGTGAGTGTCCCTGCTCCCCGTCCGGCCGGAGCCGGTCCTTCCTTCCGCCACCGGCGCTGGTGGGAACCTGTAGGCGGACCCCGCCCCCTTCCCGGCGGGACGGCCGGTCCCCTCTACCCCCGGGGACCCCGCGGCCCCTCCATCGGCGCCGCGCCCCCGCCCGCGCCATGAAGCTCCTGAGGAAGGACATCGAGAAGGACAACGCGGGCCAGGTGACCCTGGTGCCCGAGGAGCCCGAGGACATGTGGCACACGTACAACCTGGTGCAGGTGGGCGACAGCCTGCGCGCCTCCACCATCCGCAAGGTGCAGACCGAGTCGTCCACGGGCAGCGTGGGCAGCAGCCGCGTGCGCACCACGCTCACCCTGTGCGTGGAGGCCATCGACTTCGACTCGCAGGCCTGCCAGCTGCGGGTGCGGGGCACCAACCTCCAGGAGAACGAGTACGTGAAGATGGGCGCCTACCACACCATCGAGCTGGAGCCCAACCGCCAGTTCACGCTGGCCAAGAAGCAGTGGGACAGCGTGGTGCTGGCGCGCATCGAGCAGGCCTGCGACCCCGCCTGGAGCGCCGACGTGGCGGCCGTGGTCATGCAGGAGGGCCTGGCACACGTCTGCCTGGTCACGCCCAGCATGACCCTGACCCGCGCCAAGGTGGAGGTGAGCATCCCCCGCAAGCGCCGCGGCAACTGCAGCCAGCACGACCGCGCGCTGGAGCGCTTCTACGAGCAGGTGGTGCAGGCCGTGCAGCGCCACATCCACTTCGACGTGGTCAAGTGCGTCCTGGTGGCCAGCCCGGGCTTCGTGCGGGAGCAGTTCTGCGACTACATGTTCCAGCAGGCGGTGAAGACGGACAACAAGGTGCTGCTGGAGAACCGGTCCAAGTTCCTGCAGGTGAGCCCTGGGTCCTGGGGGGCTGAGCATGCACAGCCTGGGGGGGAGGGCGGGGGAGGAGAAACTATCCCTGCTCCGGCCGGTGTTGCTCAGTGGGTAGAGCGTCGGCCTATGGACTGAAGGGTCCCAGGTTCTATTCCCGTCAAGGGCAGGTACCTGGAGAGGCAACCAATCGATGTCTCTCTCACATCGGTGTTTCTCTCTGTCTCTCCCTCTCCCTCCCACTCTCAAAAAAAAAAAAATGGAAAAAATACCTTCTGGTGAGGATTAAAATAAATAATAACAACAAAGAAATGATTCCTGAAGCTTTAGACCTGGGAACAGTGTCAGGGAAGAAAGTCTTTTTTTAAAAAAATATATTTTTATTGACTTCAAAGAGGAAGGGAGAGGGGGAGAGAGATGGAAACATCAATGATGAGAGAATCATTGATCGGCTGCCTCCTGCACGCCCCCTACTGGGGATTGAGCTCACAACCTGGGCATGTGCTCTTGAGCGGCATCAAACCCTGGACCTTTCAGTCCACATGCCGGCACGCTATCCACTGAGCCATATTGGCTAGGGCAGGGAAGAAAGTCTTCATTTGACGGGGATTGTAAGTGCGATGTGAAAAGAGCCGGGAACTAGCTGGCCAGTGTGTGCAGTAAACCGCGGCCCGAGTCCTGAGCATATGAAGCCTGCACTGCTTTTGGTCGTTGCGGGCTGGGTAACGGAGCGCTAAGAGATCCCGTGTCTGACCTGCCCCTGCCACCCCAGGTCCACGCCTCCTCCGGACACAAGTACTCCCTGAAGGAGGTGCTGTGTGACCCCACGGTGGCCAGCCGCCTGTCGGACACGAAAGCTGCGGGGGAGGTGAAGGCCCTGGACGACTTCTACAAGATGCTGCAGCACGAGCCGGACCGCGCCTGCTACGGACTCAAGCATGTGGAGAAGGCCAACGAGGCCACGGCCATCGACACGCTGCTCATCAGCGACGAGCTCTTCCGGCACCAGGAGGTGGCCGCCCGGAGCCGGTACGTGCGGCTGGTGGACAGCGTGAGGGAGAACGCGGGCACCGTGCGGATCTTCTCCAGCCTGCACGTGTCCGGGGAGCAGCTCGGCCAGCTGACGGGGGTCGCCGCCATCCTCCGCTTCCCCGTCCCCGAGCTCTCCGACCAGGAGGATTCCAGCTCGGAAGAAGATTGAGGAGGGGACTTGCCCTCGGACAGGACAGCCGGGTGCCCCCTGCCCACCGCCGCCTCTTCTCAGCAGCCTCGTGACGGAAGCTGCCGGAGCAGCGGGTGTGATGCTCGCTCGGGTCACACCAGGGGTTTTGTGGCTGGCGGGACATGTATTTAAAACTGAACAATAAATTAAAAGGGAATGCTCTCCATGCACTACCACTTTCATTAATGAGGGTCATTTTACCTCGGAATCATGAGTTGTGGGCTGTACTCAGAAACACTGTGTGTATTTAATAAGAATCCCTGTGTATTCTTCGGGAGAGATCAAGTCGGTATTCACGCTTTGAAACAGTTTTCCTTAGGAAAAGCTCTTCACATTTCATTTTCCTCATTGGCGTTGTTCGTTTGGTTTCTGCCTGGTGGTCTTGCTCTGTGTGCTTAGTGATCCGTTTCTCCCCATTTGCCCTACAGGCCTTTTTTTTAAAAAAAGTCACTTGCTATTTTCAGTGATAGCCAAATAGGAGACTTTTTTGAAGGCAAATTTAACATGTTTTTTCCCTTAAGAGACTTGTTAAGCCAATCATGTTGAAACAACTCTGGGATTTTCTTTAATTAGAATTAATCATAGTTGCTTGGAGGACCGCTTAGCTAGTTCTTTTTGGATCATAGAGCTTTGGTCTGCTAGGGACTCAAGGTCATCTCTTTGAGGTGCCCTTCTTTTTCAGATGAGACTGTGGGTCGGATTTGCTGTTAGATGGCTAATCAGTGGCAAAGTAGGAAGGTAACCCCCAAGTCCGGACCCATTTGTTTGCACTGCCGCACTATGTATGTATTTTTTGGCTGGTCTTAGTTACACTTAATGCTATTTCTGTGTGTTTTCACATTATTACCGGACTTTCTCTACATCCTATTACTTTTTTTGATGTGCATTTCTAATCATTAAGGAGGGAGCCTTGTTGGAATTGCAGCTTGACCCTTTACAATCCTCAGCTTATCAATAATTAGGAACAGCCTTATGAAGAAAGAGTGACAATTCACTTGTAACCCAGGATCAATGTTCCTGCCTCAAGTAGGGATGGGTACTAAGTAAACTTTTTGATCCTCCTTTCTGGTCTGGGTCTTTCTGCTGGTGTGAGTACCAGGCTTGGGAATTATTTTTTATAAACTTCCCAGCTCATCTGAGCTTTTTATTTGTAAAGAGGAACAGATACCTCCATAGGCATTAAATTCACTTTTTTACACATCTACATCCTCATCTAAAAATAAGTCAGATTGTCGTTTCATTAAAACACCATGAATATTTAACTTTAAAATATATTAGAAGTATGTTATTAAATCATGTAGTAGAGGTATGTAAATGAAGGCACCAAGATTATGAACTTTAGAACCCGATTGACAATGAATTGTTCTCTCAGGATGTGGAGATTTGGGGCACCTGTTACTCTCATAATCTATGCAGTACTGGCCATTCTGGGCTGTTCTCCCCAGTAACAGAAACCAGGGGAAAGAAAGCCTGATAATCTAACCGATCCGTCTGAGGCCACAGCCTCTCGAATGTGGCTGCTTGGGAGTTCTGGAAACTCAGTACCAGACCGGACCTTTCACCAGGGGAAATGCTGTTTGTTTTTTTAAAGCTTTCCAGGTGATTCCAATAGACCTCAACACTGAGAGCCACTGACTCAGGCCTTGCCATTCAAGTGTGTCCATGGGCCAGTGGCATCTCCTGAGAAAGTTCCAGAAATGAGAATCCAGGTCTCTGCCCAACACCTACCTCTACTGAGTTGCAATCCACTTTAAGGATATCTCCAGTTGATTGCCGTGCATAACTATAAAACTTCTTTAACAGGAAGCAGGTTTTTATGTCTATAAAGTTCTTAAAATATCCATAAGAATTCCTATTTTTTTAAAGTTACATTTTATACCATTATCAAGAATATGAATTTTCCTAGAGGCATAGGTAGAAATGTCAAAATAGTGATCGGAGCATATAAAATAAAAAGTCTAATCATTTTTAAATCGTATTCTCTGAAGAGCAGAATGAACCAAATTCTCTGGGAACTGCTCAGTAGTCTAATTCCCACTGCTGTTCCTGAGTGAGGGAAGACCGCGTGGTGACGATGGAAGCACTGCAGTGACGCCTCCAGCACAGTGCGTGTTCCGTCGATTCCCACTCACCACCCGGTACTTGTAAACAAGGATTGGGTGCCCCCACTCGGCACAGCGAATGAGACGCTTGCAAATTTGTTTCGTCGTCCTCTGGATCTGATACACATCGAGGGACATTTTGCTGTTCCTGGTCGGCTATGTATATGTTACACGTTTTTCTAATTTCATGTCTGGGTTCTAGACTGGGTTTCCCTTGCGTTGCTCCTTTAGAGACCCGGCGACCTCCCGCCCCTCCAGTGTCGTTTCCTTTCCTAAGCCTTTGGCCCAGTTCTGTCAACCTCAGGTTCTCTTTACCAGAAGTGAGTCGTCATTTCTGCCATTCAGGCATTCTGGAACTGAAATTCTCTTTGTTGCTGACAATAAAAGTCCACAGATGAAATGGTGTGTACAGTCATGGGGATGAAGAGTGTGGGTCTGACCATCGGGAAACCAGGGGGAAACGGGTGCAGGAGAAGGCACGGTAAACTTTGCATGTCACAGTCTCACTGCCTGGCAGCATCGGGGTGGGCTGGGGGCAGTAAGTCTGGATCCTAGAAGGCCTGCTAGAGAAATCCAGGGGGATGTGGTGAAGCCCTAAACAAAGGCAGCGACTACCGTCCTCAGGGTAGGAACGAATAGGGCATTGGGGGGGTAGGGTCAGAGGGGCCTGGCCTGCAGATAGTCACCAGTTACTGAAAAAGTCGAGTCTACTTATTTATTTATTTGAATGCTGGGATAGACGACGGCACAGTTCAGAGACAGGAAACAGGAGGAAAGGCTGGCTTGCCAGGAAAACTGCGTTCATGTAGCATCTTCGGTTGGAGGTACCTTCCAGCAGACTTCCGTGTCCTCACTGCCTCCTTCCCTCCAGGCTGGTGCTCACCTGTCTTCTCCTTGCCGTCTCCCCAAACCAGCTTTAAAAATGTCCCTTCTCCAAGGTGCCTTTCCCACCGCCTCATTTTAATCTGTAATCTTAGTAGCTCTGCTTTGCGTCTCTCTGTAACATAAGCTCTGTGAGGGTGGAGACTGTGGCCTGTTAGGTTGGTTGCTACATCTCCAACACTAAGAATTAATTCCTGGCACAGAATAGATGCTCAAAAAATGTTTGACAGGATGAATAAACCTACTGTATATAAGAAGATCCCTTAGGCACTTGAGCTTGCAGATCTGAAGTTCAGAAACAACGTTGGGGATAATGATACAAGAGATGTCAGTCCCGGAGGGAAAAAATGATCTAATAAGAATTAGAACTAGAAAAGAAGGGCCAAGCACAGCAGAGGGAAAGAGTATGTGATCCCTGTAAATACAGCGTGACTCCATTATCTTATTGCCGGGGTCCTGCCCCAGCGGGTCCAGGGGTCCCCAAAGGTGAGGACGGAGTCGGCGAAGAAGGAATGATACAGGGGCAGTGTTCAGTTGATCATCATAGCTGGGTTCTCTTGTCAGGGTCTGGTCAGGATCTCTAGCCCGGATCTCCAGAGAGGCTCTGCTTCGGATCTCCAGCGAGGTTCTGTAGCCATGTTCCCTCGCTAGGTTCTCCAGCCAGGTTCCGTCCAGGCTCTCCAGTCAGGTTCAGTGTCCAGGTTCCAGTCAGGTTCTCCTGCCAATCTCTGTAGTCAGGTTCAGTCCAGGATCCCTTGCCATGTTCTCCCGCTAGGCTCTGTCTCTAGGCTCCGAGGCCAGTCCCTCTCCAGGATCCTCCGGCATGTTCTCTCCAGCAAAGTTCTTCTGTCTCTAGAGAACGTTCTGTGTAGGTTCTGTGTTCTGAATTCTGTCTCCTGAGTTCTGTCTTCCAAGCCCTGTGTTCTCAGTTCTGTCTTCTGAGTTCTGTGTCATGAGTTCTGAGTTCTGTCTGTTTCTGTCTTGTTACAACTGTATTTATACCAGTTGATTCAATCCTATCAATCTCTATTACAAAGGTTAGGGTGTTTCTTATCTCCATTCCAGGGAGAAAAGATTATGTAGTTTAAGCATGATTGTTCGTAGTTAAAGGGATTAATTACCCGCCTGGCACTTAGTTGAGGGGTTTTATTCCCTCCCTAACTTCAGGGGAAAATCCCTACCTGGGGATTCAACCTTTCTCGGAGAGGTGACCTTGGTTAAAACACAGCGCCAAAAAGGTGAGCAAACATATTAAGAACAGTATGCCATATATGCCAGGTCCCTTGAAACAGCAAGCATGGACCGGCTCCCGGCATCTTATAATCATTCAATGCAGAAGTGTTTCTATAGCTCAACAATTAACACAGCTGGATACTTATTTATTCTACAGATCTCTACAGTGTGCCAGAGGTATACACGTAAAATAGCGAAAGTAGCCATTGCATAGAAGTTGAGTTTTTAAAAGTGGTTAGGATAAACAAACTTCTAACTTTTGGAGCAAAAGCCAAATTACTTTTGTATGTGGTTTTTAATGTGGGTCTTAATATACGTGTACATTTACCAATTTAGTGTGTGAAGAGTTCCAGTTTTAAAAAAAATAGGCACATTTGGGGTGATGGCTGAATTTATTAGGCAACGTCCTCAGGGTTCCCATAGCTCAGGAATCTCACTCAGGCCCCAGGGTTCCTGGCTCTGGACCCTCAGCCTCCTGCTCCCTGCTCCCTGCTCCCTGCTCCCAGGCCTCCCACATGGCCCTCACCACTTCCTCTTTCACTCCTTGCAGGACCACAAGTCTCAGAATCCTGGCATAAGTTCTGCAAAGCTTTATTTATATTCGTGTGAAAAATGGATTTTGATGAGCCTGTAGTTTTGTTGATGCACATTCTTCAGTAAATGAGTTCCCAAGTAGGGAAGGGCAGCTAAAATAAAAGGCATCGCGACTGCAGATCGAGTGTTTCAAACCCTAGATAAAGTGCTTTTCTCCACGTTGATGCGAGTCTCCTTCAGCTCTGCGCTGGGATTCAGCTTGTGTGTCCCAGGAGACTTCGTGTTTGGGAAAGTGCTGATCTGGATGTTCTTAGTGCACGGTGTGGATTGCTGACAGATTGACCGTTTAGAAGTCTGAACGTGTTACTGAACAGCCCACATGACTTCTGCAGGAGTTGAGATCAAGTCCACTGTTTTGTGTATGAAGGATGCCTCACTTAGGAAAGACTCAGAAGTCAGCAATGCGGCTAATGAAGAGTTTGGCAGATAAGATCTATACAATGGTCCTGGAATTTATCAAGGAAAACAGTCTGAGGAGTTACCTAACATAGTCAGCAAGTAGCTGGCAAACTCAGCTAGACCTTAAAAAGGCATTGTCCAAGTTCACTAAGGAGATCTTTAGATTAGAGAGACCATGAAAACACATTGGCCAAAGGTATTTGTTAAGCTGACGTGGAGGTGATAACATCGCAGTCAGCATTCTTCTTTACCTAGCGAGCCGTCTCCCTCGTCAGGGCATGTTTGTAGTCTCTCCTCATCCTCATCCATATTCTAGAGTGTTCTTTATAGACTTCCAAGTATAATGACTTGTAAGACAGCCCATTGATTGAGCAGCATTTATTTATTTTTAATATGTTTTTATTTACTTCAGAGAGGAAAGGAGAGAGAGAGAAACATCAATGATGAGAGAGGACCACTGATTGGCTGCCTCCTGCACGCCCCCCACTGGGGATGGAGCCCGCAACCCGGGCATGTGCCCCGACCGGGAATCGAACCCTGGCCTCCTGGGCTATTGTGCAGTATTTAATGTCCCCACATTAAGAAACATGTTAGTAGCTTCTGTTGAGATCACACCGAGAAAGAAACTGGGGGATTGTGAATTTGTACATTTAAATCGAGGAGAAACTAATGTGTTTCTTCAAGTGGGACCCACTTTTGTGTGGGATACTTCGGCATACAGATTTGAGGCTCTCATTTTTTTTTTTTTTTTTTGACAGCGAATGTTTTAGTTCTGTAATCATTGGCGTTGACGTGGGAAGGTCTTATATTTCCAGCTGCCACTTCCTGAGGATCGTGAGGTTTCTGAGGGACTGAGGCCCTGGATCCCCGTCTCCTTTAAGTCCCCTCTCCTTCCTCCCCTAGCACGGCCCACCTTGGAGCCCAGGCTTCAGGACGCTGGGGTAATGGAAATGCCCGGCGCCTATAATGCAGGGACAGAGGGACTTAGACCTTCTTTCCATGGAGGCCACCACAGTGGGTTCCAGGGGGCCCAGCCCTGAGGCCGGGCGGCATCTGCCAGGAAGCAAGTACCAGAGAGAAAGGTCGGTGCAGCCACACGGCCTGGCCATGCACGGGGTGGGCACCAGGGTGGGCACCGGGGCCCCAACTCCAGGAACAGACATGTGTTACAGGAACAGTAGCTGCATGTCTGTTAAGGTCAGGCCTAGGTGAGTGCTTTGAAAAGGAATTATTTCATTCTTGGAGGAGCCCTGTCGTTACTGTTTTCGGATAGGAAAGCTGAAATTAAAAGAGGGTAAATAATTCCCCCAGGATCCTTAGGAGGTGGGTGTGGTGATGTGCCCCATCAGGCCACTCCCTGAAAAATAGAAGGATGCCAGTCCCTCCCTCCATTTCCAGTCGAGTAGCCCCACCGCGCCTAGAAATAGAAATATAACGCGATGAGTTTCCTGTAACGGGCCAGCGTTCGTGGAGTCCTTCCGTGTGGTGTTACTCACCTGCCTCTGTCCGTTTCCACCTCCCGTGAAAGCTCAGGACTCCTCCGATGGCTCAGCCCTGTCTGGGAGGGAGGTGAGGGCTAGACCCCTGTATTCACCAGCCCTCCTGCCCTCCCAGCGTCTGTGTCACCATTTCACACCTGGCTGTAGAGGACTTGTCTGCCATGGTAACTCATGCACGATTTCCACAAACGTGTTTGCTGAGCCCGGTAAGGGCAGGGACTGTGCTCCCTTGGGTGCGCGGTGACGCATTAAGAACATTTTCCATCACAGAGAAACGGCCACAGCTGACAGGGGTGACCAGGATCCTGAACGCCATCGGAGGAGAAGTCAGGGCCTGGAGCACTTCCTTGGGGCCTAGGACTGTGCTATAGTAAACAGGGATTGGTGTCTTCTGTTGAAGTCAGGGAAGTATGATGTCTTTCAGGATGATTTCCTCCAAAATTATTAAAAAACAGTGCTGCTAAGCCCGGCCGGCATGGCTCAGTGGCTGAGCACCGACCTATGAACCAGGAGGTCACAGTTTGATTCCCCGTCAGGGCACAGGCCCGGGTTGTGGGCTCGATCCCCAGTGTGGGGCGTGCAAGAGGCAGCCGATCCATGATTCTCTCTCCTCGTTGATGTTTCTAGCTCTCTCTCCCTCTCCCTTACTCTCTGAAATCAATAAACAATATACTTAAAAACAAAACAAAACAAAAACAGGGCTGCTCAGTAAATCTTTAGCTGTCATGCCTAGAAGGACCGGCCCAGACAGCCCAGTTTCCTGTGCCGTAGCGCCCCCAATGAGAGAACTCCAATCACCGCTGAAATAGGAATTCTTGTTAAGGAAAAAAATTCCGTTGTAAAATTTTTTTCAGAGGTGGGAGGTCCTCTGAGTTCAAGTCTGAGTTCCAGAAGCTTCGTGTCTGGAATTTTTCGTCAAGTCCTCGTGTAAACATCCACTAGAACTTTTTGTCTGACATCGTTGTGATAAATTGCTCTGCGGATATAAAACATCTTAATCTTGGGTTTCGGCTCATTGATCTTGTGACCATAACTGGTACTTTTTCTTCCTCTCCAAGTGCGCTGCTGGCCGTGGAGAAATCCCTGTTGTGTGGATGAGGGAGAGGAAGTTTGAAAACTCATGGCCCCACGCGGCTCGGGGTCATCGAGAATCAGAACGGGGCGAAGCTGGGGGCCTTACAGAGTGTGTGACCATCGCTTGGGGGGGGGATGTTCACAGGGGCCCAGAGGGGAGGGCCACTCCCTCTAAGTCACACGCGTGGGGGGGTTTCAGACCCACATTCCTACTTGACCCACCCCTTCGGGTTTCTTACCCGTTTTCTTACCCAAGTGCACACGCGGAGGGGCTGGGAGAGGGAATCAGGATCAGGACGGAATCTGAAAGGCCGTCACCCTCTTGGACCCGCCACTGCTGCTTCCTCTGGCGCAGACCGGGTCTCCGCAGATCCTGACACCCGAGCCCAGGTTACAGGCCGCCCGTTCCTCGGAGGAGAATTCTCCTCCGCCCCGAAAGCCTCCGCCTCCAGCCTTCATTCTCCCCACAGCCACCCACTGAGGACAGCCACCCACTAAGGAAGGACAGCCACCCACTGAGGACAGCCACCCACTAAGGAAGGACAGCCACCCACTGAGGACAGCCACCCACTGAGGACAGCCACCCACTAAGGAAGGACAGCCACCCACTGAGGACAGCCACTCACTGAGGACAGCCACCCACTGAGGACAGCCACCCACTAAGGACAGCCACCCACTGAGGAAGGACAGCCACCCACTAAGGACAGCCACCCACTAAGGAAGGACAGCCACCCACTGAGGAAGGACAGCCACCCACTGAGGACAGCCACCCACTAAGGAAGGACAGCCACCCACTGAGGACAGCCACTCACTGAGGACAGCCACCCACTGAGGACAGCCACCCACTAAGGACAGCCACCCACTAAGGAAGGACAGCCACCCACTGAGGAAGGACAGCCACCCACTAAGGACAGCCACCCACTAAGGAAGGACAGCCACCCACTGAGGAAGGACAGCCACCCACTGAGGACAGCCACCCACTAAGGAAGGACAGCCACCCACTGAGGAAGGACAGCCACTCACTGAGGAAGGACAGCCACCCACTGAGGACAGCCACCCACTAAGGACAGCCACCCACTGAGGACAGCCACCCACTAAGGACAGCCACCCACTAAGGAAGGACAGCCACCCACTAAGGAAGGACAGCCACTCACTGAGGAAGGACAGCCACCCACTGAGGAAGGACAGCCACCCACTAAGGACAGCCACCCACTAAGGAAGGACAGCCACCCACTGAGGAAGGACAGCCACTCACTGAGGAAGGACAGCCACCCACTGAGGACAGCCACCCACTAAGGACAGCCACCCACTGAGGACAGCCACCCACTAAGGACAGCCACCCACTGAGGACAGCCACCCACTAAGGACAGCCACCCACTGAGGACAGCCACCCACTAAGGACAGCCACCCACTGAGGACAGCCACTCACTGAGGACAGCCACCCACTAAGGAAGGACAGCCACCCACTAAGGACAGCCACCCACTAAGGAAGGACAGCCACCCACTAAGGAAGGACAGCCACCCACTGAGGACAGCCACCCACTGAGGACAGCCACCCACTAAGGAAGGACAGCCACCCACTGAGGACAGCCACCCACTAAGGGCAGCCACCCACTGAGGACAGCCACCCACTAAGGAAGGACAGCCACCCACTGAGGACAGCCACCCACTAAGGACAGCCACCCACTGAGGAAGGACAGCCACCCACTGAGGACAGCCACCCACTAAGGAAGGACAGCCACCCACTGAGGACAGCCACTCACTGAGGACAGCCACCCACTGAGGACAGCCACCCACTAAGGACAGCCACCCACTAAGGAAGGACAGCCACCCACTGAGGAAGGACAGCCACCCACTAAGGACAGCCACCCACTAAGGAAGGACAGCCACCCACTGAGGAAGGACAGCCACCCACTGAGGACAGCCACCCACTAAGGAAGGACAGCCACCCACTGAGGAAGGACAGCCACTCACTGAGGAAGGACAGCCACCCACTGAGGACAGCCACCCACTAAGGACAGCCACCCACTGAGGACAGCCACCCACTAAGGACAGCCACCCACTAAGGAAGGACAGCCACCCACTAAGGAAGGACAGCCACTCACTGAGGAAGGACAGCCACCCACTGAGGAAGGACAGCCACCCACTAAGGACAGCCACCCACTAAGGAAGGACAGCCACCCACTGAGGAAGGACAGCCACTCACTGAGGAAGGACAGCCACCCACTGAGGACAGCCACCCACTAAGGACAGCCACCCACTGAGGACAGCCACCCACTAAGGACAGCCACCCACTGAGGACAGCCACCCACTAAGGACAGCCACCCACTGAGGACAGCCACCCACTAAGGACAGCCACCCACTGAGGACAGCCACTCACTGAGGACAGCCACCCACTAAGGAAGGACAGCCACCCACTAAGGACAGCCACCCACTAAGGAAGGACAGCCACCCACTAAGGAAGGACAGCCACCCACTGAGGACAGCCACCCACTGAGGACAGCCACCCACTAAGGAAGGACAGCCACCCACTGAGGACAGCCACCCACTAAGGGCAGCCACCCACTGAGGACAGCCACCCACTAAGGAAGGACAGCCACCCACTGAGGACAGCCACCCACTAAGGACAGCCACCCACTGAGGACAGCCACTCACTGAGGAAGGACAGCCACCCACTAAGGACAGCCACCCACTGAGGACAGCCACCCACTGAGGACAGCCACTCACTAAGGAAGGACAGCCACCCACTGAGGACAGCCACCCACTAAGGGCCTGCGATGTGCCGGGCACTGCCAGCCCCCATGGGGCCAGGTGACTAGAGAAGGTCACAGACGCCCCTCCAGGCCACCAGCCCAGAGTGGGCAGCAGAGGGCCACTGGGACCCGCTCAGCCACAGATGCTGCGGGAAGAGGCCGTGCGGGGAGGTGGGAGCAGAGGCGCTTGCTGACCAGGCCAGGCTTCCGGGGGCCGGGGCGGGGGGGGGGGGGGGGGGGGGCGGGAGCTGAAGGCAGTGGGAGAGTCCTGCCGCGCCCCATCTCTCAGCCTCTCCAGAGCAGGGGCCCAGGGGGCTGAGCAGTCCCTTTACAGCCCCCACAGCGACCTGGTAGCCACTTCCTTCTGCGCCAGGGTCCCTGCAACCCCTAAGCTACATGCTCCTGTTTACCGTGAAGAGTCCGCACCCCGAGAAGAACCGGCCTCGGGGAGAAGGGAGATCACGTCGCCTCCCACCCTCTGACGTGATGAAAAGCTTAAGCGGAATCAGAAATGTGGACCAGGGACCAGGACTGACATGGCTGGAAGGTTCTGGAACCTTCCTGTTTTTCACATTTTTGGTATCTCGGGTTTCTCTCTCATGACAAACAGCAAAACAGTTAAATGAGAAACGAGAGCAAGGAAGCCACAGTGAGAGTGAGGGTTAGGGACGTGGTGCCCTCCTCCGTAGCACCCTGGAAGCGAGGATGCCAGGGTAGAGGGGGTGGGAGCACCTCAGGGTGAGGGAGCACCCACTGGGCCAGCCACTGAGTAGAAGGAGGTGAGAGCAGCCTGACCTGGGCCTGCTGAGTTGGGAGGGGAAGTGCCCACTGGGGAGGGGGAGGGCCTACTGGGAGGGGGAGCGCCCACTGGGAGGGGGAGCACCCACTGGGGAGGATGAGCGCCCCCTGAGGAGGGGAGCGCCCACTGGGCCCGCCAGGGAGTAGAAGGAGGTGAGAGCAGCCTGAGCTGGGCCTGCTGGGCTCCCTGCGGGTCTCCTGTCTCCCCGGCCACCCTCCCTCCTGGGTGAGGGACAGGCTCACCAGGCATGACCGCTCCCTTGGGTGCTGCAGGGCCGCCAGTGTGGGGCTGGGCAGGAAGGCCCTTTCCCGCAGAGGGGAGAAGGCAATGTCTTTTCTGGGAGGACGACCTGGGAATAGGCTGGGACTCTGTGTGGGCGCATCCTGTCTCCGCAGCCTGAGTGACAGGAGGGGGGGCATGTGGAATGTGGGGCCCGGGAGGAGCCGGGGCCACATCTGTTGTCATTCAATGAGTTAGATGTTCCTTTGGCTTTTCACAGTGAGTCTGTGAGCACCTGGTCCCTTCCCCACTGGGAGCCTCACAGGCTCCGGGTTAGGTCCTGTCTCACCTTCCCTCTGCTCCTGCCTCTCCCTCCTGGCAGCCAATAGTGGGAGAGGGAGCCGGGAGATGGGAAACGCAGACCACAGTGGTCTGTGTGGATGGAAAGCTCGATCACTTATGTTCTTCTAGACCAGCGGTTCTCAACCTTCCTAACGCCGCGACCCTTTAATACAGTTCCTCATGTTGTGGGGACCCCCAACCATAAAATTATTTCCGTTACTACTGCATAACTGTATGTTGCTACTGTTATGAATCGTCATGTAAATATCTGATATGCAGGATGTATTTTCATTGTTACAAATTGAACATAATTAAAGCATAGTGATTAATCACAAAAACAGTATGTAATGATAGATGTGTTTTCCCATGGTCTTAGGCGACCCCTGTGAAAGGGTCGTTCGATCCCCAAAGGGTCGCGACCCACAGGTTGAGAACCGCTGTGCTAGACGCATCAGCAGCTTTCATTGTGGGATCAGGAGGATAAGGCACGGAGTTTGTGTCTGAGACTGTGGCACGGGCGGTGCACACCCACAGTTAAATGTGCTGTCCTGCCATTCGCTGCCGTCACTGAAGGCCGTGTACGTGTAAGCGCGGCAGGAACATGCATGTGAGTGACGAGTGGGCATCAGGGAGGAACCGTCCAGGCCACTCGGAGGCCGCTGTGGCCGAGGCAGGCAGACTGAGGCCTGGGTGTCAGGAGAGCAGGGGTGCCCGCCCCCCCCCCTCGAGGCTGGGGAGCCGTGTCAGCCTCGAGCCTTCCTTCCTTCCTGGGGAGACTGCGGACGGACGGGCGCGTGGCCTCGACCCCACAGTCACCCTGCAGCTCCCCTCCTCCGTGGGTAGCAACAATGGCCTGTTATTTTTGAAAGCCGTGTCTTTCCTGCAGCATAAATCACCAGTGACGCTGGGCTCTAAGGAATCTGTTTTGCACCGTCTTCCACGGCTGCCAGGCCTGGGGTTTGGCTGAGCTGCTGCAGGGCGGCCTGGGGGGAGGCCGCATTCCAGGCCGCGGGTCATTGTTTGGAATGCGGGGCCAAGTCCTGCCCTGTGTGCAAAGCTGTTGGCGACCTTCAAACCTGGGTATTAGGGAGAGGCGTCCTTAAAACGGCTCCGGCCTGGGAGCCCACACTCCGAGGCCCGCACATACCCGTGAAGGCTGCCACCTCCCAGCGACATGCCAAGGCCGTGGGCCTGCCACCTCCCTCCCTGCTGTCTCCTCCCCTAGCCACCTTGCTTGCATCCCAAAGAACCAGCAAGGGGAAGCACAGGCCTTTATTTTTCTAGAATGTTCTTTCAGCTTAGGCAGTGGTTCTCAACCCAGGCAACGCATTAAGGTCAACCCCGGAGTTTTTTCTAGCAGCTCACCGATGCCCGGGCCCCTCCAAGCCGGTGAGCGCCCTGGGGGAGGGGCCAGGCACCCAGGTGAGACCAGGGGGCAGCGTCACCACCCAGGAGGCCGGGGCCTCAGGACCAGCCAGCTGTCTGGCGAGGAGAAGGAAATGGGCTGAGGGTGACTACAGGCAGTGGGTCCACTTTCCCTGTTTTAACACCATCTTGGCCGGACGGACGGTAGGAGTGGATGATGGGACGAGGCAGAAGGCATCTCTTGGCACCAGGCCTCTGCAGGGGATCCGGTGCCCGGTGGTCCCTCCGGTAAGAAGGTGCATTAGGAGAAAAGGGATAAAACTGCGTTTAACACAATTCTTAGCGGTTCCCAGGGATTCAGCAAAAATCTTATCCTGTAGCCCTTGCACCTCTATGAGAAACGTCTCATCATTTCAGACTGAAGCTCAGACATCTAAAGGTCACATGATTTGCCCAAAGTCAGGGTGCTCCTGTGTGGTGGAGCGAGGACTCTTCTAGTTCAGATCCGTGTTCTTCCCACGCTGCCCCTGAGTGGGAAATGCCCACACAGGAGGTGCCCATGCGCCAGGGCCGTCTTCACGGTGGCTCAGCCCGCGGACGGCTTCCCATCGCAGCAGCCTCAGCGCTCCCTCTGCACCGCACGCCAGGCTGCTCTCCCTCCGCCCTCACTCCTGCGCCCCTGGCCGGAAGCCCCATCCCTCCTGGGAGCAGCCACTGCTGGGCCCAGCCAGGCCCATCACCAGTGCCTTCCCTCCACGGGGACCGGTTTAACTCACATTCTCCTGGGAGCCGGGATGCCAGTCCGTCAGGAAAACCTACCCCGCTTCCTTTCCAGGCTTCATGTCGGCTGTGGAAGCCAGGGCCTCATCCTATCAGTTACATAATTGACACAAATGTTTTCTCCTTGTACTTGACTTTGTTTTTCTCTGAATACTTAACCTCAAACATGAACTCCGCTTGCTCGTGGGTCCCTGATATTGGGATGGGTGTCGGATTCGCCACCCAGACCTTCAGGGCAGCCCCGCTGTTAGGTGGTCAATGGCGGCTCATTGAAATGCTCCGAAGGTCAGCCTGGGACGCTCCTGGAGCAGCCCGGGGTCACCGGAACTGGAGGAAGGGCGGGGGACTCGGTCTTCCTGAGGTCACCTGGCCCCGGCGCCTCTTATCTCAGCCTGTCCCCAGCTGACATTCGCCTCTGGAAGGAAGGAGAAGCCGGGAGAGAGGAAGGTGATATGCACCTCCCCATTCCCAGGACACACCTGGCCTTGGCGTAAACATTGTTGCGGGGTTTTTAAAAAAAATATATGTTTATTGATTTCAGAGAGAAAGAGAGAGAGAGAGAGAAACATCAATGATGAGAGAAAATCATGGATCAGCTGCTTCCTGCACGCCCCCTATTGGGGATGAGCCTGCAACCTAGGCATGTGCCCTTGACCAGAATGGAATCCGGGGCCCTTCAATCCACAGGCTGATGCTCTATCCAATGAGCCACACCAGCCAGGGCTCAACCTTGTTCTTCAATGCAGCCATCAGCTTGCAGCCCGGAAGAGGAGAGCTGGGGACACATGCAGATTTCCCGTTGGGCAGGCTGAGCAAGGAGGCCATGGGCACTTAGAAGGACAAGCCCACTGGGGTTGAAATCTAAATTTCAACATAAGCCGCGGCTCACACTCTAGAACATAGAGCACGCTTCTCTCCCCACTTCCTCAGGCTGCCTTTCTAAGCTTTAGCGCGGGGTGGGCAGTGAATGGGACTTACTTCTTCTGAAGAAATGTTTTATTGTCTATCAGATTCACGTTTAATTGGCTTCTAGCAACCCCACACCCTCACGTCCATCTCTTGCGGCCGTGGCCGTGATTGGCTTCAGGAGAGACCTCTGCTCGGTGGGGGTTGGGAGCATCGCCGGTGAATGGGTTCCCACCTTCCCCCCCCCGCCCCCCCCCCCCCCGGGACTGGCCTTGCCCCTGGCTTTGGCCTTTTCCAGCTGTAGCCTCCTGAGGTTGCTAGGGGTCTCCGGGGTGCAGGAGCCGTGCAAGGAGCTGTAGGTGGGGGGCGGGGGACTCTCAGGGGTGCCCTGAGGCCCTCCTGCGGCTGAGACAAGCCCCAGGGCTAGACTGAGTCTGAAGGATCAAAGTGGAAGCGCCAATTTCTGTGAAGCATTTAGCACTTTGAAGGATCATGCATTTTTAAAAACAGTGTAAGGTACAGAGATATTAATGAAGAACATGAATGTGTTTGAGACCAGTTCTAATTATTCTTGATGAATGAAATATTGGAGAAGATCATCATTTTCAAAGTTAGTGAGAAAGTCTATACTGTTCATATTACTGTCAAGTTCAGTGCTGGATTGACGATATTTCATCACAACATTTGAATGCATGTGTTCCTGGTGAGTGCCACTGAAGGCTCTCTGATTCTTTCGGCTTTTGGGTGCCTTAGGGAAACGGAGGCCCCTGCCTCCTGAGATCTCTCCTCCTTGTAGGTTTGATCCATGATCCTGCTGTAGGCAGAACCCACGACCAGTTAGATGTTTATTCATTTGGTCAATGTTTAGCCTGCGGTTGGGCATTTACATGTCCCGGTGGAGACAGGACGGCAAGGAGTGGTGAAACACAGGCAAAGGACAAGAGGTCTTTGGCAACGAGGAGCAAACAAAGAAAAAGGAAGGGGAAAGGGATGAGTGGCGCTTTTAACCTTTCTTTTTAATGTTTCTCACACATTTGGGAAGTAGAGTAAGTTTTTATATGCCTGACGTAGCCTTTCAAAGGAACGAAACATATCATCAGCACTTGCCGGTTTGTTTCACATGTAAAAAAATATCGTTAGCATGCTCTACACCCCCGGAGAGACGGTAGGTCAGATATTTGAAGAGCTACAGCTTGAAGGACATGTCCCCTCACTTACTAGTAAGAGTGCTGTGTTTGTTTTATGGTCTCATAGTTAATGGTCTGTGACTTAATTTCTTTCAGCCCTGACCATGCCTTGTTCTACAGGTTAAAATAAATAAATGTGTATATATATATATATATATATATAGCCTTCAGCATCATTCACTAGAAACACATACATTTATTTATTTTAATATATTTTATTGATTTTTTACAGAGAGGAAGAGAGAGGGATAGAGAGTTAGAAACATCGATGAGAGAGAACCATCGATCAGCTGCCTCCTGCACAACTCCCACTGGGGATGTACCCACAACCAAGGTACATGCCCTTGACTGGAATTGAACCTGGGAACTTTCAGTCCGCAGGCCGATGCTCTATTCATTGAGCCAAACCGGTTAGGACGAAACACATACATTTAAATGTTGTGATTAAATATCTGTAATCAAGCACTGAACTTGATAGTAATATGAATATTATAGACTTTATCACTAATTTTGAATATTATTATTTTCTCCAGCATTTAATTCATGAAAAATTATTAGAACTGGTCTCAAACATATTTATGTTCTTTATTTATTTTTTCATTTTTAAATATATATTTATTGATTTCAGAGAGGAAGGGAGAGGGAGAGAGAGATAGAAACATCAATGATGAGAGAGAACCATTGATTGGCTGCCTCCTGCATACTGGGATCAAGCCCACAACCTGGGCATATGCCCTTGACTGGAATCAAACCCGGGACCCTTCAGTCCACAGGCTGATGCTCTAACCACTGAGAAAACCAGCTAGGGCTATATTCTTTAGTAATTCATATATATCACTTATCAAAATTAATTTGAGTATGTACATGAATCATCCAAATTTCAGTGTCTATCCTTATGTGTGTTTCCTTTTGTCTCCCATCTATAATAATAAAAGTGTAATATGCTAATTAGACCAGACAGCTGAACGACCTTCTGGACAAAGTTGCCATGGTGAGGTCCGAGGTAGAGGTGGTTAGGGGCAATCAGGCAGGCAGGCAGAGTTGTTAGGGGCAATCAGGCAGGCAGGTGAGCAGTTAGGGGCAATCAGGCAGGCAGAGAGGTTAGGGGCAATCAGTCAGGCAGAGGGATTAGGGGCAATCAGGCAGGCAGGCAGGCAGGCAGGCGAGCAGTTAGGAGCCAGTGGTCCCGGATTGTGAGAGGGATGTCCGACTGCCGGTTTAGGCCCAATCCGATGGGCCTAAACCGGCAGTCAGACATCCCCCAAGGGGTCCTGGATTGCCAGAGGGTGCAGGCTGAGCTGTGGGCCTCCCCTCCCCATGCATGAATTTTGTGCACTGGGCCTCTAGTTAAAGATAAAATACCTGGGAAGGTTGCTCTCTCAATGGGCT
The DNA here is from genome assembly GCF_963259705.1 of Myotis daubentonii. Taxonomy (NCBI): domain Eukaryota; kingdom Metazoa; phylum Chordata; class Mammalia; order Chiroptera; family Vespertilionidae; genus Myotis; species Myotis daubentonii. The sequence continues at coordinate 114,668,841 of NC_081843.1, forward strand.
GATAAGTAACCGAGTAAAACATACTGTCCTGTTACCAGTGTTAGTGGCAGGAAGCCCCGTGTGCGAGATGCCCAGTTACACAGTCCTGTACTAGCCACCAGGAGAAGGTGTTTTTACATTTTTTATTTTACTGTTTTAAGTAGGAAAAATAAGGACTATATGTTTCTACAAGTGCCTCAGAATAAAAAGTTTAATTTTTTAAAAGCATATTGTTGAATGATTAGAGTGAGTAATTAATGCTTTGTATTTTTCATTGTGGCAAAATATACATTAACATTTTACCATTTGTCTGGCCAGTGTGGCTCAGTGGTTGAGCATTGACCTATGAACCAGGAGATCATGCTTCAAATCCTAGTCAGGGCACATAACCGTGTTGTGGGCTCAATCCTCCGTGGGGGACATACAGGAGGCAGCTGATCGATGACTCTCTCCCATCATTGATGTTTCTGTCTCTCCCTCTCCCTTCCTCTTTGAAATATATTTAAACATATTTTTTTTTTAACCAGTTAACCATTTTAAAGATGCAGTTCAGTGTCACTAAGTACATTTGCAGTGTTGTGCAACCATCTAGTTTGGAATTAATTTTTCACCACCCGAAATAGAAACCCCACATCCATGAAGCAATCACTTCCACTCCTCTTACCCACAGGCCCTGGAAACCACAAGTCTGCTTTCCATTTCTATAAATACGCAATTTTTCCTGTACAGGAGAAGTTCCTAATTCGTTTCTTAAAAAAAGACTTCACTAATTACAATATAGTTCATGTCAGTGGAATCCTGCAATAGGTCACTTTTGTGTCACTTAGCACAATACTTCGAGGTTCACTCATGGTGTAGCAGGTAGCAGTACTTCATTCCTTTTTATCACTGCATAATATTCCACTGTTTGGATAGGTCCCTTTTTTTTAAATCCATTCATCAATTGATGGATATTTGGGTTGTTTCCCCTTCGGGGCTAAGGTGGACAGTGCTATGAACAATCAAGTATACATTTTTATGTGAACTTATGTTTTTAAATCGTTGGGGTATTATATATGTAAGTGGAATTACTGGGTCATGCATTAGCTCTGTGTTTAACTTGTTGTTGTTGTTGTTGTTGTTAATCTTCATCTGAGGATATTTTTTCCATTGAACTTGAGAGTGGCAGGGAGGGAGGGAGGAGGGCAGACAGAGAGAGAAACACGGAGATGAGAGAGACACATCGATTGGTTGCCTCCACCCTTGCCCCAGCCGGGACCAGTGTTCATCCTGCAACCCAGGTATATGCCCTTGACCAGTAATTAAACTCAAGACCCTTTGGTTCGCAGCTCAATGCTCTAACCACTGAGCACATGGGCTAGAGCTGGGTCTAACTTTTGAGGAACCGCCAACCTGTTTCCCACGGTGGTTATGCCATTTGACGTGCCCATCAGCCAGGTGTGAGGGTTCCAGTTACCACAAATCCTTGCCAAAGTTTAGTTTCTTTTTCTTTTCTTCTTATATCCATCCCACTGGGTGTGAAGTGGTATCTCATTGTGGTTTGGATTTACTTTTTCCTAATAATTATTGATGCTGAGCATCTTTTTATGTGTTTACTAGAGGCCCGGTGCACGAAATTCATGCAAGAGTAGGCCTTCGCAGCTGTGACCTCAATCCCTCCCTCACAGCCACGGCGGCTGCAGCCCAGGCTTTACCCCGGAAGGACGTCCAGTCTAATTAGCATATCACACTTTTATTATTATAGATTGGCCACTAGTGTAACTTATTTGGAGAAATGTCTATTGAAATCCTTTGCCCACTTTTTATTTGGGTTGTTGGCCTCTTTGTTGTTGAGTTTCTTCTTATTTTAAAAGGAGATGTGCCCAAGGGAGCCTCCGTTTGCTGGAAATGTTCTTTTTCTAGATGTGGATGGGTGGTCATGACGGTGGTGCGTTCACTTGGGGCCCCCGTGCGCCTTTGTCAGAAAGGAGGCTGGGTGCCTCTTCTGAACATGTTAGCTCCCTGGGGCTGCTGTGTTAAATTACCACAAACGTGGTGGCTTACAACAGCAGGAAGGTTGGCTAGCGTCTATAGGCAAGAGATAAGGAGTGCTGGCGAGAATGTGGAGAAAAGGGAACCCTCATTCACTGCTCGGGGGGAGGGTAAATTGGTGCAGCCACTGTGGGAAACAGTGAGGAGATTCCTCAAGAAATTAAACATAGAACAATCATCCAGCAATTCCACCTCTGGCAATACTATTATATCCGAAGAAAATGAAAACATGATGTCGAAAAGGTGTCTGCAATGCCCTGTTCACTGCAGCATTAGTCACAATTCCCAAGACATGGCAACAACCTAAGTGCCCATCAGCAGGTGAATGTTACTCGGCCATAAAAAATAAAAAAGAGGAAATCTTGCCATTTGTGACCACATGGATGGATCTAGAGGGTATTGTGCTCAGTGAAATAAGCCAGACAGAGAAAGACAAACCCTGTATGATCTCACTTATATGTAGAATCTTTAAAAAACAAACAAAAAACCCTAACTCATAGAAGAAGAGATCAGATTTGTGATTACCGGAGGTGAGGGTGGGCGGAGGGGGGATTGGAGAGGGGTGATCAAAAGGTACAAACTTCCAGTTATATGATAAATAAGAACTAGGGATGTAGTGTACAGCATGATGACTATAGCTAGCACTGCTGTGTGATGTAGGAATGTTGTTGAGACTAAATCCTAACAGTTCTCATTACAGGGAAAATTTTTTTCCTTTTTTTTGCATATATATATATATATATATATATATATATATATATATATATATATATAATGTTAACTAAACTTATTGACGTATTCATTTCATGATATATATGTCAAATCATTATGCTGTATACATTAAACATGTACCGCGTGGAATATCAATTAATCTCAATGAAACTGGAAAATATAAAATAAAAGCATACATTTACTCTTTCCTGGCCTGAAAGCCAGAAGCCCAGATTCCAGATGCTGACAGCTGGACTCCCTCTGAAGGCCGGGGGGAGAATGTGTGCTTTCCCCGTTTCTGGAGGCTCCTGGGATTCCTGGCAGGCCAGGGCGTGTGGCCACCTCTCCACCTCTGCCTCTCCCGTGCCAGGGCCTTCTCCTTCGTGTGTCTGGCTCCAGCTGTCTTGCCCCCTCTCCTTTATCGCATAAGGAGAGCAGTCTTTGAATTGTTGGCCTTCACTATCTACAGGACAATCTCACCTTGAGATCCGATTTTCAAATGAGGTCACCCTCACCGACTATGGACAACTTTTTAGGAGACACAGTTCAGCCCACTACACTGAACACGGTGTCTGGGCTGCTCTGTTTCTTAAATAAAAGTTTTAGAAGAAATGTGGTGATCTGAGTTTGTGAGTCTAAGGATCTGTAGGTGATGAGCAAATTTTTTCCTGTACAGGAGAAGTTCCTAATTCGTTTTTTTAAAAAAGACTTCACTAATTACAATAATGAAAGGAACGTTTCATATAAGATTTTCAAAGCACACTGATGTGTCTTTCTCTCTCTTGAGAGGGAGTTAATGGGAACCATGTCTGCGTAGAGAGAGAACACCTTTTAAGATAGTAAAGTGTTTGGTGGTGTTTTTTTTTTTCATTGTTTGTTTGTTTGTTTTTATTGCCCAAAAGAGGACTCTATTAAAATGTCCAGAAAGCACTTTTTTTTTCCTCACACAATTCCCCATGGTGAACTCTTGTTTCTGCGATTCCCATCGTTTGACCTTTGTGACCCTCAGTTTGGCCCTGGTTTAGCCTTGGCTCAGAATTCAGGTCCTAAAAGGACGGTTATACCTGACACTGAGCCCCGCACCGCTGGGCGTTAGTGTGACGCGGAGCTCACAACCCATTTTGCTGGGATGTCATTTCATGCATCAGTTGGATAAACGTGCCAATGAAGTGACCCTTTCTTCTCTAGAGTGACATTTAATTCAACATATTAAAAGTTCTCTGAGAGCCTAAACATAAAAAGGCAGCAGGGTGTAGCTGTTCTGTGAAAAGCCGTCTCCGTATGAGAACATACAAACTTAGTCCCCACAGTGGCCTCATTCAGACCGAAAGCTTGGAAGCCAGTTTCCTAGACACTAGCGCTATTCTGGAACCTTCTTTCTGCTCCTTCTTGGACAGCGCTGTTAAGAAACAGATGACAAGGCTTTGATTCACCACCTCCTCAGTCTGTCCCCACGGCCGGCCACACACGTCCTTAAAGATCACGTCTGGAAGCTTTCCCATGCAAGATGGTACGAAGGTTTAAAATAAGTCCCGATTATTCACCAGGGAGCACATCTTTAAGAATTTTGTTTTTCCGTATTTGACGCATGAGGATGCGGAGGAGCCAGGCCCGGGGCAGGCTGTGGAGTCAGGGGCAGGGTGTCGTAAGTGTTTCCCTCCACGTCCTGCGTGGTTCAGGGTTCGGGTCTGGAGGAGGAGCCGCATAACAAATGAAAAAGAAAAGACAGGAGATAATTTGGGAATATTGGGGGACCAGGCGGCAAGTCCAACTCAAGAGGGAGGACTTCCACCGTGCTCAGGCCTCACCAAGCTTTCTATAGTGAGAGGTAAACAGGGTAGTGGTTACCACAGTTACACTTTTCTTGTGAGTTTCACTTGTTTTTGTTCTTGTGAGTTTTACTTGTTTACACCATGGTTATACTTCCTGCACTTCCTCAGCCCATTAGATTCCCAGATAAGATCTAGGGAGTGTTATAAGGTCAAGCCTAATTATGCTAAGAAGACTGTGCCCTCTAAGCTGGACTTGTTTGTGACTTTGCCAGCAGGTCAGTCCGAGGCTTAACCCTATATCAGTTTCCCACAGCAGGGGTCACGGTGGCCCGTGGGCCGCCAGCCGGGGGTCAGCCCCGCTGTCCTCACAGGCCAGCCGGACACAGAGTTGCCCTGTTCCCTGCTGACCTCACCACCTGCCCTCGGCTTGGCAGGACATGGCCGAGTGTCACCTTGTGCCACGGGAGAGGTCAGCGTCTGACCCGCGAGGACAGTGGCTGTCATTCCTGTGCCTGCTCCTCCTCGCCCCCTGGCCGGCTTCCAAGGGACATCGATTGGGAAAAAGGTTCCCAATTTGCAACGCAGAGTCCTCTCAGGAGGGTTTTAAACAGGATTTACTCACCGCCGTCAGCGAAAAGCAGTGCCACCCTTTTCCTGGTGCGTAAAGGTCGCCCCCGTCAAGTCCCAAGGCCGCTCTCCCACTTTCCTGTCAGCACAGCGTTCAGGGGTACACAGGAAAGGGGGGGGCGTCTAGGACTGTGTGCATTCGTGAGGTGGGCGTCCGATGACAACAATCACAAGTGCAGGCATCGGTCATGTCCTTGAGCGTTCTGTTTGTTTGTTAACCTCGCAGAGTAGTTCTGTGACTGCGCTTGCGTCTCACATGTGACCGAGCTCTTTGAGGGCGGGCTGTGCTGATTCCACCTGTCAGTCCGCATGGCTCTTCCGACGGCGGACTTCTGGGAGTCTGTGCTGCGCCAGCACCACGCAGTCACAATGTTGTCACCTGTGGACACTCATGTACGAACTGGGAATCTACACACACAGCAGGCCCGGCCCATTTTTCTTTCTTACTTACTGTCTTTCTCCACGTTGTGGGGGGACATTGAGCCAAGTCAGCACAGCCATCTGTTTGCTCAGCTCGCCCGCCTCGGTGGCAGGGTCACTAAAATCACGGGCACCTTCTGAGAAGTAAGTGAGGCAGGTGCCGAGAGGGAGTGGCTGGCCCGACTACACCCCCGGTGAGCGGTCCTAGACCTTCCAGCTCCGAGATCCCATGATTTATTCTTAAACCAGTGAAATACTGGGAAGTCATAATTAATTAAATGCGGGCTCTTTCAATATATGTTTATTGATTTCAGAGAGGAAGGAAGAGAGAGAGAGAAACAGCAATGATGAGAAAGAATCATTGATCAACTGCCTACTGGGGACTGAGCCCACAACCCAGGCATGTGCCCTGATTGGGAATCGAACCGTGACCTCCTGGTTCATAGGTCGACGCTCAACCACTGAGCCACCCAGCCGGGCTCCCTCTTTCTTAATGTACCTCTGCATTCCATGCTGTGGTTGTCTGCTCTTCTTCAGAGAGGTGCTGATCCACCCATGTACACAGCACAGCCTGAGATAGGAAATACGAAGTTAGAATGTGATTTGGCTTGGTTTTGGCAGAGGAAATTATGGGGAGGAACTAGTGGAAATTCTAGCAGGCAGTACATTTTCAGGCCAGTGTATTTGTTTAAGCAAATTGTGAACCTTGGCTAATCGTGGTGTTCATCTTATTTCCAAAATCTTTGACATTCTTGCCCTTTAAGTTCACCCTTGGTGACGCTTACCAGAGTGCAAGCCTGAGACTGCAGCCCCCGTAGCAAATCGCCCTCGGCCAGGTCTCCCCCAGGCTGTTCACCTGCCCTGCCCCTGGAATCCTCAGACCGCCCCCTTGTCCAAGTCCTGCTTCCTTCTATCCCCTGCTGACCCCACCCCTTGCTCTCAGTGTCAGTGGAAGTCAGGGGACTGTCGTAAATAGGAAATGGGCAAGGATCATCCCAGGTCTTCGTGCACGTTCTTTTATTCTGTGCCTCCCAGCACGGTGCGTGCTCGAGTGTGTCAGTGGAAGATTATGAAAACAGTGCAAGCAATTTAATGAAATTAAAAGGAATTCTGGAAGTTATAGCATGTCCATACATTTCCAAACATACAGTAATAATTAAATAAGAACCCAGATAAGCTTTTTCATCATGAAAAACTTCAGGCTAACAAGAAAAGAAAGGAATTACAGAGCAAACACGAATGTGCCCAAGACTCAGTCTTCTGAAGTCTAAACATTTCCCCATAATTGTTTCCTTTTCATAAGAAATAAAACACCATGAGGGTTCTTGAGAAAGCCAAATAAGGGAGCAAATCCCCCTGTCTCTTGTGGTCAGAACCAACTGGGAAATGACAGCAATCACCATGGGGCACAGGTGACCGAGGACACCCCACTGTTGACCCGGGATGGGGCTGACGTGCCCTCCAGCACCTGCTCAGAGCCCACCAGGAGGAAGCGCATGAGAGAGAAGATGGGCCTCCTCCACAGCCTCTCCGTCCAGCCCGGCCAATCGGGCCAGTGTGAAGTCTGGGCAGAGAGAGGAAAGGGCAAGGTGTTGCAGCATGACGCTCCCGCCCCCTGCCCCGGAGCAGCAGGACCGGGAAGTAGCTTCGCCCTCCAAAAGCATATAAAGTTAAAGCCACATTTTTTAAATCTCCTTCTGGAACCTGTCACCTTCCTTCCCTCGCCCACGGTCCCCAGGTAACCTTGGCCTGAATCTTCAGATCCTTGTCCATGACAAGCACTTTGTCACTAGGGCACTCGTTCAGGACAAGAATGCGTCCATTTAAGAAGAAGATCGGCTGCCGGTTTGGGGGGATATTAACTGTAACATCTGCATTTACTTCAGTTTCAAGATACCCTCGTGGACGAAGGGAAAGAATGCAAAAGATGCTGCTACCGGAGAGCAAGGGCATGTGCGGCCGAGGACGCCACTGCCCAGCGTCTGTCCTAAGAACGAGGAGGTCAGCATGGTCTTCGCAGCAGCTGTAGCTAAGGAACCAAGGTTCAGAGCTCCATCCAGACAGAAAAGAGCATCAGAAATTCTCTCCTTACCCGGAAAGGAAGACGAGCCTTCCATGACCCCTGCCTCTGAGATCGTTCAGCATTCCAGGCCGCTGAGACTTTTCTTCCTCTCTTATAAACAAACCCCGATGTCCTTTAAAATACTTTCTGATTTATTTCCCAATGTTGTTCCTTGTGAATAACAAATCATATTCATTTAGCGGACACTGCTCCCTCTTGGTAAACTGGACAAGTTTTAAATTGGGCAGAGGCACCAAAGGGCTTTTGAATGAGGAGAATGCTTGGTAGTGAATGATAGAATGGAAAATTCCTTTCATCAGTAGCTAGGAAAGGAGAAGTAGTTATAAAAAGTCATTCTCAAGTGGTGGTGTATTATTAGGGGCAGTACTAAGCCATCCAGAAAAATTAGCCTGACGAATGGTATAGGGCAGTGGTCGGCAAACTCATTCGTCAACAGAGCCAAATATCAACAGGACAACGATTGAAATTTCTTTTGAGAGCCAGATTTTTTAAACTTAAACTATATAGGTAGGTACATTGTTATTAACTTAATTAGGGGACTCCTAAGGCTTAGGAAGAGCCACACTCGAGGGGCCAAAGAGCCGCATGTGGCTTGCGAGCCGCAGTTTGCCGACCACGGGTCTAGGGGAATCAATAATGGCATCTCTTAGTGTCTGGAATTTGAAATGGCCAGTTAAAGCCAGGGGGTAGCTCTAGGGTGAGCAGATTTGTTATAGGTTTTGTTTGTGGTTGGGGTTTGCACAGTATTTAACTTTGTAAGCTTTGTGAAGCCCTTAGGGTTCTAATGTTAATGATGGACCACTTGTATGTTAAACCGGAAAGTGTTTAGATAGCCGTATCCCATCAGAAAGGAATGTTATACGTCTGTATACTTTGCCTCCAGCTTCTGAGCAATCTGGCAAATGAAAATAAAAAAAGGGAGAGGCCAAGGCCCAGTGACTCAAATATCTCTTTAGGGCCCACGGCAAAATAAAATGTAGGTGGCCTTCATCTTACGGGTTGACTAGAGGCCTGGTGCACTCAGGGTGGCGGGGGTCCCTCAGCCCGGCCTGTGCCCTCTCGCAGTCCGGGAACCCTCGGCGGATGTCCGAATGACGGCATAGGCCCGCTCCCCATACAGGCCTAAGCCATCAGTCGGACATTCCGTAGTGCTGCCGTGAAGGCAGGGGAGGCTCCCGCCACTGCTGCTGCGCTCGCCAGCCATGAGTCCAGCTTCTGGCTGAGCGGTGTTCCCCCTGTGGGAACGCACTGAGCACCAGGGGCCAGCTCCTGTGTTGAGCGTCTGCCCCCTGGTGGTCAGTGTGCAACATAGCAACTGGTCGTTCTGCCGTTCTGTCGATATGCATATTAGCCTTTTATTATATAGGATTGTCTTTCTAAGCCCTTGCCTACAGATCATAACATTAACAAATGCCTAGGCATATCCCTCTTTGAAAAAAATACTGTAGCTAACTCAAAATGACAGAAACCATTTCAATCTGAGTAATCACAACCTAATTTAACAGATATTTTTTTCACTTTTTGGAATTCCACTAAGTGAGGAATGTCTAATATATTTTACTAGAGGCATGGTGCATGAAATTCATGCACTCAGGGGGGTCCCTCAGCCCGGCCTGTGCCCTCTTGTAGTCCGGGAGGGGGCCTAAGCCATCATTTGGACATCCTTAGCACTGCCGCAGAGGCAGGAGAGGCTCCCACCAAGGCCGCTGCGTTTGCCAGCCGTGAGCCCAGCTTCTGACTGAGCAGCGCTCCCCCTGTGAGAGTGCACTAACCACCAGGAGGCAGCTCCTGCATTGAGCATCTGCCCCCTGGTGGTCAGTGCACGTCATAGTGACCGGTCATTCCACCATTCAGTTTATTAGGATATTAGCCTTCTACAGTGGGGCCTTGACTTACGAGTGTCCCGACTAACGAGGTTTTTGAGATACCAGCTGTCTCTCGGCCGATTTTTTGCATTGAATTGATAGAGTTATTTGAGTTAACGAGCTCCTTAATGAGCTCAGTCTCGGAACGAATTAAACTCGTAAGTCAAGGCCCCACTGTATTATATAGGATAGGTGATATAGTGCAGTACACAGGACCACATTTTTAAAAGGCTTTAAACTTTTACTCCTCAAATTTCAATAATTAAATGGTCCTATGTAATAAAAGCCTAATGTTCTAAGTGTCTGGTCATCCAGTTGTCCGTTCAACCAATCAAAGCGTAATATGCTAATGATATGCTAAGGCCGCTCAACCGCTCGCTACGACGTGCACTGACCACCAAGGGGGCAGACTTTCCAACTGGTAGGTTAGCTTGCTGCTGGGGTCTGGTCAATCAGAACTGAGCGAGATGGGCCAGACATGCCCTGGAGCCCTCCTGCAGTCCCTCCCCAGCTGGCCAACCTCCCACATCCCTCCCCAGCCCTGATCATACACCAGTGGGGTCCCTGGCCTGGCCTGCACCCTCTTGCAATCCAGGCTGAGAGACCCCCCTCCGAATGCACAAATTTCATGCACTGGGCCTCTAGTTTCAAATAAAATACATATTTGGAATTTTCATGATTTTTTTAAATTTCCATTTTATTTTTTGTTACACCTAAGTGTGATTTCACGTAAACAATTTTAACTCTAACTTTTACAATGAGAATGGCTAAGGACTCCTTTTGTACTATTTGCACAGTAGGTACTAGACCAGCGGTTCTCAACCTGTGGGTCGTGACCCCTTTGGCGGTCGAATGACCTTTTCACAGGGGTCGTCTAAGACCATCCTGCATATCAGATATTTACATGACGATTCATCACAGTAGCAACATGACAGTTATGAAGTAGCAACGAAAATAATGTTATGGTTGGGTCACCACAGGAGGAACTGTATTGAAAGGGCCAGAAGGTTGAGAACCACTGGACCGTCCCTTTCCTCCTGTTCTTGAGATGTCAGTGGTTCCATCTCAGAGGGAAATCCCAGCCAGCTGCCACGTGCACTCTGTCTGTTGATGTCTTACCGTAAAGGACCTGAATAAAAAGTTGTACCTTTAGTAACAGTCTTGTCAGTTAACTTGCACATTTACATATAATTTCTTCTCAGTGACATAATAGGAGTCAGTAGCAGGTGCCCATCCTGAGGTTATTTCTTCCGTGAGCACAGCAGGTCATTCCGTGAGCACAGCAGGTCATTTCTCGGAGAGCAAAGGCACACACAGCGATAGGAAAGCTCTCCAACTCCCTCACCCTCATCGGATGCACTCAACATGGACGCCAACCAACAAACCGAAAGGAGGCAGGGAAAGTGACCGTCCCCACAGGGCCATGGGAGCGTCAGGTAGCAGCTGTGCCTCCTGCACGTGGACACGTGTGTGGCCTTCACACGCTGACGCTCCAGCCACACAGGAACATTGTATACTGAATGGTGTGAGAGAGTCAATAGTGGGATCTCCTAGTGCGCGGAATGGGAACTTACCAGTGAACCCAATGGGTAGATTGGAATCACCTATTGCCAATGCCTGCCGGCTCTCTCTTTGATCTCCTGGCCTCCGAGGTCCCTGCGTGCGTGCTAACAGAATAACCCTAACACGGTCGGTGTCTTCTTGTCTCGCTGAGCAGAAATTACATGTAAATTAATAAACCTCCTGGAAAAATTTTTATTAACAACAATACAGCTTTTGCCCGGCCAGCATGGCTCAGTGGTTGAGCGTCGAGCTATGAACCAGCAGGTCGTGGTTCGATTCCTGGTCAGGGCACATGTCTGGGTTGTGGGCTCCATCCCCAGTAGGGGGCGTGCTGGAGGCAGCTGGTCAATGATTCTCTCATCATCGATGTTTCCATCTCTCCCTCCCTCTGCCTTCCTCTCTGAAATCAATAAAAATATTTTTTTAAAGAAATAAAATTAAAACAAACAAAACAACAATACAGCTTTCATGAGATCCGTACCCACCACAGACCATGCGTCCGTGTGTCCGGGAAACCCTGGGGTCGGCTGCAAGCCAGCTCCGGGGGAGGTGCCGCTCGCCTTCAGACGCCGCCCCACCAGCGGCCTGGGATGCCAGCGGCTGGGAGCCGCTCTGCGCTCCTGTTGCTGCACAAACACACAGGCATGTGTCCTGCGGTGGGATCCCGGGGCCCCCGCGGTTCTCAGCTGTCTCATCCTGTAAAACACGGAGCGGGGGGCGGGGGGGCCGAGGGGGAGCAGCACTGGGCTCTGAGACCAGGGACCTCAGGAGAAGGGGTCTGAGAGAGCAGCAGGGCCTGCAGAGACCCCTGGGGGCGGGGGGCGATGTGGGAAAGAGCGGTGTCTGTAGACACCACAAAGGAAGAGAAACGCCGGCAGGACCCGCTGATGCAGAAGCGCTCACGGGGTGTTCAGGAAGGATGTTTGGGGAACGCTCCTTCGGCGTTCGTATCCTGGGCAGCTCCAGCCGCGGGGGCCGTTCTTACAGCCAGAGTGGCCTTCAGCCTGGAGACCTTCATTCCCCTGCTCACTCCATCCGGCCCATGAGCAGCCTTGTATTCAACACCTACTGTGTGCCAAGAATGAGGCTCCTCGCCCCTCCCGGCAGCCGGCGCCAGGCACACACATGGGCACACTCGCTGGGAACTTCAGTCGCCCCTTGTGAGAGCTGCGCCCCGGGACCTTCGCACCAACAGTCAGAATGGGGCTCCCTGGCTCCTCTGGCTGGGGTGGCGGCTCCGGGCCGCGGGCCGGGGCTGGGACGCTGGCACCCCGGGGTGTTTATTTGGGTTGGCCGCTCCGGACCTGCTGGTGGAGGCAGATAGCTTGCTGACACATGACGTCATCCCAGATGAAAGGGCTCCGCATGGCGAGGTGGATGGAGCCAGACTTTTCCTGACGTAACCGTGCCTGGAAGCGCCAATTGTTTCAGGGAGACACTGCCCTGGACGGGGTGCTTTTCCCAGAAAATGTCAATTCCTGCATTGGAGATGATGATGTCATTTCCCAACACGGGTGCTGCCCTGCGCTCTCTGCTCCAGGCCCTCGACGGCCTCCCCTTCCTTCTGTGTTTATTTCCTGGGTCTCCCCCTCGCAGTTCTTGGGCTCCTCCGTCTCCAGCTCGCACTTCTGGAAAAATAATCATCCCAGAACTCGAGTCAACAGGAATGCTGCCGTGCTGCAGTGTTTCTGGACAAATTCCGTTACACTTTTGATCAGATTTTATCTTTCAAGGCAAACATTGAGATCCGACTCAGCTAATTAAGATTTCAGGTGCACAGCACTGCCACTCTGAAGAGGTTTCCTTGCTATTACAAGGTGAGAGGAAGAGCTTCCAGCGTGCACCAACTTTCATCCTCAAAATGCGTTTCTTCCAACTCCCCCGAGTGCCTCCGAGTTAAATATATTTCATCTAAATTCTGGGGGAAAACATATAATAAATTTGGAGTTACTGTTGGCTTTCCTGGACTTGCTGGTGGAGGCAGGAACATTGAATGGTGAGAGGGGCGGAGCCAGGCTTTTTCTTACATGAAGTCTGGAGTAGCTGATGCATCCCAACAGCATGATAGTGCACACGTGTGACGTTAGGCGTTCATCTCCCTCCGAGCTGCAGGGGGTGGACTCCCCCCAGGTCTGGGGACACGGGCCCCTGCTGCTCCCCACCTCGGGCTCACTGCCCAGGTGCGCTCTCTGATTCTCAGGGGGCTGAGGACGGTGGCCCAGTTAGTGTGGCCTGGATATAGAAGAGTCTAGAAGAGCCACTAAAGGAGGGCATCCTGTCCTCGGACCAGACGTTAGATCTTTAGATTCTCCCTGGAGGGGGAGAAGCCTGACTCGCTGTGACCCGAGGACTGAGGTCAGAGGTGGGCAACCTTTTTGTGAGTGCGTGCCAAAACCAGCAAAATCTCTGACTCAAAATCCTTCTGTGTGCCAATCCTAATTTTTTGAGAACATGTTACGCCTACTTGGTATCTCTTAAAGTGTATGTATGTGAAGAACCTTGAAGAAATAATAAAATTCATTCGAGCGACAACAACACAGTCTATGATGATGAAAAATACATTTATATTTTAATGTATACATGTACACTGATAGTCTGACAGAAAACTTTATGACTCCGTTTGATATTATCAGTGGGACTTTTGCTGCTGCATCACTGATGACAGAGATTTTACATCAGGTTTCTATTTCGTGACCTTCAGAGGTATGCACGAGCTACTACTTTCATCCGTCAGGCTACTCCTATTATGAGACTTAAGAAAATTCATCACTGAGAACAAAGACTCACAAGTGTATGTGGATGAAACCAAAACACTGGTCGGATCTAGGAAGGCAGGGAGAGTTAAGGCAGAGGCATAGAAATTGCTCTTCCCCTCTCTCGTCAATCCATGGCTATGGTCTTTAAGATAACTTGTTATGTAAAATTGCTTATTTATCTAAGATGCACCTACACTGAATTTATCTGAAAAATAAAAAAGTCGATATTAAGAAAAAGATTGTAAATGGAAGGTTATAAGAGAGGGTTTCACGTGCCAGCAAAAGTTACTGGCGTGCCCTGTTTGGCACGCGTGCCAGGGGTTGCCCACCCCTGACTGAGATGGTATCGTACACACGCATCACTCTCGAGGCATGAGGTGGGGCTCCAGGGCATGTGGCTGAAGACCTGGCCCCCACCTCACGCCTTCTTCATGCACCTGGACCTTCGTCACGTCGCCGCGGCTGCTGCAGGAGCAGGGCGTGTGCTGTGGAAATGAGTCACAAACCTGCGGGGTCACACTTCTGTGTCACTTGTTGAGATCCGAATGGTCTTCAGGTGGAGGAATCCTCTTCCACAATAAAGCTCACGGCCGCCTCGTACGTGGGCTCCTTGGATTTGCCTCTGGAACCTGTTAGCGCGTGTGCTGGGCATGCTCTGTGGGCGATGCAGCATTTGTGCTGCTCACGGCAGCCAGGACCCAGAAGGCATCTGTAAGCTCGTGGCAAATAGGATGAGCAGAGGCTCCCGGCGGCTCAGTCATTTGCGGGGTTTCCCGGGGGAGGCTGCAGGAGCTCCGCAAACAGGAGTATCGCCTGTTGTAACGTTTCATCTGTAGGGTCTGGCAGGTCTTCAGCCCACGGTACAGGCCTGATGAAAGAAGCAGTTGAGTAAATATAACTGAATAAATAAACGCGAGGGCGAGGTTTAAGCGCAGGTTCACGTACCTCTAAAGATCACCCTCTTTCTACACTACCAAGGAGTTTGCTCTAAAACCATTAATTAACAATAACACAATTACTACTTCTAATCTTAGTATCGTAGCATCACTTCACTCTATACAAAATAATAAATATGTTAATTTCATGACTTACCTTTTTATTTCTGGACTAGAGGCGCAGTGCACAAAGTTCGTGCACTGGCAGGGTCCCTAGTGGCTGCCAGTTTGACCTTTCTGCCCCAGGTCAAACTCCTGGACGAACTCCCGGTGGAGGGAACAATTTGCATACTACCCTTTTTTATATAGGATAGGATAAACATGTGCAGGAAGTTGTTGAAATAAAGCAATCCCATTTTAATGTGTATCCCTCATCATCATTTAATTGACACCCTCTTGCCTCGGGCTTTGGGTTTCACCTCTTCGAGATTCATTGGCTATTCGGCGCGCCAATCTGGATGTCACTAGGTCAGAATTGGGGACCACCCTGGGAGAGACGGGCTTCGTCACCGAGAACGGAGCCATCAGACAGGCGCAGTGACTTTTCTGGCGACTCGGAGGATGGGGCGGAGGGAGGCGCTCCTTGCACCAGCGAGTCGCTGCCCCCTGGCGATGCCCAGGCTTTGCCCCCTCATTCAGCTCTTCCTGCTGGTCCCAGCCTCCCGCACTGCAAGGCCACAGATGACTCCAGCCTCCTGGCTCCGTGGAGGCTTCCGTTGACCTGGGTTGTGTTATGTTGATTAATCTGAGCAACTCCACAGCACTGAGTCGCAGGAAGTCTGTGATGGGGCTCAGATGCCCACTGCTGACGTCCTGTCTGCCACCAGCACAGCTGGGCCTGGACACACCCCGCCCTCCGTGTCCAGTTTGCTACAGAGAGTATGACCGCCGTCCGGCCCCACCCACACTGAGTGGCCAGCTCAGTGCCGTTATTTACATGAAGTTCGCAGGCAGAAAACCCCGCACGGCTGCTGGCCATCCCGTGGGAAAGGGGCAGGAAATGTACATACCTGGGCCTGTCTCCCGCCCACCCGTCTGCACCCACCCCCCTCCCCCCCAGCCAGCGCCCCGAGGCCTCGCTACCACACTTGTCTTGTGCTCCGTCTTCTTACTTGCAGAGACCCTCCCAGACCCTGGGGACCTGCTTTCTCTTCGCTGCCAAGTCCCATCTCCCCTCAAAGACCCAACTTGAGAGTGTCCGTCTCCGTCACACCTTCCGAAGCAAGATGAGGCGGCTCCCAGGTCCCCCGCGGTTCCCTGGCCCCGTCCCCCTTCGGGGCACCAGCGTTCACGCCCCGAGGGTGTCCCCGTGCCTCTGTGTGCCAGGAGCTGGGCTATTGTGAGAGGGAAGCAGAAAGATGAGTCAGCGAACCCCTGCCTGTAAGACTTTTCCCGTCGTAGCTGCAGAGAACACATGGATGGTCACCAGATGGGAGGGTGGGTGGGAGCGGGTGAGAACAGTTACTGGATTAGAAAGTGCAGACTGTCAGTTCTAAGAATAGCCACGGGGTGTGTAGACGGGCAGCCGGAGCACAGTCACTAATGGGGTGGTAATTAGGTGTGGTGCCAGGTGGGTACTGGATGTGTGGGGTGACCACTTCGTAAGTTAGAGCGATGTCTAATCCTATGGCGTCCACCTGAAGCGGATATAGTAGTGTACGTCAAAAAATAAATGTAAAAATTTAAAATAAATTAAAGACTTTTCCAATCTAGGAAACAAAATGTAAATAGTGTTTGATAATTATCTCTGTGAGAGGCTTTTTAAAATCAAAGAGGAGGGGTTAGTCGTTGAAAGATGATTTTCGGGTGGGGAGACCAGGGAAGACTATAAGCCGGGAAACATTCTTATTTATCGTCTCACAAATAGATACACATCATTTTCTTCCTTAAAGAACAAAATCCTACGCACCAAAGAAACCCCTGGTATCTTTACCAGGATTTAAAGATGATGAATTAGATCATAGAATGAACTAGGGCAGTGATGGCGAACCTGTGACTCGCGTGTCAGAGGTGACACGCGAACTCATTTTTTTTTGGTTGATGTTTCTTTGTTAAATGGCATTTAAATATATAAAATAAATATCAAAAATAGAAGTCTTTGTTTTGCTATGGTTGCAAAGATCAAAAATTTCTACATGTGACACGGCACCAGAGTGAAGTTAGGGTTTTTCAGAATGCTGACACGCCGAGCTCAGAAGGTTCCCATCACTGGGCTAGAGCCTGGACTTGGACTTCCTTTGTGGAGGGTTTGCAGTGGGTGGGGGCGGGGGGGAGCATTGTTCAGGACGCCTGTAGCTATTTTGTGCTTTTAGCAGAGGCGTGTGGGTGTAGCGGCCTCTGACTACCATGTGCTGCTCTGATTCTGTGTGGAGGGTCTCGGAGAAGAATTCCGAGCTACACCCAGAGGAATCCTCGGCCATTTCACAGGCACTGTGAAGGCAGCACCACGCAGACCCTTGTGGAGAGAATCTCACGCATAAAGGGTTTCCATGACCTGAACTACAACGGCCTGGGCGAGGCTCCCCCTCGGTGAACGCCGAGTGCGCTCAGGCGTCGCCTAAACTCTAGATGTGCCCCCCGATGTCTCCACAGCGGCCGTGGGGCACCCAGCCCCACTGTGAGGAGCCCCGTGCACCAGCTGCACGTCCACCCACGGCGTCCCCTGGAGAAGGGAGCAGCGAGCCGCAGGCCTGCGCAGGAGGCCGCCTCCGGGTGGACCTTCTGGCCTTCCCTGGGAGAACGCTTCCTCTCCTGACGGTTTAGCTGGATGCGAGCCTCCTGTGTGGTCAGACAAGCGTGGAGCTGTGCGCATCTCCCTGGCGCCCTGGGCTGCTGGGGGCTCGCTCTGTGGAAACCCCGTGTCCCCGCAGTAGCCCACTGTGAGCCGTGTTTCTGCTCGTTGTGAAATCCCAGCCTCTGGGAGTGATCAGATGCTAAATTACTGTGGGGTTTTGCTTGAATGTCAGTGTGCGTACTCTTCAAAGCCATTGTGTTGATTTCTGGTCAGTAGTACAGTTCATATCAGAGACCTTTGATATATGTATATTTGCCCTTGAAAATATGTATATATTTTTTTAATTAATTTCAGAGAGGAAGGGAGAGGGAGAGAGAGAAACATCAATGAGGAGAGGGAATCATGGATCGGCTGCCTCCTGCACGCCCCCCACTGGGGACCAAGCCCACAACCCAGGCCTGTGCCCTGACCGGGAATGGAACCCTGACCTCCTGGCTCCTCGGTCGGCGCTCATCCGCTGAGCCCCCCGGCCGGGCCCACAGACCTTCTGGGATCCCTCGATCTCTGAGCCGTCGCTCTCGCTCGTAGAGCCCTGTGTCACCGACTGTTTTCCCTCCCACAGTTGTGCTCCCCCTCTGCGTGGCCTTCAACGTGGACGTGAAGAATTCGCTGACCTTCAGCGGCCCCGTGGAGGACCTGTTCGGCTACACCGTGCAGCAGTACGAAAACGAGGAGGGCAAATGGTAAGCCAGGCGCGGTGGGGTGGAGGCGTGGAGTTTCCCACAAGGTCATGAAAGCTCTCACCGGGCTCCGGCTGGGTGGCGGAGATTCCGCAGGATGACCCGCTGACCGCCGAGATGCCGTCGGTCACCTGGTGATGGACACTGACAGAGTGAAACCGGAAAACGGTCTTGGCGACATGAAAGGAAGTGAGGTGATCGTTTTTGTTCCTCTTAGAAAGAGAGAGGGAGAGAAAGAGGTCCACAAGCACCTCCCTCCGCTGGGCTGACGTCCGGGAAGGTCCTTGTCCAAACAGTCTTCGTCCTGTAGCGATGTGGTCACGGCGAGAGCCCTTTCATTGTCCCTGGAGAGGCGCTGGCACGCAGGGGAGAGGCTGGGGGGCAGGTGAGGTGCTGCCCTTGAAGCGTGAACGTTGCTGCCACGGTGGAATATCGATTGGGCTTACGTTTGGGCGCTTTCCGGAAGCGCTGAGTTTGGTCTACGGGTTGAATTCCCATCACAGGCTTTAAACACGGGAATATGGTGGCGCTCACCTCAGGTAGGATTTGAGGCCCTTCCGGGTGTGCAGCGTCATCATGCGGCGTCTGTAAACACCACCGCATGGTCGCCTCCCCCGGCCGGGGTGCTCAGGGCGTTGGGCGTTGGCCCTGAACCCTGAGGTGGCCGGTTCGATTCCCAGTCGGGGCCCAGGCCCAGGGTGCGGGCTGGATCCCCAGTCGGGGAGCCTGCTGGAGGCAGCCAATCGATGTTACACTCTCCCAACGACGTTTCTCTCTCTCCCTCTCTCTCTAAAAAGAAAAAAATGATCACCTGCAAAAGTCTAGTTACCGTCCATGGCCATGCAGCTGACCCCACACCCCTTTGCCCACCCCAATCCTCTTCCCCTCTGGTAACCACAGGTATGTTCTCCTTGTTCTGCTCTTATCACATAATAATAATGAAGAATCCTATATAATAAAAGCCTAATATGCTAAGTGTCCGGTAGCCTGGTCAGCCATCCAACCAATCAAAGCATAATATGCTAATGATATGCTAAGGCCACTCAGCCACTCACTATAATGTGCACTGACCACCAGGGGGGAGACAGTTGACCAGTTGACCAGTTGCTTTGATGGGCACTGACTACCAGGGGGCAGATGCTCCGATCGGTAGGTTAGCTTGCTGCTGGGGTCTGTCCCATCAGGACTGAGTGAGACGGGCCGGACATACACTGGAGCCCTCCCACGAGCCCTCCCTGGCTGGCCAACCTCCCATGTCCCTCCCTAGCCCCAGTCATGCACCTTCTTGCAAGCTGGGCTGAGGGACTCCCCCACCCAAGTACACAAATTTCATGCACTAGGCCTCTAATAATAATAATAATAATAATAATAATAATAATAACAACTAAAAAGGGCAGGAGGAAACCGTTAGAGGTGATGGACATGTTTATGGCATAGACTGTGATGGCTTTATCTCCAAACTCAGCCAGTTGTATACATTAAAATTATACAGCTTTGTATATTTATTATTATTTCAGTAAAGTGTTTCAAAATAAAATAAAATAAAATAAAATAAATAAAATAAAATAAAATAAAATAAAATAAAATAAAATAAAATAAAATAAAATAAAATAAAATAAAATAAAATAAAATGTTGCTCCCCCAGGGAAATGTAATCACTTAGGGCCAGAGCTGAAAATACAACTCCAGTCTCTCCACACCAGCCTGGTTGCTTTTTCTCCAGTAAAACTACATTGAAAAGTGACTGTTGACAGTACTGTCTTTGCAGCACCACACACTCCTTATTAATGTGTGTGAGGCTTTGTGAGCACTTGACTGTATATGGGTGTCAGATACTTTTTTAAAAAATATATATATTTTATTGATTTTTTACAGAGAGGAAGGGAGAGAGATAGAGAGTTAGAAACATCGATGAGAGAGAAACATCGATCAGCTGCCTCCTGCACACTCCCTACTGGAGATGTGCCCACAACTAAGGTACATGCCCTTGACCAGAATCGAACCCGGGACCCTTCAGTCTGCAGGCCGACGCTCTATCCACTGAGCCAAACCGGTTACGGCAGGTGTCAGATACTTTAATTCCACTTAGACATTCCATGTTTATAATGATTTTATGGGGAAAAGGTGTGAAAAGTCAGGGCAACAAAAACAATGTGGGCAACTGAGCTTAAAAGTGAGCAAACGACACACTTCTCAGTGCCCAGGCCTCCATGGTGCCGTGGTGGCCCCATATTGTTCCGAAGAGACCCGGGCACGGGTGGTAACACAAAATCCATGTCAGAAACATGTTTGCGTGTTCTGTGTCTATAGAACCTAGGGGACGTACTTGAAGAAACGGGCTGTAGGACAACGGACAGATTTGGGAGAACACAGATTCTGTTATTTTTCTCCAGAGGTGGGCGCCTTCGTAAATCATATTTACTGCTCCTGTTCTGGGCGTTCATCAAGCTCGGATTTTTTTTAAATCACCCTGCCCCATCTTCCATCTTGGCCGAATTGTCCTAGAGAAGGAGCCCTCGCTGCCCAGGACTTGTCTGTGTGTGAGCGAGGCTTTGCTTTACTTATTTAGAAAGAACTGGAAGTGAACAGAACAGGCTGGTGCCATTCCCGGTAGGAGTTTATGGGGAGTGTGACTGCCCTCCCCCTTTGGCCCGGGACCCGCGCTTCTCGGCACAGAACGCGCTGGCGCTGCGTCTCTGAGTCTCTGATGGAGGCCAGCTGCGCTCCTTAGGGGGGCGAGAGCCGAACCCGCGAGGAATCGCACTGCGGTGCGGAGGAAAGTCCCAAAGCGCAGGCTTGGTGAACAGCTGTGCTTTGACCAGAAAAAACTGACATGAGCTGAGCAGTGGAAGCCTCCAGATTCTGGAAGAATCACAGGTCCGCCCGCTGGGCAGCCACGGGTGCTGGTGTGGGCCCTCCCTCCTCTGACTTCCAGCCCCCAGCAGGTGCACCCCCCTTCTCATTGCCGCTCCCACCGCCTCCCTGAGGGCGCCAGTGACCTCACGGCCCGGATTCTCGCAGTAGGTTTTTATGACGCGAATGCAATCCTCGGCCCCACGTCCATCTCAGACCCCGCTGACCTCGTGCCTTCTGCACAGGACGCTGCTGTCGGCCAGGTAAGGGCACCAGAGGGCTCAGGTGACTGAGTCCTGTGTCCCAGGCACCGATGTTTTAAATAAAGCCCAATCCAGCTTGGGGTACACAGACTTTTATTTTTATTTTTTTCTAATCCTCACCTAAGGATATGTTTTATTGACTTTTAGAGAGAGAGGAAGGGAGAGGGGGGAGAAAGAAACATAAATGTGAGAGAGAAACAGCAATTGGCTGCCTCCCGTACGCACCCCGACCGGGGATTGAACCCGCAACCTGGGCCTTGCCCTGGCTGGGAATCGAACCTGAGACCTTTCAGTGCACAGGGCGACATGCAGCTTGGACACTCCGGCCCCAGCTAAAAAGACTCTTCAGAGGTTCTAGCAAATGCGCTCCTCCATGTGTGAGCACATGCTTCTTTCACGTGGCTTACAGCACCTTCTGAAGGTGACGTTTTCTCTTTGCCAAGCTTGTCACTTGTTCGGCTCACCTCCTCCCCACTCCACCTGTCCTGACCGCCAGCACAGCAGCTAACGGGCACTGCCCGGCTCCCCCTGGAGGACCAAACACTTCATTTACTCGCTAACACCTGGCAGGCAGCGTGCTGGGCATCGGGCAGTGACTTGGCTTGGACATCGGAGAGGGTTAGGGGAAAAGAGTGTTCACGAAATGATGTGAACACGAGATAACGATCTCCAGGATCTATTTTTTACAGAGAAAATGACCATAAACATGACATGCGGGAGTCAGAGACCAGCTACTCTGCAAATAAACAGAACGGTCACTATGACAATTATGATCAGCCAGCATGTCTCAGTTTACCACCTTTTATTGGAGCTCCTTGGGTGTTTCTCTAGAGATTAGATCTAGAACGTTCTGTAATCTTAATCTGCTGACAAACCATTGTAATAAATCAGAGTTGATCATGTCGAATCCCTCTTTGAGAGCGTCAGCGGTAACCACCCCGCCTCCGTGAGGAAACCTCAAGCTCTTAGACTACAGAGCACTCAGCATCAGAGCACTCAGCACTGAACACCCAGCATCTGAACACTCAGCACTGAACACTCAGCATCTGAACACCCAGCACCTGAACACTCAGCACTGAACACTCAGCACTGAACACCCAGCACCTGAACACTCAGCACTGAACACCCAGCACCTGAACACTCAGCACTGAACACTCAGCATCTGAACACTCAGCACCTGAACACTCAGCACTGAACACTCAGCATCTGAACACTCAGCACTGAACACTCAGCACTGAACACCCAGCACCTGAACACTCAGCACTGAACACTCAGCATCTGAACACTCAGCACTGAACACCCAGCACCTGAACACTCAGCATCTGAACACTCAGCACTGAACACCCAGCATCTGAACACTCAGCACTGAACACTCAGCATCAGAACACCCAGCATCTGAACACTCAGCATCAGAGCACCCAGTATCTGAAAACCCAGCATCTGAACACTCAGCACTGAACACCCAGCATCTGAACACCCAGCATCTGAACACTCAGCACTGAACACTCAGCATCTGAACACTCAGCATCTGAACACTCAGCACTGAGCACCCAGCATCTGAACACTCAGCATCACAACACTCAGCACTGAACACTCAGCACTGAACACTCAGCACTGAACACTCAGCATCACAACACTCAGCACTGAACACTCAGCATCTGAACACTCAGCATCTGAACTCGCTCGCCTTTCCAAACCAGCGTCGGCTGCAGCTACAGGAGCTCCTTGAACTTGTCAAAAGAGCCGTGTTCTTTCTCACTTCTGAGACTTCGCTGAAGGTCAGGCCTAGTCAGGGTTGTGCAGTACCTGTATAGTTCTGCTTCCCCTCTAAGTTTAAACAACCTGAAAATTGAGTTTTATCCAAGATGCCGAGCCTGTCAAATGTTCTTCATAAACATTAATCATCTCTGTAGCCTCAACTTAGAGACTTTTTAACTGTAAAAGTAATGTAATCAATCACATTATAATGGGCTTTGAAAGTATTGAGGGGATAAAACCTAACCATAACCTTCTTGATATCATTTATGTTTTTAGTGAGCTCCCTTTTAATCTATGTTTTACATAGACATAGCTGTTCCATCATCTGAAAAAAAGATTATAATAATAATAAAAACTAACATGTAGATAGCACATCCTATGGGCAAAATACCTTTCTAGGCATTTTACATACATTAGCATTTTATTTTCATGGTGAGCCTGTGAGGTAGCTACTCTTATTGTTCCCATTTTACAGATGAAGAAAACAAGGCACCAAAGGTAATTGACTTGTCCTAAACCGTACAGCTGAGTAAATGGTATAGCCATTGTTGGAACTCATGAAGTCCGACATCGAAGCTCCTGCTATATTTCATATATATATATATGTGTGTGTGTGTGTGTGTGTATATATATATATATATATATATATATATATATATATACATACTAGGGGCCCAGTGCACGAAATTCGTGCACTGGGTGTGTGTGTTGGGGAGTGTCCCTCAGCCCAGCCTGCCCCCTCTCACATACTGGGAGCCCTCAGGCGTTGACCCCCATCACCCTATAATCGCAGGATTGGCCCCTTGCCCAGGCCTGATGCCTCTGACAGAGGTGTCAGGCCTGGGCAGGGGACCCTCATTTCCCCCCATCACTGGTTCTGCCCCCAGCCCAGGCCTGATGCCTCGGCCAGAGGCATAGACCCCCATCACCCTCGGATCGCCTGATCAGCCCCTTGCCCAGGCCTGACGCCTCCCCCAGAGGTGTCAAGCTTGGACAGGGGACCCCCATCTCCCCCCGATCACTGGCTCTGGCCCCCGCCCAGGCCTGAGGCCTCTGGCTCAGGAATCATGCCTGGGCAGGGGACCCCCATCTCCCTCTGATCGCTTGCTCCACCCCCCGCCCAAGCCTGACGCCTCTGACCCAGGCTTCAGGCCTGGGCAAGGGGACCGTCATATCCCCCAATCCCCGACTCAGCCCCCCGCCCAGGCCTGATGCCTCGGCCAGAGGAGTTGACCCTCATCACCCTCCAATCACCAATTACCGGATCGGCCCCTTGACCGGGCCTGAGGCCTCCGGCAGAGGTGTCAGGCCTGGGCAGGGGACCCCCAGCTCCCCGTGGTTGCAGGCTCCGCCCCTGCCCAGGCCTGACGCCTCTGGCTGAGGCGTCCGGCCCGGGCAGCGGGGACCTGCAGCTGCAGCGGCCCCGCGATCGTGGGCTCCACTTTAGGCCCAGGCAAGGGACCTCAGCTCCCGGGACTGCCAGCTTCAATCATGTCCAGCTCCCATCGCTGGCTCCACCCCTACTTCCTGCTATCACTGGCCCTGAGGCCGCCTTTGCCCTGCCCCCCAGCTCTTAGCTCCCCCCTGGGTTTCCGATCACTGTCAGTGGCAGGGGGCTTCTTCCTGCTTTCCCTTTCGCCTCCCTGCATTGTTCCTACATATGCAAATTAGCCGCCATCTTGTTGGCAGTTAACTGCCAATCTTAGTTGGCAGTTAATTTGCATATAGCCCTGATTAGCCAATGAAAAGGGTATCGTCGTACGCCAATTACCATTTTTCTCTTTTATTAGATAGGATACACACACACACACAGACACAGACACACACATATATATATTATCTTTATATACAAAAGGCTAATATGCAAAGTGTCCCCTCAGGAGTTCAACCGGGAGACCAGGAGTTTGATCGCTCACTCTGACGTGCGCTGACCACCAGGGGGCAGTGCAGAGCGAAGGAAGGCCCCGGCTGGCAACTGGAAGGCCCCGATCAGCCCTGATCACCAGCCAGGCCTAGGGACCCTCCCCGTGCACAAATTTTGTGCACCGGGCCTCTAGTATGCTATATATAATGTAATATGTTACATTACATACTACATGGAAAGTACTTAAACCAGTGTCTGGACCGTGGCATGAAGTCATTAAATGCTAGCGATGATCAACATGGCTATTATAAGGACTGCATTGAATGTAATTTGTTACACTTCACTTTAAGTCTTATGTTATCACTAAATGAGGTAGGTTTACCTTACATTAGGTCAAAAGTAATTTTTGAGCCCATCAAGCTATCTTATTACCCATTATTATTATTTTTTTAAATCCTCACCTGAGGATATTTTTCCATTGATTTTCAGAGAGAATGGAAGAGAGAAAGATAGAGAGAAATATCGATGTGAGAGAAACACATCGATTGGTTGCCTCCTGCATGCACCCAGTCCAGGACTTAGGCCAGGGGAGAGCCTGCAACCAGATATATGCCCTTGACCAGAATCGAGCATGGGACCCTTTGGCCCTGCAGGCCAACACTCTATCCACTGAGCAACACCAGCTAGGGCTTATTACCCATTATTTTTTATGACTGCACAATATCCTATAGAATGACCCTACAATAATTAATTCATTGTGGCTGTTGGTTATTTTAGTCTTTTTTATTATTATTATAGGTAACACTTTGAGCATTATCTTTATGCATTACACTTTCCCCCTTAATTTAGGTCATTCTTTTAAAGGACAAATCCCGAGAAGTAAGAATTATGTACTAAAGGGCTTGAGCATTATTATGCTTATTTATTCTTATCAGAAATGCCTTTGCAAAGGCCTTGTATCATAACTATGTTTTAGGGAGTCTGTTCAACAGTTCAATATTTACAGTGTGAACTTCTTTCCATTAATACTAGCTTCTCCCAAAGGGCCTGTGCAGAATAAATCCCATCCCTTTTCAATATGACAGACTTTCAAATTGAATTTTTAAAAATGTTTGCCTTATCCACCCACACCCCGTTGTGCCCTCTCAGCTCCCCTTCAGACAGATTATACCCTGATCACCCCCCCCACTCCTGCAAGCCTCTCTGGTCTGACCCAGTCCCCAGCCTGCAGCCTGAGTCACAGTCTCCCAGGACATTCCATGGTCCTCGTCCCTGTGAACTTGGAGATTCCCGACAGGGCCAGGCAGCAGAGCAGGCGGGTTATCACTTCCTCCACCCACCCCGACCGGGGCATCTATTTCCAGCGACACAGCCTCGGGTCACATTCACATTTTTGGCACGAAAAGCCGCTGCTGGCTCGTGGGTTCTTTCTGACACTGAAACCCCCTCTGGTGTTCCCACGAGGACTGTTCAGTCAGGTTTCCCACATCCTGTGTGGATGGCGCTGAGTGACGTTACTGACATAGGTTCTCACATAAACTTTAACTAGTTTGTTTAAGTTTCCTTTCCCAGGATGTTGCGATACTCCCAAATCGATGTACTCGACGGGGGCCTTTATGCTCTCTGAGTCTTCGTTCAGACAGGAACAAAGATACAGGCTGAGACCCCCGAGCGCAGCCGTTGGCACTGGACAGGAGTCCCCTGGCTACCAGCGGTCAGCGTCTGTGGACAGTGCTTCACCAGCAAAGAATCTGCAGCTGCGCAGTCCCCCCAGTGCTGTAACAATCAGCCACATTCACCCGCCCCGCTTCTGAAGACATCTCGGAGACCCGTGTAACGGCTCGCTGGGACTCAAATACATCATGATTATATTGTGTCCATTAATTTTTATCTGAGTGATTTTTTAATCATCTAAAAAGACATAAATGATTTTTACCCGGGTCTCATAGCTGTCCTTGTTTTCTAAGTACTCACAGACCAGCACAGACTACTGTTAAATCTATGCTGGGCAAATGTCTGCGGTTCCTAACGTCTCTATTAGATTCTCAGTCCTGGTGAGAAAAGCTCATCTGTGCGTCCATGTGTTTTTTTATAAACTGACACAGCAGCAGGCTGAACCAATACTTATCATTTCAGCCGCCAAATAACAAATATGATAAGTCATCTATATAATAAAAGCCTAAGCAACCATTACAGCAGAGTGATGAGAATGACCGGTCGCTATGATGCGCACTGACCACCAGGGGGCAGACGCTCAATGCAGGAGCAGGCCTAAGCCAGCAGGCAGACATCCCCCAAGGGGTCCTGGGCTGCAAAAGGGTGCAGGCTGGGCTGAGGGACACCCCTCCAGTGCACAAATTCGTGCACCGTGCCTCTAGGATCAAATAAAATGAGATATTCTGAGCCCTCTCGCCTGGGAACTTTCTGGGTCCTGTGATTCAGATCCGCCTGCAGGGTGGAGAAGACGCTCTGCTCCCGTCGGATGACATGGAATTGACCCTGGAGGAGGGCTCTCTGGTGGTGTCGATGGGAACTGCTCTCAGTTGTCTTAGAAGAGTCACAGGACAACTAACGGAAAGTGTTTCTTGTTGTTCAGAAGGGTTCATCGAGTTGCTTGCCTTCCAGGGTGCTCATCGGCTCCCCGCTGGTTGGCCAGCCCAAGAACAGGACGGGCGACGTCTACAAGTGTCCCGTGGGGAGGGGAGAGGCACTGCCCTGCATAAAGTTGGATCTTCCAGGTACGTAAAGTCCGAGCGGTCAAGTCCGGTCCTAAAGGCTGCCCCGTGTTCTAACTGCAAATAAATGTCAACCAACCCAAGAAAATATTCAAAGTGCCCTATACACTTCCTTCCGTTCTTATCAGGCAACGTCGGGTAAGATGGCATCTTGAGCCCCTCGGCCCTCCATTTGCTGTAGAAATTCACTAGAGGCTAACCGCAGATCTAGACGGTCTTACTAGTGCTGTTGCATGTAACTGCCTCCATTGTTCGGCATCCTTTGTGAACCAGTGGTGACATGAACAACTGTCCAGATAAACCCACCCATCCCCTTTCCTCCAAAAAACCCAACTTAGCGTTTGTGTTTTACAAGAAACTAGCACAAGAGGAATTGCAATAGGTGAGTCAAACTTGTAAAAGAGAAGAGCACGAGGTATGTTTCCATCGAAGTAGAGGTTTTTGGTAGAAACATCACTGTCGCTAGAACGTGACTAGAAAGGTCCTGGGAGAACTCTCCAGGAATTGGAAACATCGGTGTGCTATGCAACATGAGGTGCCATGGGAGTGACTCATAACCCGCAGGGTCACTTCAGATACTGTCCTTCCAGCTCTCCCTTTAAACATGTCCTAGTCGTTTGCTTATTGCAGACATGTTTTCCTGTACAGTCATGAGCGTAGTTGTAATCGCTGCTTTCATACCCGTTTCTGGCCGTTCCAACGTCTGGAATATCTCAACTTTTTCCCCATTGATTCTCTCTCTCTTGAGGCCAGGTCACCCTTTTCTGTTTCTTCCTGTGCTTGGGCTTGTGTCCTGGGCTGTCCTTGGAGTTGCAGGTGTGGGGATCGGGGTGTTACATGCCCTTGAATAGTCCCAGCAGGCGGTTTCCTTGGCTGGACTCAGTTTCCAGGCCGGGCTGCACGCACACAGCTCAAGTCATTGAGCTACTTGGACGGAATGCATGTGTCCATGTCAGCACGCTCCTCATGGCTCTGCTCTCCAAGAGATCCCCTCGCTTCACAGGTGCGGTCATTGCCGCAATGTCTGTCCTTTTTCAAGACGGAAAGACGGAAAGACGAGTTCTCTTTGAGGTTTAGCCACTGACTAGGCCTTCCCTGAGGGGAAAACAAACCAACACAAAGGCAGGAAACTCCACTGCTCGGTCTTCTGACACGGATGGGTCCCTCCGGGTCTGCCCGCTCTCCGTCTCTCCTCTCCCCACAGACACGGTCTCCGCACCGTGTCCCCTTGTCCTAGAGGCTCCCGGTCTCTCCTCTCCCCACAGAGCCGGTCTCCGCACCGTGTCCTTGTCCTAGAGGCTCCCGGTCTCTCCTCTCCCCACAGAGGACGGTCTCCGCACCGTGTCCTTGTCCTAGAGGCTCCCGGTCTCTCCTCTCCCCACAGAGCCGGTCTCCGCACCGTGTCCTTGTCCTAGAGGCTCCCGGTCTCTCCTCCCCCCACAGAGGACGGTCTCCGCACCGTGTCCCCTGTCCTAGAGGCTCCCGGTCTCTCCTCTCCCCACAGAGCCGGTCTCCGCACCGTGTCCCCCTGTCCTAGAGGCTCCCGGTCTCTCCTCTCCCCACAGAGCCGGTCTCCGCACCGTGTCCCCCTGTCCTAGAGGCTCCCGGTCTCTCCTCCCCCCACAGAGGACGGTCTCCGCACCGTGTCCCCTGTCCTAGAGGCTCCCGGTCTCTCCTCTCCCCACAGAGCCGGTCTCCGCACCGTGTCCCCCTGTCCTAGAGGCTCCCGGTCTCTCCTCTCCCCACAGAGGACGGTCTCCGCACCGTGTCCCCTGTCCTAGAGGCTCCCGGTCTCTCCTCTCCCCACAGAGCCGGTCTCCGCACCGTGTCCCCTGTCCTAGAGGCTCCCGGTCTCTCCTCTCCCCACAGAGGACGGTCTCCGCACCGTGTCCCCTTGTCCTAGAGGCTC
The DNA here is from genome assembly GCF_963259705.1 of Myotis daubentonii. NCBI lineage: Eukaryota > Metazoa > Chordata > Mammalia > Chiroptera > Vespertilionidae > Myotis > Myotis daubentonii. Next base: position 114,698,439 of record NC_081843.1, read on the forward strand.
CCGGTCTCTCCTCTCCCCACAGAGCCGGTCTCCGCACCGTGTCCCCTGTCCTAGAGGCTCCCGGTCTCTCCTCTCCCCACAGAGCCGGTCTCCGCACCGTGTCCCCTGTCCTAGAGGCGGCAGCTGTGATGTGTGGACGTTACTCCGACAGGAGCGGCTCCTCCATCACCGCCCCCGGGAGCGGAGTTTCAGTGTTGCCTGGAGACTCCAGCTGCGTCCAGTGGGGAGGGGTGGGACTGGGTGAAAGGAGCTGAAGGGATTAGTCAAAGAACATATATGTGTGGTCCATGGACACGGACGACAGTGTGGTGAAGGCGGGGGGGGGTGGATAAAGGGGGGAGGTGGGGGGCATGTGTAATAGTGTCACCGATTGCAAGAAAATGCTTACAATAAACATTTTTAAAAGAGAACAGTAGGGCCCTGACCAGTTTGGCTCAGTGGATAGAGCATCGGCCTGTGGACTGAAGGGTCCCAGGTTCGATTCCAGCCAAGGGCATGTACCTTGGTTGCGGGCACGTCCCCAGTAGGAGGTGTGCAGGAGGCAGCTGATCAATGTTTCTCTCTCATCGATGTTTCTAACTCTCTATCCCTCTCCCTTTCTCTCTGTAAAAAATCAATAAAAATATATATTTTAAAAAAAAAAGAGAGAACAGTAGGAGCGCTTCTGCTGTAGCCCCATCCCAGGGAGGCTCGCCCTGGGCCCACCCCAGCGTCACACCTCGAACCCAGATCGTTCGAGTCCAAGGGAGATTACGCCCACTTCCAGGTGCTTCCAGAGCCAGTCAGACTGAGCTCTGCCACGGAGGCCTTGTCCGATGCCGACAGGGCGTGGCCACTCAGGCATCCGCTCCCCTGGCCTCCCTCAGTCCATTATAGCCGGGCCTGCGGGAGGGAAGATTCCAGCGGGAGCGGGAGCAACCCTGCAAGGACGTCCGTGCACTTGGGGCAGGGGGGACCCGTTGGCGTTTCCTGTCCGATCTTTTTGGTTTTTCAAGGTGAAGAAGTAGAAATGCTTGCCAATTTTTTTAATTTTATTATTTTTTAATTTTTTTTTAAATTTTGTTTTATTGCTTAAAGTATTACAAAGAGTATTACACATGTCTCCTTTTTTCCCCTTCTTGACAATCCCCTGGCCTCCCCTACCCCCCAGTGTCTTATGTCCATTGGTTATGCTTATACACATGCATACAAGTCCTTCGGTTGATCTCTTACCCCCTCCCCCCCCCCGCCCGCCCCAACCCTCCCCGGCCTTCCCGCTGCAGTCTGACAGTCTGTTCCATGCTGCTCTGCCTCTGTATCTATTTTTGTTCATCGGTTTATAATGGTCTTTATTATCCATAAATGAGTGAGATCATGTGGTGTTTTTCTTTCATTGTCTTGCCAATTTTTCTGCCAGTCGGCATGTTTTAGGACCCAACCTTCCTACGTGCAATGCCAAAAGCAGTTCCTTCGTTGTGTCCTTTTTTTAAATCCAAACTTCCCGACCCCGGCTCTGATCCTGCTAGTTTCCTCGGAAACCTCAGGATGTCCCCGGAGGCTGAGACGAATGGTCAGAAAGTTTGTGTTTGAGTTTTCTTTCCTGGCCTGCTCGCCTGTGTCCTTCTTCTTGCCAGAAACGCCATGTCCCATCACTAGTCACGTGTCACATGCGGACATAACATGTCAGAAAACGGTGAGAGTTCACATCGTGTCCGCAGTGTCAGGAGGCCGACATTTTCCTGTCTGAATTGGCCACACTCTGTGAGAGGCAGTCCCACGGCTGTGGCCCTCGGTGCTCTGCATCCCTTCACAGTTCTGCAGAACTATTCGGGACGATGGTCCAGTACAGCTTCTGGGACAGGAGCCGTGTCCGGAGCCTTCGCGCGCTCCCTGGGTTCCTGATCGCGCTGTGGAGACTGGTCAGCTGGACGAGGAGCAGCGTGTGCTGCGATGAGCGCACGGCACAGAGAATGTTTTAACGAGACAAACGTCTGTTCTGTTTCCAGTCAACACATCGATTCCCAACGTCACGGAGGTGAAGGAGAACATGACCTTCGGAGCCACGTTAGTCACCAACCCGAAGGGGGGCTTCCTGGTAAGAGAGCCCGGCGTGATGCTCGCCCAGCGGTGGCGAACCTATGACACGCGTGTCAGAGGTGACACGCGAACTCATTTTTTTGGTTGATTTTCCTTTGTTAAATGGCATTTAAATATATAAAATAAGTATCAAAAATAGAAGTCTTTGTTTTACTATGGTTGCAAAGATCAAAAAATTTCTACATGTGGCACGGCACCAGAGTTCAGTTAGGGTTTTTCAAAATGCTGACACGCCGAGCTCAGAAGGTTCGCCAGCACTGTAGCCAGTCCCTGGCCTGGGAAGGCTGCCGCGGTCCAGTCACGTCGATGCGGCCGTGTGTGACCTTATGCTTTCTCACTGTTTAACGTTCCCAGGCATGCGGGCCCCTCTACGCCTACCGATGTGGCCACCTGCACTACACGACCGGCATCTGCTCTGACGTCAGCCCCGCGTTCCAGGTGGTGAACTCCATCGCCCCCGTGCAAGGTACAGGCGTCCCCGCCTGCTCTCTCGTGTCTGACAGCACGGGCTGAACGAGACCGTGTGCGCGCAGGAGCGGGCCTCAGAGCCTGAGCTGTCTGCTCTGCTACCAGCATGACCAAGTTAGGGAAAGGCTGGCTCTGCCCATAGACAGCCAAACCTCACGGCTATTTTGGGAACTGATATTAGGGTAAACAACCCTCCGCAGAATGGTGTTTAAACACCCCGGCGGGAGCTGTCAGGTTGGTTTATGTAAAAGGGCGAGCCTGTTGGAGGCTGGTGGCCTCGTGTGAAACATGCCCAGAATGAGAGCTGTCCTGAAGGGTGTCCCAAAATTCACGCAAGGTTTGAATTTTGCATGAGCATTAACAACAACAACAAAAAATAAAAGCCTAATTTTATTTGGTTTATTGAGTCAGATTCTAATATCTGTTGCCCTTTGATTTCAATCCTTTCAATTTGATAAGCATGACCAAGTACCAGTTATGGCCCAGGAGCAGGGACAATGAAGACTACGGCTTTGCGTCTGTGCCAGCAAAGCCGTGGAGGCCATTTACCCAATGTGCTATTCCATACATAACCCTAGACTGTATACTTTATGAATCAATAAAAAATGTACAATTTTTGCCAAAACCAGTTTGGCTCAGCGGATAGAGTGTCGGCCTGTGGACTGAAGGGTCCCAGGTTCGGTTCCAGTCAAGGGCATGTGCCTGGGTTGCGGGCACATCCCCGGTGGGAGATGTGCATGAGGCAGCTGATCGATGTTTCTCGCTCATGGATGTTTCTAACTCTCTATCTCTCTCCCTTCCTCTCTGTAAAAAAATCAATAAAATATATTTTTTAAAAAAACGTACAATTTTTAATTATAAACCTGTGTTTTCTATCAGAATTACTTCTTGCGTGAATTTTGGGACGCCCTTTATAAAGCTCACACTGGGGCAGGCTCAGCCCTGCCCGCGCGGTGTAAGAAGGTTAGGGGGAGAGGAGCTTTGCCTGGTCAGACCTCCGACCCCGTGGTTAAGGAATGCAATGGACGCCACTTCTGCTTTTTCTAACTGTTGTTTCTGGTCTGAGAGCCACGCGTGCGCCCTGTAAAACGTCAGTGAGGCCTGGGCGCCCCCGGGGCCAGGAGCCCTCCTGCCCGAGGCGCATGCGCTGCCTGTCTTGCAGAGTGCGGCACGCAGCTGGACATCGTCATCGTGCTGGACGGCTCCAACAGCATCTACCCCTGGGACAGCGTCACCGCCTTCCTCAACAACCTGCTGGAGCGCATGGACATCGGCCCCAAGCAGACGCAGGTGCGGCGGGGCGTGCGCACCCACACACGTGTCAGCACACATGAAACACAGATGTCCCCAGAGAGACGAGGCGGAAGGTGGCGAGCTAGCCTCAGCCCTCCCGGGGGACGCCACATGGCTGTCCCCAGCGAGCAGGCGCCTGGGGCTGGGGAGGGAGAGCCTGTGTGTGCCCTTCAGGAGAACGGAGAACTCCAATCGGTGAAATCACTCAAAGAAAATGGCATTTTGGTTGGTGGGCGTGGCTCATGGGTTGAGTGTTGACCTAGGAACCAGGAGGTCAGGGTTTGATTCCCGGTCAGGGCACAGGCCCGGGTTGCGGGCTCCGTCCCCAGTGTGGGGTGTGCAGGAGGCAGCCGATCCATGATTCCCTCTCATCATGGATGTTTCTCTCTCTCTCTCTCTCTCTTTCTCTCTCTCTCTCCCTCTCCCTTCCTTTCTGACATCAACTTTTTTAAAAAAAGAAGAAAATGGCATTTTCACATCAAAAAGTGTTCCTTCTCCTAGACCAGTGGTTCCCAACCTTGGCTGCACATTAGAATCACCTGAGAATCTTTTAAAAATCCTGATTTCTGGGCCTCATCCTCCGGAAATTCTGTTTCTCTGTGACTAATGTTGTGGCCTCACCCCATCACAAAAAAACAGAATTTCCGGAGGAGGAGGCCCAGAAATCAGGATTTTTAAAAGATTCCCAGGCGATTCGAATGTGCAGCCAAGGTTGAGAACCACTGCACTAGATGCAGGTGTCTGCTCTGCGTTGAGCTTCCCCGTCAGCCGCCCGGGGTTGGCGAGGCTGGTGAGCCTCTCCGTGGGGGTGGCAGGCTGCTCTGAGCCCCTTCGGATCTGCGACCCGCTCCTCCCCCTGGTCCGCACAGGCCTTATTTTGGCTTCCGAGGACTCAATTCCCTGGGCCTCTCCCTGCTGGGTCAGTGGCTATCCCGGAGCCGTGACCGTAGAGAAGAAACGTTAGCGCTTGTGTAGCCAGGACTCTCGGGTCATGGAGGGGCTGCGAGAGCCTGCTGCCTGGTGCGGGTTCAGCTTGCTGACCGCGGACCATCAGCCCTGACGGCAGCCCAGCACTCTCCTTCCCGAGGCCCCGCTTCTGCCGAGCGCACAGCACCCCGCCGCCTGGAACCCTGGACCGCGGGTCTCCCGTCCATCCCTTCCGGGGTCCTCACCCTCCCTGAGCCAGTGGCTGCCCCCTCCGGGAGACCCGGAGCTCCCTCCCTGTAAGGTGGTCCTGAGATCAGCGGCTGGACCCCGCTCTTCCCTCTCTCCCCTCCCCACACCCCTCTCCTCCCTCCCCTGCTTCACCCACCCGTTTACCTTCCTAGCCAGTCCTTTCTTCCCAAATCTGATCATAGCCTTGAGACATTTGTAGATTTCTAGTATTGTTGGTCATTGGAACATTTGATTTTACGTTTAAGTCCCTTTATCTGTTTTGCCGTAAAACATGAATTGTGGGCAGCTCTGTGCAGAAGCCAGTGCAGCCGAGCCCCCTTTGTGGGAGGGACACATCACCCATCACCCCCTGCCTCCGTGCTCGGCCCTGCGCGGTCTCCTGTTCCTAGCGGTCAGGGCCGCAGGGAGGGCTGCATGTCTGCAGGAGACGCACAGAGCAGCCATTCTCCCCCCCACGGAGGAATCCCAGCCGCCGGGGTGGGCTCCGGGGTCCGCCTTTCCTGGCAGGAACAAAGCCTTCATTCAGAGGGATCCGGAGCCCGGGGCCAGGGCCACCCGCGAGGCCAGGGCTGGGCTGACCCCCAGGCAGACAGTCAATCCCAGTCCCGGGCTCCCGACCCCTGTCCACAGTGAGGGAGACCCCGGGTGCCACTCGCACCCCCAGTTCGCCCAGGGCACCTTCTTCCTAAAGAGCAGGGCGCTGGGTGGATCGCTGGGTCTGTGCCTCCTGGGAGCTCAGCTGCTCGTGGGGCATTCATTCCGTTTTCCCCTCCCCGAGGGCTTCCCCTGCAGCCGCGCTGGGGGCCTCAGATGATCATGGAGAATGGGATGCGCCTGTGGGATGCCGTGTTTATCCCGCCATGGCTCCTGGCACTCCTTCCTCAGAACCCCGGGGTGCTGGGGCTGTCCCCGACCTCCAGCACTGGGAGCTCGGAGGGTGGGCGTGGGGCCTGCATTTTAAGTAAAGAATCCACATAGTTCTCACACAGGCCAACGTGGGAGAAACACTGGGCTAGTGCAGTATTATTACACTAGAGGCCCGGTACATGAAATCCGTGCAAGAGTAGGCCTTCCTTCACCAGGCTGCCGGCACCGGCTTCCCTCTGGCACCCAGGACCCAGGCTTCCCTCGCAGCCCCAGCTTCATCCGGAAGGTCATCTGGAAGGATGTCTGGTCTAATTAGCATATTACTCTTTTATTATTATAGATTGTGTTTTCGGGCAGGTGTGTGTGTGTGTGTGTGTGTGTGTGTGTGTGTGGTTTTCAATTGAAGGGCCCAATCCTGCCCTGAGATGGGCAGTAGCTTCTGGAATTTCTCCTCCACTCTACCCTCCCTCCTCCATGTCCGACGGGAGCAGGCACAGAGCTGTGCGGGGCCCAGAGGGGAGGGGAGAGCTGGGTGAGGCCTCCTGGATTCTCGCTCATGTCAGGGGTGGGAAGGCCTTGCTCATGTCAGGGGTGGGAAGGCTTGGAAGGGAGTGACAGGCTTTGGGAAGAGGGTTTCCCTGCAGAAGGAGCCTGTGGGAGGTTCGCTGGGAGGTTCGCTGGGAGGTGCCGTGAGCTTGGATGTGTGTCGGGAGTTGGGGCGAATGGGACTGCGGCTGCCTCCTGCGTCGGAGCAGAGGAGCCACACTGGGGCCGGGTCATCGGTGTGAGGAATGCATGTTGCCGGGGTCAGCATGGAGTTCTGCCAGCCCCTGTCCACAGGCCCCCGCAGGGAGGACAGCTGCTGGTGGGAAACGGGCACCGGGAAAGGATGCAGGCGAGGGCAGAGCCCACAGACCTCACAGGACGGGGAAAGGCCTGTTCGCTCCGTCCGTCCTAGGAGGGGCCAGCAGTGGGGAGGCCTCTAGCCTTTCTGTACCTCCCACCTCTGTGCCCCCCCTCCCCCCGCTGCGCCCCACTGGCCAGGAGCTGTAGCAGTGCAGGGAGAGGAGCGGACAGGACACAGCCAGCGGGCCCCTCCCCCCGTGGGCTCCCCTCCTGCATGGCAGGCAGTTAAGGAGCAGTGCCAAGGGTCCGGTTAGTTTTAATTCAGGTTGGACCAGATGACGGTGCTGCTATCTGGTCATTTGACCTGAAACACAGCAGTTTCATGTGGTAAAACCTACGTTAAAATACAGGACTTTTAAAGGGCCAGGTGTTTCAACACGGAGGATAAGGAAAGCCATGAGCCGTGTACCTACACACCCAGGCATTGCAGAACAACTTTGTGCTAAACTAGTTGTAAAGGGACAACGGGCCAAAGAATTGTGTTCTGATTAGAATCGTACCCCTTATCCATGGGGTACGTTCCAAGACCACCCCCCCAGTGGATGCCTGAGGCCACATAGTACCGAGCCCCGTTATATACTGCTTTCCCTGTACGTACATATCCGTGATAAAGCTCAGTTTACAAATGAGGCATAATAAGAAATTGACAACAACAACGTGTCTGAGTCCCAGCATCTCTACTCTGGCTCTTTGGGGCCGCATTATTCTGCAGGATAAGGGGACTGGGCACCAGCACTGCGATGCCTGGAGTGCCACCTGGTACCCCAGACGGACACGGAGTGACTGACGGGCGGGGAGCGTGTGCGGTGTGGAGGCTCCGGACTCAGGCACGCCCCCCGTCCTGGGTGGGGTGGAGCAGGGTGTGTGTGTGTGTGGGGGGGGGTGAGGCAGGGATTTCATCACGCCGCTCAGCACAGCATGCAGTTTAAAGCTATGGATTGTTTATTTCTGGAATTTCCCTTCTAATATCTCAGACCCCAGTTGACCACAGGTAACTGGGACACTGACAGCGAAACCAGGGGTGAGGGGGCTGCATCTTCCCGGGTTCCTGCTTGTCACGTTGACTACGTTTACAGTACATACCGGGTACAGTGCGGGGGGGCCCTGGGAGGGGGGGCCCTGGGAGAGGGGGCTCTGCGGCCTCTGCTCTGCCATCAGGATGTCCTTAGTGACTGCAGTACCGACAGGCGTCTCCCAGGTGTGGAGCACCCCTGGAAGTGACTGCCCCTCCAGGAGGAGCAGGAAGGAGGGAAGGGAGGAGGGAGGGAGGGAGGGAGGCGGCAGCAAGGGAGTACACAGGCTTCCGCAGGCCAGTCTGCACATCGCGGGGTGCAGCGTTGGGACAGGAACAGCCATGCTGAATGCAGTACACCCCCCCCATCTGCATTTTCGCTTTCTGTGGTTTCAGTAACCGTGGTCAGCCGCGGTCTGAAAATATTCAATGGAAAATCGCAGAAATAAACGGTCCGTAAACTGTAAAGGGCGAGCTGCTCTGGGGGGAGTGATAAAACCTGCCCGTCCGCTCTGCCCCCGGGACGTGAGTCACCCCTTTGTCCAGCGTCTCGCACGAAGGGATTGAGAGAGAGGCCGCGTTCATGCAGCTCTTCGGACGGTCAGTTGTTCTAATCGTTCTGTTGTGTTAGTGATTGCTAATCCCCTGCCGTGCCTGATGCATTAAACTTTCCCAGCGGCGTGTGTGTAAAGGAGCAGCAGGGTGCACACAGGGTTCAGGACCCTCCGGGCACCCGCTGGTCAGCGTCCACGGGGGTCTGGACGCACCCCCATGGAGAAGGAGGCAGCTGCAGTGACTCAGCGTTTCTTCCCTGTCTGTGTGGTCCCAGGAAAACTTTACAAACGAGTCCCGGGATTTTGTGAACCAGTTTTACCCCAAGACAGAGCGAAGGCGATCAAACGCCTTTCGCAAAACCTCTTCCAAACGCGAACCCTGGGCGCCGAGAGACATGGTGGTGGCGGCGTGGAGGTCGCACTGATCCCTGACACCTACACACGACGTGGCTTTCCGTAATAACGAGAGTGCCACGCGTGTGCCACGCCGGGCGCACCTACACACGACGTGGCTTTCCGTAATAACGAGAGTGCCACGCGTGTGCCCCGCCGGGCGCACCTACACATGACGTGGCTTTCCGTAATAACGAGAGTGGCACGCATGTGCAACGCCGGGTGCACCTACACACGACGTGGCTTTCCGTAATAACGAGAGTGACATGCGTGTGCCACGCCGGGCGTGTTGCCCTAAACAATTGGCAGTGACTCCGGAGGCCGATGCAAGAGGGAAACTACCGATGGGACAGTGTGTGGCCGCTCTCCCCACGAGGTGGCATGGAACCAGGTGAAGTGGGGAGAGAGGTTCATTCCGCTTTAGGGCTGTCACTCATCTGTCTTTCACTGCGCACTTTATGGCCGCTTCCCAGAAGCCTCCAGTACGAGGCCTGGGTCATTGTTGGAGTCGGAGAGGCCTGGCCCTGCCCTGGGCCACATCCCTGTCCATCACGGTCCTCCCCAAAAGGGATGCCGGCAGGTGCGTCATCTCCCTCCCGGCTTACCGGCCTCCATTCTCCCCACCCCATGGCCACTCCCCTGAGTTACCTGTCCAGGGTAAAGTCCGCATCCCGGCCTTGCCCTGGATAAAGACCCACTGTGGCTGCCTGCTGAATAGTGTCCGCTCTCCCCAGGGGGCCCGAAGGCACTTGTCACCGCCATCCCGCTGCCTCCCTGTGCCCACCTGCCTTCCCGCGGCTTCCTGCCCGTTCTCCGAGCGCACAGCTCGGTGCCCACTGGGCTCTGCCTCAGCCCTTCTCCCGCCCAGGCCCGGGTGCCGGGGGACTCCTTAGATGCAGTTCAGGTGCCATTCCTGCCACAAGGCAGTCTGAGCACCATCTTCCTTACACCCCCTGTCACTCTGTGTGCCTGCCCATCCCTGGAGAGGAAGACAGGAGGGCATTCCCCGCTGACTTCCCATGGGCCCGCCTCCCCCAGTCCCTGCTGTCACTGCCCTCCTCCTGCATCTCTGCCCCCAAAATGGGCCACTGAGGTCCCTCATTCACGTTAATTCAGCAGATGCTCCTGAAGCCTTTTATGATGTACTAGTAGCCTAGTGCACAAAATTGGTGCACTCGGAAGGGTCCCCCAGCCTGACCTGTGCCCTGTCACAGTGCGGGAGCCCCATGATCCATCACCCCAAAGAGGTAGGCCTCCACAAGCCTCATGTCCCTGGGCCCAGCGCCAGGGGTGTGGACACGAGCCTCACACAAGTCCCCGCCCACCCATGCCTGCTGCACATGCAGCCTCCTGCTGATTGGTCATTAGGTGTGAGGGTGTCATGACCGTTTGCATATTAGCTCTTTATTATTTAGATTATGCTACGTGTCCGGACAGCATTAAAGCAAACACTGAAACTGTGTTCCCGATGCCCCGGACCTTGCAGCTCAGAAACGAGGTGCAATCTTCCCCTTGGGTCCCGCAGGGCATGGCCGTGGGTGAGAAGGACAACGAATGACTCTTTCTGAGGGGGACTCTCACTGTGGCCAGGCAGCGTTCGGCAAACTCTGTTGTTCGAGGTGCTATGTCCCTCACCAGAGAAGAGCCCCTTAAGTGAGAGTAGCAGGTGTTTTCCAATTCGTTTTCAGTGAAGGCGGAGAACCCAGCCGGAAGATGTGTTTGTGATCGGAGTAGAGCAGCTGGGACAAGCACGAGGGAGAGGCGTCTCTTTTGCGCCGTTTCAAATGAGTGGGATTTCTGTGCTTCATGTAGATATCGGGGAGAGAGAGGCAGACGAGACAGGGCAGGCCGGCTCCTGCGTAGACACGTGCTGACCTCCCTCCCGCCTTTCCCACGGCTACTTGGCGATGGAGCCCTTTTTGTAGACCGTTCCTGGTAGCGTCAGAAGGCTGCTTGCGCTGCCTGGGAGGGCGGGGTGTCAGCTGGGGGCTTAGCTGAAGGAGGGCTGTGACTCTCGTGTTTCCGTGGAAGGTTCCGTAGGGAGACAGACCCCTTGTTCATACAGCAGCCCCACAGCCAGGGGTGCGCCGGGGTCACACTGCAGCCCGAACCCTCCGGTCTCTTTGGCCTGAAGTTGGAATTGCACACCTGACCATTTCCTCCCTGAAAAGTCACTGTTCCTCCTCGAGACGCCCACCCCGTAGGAGTCTATTGGCACTATAGTCCCCCACTTCTCACTGATGCCAGAAGCTCTCCCCTTCCCACTCTCCCTTTTAGGAAAGTCCACATCTGCCCTAGCGGGTTTGGCTCTGTGGACAGAGCGTAGGCCTCGGCCTGCGGACTGAAGGGTCCTGGGTTCGATTCCAGTCAAGGGCACATGCCCTGGTTGTGGACTCCATCCCCAATAGGGGGCGTGCAGGAGGCAGCCTATCAATGATTCTCTCTCATCATTGATGTTTCTCTCTCTACCTCTCCCTTCCTCTCTAAAATTAATAACAATAGATTTTTTTAAATAATACAAATAAATAAATAGTCCACCTCTAATGCAGGCCCTTCCTTCAGCGGCCGCCTTTGCTCACTTCTGTCCCTTCAGCAGAAGCGCCCAGACTCCTCCCAGCTCCGTCCTCCTCCCACGCTCCTGGCCCGCCCTCTGCTTCCAGTCGCTTCCTGTGGATGGTGGTTGTGGGCTGTTTCTCAGTGTCCAGAGCAGCTTAAAGCCCTGTCCTCCTGATGCATTGTTTAGGCCCCAGGTTCCAGGCAGTGATGTGGGCCTGGCAGAAGGAGAAATACAGAAACCGGTGACAGCTGCCCCAGATCTGGTTCCCGGGAGCCAACCCTGAGCGAGGCAGTCACATGGGGGATCTAACAAGGAAGCGCTTCCACAGGAAAGGGCGAGGGATTTGGGGAGCAAAACAGGGCGGCCACAGCGGACAAAGCAGGTTCCTTTATGATGAAGTCTGGGCCTGGCCCCATGTGGAAGGGGTGCCCCGGGCCCGCCCAGGGAGCAGGGCGGGGGGAGGGGCGGCAGGGAGGACTGCCAGGCACTCAGTCTCTTCCATCCTCTGGGGAAAGTGGCCCTGGCAGTGCAGGGCCTTCACCTGAAAACGGTGGCAGTGGGTCCTTAGAAGCAACGTCTATAGCAACGGTGAGGACCTAGGCCTTGTGAGTTCTCTTACATCTTAATATTTACAAAGAAGCTTGTAGAGGTGAGATAGCTGTTAAGGTAGACAGATGATAGATGATAGATAAATAGATAGGATGGATGGATAGAGAGATAGATAGATAGATAGATAGATAGATAGATAGATAGATAGATAGATAGGATGGATGGAGATGGATGGATAGGATGGATAGATAGATAGATAGATAGATAGATGGGTAGATGGATGGGTGGATGGATGTGGATGGATAGATAGATAGATAGATAGAAAAACAGATGTGATGTGAAGCTCTGGCCTCTGACTTCCCAAGTATTAAACGTTTTTGCTCTTCCTGGTGTGAAGAGAACTTGCCCAGATAAACCCCTAGTTCACAGCAGGTTCTGTGAGACATAGAAGAGTGTCCTGACTATAAAATATGAGGGCATATGCAGCCCTGTTTAGTTGGCATGACGTCCACCTCTTCTCACAGGAACTCCTCACTGTGAGTCTCTCCTTCCAGAGGAGTTCACAGCTCACGGCTAGAGTCTGACTGAACTCAATCCATGCGAGTGAGGTGCGCTCACTGGTAAGAAGTAGCGGGCTGTTGGGCGGGGCCAGGCTCAAGGTGCTGGTCCTGACTTTGAAGAGAGACCGGTCCACAGGTGACGGATTCTTGTTGGGCAGCATTGAGGGTCACAGGAGCAAACCCAGCGAAGGAGATGTATAGTTGGAAGTTAGCCAGGTGAGTTAATGGGGGGAAAAAAGGCTAAAGGAGTTCAATGTTTGTGAGTAAATGATTATGCTGCCAGACCACGGAATCTGGGGTAGGTGGAGAAAGAAAAATAAAGGTAGGATCTGTGAATTGGAAGTCAAGGAGTGAATCAGACACACTAAGTAAATAAGCGGAAGTTAGGGGTCAGGGAGAAGAACTGGAAACTGAGGCACAGCAGTGTTTCCTGATGACAAGGTCATTGATACGACCTTGGGAGTAGATAATGCAGGTGAGCAAGAGGAAAAGATTGCTGAGCTGAGGACATCGAAGAAATGAGAGACTTGGGCATTAGATCCATCCAGGGAGTAACACATCCAACAATAAAGAGAAGAGTTGACAGTTTTCAAGTTTCTTTAACCTCCTGCCCAAATGAAAACAAAGGGAAATAAAAACAAGGCCGGCTCTGCGAGATGTGCCGAATGGGTGAGCAATTAACTTCCCTGCAGCGTTTATTTCCCTGGGTGCCCAGGACCAGGCATAGTGATTGTCTAAATAACAAAATCATCGCACGTTTATTTATACTGAATATTGACAAGGACAATGTCAAGCCTACAAGGCTTCCCTTAATAATAACTCCGTGGCTCCCTGGATCACCCATGGATAGCTGTGTCACTGGGAAGAGAATTTAATTCTCTGTAGAGGATAGTGGGTGGCATTTCATTCTAAGTCAAGAAGAGAGCCTGCACGGAGGCATGGGTGTGTCCTCATCACTTCATTGGTGTGTGTCATTGGCCGGCGGTACAGAGGGACGTCCGGTCATCTTTATCCCGCCCGTCCTGCCCTCTCACAGCGGGAGTGAGCGTTTTAAACCCAGTTTCCTTATGTAGACAATGCGGAGGTAATTCCGTCGCCCTGATTTAAATAAATTAGGACGGAGCGTTCTTTAAGAAACAGTAACAGTACAGGAGAGGACTTTTCTGTGGGCGTGGCAACACAGTCGCCCGAGACGCCCAGCACGCTCCACGAAGCAGCCCAAGGACAATGAGGTTCTTTCAAATTGGAGAGTCTCTCACTTGCTCCTGCAAATGCCAGCGTCCGCTTTTGGTTTCCAGAAAGACGCAGCTATGGAATTATAACTGTAAATCAGACTAACGATGGAGGCGCCTACAGGTTTCTGAGGACCGTGGTGTCAGCAGGGGGCGCCGGAGAGGCGATGCTCACCCTCTGGGCCGCTTGGAGGTAGGACTGGCTCTCAGGCAAGCGCCACGGGCGACACTACCAGTGGGCACACCGGGCGCTGCCTCGCAAAGAAGGCAGCCCGGCCTCCGCGCCATCCCCGGCCCGGCCTCCGCGCCCATCCCCTGCCCGGCCTTCGCGCCATCCCCTGCCCGGCCTCCGCATCCATCCCCGGCCCGGGAGATTCAGTGCCAGGATTCCTGCATGAAAAAGACATCCGTTTGGGGAGAGAATTTTCCGAGTCCCTGATTTGGGGTAGAAAGTTAAAGAAGAGGTATCTTCAGGCACAGTTCTTGTTGTGGATTAGCTTATTGGTTCACATCCACCTTGAAAGGAGGGTGTGAAAATGGAACAGGGGAAATGGGCATCTCTGGGTGGGGAGAGGATCACGGATTGTCAGGGACACTGACTCCGGGGCATGTCACCTTTCTTGTCTTCTCACGTGGCTCTGCCTGCAGCACCCAATCTGTGATTAAGAGGGAAAGGAAGGGGGAAGTGCCCAGCCGGTGTGGATCAGTGGTTGAGCATTGACCTATGAACTAGGAGGTCAGGGTTTGATTCTGGTCAAGGGCACATGCCCAGGTTGCGGGCTCGATCTCCAATTGGAGGCGTGCAGGAGGCAGCTGATCAATGATTCCCTCTCATCAATGATGCTTCTATCTCTCTCTCCCTCTTCCTTCCTCTCTGAAATCAATAAAAATATATTTCTTTAAATTATTTAAAACATAATGAAGGAGGAAGGCAGGGAGAGTGGGAAGACAGGAGCAAAAGGGGGTGGGAGAAGGGCTGAGCCAGGTGCACCCCTCACACAGTGACCCCTGCTTGCGCGTCAAGCCTTCTCCAGCTCCCCTCTGCCCGCAGTCCTGGTCCAGGGTCACCGACTGTCTTCCTGCTCTTGGGACAGTACCTCCCTCTTCCCCATCTCAGCTCCTCGCGTCCACAGTTCCCTCCTTGGACTCCATCCTCCCTCCCAGCCTCCACCCCGGACAGGCCTCTGTCCTCATAGCACCCAGTAAGGTCTCTTCCCTGAGCCCCCATTTTAAATCAGGGCCCGAGGTTGAACTTGCTAATGACAGCTTTTCCGTTACAGACCTTGTCATGGTTTGCAGTTGGGCGTGTGTTTGAGCGATCGTGTGTTGGGTCTCTGTCTTGTAGCCTATAAGCTCCGTGGGAGCGAAGGCAAACCCTGGCGGGGAGGGGTCCCAGTGTAGCCCCCGTGGCCCACTCGCGTCTGCAGTGAAAACTGCCAGAGGGACAGACCGACCATTTGAGGAGTTGACTAACAGCGCCTTCATTGTTCTCTGGGCTCTGGCTGCCCGTAGAGTAACGTTACTGCTGTCGAAGTAGGAGGAGGTGTGTCCTCGAGATTCTCACACTCGCTGAGACGCAGATGGGTCACCCCTCACATACATGTTGAACCTGCACGAAGTTGGGCCTCAGCCACTGCTGGACCACTGACTCACGTCTGGTCTTTCAGGTCGGGATCGTGCAGTACGGAGAGAACGTGACCCACGAGTTCAACCTCAACACCTACTCCTCCACGGAGGACGTGCTCCTCGCTGCCAACAAAATCGTCCAGAGAGGCGGCCGCCAGACTATGACCGCCCTCGGGATCGACACAGCCAGGTACGCGGCCACCAAACCCGCCACAGCCAGTGTCTCCGGCCTGGCCGTTCGCAGCGCGCAGCGAACACTCACCGTGGCGATGCTTAGAGCCATCTTGTTTAAAGCCGGATTTGGCCAGTGAGCTTGCAGTTCCAGAATCAGGTTTTTCTATTATACAGTCTCTCTTCTTCTCTTTCCGTTTATTCCAAGGGTTAAATCGATGGAAAATCCATCAAAAACCCAGTAGTGTACAGCTTTGTGCTCTTGGGCAATACAACATAACAGGAGGGACTGTCTTTCCCTCTCGTCTTTATTCCCAGCTTCTAGGATTTTCTATTTAAAAAACATGGTCTGTGCACTTTTACTTGGTACATATTTACATTCTCGTATGCCTGTCATTTTCCAGCACCGACTGGGTGTATGGGAGCTCTCAAACAGGAGTTTAAGAGGCCACGTCCAGTATTGCCTTACTTGAAACCATGCTCACTGCACACATTGCAAGAAGTGGATGTGATGCTGGCTCTTTCTTCTTTCTTACTTTCTACAAATCCCTCCGATTTCCACCCCTGCCTCCCTCCTGCTGACTCTGTGGCTGGACCTCCTTCTACAAGAGCCCACCGGCCCGCCCTCCGCAGCGCAGACCTGCTCTTTCTGGATTTCCCACCTCCTCCAGCTCTATCTCCCCCTGCTCCTCCGCGTGTCACCGTGAGAACGCGTAAGCTTCTGCGCAAACACGGAGCAAACACTGGACAGTTCCCAAATCTGACAGGTGTTTGTCTGGTGTTAAGAGCCTTCGGCCGCGGCTTCCGCCCCGGGGCCCCCTGACCCTGAAGAGCCGCTGCCCGTGCCCCTCGCCTGCCTGCCGATCAGGGCTTCACAAACTCCAAAGAAGGGGCTGGATAGTCAGAAATGTTAGTTCCATGTGCAGCTTCAGCCTCGTCGGCGTTAGAAAAGCTTGTGGTTCCAGTTACATGGGCTCAAGAGAAGCTAACCCCGCTCAGCGGGGGCCACTGTGCAGGTCCCTGCCCACGGGCCGCCAGCACGGAGCGCGGCTGGGCACACTGAGGCCTCCCCGGGTCTCGGCCCAGTGTGGCCGCCCACGGTCAGCCACAGCGGCCAGCCACAGCGCCCAGCCACAGCGCTCCCCCACCGCTCCGAGCCCCGGGGCCTCGCTGTGCGCCCCAAGGCGACCGCTGCATCATGAATACGCGGCTTTGAACACTCCCTGGAGGGCGGTTCCGGCCCCCTCGCCCGGCACAGTCCCACTCGGATACCACGCCCTGCGTGGCGGCCGCCCGTGCGGTGGGCGCACAGAGGTCACTGAGTTCTGTGTATAAATGAGCCCCTGTGACAGGGCTCAGCAGTCCTCTTGTCCACCGTTTTTCGCGGTTGAGGATATTTTTAATCGCTGCTTACTGCTTTCGGGCAGCGCCAGTCTCAAACACTACTTTTGGTTTCTTAAGAATCCTTGACTTCCACGTCCCGTGTCCCCCAGTTCAAAATGCGCGTGCGTCCCCCTATCCCTGCCCCAAGTTTCCTTTCTTTGCAGTAGGTTCACACGTTTAATCGTAAGGCCCGGACCCTCCTATCCCAAGAAGAGGCTCCCCTGGGATGTTTCCATGTTTACAGGCCTGCAGGGGGGCGGGGTTTACGTTACAGACAGAACTTGGGGGCCCAGGGCGATTTGCTGAAGGCACTTGAGAGAAGGGTGCGCTCAGGCGTCAGCCAGTGGCCACTCCTCCGTCACCTGGAGCCAGCGCTGGTCTCAGGGCTGCCACATGTGCCTCACGGAAGGTCTGCCCACCACCCTCAGCTGATGTCTGTCTTCTGGACAGTTGGGGAGTGCAGGGGACCCTCCCAGGCACAGGACTGGAAGGACTGACTCCATGAGACGTACATGAGCTTCGCTTACATACCCGCCTCTCGCGTCTGTTTTCACCTCTGCTTGTGCGTGGAGAGAAGTCAGGGAACCTACTGCCTGGTGTAGACGGCAGACACACAGGTCCCCGATGGCCAGTATTTTTTAATTGGTTTTCTATTGAAAATTTTAAGAAATATTTAAATGTAAAAATTTCAGTGCAGCAAAACGCTCTGTGTGCACTGAGCAGGATGAAGGTGGAAGGTGGCAGCTTGTCGAGCTTGCTTCAAGCCCTTTTCCCGGAAAAACAGTCACACATCAGACCCCTCTGTGCACATCCCCGAGGTCCGCTCTCCCTGCCCTGAGAGCACCCCTCCCGCGCGGCTACTGCACGCCTGGCCTGCGGGAAATGGAGGCAGCTGGTGCCAACGGCTTGGGAGGCGGTTTCAGGGATGTTGGCATAACCCAAGCTGCAGCTGGTCCTCCCAGGACCAGAGTAAAATGTTTAAGAGGACCACTCAGTGCAACGATTGCTGCATTTTATACCAAAACATGAAAAATAGTACATACAGCCCTTTTATTATTTCGGGCCTAAGTAGAATGTACTCTTCTCTACCAAGACCCCCGCAAGGAACGTGAGTTGAGTGAAAGGAAAAAATAGAGGGGAAGTGTGTGTACAAAACACACAAGACAGACAGACCGTCCATGTCTCCTCTCTCCAGCTCACTCCAGAGATGCTGCTGGAGTTAAACCCCAGTCCCTGTCTTGGCCACTTGGTTACAGCCTTTTCCCTTCCCTCGTGCCCCCTTTTCCCACCCCACCCCCAGCAGCCTGTGTCCTAAACCTGGTTCCCAACTCTTTCATGGCTGCCCCAGGCCTCCTGGGCCCGTCACCCTGTCGTCCCTACTCCGACCAAAGCTCATTCCATCCTCCCAGCCCCCAAGGCCCCTCAGGCACTCACAGCCCACAAATGGTCTCTTGCCCATCGCCCCTCCCACTCAGCGCACCTGCAGGCTGCTCTGCAGGTCAGGGTGCAGGGAGAGAGGTGTGGGGGGAGGCGGCAGCTAAAGCAAGAGCTGTGCCAGGGCAGAAGGAAGAGGCTGCGGGGCAGAGAAGGGAGCCTGTGGAGCAGGGCGTGGCGGGAGGGCGTTCAGATCTGGCCTCAGTGCGGTGACCGCTCCGTCACACCTGCCCCTCTGAGTGTCCCCGGAAGGAAAGGCTGCGGCCTCTGTGCCGGGATGTGTGTCAGCAGGACGGTGCTCCGCATCCAGATGAACCTAAGCCCGTGCGAGTCCTGGCCTCGCGGTGACCTGACCGGGAGGGAGAGCAGCTCCCTGGGGCCCTGTCCGGGGCTCCCCCGCCCCGGGTGGCGGTTCACCAGCTTCTCTCCTCTGGACCCTTTCAGGAAGGAGGCTTTCATGGAGGCCCGGGGCGCCCGCAGGGGCGTCAAGAAAGTCATGGTGATCGTGACGGACGGGGAGTCCCACGACAACCACCGGCTGCCCCAGGTCATCCAGGACTGCGAGGGGGACGGCATCCAGCGGTTCTCCATCGCGGTGGGTACCGGGCGCTGCGGTGACGGGCCTCTCTCGGGCCCATAGCATTGGGGGGGCGGGGGCCGGGGGAGTAGGGGGGGCTTCTCCGCACGCCACCCCTCGGCGTGATGGAGGGTGGGGAGGCGGGAGATGCGTGTCGCGGCCTGTGCCCTGGGTGCAGAGCCCGGGCCACTCACACCCCCGCTGCGCGAGCCAAGTGGCGCCACAGCAGCTACGAAAATGTTCCCCGTAAACGCATGCCAGCCGGACAGGAGGCGAAGGGACCGGAGCAGGAGACATTCCCTCGGTTCCGAGGGCACCAGGCGGCTGTGATGATGGGTGCTGCCCGGAAAGCCCGCAGCCTGTGACACACCTGTGCCCAGGCAGAGACACCGCGGCTCACACCCAGCACTGCCTCCCACGTGCAGCACTGACCCCTCCTTTAGCGCCTTGTTCTAACCCCTCGGGCAGCGCCGTGCAATCAGCCGGCTTCTCATGGCGCCGCCCCTGGGGAGGGACATCAGAACACAGGCTTCGCAAACACGGACAGTCATTTAAGGGACCCTTACCCGCACGCTGTCGCGTACAGTGGCGTTTTCTGTCTGCGTCCACCTGCCTTCCCTGTCCTCAGGCTCCCCAAGGGGAGGGTAGCTTTCCTTTCCCCGGCTGTGAATCGGGGAGCCCAGGGCAGCAGGCCCATGGCTGTGGGCGGCCTGGCCCGGTCTCCGAGTCTCCAGAATCTGCGGCCCCCTCACCCCTGACTCATCCTATGACCCTCTGTCCCTGGCTTCCTTCCCAGGCCCCAGTTTCCCACCCGTCTCCACTCACGTCGCAGCTTCCCAAAGGGCACCGCAGTCCCCCCCCCCCCCACCCCACACCTTGTACAGAGGCACAGAGACCCCGGCCTAGAAACTCGAAGCTGCACCAGCCGCGTCACAATCTGAACAGCAGGGACTCCGGGCACTTCCCCGAAGCGATGAGTAGGAGGGTGGGGTGGGGAAGGGCAGAGGACACTGTATTTGAGTCAGAAAGGCCTGTGTTCAAATTCCGCCTATGACAGTGGTCAGTGACTTAACCCAAAGCGCTTCAGCTTCTTTTAAAAACTATATGTTTATATGGATTTTAGAGAGGGAGGGAGAGGGAGAGATGGAAACATCAATGATGGGAGAGAATCATGGATCGGCTGCCTCCCGCACGCCCCACACTGGGGATCGAGCCTGCAGCCCGGGCCTGGGCCCTGACCAGGAATCGAACCCTGACCTCCTGGGTCATAGGGCTGAGCCACACCGGCCAGGCTCGCGGTCTCTTGTGACACTGAACACGGACTTGCTGTGGGACCAGCGCTGTCGCTTTCAGGTCTGCACTCGGGAGCGAGGAAAACGTCCACGCAGAGACCCCGGCAGGGCTGCTTCTAGCAGCTTCCCTCTTAATCACCCGAAACTGGAAGCAGCCCAGACGTCCCCCACAAATGCATCGGGTGCCCCTACGTGGTGGGAGGGATCCCAGCGAGAGGGACTGGGCTTCCCACACGGCGGCGGCGGCAGCGGCAGGGGCATGGCTGTCAGAGCACCAGGCACAGTGACAGAAGCCAGGCGCACGGCCGCATGCCGCTGATGCCTTGCGTCTGACGTCCTGGAAAAGCAGGCTGTCAGGGCAGAGCACAGACCGGGTCCCTGAGGGGCTGGGGAGGGAGGGGCTACAAGGGAGCCAGAGGGAGCCTGGGGCAACGGGAACATTCCTGTCTCTGCGCGGTGGTGACACAGGGCACAGCTTTCTCAAAACCCAATTGTCTCCCTAAAAAGAGTGGCTTTCACTGCAGAGAAACGATATCCCCATAAACCTTTCTCTGAAAAGTAAACCAAATGTTCAAGAGAACCTTCTAGAACATGTAAATAATTATAGCTCACACAAACAGACAGCCCCGCCTCCTTCTCTGTGAAAAGGAATGTCCCTGCTGGGCCTTTGGTTTCAAACAGGAAGTCTTAATTGTTTATTTCCCAGACTTCCAAGCGAGCTCGCTCCTAGTCCAATCGCTGTTTAAAATGTACATGCAGCCCGGCCGCTTTGGCTCAGTGGGTAGAGCATGGGCCCACGGACTGAAGGGTCCCGGGTTCGATTCCAGTCAAGGGCATGTACCTTGGTTGCGGGCACATCCCCAGTAGAGGGTGTGCAGGAGGCAGCTGATGGATGTTTTTCTCTCAATGGATGTTTCTAACTCTCTATCCTTCTCTTTTCCTCTCTGTAAAAAATCAATAAAATATATTTAATAAAGAAATGAATGAATAAAATGTAGGTAGGTTAGCCTGCCCCTTGGTAGGGTTTTCAGGAAGAACCAAGAATTCAAGGTCAAGCAACCCTCTGGCTTCTCGCTTCGCCAGCAGACGGCAGTCTCACCGGCCAGCATCACATCAGGGACCGTCAGAAAGTGTAGCGTTACTTTTGAGCCATCGTATCTTTAAGAGACGGTGGTTAATAAACAGGTCCACGGAATGCAGCACAGGAGCCGTCCACGAACATGCAGGACTGCCCTTCACATCCCCCGCCCCCATGGCGGCGTGGAACAGTTACTGTCAGGGAGCCTCCACCTTCTGGTAATCACTCCCGAGAAGGTGTGAGCACGTGAAACCACGTGAGGCCAGGACCCTGCACACTCTCCTTCACCCACAAGGTGCCTGAGCCCCTGTCGTGCACAGGGTGTAAGGCACCTTCCCGCCATTTCTGTTGCCTCAGATCCTCGGCAGCTACAACCGCGGGAACCTGAGCACCGAGAAGTTCGTGGAGGAGATCAGGTCCATTGCCAGCGCGCCCACCGAGAAGCACTTCTTCAACGTGTCGGACGAGCTGGCCCTGGTCACCATCGTGGAGGCGCTGGGAGAGAGGATCTTCGCCCTGGAAGGTGGGCGTGGCTGGGGGGTGGGGTGGGCGTCACTGTACAGTGGCCGGCGTGGGACAGTGACCCTTCCTGTGCGTCTGACCTTGGGTCTGACCTTGCCTGGGTGGCAGTGTCACATGGCCCAGGGGCTGGGCGCTGGCTGGGTGAGGACACGTGGGCGGGCGTGAGAGCCATGGGGACGGGGGCCCGTGGGGACGTTCAGGAGCAAATACGTGCCCGCGCGGCCTGTTTCTTTCCTGTGGGCCGGGTTCAGGGAGGGCGACGCGGGCCGGGTGTCGTTTTTCGGGTTTGTTTCCTGTTGGGGGCGAGGGGCCTGTCCTCAGGCGGCGGCTTCCAGGTTCATTCCCTCCCTCCTGTCCTGCCCGCCCGCGGTGAGGTCTCCATGGCGCCCCGGTCCCAGGGCAGCGAGGCGGCGGTTCACGCGCGTGTCGAAGTCACGTCACTTCTTCCCAGATTCTTTCTTTGCTTTTTCACGGTGACCGGCGACCGGGGACACTGAGCCTCGCCTTAGGTAGAAGAGGTGGAAGAACAGCTTACGTAGCAGCTAGGTCTTCCCTGACGAAAGGACGCCTTCGGGTGGTGGGCAGGCACCCCTTTTCCTCCTCGCTCTCGGGGATCGCAGGGCAGAGGGCAGCCCTTCTCACTGAGGACGAGAAACCCAGCGCCCCTCCCTCGGGCTCCCGCTGTATCTGTGCTGCGGGGACACATGGAGGACTGTTGTCTTTGTACCTTAAACGTGAACGTGGACGTGTGAAAGCACAGTCCTGCTCGGGGCTGGTGATGGGAGCGTCAGATACACTGGGAAGGGGCCTGGCTGTGAAAGGGGCCACTTTGAGCGTCAGGTGACAAGGAAAATGCAGGGGAGGGGCGACAGGGGATGTGAGAATGAATAGGAAGGCGGGAGAGTGAGGTGGAGTAAAGGCTCTCGAGCGCTTCTTGACAGTGACCCCGACGATAAGCCCAGCTTGCTCTGTGACCGGGGCACGCACATCTACGCACCTAAAATAAAACCAGTCTCACCAAGTGGCCCTTACCGCAGGCACCGCGCTCTGGCATGTGCCCATCTCTGCCGCCCACTCTCTCCTCTTTCAGTTAAAAATAAACAAATGCAGGTGACGACTCACCTGTTGATTTCACGCCTGCACACAGCCAGTCAGTGGCAGGTTCGCTGTGGAGACGGTGGCGCTCCACAGACCGGCCATCGGGACTGGACTTCTCTGTCCCCTGTCACCCCGCTCCTTGTGCCTTGAGGAAATCGAACACTGGAACTGCTTTTCAGCCGCAGTCACAGCGGCTTCCGCAGCACGTGGCGGCCCCCCGTCCTGTGGACAGATCACCTCTCAGGGCTCTGCGCTTGCGGCAGCCACCCCTGTCCCCGGCGCCCGGGCCAGGCCATGCGCTGGCGCTCCTCATGGAAACGATGAGGTTTTCCAAGTCCTGTGCGATTTTAATGGTTCACTGACATGCGTCAAGATGTGATAGAAGCAAACCGCAAAGGCCATTTAGAAGACACGTGGCTGAGCTATGTGAGACCGCTAAGCACCATGCAGTCCCATGTGTCCCCTGAAGTCAGGAACCGTCACCGAAGACGCAGAGAAATGGAGCCTGTGTCAGGGACCAGGTGGAGGAGGGCCCACTTTCCTGATGTGACATTTCAGGTCGTTTCTGACCTGGGGACACCATGCCCCCAGGGTGCTCAGACACCCCAAGAGGCCTCTATAGTAAGAGAGGAATTACTTGACGAGGGACTCCTCAGGTCAAAAATGCCTTCCCGTGTAGGCCAGCCAACGAGGTTTGGGGCAGCCTGTCCCTGATTCTCTTTCATCGTGAGACCAGCTTGCTCACGTGGGGAGTCTGCATTCTCTATAAACATCCACCTTCTGCTAGTAAACAGCCATTCTGAGGTCCCTGCCGGCCCCGGGCAGCGCCACCTGTGGGGGGCGGGTGCCAGCAACTCGCCCAATAACATCAGAACGTGGTCTCAGGTCTCCCTTTCCCATCAGACCTTGGGAGAAACGCGGACTTCCCCAACCAGAGGCTGCACAGTGGTTAGAGAGGCTACCTGGGCACCTGGCAGCCAGGGAGGCGCTGACAGCACGAAGTTCGGGGAGGTACCGCGGCCGCTCCCACGATGCCCATCCGGCCGCAGCATGCCCGAGCTTCCTGCTGTCTGTCCTCAGATCCAAGCAGAGCAGCAGCCGGGAAGGGGCTGGGAGCAGGCAGGCCTTTACGGCTGTCCCTGTCACTGACCTGGCAGATACAGAGAAAGCACCTCCATGTCCCGGGGGCCTGAGTGAAGGCGGCGATCCATTAAGTCACAGTGCATCTCGGTCATGGAGGTGAGAGGGTATGTGTGAGATTAAAATGATCGATTTGAGTTCTTGGTTGATTTTCCCACCGAATCCAGTCCTATAAAAAGGCAATTGCGGGTGTACTTGTTAACAAATTTATGCCAGGAAGTAACGAGGAAATGAGTTTGATTCCACAAATGTGATTATTCTCATGGCTCAATGAAAGGGCAGACTGACATTCTTAAAATATGCTCTATTTTTAACGTCTCCGCAAGGCCGAATAAATCAGTAACTCCCACGGAGAGCCAGTAAGTCAACACTCCCTCAGTCCCCTCGCGGCTGTGGCTGAGGGCTGGTGGGTGTTTTGCGGGTAGCACATTCCCGTGGGGTGCTTGGGACCACCTCTGCGCTGTAGTGAAGAGCTTCAACGTGGGCACAGGATCGTGTGTGTGTGTGTGTGTGTGTGTGTGTGAGAGAGAGAGAGAGAGAGAGAGAGAGAGAGAGAGAGAGAGATTGAATGGCACGTGGCCCAGAGCCCTGTCAAAAAGTCCCCTCCTGGTCTGTGAGTGATACTCACAGCCGGAAATTAGAACAAAGACAAACCTAGAATCCCTACCACTTTATCAAACAATGGAATTCTGAGGGGATCTCCAGCCGGACATATGGGTGAGGATGTGAGTGCCATTTCCTCAGCCCTGTAAGGCAGCCGGTGAGTTTGGTCCGATATCTCAGCAGAAATCCCCGGACGAGAGGCCTGGACAGAGCTTCCCGCTGCAGGGCTCTGGGCTTTAGCCTGTGGACAGAAAGCACCATGAGGCCTGTCCGCAGCTGGTGTGTGAGGACACGGCAGGAGTGGAGATGCCGCCACACCCCGCAAGGGTGCGGAGACCACGTGCAATGGTGGGAGGCACGCCCTCTGCCGATGTGCCCTGCCCCGGCCCTGCCTGGGGATTCTAGATGGAGAAATGGGGCTGGAGGTGCCTTGAAGGTTGAAGTTCGGTTGGGAAAGACCGAGACGGGGCTCCCTGCAGCTCCGCGGTGCTAAGGGCGTCTCTCTCCCTCCAGCCACCGCCGACCAGGCCGCGGCCTCCTTTGAGATGGAAATGTCGCAGACCGGCTTCAGCGCGCACTACTCCCAGGTACGTCTCCCCTGTTCATAGCTCTCTTCTTCCAAGAAAATAAAAGCTAGTTCAAGGATATATTTCAAGAATGTGAATTTTTTTTGAGGTTTCCTCCCCAAACCAACACCCAGGCATCAGCACGACAAGCACAGCGTGTGGTTGGTGGCTGAGCGGTTCGCCATGTCCTGGTGACATTTCTGACCAACAGGAGACTGGCATTCCTAGCTCCTCCTGGAAAAACGTGTTCTCTCGCACAGCTCACTGCGCGGCGCTAACCGCCGTGAATCCGTTACGCCAGGTCCCCGTTACGTAGTCATGCATCCGGCTGTGTGAAATGCTTGATGTACAACATTTGCTGATGCTATGGGGTGGATCTTTTTCTCAAGGGTTCTGCTAGAATTCCACGTTCAAGACCTAGGGTTCTTGGCACCTAGAACAAAGTTTTAGAAATTACGTCATTTGTGGTTGATGGAGGAAAAGGCAGCGCGGTCCCTGGAAAGGCCGGCTGACACTCAATGTGCAGTTGTGCCATCGAACCAGCCGGGCCCGTCACTGACCCCGAGGATGGAGAAGGCGCTCCCGGCGGCCGGCCGCACGGCCATTGTGAGGGTGACAGGGCTGATGTGTGGGAAGGCGCCCATCGCACTGTTGACCTGCGTGTCTGCTCTTATTAACTGTCGTTTTCTCTTCTGGATGTCAGGACTGGGTCATGCTCGGAGCCGTCGGCGCCTACGACTGGAACGGGACGGTCGTCATGCAGAAGGGGAATCAGATCATCATCCCCCAAAACACCACCTTCAATGTGAAGTCTTCCAAAAAGAATGAGCCCCTGGCCTCCTACTTAGGTAAGTTGGGGTGTCATGAGTAGAATGTGATGGCTTGTAGTCGTGTTTGTGTGTTTCATCTTTAGCATCGTTTGCTGGTGTTTCTGTTGGCTCACTGACAACTATGCAGAGGTCACTTCCAAGGGTCACTGTGTTACGGGACCTGTGGGAGTTCCCGGCCCCGAGCGCCTTCGCCAGAACGCAGACGCGGAAGGCGTGCCTCCTCGGAGGCTGGCGGTGCAGGGGCTGGTTTAGGCGGATGCGCATCTTCCGAGGTCTCCGGTCTGGTACTCTCTTTAACCTCAGGAGGGGCCTTGGGACCTGGTGGAGCGGAAGCGAGGCAAGAAAAAGAAACCTTGACCCCGCTGACATCCCAGAGATCAGGTCCTGGTTTATTTCATTGTGAGAAGACCACTTACTGTTTACTCTTTTAGCCAATTTTTTTTAAATGTTCTTAAAGCTTTTTAAATAGAAAGAGGAAGAGAGAGAGAGAGGGAGAGGGAGAGGGAGAGGGAGAGAGAGAGAGAGAGAGAGAGAGAGAGAGAGAGAGAGAGAGGAGAGAGAAACATTGATGAGAGAGAATCATCGATCAGCTGCCTCCTGCACGACCCCTACTGGGGACTCAGCCCGCAACCTGGCACGTGCCCTCTTTGGAGATCAAACCAGTGGCCTCTTGGTTCATGGGTCGATACTCAACCACTGAGCCACACGGACTGGGCTAGCCAATTTTTAAGTGTTTATTGTTGTTGACTGTTCATAGTCTCTTAAATATCCTCTATCATTAGGTTTTTTTTATGGGTCCTAATTTTGGAAAAGAAACGTTTAGTTTGTCTTGTCAGACAGCGTCTTCTTTAACAGCTCTGTTCCCTAAGAGGAATATGGAACTTAAACCCAGCGATGCAGCATCTGCTCGTTTTCCAAAGGCTTGTCTGGAGTGAGGAGGAGTGTGTCTGGTATGACCTTACTCTGATCGGTACCAGGCAGGGCTGTCCAGGGGGCACCTGGGAACTCTTCTATCATCTAACTGATCTCAGTCAATGGCTGGGAGGGCCTAGGATGAGAAAGGCCTCCAAGGCATGGTTTCCCAGCTCCTATGCACTCAACAAATATTTTGGAAGTCATCTCTCGCCCGAGGTGTGGTTCCGAGGGCTGGGCTGCTGGGTGAAGAACACAGATGCCTCACACGGCTCATGGGTTAGCACGTTAGCATTCCTCTCCGGTCCTTCTGTCCTGGAGGCCGGTCTGTCCCTGTCCTAGTTTCCTCCTGTTTGCAGAAGAGGGTAGCAAGGTATTCACTGGTAGGTCCAAGCATCTCCTTTCAGGCACGTAGGAAAGCTGTAGAGGCAAGGAAACTTAAAAAGAAAAAAGGCTTGAGGCTGTTAGATAAATAAAAATATATAATGGTAATGTTCACGTAAGAAACAGTCAAGCCTGTAAAGAATTTTTGTGAGTTTATTTGAGCCAAACTGTCGACAATTGCCGGGAAGCAGAATCTCAACATATTGAGATACTGCTCTGGAGAATGGTGATTTTTCACCTATTTTTATACATTACCATCCAAGGAGTAGACGGAGGTGGGTTACATGAAACCGCTGGTGATAGATTAGGGCGGTGGGAGAAAGCAAAGGGGTTGGGAGGGACCTCTGAGATTGGATAAAAAGTAAGATGATAGACACACACTTCCTTTGCTTGGGTGGGTACAGGATAGCTCACAGTCAACAATGAACAGGATCACAATAACAATGAGGGAGTTTGTGGTCTCTGCCCTGTGCCCTGACACATTGGTTGTACCCTGGGGGGTCCGGGAAAAAGGGAAGTTACCCTGACATTCCAAAGGCATGTTATCATAGATGCAGAAAGACAATAGGCTCAGTTAAGATCCAAGTTGATCTTTGTCAGGGAAGATACTGGCCTAGGACATGACTACCCACCACAGGCTGCTTTTTAATTTAAAAAGTTTAATTTCAAACCCTCCCCTGTGGTCACTTGAGGTCTCTGAGTTTGCAAGGCCGCCACGCAGGCCTCCCCTGAGTTAGTCAGGCTAGCAGGTGGCCCCTGTTGGTCCACCGTAAGCAGCAGGTAAAATGTGAGTGTTCAAACCCCTTGAGACCGTTGACATGCACGAATAAAGGTCTAGTCTATTTCTGCTCTCTCAAAAGAAGGAGAAAAACAGTCATGCATTGCTCTAAGCCTCACGCATTAGAAAAGAAAATGCCAAACTAAGAGGTGTCGCTAGGAGATGATCCAGAGGATCCAGATCTGGAAACAACCCCCTTCTACCTGCCCTCCCCCCAAGATCGTGAAGAAAGGACGGTTAGGAAAGAAAGTCCTCTCTGGAGGACTGGGGTGTAAGAGGAGGGAGTTGGGCTTAAAACGCCTGCTGAGCTTTAGCATTAAAGGCGGTCTCAGAGTGCTGACTTTCCAAATTAGGAAACTGAGGAATAGGAGAATCAGGTCACAGCTGCCTGTGGCCGCCGGGAGCTAGGACGGAGGTCTCTGGATTCCTGCTCTGGTGCTCACCTGCCCCTCCCACTGTGCCTGACTGCTGACTGGGTTGGTCCAGGGGTATGAACAAGCAGCGAGTGCCCGAGAGGTGCCAAACCCTGACTCACACACCGGAAACCGGGTAAATAAGGTGGATCCATCCCTCGGGGAGGAAGCTCCGTGTCTGGATGAGATGACAGATACCGAGGCGGGCGGTCATGGCTGGTATGAGACGTCCTGTGCCGTAGGACGGCCGGGGTTGATTAGGTGGCCTCTGCAGGTTCCCCATCTCTCAGGTCCTATGGGACTCGGGACTCCTTTATAACCAATTCATCCATATACGATTTCCTTCAAACTAGAGAAGCACCCAGAACGGGAGCAGAGGGGAAAATAGCTTTTTTTTTTTCCTCTGAAATGTTATTCTAAATCTGAAAGGTGGCTTTCAAAACGTTTCCTTGCCTGGGTTACAAATTAGGACGAGTTTGAGCTCATGGCTAGACTCCGTGTGGATGGCGAGCCGTTAGACCATGGAAACCCTTTCTCAGGAAGCAAGAGGTAAAGACTCTGTAAACATCCATCCTGCGCAGCAGCGAGGAGAACGCGGGGCCCTGGAGCTGCTAAATGTCGCTCAGGGTGTGGCCAGGGCCCGACCGGCTGTGGCCCAGGAACTCACCGCCTTAGGCCAGTAGAGTTTAGCAGGTGGGTCTGACGGTGAGAATATCGTCGTCAAGAGCCTCGCCCCTCTCCCGCCTCCTCCGGCTCCTCCGCCCAGCTTGTTGGTTGCTGATCATGGCAGACAGAGTCCCAGCAAAGGGAGGATGGGAGGCAAATGCATGAGATCCAGACAGATCCCGCCGGCTGCCATTCCCCCACCTGGTTCCCGAGGGGTTAGAGGAGCTGAGGGCGGGACTTGGTCTTTATAAACCACACACAGGGCCTGGCCGTCCACGTCCCTTCCTCTTCAAGCCTGTGCTCTTCTTCTTAAAGCAATGCCAGGCGTCCGTGTTTATCATCACCTTCCTTTCATGAAGTCGGGCCTCCCTTGGCCCCCGTCCCCTCCCTCTGCCTTGTCATTGGCACCCCAGGAGCACCCACAGTCACTGCCCGCTGGTCTCGGTGCCATGGGGGGCCCAGCTGGTGGTTCCGGTTGCCAAGTGCGCATCTCAGAGCCGATGAACTGAGTAATCGCTCGCTCTGAGCCTCATTGTTGCCAGCCCACTTTTTAAAGTTTCTTTTATTAGTCTGCATTTCGCACTCTGAAAATTACAAAAAAAAAAATCAGTGTATCCTCGAGGCCCTCCTGGCCCCCTCCCTGGCGTCTCCTAGCAGAGCAGCGCGGCACAAAACAGCCTGTTCCCACATCCTTCTTTGCGGTTTATTTATGCATGAACGTGACCCCTAAGTTTTGTTTTTAAGCAATCCCCTGGTTAGCAACACAGAAATATGACACATGACATGTTTGCAAAAGAATTGTCTGCTGTGTGTCATAATTTTTAAGAGCTCAAAGGCAGATGAAGAAATGAGAATGTGAGAAAAATGTCCATGAGGAAAACAGGCCTGAGAAATGGTGTTTCTGTAGGGCTTGTAAGAATAAAACATGGTTTAGTACAATGATGGCGAACCTTTTGAGCTCAGCGTGTCAGCATTTTGAAAAACCCTAACTTAACTCTGGTGCCGTGTCACATATAGAAATTTTTTGATCTTTGCAACCATAGTAAAACAAAGACTTATATTTTTGATATTTATTTTATATATTTAAATGCCATTTAACAAAGAAAAATCAACCAAAAAAATGAGTTCGCGTGTCACCTCTGACACGCGTGTCATAGGTTCGCCATCACTGGTTTAGTACAAGAATCTCCGCCTCTTTAGAGAGTGGAACGATCGCCCTGTAGTTAAATACTCGGTAAGTACGTTGTCAGTGTAATTCTCTCATGAAGTGCTGTTCTGTGGTGTTTTCACAGGTCACCCGCTGTCCGGCCCAGTGCGGGGCAGCTCTGGTCATCAGAACATTTCTTCCTTCCATAGAGTTGAAGTCTGACTGGTCATTTTTCCCGATTGGTTTAACTCTGTTTTCTAGAGACACAAAGAACAAATCTCATTCTTTGCTCGAAAATTAATAATAATCTGCCTTAAACATCCAATTTAAAATTCTAAAGGACATACAAGTCCAATTATAAAGAGGAAAATAATTAAACATGAAAAACTGTCCACATTCACTTTTAATCAAACAAATGCAAATTACAATCCCAGCAAGTTACTATGATTAGATTATGTTTAGCATCTATTCATTCGCCCACAATTGAAGTAATACCAGTGACACATAGTGTTTGGGAGAGTTTGATGAAACTTCTCTCCTTTGATTGTTCATGGAGTTAATTAGTACAGATTTTCTGGAAATAATTTGCCAAACACTGTAAGAACCATTAAAAATTTGATCCAGGAATCTATTCCTTGAAATTTATCATTAAAAATGTTAATGAAGAAAGAAATTAAGGTTTAAAAGACGTCTTTCCAGGTTTAAGTATAATACCAAAAAATTAAACCCACCTAACACCCACTATTCCATCGGGGAAGAAACCTGTGTAATAATGCAAGTCTTTTATGCTTTAACTCAGAGAAACCGGCTTCAAGCATTTAAAGTTACAATTTAAAACATAGGCCACAGCACAGAAAAGTCTTGCATTTGCTATGATTCCAACTCCGTGAAACTATTACTTTCTCCAGCTCAGAGACGCATGTCCAGATGAACTAGCATTGACGCATTACAAAGTGGCACATTGCAATTTTGAGGCTCTTTTGTGAATGTTTTTCTCTTTTCCTGTCACCGTTGTTATGTTATTTGTGCCTTTAAACGGTGGGAAATGGAGGTGGGGGGGGCACCCTTGGAGGACAAAGGTGCTTCAAGCATCAGAGAGCCCTCCAAGCTTCTACCCACAAGGCGTGTCTGCGTGTCCGTGCACATACTGACCGTCAAGTCCGTGTGAAAATGTGAGATGATGCTGCCCCCACTGAGACGGGTCTCGGTGCACTGGGTGCAGACCCGGGGGGCGAGCATGCATCTGGCCTCTCTCTGCCAGGCTATGCGGTGAACTCGGCCACCGTCCCTGGGGGAGACGTGCTGTACATCGCGGGCCAGCCCCGCTACAACCACACCGGGCAGGTCATCGTCTACAGGATGGAGGGCGGGGACGTCAGGATCCTGCAGGCGCTCCGGGGAGAGCAGGTGAGCGGGAAGTTATGGCTGTAAGTCCCCGTCCACACTCTGGGCAGACTCCACTTAGCTGCCTGCTGTCCGCAGCTTCAGGAACACGGGAGCCTCATTCCACCTCAGCTGAGACCGGCCTGGGCTGGGCTCTCGGAGGCATGGAAAGAGGCTGTGAGTTTGGCCTCGGGGCTATGTCCCTGGGATGGAGGCGGAGCGGGGTGAGCAGGTGATAGATGCGGATGTACAAATACCCGTACAGAGAGAGAGCAGGCAGCTTAGGGTGAAGGCGGCAGGGCACAGACAGGACGTGCGGGAGGTGGAAGGATGGCTCTGAGCGCGGACTGGTGCGGAAGGTCTCCGTGAGAGACAGCGCCTGGGCAGGTGAGGATGTAGATGGTGGCAGGCGCCCTGGGAGGCCAGGCAGGGAGAGCAGCCCCGTGGTGGGAGGTGCTGAGTGACAAGCACCCCCCTCAAAGTCCTGGGGGGCCGCTCAGCGCCTCTCCCCCAGGGGCCTCCCCGCGGCCAGCGCACAGTGCGGCTCAGGTGTCGCCAGCAGACCCGCCAGCGAGGAGCCAGCGTCCGCCACAGGCCAGGGCCATGGCTGGCGGGTCCCTGCTGGGGCGCAGGCTCCACTGCCGCCAGCCCAGGCGCACGCAGGAGGCACCAATCCATGTGTTTCTCTCACATCCATGTTTCTCTCTGTCTCTCCCTCTCTCTTCCACTCTCTCTAAAAAAGAAAAAACAATAAATAAATAAATAAATAAATAAATAAATAAATAAATAAGAGAGAGAACATACTGCTGCAAGGGGCGGGGGGGTGGGGGGGGGTGGTCCCCGCACCCTGTCCCCCGCAGCGGCTGGGACTAGACCACGCCCTGAGCTGGGGGACAGTGCCTGAGACTCACCTGTGAAATCGCTGCCCCGGATCCCGCCCCGTCCAGCCCCTCGTGCGGACTCGGGGCGTGTGTGCACACCGCGGCCTCTCAGCATGCGCTGGGCCTGTCCGAACGCCTTCCGTTGTTTACCTCATGGCGTTTGTTTTTTAAAAAAGAATCTTTGCAGTGTCACTGGTCTTGTCCGACCTGGAGAAGCACGAGGTTGGGGAGAAAGCCAAAGGAAGCCCTTTCTTGGAAGCTACGGAATCTGTAGCAGCCGCCCCCTCCCCCTCCCTCTCCCCTCCGGGGGGCCTGCTAGGCAGTGGCCTGGGCCGAGAGGAGCCCCCAGTCGCCCCGTTCCTGCGGCTCATCCCCTGCGCCCTCCGACCTCACGCACGGTCAGATGGTGTGAGCCGGAAAGGCAGGCTCTCGCTTCCCCAGTGCCCGGTGCGTCTCACAGCGGCTGCTCTGTGCTGTGTGTGCCCAGATCGGCTCCTACTTCGGCAGCGTGTTGACCACCGTGGACGTCGACAAAGATTCCCACACGGACCTGCTCCTGGTCGGGGCGCCCATGTTCATGGGGGCCGAGAAGGAGGAGCAGGGGAAGGTGTACGTGTACGCCCTGAACCAGGTACCGGGAACGGGGTCTGGGGAGACCGGGACAACCTCTGCCTTTCTTTCCATTTCAAACAGATCATGTGGCGCTACTTTTGCACTCACGTCGGAAAAAGGAGCAAAAACAGTGTCAGGGCCCACTACTCCCTCTTCTCTAAAGGAAGGTTTACAGTCCTAATGAAGGTGTTCAAACCGCTAGGCATTTTCTGCTTCGAAAATGTGAACTATTCTTTTCAAACAGAATATATAGGATGGAGATAAATATATGGCTCACAGGCAGCCATTCATGAGCTCTGGCCTGGAGGTGTGGGGGGCCTGGGGGTGTGGGTCGCTTGGGGGTGTGGGTGGCCTGGAGGTGTGAGTGGTCTGGGGGTGTGGGTCGCTTGTGGGGCAGGGGGAGGGGGGGGAAGTGTCAGGAATTTCAGGCAATGACATCAAATCTTTGTAGCGAACAAACTGAATTTGTGGTCTTAGGAAAATCTCGCTGGGCTGGAGTGAGATTCTGACTTTAGACACTATTTGTAGGTGAAATAACTATTGATTGATTTATTAGAAGAGTTATTTTTGTTGTTGTTTTGTTTGTTTTGCTGCTTACAGCAAGTCAGTATTTATTTATTTGGTTTTTTAAATTTTCAGAGTCTCTCCATATTAATTATTTAACTCACAAATTGTTTATTTTCCTTTCTATCATTTTTTCTTTCTTTCTTCTGCCAACGTTTTGGGATCCTATCCTGTTTTTCCCCAGAAAGCATGTTCCTTTCTGCCCGTTGTTGCTCGTTCGCGGGGCCGTTACCGAGTTTTTGGCTTTTTCACTCTGGGGAGGTTTGGGGAGAGCTTGCTTTTGAACAGCGGGGGTCCTCTATGAGGGGGATCTATGGAGACTTGTCAAAGGAGCTCAATATTGGGAGGAGGAAGGGTGGTGACATGGATGGAGGATTCCAAAAGTCAGTTCTCGGCTTTAAGAACGCACCCTGGGCGGTCCCCTCACCCTTTTGCATTAAGAGGACCCACTAAAACCCTCAGCCGGCTTCTTCCCACCGTCTACACTCGGCTCTCAGGCTGGGTTTTAAGAAGTTTTACAGCCGGCACGGTGGATGCTCACATGGTGTTTCCTGGCGGCGCTTTCCTGTGCACTCCCCCCCCCCCCCCCCCCCGTGGCCCTGCAGAAACCGTCCTGTCCCTGTGTCCCCTCCAGACGAGGTTTGAGTATCAGATGAGCCTGGAGCCCGTGGCGCAGACCTGCTGCTCGTCCCTGAAGCACGCCGCGTGCACCAAGAAGAACAAGAATGAGCCGTGCGGGGCCCGCTTCGGCACGGCCATCGCGGCCGTGAGGGACCTCAACCTGGACGGCTTCAACGACGTGGTGATCGGGGCGCCCCTGGAGGACGACCACGGGGGCGCCGTGTACATCTTCCACGGGCGCGGCCGGTCGCTGCGGAAGCAGCACGCGCAGGTGGGTCCCCCGGCGCTCCGCGCGGTGCCCGGTCGTGCCAGGCCCCGCCTGTCCTGCTTCAGGACTTGCTGGGTTTCTTTCTTCTGACTCTCCTGGGCGATGAGATTTCTCACTCTCTTCGGAGTTATCTTTTTTTATTGTTGTTACTGATGTCAGAGAGGAAGGGAGAGGGAGAGAAACATCGATGATGAGAGAGGACCATGGATGGGCTGCCTCCTGCCCACCCCGCACTGGGGAGCGAGCCCGAAACCGGGGCACGTGCCCTGACCGGGAATCGAAGCGGGACCTCCTGGTTCCTAGGCCGACGCTCAACCACTGAGCCATGCCGGCCGGGTTCCTAAGTTATCTTTATAGAAGGATTACTTTGTATTTCATCCTTTTATCTAGTTTTTTTTTGTGTGTGTTATTTGCCAGTTTCCATAATCTGATCTTTTAAATGGTACAAAACAAAAAAAGCACAAACCAAAAAAAGAGCACTTTTAAAAAGTATATGTTTTTGTTGATTTTAGAGAGAGAGGAAGGGAGTAGGATAGAGAGCTAGAACATTGATGAAAGAGATCAATCAGCTGCCTCCTGCATGCACACCACCGGGGACCGAACCCGCAACCCTGATATGTGCTCTGACCGGGAATCGAACCAATGTCCTCTTGGTTCACGGGTTGATGCTCACCCACTGAGCCACACCAGCCGGGCAAAAGAGTGCGTTTGAGCACTGCTACTTACCACCCGCAGTGTGCCTGGTCCCCAGAGGGCACCGCTTTCCGAAGGAGAGATGGCAATTCTGGGACTTTTCAATAGGAAATGGGAGGATGAGGGGTCCCCAAGTTTAGGGAGGGTCCGTCTGTCCTGTCTCCTTACCATCGGGTTCTATCAGAGCTGAGTCAGGAGGTGCAGGTGGCAAATGTTACGGGTGGGGACGCGCACAAGACAGCCTTAGAGGACGCTCGGCCTTCGCCTGTGGCCCCCCCAGGCGGTGGGCACGTGTGAGGGGAGCGTCTATGGTGAAGGAGGCGGCAGACGGAGAGTGTGTTTGGAGGAATGGCCCTTGGTCCCCGGCCCCAAGTTTAGTGAACACACCGACCCTGACACGGGTCTCTCTCCGGCTGCTCGAGTGATGCGTTTTCAAGGTTCCCGCGCCTTCCAGCTCCCCGGGCGGCGGGATTGGAAGCAGCTACAGCCGACCCCATCGCAGTGTTCCCTTGGGGTCAGACAGGACGAGGTTCTGTCACGCCCCCTCGCTCTGGGGTCAGGACCCGAGGTGACCGCGAAGTGACCGCGCTGTAGGAAGCCCATCCTCGGGGAGCACCTGAGAGAGGTCTCCTCTCCCCACCAGGGCGCTGGGGCAGGTGTCGCAGCTCCTGCAGGGGATGTGGGTTAACCCGCCCCGTCCTCAGATTTCTTCTTTTCGAAGAGGCTCTTCTGACGTAACGCCTCTCGGCGGGGTTTCCGCAGCGCATCCCGTCCGGTGGAGACGGCCAGACCCTGAAGTTCTTCGGCCAGTCCATCCACGGGGAGATGGACCTGAACGGCGACGGCCTCACCGACGTGACCATCGGCGGCCTGGGCGGCGCCGCCCTCTTCTGGTGCGTATCCGAACCCGCCCACCGAGTCCGCTACTTCACAGGGTTCCAGCGCTGAGGGGATCGGGCGTACCTCAGACCAAGTGTTCATTTCCCTCTGCGCGCCATCACTCAGATAAAAATACGCAGTTTCTTAGGCTGCAGACGTCAATAATCATATTAAAGGAACAAGTAGAATCAACCCTTCATTTTCTCAGCCTTTAAAATGCCCGCATCCCCAAAGCAATTTCAGTTAACTGTAGAATCTAGTTTATGGTCAGATATACAGATTAGTGTCATTGTATTTGTTTATTACTAAAATAACGTATTAATCAATAGCATTAAGAACCCTAGGTTTAATTAGTTAAAAACAATTTCATAAAGGATTCTATTTGAAAAAAACTGGTTAAAATATATGAAGAATACATTAATGAGAATTTTGTATGAAACATTTTAAAAAGACTTTTTTAAGAAATACAAAGAAAAGATTTAATGAATAAAATTATACTTAGGATATGAGCCTTGATGGAAAGTTCATAGGTTGGTTCTTCCGCAGTGACCACTGGCTTAATGCAGGTGGAAGCAAACCGCAATGGCATTTCCCCACAATGTACTAGAAGAGCCGTAAAGAAAACTGAGAAAGACCCAGTGAAGATGGAGACCTGAAAGTCATGGCTTTGTCGTAATTTAAGATACAACTAATGGTCAAATGAAAAGCGTATACTAAACCACACACAGATAATAACCATTACGTTAAGAAATGTTTTAGCCATACATGTCACTACATATACAGTTACTATGCATATAACTGTATACAGGTGCTAGCCATAGAACTGTGTATAGTTGTTATACATAGAACTATATACAGCAGCTAGGCATATAACCGTGTACAGTTGTATGTAGAACTATGTGCAGTTGTTACACATAGAACTATGCACAGGTGCTAGGCATATAACCGTGTACAGTTGTATGTAGAACTATGTGCAGTTGTTACACATAGAACTATGCACAGGTGCGATGCACATCACTATAGTCTAAGGTGACAGTGATGTATAACCAGAGAGGAGAGTAACCTGAAAGGCGGTGCCTGGGGTGGGGCTGGGGGTGGGGGGCGCAGGCTGGGCCGCCAGAGGCTGTGCCCTTGGGCAGGCTCCCTAAAGCCAGTCACTCGTGTGGGAGCAGAGAGGACATACATTTCGTTTTCATTTGAACCGTTGGCGCTGAATGAAGTGAGCATATCGCCCTCATGGAGAGGGGGAGACACGGGGAAAGTGAGGCGCTCCCGGGGCTCAGAGTCCAGGCGAAATGCCCGGCAGCAGGGAGAGGTTGGCCCCTTCGGGAGGAAGTGGGAGAGCAGCTGGAGTGGGTGTTTGTGGCGAGGCTCCCTGGTCGTGCTGGGCCCTGTCCCCTCTCCCGGGCGAGTCCCTGCTCCTGCTCTGTGAGCTCCAGGAGGGGTTATGACGGTGGTGCCCAGGCAGGTGAGGGTGAGGGAAAGCCCGCCCTGCCTGTGCTGCTTCCCACGGGCCTGCAGCTCAAAGAATCAGCCAGTCACGGGGCATGTGTGGGTGGCGCGCCCTGAGCTCCCCAGGTCAGATTTCGGGCCGGCATCTCCTGCCCTTGACAGACAAAGCCCGGAACGGTGCCCAAGCCACCCGCGTGTCCTCGGAGCATCAGCCGCCGTCTGGTCTGAACCGGGTTCTGCAGGGAAGCAGAGCTGTGGGGCCGTGGGGTCCACAGAGAACCACCCCGATGCTCTCTGAATCCCCGCGTGGTGGCGTCCGTCACCCGTGAGGACGTGGGAGTGATCCCTGTGGTCTGTGTCTCTCCAGGGCCCGAGATGTGGCTGTGGTTAAAGTGACCATGAACTTTGAACCGAATAAAGTGAATATTCAGAAGAAGAACTGCCGCATGGAGGGGAAGGAAACCGTGTGCATCAACGCGACCGTGTGCTTCCATGTGAAACTGAAGTCCAAGGAAGACGCGGTCTACGAGGCTGGTGAGCCCGTGCACACGGCAGGTGCTGGGGGGCGGGGGCGGCAGTGCTGGGTCCGGCATAAAGGCTTCAGCCAGGTGCGGGGTTCCCCTGGGCAGGGATCTGCACAGCCTGGGTGGCCCTGGGAACATGTGGGCCCTGAAAAAAACTGCCGAAGGAACCCCCAAAATCTGGAGCAGGCACTCTACATGATGGCCTCACCATCCCAGGGTTCCCCAGTAGCTCTGCACTTCCTGTAGACAATCAGGTGTTTAAAAAATAAAGCAAATAAACAGGAGAGAGGGAGAGAGGGAGGGAGGGAGAGAGGGAGAGAGGGGGGGAGGGAGGGGGGAGGGAGGAAGGGAGAGAGAGAGAGAGAGAGAGAGAGAGAGAGAGAGAGATTAGCCCAGTCCTTTGGGATTGCCCTAAAAGGCCTCCCTTCCACTCCTGCCCTCTGCCCTCTGCCGGTGGGCCTGGGGTTGCAGAGGATGGAGAGCTGTGCCATCTGCTCCCCAGAGCCCTTGGCTCCACTGGGGTGACCCTGGCTGCTGAGAGTCAGACATTCGGGGACACCCCTGCAGCCTGGTCTCCGCCTCCCCACACACAGTACTCTCCGAGGCTTTTAAAAATGACACTGAAATGCGTTCAGTCATTTGGTTGTCTCTCACTAACCCCACTGCCGGCCTGGTCGCCCCACGCAGCCTGCTTGTTCAGTCATTTGGTCGTCCCTCACTAACCCCCCTGCCAACCTGGTCATAGGCAGCCATCTTGTGAGGGCGTGAGGGTTAATTTGCATATTACCTCTTTATTTATATAGGATAACATAATCAATATTCTAAGCAAGTAAATCCAATAAGCACAGACATGGTCAGCAAGTTAGGTGACATGGAAGTGAGTGTGTGTGTGTACATAAATATCCTATATAATAAATAGGTAATATGCAAATTGACCATCACACCCTCACAAATGGTTGCCTACAACCAGGCCAGCAGGGGGGTTAGTGAGGGACAGCCTAACGACTGAACAGCAGGCTGCGTGGAGTGACCAGGGGGGCAGTTGGGGGTGACCAGGCCAGCAGGGGGGGTAGTTGGGGGCAGTTAGGCTGGTAGGGGGGGCATTGAGGGGTGACTAGGCTGGTGGGGGGGCAGTTGGGGGCGACCAGGCCAGCAGGGAGTGTTTAGGGGTGATCAGGCACACAGGCAGAAGTGGTTAGGGTCAATCAGGCAGGCAGACAGGCGAACGGTTGGGAGCCAGCAGTCCCGGATTGTGAGAGGGATGTCCCACAGGGATCAGGCCTAAATTGGCAGTCAGACATCCCCTGAGTGGTCCCAGATTGGAGAGGGTGCAGGCTGGGCTGAGGGGACCCTCCTCCCTCCATGCACAAATTTCATGCACCGGGCCTCTAGTTACAGAATAAGTGTGATTAAAAACATTAAAGTATAGTGAACACACAGATCAATTCTATGAGTTCCTCAAGTAATCTTCGTTGTGCTAGGTAGTGGGATATACTGGGTGACAGGGGCTTTCTGGTGACTGATTGCCCTGAGGGCTTCCTGTCATGCTCACTGGATGAGCCGGGTCCTGTGGAAGTCAGCCCCACCTCTGTCCCCTGCGCACAGACCTGCAGTACCGCGTCACCCTGGACTCGCTGAGGCAGATCTCACGCAGTTTCTTCTCCGGGACCCAGGAGAGGAGGGCCCAGAGGAATATCACCGTGCGCGAGTCAAAGTGCGCCCAGCACTTCTTCTACATGTTGGCAAGTAACTCATAGCGTGCGCGGCCCATTCCGCGTCCGGGATAAAGCACAGGTGTCTGACTCGGGGCCAGCCACATCCTCCCGTTTCCCTTCAGAGGGCACATCAGCAATAAGCTCTGTTCTGTTTGCTCACTTACGTCAGAAAGTCCCAGGTACAATCTGCTAATGTCCAAGTGCAATTGATAAAGCCGTCTTTCATCTCCCCTGAGCGTGGGACAGGCTGCCATGTCGTATGGAAATATTTCTCTCTTTACCGCGTCCAGCGCGGCTAGAGAGTGGTCTGGTTCCTGAGCAGGGGCTACTGGGGATTGAGAAAATGAAAGAAAGAGACAGACACAGAGATAGAAGGAAAAAGCTGGGGCCGGGTGGGACAGCCGTCCTCTGATGGAGAGACAGTGACCCAGAGCCGATACAGAGCGTTTATTTTATACGGCAAAATACCAGGGAGTTTTACTAAAGCCCAAGACTAAGGAGATGATGTGCATTCTTGTGGCTTCTTTGTCATCGTCACTTCTGGGTGGGCCTGGATCATCGTGTTTGTTCCTGGTGCTTGGCTGGGTTTAGATAATGAAACCCACCCGCCGGTGCCTGAGCTGAAGGTCAGGCTGACAACTCACCTGCCTCTGGCAAGGTATGTTTCCAGGGCATGGCTCTGCCAACACTACTGAATTCAGCTGACAATAATTAAAGAAATGCTCATGTGCCTTCCCAGGTGCTCTCCTCAGTCGTATGGAGCAGTAATAGGCACAGTACATGGGTCAGTAGGAGGCCTGTCTCTTCATTCCTTCATTCCTCCCTCCCTCCCTCCCTCCCTCCCTCCCTCCCTTCTTTCCTTCCTTCCTTCCTTCCTTCCTTCCTTCCTTCCTTCCTTCCTTCCTTCCTTCCTTCCAACTTGCAAACACATACCTTCTATTGGCCTTGTCTGTCGAATGTGGATGGCAAGTAATGAATGCGCTGAGGGGACCGCTGGGCCACTGCTTTCTGAGGTCACTGCTTGTCCCGAACTATGACTTTCATCCTTTGACGTGAACTGGAAGGGGAAATACCTGGTGTCTTCTGTCCTCTGTAGGCTTTGTGCTGCCTAAGTCTCTTTCTACTGTAGCGGAGGGGGAGGCCGTGGAAAGCACGTTATTAATCTCTAGAAACAGCTGGCCAGCTAGTGTGAACCGTTTCAAATGTGTTTTCTTGGGTCGTCATTTGTGCAGGGAGCATTCCCAACAAAGGGCAAGAGTTTTTGAAATATTTTTTTTTAAAAAAAACACAGTGCAGAATGGATGCAATGAGAAAGCACTGTTTTTAGTAACCGATATTGAAACATAGAGACTTTTCCTCCGTGATTTTCATGTCAGTACTCCCCAGGACATATATCAAGTCAGCGTATTCCGTCAATACTAGGATCCATCCATGACTGGGAGGCCACGCCTGACCCTTGCATGGCTCCACCAGGACAAACACTTGGAGCTGGGGCTTAGATGCGATGGGGAGGCGTGAGGCCAGGCGAGGAGCCACCTCCAACCCACTGAGAGTGGCAGTCGTGTGTGTTTCTCCAAAATGCAGTGTCTAGCAGTGGCGCTAAAAGGCATGAACTAGTTCCCTGATTTCCGAAATTCTTGAGGATCTCAGTGGATGCTCGGACATTTGTTCTGGACTCAGCCAGGACGGAATTTGTATCTGTGTAATTCGGGCAAAGTTGTTTAGTGCCTAAGAGGCTCCGTTTTTCATCTGTAACATAGTGGCCAATGTGTATAAAGCTCATCATTGTGGACATGCCGTAAATGATGTTGCTACTGATGGGAGTCTAAACAGCATTGACCGTGTGAGCACTATTTCCTTGTCAGTCACATCGCACAATTCCTACAATTCGAGGTACATAGGATACCAATGAAATGCAACCCAATTTAAAAGGAGTTTGCTGTTCTGTTTTGGGGAGACTTCCCTAGAAGTGGTACATAGTGGCTTCTAGCTCAAGGTCGCAAGAGGAACGGCATTGTTATGGAAGTAGCTCCGCGGGTAGGTCCCACATGGTGAGGTTCAACCCGCCCGCAGGCCCCTCTGAGGTGGGGGAGCAGCTGGTCACCACCGAGGCCTCTGCCTGCCAGCTGTGGCCCCGTCCAGGCTGAGGGCGCCCGTCTCCAGCAAAGCAGCCTGAGGAGGACAGGGGCAGAGGACGTCCCGTGAGGCTGGTCCCGGGCAGGAGAAGCCGCCATAACAAGGTCAGGACACCCAGGAGATTCGATACCAATGATCCGTCTTATGTTTCGACCTCCAGGACAAGCATGACTTTCGGGACTCTGTGAGAATAACCCTGGACTTCAATCTTTCCGATCCGGAAAACGGGCCCATTCTTGATGATTCTCTGCCAAACTCAGTACATGAATCTGTAAGTCGTTTTTTAAAAATTTGGAATACCTACTTGTGAATATATTAAGGAAAAACTTGAAATACATAAACACACACACACACACACACACACACAATTGATTTTAGGGTTATATGTATGTGTGTCCGGCAAGGTACACTGTATTCCATCGTTCTAGCACAAGCATGTCAAACTCGCGGCCCACGGGCTGCATGCCTCGTTTATTTGGCCCGTGTTAGCCTTTGAGTTTGACATGCTTGTTCTAGCAGGTGCCTACACACACACCGAAAAAACAACAATGCCTAAATCAATTATGTTTTTTAAAAAATCTAGACCTCTGTAGACTATTCCCAACTTTTTAGAACTTTCTCTTGTTGGAGATTAAGGGAATTATATGACACCTGTTTTTACCTCCTGAGTTCAGGACAAATTGAAAGAAAGACATGGGTTGGCCGGTTGGAGCTCCCTTTTATGACGAATGAACATTAAAACACTTGACGTTGGGCCTTTGAAACTATTCTGGTCTGATGGGTGTTCTCCTACTAAATGGACTTAGGCCACAGGTAACCAGAGGGTCACCCCCCGCTCAGCAATGGCGGCCGTCTTCCTGGGCCCCTCGTATAACGTGCAAGATGGAGGCTGGAGCTGAGAGCGTGCTTCCCACGGGCGCGCCACGCCCCAGACAGGAGGTGGGGAGGCGCTGACCTGTGTCCACCCAGGTCCCGGCCCCCAGGCTCACAGTCCCCGGCCCCACCCTGAGAAAGAGCAAGTGCAGGAGGGGTTCCCAGGGGGGCCGAGCAGAGAACACTGGGGACAGGGCCTTGGTTCCCCCCTCCCCCCCTTGGGTCCCTGTCTTCACTCTCCTCCCTCCAAATCTATTGACTGAGTGTCGCACACGCACCAGGCTCAGAAACAAGAGGGAGGGGTCAACAGAGTGTGTGCCGTGGAGGGACTTCTGCCTGGTTTGGGGGGTCAGCGCACTCCGTGGAGTTGAGAGCTGTGGGACAGGATATCCGTCCTGTCCAGGCGAGTGAGGGAGCGGCGTTCTGGGCAGAGGGACATGTGCAGAGGTCCTGGGGCCACGAGAGAACTACGCTGACCTCGGCCCTGACCTGCAGCTGCAGATGAAGGGCAGGGGAGGGCCATGTGGGCGGGGGCAGGAGGCCCAGGTAGAGCCAGGTCATCACGCCTGTGTCCCCTCGGGGTGCCAGAGCCCAGCTGGGAAGTTGTTCGTTTTAGTTCAGGGAGGAAATGAGGCTGGACCCGAGGGGGCCGAGGAGGGCGGGAATGGAGGGCGAGGACAGACTCCGGAGGTTGGGGAGGGCAGAAAGGACCATCCTGGTGATGCACTGGACAGAGAGGAAGGGCTGTGTGAAGGGGGTCAGGAAAGCTCCCAGTTATATGGTGTGACCATTGCCCAGCCCCGACTGGACTCTGTTATCCTCCTAAGGACTTGGTTCTTTCTAACAGAGAATCTCAGGTCACAGTTGAGTGTGAAACTGTGCTCTCCTAGATTTAGACCTCGGTGTACGTGGCTT
Source organism: Myotis daubentonii (assembly GCF_963259705.1). Classification (NCBI taxonomy): domain Eukaryota; kingdom Metazoa; phylum Chordata; class Mammalia; order Chiroptera; family Vespertilionidae; genus Myotis; species Myotis daubentonii. Next base: position 114,742,218 of record NC_081843.1, read on the forward strand.
GGTTTTATAAAACCATTCTACTCCAGCAGACGGAAGCCGGTGAAACTGTCGGCAAACGCTGCTTGTTTAAAGGTCGGGGAGAATTTATATCCAAAAGCAGAAACTTCCCCCTTTCCCCTCACATTCTAGGGACCAACAGAACATGCCTGTGGTTCTGCAGGAGCCTGCCCCCTGCAGGAGGGGGGACGCCTGTGTCAGTATGTCATGCCCCTTAGTCGGGGGTGGTCCCTGATTCTGAAGGACACCCCGTGACCGTTTCAGATCCCCTTCGCCAAGGACTGTGGGAACAAGGACAAGTGCATCTCGGACGTCGCCCTGGACGTGTCCACGCTGGAGAAGGACCTGCTGATTGTCCGGTCCCACAACGACAAGTTCAACATCAGCCTCACCGTCAGAAACAAAGGGGACAGTGCCTACAACACCAGGACCATGGTGCACTACTCCCCAAACCTGGTTTTCTCGGGGATCGAGGTAACTTTCCGGTTCTTGTTCATTGATTCTCGGAACAATGATTTATTGAACCCCCTTTTCATACCGCTGAGCTGATTTTGTTTTTATCCTCACCCGAGGGCATGTTTATTGATTTGAGAGCAAGAGAGAGAGAGAGAGAGCAGCGATGTGAGAAACATTGATCAGTTGCCTCCTGTAAGCGCCCTGACCAGGATCGCACCTGCAGCCTTTTGGTGTATAAGACACACTCCAACCAACTGAGCCGCCTGGCCAGGGCTGAACTAATTCTCTCCATATATAAAAGGCTAATATGAAAGTGTCCCCTGCAGAGTTCTACCGGGAACTGGGAGTTCGATCGCTCACTATGACATGCGCTGACCACCAGGGGGTGGCAGGGAACATGGTGGGTGACAGCGGTAGCAGCGGGGTGCTGAGAGAGCAAGGGAAGGGTGACATGGGGAGGCAGGACAGAGGGGGAACCACATGGTGGTGGTGCACAGGTGGGCGGGAGGGTGGTGAGGGAAGGAGGAGGTGGGGAGGTGGGGAGGTGGGGAACCTGATCGGCCTTGCTCATCAGCCAGGCCTAGGGACCCTACCCTGCATGAATTTCGTGCACTGGGCCTCTAGTTTTTATTATATTGATTTTATAAGGCGAGAAAGCATTTTGTATAAAATTAGTAGTCTCTACTGATAACAATGCCCACATTTTCTTTAGAGTTTTAGTTTAGATTGATTTTTTAGAGATGGGCGCCCCCTCTGGGGCGCAGTATGAGGAAGGGATCTCCGATGGATCAAAATTCTGTCTCACCGCATCCTCCACGCGCTGAGTCAAGGAAAAAGTAAACATGACAATCAAAGTCAAAACAGCTCACCAGATGCCCGGGAGGGGGTAATGCAGGGCTTGAGCGAAGGAACATTCACCTGCAGAGAATAAGGCCGCATTCCCACTGTCTGTGTAAAGTCCTTCCTGGGTGAGAGAGCTGTGTGAATGCCTGTGCCTCCTCATCATGCCAGAAGTTTTCCAATTATTTTGGCCACGACATATAGCTGCATAGGATGCTGCATCATGAGTCCTCAGCACATCCTTCCAAATGCAAACTTAGCTTTAATTCCCATCTCCGAATGAACCCTCCTGAGTTTAAATGCTGTATGTATTTATGTAAATTCGTCATGAAATGAAATAATAATTTTAGTATTACTCATCTTAAAGCCAGTATAGTTATCTATATATATAAAAGGCTAATATGCAAAGTGTTCCCTCGGGAGTTTGACCGGGAGAACGGGAGTTCGATCACTCGCTATGACATGTGCTAACCACCAGGGGGCAGTATGGAACATGGCAGACCACCAGCGGCAGCAGGGCGCTGAGGGAGTGAGGGAAGGAGGAGGCGGGGAGGCAGGGGAACCTGATGGCAGGCCAGGCCTAGGGACACTACCCGTGCATGAATTTCATGCACCGGGCCTCTAGTTATATATAATACTAAATTCTATCGTCGCCCGGCTGGCACAGCTCAGTGGTTGAGCATCATCCTATGAACCAGGAGGTCACAGTTTGATTCTTGGTCAGGGCACATGCCCTGGTTGTGGGCTCGATCCCCAATAGGGGTTGTGCAGGAGGCACAGCCAATCAATAATTCTCTCTCATCATTGATGTTTCTATCTCTTTCTCCCTCTCCCTTCCTCTCTGAAATCAATAAAAATATATTTTAAAAATTCTAATGTCTAGTTCCTATAAATTATATTTTCACAGATATTTTTCTCCATTTCTTAAGACATCACTTAGTCACATGACTAAGACTGGCTTGAAAACGCGTCCTACATTATAGCCACATATTTTCGGTTAGGAATGTTAGTTATAAATCCAGATGTGCAAAGTTGTGATGGGAAATATTGCTGTGTAGCCCTTGCCTCATTCGTGGCCTCGGTGGAGAGCAGACAGCAATGCACAAAGTCAGTACTTTGTTCACAACACCCGCAATGTGGCAGCTCCTCTTCGGCCACTCCATCCCGGCTCCCTTATTTCATCCTCATTCACCCTTTTGTGCGGAGGAATCACTATAGAGCAGCGATCCTAAAGTAGACAGACCCTTCTCCTCCACATGTTAGCATTTCTGAAGTTGCATTTCACAGTTGATGGTGTGTGGATTAGTCTGTCAGCATATTTTATTCTTATTCTTGGTGTATAAAATAATGATGTCTCATACTTTTTAAAATATATTTTTATTGATTTTAGAGAGGAAGGGAGAGGAAGGGAGAGAGATAGAAACATCAATGCTGAGAGAGAATCATTGATTGGCTGCCTCCTGCATGCCCCCTACTCAGGATGGAGCCTGCAACCCAAGCTTGTGCCCTGACCGGGAATGAAACCATGACCTCCTGGTTCATAGGTCGAAGCTCAACCGCTGAGCCTCGCCGGCCGGGCTGATGTCTCGTATTAAATGGCATTTTATATTTAATGGGATAGAGTATAACTAACCCCACCTGACAGCTGGGAAAATTCTAGAAGACCCAGCCCAAGGATTCCACCTGTGTGTCTGCTCTCATTCTGTTCCCTTCTCTTCCCAGGCGATCCAAAAAGACAGCTGTGAGTCCAACCATAACCTCACGTGTAAGGTGGGCTACCCTTTCCTGCGGAGAGGAGAGATGGTGAGCAGATTGTACCAGTGCATGTGGCAACGGGATGTGAAGAACACGCTCAAAGCCAGATAGATCGTTCCTTCTCATGGTGCCCAGGGTGCTGGCGATGAGGGTCGAGTTCAAATGCTGAGCCCTGGGAATCAAAGGCAATTATGGCACGAGTCAAGCTCAGACACCAAGACAAAATCAGATGTAAGGGGGGACGTGCCTGGTACCACGGAGCTAGAAAGCCGTCATGTTGCAGTGCCGTGTAGCAGGCTTTCCTGACCTGTGGGGGCAGTAATCTTTCCAATGGGGGGTTTAGAACTTTGTACAGAAACGCTGCTGATCTCTCTCCTTTTAATAAAGGCCTCATTGAGATATAATTCATATGCCATACAATTCATACCGTTAAAGTGGACAATTCAATGGATTTTGTATATTCCCAAATTGCAATTGTGCAACCATCACCACAATCCATCTTAGAACATTTTCACACACACACACACACACACACACACACACACCCAAAAAAACCCTGTACACATTACCAGTTGCCACTCTTTTATCCTCAACAGTCCCTCTCCAAACCCTGGACACCCACTAATTTACTTTCCTTCTCTATGAATTTGCCTATTCTGACATCCTATATAATAAAGAGCTAATATGCAAATGGTCATCACACCCTCACACCATCACGCCCTAACAGCTCAGACACTCAGCACTGGGGAGAGAGGAATGGGGACAAGCCAGGCACAAATGAGCTCACGAGAGAGGAATGGGGATCAGCCAGGCTGAGGCCCGGGAGAGGGACAAGCTGCCCCCCTCCCGCCCGCCACGTTCCCTGGCACCAGCGGCTGTGCCTGTGCCTGCAGCCCAGGAGAGGGACAAGCCACCCACCCCGTGGTCCCGGGCACCAGCACCTGCAGCCCAGGAGAGGGACAAGCCGCCTGCTCCGCAGTCCCATGCACCTGCGGCTGTGGCCTGGGTGAAGCTGCCCGCCCACGGTCTCCTGCGGCTGCAGCTGGCCTGGGCAAAGCTGGCCCAGCTCCTGGGTGTCTGCGGCTGGCCAGAGGGAGGGAAGCCCAGGTCCCAGTGCCTGCAACCGGCCAGAGGAGGGAATCCTGGGTTTCGGGTGTGGGCCTGAGACAGAGGCGATTAGGGGCGATCAGGCCAGCAGGGGAGCAGTCAGGGACGATCAGGCTGGTAGGGCAGCAGTTAGAGACGATCAGGCAGGCAGGCAGGCAGAGATGGTTAGGGGCAATTAGGCAGGCAGGCAAGCCAGCGGTTAGGAGCCAGCGGTCCCGGATTGCGAGAGGCAGTCAGACATTCCCCAAGGGTTCTCAGATTGAAGAGGGTGCAGGCTGGGCTGAGGGACCTCCTCCCCCACCCCCTACCGGCTGCGCACGAATTTTGTGCACCGGGCCTCTAGTTTTATATAAATGAAGTCATACAATATGTGGTCTTTTGTGACTGGCTTCTTTCACTTACATAATGTTTTCAAGGTTCATTGATGTATTAGCAGTTCATTCCTTTTTATTTACGAATAATATTCCATTGTTGATGGGCATCGAGGTTGTTGCTACCTTTTGGCCGCTATGAATAATGCTGCTGGGAATAGCTGCGTACAGGTTTTGGTGTGGGCACATGTTTTCGATTCTCTTTGGTGTAAGTCTAGGGATGGAATTGCTGGGTTATATGGCCACTATGTGTAACATTTTGGGGAACTCTGCTGTTGGCATATGTCTTCAAAAAACCTAGCTTTTGGTCTGCCTTTTGGTGTTTATGAAGAATCACGCATTACATAATTCATATGTATGTGCAGGCACGATTTCTAACAGTAAGTTACCTCTATCCGAGTGTCAGCATAACAGCACATTTTCCATTTTTCCTGAGGTGATATTTTAACTATGCAAACTTTTGTAAGCAAAACTCACTGGTTTTTAATAGTTTATTCTAAATTGCCACGTCTTTTATTTGGTTTTCCTTTGTTGTTATTCCTTAAAGATTCAAAACCTTTTTACACTATGAAATTAATGGGACCAAGTATCTTTCCCTCTATTTTACAATACATATGTATAGATAGTTGCTGATATTTGAAGATTTATATCAAAGAGACTTTAATTGTGATCATTTCATAATTACATTGTTTGATTGTGATCTTGTAGACTATGGTAATATAATAAAATAAATAGGCTGTACCTTCATGGTAATGCTTTATGGGTAGTATAAATTATATTTATTAATATCATTATAATAAAGTGTTTAAATTCAATATTGACATGCAAAGCATATTACATTTCATGTTGAAAAGTACATGTACATCATATCTTATTCCATTTTTTGAGATGTGATGAGTTTTTATTTTGAAAGATAATATGTCTTAAGTAACTTCATGATTTGTGTTTAGGTAATATCATTTATGTAACTGGATATTTTAATCAAAGCAAATGCTTTCTTTATCTGGCCCTAAACTAACGTTGTATCTTTTTATTTTATAGGTAACTTTCAAAATATTGTTTCAATTTAACACGACCTATCTCATGGAGAATGTGACCATCCACTTAAGTGCAACAAGGTTGGTGTATGTGTGCGTGTGTGCATGCAGAATAAGGACACTTTTTTTGGTAGAAACAATTTAATCCTCTAACTGGGTCAAAGCATTTGTTTAGCAGAACATGTTGTAATCACATCGCTTATCTCTGCCAACCTGCAGTACATTCATTTACAAGTCCACAGGCTCTGCTAACTTAAACTTTCACTGGCTGCCCATCACGGTCAACTGAGCCCCTGGGCAGGTCTAGTTTCATGGCCCCTTTCGGTAGTTTAATAAATCTCATCCACATCAGTCAGCGCTTCCGAAAGACAGCACGGAAACATAGACTTAAAAAGGGAAAGGGTTACTACGGAAAGGGAAATAGTGGCTTACCTTCCCCCAAGTGTAATCACCCCTTGGACCCGAAGCCCCTGAGATACAATTCTGCCTCTTACTGCTTTATTCCCAAGGAACCACCATGCTGCCTGGCCTCTCATAATCACCACACACATGTAGAGTGAACGAATAAACGACAGAATAAATTAATAGATTAATTCTGGGTGCACGACTCACTTGAACGAAACTAGTATTTATTTGAAATCCACAATGGACAGGATGTTGAATTAGTCCTTGTAGGGATCGCAAAAGTCACTAAGGGCATGAACCTCTCCTCGTGCGCAGATCAGCACAGGAGGCTGAGCCTGGAGTGTGCATTCTGTCACGCAGGGCAGAATGGGACAGACCGTGAGAGAAACAGAAGCCGGTGTGGGAGACTGTTCGGAGGGGGCAGGCGTACCTCCTGGGCAAGGAGAGTCCGGGCTGCCGGGCCAGGGAGCTTGTCCTGGAGAAGGTCCTTAAGGGAAGGGTAGCAGTTCGCAAGCACAGGGGTCCGTGGCGTTTGCTGGGGGGGCGTTTCCGGCCAGATGTGCAGCCCGCGCCCAAGCGCGGAGGGAGGGAGAGCGCCGGGCCCGCGTGGAGGGACAGTGGGAAATCAGTTTAGCACAGATGTACGCCCACATGCGAGCGTGCGCCTGCCATGGGATGGCGAGGGCTGCGTGTCGGCGTGGAGAGGGAGGTGGAGGCGCGGAGCTGCCTCTCAGGGGTGTGTGTGTCTGTCTGCTGTGGGACACGGTGGGCGATGGGGGATTCAGAGCAAAAGCCCTGTCGCACAAGCATGTCTACCCAAGTGGGGGCCGTCACTGCGCCATCACTGGTTCCAACCATTCAGTGCGCTGGGAGCAAGGCAGAGGCAGGGAGGCCCTCAGCGACCATCCGGAGGCCAACGCTAGGCTCCTGTCCGCTGGGGAGGCGTGTGTGACAGTAGTAACAGTGATGAAAGCGGACACTTACATTTCCTGTGTCGAGCACTTCACACTTGTCACTCCTCAGTCATCCGTTACTTAAATACAACCCCCGTTGTGTAGGTGAGCAAACCCAGACGCAGGGAGTCCGTGACTTGCCCACGGTGTGTCCATGCGCAAGAACAGTCCCAGGAAGCCTGGCCCAGAGCCAGCGATGGGAACTGTTCAATCGCTCGCCCGTGCTTTCGTAATATAGGGGATTGTGAGGTGCAGGGATGTGTACGTGTGTGTATGCACCTGTCTGCATGTGTTTACAGAGCATGTCATTGAAATGATAACTAAATCCAAGGGATGAGTAAGCGTTTAACAGAAACTGTGAGCATCGAGGGCTTGCTGTGGAAAGACTGTGAAGTGAAGACCAGAGATTTTAGATTCGCTCTCAGTCGGGTGACACCGGTGGTGTCTCTGTAAGGCCCTCATCTCTGATAAATAAGAATCGTCTGCGAAAAACATAGCAGTTCTGCACCCCAGCTCGGACCTAGGAAGCCCGTATCCCTGGGAGAGAAGCCCAAGACCTTGAATCTAAGAATGGATCCAAGGGCTCCAGTCATTACCCTCCCTGGAGTCTGAGAAGCGGGACGGACCCGTTGTGGCTGTCACCCCGGCTGCTCCGCCGTCACCTCTGCCCCCTCCTCGCCCCACTGAAAACTCGGGGGTTGAGCTCCTCTGTTCTTTTACTCGGGTACCAGCCTGCGCCTCTCTGCCGCACGCTCGGCAGTGCGGGGAAGGGCGTGGGTGCGTGTCTGACGTGCGTGTGTTTTCCAGTGACAGCGAGGAGCCTCCGGAAACCCTCTCCGACAACGAGGCCAGCGTCGCTATCCCCGTCAAGTATGAAGCTGGGCTCCAGTTCTCCAGGTGGGAGTGCGCTGCCTTTTTAACATGCATGTATATTGATTTCAGAGAGGAAGGGAGAGGGAGAGAGAGAGAAACATCAACGATGAGAGAGAATCATGGATCGGCTGCCTCCTGCACGCCCCACACGGGGATCAAGCCCGCAACCCGGGCCTGTGCCCTGACCGGGAATCGAACCGTGACCTCCTGGTTCATAGGTCAGTGCTCACCCACTGAACCACGCCGGCTGGATGCAAACTGCCTTTTTATGTTGATGCCTTTCTACCTACCCAGGGCTTCTGAAAGTGTGGCCATGGCCGCTGGCCAAGGGCATCGGAACGCCTAGTAAGTTACAGAGAGGCAAATGTGCAACCCCCCAACCCCACCCCAGACCTTCTGACTCAGAAACCCTGGGGTGGCCCCAGAAATCTGCTCCAGGGAAGCCTCGTGCGCTCTGAGGTCTGAGAGCCGGCACCTAAACAACCTAAAGCACGAGGTGCCAATGCCACGGGCGGCACGGGAGACCAGTCTCCGGTCTAGCGCAAGGAAGACAGGCCCCTCGCAAAGGCCGGTCCAGAGTCACAGCACAGCTCCTGGCTGCCCTTTTATACTTCTACTAGAGTCCGGTACATGAAATTCATGCACTGGGGAGGGTGTCCCTCAGCCCAGCCTGCACTCTCTCCAATCTGGGACCCCTTGGGGGATGTCCGACTGCCGATTTAGGCCCGATAGGGATTGGGCCTAAACCGGCAGTCAGACATCCCTCTCACAATCCAGGACTGCTGGCTCCCAACTGCTCACCTGCCTTCCTGCCTGATCGCCCCCTAACCCAGCAATTCTCAACCTGTGGGTCACGACCCCTTTGTCGGTTGAACGACCCTGTCACAGGGGTCGCCTAAGACCATCCTGCATATCAGATATTTACATTATGACTCATAACAGTAGCAACATTACAGTTATGAAGTAGCAATGAAAATAATTTTATGGCTCTAAACAGAAGTGCTCCTTAAAATCTGTATTATACTTTATCCTAAGTTCACCAGAGATCATAGAGAAGTTGCATGGAAAAGACTACATTTTTAAGTTTAGCAATAAATGTAGAATTTGAAACAGGGAAAAGGTAACAACTTTTTTCAACCTCCTTAAAAGTCATAAAATACCCAAAATACTGTGTTTTAGCCTCGCTATTCACTAAATGCGAGATCAATGAATTCATGAACAATTTTCATTTGGTAACAATGAGATTTTTATTGGAAACACTATACATTTTTTAGCATTTTAAGGCCATTTAAGTATCAGTGAGTATTGAACTAAAAGTACGTATAATCCTTCTGACGCCCCTCTAAGACTTAATTTTCGGCTTTGGGATAAAAGAGCTTGCCTCTGACTTGAAATCTCTATTAATAAATATTTTTTGTGAGGTTCCCTGATATGAAGAAAGAGAAAGAATGCGGTCAAATAAAAGTTAAACTTTGTGATGTCTTATTTCTCTTCTTCCTATTAACTCCCTCCAGCTCTGCCAGTGAATACCACATTTCAATCACGGCCAACGAGACTGTCCCTGAAGTGATCAATTCCACTGAGGACATTGGGAATGAAATTAATATCTTCTACTTGGTAAGAACTCGCCTTCACATTCGTATTGTAAGGAGTTATTTGCACATTTATAAGTTAAATGGAAGTGTTAACAGACACGCAGAAACATTTTGGTTCACCAGTTTCTATATATCAACATATTTTTATTTATAATTCAGTACTTTAAAATAATTTTCTTCAAATTGATCATTATCTCTGAAGCAGTTTTAAAGACCTACCTCTCCAATTTTCTGATAATAAGACACAATAAATTAGAACGACTTTCTAGAAAAACAAACTATGAAATCAAATAGATACTACCTCCAATATTTACTTTTTTAAAAAGTATGACTGAGTAAAGCACTTTCTAAAAAATAACTGTAACTATTTCAGAAAGCGATTATTTGAAATTATCTTGGTAACATTTCTCTGTACTCAACAAATAAATGTTCATCTCAGTGTGCTCTTTGCTACTCTTCCTATGTATTAGACCATAACTTATGTTCTCACTGACACCTCTTAAAGCAGTGGTCGGCAAACTGCGGCTCGCGAGCCACACGCGGCTCTTTGGCCCCGTGAGTGGGAGAAGGTCACGCTCTGCTTCTCCCGCAGGTCAGGAAAAGCGGGCACTTCCCGATGCCAGAGCTCAGGCTGTCCGTGTCCTTCCCCAACCTGACGGCGGACGGCTTTCCTGTGCTGTACCCACGCCGGTGGGCCTCGTCCGACGTGAGTCCCGGCCCGCGGGTCGTGCCACGCTGCTCCCTTCTCCGTCGTGTTTACAGCTTCCTGTTCTGCGGGCCCCTGTGACGGAGAGCTTTACCAGAGGAGCGTGGGGAGGCACTTGGAACCATTTTAAATACCAGTAACTTCCCCCGTGAGCAGGCGTATTCCTTCCCGGCAGCTGCTGGGGTGACCGATCGCCCTGAACCGGGTGGCTCAGGACAGCAGAAAGGTGTCCCCTCACCACTGGAGGCCTGCCGGGAGCCGGTCCATCCTTGCTGTTTCAAGGGACCTGGCATATATGGCATACTGTGCCTGGGTCTGCCATTGGGGTGTGGGCAGCGCTGGTTCTCTCCGGAGGCCAGAGGGGGGGTACGGCGGGGAGAGGGGGTCCCTCCCTGACTCCTAGATTCTGGCCGCTGCTGCCGACCCTGGCGTCCCTCACCTGTGGCGGCATAACCCAGGCTCTGCCTCGTCTTCCCTTTCCTGTCTCCGCACAAGCACGCTCACCAGTGGGTTGGGAGCCCCCCTGAATCCAGGGCGATCCAGCTGAGATCATTATTCACCCCCTCAGCCATGGACCTATTTCCCAGTGGGTCGCCATCCCAGCGCCCAGGTCTGGGGCTCGGGCGTGTCATCTGGGGTCACTAGCCAATCAGAGAGGGTTTCAGATAACCCATCTTCGACTTGTGCCTGAAATGTTTGTTCCACCTTTAATTTGTTGGAGGTGCTCAAACTAAAAGAGACTTCTTTTTAAATAATATATGTATTTTATTGAGTTCAGAGAGGAAGGGACAGGGAGAGAGAGAGAAACATCAATGATGAGAGAGAACCATTGATCGGGTGCCTCCTGCCCGCCCCCCACTTGGGGATCGAGCCCGAAACCCGGGCACGTGTCCTGGTTCATAGGTCCACACTCACCTGCCAAGTCATACCTGCCGGGCCGGTATCGCATGTTTAAAAATTCTCGCAGCACCCAGCGTGCCGTGGCACCCCGGCTGAGAACCGCTGGCTTATGGGATAGTGAGTTCTACCAGCAGCCAACCGTCCTTTCCTGTTCCATCCTCGCCGCGATCTGTTACAATTCAAAAGTGGCTCAGAAACAGGGGTGCTGCCTGGAGGTGGGTGGAGCATCGCACACGCGCGCGGGTGATAACTGACTGTCGCTCACGGCCCCTTCGTGTCATCGCACGGATGCGTGTCCCTCCGCCAGCTCGCGCCGCCTGTTAAAGCCTGTCTTCCCTCCTAGAACGCGAACTGCCGGCCCAGGGACCTCCAGGACCCTCTCGGCATCAGCGCAGGGAAGAAGACGGTCACGCTCACGTCGGAAGATTTCAAGCGAGGCGCGATGCTGGTAAAGTCGGGAAACCAGACAAGCGCTTCTCCCCCCACCAGCCTCCGCCACCACCGTCCCACTCCCCACGCACGGGCTTGCCCAGAGAGAGAGTCCGTGTGCACTGAAATCATCTGCCACAGACGACTGTCACCCCCGTCTTGCAATGCCGCGAGCACTAATGCTCACGTCTGCCCTCCCGCAGGACTGCAGCACCTGCAGACTCGCCACCATCTCCTGCAGCCTGGCTCCCTCTGACGTGACCCAGGTCAACGTGTCGCTGGTCCTGTGGAAGCCCACATTCCTAAAGGTGAGTGGCCGCGTTGCTCCGTGAAGTGGCCGTGCTGACAGGCGTCCGGGCCCTCCTTAGCGTGTGCAGCGCGGCGGCTTCGTGGAAAGCCCACCAGACGGGCCTTTGAAAGGATGTGGTCCGAGCCCAGCTCTGCTGACCAGCCACTGGGCCTCGCTTTCCTTGCCTCACCTTCCAGGCCTCTTCCAGTGTCTGCGTCTCCCAGCCTCCTCATCCTCGTCCTTTGCCTCTCAGAAGATAAACGCCTTGTAACACCATTTCTTAATAGTGTAGAACTCACTCAGAGTCAAAGGCTTATAGAGAGACAGTGCTTGACATGTTAACAGAGAATAGCGCTAACATGTATGACGCATTCACTGTATTAAATCAGACCATCTCTCTGTCTATAGTGATAGCTAAATAAATAGATAGACACATTTTTTATCATATGTTTATATTTGAAGAACTTTTAAAAAATCTTTATTGTTGAAAGTATTACATATTTTCTCCCCCCCTCCATTGGCCTCCGCTAGCCCACCCCTGTCCCCCACCCTAGGCCTTCACCCCCTTATTGCCTGTGTCCATGGCATATGCATATGAAGTCAAATACATCTGACAGCAAACTGCTTTAGAACTTAGTCCACTGTCTTTTGTAGTATTTGTTTCTCTCTTGGAAGTATTTGGCTCATTATATGAAATTCCCATTTTTGCATTTGGTCATACTAAGTTGCTATTTTTGCAAGTCACAAATTGTCCAGTGTTGGCAATTTGATGTTTAATCCTGAACACACCCCTCTCTGCACCTTGTCATTGGAGCGTAGCTGTCTCACGCCTCGATACGCAAAGGGTGGGCGGGGTTTGGGGCTTGTTTTGCTAAGGGTGCACCTGAACAGAGGTGATGCAGACCACGCTCCCGCTCTCTGACAAGGCTCTGAGTGACGACGTGAGCGCAGGGAGGAAGGGTGGGGACACAGCCATCGCTCGTTACCACCTGTCCCACTGGGATGTTAGCAAAAGCCGTGTCTTTCATCTCTCAGGAGCGGGCTGGGCGGCGAAGGGGGCACCTGGACGGTGGCAGGAGAAGGGTTGCCTCTTGGTGGGGGGGGGGGCCACCGTGCGACATGCAGACGGTGTAGCGTAGAAACGCACGCGCGAAACCGTCACAATCCTTCTAACCAATGTCACCCCCACAAATTTCATTTAAAAATCTGTCATTTGGAAATAAGATCAAACTGACCGAAAGTTGCACCAAAAAAGTGCAGCACCCACACAGGCCCAGCTCTCGGTGCGATGAGCATCACACACATATTGCAAGTGAGTCCTGTTTGCTTTGCAGATGAGTTTTTCCAGCTTGAATCTCACCGTCAGGGCGGAGCTTCGGAGTGAAAATGCGTCGCTGGTGCTCAGCCCCAGCAACCAGCAGAGAGAGGTGAGTGGGCCCCGGGCCTGAAACATCGTCTTCCTGCCCGAGGGGTGACCTGGTGTGTGGCCCTTGCTCAGAGCCCAGCAGTGACTAGTCCCGCCCCAGGGGGCGACAGACACTTTTCCTCCAAACTGTACTTGATCCACCTCACGTGTGAGTCCAGCCTCATTCTTCTTAGTGAGAAGCGGGGGGGGGGGGGGGCCATGGCGTGTGCCGTTAACGCGCCACCTCTGACTCCCCTGCTTCCAACTCTCCCAGCCAGTCGATGTGTTTATTTTCACCGCGGTGACGGATAACGCACCTGTAGCTCCCGCCGGACACTGACATGGAGACCGCACGGCGTCGGAAAGCGGTTCCTGTACAGAGAGGGTCTTCCCCTCTCCGGGAGCACCTGCCATTTCCCAGTTTCCCTCTAGCCACCGGGCACTTGGAGCAGGAAGGGAGCCTTATTCCCGCGCACACACGCGGGCCTGAGCCCTTGGCGACAACGACAGGCCTGAGATGTCCCTCTTGCCCCGTCGCTAAGTGAGGCTGAAGCATTGGCGACAGACGTGGGTCCTTCGGCATCACTCCCTCCCGTCACGGACGGCTGGGCTGTGCCGTGGGGCTATTGCTATCAAGTCGCTTCGGAAGCTGCCTCGTGTTCAGATGTTTTAACATTTCGTGTTTCGAAGTATTCTCTTAAATAACTTAAATGTCAATGACCTCATAAATGTTCGCCTTCCAAGAATGTTTGGGTACAACACATAGAACATATGCATAGAACGTGTGCCTACTGTATACGCAAGTGCTGAGCGGATAGATGCGGGCTTGTCCCCCACACAGGGGAGTCCAGATTTCACAGTGAGCGCCCGCCAAAAAGTGTATTGTGTGCGTTCTATTGGAAAAGTGCACGTTTGATTTCTAAATGTGTTTCGTTAACATTTTTAGGATTAGCTTTCTTTCCCCTCGGCGTTACTTTAAAATCCCCCGTGGCGCTCTTTATTGCACATCTTTCCCTAAAGAAAAACGTCCCTGAATTGTTAGCGTTACAAAGTGGCCATCTTGCAGTCCTGTGACCTGGGAGCAGGCCGGGTCCCGCCCAGGCTTTGATTCGTGTCTGAATCTCGGGGAGTTCTTTGAGCCGCGGTGCCTGTCCCCGCGCCCAGCAGTGACCGGCCGGGCGCCTGAGGTCTGATGGCCGGCCAGTGTGCGGACCCCTCTCCTGCGGGCTTCCCCTCCCCCTCCCTCCTCTCTCTGAGGGAAGCACTAGAGATGGTCCCTGGGAAAGACACATGCAGAAGCTTGAGCTGTTGTTAGTCGCCCATATCCACCCTCGATGTTTTTCTCAGAAACCTAGGGGGTGGGACGGGGCAGAGCAGGGTCGTGGAGGTGGGAGCCACAGGGGGACCTGAGGAGCCGGACCTCGAGCAGCCGCCCTCCCCCAGGTTCACTTCGGTTCAGACCTAACTCACGGGCTCTGACTCGGTCACAGGGAGACACGGTCACAGGGAGACAGGGTCACGGGGAGACACAGTCACTGGGAGACATGGTCACAGGGATGCACGGTCACGGGGAGACAGGGTCACGGGGAGACACGGTGACGGGGAGACACGGTCACAGGGAGACACGGTCACAGGGAGACACAGGCAGGACAATAAAAAGCCCGTTGGAGTGATGGCGTGCTGAGGTCTGTGACCATCTAGAACAGTGATGGCGAACCTATGACACGCATGTCAGAGGTGACATGCAAACTCATTTTTTGGTTGATATTTCTTTGTTAAATGGCATTTAAATATATAAAACAAATATCAAAAATAGAAGTCTTTGTTTTACTATGGTTGCAAAGATCAAAAAATTTCCATATGTGACACGGCACCAGAGTTAAGTGAGGGTCTTTCAAAATGCTGACACGCCGAGCTCAGAAGGTTCGCCATCGCTGGGCCAGAGCGTGCTTCCGTTCTCCCCGAGGTACAGTGCCCTCTGCCTCTGGGCCTGCGGCGTCGCCGACAGTCCAGTCCGCTCTCCGTGCGGCTCTGAAGGACGGGCTTGTCGTTGGGCGACAGTGAATGCGACGCGGTGGAGCTGTGGCGAGATGAGGGCGCTTCCCGTGTGAGCCCAGCGCCTCCCGGGGCGGCCAGGAGCTGAGTACCCTGTGTGGCAGGAAGTGCAGCCGGGGACGCAGGGTGCGGAGACCTGAAAGCTGTCCCCGCGTCCACAACCTGTGCCCCCCCTTCCAGCTCGCGATCCAGGTGTCCAAGGACGGGCTGCCGGGCCGCGTGCCGCTGTGGGTCATCCTGCTGAGCGCCTTCGCCGGCCTGCTGCTGCTGCTGCTGCTCATCCTGGGCCTGTGGAAGGTGAGCCGCCCCCCCCCCGCCCCCCGCCCCTCCCCCCGCCCCCGCCTCCCCGTCCCCGGTGTCCGCACGGCGCCATGCGGTGCCACTGGGCAGTGGAAAACCCTGGAAGCAGGACCGAGGCAAACGAGAAAGAAAAGTGTCTCTCAAACATCCCATTTTTGTAAAAGAAAAAAAAAAAGATCCGAAAATGAAGGATGGTCCCTTTAGAGCAGGCGGGACCTTCTCTCTGCCATGGGCTGGTGGGATGTTCATGACACCCTCCGAGGGCCGTTCAGAATGATCGACTTAAAAATTAGCCTGTCCCACACTTAATGCACTCACCCCGATGCCTTGGCAGGGCCAGGCCAAGCGATTTCTCAGGCGTTATATGGCCAGCGGGCCCGACATTCCCCACCCCTGCTCTAGCGGTTGGGACTATAGGGAACACGTGTGTGTGTGTGTGTGTGTGTGTGTGTGTGTGTGTGTGTGTGACACTGGGCATTTTGCTGAACGTGTACACGTCTTTCATAAGCAGAGAAGAAGGTACACTCTCTTGCAGAGGGAAAGGAAAGGGTGGGCCGCCATGTCCATTTAAGGATATGTATGCAGCGGAATCACGGTTAAGATACGCCTTATCCTAATCACACCCTTCTATGTATCCTAAAAATCAAATGCTCATTTAACGTATAAACAGACATGTTACATGTTATGCCACGGTTTCGTGCCTGCCTGAGAGGTGAGGATTTTAGTAATTAGTGGACAGAAGGGAAATCTTAGAGATTCACAGACTCCTATTTCAAATCCTCTTGTAAAACTGGTAACACCTGTTTTCTGCGGGCAGAGCCCTGTGTTTACCCAGATGTTGTGCTTAAACGGCGGTAGGCAGATTTTTAAAACTCTTAATGTTTCATTTTTAAAGAAGCAGAACTGAGATGATAGCTTTTAAGATAAATTTAATAGAGAATAAAATTCCATAGAAAATTGAATTTAATATTTTCCAAATTTAACATCAACTTGGCATTTACCCGATATTCAACCAATCACATTGTTAAATAGATAAACTATATTAAAAATACGATTGTGGATACATATTCATTTTTCTCCCTCCCCTCCCCCCCCCCCCCCACTATTATTCTGTATTGGGCTCAGGGTACCGCATGGTGGTCAGACCATCCTATTCTTTACAAAGTGCTCCCGGCTCTTCCCTGTCAGAGAGCCGCGCTCTGCGTGTAATACCTGGCGTGGCCACCCGGTGGCGCCCGAGGCCCGGCTCAGCAGTGTCCAGGTGCCACTGGGCACAGAACGCGGCTGCCCGCTCACATGCTCCTGGCAGAGAGCGCCTGCTACCCCCGGCTTCCTCCTCTGGTCCTGTGCGCTCCGCACCGCACGTGCCCGCCCGCATCGCTGTAGGAGGAACTTCTCTGCCCTGTCCCTGGGGAAAGACGATGGCAGCGTGGAGGCAGCGCCAGCTCACTGCGGGGTGCATGTGTCCCAAAATGTTTCCCCGAGCCCTGGAGGTTACTCCTCTGCCTGCACCAGTGATCACAGGGAGGCGCTGTACTAACCCGCGGACAGGTTAACAATGACTTAGTAATAGGATAGCATTTCTTGACATTCCGTATTTCTCCGTAGGTCAATGGGAAAAATGGCCCTCTCAGTTATGTTTAATTATCCGACTGCCCAGAATTGTTAACGTCATAGGAAATCAATTTCTATTCAAGGAGACTGGTATTTATTACTTAAACTCAAGTTATTAATTGTGTTATGTTATGGGTATTCTCTCAACAGATTGGATTCTTCAAAAGACCGCTAAAGAAGAAAATGGAGAAATGAAATATTTTACAAGAGAAAAAATAATTATTCAATGATCTTTCCTCAGGTTTGCCTCAAATATGTGACAAGAAATTTATAAATATAATTAAAGACAGTCACATAAATTTATATAATCCATCAGGGTTAATCACTTGGAAAATGAAGAGATCAAGCAAGATCCAAAAGCAATACCATATATATATATATATTTTATAAAATGATAAAAATATTTTTAAATAATTACTCATTTTTGTTGAGTATTTAAGCAGACAGTGTTTTGAAGATGAAGAGTAACCTGTAGAAATATGTTTATATATGAAATCACCAAAGTATTTAAGAAATGCATAGAAAGATTTTTATGATCATTGAAACATTTACGTTCAGAACATTATAAGTTAAGCTCTTTTTTATTGATGCCTCCTCAATATGCATCAGCATGAAAGCCAGCCTTTGTAAATGCTGAGGAAGAAATTAACCGAAGAAGGTGACGCCCCCGATCCAAGTGGTGGACATTTCCCGGGTGGAGGCGATCGTGGACCGAACGGAATTAAACTGCCGAGAATCGTGCGTTCCGCAGCTTTGTCTTGACTCAGTCCTCGGGAGGCTCCCTTCCCGAAGTGTTTGGACACTCGTGCGATTGCACTGGGACTCCGTCCGTGGATGGGAAATCGAGGAAGGCTTGTTTAACAGCCAGCGCACTGACGGCTCCGTAAGCTTTGACACAACATGCCTCATCCTGACCTTGAGCTCGAAGCTCACATCCTGTCCTACTGAGACCAACAAACAAAATCCCCGAGAGCAGCTTCGTGTCCCGGCAGCGACTCCTCGTGACAGGCCGCGTCGTGCGTGGGACCCGCTGACGTGGACTCTGAGTGGGACGTCGCAGCGGGAACGGCCCCTGAGGACGGGAGAGCCCCCAGGGGAGCCGACAGAGCAGCAGCTCCCCGGCCCGGTCCGGCCGCCCAGCCCCCGGCATGGGTGGGGTGGGGTGGGGTGGGGGGCGCTGGCCTTCGTTTCTGGAGGCGATTTGCCGTCCAAGCCTCGGACCCCGCGGAAGGGGCCTCCCTCCGCCTTGCATGTCACCAGGAGGCCAGGCTTCTGAGCGCGGCCCGAGCAGCACCCACGACTCCAGAAACGCCTTTCGAGGGACCTCGGGTTTGACCCCTCACCCACGGAAAGATGCCACCCGCGGGGGGTGTGGTGGCTCCGGAGGCAGCGTCACGGCGGGGCTCACGCGGCCTGAGCTCCGGCTGCTGCGTGTCCGGGCAACTGGCGACGCGGGCACAGCGGCCCAGGGGGACCCCGCACTGGAGCTGTGCTGGGGCCTCTGCAGCGACCCCCTCTTCCCTCCGACCGGCCGGCACCAGGCCGCACCTGCCGCCATCAGAAGGCCCTGGCTCCGCTTCGCTCCAAATCAGGGAAGGCGTGACAGGCCCTGGGTTCATTTTTTATTTTTAAATATGTTCTTACTGATTTCAGAGAGGAAGGCAGCGGGAGAGAGAGAGAGACATCAGTGATGAGAGAATCACTGACCGGCCGCCTCCTGCACGCCCTGCACCGGGGTCCAGCCCGCACCCCGGGCCTGTGCCCTGCCCGGGAATCAAACCCCGACCTCCGGGTCCATAGGTTGACCCTCAACCACGGAGCCACGCTGGCTGGGCCCTGGCTTTCATTTTTTAAAACTGATTTCTGTGGAATTACCTGAGGACTCGGGGTCAGCGGCCCCATGGACCTCTGCGATCCTGTGGTCAAGGTCAAAGCCAGGCCTCCAGGGAGAGGCAAGGTCATCACAGCCGGGAGAAAGGCTAGGTCTCTCCTGAGCTGGCCTCCACCCGCCGCCTGTGGCTGCAGAGCTGTCCACTTAGGAGTTTCCTCCACCCCCACCCCCACCTCCAGGTATCAAAACCCTTCTCCCTCCCAACACGACTTCCTTTGCTGAGCCAAGCTCGGCCTCTGACTCAGAGTCACCGGCGCACAGTCCTGCGCGCAGCGCCGCCCTGGGCTCAGGCATCCTCAGATAAGCCGGCGGGGAAGGTGGCATTCACACGGCCCCTGAGCCGGGGGTGCGCACTTAGACCACACGCTCTGCACGCAAAGGGAGTGGAGAGGATGGCCTGGGACTCCTGAGAGAGAGAGGAAGGGCTGCTGGCCCGTCACTCACATGTCACTTCTGGGTTTTAAGTAGAATATTTAATGAACCTGATGCCCCATTTCCCAAATATAATCCTTTGTTGAGGTTTATGTGTGTCTCTGTGTGTACGCGTGTTTGTGTGTATGAATACACACGCACAGGCACAGAGTCCATACAAGATACCTCACTAGCAAGCACCAAGTGGCAGTTTACAGAAAAGAAACACAGAAAAGCCACACCAAAAAGAAAGGCTTGCTTCATTTTCGTTAGCGTGTAACGTGAGCATCCAGTTCTGCAACTAAAAATAAGGCCACGGGTCTCCCTCCCAAGTACCTCCTAAAAACATCCTAGCACAGCCCGTGATTCAGAAATAGACTCAACTTTATCATTTAATTTTAAGCTATTTACTAGGAAAAGTAGGTGGAACTTATGCCTGTTTATTAAGTTATTAGCTACGTTCAATTGCGGGATACTTCCTTTTTGAGTTGATTCTTGCTTACCCTGTGAAATGAACTGTGACGTCCCTTTCTTGGCCCAGCCATGGTGTGTTGGTAAATTCTTTAACTCTCTCTCCAAAGGGAAAAACTTTTGCATTTTTGTCCCATTTCCGTGCTCTGAATAGTCCCGCCGTGGCCACTTTCCACTCCCAACAGGACCCTCACCGGCTTGCAAAATCCCCGGAAATGTCTGCCGGCCCCTTCTTGAGGCGAATGACCATGATGGACAGACAGGCAGATAGATATGGAGATTTAACACGTTGTACATACCCACATAGGCAAACACAGTAATTATAGCTCAAACGATGCTTAACCTACTGATCTCAAGCCCAGCAGACACAGTGCTCAGTTCCCCACGCTTCCATGTCAGGGTCTGAACATTAACCAAATGCCCTGGCCTTGCGGGGGAGAGGGGGCGGCTGGAAGCCAGGCGGCGTGAGTGGACGTGAGGCCAGCTCCACGCCCTCAGCGCAGCTCTCCTGCCTCCGCCGAGCGGGGGCGGCAGGGATGGTCCTCCTTCGTCAACATCGACCTTCTCTCCCTCAGCGTGAGCTCCAGGGAGCTGCCGGCCCTCTGTGCTCAGTTGTCTTCCCTGAGCAGGGGCTCCTGGACGATGTAATCTCTGAATGTTTTCTGCTGTCATTGTTCTTGAAATGAAGTTGCGGACGGAGATCTATTTTACAAAATGTGCTGCTCGCTCCACCCTGAGAATTGTGCCTGTAATGACATTGATGTCGACCCTCTCTCTCTCTTATGAAACCAGCGTGTGTCAGGCTCCTTTGTAAAGCATAGATTCGCACCCAGAGCCAGGCCGCTGCCCAGGGCCTGGGAGACACAGGGTGGCGTCGAGGCCGTGAGCAGCGCTGCCCCTTCTCTCAGCATCCTCGCCCCCACCCACGGGCCACCGCCTGCAGCATGAGGAGGCCCCCAGGTCCCACTCTGCTTCACACAGGTCCTCCGTGGGAAGGTCCGCCTCGCCTGCCATCGGCCGCCCCACAGACACGGGTGAGCGGGCAGGGCAGCCGGCGCGGAGCGCGGGGCGCCAGGGGCTGTCACGTTCTTGGTCAAATCAGGAGGCTTCTGGCAGATCCATGTGGAAGACTTCATACCCCAGGCACCTTCCTTCACCTTGAGGTTCCGAGGCCCCGCCCTTGGTCTCCCCCCAGGGAGGTTCCAGGCCGCGGGGAGAGAGTGTCTCCATGGGCTCTGCCGGGAAGCCCACTCCGCGAGGTGATGGCCGAGGGGGTGGCGGACGCGGCTTCAGGCCTCGCCCCTCTGGGCGTCTCAGGACCACAAGCACCGAGCAGAGAGGGAGAGGCAGTGCGCCTTGGAGAGGGGCCGTCCTAGGGGACAGGCCACTGTGGGCTCCCGGCAGCTCTACCGTGCGGGGCTCCCTCAGCACCCAGTCCCCCCCTCACCCAGGAAATAGCCCAGATAACCCGGGACATGCAGAAGGCTCTGCAATGGCCTCACAGCGACGCTGCTTTTACTAAGAGCAGGGCTGGGAGCGGCAGACTCCCCAAGCAAACCCGCCGCAGGGGGGAGCTGGGCACCCCTTCCAGGAGGCGCTGCTCACAGTCGCTCCCAGAGAACCGAGGCCGCCCCACCTGAGCTCCTCAGGGCGGGCCCAGGGCCAGGCCACCTCGGCAGCCGGAGGAGAGAGACGGGGGCCGCTGTCCAAACTGGGAACCTGACGAACAGGTCGGCCTCGCTGAGCCGCCTGTCAACATGGGCCTTGAGCTTAGAAATTGCAAAGAAGAGCCTTTCAGGTCAGCCGTGAGGAAGGCAGAGGAGCTGGCGTAGGCCCTCCGGGCAGCCCTCTGTGCCCCCACACCTGGCCCGGGGGCACGGGGCCTACTGAAGAGAAGGGACCCTCTGCCCCTACAGGGGCCCCGGCTTCCCTCCTGAACCCGCTGGGTGCCTGGACCAGTCCGCACATCACACACGCACGCACACATCACACATGCACATCACACACATACAGACATCACACACATCTCACATGCACATCACACACAGACATCACATACACACGCGCACATCACACACATACAGACATCACACGTGTACATCACACACACACATCACACATGCACATCACACACATCACACACATGCGCACATCACACATACAGACATCACACACACACGCGCGTGCACACGCCCACCTGGCTGAACCCTGGACATTCCGCAGATGTGCACGTGCCTTGGCCTTTCCCCGTCACCACTGAGCTTGGAGTCTCACTCGAGGCTCCCCTGCCTTTTCCTCCCGCGTGGGCTGGAGAATTTCAGTCCCTGAGCCCCAGGCACGGGACCTCTGTGCTGCCCGTGGCCTCTCTCCCCGCTGCCTCCTGTCCGTGGCCCCTCTCCCCGCTGCACCCTGGAGGTGCAGAGGCCAGCCAGCCCTGTGCCCCTGCAGGCCTTGAGGGGTGACGAGCCCCTGCTGAGCCCCAGAATCCCTCCATTACCTGAGACGGTGGAAATCGAGACAGTAACCGAGGGACCAGTGACACTCAGCCCATGGATACGTTTGACTCCAGCCTCGTCCGGGTCACACCTGCGTGAAAGCAGACTCGCGGGAACTGTCGGGGCCCAGGTGGCCGAGGCTGTACTGTGTCCCTTCAGCGGGACCTCACTCACCCTGGGGACGGACGTGAAAGGCCAGCAGCAAAGGCAGGTGTCCTCCCCAGCAGTCCTGCTGACGTCACCAGTCCTCACCCCTCTTTCAGGGCGGAGGGAGGTGGGAGGGGAGGAGGGTGACAGCTCTTCCCTCCCTCCTCGGCCAGCCAAGCAGAGGGGAGCCCCCCCCCCCCGGGAGGGAACGGGGCTCTCAGAGGGAGGGGGCAGAGCCAGGTGCCGGGCGCTGTCCCACCCCAGCACCTTGCCTCCGGGAGAGAGGATAAAGGAGGCGGGAGGAGAGGGCGCTCTGTGACATCCTCCTCCTCCTACAAAGACTAAACTCCCTGAGACCGCCCGTCCCTGCCCCGTCCCTGCCCCAGCGGCACAGGCGCTTCCACCCGAACGGCTGAGTCGGTCCCGCACCAGGCGCTCTGCCCGCCGCGGGGAGCTGCACACACGGGGCTCCAGTGAAACCAGCGCGGGCAGCAGCCTTAGCTCAGCCCCCTTCCCGCTGGGGCCGGTTCCCACGCTTGTCCCAACTCCCGGTGTGTTTCTGAGACGCCGCCCTGGTCAGGACGCGACACCCCGCGCCCCGTCAGCAGGCGAAGGCCGCAGGAGACGCTGTCCGTGTGCCCCTACTGTGCGCTTGTGCAGTCGCTCAGTGTGAAGAACTGAGCCCACTGTGTCAAAGGAGAAGCATTGCATGGAGTAACTACTGCCCCACACGTCGCGTGCACAGCAATAAACTCTGCATGGTCTACCACCGAGAGCTCGCGCTGCTGGTCTTTTAACTATGTTTATATTCATGTTCAGAGCGAGAGGAAGGGAAGGGGATAGAGAGAAGTGAAAGTGGGACATCACCCATGGGCCGCCGCCTGCATGCCCCCTACGGGGGATCGAGCCGGCAACCCGGACATGTGCCCTGACCGGGAATGGAACCAGTGGCTTCTTGGTTCCTGGGTCGGTGCTCAAAGGCTGAGCCCCGGCCGGGCACGATGCGTAGTGTTTTATGTGCCTCAGAGTAAACTGCGCGTTTCTATGAGCCTTTTTATGGGGCAAAGTGACTAGAAGGTGTTTCGATCGCATTCAAGAACAAAGAAGGGCGACCTCTGTAGACTCTAGTCCTTTATTAGGGACCTAATTTAAGCCCGTGTTTTAAAGGAAGTCGGTTAGGGGGTAGCAGTGAGTTAAACGGGTAAAATTAGAACAAGCTGAGCGAGCAGGCGCTTTGCGAATATCCTGCGTGCAACATCCTGTGCGCGGGTTCGAGGCCAGAGGCCCGGTGCTTCTGTGTGATTCTCTCTGACCTTGCGCATCGGCTGTGTGTTTTACGGCAAGTGCACGGGCATCCTGTCTTCTACGTTAAGTAAACAGTGACTCAGAGGAGGATGTGGTCACTGACTCCAAGTTCGCGAATTTTACCCGGGATGAATATTTCCTTCAAGCTGCGGCTTTTTATTTATTAATTTGTTAATTTATTTTAGCTCCTTAGGTGCTCCAGGGGGGCGGCGGTGCATTTAGTCCGTCTCCGGTGTTTCCTGGGCACAGCACATGGCGCTGCGGTCAGCCTTTTGCAAACTCGAGACAAAAACCACAGGGTCCATCTTACCGCACATCTTCTCCTAAAGAGAGCTTTCAGTAATAAATTCTCTGCGGCGGAGTGACCCACAGGACCACACAGTGCGGAACAAAGAAGTACTGAGAAGTCAGAGGAGTTAGGTGCTTTGTCCAAGCTGTAGTCTGAAGAAATAAAGTCATTTCCTAGAGAAGGGCTGGCAGGAGATCTAGGAGATCTGTGCAGTGGGAATAGCACGGGTTCGCCTTGCAGAAGATTCATTCTCAAACTCCGCAGCCGCTGCGTGTGAGCTGTTCTTCCAGCAGAAGCGACGGCGCTCTGAGAGGGGATTTGTGTTTTTGTTGTTGTTTTAGGAGGGGAAAGTATTTTTATTTTTTAATCCTTATTGCTGAAAGTATTGCACAGGCCCCTTACCCTGTTTGCCTGCGCCCAGCCTCCCGGCCCCGCCCGGTGCCTGGGAAGTCCTGCGGCTGCTGTGGTAGGACATCCCAGCGTCTCTTCTTTCTCCGTGAGACATGGAGGTTGCTTCCTGCTTCGCCCTTTGCCCAGGCAGAGAGAGGGGGGCTGGCGGGGGGGCGGGAGGAGAGAGAACCAGGAGGGCCCTGGACCTATTTGCTGTGAAGTAAGCAGCACACGTGGGAGGGCTGAGTCTAGAGCAGCGGTTCCCAACCTTTTCTTGGCCACGCCCCCCTGAGCACCTCTAACATCCGGATGCCCCCCCCCCCGTGACATATGATTCTTATTATTCAAAAAGTGACTCCTATGCACATGGAGGAAACCTAAAAGGCCATGAACTTGGTCTAAACAAGCTGCCAAAGAACATGGCATCCATGAAAGAGAAAATAAAAGAACGAAAGGAAAGTGGGAGTCCTGAGGAAGAAATCACTAAGAAATTGTTAAAATAATAATAATATGAAGTGATAGGAAAAATAGCAAATGAAGTTACAAAACATCATAGAGAACTGAAATGCATGAATATATCACTATATATATATTTTTTCTGTATATGCGGCCCCTGGAACCATGAGAAATGCAAGAACTTCACTGTGAATACTCATTCTCGAATTGCCCCCTTAACCATCAAACTGCCCCCTGTGGGTGTGGGCCCCGCTGGGAACCACTGGGCTAGAGCACAGACAGCGGCAGCCTGGGAGGCGCCTGGAGCTGAGCGCCATGCGGATGGGAGCCAACGACCCTGAGAGGGAAGAGGCGCCTGGAGCCCACCCTCCCCCACTCCGAGCACGTAGAGACCCAGGTGTACACTGAGCTGCCCGGGTGCCCGCCGCCTCCCAAGGACTCCCAGGTCCTGAGATTGGACTTCTGTGTGGACACAGCAGAGCCAGGGCCGTCCTCGCTGAGATGTGCATCTTAAATCAGCGTCGAGGGGGCCTGACCACACACGTTCCGGGAACAAGAGCCCGGGCCTCCCGGCAGCCGGGAGGATGGGGCGGGCATCAGGTCCGGATGGAGGCATCCTGGCCCTGGCCAGAGCCCCAGCAGGTGCTGCCGGGAGTCCTGGCCGGAGTGGATGAGAGCGGCCTTGAGACGCCTCCGGCCGGCCCCGGCCCCCCTCGCTAGCTGCTGTTTGTATCTCTCACCAGCATGTGTGTGACAGGTGTTCATTCAGACGCCTCTCCCAAGTGGTATCCCAAGGGCAGGACTGGGGTGCTGCCCCTGGTGAATAGAGAGGCCACCCGGACTCCCGACCCCGCAGCCAGACTGCGTTCGCGGAGCTGGGGGTGAGCCAGCGGCCCCTCGCCTCTGGGACGCAGTGCCCGGGGCTCTCCCGGTTCACCGCTGGGCCCCGATTTCTTTTCTAGTTTCGTTTCCCTTCACTCTCAGACGTCCCTGCTCCAGGGGCAGCCGAGGGCGCCCTGCTCTCCCTTTCCACCCACTTTCCAGCCTCATTCCCTCCCCGCCCTGGGCGTGCCTGGCTCCGAGGCGGGCCGTTCTGCCAGGACCCCGATGCGTGAGTTTTGGGTGGCGCCTCGGGTCTCGCTTTCTGAGCGGGACACGTCCTCAGGAGTGAAGGCTGTGCGTTCAAAAGAGGGGTTTGTGTTCCACAAGAGCTACCGCCCGGCCGGGGGCCACACGCGTGCCCTGCGCTGGGAGGAGACGGTGGAGGGCCAGCGCCCCTTAAAACCATCAGAAGCAGAGGACTCCCGCGCCCTCCTCCAGGCAGCCCCCACCGGCCGGTTGGCGGTGACGGGTCTGGTGACCACCCCTCATTGCCAGGGAAAGAGGCGGCCTGACTTTCAGCTTCTGCGGGAGAAGGAAGAGGCACGTGGGGGGTGGGGTTGGGCACTGGTCCGTGGTGATGCCACTCCCAGAGCAGCCTGTCAGACGCGCAGCGTGGCCGCTCCCTCCATGAGAGGGTCTCACTGTCCGCACGGGGCTTCCGCCACAGGATCTCTCCGCGCATCGCCAACTCCAACATTCCATGGAAAATGAAGCCTATTTTCCAAGAGGCTGTGGCACATGGTCCGCCTGATGGGCGGTAACGTGACTCTGAGCAGAGCCTCCTGAGACTGGGCTAACATCTAAAGCCCATCACCGCCCATCAGCTTAAACACGCCGGACACTGCTCACCTCTCGGCACCCTGACGGGACGGGCGTTCCTCGGGCATCTGCCGTCCAGCAGCCTCCCTCGGGGCCGAGGCGCAGCCCCACGCCCACAGGGATGCTCTCTGCCAGGCAGCTGGTCTCGGGCGGCCTTTGGAAAACGTGTTCTCAGAGCCGTGAGTTCACCGTGCTGCCTCGCAGGCTCCAGTCTCCCTCTCGTCCTCCCGTTGACACACGACGATGTCACCCTCCTCTGGGCCTACAGCGTCCTCTGTCTCCTCTGCTCCTTCAGGAAGCGCCCCAATCCTGACCGCAGGTGACCCAGCAAATCCCGCCTCCCCAGCCCTCCTCACCCAGGGGAGCGCCCCCTGCTTCCTGAGCTGCAGGTGCCACCGGGGGCGGGGCGGGGCCTGCTGAGGTGAGGGCCACCTTCCTCCTGCACCTTCCTCGCAGCAGAAGCTGGCTGGAGGCATGGGTGGGAATGGACACAGGGTCTCCCCAGAAATGCTGGTGAGGTGCCTGGACCTGGCGGAGGCCACAGGGCAGGGAGAGCCGCCAGGTGCCCGGCGCCTCGCTCCCCAGGGCGCCTGGCCTGCGGGTCAGGTCGGCCTCATCTCCACCTGCGGTCACAGCAGACGTCCCTTCTCTTCACTCCGTTTCGAGTCAGGCAGCCAAGTGCTCACCGGGAAAGTGGCTTTTAGAGACGCGATGAATGAATCATCAGTCTCGCTCCTTTCCTCCCAGGGACCTGGTGGAATCCGGACCAGCATTTGGTTTCCGAAGTGGCGTCCCCAGGCCCCTCCCCACCCCCTCCCTGTCTCCAGTTCTATTTTATTTTAAGTTTATATTTAACTTTATTTGTTTATTTATTTATTTATTTATTTATTTATTTATATGTTTTTATTGATTTCAGACAAGAAGGGAGAGGGAGAGATGGAAACATCAATGATGAGAGAGAATCATGGATCGGCTGCCTCCTGCACGCCCCACACTGGGGATCGAGCCTGAAACCCGGGCATGTGCCCTGCCCAGGAATTGAACCGTGACCTCCTGGCTCATAGGTCGACGTTCAACCACACGGCCGGGCTGTATTTAATATTGTTTAAGGTCACGGTTACTGAGGCACAGTTTACACACAGACAAGTGTATCCTTTTCAAATCCAGGTACGTGGGTCCTGAGAAGTACGCAGAGTCATAGGACCCCCAGGGTCACGGTCTAACGTATTCCTCACCCTCAGTGTCCGCTCCCGCCCTGTGGGTCCACGCCCTCCCTCCCCCCAGCCTTCGCCTGAGCTGCTTTCGGTCCCTCCCGTTTGGCTTTTTCCGGAATACCACGTCAGAGGACTCACAAAGCGTGTGGCCTTTTGTGTCTGCTTTTCCTCATCGAGCTCCGGCGCCTGCAGTGGATTCACCCGCCGCTGCCTGGATCGCTGCTCACTCCTTTTCGCAGCCGCGTGGGACGCCAGGGCCTGGGTGGGGGTTTTGACCTGAATCCTTATTACCGTGTCTCTCCTCCCTTTGGAATGGGTGTTAGGGGCGAGCTGGAGGGAACTGTGTTTATATTTCCTATCGGATGATACAAGAGAGAATCATGCCAAGAATTGAACATGTTTACATGCTTTGGTGTTCTTTTTTTATGAGAAGAAATATTTTAATTAACAAAATGTCAAGCCCTGAGTGAGCGTGGGAGCCTCGCGTGAACAGCTGGCCCCTGGGCGAGAACATGATCATCCGAACGTCTGGCACGGCGTTCATTGCAAAACAATGTCGGATGACGACTTAAAGCTGGTACGCTGCTCTCTGACCGAGGTCCTTGGGGCTGAAGGAAAAATAAAAGCATGTTTCTAAACAGAGGTTTCACCTTAGGAGGGAATTCTGTCTTTCTAAGCCACACCTTGAAGATGCGTTTGTCTCCTGAACTATTCTAATAATTTATGAGCTGCAGCCCTTCACATCCCAAAGAGTATTCCATGAAAACAGCATACGAGGCTCCACATTCCCTGCCTCTGGAGAGTCTGAGGCTGTTTCACATTTCGTATCTTCAAGGTACCATCTTTCAAGAGTCCACACAAAACACGGACACGTCCTCATCCGATCAGGGAGCCGCCACGCGGGCGCTGGTCAGCTCATGGAATTTCCACGCAAGGTCAACAGACCTTTACCTGGTGGGAAGGGAAAGGCCACACCATCACAGCCAGTGACTTCCCATTGCCTAGCTCCTCTGCAAAGTCATTGACTTTTTCTCCAGTGAAGTTCTTACAGCTTTTTCTTCTTTCTGTAATTAATGAATGTGGAATATGCTAGTGCTTGCTGAAAAAAAAAAAAAAAGGAATCTTCTTGAGATCTAAACACGTGCTTAACTTATTCAAAGACAAGAACTAAATCATGAGAAACGTTCATTCCTGGGCCCCTTGGCCATGGAAATCCATCTCAATGTTAAAACGCGGAGTGCCTTCTGTTCAGCTAGAGATGATCACTCTGACGTCTTCAGTCATTGTGACCTGATCGTATTGTAATAATATGGCAACATCTTTCAATCAAGACACACAGGCGTTTACAAACAGGTGACTGTTAATTCTCTGGACACTCCTGTGAGGACAGTTAGGAAACAGCCCATCTGTCACACAGACACGGTCCTCCCAGAGGGCTCCGTGACGGCAGCATAAATGAGAATGTCAACAGGCGTTACTCTAATGAGCAGTCTCCATCAATATTTTCGAAGAACATGGGCCTTTGGAAAGCCGTGTTAACAAGACTTCACTGCCTCTCTGGAAGCTCCGCTTGGTATGGCTAAAAGAGAAGGCTGCAGAGGGGGTCTAGGGGGTTCCAACCACCTGGTGTTGAGGGGTGCTGCCTACAACTGAAAGAACGCTCAGCTGGCCTCTGTAAGCACAGACACCTTTTGATTCCCGGGAAATAGTTCCTTTAAGCTTTTTCCTTCGTGGTTAATTCATGGTGTCTTTGAAGGTTGATGCTGATGAGGAAGATTCTTTGAATATTCACGCACGGCTGCTGTTTATGTAAACAGGGCCTGGAGACCCTTAGGGAAGCTCACCCCGCATTCACACGCCTTGTATGGACCAGGCTGAAATGTACGCAGACCTACATTCTGCAGCAACCGCCTCGTAAACGTACGTGATTCCTTTCCCTATAAAACAGTCGGAAGAGTGTGATTGGGGATTTTGTATCTCAGAGCGTAACCTGGCCCTAAAACCCAGTGGAAAGGGACTGGACTCGGGTTTGAGAGACGCGGGTCCATGCGGCAGACAGTGGAGCATGCTCTCTCCACCCCATGAGGCTCCCCATCCCAGCAGCCTCTCAGGGGTACACGGATTTTCATTTCTCCAAGAGTGTAGGACACGAAGAGAGTTGTTTTTCCTTTAGATTCCAAGTAACGTATCTGAACGATTTTATTTTCTTATATGTTGACATTTATCTTTATTGTTGAGAATGCAACTCCCACTGCAATGAACCTTAACGAGTCGGATAAAGGTTAAAGTGAAAAATAGGCACAAGCTTTTGCCGCGCTTCATAGCACACGCGTGTATGTTTCCACCCTGTGGGGGCGGAGCGGTGAGCTGCGGAGATCTGCGTGTGGAAAGTGACTCAGCGCTGCCGGACTCTCCCTTGCTGGTCAGCACGGATGCCGGCCACCTATCTGTCTCTCCATCTCCATGTCCATCTCTGTGGCCTGCAGCCCAAGATGACACACAGGGAGTCCTGCTGCTTCACCAACACTGAGAGGCAAAGAGATGGGCATCGAAGGAAACCCTAATTGGCGGGGGTCGGGGTGGGGGTGGAAATAGACTCCACCCCCAAATAAATGGCAGCTCACGTGCAATGACATAGCCCAGTGGCCGGCAAACTCATTAGTCCACAGAGCCAAATATCAACAGTGCAACGATTGAAATTTCTTTCGAGAGCCACATTTTTTAAACTTAAACTATATAGGTAGGTACATTGTTATTAACTTAATTAGGGTCCTCCTAAGGCTTAGGAAGAGCCGCACTCAAGGGGCCGAAGAGCCGCATGTGGCTTGAGAGCCGCAGTTTGCCGACCACTGACATAGCCCATCCCACGCAGCTGTGGTGAGCCTGGGCTCCCAGGCTGGCAGCAGTCCACAGCGACCTGCAGGGTTGCACGAACGCTACAGTGAGGCCTCCCTGACCCACAGACGCCAGAGCCCCACCCGCCCCTTCCTCCTGCCCGTCTGTGGGTCCTGGGATGCGTTCCTCCCAGAGACCAGTGGGCAGCACTCCTGCCTCCATCTCCCTTGCCGTCCGTCCTCTCTGCCCCGATGCTCCCAGCCAGACACACATTGCATAAGCCATGGACACAGACCATGGGGTGGAAGAGGGGTTGGGGGGATCGGGGGCAGGCTAGAAGAGCGGCATCTGTAATACTTTCAACAAGAAAGGTTTCTATTTTTTCATTAAATGTATTTTTACTAGAGGCCCGATGCACAAAATTCATGCAAGAGTGGGCCTTCTTCCCCCAGCTGCTGGCACCAGCTTCCCTCTGGCACCCCAAACCCGGGCTTCCCTCACAGCCCCGGCTTCATCCGGAAGGTCATCCAGAAGGATGTTCAGTCTAATTAGCATATTATGCTTTTATTATTATATAATTGGTTTCAGAGAGGAAGGGGGAGAGAGAGATAGAAACATCAAAGATGAGAGAGAATCACTGATCAGCTGCCTCTTGCACGCCCCATCCTGGGGATCGAGTCCATAGCCTGGGCATGTGCCCTTGACTGGGAATCAAACCGTGACCTCCCGGTTCATAGGTCGACACTCAATCACTGAGCCACATCAGCCGAGCAACAATAAAGATTTTTAAAAAAATCTTTTCATATTATTTTAAAGTTTTTCAAAGTATAAATATGAAATGTCAAGACACCAAATTGGACAACTTCTATATGTGCACTTTATTGTATGTCAGTTGCACCTTGAAGCAGCTCCTGAGACAAAACACATGAACCATTAAAATCTCACACTTCAGAGGCGGTGACTCTGTGGCAGGCTGGAGCTGGGCCGAGCCGAGAGTCAGCCACGCATGTCAGGTGGAACCAGGCAGCTGGGGAAGGAGGAGGCGGAGAATGGAAAAAACCAGAAGCCAAATCCAGACAAAATGTGGGGAAACTCTGAGCCAGACTTGGACACAGAGCCCGGGGTCAGGAGGAGACAGGGTTCCTGGGTGTCAGGGGGTGGCTCCGGTGAATGCTCCGTGGCCTCCAGCTTCCCTGGAGACAGGAATTCACCCTCGGGGAGGGGGTAGCTGCAGGCAAATCTCATGGCTCATAGAACACCTTGGGTGCCAGCAAGCCTCCAGCGCCATCCCTCCAAGAATGTCACTCTGAGGGGAGGGCAGCCTCATGGGGGGGTACGGGGTAGACTCCCAGGGCCCAGCAGCCAGAAGTCTGAGTCCTCGAGCTGTGGGGTGGCAGGGATCCCCCCGACCTGGTGATGCCGGGAGCCGGGCCTCCAGCAGCCGGGGCTGATCTCTGAGCTCCTGTGTGCACGCCGCCGCCCAGGGACGCAGAAGCCGTTCAGGTGGAGGCCCGGCGTGCCCAGTGGGCGCAGGGGAGGAGCGCCCGGGGCATTGGCTTGTGGGGGGGGGGGGCGCTCCCCTGGGCCGGACACTGCGAGGCTGGCGAGCTTCTGTTCACAAATGCCTGAGGGCCACTGCCCTGGGCCATGCTCCGAGAGGAAAGTGGGCGGAAGGCCGCCGCCTCTCTTGTGGAAATGTACGGTTTTAAAATCGTTCGGTCCCCTCAGACTTAAGCCTGGAGACATCTGGTTCACCTTCAGATCTCGAGGTTTCTGATCGTATAAGCTGCCTTCCCTGCGGCTGCAGTTGTATAAAGGTTTGCTCTGAATCTGAAGATAACGTGTCCCACCCTGGCCAGTTTGGCTCAGTTGTTAGAGCGTCGGTCTGCAGACTGGAAGGTCCAGGTTCAATTCTGGTCAAGGGCACATGCCCAGGTTGCAGGCTTGATCCCCAGTGTGGGGCATGCAGGAGGCAGCCAGGCAATGGTTCTCTCTCATCATTGGTGTTTCTATCTCTCTCTCCCTCTCCCTTCCTCTCTGAAATCAATAAAAAAAATATATATATTTTAAAAGAAAATGGCCTAAACAACCTTTCATTCACTGAATGCATACTTTAGCCCAGTGGTTCTCAACCTTGGCTGCACATTAGAATCACCTGGGAATCTTTAAAATCCTGATTTCTGGGCCTCATCCTCCGGAAGTTCTGTTTCTTTGTTATGGGGTGGGGCCACATTAATAACAAAGAAACAGAATTGCTGGAGGATGAGGCCTAGAAATCAGGATTTTTAAAAGATTCCCAGGTGGTTCTAATGTGCAGCTGAGGTTGAGAACCACTGCTCTAGACTGACCTCTGTATTCTCGGCTCCAGCGCCTCCTGCTGTCCGCGCAGGCGCCCAAGGCAGCGTGTGGTGCTGACTGCACGCTCGTGAGCACAGCCAGTGAGGCTGCCGGTCTCACCCAGCGCTTAGCCCGCTTTGCACACAGTAGGTGCTAAATGACATGTGCCAGTGAGTGGATGACAAGAGTGAAGTTGCTGCGAGGCTCTCAGCTGAGCCCCACGGGAGGGTCGTGCTCCACACGATCAGATCAGTAGGCAGCCTGGGAGGGGGTATGCAGGAAACTTGGAGAGGAAACTGGGAGACGCGAACTGGACTGACGCTGGCGGGCCAGGAGCAGCGCTGCTTTCCCGGGAGCATGATGGGAGGTGGCCACGCAGGCGAGACCCAGAGCAGGCAGACGGGGCCCCTGGCCAAGCTCAAGCAGGATCTTGGGCGGCTCTGCTGTCTTCCCTGCTCACTCTTTGATGTGTCCACCAAGCTCCCGGGCCTGCCAGTCAAATAGCCCTGATGGCGAACTTGGCTCCGTTCGGCTTTTCGACGTTAAACACGAGAAGGCATTTCCATCCACTCGGACAGGCTCCCCTGGAAACGGGGCCGTGGAAGTGACTTCACATCAAGCAGGAGCCCGTGTCCCTCGCAGGAAGCGTGGAAGTCAGACTGCAAAGTGGTTGAGAAGGGAGGAGGGGCGGGGGGAGGGGGGAGGGCCTTGGCTGCAGAAAGGAATCGACGCCCTGGAAGGACCCAGGCCTCTACATGCTCGGCAGGAACTTAAAGAATAAGCTGTACCGTGAGCCGGCTCCTGAGCGTGTCCATCGGAAGAGGATGGTGCCCTGAGTTAAACTCCGTCTCAGAAAAGCAGGACTCCGGTGCCGGCGGCGAGAATGGCACCAGGGGTCAGGCCTGGGTCAGCAGCCTCGGTGCCTGAGTTCTGGCTAAGAAAGAGCTGTAAGAGGCAGTTTGTTGAGAAGGTCGCAGAGGCAGACGTGAGCAGCAGGAGAAATGGGCTCGAGAGACCAGTGTCAGGGGGAAAGAGGGCCCTGGGGCTCAGGAGAAAGAGGGTGGAGGTGAAGGAAGGGGCCTGGGGGAGACGGCGCCTGGGCCTGCGCTGTCCCCTGTCCTCAGGACCTGTGAGGACGGGCTCTTCGGGGCGGTCCCTGGGCCGGACCTCCATAGACGCTGCATCAGCTCCCAGGTGTGTCCTCTCAGGATGCGGTCTCTGCTGATTGGTCGGTGCCAGGGGCTCATCAGTCAGTGCAGCTGGTCCCCAGGCAGCCATGGCGTCGGTAGCCTGGTTTGGCTGCCTTTCTGGGCCTGGAGCTGAGACACACTGAGGATGTATTTGATGCCGGTGGGAACCTCCTTGCTCTGGGGGCTTCATGCTTAGGGGCTATTCTCCGGCCCCCTGTTCGCTGCCCTCTGAGGGGGTCTCACCCACACGACTAGCAACATGCCAGGGAGGAAAGGTCAGGGGAGGCCCAAACCCCATGACCGAGGCAGGAAGGGGGCGGTTCTAAGAAGCATGACCCAGGAGATGCTGGGGGAGGAACAGCCATCCTGGGGGAAGTCCCAGTTCTGCCCATTGCTCAGCACTTGGGGCTTTCCGCCCTGGCGACCTGTGCCTGGCCCATCGCCCCTGCTCTGCTCATGCCGTCTCCCTGCCACCACAGCCGGCCCTGGAACCAATGGCACCTGCGAGGTGAGTTCTAGGGCAGTGGGGTGGTGAGGGTCAGAGAGGAGGCCGGTCTGCAGCGAGGAGATGGAGCAGGTGCACCAGGGAGCAAAGCCAAGCTCCCGCCTCCTCTCCAAGCCGCAGAGGGGCCCGGCTCCTGTCTTCCTGCCTCTGCTCCAGGTCCCGGGCTGTCTCGCATGCCCGTGGGTTCTCTGACATGCCCTCGTAGCCTTCCAGTGAGCTGTCCGTGGCTTCAGCTAGTGAAAGGACGGATACGCACAGCTGATGTCTAGCAGAACCATAAACGCTCTCCCCAGAAGGAAAGCAGCAGAGCGCCTCACGCTGGCTGACCCATCGCGTGACACGTTGCTGACAGAAACAACATCTGAACTCCCTGTGAACAAGGGAGCTCTCCCTGCTGGAAGAGGCAAACTTCTCGCTGGCTCATCCTACGAAGCTGAGGCGTCCGCCATGAGCTGAATAACGGGCTCATCAGTGCAGCCGACACACTGAGCATGGGCTCTGCGTCAGGCCCTGTTTCAGGGACTGTGAGTAAAACCTTAATGAGATGAGTTCCCTGTCCCCAGGGATTTCCCGTGGGAGAAACAGACGTGTCTTAAAGGTAAGCGAGTGCAAGGAATGAAACCCTACTTTAGAAGAAAAGAAAAAGAGAAAATGTTAGAAGGATACGGGCCTCTCGTGTCTGGGAGGACAGGTGGGAACAGTAGCAGATCCACAAATGGCTGGAAACCGCCCTCTCCCTTCCCCTCTCCCCTCTCCCTCCTCCCACACGCCTGCCTCCGTTTCTTGGTCTCTGTTTAGTACGAATGGCTGCAAATTGGCATTTTCTAAGCTTGTTAAAGAAAGTGAACGTGGATTCCTAGTCCCTGTGGTCAGCAAGGACTCTACCCTCTCTATGCCTTGAATGCAAATCCCTGGCAGAAAACCCGAGAGTCCAGCTTGGGTGTGTATCCCCGTGAGTGCGGGGAGCAGGAGCCCAGCGTGGCCTGGGAGCAGCCGGGCAGCTGGTCTGCGTGTCTGCCACACACACACCAAGGACAACAGCACCCATAGAGCAGTCACCCCTGTTGGTGCCGGCAAGTGTGAGTGACATGCGGGGTGCATGGGTAAGTCCAGGGACCTGGGGGACAGATCTTAAATTTATTCGTTTTGTTTGTTTTTAAGTTGAGAGTTCCTCTCTTGTTCTGGGACATTATGCAACTCCGCCCAAGACCTGTGGGTGAGTCAGGCACAGTGGGTTCTGAGCGCCACTCAGCCTGTCTGTCGGTGATTTACGGGGTAATAATGGAGGAGTCACCGGTTACTTCATGTCCACATTCCCAGGACTTATATGGAAGTTCATGTTCACTACCTTTCGAGGTCCCGGCAGAAGGCGACGGACCCAGGACACAGTTCATTGCAGCTTAGTAACGATTGTTAGGGGCTCGTTTGCCAGGTGCAGGATGAACTCTTGTGGTACAAACAGCTAAGATTTCAGATCTGGCATTTGAGCGAGGAGCGAAGTTTATACATATAATTATGCGCAAGCCACACCCTGATGCAGACAAAAGAACGGTTTTTATTGAACGTGGGGAGCCGGAGCTAAGGAAGGAGAAGGCTGGTTCTGATGAAGGGGATAGGGAAGGCGGGCAGCTGATGTAACATTCCATGGGCGCCTGGAGGTAGCCGTCCGAGAGATGGAGAGAAGGGCACAGAACTAAGTAAGGAATCAGCAAAGAGCAGGAGATGTAGCAGGAGGAGGAGGATTTGACCTGAGTGTAGGACAGGCAGGATGAGGGGGAGAGAGACTGCGGAGTCAGATGAGGCCTCATTGGGGAGTGTGAGCCTCAGGCACGTGGGCTGCATTCTGTAGCCGTGGACAGATTTGCAGCCCATCAGCTCTGCGTTCTAGACAGAGAACTGTGATGCATTTGACAGGCATTTCTCAAAAACACACAGCGGGATTCTCATTTAAAGCAAAACCTCTGATCCCATGCGGTGCGCTGCCAACGCTAACGTTCAAGGTTTCTAAGGAAGACTAGAATTCTGGAAAATGTGTGTCCAGGGGCATGAGCTTGACCGTTTCCCCTGGTGACACAGGTCGTGATACGGTGTTTTAGCATTGTGTCATGAGATGCGTCGCCAATCGGAAGATCCGTGTCACTCAGTACACCAGTATTTTCCAGGTGACCACCACGCGAAGGGACAGTCTTGTGTGGGCCAGGGAGCCAGTCCCAGTGCTCACTAGGCCAATGGGTTTGCATGCACCAGAGGCTGGAGGCCATCCGGGACACTGAACCCCTGGGCCACCCAGGCAGCCAGCCGGGGGGTCGCCTGTCTGTGACATGTCCCTCTGCCCACGTCCCCACACTCACAGCCACTTCAAGGACTCCGCCTTCAGTGAGGAATGCGTTATGGAGACCACAGGGCGGTATTCGTGACTGACCCCCATTGAGGACTCCATGCAAATTCTGAAGACGCTGGCGGGTGGGTGCAGGGATCCACAGTTATGTCCTGTTTCTCCAACTGCAAGTCTGTGTCATACCAGATTAACTCGTGTAATTTCACCAGAACTACATATCACAACAGACTGAGTGCAGAAGCAGACGTGAAAGTCTGAGTATTTCCATTACACAGATTGCCCTGGCCGGGTAGCTCCGTTGGTTACAGTGTCATCCAGATATGTTAAGGTTTTGGGTTCAATCTCCAGCCAGGGTACGTACAAGAAGCAACCGGTGAGTGCATAAATAACTGGTTCAACAAATGAATGTGTTTGTTTGTTTTTCCCCTTTCTCTCTCTCTCTCTCTAAAATAAATAATTTTTAAAAAGATTGGCAAAAATCTAAAACAATGCAATTCCTCCCATGAATAATTTTATTTTGGGAAATAAATTATTTTACATAAAATATGTGTTTATGTTACCATCTAATATCCTTATTGTTATTTTATGGAATTAATACATTTTTATCTGTTTCCATTTTTTATTTGGTAAACATCGGCAGAAATGACCCACATGCACAAAGGTTCTTTGGGACCCTCAATATCTTTTCACAGCTGAACTGAGGTGTAATTGAGAACTTAGAAGTTTATATATTTAAAATGTATAAAGTTATGGTATGACATCCATATATATGTGAAATGACTACCACAAACAAGCTCATTAACATATCCCCCATCTCACATCGTTACTCTGTGTGTGTGTGTGTGTGTGTGTATGTGGTGAGAAGATTTAAGAATTATTCTGTTAACAGACTTTTTAAAATATGTTTTTATTGATTTTTAGAGAGAGAGGGAGAGAGATAGAAACATCGATGAGAGATGAGAGAGAAACATTATCGATCAGCTGCCTCCTCTATGCCCCCTATTGAGGATTGAACCCAAAACCCAGGCATGTGGCCTGACCAGGAATCGAACCATGACCTCTTGGTCCACAGGTAGACACTCAACCACTGAGCCACACCAGCGGGGCCGCTGTTAGCGAAGTTTAAGTATACAGCACAGCATCACTACAGTCACCATGCTGCACATTAGATGCCCAGAAAGAACTTACGTATCTTAGAACTGAGAGTTTGTACCCTAAGACCAACATCTCCCTACTTCCCCCACCCCAGTCCCTGGTAGCCACCATTCCATTACCTGTACCATGAGTAGACTTTTTAAGATTCCACATGTGAGATCATACAGTACTTGTCTTTTTCTATCTGGCTTATTTCACTAGGCATAATGTCCTCTGAGTTCATTCATGTCATCACAAATGTCAGAATTTTCTTCATTTTATGGCTGAATAATATTCCATCACACACACACACACACACACACACACACACACACACACACGAGGCCTGGTGCACAAATTTGTGCACCAGTGGGGTCCCTTGGCCTGGCCTGCAGGATCAGGCCAAAACTGGCTCTTTGACATCCCCCAAGGGGGTCCCGGATTGCCAGAGAGTGCAGGCC
Source organism: Myotis daubentonii (assembly GCF_963259705.1). Classification (NCBI taxonomy): domain Eukaryota; kingdom Metazoa; phylum Chordata; class Mammalia; order Chiroptera; family Vespertilionidae; genus Myotis; species Myotis daubentonii. The sequence goes on from NC_081843.1 coordinate 114,780,875, forward strand.
AGGACAAGGGACCCCATTGGTGCATGACTGGGGCCGGGGAGGGATGCAGGAGGTTGGCCAGCTGGGGAGGGACCACGGGAGAGCTCCAGGGCGTGTCTAGCCCTTCTCGCTCAGTCCTGATGGACTGGACCCCAACTGCAAGCTAACCTACCAGTCAGAGCATCTGCCCCCTGGAGGTCAGTGCACGTCATAGTGAGCAGTTGAGCGGCCTCAGCACATCTTTAGCATATTACGCTTTGCTTGGTTAAACAGGCAACTGGACAACCGGACACTTAGCATATTAGGCTTTTATTATATAGGATATATAAAGACTTTGGGAATCCCTCTTAATCTTGCTATTTCCTGCTCAGAACGTGGAGGACAGCACAATTAGGCAGAGGCAGGGCAGTTCCTAAGAATTTTAGAGCAGGTGTTCTTAAACTGTTGTCTCAGGAACCCTTCACTCTTAAAATTAATGTGGAGCAGGAGTTGGCTCTTTCTTTCTTGAAATTTTTGCCTGTTCTTGAAAAATATAACTTTGGATTTCTTTTGTACTGCATGCCGGCCTGTTAATTTGTCCAATTCTGAGCACAAAAGCAAAAAAAGGGGGACATTTTCCTGTCCGGCACCCCAATACAGAGCAGAAATTCCTGTCCCACAAGGAGGAACTCTCCTGCCTCCCAAACACTTACTCACATTTCAGTGAGTCAAAAGGAAACAGACAAATACTCATTCCCCCACGCCTGGCTGACTTCCTGAGGAGTCTGGGGGTGGGGGGTGCTAGGGTGAGTGAGTGGCCACCTAGGAGCTCACAGGTCATACCTGGGGTCTTAGTAAGCAGGTGAGCACCACACACAGGGCGGGGAAAGGCCTGGGGTGCTTGTCAGGATCAGCAAGTGAAGTTAGTCAGTGGCAGATAAGAAAGCAGGAAAGAGCTGGGGGCTGTGTATTTTGGGTCCAAAGGTATCGCGTTTATGGCTATGATTACACTCACTACATTTGATGAACAGCAGAGCAATACTGTAAAACCCACGCCTCCTGCCCTGGCTACCGGGAAAGGGAGCATTGAATTTCAAGTTCTTTCGACCTTGAATGACTTTGCTCTCCAGTGACAGATCCTCAGCACCCCCGTCCTGCTCCTAGCACCGCTGCACGCCGGCTCCCCGGAGATCTGGGATGGCGACAGTGATCATGGGGTCAGACTCGTAACCCCTTACGTCTATTCATTAAAACGGGGTTGCTTCACAAAAGTAGTCACTGGACGAACTCTAGTTTCAGCAACGTGCTGGGAATTGGCGGTGAGCCTTTGGAGGAAAACGCAGACTTAAGGAAAAGGGAATACTGCCCTGTTTTTTAGGTTGGCAGGTGACAATGTGACATCTGGTTATAGAATGTTCTCTTTCCAGATGCGAGACTGGCATGATGGGAGAAAATGGTCAGGGTGTTACCCAGACAGGAGAGGGGTGCCAGTTCACACCCAGCTCTCCTCTTGGCTTCAACTTAGTGATAACATCAGCTCCTTATTACCTTGGAGGCGTGAATGAATACGCACCCATACACACACTCACGCACTCATGCACACACAGAGTGAATGAACACACACTCACGCACACATACACACACTCATGCACACACACACACTCATGCACTCACACACACACACTCAGTGAATGAAGACATGCACACACATGCACACACACACTCACACATATGGACAGGAGTGAATGAAGATACACATACTCTCTCTCTCTCTCTCTCACACACACACACACACACACACATACACACACTCATGCACACATACAGACACTCAGTGAATGAAGACACGCACACACACATGCACACACACACTCATACGGAGAGGAGTGAAGATACACATTCTCTCTCTCTCTCTCTCTCTCTCTCTCTCTCTCTCACACACACACACACACACACACACACACACACACATACACACACTCATGCACACATACAGACACTCAGTGAATGAAGACACGCACACACACATGCACACACACACTCATACGGAGAGGAGTGAAGATACACATTCTCTCTCTCTCTCTCTCTCTCTCTCTCTCTCTCTCTCTCTCTCTCTCACACACACACACACACACACACACACACACACACACACACACACACACGCTCCGGCAGCAGCCAGGCCTTGCTTAACTGTCACCTGGATAATCATAGCTCCGGGCGCATTTTCTTTCCGATGAGTTAGTTGCTAACCTGGTCCTTGGGGCTTATTTTAGTCCGTCTCCCCGCCCCCTGGGAAAGGCAGGGGCAGCCGGCCGGGCGGGACCTCCAGGCGGAGCGAAGGTGCGGTTTCCGGGGGCGCGGGCCCAGGTGCGGCCGCGGGGGGCGGGGCGGGGCGGGGCGGGGCGCGCACATCCGTGTTCCCCCGGGCGAGGGGCGGAGGGGCGCGGAGGGGCGGGGAGGGGCGGGCCCTGGCGCCCGGAGAGCCCGCCGCACACTTTCCTTGCTCTCGCCCGGGCAGGAGACCAGCAGTCCACTCGGTCCCTGGCGAAGATCGGGGTTCCGGGTCCCCACAGTCCCGAGCAGCTCAGCCCCCGGAGGCGCAGGATGCGGGCGGGGCGCGCGGAGCCGGGGCCGCTGCGGCCGGTGCTGCTGCTCCTTCCAGGTGAGCGGGGCGTGGGGTCTCGGGCGGGGGCGGGGCGGGGGGACCCGGGCAGGCAGCGCGCGTCCCCGCTCCCACCCCACGGGGACCCGGCTCCCCGGGTCGGGCGGATGGAGAGACCCCCCCTTCGCGCGCTGCCCGCCGGGGGCCCCGGGAAGGCGGGCTCGCCCTCTGCGAAGCGCCCTGCAGTCCAGGCAGCGCAGGCTCTGGTGTTGGCCCGCGCAGGGCGCACCTGCGCACAGACCTGGACACGCGTGGGGGACCGGAGGGCGGGACCGCAGCCCGGCTGGGACAGGTGCCTGCCGCGCCGACCCGGGCCGGGGGAGGGAGGAGGTGGGGTAGGGTCTGAGGGTCCCGGATATGCGGACCGGGCCGGGGGGCGTAGGAGTGTGGGGTAGGGGGGGTGGGAGTCTGTGGGTCCCGGGAATGCGTCCTCCTCAGCGCCGAGCTGGTGGTTTTGCAGGACCTGGGTCCCCAAATGCTGTTTGCATCCGAGGGTGTGCCAGCCTGTGTCCCCCGCGCGCCCTGGCGCCTCTGGCCGGTGGGGCGGGAGACAAGCCAGCGCCCGGAGCGCAGGCCCGCGGAGCGGATCCTTCCTCCCATTGTTCACCCGCTGCGAGCGCCGCCAGGAAACTTCTTTCCACTTTCTTGGTCCTGGCGCCGCAGCCAGAGAACTGACGGGGCGGCAGCTCCAGCTGCGGGGGTGAGGGGCACCCCGCGCCCCACTTCTCTGGCCCCAAGTGGGCACCTGAGGCTGGGACGGTCGACCGCCTGCACCCGGACCGCCTGCTGGGCCGGTCGGACTGGCTGCGGGACGTTCCCCTCCTGGGGGGCGGGGCCCGTCACTTTTGTATTTTGTGGTGCGTTTGGCCATCAACACCCAAACTCGGCCTCTGCTTTTCCAAGGTTTCCACCAAGTAGATGAGTGTTTCCTAAACTGCCCCCCCCCCCCCGCCCCGGAGGCACTTCGCCAGTCGCTATGCTTCACTGAGGGAGAAGCTAACCCGGGGGCCCTGCGCCTCCTCCGGGTGGGAGAGGAGTAGGTAGTGCCCATGCCAGCAGCAGGAAGGGGCACTGGTGTGCGGTGCTCACAGGTACTCTCTCCTGCCCCCCTCCCCCCAGGGGCTTTCAGATAAGGTTGGACTCAGGTGGAAAACGCGGCCCTGGAACCACAGCCGACCGGAGAGCTGGTAGACATGGAGCTCCAGGCTTTTCATCTCGTTAATTGCCCATTATTAGCAGACGCTGTGGAAACATCGCAGCGTTTCCCTGCTGCGAGGTGTGCCTCCCTGCTGCGAGGTGTGTCGGGGCTTGTCTGGCAGCGCAGGGAGAGCTGCTGTGAGGAATGCGTGGCCGCCGGGCGGGGCGTGCAGCGGTCGCGGGGACTCACCTGGCGTGTGCAGGGCACAGCTCCGTGCAGGCGGGCAGGGCCGGGGGTGCAATGCCAGGGGATGTGTCCGTGTGGTTATTTCTTCCTCCTGCCCCCGCATGTGCATACTCAGGGGACAGGTTCCCCCGATTCAGGGGGATCATAATGGAGCTTTGCCCTCCGGGATATCACCGGTTTCCGAGGGGAGCAGCCTCCTTTCGTGGTTCCAGGAGTATCTGAGATGAGCATGAATAAGTGCCACCTGTAGGGCAGTGGCAGGTGACATTCCAGATGGCTTGGCCCTGGTTGTATAAAATGGTCGAGGACTCGTCATTGCTATGCGCACACACATAGTTGTTTATAAATTATAGACGTGTACAATCGTGTCATGTAAAATGGCAGAGAGATGCATGTGTGTGTATGTGTTCATACATCTTGCATTCTCTCCAGCATACATGCCAACCAACCACTGCGGAAACACGCGGCCCTCCAATCTCATTTTAACACCTAGACCCAAACTCCGCAGACCCCTTCGCACAGGTGTGAGAAAAAGCGGTGCTCGCAGTTCCGGTCCCCCTCCAGCACCTCTCAGTGGTCGCGCCTCCATTTAAGTGAGTGGTTCTCAACCTGTGGGTCGCGACCCTTTGGGGGTCGAACGACCCTTTCACAGGGGTCGCCTAAGACCATCGGAAAACACATCTATAATTACATATTGTTTTTGTGATTCATCACTATGCCCTAATTATGTTCAATTTGTAACAATGAAAATACATCCTGCATATCAGATATTTATATTACGATTCATAACAGTAGCAAAATTACAGTTATGAAGTAGCAACGAAAATAATTTTATGGTTGGGGGTCGCCACAACATGAGGCACTGTATTAAAGGGTGGCGGCATTAGGAAGGTTGAGAACCACTGGTTTAAGTGCTGGCAATCCGGATGGTCAGCAGGTTTGAGGGTGGGAAAGAAAGACCATAAGAGGCCCAGGTCGTCCCTAATAACTACAGGTCCAAAGCCGCCAGGGACGTGCCATTGCCAGTGCCTGACGACACTACACTCTCCTGTCCCCAGGCCAGGCCAGGCAGTCCTTCCCCGGCCTCCAGCCGCCTCCTCTCTCTGCCTCTGGTGCCCAGTCTCCCCCGCTCAGTGGATAGGACAGGCCCTCTCCCTGCAGCCTGTGCATATTGTGACCTCTCTCTTAGTCAGCAAGTCCTTTCATTGTGTGGTTTGGCAGCTCTTTCCTCCTGAAACACCCTCCACCTCTGGCTTCTGTTCTCCCTGCCTTTCTCCTGCCTCCCTGGCTGTTCCGTCCGCGGTCCTCCGCTCCCTTCCCCAGTCCCCGGTACAGTCCCCGCTCCTGCCAGCATCCCCCGGCCTCCTCCTGGCTTCCGGAGCGAGCAGGGTGCCCACCTCGATGGCGGGCCAGCACGGCACATGCCACCCAGATGTCCTCTGCCTCCTGCTCTCCTGGCCTCTGCAGTGGTTTGAGGGCAGCGTTCCCTGCAAGCTCTACACCGGCCACCTCTTCCTTGTCCTCAGCCTCACGGCCAGCCTCCGCCTCCGCCTCCAAGTCCTGTCCCTACCCCACCCCCCTACCCCCCACCCGCCTGTGCGGCCATCCGCACTGGGCCCTGGGTTTCTTTGTGTCTGGGCTCCTGTCATGTTTACACTGTTTCCTGGTTTTGCCTCTTCTCCCTCCCGTCCAGTCCCTTCGTCGTCACCAAGGCTGTCTTTCCAGGCTCTGACCTGGGTCGAGTCCTCCCCGGTTCAGACAATCGGAGGCTCCCATCTGTGTCGGGTAAAGTACGCATTTCTTGGCCGGTCAGGAAGGCCCTGTGCCATCTGGCCCAGCCACGTGTTCAGCCCTTTCTCTGCCCCACCCGTCCTGCTCACACACACGGGCACTCACACCGCTCTGTGTACACAGCACACGCCCCGGAAAGCCATATATACACCCCCACACGCACCTCTGCGTCCTGACTGCACCTGATTCCAGCGTCTTTAGTGTTAGCACCTTTTCTACACCATTCTCCCTGCATTAACCATCTGGATGCTTTCCCCTCTTTCTCTCATTCCTTTGTAACTCACCAGTGTCCTGAGCGAGAAGAGACAACGCCAAGCGAGACTACACAGTAGGAGCCCTGGGCATCGTCCTGTGCACCAAAAGGCTGCAGGTTCGAGTCCCACAGATTGTGGGCTTGATCCCTGGTAGGGGGTGTGCAGGAGGCATTTCACTCTCACATCAACATTTCTCTCCCTCCCTCTCCCTTCTTCTCGCTCTAACAATCAATAAAAATCCCCCTAGCCGGTTTGGCTCAGGGGATGGAACTTCGGCCAGCCTGCGATTGAAGGGTCCCTGGTTCAATTCTGGTCCAGGGCACATGCCTGGGTTGCAGGCTCAATCCCCAGTGGGGGTCTGCAGGAGGCAGTTGATTAATGATTCTCTCTCATCATTGATGTTTCTGTCTCTTTCACTTCCTCTCAGAAATCAATAAAAATATGTTTTCTTAATAAAAGATATTTTTATTAATTAAAAAGCAAATAAAAATCAATAAAGTGGGGAAGTTTTTCTTTTATAACAAAAAGGAAAGTTTGAGGCAATCTCTGATTTCTGGGACCCACCAAACCCCAGCCCACCCTCTGAGAAAGTAACTCCCTCTGCCAGGGCTCCCCGCTGCCACTGCCCAACCCCCGCTAGGCTGTGCTCCCAAATACTGGCTCGGGAGCCTCTGTGTGATGTAAATGAGTGGATTGGGGCTCAGGATTTAGTATTTAAAAACAATTACTCATCCGTTTCTGATGTTCAGCCAGGTTGGGAGTAACTGCTGAAAAGCTAGCACCGAGCCTCCTCTCTCCCAACAAATTAAAATTCCAGTGTGGCCCAGATCACCTTGTTGGGAGGTGACCACCAAGACAGGTAGATTTCAACACCCTGCGGCGGGGAAGGCGTCAGGTGGGGAGAATTCCCGGCAGAGCGGGTGCTGAAGGCTCCTGCCTCCCTGTGCTAAGGGCCTGGGGCGGATCAAAGGGCCAAGTTGGTTACTGCAAAGACATGAGCTGCTGGTGGGATTGCAGACATTCCGCAGAGTGAAGACACACAGTCAGCGCGTCAAAGACAAGGAATTTCAGGGAAAAGGGGGACCAAAGGATCATCCTGACATCATGTAGACGCTGCGCCTGGGCTGTGGGCCCTGCCTGAGACGCTCATGTCACTGAGAGATTCCCCCTCAGAGAGGAAGACGCTCTCTTATCATCACAGCAAAGACCTGGGGGGTTGTGGCTGGTTTGTTGATTTCATTTGTTATGGTGACTAATGATTTACCGGACAGTAGCTCAGAAGAAGGGCTGTTGGAGAGAAGAATCTAGAAGAAGGGCTGTTGGAGAGGAGAATCTAGAAGAAGGGCTGTTGGGAGCGAAGAATCTAGAAGAAGGGCTGTGTAGAGAGAAGAATCTTGAAGAAGGGCTGTTGGAGAGAAGAATCTAGAAAAAGGGCTGTTGGAGAGAAGAATCTAGAAGAAGGGCTGTGTAGAGAAGAATCTTGAAGAAGGGCTGTTGGAGAGAAGAATCTAGAAGAAGGGCTGTTGGAGAGGAGAATCTAGAAGAAGGGCTGTGTAGAGGAGAATCTAGAAGAAGGGCTGTGTAGAGGAGAATCTAGAAGAAGGGCTGTTGGAGAGAAGAATCTAGAAGAAGGGTTGTTGGGAGAGAAGAATCTAGAAAAAGGGCTGTTGGAGAGAAGAATCTAGAAGAAGGGCTGTGTAGAGGAGAATCTAGAAGAAGGGATGTGTAGAGAAGAATCTAGAAGAAGGGCTGTGTAGAGAAGAATCTAGAAGAAGGGCTGTTGGAGAGAAGAATCTAGAAGAAGGGCTGTGTAGAGAGAAGAATCTAGAAGAAGGGCTGTTGGAGAGGAGAATGTGATGCCCCGGATCCAGCCCCTGGGCGCCGGGTGCCTTTGAAGCGCTTCCTCCAGGGGACCAGGTGTCGCTGATCTGGCTGCAGCCAGTTCCACAGAACGAGGCTTCCATCAGGCTTCGAGGCAGCCACTGCCCCATCCCAGGCAACCAGCGAGGCCCAGGTGTACATGGAAGCTGGAAACACCGTCCGAGAGGTCCCAGTTCCCGGGGAACAAGGCCACACAGGAGGGGGACGTCGTCCCAGCCCCGAAGGCTCCTGACCAGCATGGGCGCCTGCCTCCTCCTGACAGATCAGCTCCTGGGGAAGCCCCCCCTGTGAGGGGCGTTGACCGGTGACTGGACTGAGCGGGTCCTCGTGGTCCCGTCCCTCTCGCGGGGTCTGGTGTTGACCTGGGGCGTGGGGTGCAGGTTTGGCCGGTGAGATGGGAGGGCGTCTGCTCAGAGGCTCTGGGGACGGCAGCGTTCATTCCTGAGAGACGCCGGTTAGGAAGCGCATCGCCGGGTCTAGATGGGAGGTGGGGACGGCTGCCGCCCTATTGCAACCAGGACGATGTGGCATCAAGAGGATGTGACATCAGGAGGACGAAGGCAGACCCTGCCCTCGGGCAAGGACGGGAAGAGTGGGGCCTGGAGAGTGTCCTTGAGCTTTGGAATTCGGATCTCTGGGTGCCTTAACAACCTTCCATCTAATTTAAAATGTACTCATGTTTTCGTTACGTGGCTGTATGGCCTACACCAGTGGTCGGCAAAGTCATTAGTCAACAGAGCCAAACATCAACAGGACAACGATTGAAATTTCTTTTGGGAGCCAAATTTTTTAAACTTAAACTATATAGGTAGGTACATTGTTATTAACTTAATTAGGGGACTCCTAAGGCTTAGGAAGAGCCACACTCAAGGGGCCAAAGAGCCGCATGTGGCTAGCGAGCCCCAGTTTGCCGACCACGGACCTACACTTATAACCTGCAGAGGCAACGTAAGTTTCTGTAACATAATAGATGTCATAAGGTCGCGTAGAATTAATTGCTGAACAAATGGTACAAAACGAAGTGTTGACCTCAGGGGATGGAGACAACCACCGGGACACACTGGGGTAGGCAGCGGGGAGGGAGGAGCCATCAGGGTTCCCATCTCCTGTGAGGGCTCAGGCCACCGGGCCAGCCCTCCCTGCACCAGGGAGGTGAGTGATGATGTGATGCCCTAAGAGCTCCGCGACCACGGGTAGGACCTACGTGTCCTGCTCCGGGGCCAGATGTTCCAGATGCTCGCCTAGGAAGGAGCAGGTCCTTGCGCCCAGGACACGGAGAGCGAGGGCTGAGCGGTCAGCGGGCGCCCGGCCATGGGCCTTGTGAACCATGGTGAGGACCTGGGTTTCACCCTGAGGACGGTGGGGAGGTGGTGAGGGGCCTTCTGCAGGCGAGTGACATGAGCAGATGGCTCCTTGGCAGGGAGGTTGGTGGGTGGAATGGAGGGCCGGGTGGTGGGCACAGAAATACTTAGAGAAGAATTGGCTCCGGGTTTAGTGTTGGCTTAGTGCACCCACTGAGAGAGATGGTGGTCAACGCGGGTGGTAGCCATGGAAAGGCAGCCGCGGGCAGAGAGGAAAGACATTAAGGAGGAACGGGCAGGATTTGGTGATGGAGTTACCAGGGTGGCAGCGAGCGAGGGAGGAGTGTGACTGAGTGCAGCCCAGGTTTCCCACGTGGACCACTCCGTGGGCTGCGGGTTACTGAGACAGGAGTGCTGAGGAGGGCAGGGGAGGGGAAGAGATGGCCAGGTGAGCTTGACAGGTGAATGGGAGACATCCGGGGACGCCTCTAGTTAGTGGGCAGTTACATATTCAGAGGAGAGGGGCCGACGCGGCCGGAGTGTAGGCGTCTAGGGAGGAACTGAAGAATGGAGCTGATGAGTCCAGCACAGAGAGACCAGAAGAGGCCATGACCAGAACCCAGGAAACAGCTCAGGGGGCTGGGTTGGGGAGCAGGTGCTGTGAGAACAGATACTGGGGGAGACAGATGCTGGGGAGCAGGTGCAGGGGGAGAGCAGGTGCAGGGGGAGAGCTGGTGCAGGGGCAGCAGGTGCAGGGGCAGCAGGTGCAGGGAGAGAGGAAGGCAGAGCTATGGGACTAGGCACCTTGCACTCTCCAGGGTAGCTGCCTGGTTGATGGGGAAGCTGCGGTACACGTTGTTTGGGAACATACGTCGCTGAGGTAGTTGTGATGAATGAGTCGGTGCAGTTTTGCGGCTGCATATCTCTAACACAGCTCAGTGCTGGTAGTAAGTTAATGTCACTGCTTCCGTCACATTTTCCTGAAACAGGAAGCTCTCCCAGCTGTAGATATGTCCTCAGGTTCTGCTTTTAGCTCCTTATTTCTATCCAGTGTAATGAGGACCCGTAGTCCCGGTGGCACGGAGAGTTGGTGTTGGCTTTGCGAGGTTCTGGCTGTCAAACAGGAAAGCCTTTATTCTGTGTAACTCTGGTGTTTCGAGGCGTTTTAAAACACTCTCATTCATCTTATAAATCAGAAAACAAACTAATGTCTCTTCCTAAGTTTGTTAAAGTTCTGATCAGTTCAAAGTGCTTCTATTCCGGCGTTGTACCCAGCCTCCGCCTGCGGCTCTGGTGCGTCAAATGTTGACTAACCTGGGCAAACTCGAGCTGCACAGCTGACGAATACCATACGTCCTCAGACTCTTGGGGCTGCTAACACTTTTCAAATATATTTCTCTTCCTTTCTTCTTTTGAGAGAGGTGTCCAGAAGGTCTGTGGCCCAACTGCTCACAGGAACTGCGGTTTTGTCGGGACGATTCCCATGCCGTTAGTGACGAGGGAGTTTTCACGCAGAGGCTGCCATGCCTCCTGGTCCCTGGGAGGCTCTGTGGATAGGCAGCCTCCTGTTCACTGGAGTCGAGAGAGAGAGAGAGAGAGAGAGAGAGAGAGAGAGAGAGAGAGAGAGAGAGAGATGGGTGCTGTGCCGTCCGGGAGGAGATTATTTCACTGCGTTATAAAAGCACGAGAGAAGCGACTGGCCCGGGATGCCTTGACCATTGGTGGTTGTCATTCCCCCATGCACTGGGCGGTGGCTTCTGTCTGCCTTTGTGGGGCCTGAGCCCGTTTCCCTGGGAACCAGGGGGACATGCTGACTGGCACAGGCTGGCGTAGGCGGTCCACTGGGGTAACTCTATTCCAAACTGTCCCCAGTCCCTGCAGGCCCTCCAGCCACATAGCTTCTTGGATGCCTCTTGGAATAGGACACTGAGCCTCTGGACTGTGTAACCTTTGCAAAGCCATATTCCGAGAGCCAGTACATCTATATATACAAAAGCCTAAGCGACCGAACTACCGTCAACCGGTTGCTATGACAAGCACTGACCACCAGGGGGTATACGCTCAATGCAGGAGCTGTCCCCTGACGGTCAGTGCGCTCCCACAGCCAACCTCCCGCGGTCCCTCCCCCCAGCTAGCTGGCCCTGGGAGAGATGGCCCCTATTGGCCCTGATTGCCAGCCAGGCAGAGGGACCCCCCCCACTCCCGTGCACAAATTCGTGCACTGGGCCTCTAGTAGAATAATAATTGGCATCGTTGTCTGTGTACGTGACACTGTCCCCTGGGAGGAAAAGAAAGGCAAACTGAGCCCTGAGCCCTGGAAATTGGGAAACTGTATGTGATCTTTATGGGTTTCCTTTTAATGCAAAAACATAATCAATAGTTTGAATAAAAAGTCTTAGTGCAAATTGAAAGGTGATTAAACAAGCCATTTATGTAAATGCTGTAGTGTTTAGTCCGTTGGGGCTGCTGTGACAGACAGCATAGTTTGGGTGGCGTAGACTCACAGACCTTTACTCACAGTGCTGGGCCTGGGAGGGCCGAGGTCGGTGCCGGCGATGTCCCTTGGGTGACAGCGTGGTCCTTTCCGGTGAGAGCCTCCTCCCAGGCCACGTGCCTGCTGCTGTGTCCTCCTCTGTGGGACGAGTTGGGGTCCCTTTGGACCCTCCGCTCTAAGGCACTGGTCCCTTTCATGGGCGAAGGCTGAGCCCGAAGGCCCCGTCCTAATGTCCCTGTCCGCTGGGTGAGCTTCTCAGCACAGGAAGCCGGGGGACACGCATTCAGACCGTAGCGCAGTGATTCTCAACCTTCCTAACGCCGCGGCCCTTTAATACAGTTCCTCATGTTGTGGTGACCCCCAACCATAAAATTATTTTCGTTGCTACTTCATAACTGTCATGTTGCTACTGTGATGAATCGTCATGTAAATATCTGATATGCAGGATGTATTTTCATTGTTACAAATTGAACATAGTTAAAGCATAGTGATTAATCACAAAAACAATATGTCATTATATATGTGTTTTCCGATGGTCTTAGGCAACCCCTGTGAAAGGGTCGTTCGACTCCCAAAGGGATCGCGACCCACAGGTTGAGAACCAGTACTATAGCGCATCAGAATGCAGACTTCCTGTGTTATGACAGTATTTACTTTTTGCCCAAATAATCAGGCTTTCCTGTATGCGTGTCCTTTTGCCATTCTTGTTTTGTTGTGGTTCAGGAGATCTAGCCTTCGCCCTGTTAAGAGCACAGTGCAGCCCGGCCAGCGTGGCTCAGTGGTTGAGCGTCGACCTATGAACCAGGAGGTCACTGTTTGATTCCCATCAGGGCACATGCCCAATTGCGGGCTCCATCCCAGTAGGGGGCGTGCAGGAGGCAGCTGGTCAATGATTCTCTCTCATCATTGATGTTTCTATCTCTCTCTCCCTCTCCCTTCCTCTCTGAAATACATTTTTTAAAACGAGCACAGGGCCTGGTCTCTCCCCTGGGTCCAGGTTCCGTCTTTGTGAGGTGCAGGTGAGCCCCCAGCCCCCAGTCTGCACGTCACTCAAGCCTCAGTTTCCCCACTTGTGCATCCTGGAAGCCTTCCCACCCCTGGCCCCACTGAGGTGACCTGCTCACGAGGACCCTTGTGTGGCGATGGTCCCCTCCGTCACGTGGACTGTGATGCAGAGGAGGCAGGGCCGCGCCTTTTTTGCTTGTCCGTGGGGCATGGGGACAGCTGCAGGGACACAGTCAGAGGCCCACTTGCTGCGGGAATGCCAAGCCCAGAACGCGTGCTCCTCTCCAAATAGCACGTGCAGAAGCCCTCTACGGCAAGGCTGTGTGCAGGCGCTAAAATATCCTCCAGCTGATTCCCCCACTTAGAGGGTGTGTGTGCTCTTGCCAAGTTCCTCCTTTGTCCAGAAGGGCCTAGCCAGGGCAGCTCTGTAGACAGGTGACAAGGTGACCAGAAGGATCGGGACAGTGCAGAGGTGTTTTCCCGTCCTCTTCGGACCCCTCTTCTGTCCTCATCATGTAGTGTTGTAACGTACCCCGCGAATCACAGAAGGGCGCCTCAAGAAGTCGAATTAAAGAGTCACGTTTATTGCAATCCGGGACTATGAGGGGTCATGCCCAAATCTCATAGCGATAAGATGGTGGCAAAACCAGACTTATATAGGCAAAGATCACAAAGGTATTGATTACATCTCAAGGTTTGGAATGAGGAACCTGGTTTGCAAAACAGCAGTTTACAGAAGCAGAATTAAGCATGTTAATTATAGTTTTGGGTCTCGGGGTCACTGAGTTGACAGAAACACATTATCTAGAGCCCTCGGGTCTTGAGACCACTGAGTTGCCAGGAACTCATTATCTAGAGCCATCGAGGTAATTTAGAGTAATTGCCCTGTCCTGGTCTTGGTACCACTGAGTCAACTGGAACGCATTATCTGTGGCCACTAAGACAATTTAGGATAATTGTGCTGTCCTGTTTCCCAGGTACAGAAGAATGTGCTTCGACAACCAGTAAGATCACAATCAGTGGGATATTCACATCATAGTCAATAAGGCATTCAATCGAATGGGATGATTTATACAATTCAGAAAATCAAAATAACCCGTCCATTGTTAAACAAAGCAGATAGGTCCCATACTTCATTAGCCCCATCATTTTTCTTCAGTGTGACCCCCACTGAGTGCTGTCTGCGATCACCTCCCCCGCCTGCCCTCGCATGCCCCGCCTGCCCCCGCCTGCCCCCGCCTGCCCCCGCATGCCCCTGCATGCCCAGGACCCAGGACAGAGTGGGCGCCCAGAAAATAATCGGTGTAAAAAAAAGTTAACATAAAAATAAACTAGAATTCAGTTAACTGGGGGGGGGGGGGGTGTGTGTCACTGAAACACTAAACTTGATTAATGATTTCAGTTTATAATAATTTCACTTTTCTTTATAAAGCTGGAAGTTTTAATATTTTTCTAGAAAAGAATGACACACGCTACATAGTCATCTTAATAGGAAACATTTACATATCTTTCCTTTGCTATTTTTAAGTGTAAATGTGCTTTTTCATGGACAGACTCACCATTTACATGAAAAGAAGTGGTGAATGCGCCCTCACTTGCTATCTTTCGCAGTGAGTTTCCTGCGGCCTCAGGCTCAGGCTTGGACTTTACGTTGCCGAGTCCTGTGGGGTTAGCTATTGTCTCCTGGCGGATGTGTAGGCTGCTTCCTGTGGGTTTTGTCCCTGCTGTGCATACGAGCTATAAATATAGCCCAGGAGCCTTTCCCCTCTTCCCTTTGGCCACTTCCTGGAGGGCACCCCTGGTCCCAGACACAGCACCTCCAGCCCTGGTTGCAGCACCTCCAGCCCTGGTTGCAGCACCTCCAGCCCTGGTTGCAGGGTGCTCCGTGTCTCATCAGCGGTGTGTGTACCTCGCTCACCAATGCGAGATTTTAATTCACTTTTTGTAGTTATTTTATTTTTTTACTTCGTGGTTTGAGGGATGTAAAATGGTACTTCGTGTTTAATTTAATTCTTATTCTTTCTATTGCTCAGCATACATTTTTTTATGTTACCATTTAAAAATGTCTACCTTTTGCCCGACCAGCGCGGCTCAGTGGTTGAGTGTCGACCTATGAACCAAGAGGTCATGGTTCAGATCCCAGTCAGGGCACATGCCTGGGTTGCAGGCTTGGTCTCCATGTGGGGTGTGCAGGAGGCAGCTGATCTCTCTCATTATTGATGTTTCTATCTCTCCCTCTTCCTACCTCTCAGAAATCAATAAACATATCTTTTTAAAAAATCAGAAAATATATATTTTTAAAAATAAAAATTTTAAAAAAATTGACACGCAAAACAAAGACTTTTAAAGGAGAATCATGTTGTTCTTTATTTCTTAACTAGAGGCCCAGTGCACGAATTCATGCACAGATGGGGTCCGGCCGCCACGATCGGGCCAGTTGTGGGGAGGGGCTGTGGTCTCCGTTGGCCGGCCGGCCCCGCCCCCTGGTCGAACTCCCGGTTGAGGGGACAAGTTGCATATTAGCCTTGTGTTACATAGGCTAGGACGGAACACGGGAATGCCCCCCGCTGGTCCTGAGGGGCTGTGAGGCCTGTTCTGTCTGAGTGGCTCTGCCCTTCCTTAAAGCCCTGAAGCCGTAACGCAGGCCTCGGGCCCAGGTCCCTCTCATCCCGGTCCTTCCCCAGTAGCCTGCACTTTCTAAGTGGTTGCCTTATTTTGAGAGGAGGGGGCGTTCCACACGACTTCTGCTTTATTATCTTTATCATTCTCTCGTGGAGACCGCGCACTGACGATGGGTTCCTGCGGTCTGTGTGCGAGTGATCTAACGGACCGTGGCTGCGTCCTGCTGCCCCCCGCCCCCCTCCCCGCTCCCCGTTCTGGGGGAGGATGAGCTGCCTGCAGAGTCTGCAGGCAGTTTTCTCAGTTTCAGGGCCTGAGTAACCCCACTTCCTGCTGCTGTGGCTTCCTGGGGGTCCGGGCTGATACTGCTCCCTGGCTCTTGTGGTGCGCGCTGGGGATGACTCAGCAAAGGGCCGCGAGGCCGCGTCCTCTCCTCCGTCCCACGGTCATGGGAGCTTCCGGGGAAACTGCCCCGGGTGGTGGGGCGTTGGCGGGGACGGGGCTGCGCCTTTAGCATTTCTCAGGGAGACGTCTGCAGCCTCAGGAGCGCGCAGTGATGCTGGGAGTAAAACACAAAGTGGAGAGGTCTTCCTCGCGCCCATCCCTGGGGCACCGAGCGGAGAGCCCATCCCTGGGGCACCGGGCGGAGAGGGTCTGTGCGTGGTCCCAGCGCAGGGAGGTGGGCGCCTGGGCAGGCTCCCGCAGAGAGAGCAGTGGCTCCTGCAGGGGGACGGGCCGGGGCAGGCGGTTCTTCGCACTGCGATCCACTTTGGTCTTGCCCAGTAGGAGGGTTTTTTTCAGTTTAAAGGAACGCTGCCCTCGCCAGTGTGGCCCAGTGGACAGTGTCGGCCTGTGGACGGTAGGGTCCCAGATTTGGTTCTGGTCAAGGGCACGTACCTGGGTTGCAGGCTCTTGCCCTGGTCAGGGCTCGGGCAACCAATGGATGTGTCTCTCACATCGATGTTTCCCTCTCTGTCCCTCCCGCCCGCTTCCACTCTCTCTGAGAACCAGTGGGAAATGCCCTGGGGGAGGATGGACAAAAGGAAAGAAATGCTTGTGCTTGGAGCTCTGCCAGCTCCTGCCCCCCCATCGCCCCAAATACAGTCCGGCTTCCTCCCAGAGCCCTTCTGCGCCGGATGAAAACAAGCTCCATGTCCGCTAGAGTTCTAAACGGGCAGTCAAGTGCGCATGTTTGCGTACACGTATGTGTGTACATGCAGCACACAGACCTGTCCCTTTGCTCCTTTAATTTCTCCCTTTCGCCAGAAATGGCTGCGCCGGCCTATCGCACCGTCACATTTGTGTTTGGGAAACAGGTAACTTGTTTCCTAGGTTCCCAGACCCGTGGGGGAGGGGGCGGGGGAAACTTTCCCCAGGACAGGTCCCAGCGGGGCGCTCCAGGACCTGGTTAGGTGACAGCCTGTCTCCTGGGGACCTCCCTGACCCCTGAGAGCGGCCCCCTGTGTCGTGGTGACCGGCTCGCTGTCCTAGGTCCCCGCACCTGCCAGCGCCCTGCAGCGTCCAAGGCCCAGTTCCCACGGGGCCCCAGGGACTGGGCTCCTCCTCCCTCAGCAGTGACCCCTGTGTCCGCGCTGACCTGGGGATTCTGCCTCAGAGTGTGCATGCACACTCACACACATCACACATCACACACTCACACACTCACAATCACACACTCACACACTCACTCACGCACACACTCACACATCACACACACACTCACACACACACTCACACACACTCACACACCACGCACGCACATACATGCATGCACACACATGCACACACATGCACACAGCACACACATGCACACACACTATGTACACACAGATAAAATGAAATGTGGCTGCTGGATGATAAAATGAGCTCCATCGTGATTCCATGTCACCACCCACTCTGCCAGGGTCGAGCAGGGAGGATGAGGTCATTACACGCGCAGTCCTGTGTGGTCCTTCCAGCATCAGATGTTTTCCTGGTAAAAGTGGGGGAGCGGTTCACCATCGCCCCGCGCTTTCACGTCAGAGGATGGGTGACACATCCCAACAGCGTTTCTGAGCGTGCACAACGGGTGATGGTGAGCGGGCTATTGGAAAGGCCAGGTTTCTGGATGTCCGTTCCCGGTTCTTTGATTAATTCGCGACTTCGTTTTCTTTTGCAATTTATTTCCTCAAAAGTACAGATGAGCGGCGGTGCCTCTGAGCAGCAGGGCTGCGGAGCAGGTGGCGAGGGGAGGCCTGTGTGGGCTGCTGCAGGGCATTTCTGGAGTCTTATCTGCTCTTCCTCCCTGGAAGCACGCATGTCTGCAAACCCATGAGCTGCACTGCAGAGCGAACAGGTCCCTGGGACCGGGAGAGTAGCTGCTGTCCGTCCCCGGGCAGCACGGCGATGCCTTACTCCTTCGGAGCGGCTGCTCCCAGAAGTGCCCAGGCGCAGTGGAGGGCAAGCTTCCCTCCGTGATGCCTGTACCTGATGTACTAGACATGAATTACCACGCTCCTCAGTGCGCCCGGACAGTGGGACATTCCTTGGTGACAACACATGTTAATGGAACTTTGATGTCGGTTTTAAGGAGTTCAGTCTGCCTTCAGTGGAGGACAGGGTGGAGGACAGGGTTAAGGGTGAGGGTGAAGGACAGGGTGGAGGACAGGGTTAAGGGTGAGGGTGAAGGACAGGGTGGAGGACAGGGTTAAGGGTGAGGGTGAAGGACAGGGTGGAGGACAGGGTTAAGGGTGAGGGTGAAGGACAGGGTGGAGGACAGGGTTAAGGGTGAGGGTGAAGGACAGGGTGGAGGACAGGGTTAAGGGTGAGGGTGAAGGACAGGGTGGAGGACAGGGTTAAGGGTGAGGGTGATGGACAGGGTGAAGGACAGGGTGGAAGACAGGGTGGAGGACAGGGTGGAGGACAGGGTGGAGGGCAGCTCACATTCATGCTGCTGGTGCAGAATCTGCCTCTCTCCCCCCTCGTCCCCTCCCCACTGGAAACCAGGTGTTTGCACATCTCTCGACCGAGGCTTCATCCTCTGGCCTTTCTTGTTTTTGAAAGCGATGATCGTTCCTTGAGTGTCAGGAAGAAGTCTCCCAAAGCAAAACCCCCTGACGGTTCCCTCTGCATTTTCCTCCTCAGTAAGGACCTCCTCCGGGAAGGAATGACACGGTTTTCCGGGAGCTGTGGTTTTTTCTGCTTCTTCGATGTGTCAGCCGCGCGTTTTCAGTAGACATTGCGTAGACGCCGTGTCAGGATCTGCAGGGAGATTCAGCAGAAATAGGAGACGCCTCAGCCCTGCCGGCGGGAGGCTTCGTCTCTGACTGGAGTCACTCAGAAATCCCTGCAGGGGACCTGCGGGTAGAGGCCACGCTCCTGTGCAGGGAGTCCTGTGCTCGAACCCGCTCCTCGCTCTCACCACCTCCGCCTGTGCGACTCCTTATCTCCGGGAGCATCCGAGGTCCCTGGAAAACAGTGGTGCTACCAGCAGCCGTCTCCCAGGGTTGCTTGTGACGATGTATGAGATAATGAATCACGAATATAAAGTGCTAAGCCTGGTGCCAGGGCTTTCTATTCTTTGAGAACTGATAACTCTCAGGTCCCCAAGTCAGTGCCTAAAAGCAGGAGCTACTATTTCTGGGCC
The DNA here is from genome assembly GCF_963259705.1 of Myotis daubentonii. Taxonomy (NCBI): domain Eukaryota; kingdom Metazoa; phylum Chordata; class Mammalia; order Chiroptera; family Vespertilionidae; genus Myotis; species Myotis daubentonii. Next base: position 114,799,852 of record NC_081843.1, read on the forward strand.
AACGGAGGAGGCGGAGAATGATGTGAAGCGAGCTGTTTCTGAAGTGGCCGTGGAGAGTGAGCGTGTGGCTGTATTCACAGGGTGCACATGGCTGTCCTTGTTTTCTTTGCTAGGCGTCCTTCGTTGCTGTGTGGCATACAACGTGGGCCTCCTGGACGCGAGGGTCTTCCCCGGGCCTGCCGACGCCCAGTTTGGCTACGCAGTGCAGCAGTTCATCAACCCAAAAGGCAGCTGGTAAGAGCGCTCTCTTCTTCGTTGTTTCAATCAAGACACGAAGTACATTTAATATCGGATGGCAACTGCTTGCTCCGGTGGGGTCATGACTATTTACTGATGAGGAGGCCTCAAGCATCTTTAAATGGAGGATTTTTCTTTGCGAGTTGATAACTCTCAGATTGCTAATTGATGGAATTGATAGTGCTATTTTCTGAAAATCTGGAGAGAACATTTTCTCTACATATGCCATAGCAAATTCGTAATACCAGTTTTGGCACTTAATAGAAGATGACAGATAGATAGATAGAGAGATAGATAGATTGATAGATGATAGCTAGATGATAGATATAGATAGATTGATGATAGATGATAGATAGATAGTAGGTAGATTTATCTCCATTTCTTTGTCTGTAAGTTGGTCTCTGTTGAGTTTTAACCTTTCAGTAGCCGATGCTGCCTGGGGCATTTCTAGCGGATGGATGAGTTCCCGAAATTGTCTCTTTCGTCAAGGCTTTGTCTACTGGTTTCATTCTAAATCAGCCTTCCCTGCTGGTGTGAGAAGAGTCCTCACGCATCCACCCACAGTTACAAAGGCACTTTCTCTAGTGCATCTGGCATCTTTTATTTTCCCCCCAGTGTGCCCTGAGTGCTGTGTAATGATCACATTTACAAACCATGGACCCGTTTATACACAGCCACCTTCATGGATCTGGAAATATATGTCCCACTGCAGGGCCCGTTTTCCCTGGTAACTATGAAAATAAACTCAGATGATTCTGAAGGTTGTCTTTAGGCAGAAGAGCCCTGGGTCCACTCCGCCGGAGTTGCTGCCCCCAGGTGGACAGGAGTCCTGAGGGACCCTCCCCCGCTGGGGCCGCAGAGGACTCCCCGCGAGCTTCCCAGCCAGGGTCTTCGCCGTGATGAACGGCTGCCGTGGGCCTGTCGCCCGAGAGCTGCCATTCATGGCCTTCTTCCTGCGTGAGCGTCTGTCGGATGCTCTAGGAAAGCAGCCAAAGGGTCACAGCGTCCAGGGAGTTCACGCTGTGGAGCATGGCTGCCTGCGACAGGGCGAGAGGAAGTGGCCACCGGAGAGGGCAGCGGGTCTCTGGAGGGGCCGTGGCCGAGGCGAATCCTGAGCCAGGTCTCGGGGGTGGAGGTGAAGAGGCTGCGGAAGAGCAGTCCCCGATGCCAGAGCCTCGGGAAGGAATGCGGTGCCAGAGAGTCTCTCAGACGCCTGAAGAGTCAGAGCAGTCTGGGTGGACACCAGGGCCCACGAGAGCAATCACTGTCATCATTTGGGGTTCGGGAGGTGGGGGGAGAGGGAGAGAGAAGACAAGAGATGAGATGAGAGAGAGAGAGAGAGAGAGAGAAAGAGAGAGAGAGAGAGAGAATATCTCTAACAAGTATCTCCTTATCCTTTGAGAACCATAGACCCTAGGAGGCTAAAGACACAAAGGCGTGTGGTTGTGTAGTTTGGCCTTGGAATGCAGGGACACACTTGCTGATGCCGATGTGGCGGCTCCATCCCTGCTCTGTCCTGAGCTGCAGACGCCTGTCACATCTGCTCTAGGGCCTGATAGAGGCGCATGGCGCACTGGGCTGTGGAGGAGCAGCTGTCTGATTCCCGCACCAGCCGCAGAGGCCCCAAGTCCCCAACTCCTCTTCCTCTCCCCTTCCCCATGTGGCATCCAGGGCCAGTCCTGTCGGCCCTCCCCCCAGACACCTGAGCCCACGGCCCGCAGCTTCTCAGCACCTCCTCCCTCTCCTCCCTGAAGCCAGGGGGAACTTTTCAAACAGGAGTCGGCACTGCCGGACCAACGCCCCCTGAGGCTGCCCACGGCAGTCGGAATAAGTCAAAGTCCTCGAAGCCTGCGGCACGGCCTGGTCTCCAGCCGCTCCATCTCCTGTTTCCCCTTCCCGGTCACGGGCTCCAGTGCCCTGGCTGCTTCTGCCCTCAGCACACCAGTCCTTCCCGCCTCCAAGCTGTTGTCAAGGGCACACACCCAAGTCCAGGCCCCGGTGCTCCCCCTGCAGGGCCGGTGGCCGCGGCGAGAATGAGCACCGTCAGCCGCCCAGGCGCCGGGACCTGCATGAGACCGGGCGTCCGGAACTGTCCGTGTGTGTGTGTGTGTGTGTGTGTGTGTGTGTGTGTGTGGACAGTGGCACTGATCCCTCCCACTCCTGAGGATGACAGTTCCGTGGACCTCAGGGGCGGAGCAGGTGTGGGCGGGGCTGCTTGGGCATCAGCTTTCCCTCTGTAGCGGTCAAGTTCACTCAGGCTCAGAAAGCGAATTCCTGTAGTAACTGTAAGTCCTTGTCTTTAGACCTTGTATCCATAACACACACACATGCACACACACAAACAGGCACACATGCATGCACACGTGCGCGGACGCACACTCACATGCACGCACACATGTGCACTCACATGCACATGTGCTCAGACACACTTGCTTGCATGCATATTCATTCTGCACTCATTTTCCTCCTGGGTGTCCCCTGGGATGGAAGCACCCCTTTATCTGGTTCCACCTCTCGAAGCCTGCCATTGGCCACATATGCTCAGACACACTCACATGCATGCACACACGCACACGTGCGTGTGCACACACATGCACAGCTTGATTTGATCCCCCCCGGACTGTTGGTAAGCTGCTGCTTGGGGTTGCTCTGCTCACTCACTCTTTGCTGAGCCCCAACTGCCCCTCTCAGCCCTTCATTCCTCCCGGCTCCTCGCTCAGGGCTCTGGTCATTCTGAGATCCCTGTGAAGTCCAAGTCCAGCTGTGCACAGCCCAGGTGAATGTGAATGTATAGGCACGTTTTTACCTTGGCATCTATGAGGCTTTAGCACAACCTGGTCCTGGTTTTATCCATTACCCTTTTACTACGCTGAGGAATTTACTCTGGAAGTAGTGGTGACCCAGCTTCGAGAGTTCCAGAGCCTTCTGAGCCGTCTCAGGGGAGCCGGCTGGTTCCCAGGGCAGGTGACCCTGAGCACAGCCCCTGAGCGCCCCGTCCCCTGTGAACCTGTGGCTTGTGCACTCTCCTGGGTCGTCCCCGTGGAAGTTCAAGTGCAGTGACATGATCCTTATCGCACACAATGCGCGGGGGCGGAGGGGGGGGGGTGTCAGGTCGCTTCCTGGGCGTGCCGGGGAGACACACTGGGCTGTTTGTCTCCGTGAGGCCTCCCCCAGCACAAGCTGAGCTCATTCTATGACAGCGCTGTGAGCTCGTGCAGCCGCTGAGGCCGGGCCTGGCTGATAAGCCGGGTATTTCCAGCTGCAGGAACAGTTCCTTTGTTCCCGAGACGTTCCTGCAGAAAAGGGGACGAGAATGAACCTGTGTCACGGCCCCAAAACACCCATCTCTGTGTGAGCTCACATCACGGTTAGAATTAAGGAGACACGTAACTAAGCTCCGTGTGTTGTAAATGTAATGGACTGTCTGCAGCAGAATGTTAGATAAACACTAACAAGGAAGCATTCAGCTCTAGCGCAGACCGCAGACTGGCATATATATGGGATGTTGGCATAACAGTGCCCGGTATTCATTGGGTGTTCTTTCTTCTCCAGACGCAGAATACTCGTAATGCTCCTGAGAGCTTTGCAAAATCATTGCCCCCTTTGCAAATGAGGGGACGCAGACACAGTTTCCATAGTTTCCCGAAACGGACAGGGGTAATAAAGAACAAACCTGGGTAGATGAGTGAAAATAGAGATAAAATGTTTTAAATGCACGTATATTTTTAAAAATATTTTTTTATTGATTTCAGAGAGGAAGGGGGAGGGAGAGAGAGAGAAACATCAATGATGAGAGAGAATCATCGATTGGCTGCCTCCCGCAGGCCCCACACTGGGGACCATGCTCAACCACTGAGCACACCAGCCGGGCGTGGCCAGGACGTGTTGACTGGCGTATTCACCGAGGTATCCCAGTGGCTGAATCAAGTCTGGCCACAGCAGGGTTGGCCCCACGTGCACCCTCCCGGGGTGGACAGGGCCAGGGCACCCCGTTCATGTGGGAACAGTACCCCGGAGCTGTGAACTGTGTCAGCCCCCGGGACCGCAATCAGCATTTGCTGGATCTAAGAGGACCATGTTAAGCACCTGCTGTAAACCCTGGGACCTTGCTAGTACTGAAGGGACAGTGGGGAGTTTAGAGACTCAAAGACCAAGGGAGGCATTTACAACAGCCTGGGACTGTGGGTGCAAAACAACCCAGACCGCCTTAAACACTGTTTACCCACCTGACAAAGAATTTCAGGGGGTGGGCGAACCGCTCTGTTTTGGAATTCTTCATAATCACTGGCCGCAAGGTAAGTGGCCGGTGAGCGCTATTCTGGGCAGCCCTGGAGGGCAGCCAGCTCCCTGCAGAGCACTCCCAGGCAGGGATCAGCTGCTGTTGGTCTGCCTGTCTGTCTGCATGGGTGCAGTCCACGCCTGCAGAGGCTGGCCACGCCCCGCAGGGCCCTCCCCCCTGCCCCCATTCGCTTATCCTGTCCCGACCCGTCCCACTCTCTCCTCGCCTGCCTCCTCCTCTCCAGTTGTCACATGAAATCCTCTGGGTAAATACACCAGCCTCTCTCCTCTTCCTGTCGGGCAGATTTAGGAAAGTCGAGATTCCCTCCAGAATAATTCAGCCGAATAAGGGGGACTTACTATGGACCCAGGGACAGTCTCTCACATGCTCCGTGTTTTCCTGCTCCCAGGATTGTCCTGGTCCCCTCTGCTAAGAATGCTGACGGCCACCTCCATGCTTCAACCAGCCTCGTCTTTGTTCCAGAGGGGAACTTACCCATATCTTGTCATTCATCTGTATTATTGGTTTAGTTGTCACGTATTTTAAACAGTTTTATCAGATTAAGTAAACAGAAGTGTGCCTTGGGCTCTTTTTAATCCACTGCAACGCAGCCTGGGGCACATGCTGTTTAATGGGTAAAATATTTATACCAATGGCTTATGGAAGGATTTAAGTTTCATAGACAGATAACCAAATCCTTTCCGTGCGGCTGCCATTGGGGCTGGTGTTATGTGCCCATTGCTCAGCTCTGCTCAGAGAGGCTCCCAGGGCGCCGGGCCAGACAGCCGCATTGCAGGCCCCGCCCAGCCCCCTGAGGAGCAGAGAGGAAGGAAGGAGACCGATTTATAGCTGAACAAATAGGACGAGTCGTGAGAAGTGGACATCGAAGGTGGTTCTCCGCGGCTCTGCGGTCAGCGTTCTCTGTGGGAAGCACTCGCTAACATCTCATATCTCATGAGGACGCACTCCCGTCCGCAGGTTGCTGGTCGGCTCGCCGTGGAGTGGCTCCCCGGACAACCGCATGGGCGACGTGTACAGATGCCCGCTCCACCTGCCCACGGCCGCGTGCGAGAAGCTCAATTTGCAAGGTGAGCTGCGGGCGGCAGCGCGGTTTCCCACAGCTAGTGGAACCTGCTGTGTTACACACGATGGAAAAGTAGCAGGACCCGTCGTGGTTCGTCTGAAAGAACTGCAGGCAGCTTTCCTGGCCTTCCTGTCCTCGGTTGTATTGGCCCAACTGTAGCCAGATCTCCCTCCGAGTGGGAAGGCTGGTTCACTGAGACGCGTGGGAACGGGCTGCCCCCTGCACCGGCCGCCCCCAGGCGGGAGCCGGTTCCCACCCGCGTTCAGGAGCGTTTTTCTGATAATTTACAGAAATCGAAGGCTGCCCAAACCCCCCACTCCCTCTCCCCAAAAGACACCCCATGAAGCGTAGAGATGTCAGTCCTGAGGCTGACGTCGGGGCGCTGTGTCTGAATGACTCCATTCTGATAAGAACATTCGCACCCGGGAATGATGTGAAATGCTTGGGATGCTGTTTTCATTCCCTCATCGCAGACGCTTTCTATTAATGCGAAGCTACTAAAAGTTACTGGAAGCCTGAGTGAGTCACGCTTCCACACAGCACGTCCCGGGGCAGGTCACATGTTGCTCAATTCCTTCCTCGTCATCAGTCGAAAGAGCCAGTGCCGAGGGGTCACGGAGCCCTGAGGACCCAAGGCGTGGCGCGGCCGCGGGGCTCAGGACTTGAGCACCTACCCACGACCCAGGAGGCCAGAGTTTGCTTCCCGGTCAGGGCCCAGGCCCAGGTTGCCGGCTCGATGCCCAGTGTGGGGCGTGCAGGAGGCAGCCGATCCGTGATTCTCTCATCATGGATGTTTCTGTCTCTCACTCCCTCTCCCTTCCTCTCTGACATCAATAAAAACACATTAAAAAAAAAGAAGGCATGGGTTAGGGAAACAGTGCTGTGGAAATCGAGGGAAGGAGAGATTCAAACCAGTGGCAAAGGCTTAGAGACCAGGGCGGGTGTTTCTGACCCATCCCTGTCTCCCTGGCTGCCAGCACCATTTCTGGGTCTAGCAGGCGCTCAGTAACGCCAGTTTCAGTGCAGTGGGGTGAGTGCCAATAGGGCCCGTGGCTGGGGTGGGGGGTCATCTAGATCCGTGCTCTCCAGACGTCTGCAACCCTCCCCCTCGCTGCAGGCACGTGTAAATGTACAGTTTCTAAAAATAAAAACATATCTCGGGGTGAGTGCTCAAAAGTTTTATTCTACCAGCCCCAACGTTCCATAACACCTCTAGCTTTTAAACACTCACCCCAGAGGCATACATTCTATTTTTTAAAAATTATAAATAACAAATTTAAAAAGTAAAACCATACGCACAGAAGTTCTCCTGTTTTTCTCTGCGGAAGCCATGTCGCCCTGTTTTGACACTGTCTTGGCTGGGGCATCACCCCGACAGGGCTGACGGGAGAGCGAGGCTTAGGAGCACGTGTGAGGTGACCAGGGTCAAGGAGGGAAAGGGGACTCCATTTCCAGAGGAGAGTGGTGAGCAGAGTTAGGAAAACAGAGCTTTTCTGACCCAAAGGAGCCGGTCCTATTCATAGGGAGGCGGTCAGAGGCAGGGACTGTCAGTCAAGAGCGGAGCGAAGTGGGTGGAGTTCTCCCTGGTCCCTGGGAAGTGGCTCCCTCCTCTCAGAAACAGGGAAAGGGAATTCCTCTAGGGCCTCCCCTCCAGGTAACCGCAAGAGGCCGAGCTGGCACTTCCGGGCAACGGGCTGGAGAGATTTATCATGTGACGGGCTAGTCTCGGGCTCTCCTTCCAAAGTCGGCTCATTATTGCTTTGAGCCAGATTTGACTATATGGCTTTCTTTTTAAAAAATATATATTTTTAATGATTTCAGAGAGGAAGTGGGGTGGGGGAAGAGAGAGAGACATCATTGAGGAGAGAGAATCATGGATCAGCTGCCTCCTGCACGCCCCCCACTGGGGATGGAGCCTGCAATCCGGCATGTGCCCTGACCGGGAATCGAACCCTGACCTCCTGGTTCCTAGGTCGATGCTCAGCCCCTGAGCCCCGCCAGCCGGGCCATATGGTCCTTCCTCATAGTGCTCTACGGGTATTTATTTTGGGTGCAGAACGGAGCATTAGGTAGAGTATTCGGGCCTTGGAAAGAACAGGGAAGGCAAACTGGAAGCCAGAGCTGCGCTCCGATGTGTTTGGCTTGGCCGGCGCTGTGACATTGTTCAATGGCAAGGCCTCCGGGTACTGCCTCCTCCAGACCCACCCCCACAGCTCACTGCCCAGCCTCGCAGGTGAGTGAGCTGCCGGTCACCGAGGTCGCTCACGCCCCTGCGCTGGTCACGTGCAGATGGCACTCGACGGGCGGCACGGAGCTCAGCGCTACACAGAAGCGGGCGTGCGCCTGGGCTTTCCAGCAGCTGCAATGAAGGCAGGAAACGTAACGCGCTTTCGCTTTTCCCTTGAAGCTTCCGTGAGCATCCCCAACGTGACGGAGATAAAAGCCAACATGAGCCTCGGCCTGACACTCGCCAGGAACACGGGCACCGGAGGGTTTCTCGTGAGTGTCCCCTTCTCAGGCCCCATCCTTAACCCCGTCCTTCTCCGGGACGCGTGCGCTCAGCATCTCCCCAACCCCCCTCCCCCGGGAGGCAGACCTGGGGGTGCACTGTCACGCGTCTCCCCAGCCCCCCGGGAGGCAGACCTGGGGGTGCACTGTCACGCTGTGTGGCTGTCCCCGCCAGGAGCCTCCTGCTGATGGGCAAACCTCTTCAGATCCTCGGCACAACCACTGCCCAGAATGTTCTGGAAAGGGGAGTGAGAGGAGCGGAGCCTGTGGCCCTGGGAAGGGCGCCTGGTCTCCGTTGAGAAGGGCTCCTCCCCGCGGGGACCAGCGGGGCAGGTGCTGCTGATTCCGAAAGGAGGTCTGAGAGCTGGAACGCACGTCTGTGTTTCGTTTCCTCTGGTGTCTGCTAATCTGGTGCTAGCGGAGGTGTGGCTCAGTCTCCCTTCTTCTTTCACGTCGGTGTTTCCTCGAATTTACTTCCTGGGGTGCTGGGAGACATCACAGCGAGGGAGAAGGCCTTGCTTAACAAGGCCCTGGGCCAGTCGACTGTTCATAACGTCACATCCAAACACACTGTGAGTGACGTGAAGAGTTGCCATAGACACATAGACAGTGGGGTCTTTCTGAGAGAGGGAAGGATTTCTGAGCTTAGAACTAACCCAAGAAATACTGTGGGAAATTGTTGAAAAGATGGGGCTATATAAAAGGTGAAAACCATTGCACCACACAGGAAGAGATTAAAGGCAAATAAAAACCTAGTTTTATTTCACATTCCCACCAGCTCTTACAGGTGTATCCGAGTTGTATTGTCATGTTAGAAGAGTCTTAGAAGCTTAACTTTACGTTAGTTTCACCTAGGACATGCTAACCTAAAAGCCTCAGTGTATAGCTGGCTTCTTCTGAAAATAGAATCGATTTTGAGCCATGTCCTTCTACTTTCACCAATAGATGTTAGGATTCAGACAGACTTTGTACCCCTAAGGGAATCCGGTTTTGCTTATGATACGTGTTGCATCAACGCGTGGATGGATGTTGCCATGGATCGCCATGCTTTCTGATACCTCTAAGTCCTTATAATGGATCGCCTTCACCTTTTTTTTTTTTTGCTTCTTTGTTTTTAAAGTTGAATAAATTCAGAAAGAGAAATATATTGAGACACGGGGATTATGGAATGTGCTTCAAAAGTTTTTAACCTGTAACTTCAGACGGAGTAAAATGAAGTTGCAAGAGAATTTGAGAGATTAATTTAGCCATGTGCCAAGAGAGGAAGGGAGGGAGGGAAGAAGAGAGAGGTGTGTGAGAGGGAGAAAAAAAGAAGAAGAAAGAAAAAAGCCAGTTTCCTTTACATACGTAAGAGATCAAAATTTTAAGATCCTCTCAGGACTTCTGTGGAAAAGACAGACAATCATCACATTTTTTTTGAGCCTTCTTGAATTCTGGGCTTAAAGCAGGAATGGTTCTGGCAGTGGCAACTGGCACATTTGAATTTCAACTTCTTGGTGCTGTTTTCCTTTGCTTAAAAAGTTTTTTTGAATACTTCATGAGTTATTATTTTTCAAGATGATCAGGAAAATCCAATGAGGGGGGTGGGGGTGGGGATCTAGGAATCAGTGATTGGTGTCTGTTATCTAGTAAATTGCCAAAGGTATCAATTACGATTTTTCCCATAATTGGAAAAATGAACCCTTTTATAGGGAAAACCAACCTTGAAAAATGACCAGCATGAAAAATTACCACAGCAGCTGCCCGCTCCCAAAGGTTAAACCAGGTCCAATAAATTTCCTTTTATTCTTCCAGCGGCTTTTTGCAAGACCGCACTTTTCGGTTCCGTTTTAGTGATTGGTCCACAGCTTCACGGTGAGCTCTGTAGCCTCCTGTTTAAGCTCTTGACTGGACGGCTCTTCCCCACGGTCTCCCTTTTCCATCTAACGATTCCCATGCTGTCTGAGCCGCATTTCCCGTGTGACTGACTCGGGGGGTCCTGGCTCTCAGGGCCGGCGGGTGGGAGGTTGGGGGTTGGGCTGATGGGGGGACTCAGGGTGGAGTACCGGGTGTGGGCACGCAGGCCCGGCCAGCCTAGTGACCGCAGGTTTGGGGGAGTGGACATGGACCCCGATGTCCTCAGGGAACTGCTCCCCAGCAAAGCTAAACACGGGCAGCCCGTGAGCCTCGCCTGCAGTGGGTTAGCAGAGTGGTTTTTTTGAAACTGTGGATTTTCACACGAAATTTGTCTTCTCCGACTCTCCTTGAGAATGTGGGTGGCCTGGCTGTCCCTGGGCGGAGCCAGGGTGCCCTGCCCCTGCGTGTGCGGGGTGACCTCCTCATGCACCTTGGCCTCTATCCCTGGCCCGAGCTCTCCTCTGGGTTCCCTGCCTGGCCCTGGGGGATGTGGGTTTGTGGTTTCTGCTGATACTCCACATGGAGGGGACAGGAGGGGCCCGCGTTCCGGAAAGACCACGTAGGATGCTGCCGACAGTCCCACCGCCTTGCTGTTGGCCCAGCGCTGTTCTGGGTGTTTCATACCTAGAGACCCATGTAACCTTCACAACAGCCTTCAAGACAGGCAGCGTGGTCGTCTTCACTTTGCACATAAAGCTCTGCACTCATTTTCCTCCTGGGTGTCCCCTGGGATGGGAGCACCCCTTTATCTGGTTTGGTGGGTGACCCGGTGGGTCCCCCTGCACTGACACCTGCCCCGGGGGTGCCAGAGTCCCGCCTCCCGAAGCCTGCCATTGGCCACAGCTCCTCCCCACCACTCCCTCCCTCCTGTCTGCCCTTCGCCCTGTCACACAAAGGCATTTTTTAAAATATGTTTTTTATTGTTGATAGTATTACAGATGTCTCCCATTTTTCTCCCTCCTTCCAGTCCCTACCCCCAGCCGAGGTCTTCACCCCTTATTGCCTGTGTCTATGGGCTGTGCCTATAAGTAGATACGTTCTTCGGTGTGTCTCTTCTCATCCCCGCAACTCCACGTCGGGGCGGGTCAGTCTGTTCTCTGCTTCGGGTCTTATTTTGTTGGTCAGTTCCTTTGAGTTCACAAATAATCAAAGGCATTTTGACTTGTTAATCCCAGGCCTTGGCAATGCCTGGTGCTTGCAGGGGATAGGGATGGGCGTGAGTCTCAGATGGGGAAGTGGGGTCTAATGGTTTCCACGTCCTGTCACTGTTCTCGTTTTCTTCAGACATGCGGGCCCCTGTGGGCACAGCAGTGCGGAAGCCAGTACTACACCACTGGGGTTTGTTCCGACGTCAGCCCCGACTTCCAGCTCTTGGGCAGCTTCTCGCCGGCGGTGCAGAGTGAGTGAAGCGTGCGCGGCGGGCCCGGGCGGTGCCGCCATTCAAGGCAGGGAAACGTGTGGGCACCCCCGACCCCTCAGCTCTCGGTTACCGCTTCATTTTTAGTGACTTCAGAAATCTGTTTCTCCTCTTCCCTGTGCAGCCTGCACTTCCTTCATCGACGTGGTGGTTGTGTGCGATGAATCCAACAGTATCTACCCCTGGGTGGCAGTAAAGAACTTTCTGGAAAAATTTGTGCAAGGCCTGGATATAGGCCCCTCGAAGACACAGGTACGGACGTCAATAGCACATGCATTCACCCGCGGCTTTCTTCTCGAGAAGTAGTGTTGGGTGTGAAGTCTTCGCCTTTGCGTTTGCCAGGTCCCCAGTTGACTGCACTCAGTGCCGACCTGGAGAGTGAAATGCGCTTGTACTGCTTGCGCTATTCTGCGCGTCACTTCGCCCACGGCTGGTCTTTGAGCTGGGATCCTGTTTCTGACAGCGTCAGACATGGGGATACCATTTTCACCCTCGTTAGTTGCTTACTGTTTTCATCCTCTAACTCATAAATTTATTGATGTATTTTAAACTCAGATATGTATCTTTCCTTTGCACCTACTTGGACCGATAATGACTCTTTTTTACGCCTTGCTGCTACAGTTATGCTGGAACTCTGGGATTTTTATAAATAAGTCTGTAGACAGCATAACTCCACTTTATGTTACGTTATGGTCTCTTATTATGTTTCATCTAGTCTGTTATCCAGTCTCCCCTCCTTCCTACACAGGACAGGCCTCTTCACTAACTTTGCGTAGTTCTCTGTGCTTTAAGGCAGCGGTCGCCACCGGTGGTCTGCGGACACTGGTGGCCCGTGGGTTCCGAAAGGCTGGCGACCGCTGCTGGAAGGAGTCTTGAATTTGCTTTTCTGTCTTCTGGGGACGGGCACCAGGAACTCAGGAGCAACACTTTCTGCTTCTGGAAAAGGGAATAGCCCTTATTTTGAAAGTTCTGGGGATTTTTCTTCCTTTCCTATTGGCTCTGCCACTCCAGGCTCATTCTGGCTGTAGCAGCCCAGGGACTGCTGTCAGCGGGGTCCGGGACACCCCATTAGACCTCATCTCAAACCTCCTGCTCAGCTCTCCCCTTCCTCACCCCAAAGCTCAGGGCTGGGTCCTGTCTTCTCATGTTAGACTCCCCATTTTTGGGGGTCCTTCTCTCGCTCTCAGGTCTTACAAAACCTAAAACCAGCGGTCGGTGCTGTATTTTCTCCACCTCGAGAAAGTGCTGATGGAACTGAGCCCTCCAGGCCCCGCCCCTTCACCTTTCTGACACAGGATAGGGTGTCAGAGCCCCTGGGCCAGCGGCCTCTCACCCCACTTCCGGCTCCGGGAGCCCCAGGCATCCAGGGTGATTTCGGTGCTGGGAGCAAGGACAGTAAAAGAAGTGAAAAGAAGTGTTTGAGCCTCTTGATCTAAAGCAAGAGTGGGGAACCTTTTCTCAGCCAAGGGCCGTTTGGATGTTTATAACTCATTCTGGGGCCAATTATCAACCTAAAAATTCGCTGCTCTATTCGGTCATTTCATTAACTCACCCTGAAGGCCTTGGCTGGGCCAGGCCGGACATTCCCCACCCCTGAGCTGAAGGATTAGGGTGACATGCCCAACATTTGTTGAGAAGTTCTTCTGTCTCAGCTCTCAGATCAGACTCTGAAGCGTTTCTCTGAAGCCCAGAGGCTCCAGGCCGCCCGCACAGGTGGCGTCTCAGACCTGAAGTGCGATGAGAGGAAATCCCGCACAGTAAACACAACCGAAGTGACTGCATCGATTATGAGCAGTAATCACTTGTCTTGAACGCTTATTATTATTATTAAATATATTTTTTATTGATTTCAGAGAGGAAGGGAAAGGGAGGGAGAGATAGAAACATCAATTATGAGAGAGAAACATTGATTGGCTGCCTCCTGCATCCCCTCATTGGGGATTGAGCCCCCAATCCAGGCTCAATGTGCCCTTGACTGGAATCAAACCTGGGACCCTTTAGTCCGCAGCCTGACGCTCTATCCACCCAGCAAAACCAGCCAGGGCTTGAACCTTATTCTTTGCTCATTATATAATTTTCCTGGATTGGTGAGATGTTCTCTCCCATCCACAGCTGCTCACCGTTGTTTACATGTTTGCATCCGTCATTAATTAAAATGTTTTTATCACTTTTATCTTTTTGGTATGAACTTTATTGTAGTATTTACCCACATTAAAATACTATAGGGCAGTGCTTAACATTTACAGCTATTACTCCTGAGGGCCAAATCGTATCTGATAGCACTTAGTCCTGCTTGTCGCTCAGTGCTGTTGCTATACATGTACAGCAAGCGCGTCAGACTCCGAGGCTGCCACGGGCCAGATGAACAAGGTGTAAGTGCATGTGGCACAAAAAAACAAAAGCTTCCATTTTCATAGAAACGTAGGTTTATTGTGATAGAGACATGCTGAGTACATGCTGAAATAAATGAGTGATAGTTATAAAATAATAGAACATTTTAATAAAAATTAATATTTTTTCTTGAACATTAACTTAACCAGACACTGAATAACTGCACAAATTAACAAGCGTAACGCAAATAAACCTATTTTTCTTGTTCTCTGAAAGTGAAGTATTTCCTGTTGCGCACATCAAACAAGTCAGTCCAAGACTAATGACGTGGCCACCGGCTGCTAAAATATTCGCTGCTAGTGTTCGTGGAGGGAAATGGTGCACCCGCGCGTAAGGGAAATGAATACAAATGAATAGTCATCAGTCATTAGCAAATGCTGTAGTTCATTACTAATAATTGTGTATAACAGGATACTGTAAAAATGAAGTTATGAAATTTTCATGACAATATTTCTTACCGTTATATTGGCTGGGCTGCAGAAATATTTGTGGTGGGCCGCATGCGGCTGCGAGTGTGACGTGCTTGACGTACAGCCTCCAACAGAGGAGTCATTTCGCTGGAAGAAAAAAACTGGCCTTACAAACAAAGTGGAAAATGGCTCCCTTAAGCTCTCAGCCTACATCTAAACGCACTTTTGGTTTTCACTCTATTGGCCAAATAGCATGGCTTCTAACTTACTGACCAGCGTCTGGGAACGTCTGCTCTCCCGCAGGTGGGCCTCATTCAGTACGCCAACAAGCCCCGAGTGGTGTTCAACCTGAACACCTTTCAAACCAAAGCTGCGATGACAGCAGCCATGTCCAGGACGGTCCAGAAGGGCGGGGACCTCACCAACACGTTCAAGGCCATTCAGTTCGCAAGGTGAGCCCCACGCGATCGCGCCTATAAGTGAGGGAAGGCAGAGAGAAGCGGTAACCTGCGCTCACACTTAGCTCAGGGATAGCAAAGAAGGAGAGGTCACGCATCCCGCAGTGTACACGTGGGGAAGGCCGTAGGCCATGCCTGCCAGTGCCCGGCCAGAGCTCCGCGTTCCTGTTTCCCTCCAGCTGCAGGCAGGGCGCCCTTACCCGCTTCTCTGCGGACGGGAGAGACAGGCTGCGTCCCCAGGTTATGCTCAGCGTAGTCGCAAGGCTGAGGACAGGCCCATTGGAACGTCCTCGCTGTAGTGAGCCTGTCATTTGATCGGCCACAGAGACTCCGCTTACACGGCAGCTGCCGGCGGCCGGCCGGGTGCCACCAAGGTCATGGTGGTTGTCACCGACGGCGAGTCGCACGACGGCTCCATGCTGAAGGACGTGATCGCGCAGTGCAACGAGGACAGCATCCTGCGGTTCGGCATCGCGGTGAGGCGTTCCTCCCGTCGGTGGGGGTGGGGGTGGGGTGGGGTAAACGCTCCTCTGTGTCCTCACCTCCCAAGGCCGCCTCCTCATGGCTCCCGACGCTTTACACAAAAAGAGATGTTTACTGTTTTTGCTTCTTAAAAATGTATTTTTTTTTATTGATTTCAGAGAGAGAGAAGGAGAGAGAGAGAGAGCAACATCAATGATGAGAGAGACTCATGGATGGGCTGCCTCCTGCAAATCCCCCACTGGGGATCGAACCTGCAACCCGGGCCTGTGCCCTGACCGGGAATGGGGCTGGGGCCTCCTGTTCACAGGTCCTGTGGGTGTGGGGTGTGGATTACCTCTCCAGGGGGCCTGGTCCTGGGGGTGCGAATAGGGAGGCAGAAGCACCACAGTTCTGACCTTTTCTCCCTCTCCCTCTGCTTCCAAGGTCCTCGGGTACTTAAACAGAAATGCCCTCGATACGAAAAACCTAATAAAAGAAATCAAAGCGATCGCCAGTGTCCCCACCGCGAGGTACTTCTTCAACGTGTCCGACGAAGCCGCGCTGCTGGAGAAGGCGGGCACCATCGGCGAGCACATCTTCAGCATCGAAGGTAGCGCCCTCCCTCCCGCAGCCCCGCCCGGCCCTTCCCGGGACCCACCATCCTGTCCCCGCGTCCTGCGTCCTGCGCTGCGAGTGCCTCCTGGGAAAAGAGCTCTGAGGAGTCAGTGAGAAGAGGAGGCGAAGGACACGACTAAGTCGTTTTTAAAAGATAAAACACAAATAGCCAGTAAACAGAAGAAAGTAGTCCCAGTGTCAGTAATTATTCAAAAATCTGAATGGCAGCCCTGCTACTTGGTGTTTAAGAGATAACAAAGACCAGTCGCGTTTCATTCTGGAGCGATTATGGAGAAGCGGAGCAGCTCACTTACTGCTCACATTGATCACATGTGTAACACTTCCGGGCGGTTCAGTGACAGCTACTAAAATTCTAAATAGTTTTTTACCTTTTTGCTCTGCAAATAGTTTTCATAACTGTAAACGTTTTACTTTTTTACACTGTTATATAGTTTCTGAAATTCTTGAATTTGTTTCCTAAAACATGTATACTTTTAAAATTGGAAAAACACAGTGTGGATTCCCACGTCTGTTGGAATACTTGCAGTGATTTGGCCACTCTGCCAGCCCGATATTTTTGATTGAACATCGGAGCATTGTGTGTGTGTGTGTGTGTATGTGTGTGTATATGATTGAAAATTTCCTTTAAAATGATTGGCGGTGATGGAATTCTGGAAACTGTCACTTCCCAGGCACCGTGCAAGGAGGCGATAACTTCCAGATGCAGATGGCCCAAGTGGGATTCAGCGCGGATTACTCTCCCGAAAAGGTGTGTATATCAGGTGCCCGCCCGCCACCTGCCCTGGGCTGACCTCCGAGGGCGTGGCCGCCCGTGTGTCAACAGTTCCCACTCCCAGTCACAGTCCTGAGTTTCTTTCTTTCTTTTTTTTTTTTTAATATGGTTTTATTGATTTCAGAGAGGAAGGGAGAGGGAGAGAGAGAGAGACACATCAATGATGAGAGAGTATCATGGATCAGCTGCCTTCTGCACGCCCCCACACTGGGGATGTGCAACCTGGGCATGTGCCCTGACTGGGAATCAAACTGTGACCTCCTGGTTCATAGGTCAATGCTCACCACTGAGCAACACCGGCTGGGCAGTCCTTGAGTTTCTTGGCATCGCTGACTTGCCACCTAAAACACGAAGGTTCATCATGCCTCCCTTCCCTGTTTCACAGGGTTTTTTGTTGTTAATCCTCACCTGAGGATATTTTCCCATTGATTTTTAGGGAGAGCAGAAGAAAGAGGGAAAGACAGAGAGAGACATCGATGTGAGAGAAACACATTGATTGGTTGCCTCCTGCATGAGCCCCTACCAGGGCCCGGGTTGGGGAGGAGCCTGCAACCGAGGTACGTGCCCTTGACCGGAATCGAACCCAGGACCCTTCAGTCGGCAGAGTCACTTGTCTCCTCTGCCCTCCCCACACCGGTGCTGACCTGTGGGAACTCCCTTACGTTGGGTCCACTGTCTCAGCTATGGCACCGTTTGCACCTGTGCTATTTTCAAGTAGGTGGGACAGGAGAGAAATGATGGAGGAACATTTGAGAAGGAGCCAAGAGGAAAGCTGAAAATAGAAGGGTCTGGATAGGGCCTCCCACCATGGGGGCTGGGGGGGGCGTGTTCGCAGCCAGTGGCCCCACCTCCTTCCTCTGTCAGCATCATTCCCCACCTCTCAGCTGCCGCATACCCAACCGTGAGCTTCTCTCACGAATCCCTGAGGCGAGGGGCTCCCTCTAGCTGTTCAGCGTTTGCAATGTGGGCCTTTGAATGGAAATTGGAATATGGTTACGCGCTCCCCTGATTATAGCTCCTTAGAAAGGTTTATCCATGTAATGTCGTACTCAGTAGAGCCCGAGCTAGCGTAGCCCATGAGGAGGCTGCCCTCCAGCACAAACATGTTCAAACAACTCTGAGATACGTCAACACCTGTGTCTAATCTCACTTCACGTGCTGAGTTCCCCCCTTAAGCCTGGACAGTGTGTCCCCACGCTGTGCCTACGCTGAACTCTCACGCTTTAGAGGTGACGCGCTCTAACCCCCCCTTTCCCGTGGTTTTAGGACGTCCTCACGCTGGGTGCAGTAGGGGCTTATGACTGGAGCGGGACCGTGGTTCAGCAGACGTCCAGCGGACACCTGATCTTCTCGAAACAAGCCTTTGACCAAATCCTGCAAGACAGGAACCACAGCTCCTACTTAGGTGAGGCAGGCACGCCCGCGTGGGCTGCACATGAAGGACCTCCCACTACACTAGCCCGCGTGGAATCAGGACCGGTTCAGTCCTGGGCCTGTCACCTACTCATGTTTATTACCCAATGTTCATGTTCCCTTTCTGCCAATCAGGCCTTCGCCGTAACTGCTAAGGAAACCTGTATTGTACCCGCCAATCCCTTGCGGCTGTCCAAGTGGTTGTTATTCCTGTGACAGTTATTTCTCCAAAATGGAAATAGTTCCTAAGAGCCAGTGCACAAGAGACAATCTGATAAAAATGAGAGCTCTTGGTCTGTCTTTCCTGGAATAAGCAGCCATGGATTTTGAACACTTACTAGATCAGTGATGGCGAACCTTTTGAGCTCGGCATGTCAGCATTTTGAAAAACCCTAACTTAACTCTGGTGCCGTGTCACATATAGAAATTTTTTGATATTTGCAACCATAGTAAAACAAAGATTTACATTTTTGATCTTTATTTTATATATTTAAATGCCATTTAACAAAGAAAAATCAACCCAAAAAATGAGTTCACATCTCACCTCTAACACGCGTGTCATAGGTTCGCCATCACTGTCCTAGGGGACAGTTCCTGAGCTGCTGACTCTATCGACGCGAACATTAAAGTCCTTCCAACACCCCCCGAGGGAAGCTTAGGGTCCCCACTGTAGCTTTAGAGCCAAGGAGGGTCATGGTTTGCCTAAAGGTGAACAGCACAGTAAGAGGCGGATCCAGAATTCAAAGCGAGGACTCCAAGGCCCATGTTCTTTCCACTCCACAACTTTACCTTTTAAAAAAATACATATTTTTATTGATTTCAGAGAGAAAGAGATAGAGAAATCAGTGAAGAGAGAGAATCATTGATCGGCTGCCTCCTGCATGTCCCCTACTGGGGATCGAGCCTGCAACCGGACATGTGCCCTTGACCGGAATCAAACCCAGAACCCTTCAGTCCGCAGGCCAGTGCTCTATCCACCGAGCAAACCGGCTGGGGCTGCAACATTACCTTTTAAGTCCATCTAGTGACTCACAGAGAAAGCTGTTGAGGGCCAGGTTCATGACTGGCTGATGGGGACAACCAGAATCTCGGGTCGGCTTCATGGGTAGACGCCCACTACGCAGGGCAGTGCTGCTGGTCAGAGGGCGGGAGCAGGTCACCTTGGAAACAGGAAGATGGGCCCTGAGTGACATGCTCAGGACGGAGAAAGGGCTCAGCTGCTCCCGCAGCTCCGCAAGCCTGTGGGGCCCAGCCTGTCGGTGGCACCCACCGTCTCCTTCTCTCCCAGGTTACTCGGTGGCGGCCATCTCTACTGGAAAAGGGGTCCATTTTGTCGCGGGCGCCCCGCGGGCGAATTACACGGGCCAGATAGTGCTGTACAGTGTTAATGAGAACGGCAATGTCACGGTGATTCAGGCTCACAGAGGCGACCAGGTAAAGTCATCGCTCAGCAGGTGAAGTTAATTTCAGGGACAGCGGGGGCGGGTGGGGAGTGGGAGGGGGGGGGCAGGGTGGGGAACTACCATTTATTGAGCGCCTGCCCCTGGCTGGCTCTGGCATCTGCCTTTACTCGAATATTCCTGAAATCTTCATAATCCTGAGGCCGGCCCTGTCCTTTGACATGTTCCTGAGAGATTGAGTCTCCTTCTAGGTCACAACTTCCAGGGGCTGAGCTGTCATTCAGACCCAGTCCTGGGGGCGCTGCAAAGGCTGTGCTGTTTGGCTACTTCCCGCTCCATATTTTTTTTCCATATTTTTTTAAAGTATATTTTTTCTTGATTTCAGAGAGGAAGGGAGAGGGAGAGAGAGAGATAGAAACATTGATGATTGGGAGAGAATCATTGATTCGCTGCCTCCTGCACGCCCCCTACTGGGGATGGAGCCCGCAACCCGGGCATGTGCCCTTGACCAGAATTGAACTGGGACCTCCTGGTTCACACTAGTATGTTGATGCTCAGCCACTGAGCCACACCGGCTGGACCCACTCCGTATTTTTGACGCCTGGATTGGTAAGGCCGTGATGCCAGCACCTAACCGCTGCTTGGAGGCGACCCCGCTGGGAGCCGAGGATTCGGAGAGAGAGTGACAAGGGAGTGGCTGCTGTGGCTCCGACTCGCTGGGTGGAGAGCAGCTCTCCTTCCTGCCGCTCTCCTCTGGCGGGGGCCAGTCTCGGGGTCAGAAACGGGCATGACTGTCCCAGTGGTGCGCACAGGGCCCGGGTCAGCCGGGAGATCCCGTGGCCTCACTGACCTCGGGGAGGCACCTGGTTGAGATGAGAGCATGGCTCTCGACACCCAGCGCGAGTTCTGTCCCCCGAGGTGGAGAAACGACTTTCCATAGGCTCCTCTTCTCAGGGTTCAGTCTGACCCCACTGTCAGCTTTCCCAGAAAATGAAGGCCCAGCCTTCCACCTCCTGGACCCAAACCAGCCGTGGTCTCTTCCCTTCCCTCCTCTCTACTGCTTCGTATAAGGGTGCTTTTATTTTGAGAAAAACAAAACAATGAAAGCGCAATGAAAGGAATCATTTCTTTTCATTTCCAAATCCTTCCGAGGTATACACAGCGACACACGTTGAACAATGGTTGGATGAGATGAACATTCGAATCCCCAGCCTCTCTCACTTCGCGTCCTCTCGCCCTAACCCTCCGGGCCCCGTCTCTGCAGCCACCCCTCCTCTGTCCCAGACCTGACTGTGGGCCCGTCCATCACCCAGGCTTCCCCTTCTCCACTTGGAAACTCCTTGGCGGCTCCTGAGATGCAATTCATACGACACTCATCTTTCTAAGCCGCCCTGGCTCCCAGCCCTCGCTCACTCACTCAATATTTGGCACTTTCCTGCATTGTAACATATTTTCCATGGGAGCACAGCATTCGTTCCACCTCTCTCTTCTCCTCCCCCTTTCTCCGTAAGAGACCCTTATGCCTCTAAGTGTGGTCTTTGACCCCCAGCGGCAGACACACCTGGCGTGCTTATAAACATGCCGTCTTCTGGACCACTCCCCAGGCCTGGCCTCAGCATCTCTGGAAATGGGCCTCAGGAATCTGTATTTTTAAAGATGTTTTCTTGGTGATTCGGGGGCACCCTGCACTTGAGATGATGCCACAGGCTGAGGGCAGGGGCTGTGTCATCCATCTTGCGTCCCTAGCTCTTGGCAGGGAGTAAGCACTCACACTCAGGTGTCAAATGAGGAAATAAAAGTCCAGCGTGGCACGAGGGGCACTGGGGCCCCGGGAAGCCTCAGGCTGACCGGCTTCATCGCTGCAGATCGGCTCCTACTTCGGAAGCGTGCTCTGCTCCGTGGACGTGGACAAGGATGGCGTGACCGACGTGCTCCTGGTGGGTGCGCCCATGTTCATGAACGACCTGAAGAAAGAGGAGGGGAAAGTCTACCTGTTCACCATCACGAAGGTACACAGATGCTGACGCGGACTGAGTTTAATGTGGATGGGTATTGGTCAGTAAGGGGTAGCCTGCCTTTTTGCATTTGATGAAAGAGAGTCTATTATTGAAGGATGATTTCCATGTACGGTGTGTTTCTGTTTCATTATTGGGAGGATGTCACCGTTCAGTTATCATTTTTAAAATCGCATGAACCTAGAACCTGACCTGGAGCTTACTTCCTGTGCACTAACATTTTCCATGAGGCCTTCGCATGGATGTTCTCTTTCGCATGAAGTGGTACATGCATATCGTTTTTAAACACACACACACCTGAGTATGTCCCCAGTGTCCTCTCCAGTTACTCTTTGCTGTAAAGAGATCACAATAACAGCTCAGAACTGTCCTGTGGACGTTTACAGTGAAATAGACAAATGGACCAGCCCCGTGGGAACCCCCTATAACCCGGGATGCTTGCACATCAGCCGCCAGGAAATTCCATTGCTTAGTGTAACGGTTAGGTATACATCCAACTCTGGAACTTTCCAGTCCTTGCACATCAAACGTAGCGCGCGCCAACATGGAAAATCCTTCTTTCCAGCTGGTGGGCTGAACTCTCTAAATCTATGCACGTAAATACAGGGTCATAGACGCTCCGATGGCCACAGAGGGGGAGGGGTGGGCAAGAGACGCTGATGTTAGCACAGTGAGTGTTATGTTTAGCTGTTGTGCTATTTTGTCCTCCCTTATTTATTTAAATTAATGAAAAAACCAGCCCTTCAACAGAAGCAAGTAAAACTCTTCTAAAGCACATGAAGAACGCAGAACTGAGCATCCAGTGAGGAAAGGGCAGAGCTACGTGGTTTCCCAGATCCCAGATGCGTAGCTGTTCCTTGCTGGCCAGCTCTTCTGAGTGATCATTAATGGCTGCAAGTGAGACCAGCTCCTAATAGTTTATCAAACTTGGTGACACGCAGACTTCTCGACGAGTGTGATCGAGGGGAAACTGGCACCGCCTGGTTTCCGGTGAGGAGCGTGGCTTTCTTGTGAGGCCATGGAATATCCCCATTCTTACTTCAAAATCTGAAGACACAACAGCGTCTTTTACAAGGAAAAGTCTTTTCTTTGGGCGGAACTGCTCAGTGTTTCTTACACTGGAATATGCATGATCTCGTTTTTCACTTTCTGTGCCATGAAAATTGTGCCACGGTTCAGTAATTTTTCCGTAAAGGTCTAAATTAAGATCTTGCATTTTATTTTGTCTCCACCTTAATTTTATTCAAAATATTAATAGGTTTTCACCAAAAAAATTTTAAGTCAAAGGTATAGAAACAGGTGACAATATAACATGAAGGAAAAGAGGAGATAGAGGAATGGGTGCCTTTATGTAGGTTGTGTTGCTAAAGGGAATCGCCCCCTCGCACCTCGCTTTATGAGCAGATTCCCATGACCTTGCTTACGAAAATTCTTATTTATAATTCTGATCGTAATGGGAGGGTTTTGAATTCTAGGTTTCCAACTCTCTCCCCTTACCCTTTGCAAGTGGGCGTGGCCATCGCTGGCTGTGAATTGTAATTGTGAGGCTGTGAGGTTCGCTGTACTCACCCCCTCCCCTTCTCCAGGGCATTTTGAACTGGCACCAGTTCCTGGAAGGCCCCGAGGGCGTGGAAAACTCGAGGTTCGGCTCCGCGATCGCCGCCCTCTCGGACATCAACATGGATGGCTTCAATGACGTGATTGTCGGGTCGCCCCTGGAGCATCAGAACGCGGGAGCCGTGTACATCTACAACGGCCAGGGCAGCACAGTCCGCACCAGGTTCTCCCAGGTAACCCGGGCGGCCAAGGGGAAGTGTGCACAGGGGGCATCACCGTGCCCGGCTGGGGAGGAGTATGGGGACCATCCATGCCGCCTTCTCCTCTCGGAACTATTCACTCACTCAGTAAACATGTAGTGAGCGGCTAAGCATGCCAGGGCTGTCCTATGCGGGGATGTCGCAAAGGAAGGACAGGCAAAACTCTGCTCTTCACGGAGGGGACAGTGGAAAGATAAGATAAACATGATAAGCAGTGATGGCGAACCTATGACACGCGTGTCAGAGGTGACACGCGAACTCATTTTTTTGGTTGATTTTTCTTTGTTAAATGGCATTTAAATATATAAAATAAATATCAAAAATATAAGTCTTTGTTTTACTATGGTTGCAAAGATCAAAAAATGTCTACATGTGACACGGCACCAGAGTTAAGTTAGGGTTTTTCAAAATGCTGACACGCCGAGCTCAGAAGGTTCGCCATCACTGCGATGAAGTGTCCCAGGTAGTAGACAATGACAAGGAGTTTTTTAATGAAATGGGAGTGAATTTTCAGGGATGAGGGTGACCCGGGAGGCCTCGCTGGGAAGGCAGCTTTGAGTAGAGAGCTGGGGAGGGGAGGGAGGATGGGAATTGGGACCTGAACTTGCGTCAGCTCCTGCCCTGGCCGCCGATCCCTCACTGCTTCGTGCTGGTTTGTGGTTTTATGGGAAAAGATTCATGCTGTTTCTCTGATGAAAGTGTGGCTGCAGGAATGATAAAACCATCAGATAAGAAGAGTTGAAAGTCAGTGGTGTTTTATGGAGAATAAGGCAACCGGGAAGAGGCTGTGTGGAGAATATAACAGTGTCGTGTAGAAGGTGCCTTTTTCCGTTCCAGTTGCCGTGCCCTATAATTGCATGTCCAACGTGCCCTTTCAGAAAATCCTGGGATCCGACCAGGCCTTCCGGAGCCGGCTCCAGTACTTCGGGAGGTCCTTGGACGGCTATGGAGACCTAAATGGGGATTCCATCACCGACGTGTCCATTGGTGCCTTTGGACAAGTTGTTCAGCTCTGGTGAGTGAGTGAGGCAGACACAGAGCAGCTAATAAAGCAGGGCCAGTGAGGTTGGGCAGATCGCTCTGCGGGGCCTGCAGAAGGGCCACGTGCTGGTCCAGATCTCCCTGCTGGTCCTCAGAAGGGCCACGTGCTGGTCTAGATCTCCCTGCTGGTCCTCAGAAGGGCCACGTGCTGGTCCAGATCTCCCTGCTG
The DNA here is from genome assembly GCF_963259705.1 of Myotis daubentonii. Classification (NCBI taxonomy): domain Eukaryota; kingdom Metazoa; phylum Chordata; class Mammalia; order Chiroptera; family Vespertilionidae; genus Myotis; species Myotis daubentonii. The sequence continues at coordinate 114,824,257 of NC_081843.1, forward strand.
GTCCTCAGAAAGGCCACGTGCTCATCTAGATCTCCCTGGTGGTCCTCAGAAGGGCCACGTGCTGGTCCAGATCTCCCTGCTGGTCCTCAGAAGGACCACGTGCTGATCTAGATCTCCCTGGTGGTCCTCAGAAAGGCCACGTACTGGTCTAGACCTCCCTGCTGGTCCTCAGAAGGGCCACATGCTGGTCCAGATCTCCCTACTGGTCCTCAGAAGGGCCACGTGCTGGTCCAGATCTCCCTACTGGTCCTCAGAAAGGGCATGTGCTGGTCCAGATCTCCCTACTGGTCCTCAGAAAGGCCACGTGCTGGTCCAGATCTCCCTACTGGTCCTCAGAAGGGCCACATGCTGGTCCAGATCTCCCTACTGGTCCTCAGAAAGGCCACGTGCTGATATAGATCTCCCTGGTGGTCCTCAGAAAGGCCACGTGCTGGTCTAGATCTCCCTGGTGGTCCTCAGAAAAAGGCCACGTGCTGATCTAGATCTCCCTGCTGGTCCTCAGAAAGGCCACGTGCTGATATAGATCTCCCTGGTGGTCCTCAGAAAGGCCACGTATTGGTCTAGATCTCCCTGGTGGTCCTCAGAAGGGCCACGTGCTGGTCTAGATCTTTCTGGTGGTCCTCAGAAGGGCCACGTGCTGGTCTAGATCTCCCTGCTGGTCCTCAGAAGGACCACGTGCTGGTCTAGATCTCCCTGCTGGTCCTCAAAAGGGCCACGTGCATTAGCTAAGACTCCAGGGCACTGGTTTTTGTAAAGAAGGACTGCCTTCCCTGGTGGGAGAAAAAAACATTTGCTTCCCATTAGAATCCAGCGTCTCTTCTCTGTGGCGAGAAGGGCGTGGGAATGGTCGCCAGGGTGTTGGGGAAGATTGTCTCCAAGGGGCCCTCGCTGGCTCCCAGCAGGAAGCTCCCTGAGATGCCCTAACCAGACTGAGCGCCCGGACCGCACTGCAGCTCCGCGCGCGGTTAAGAGGCACCGCGTGGAACCATCCGTCATGAACAGGACGCCATTGTGTCGGTTTAGTGGCCCCGCGTTGAACCAGTGGGAGCTGAAGAGCAGGAACAATAAGGGATTCAAGCGCCATGCGGTTCAAGGACAAAAATAAACGTATGGGGCTGGTGAGGGAATGGAACCAGAGGGAAATGGAGAATTTCATCAAGAGTTCCCAAGAAGATACAGTCCAGCCATTCATTCACTTGTTTCTGTAGGGAATTGTGCTTTCAATGTCCAAATGCGTCAGGAACAGGAAAGCTACACATGGACGTTGTGCTGTTTCTGAGTTTAATGGCACTATTTACAGTATCTCACTCGTGCTTTCAAAAAACAAAATGCAGTGTCTTCATGAAATCTTTATATGGAAAAATAAGACTGAAGGATCACATTTAAGACGTTAAAAATAAGAAGACATTATTTACTGAATAAAACCAGTTAAACCAGTTAAGAGTAACATACCATTGGAAAAATACAAGGTGTGATAACATAATTATATGACTAATTTTTTAAAATATATTTTTATTGATTTCAGAGAGGAAGGGAGAAGGAGAGAGATAGAAGCATCAATGGTGAGAGAGAATCATCGATTGGCTGCCTCCTGCACACTCTCCACCGGGGACCAATCCCGCAACCTGGGCATGTACCCAGACCAGGAATTGAACCATGACCTCCTGGTTCATAGGTTGACACCCAACCACTGCACCACACCAGCTGGGCTATAAGACTGATTCCCCCCACCCCCCCAATATTTTTTTAACTAATTTCAGAGTGGAAGGGAGAGGGAGAGAGAGATAGAAACATCAATGATGAGAGAGAATCACTGCACACCCCCTACTGGGGATTGAGCCCACAACCCGGGCATGTGTCCTTGACCAGAATCGAACCCCGGACCTTTCAGTCTGCAGGCTGACGCTCTATCCACTGAGCCAAACCAACAAGGACTATATGACTGATTTTCAAACAGTAAGCAATTACACCTCAGTGAACTTGACCGTGCCCATCTTGGCAGGCAGCGTCCCTGGTGGGCTATATCCCTGCTCTGCTATGACGCTCCCTTTAGTGTAGTCAGTGATGGCCAAACCTTTTCCTGGGAAGGTGAATTGATTCTTCAAAACAGTCAAGACACATGAAATCAATTACTGACATTCAGCCAAAGTAGGTTAGTGCCATCTTTCCTTCAAGTGCCGAGACTGGCTTTTCTGGGCGACTTCCTGAGAATGAGTTTCAGAAACCAAGTTTCCAGAATCTCTGAAATCAGTGCCCTCGCTCCTGGGAGAAATGCTCAGCTTCTCCGACAGACGGACTCCCAGAAAACCCGCTCCTGGGCCGCGTGGGCCCTGAGGCCCGTGGCCGCGCTGCCTCTGCTACGAGGCCGTCTGTGCCTGCTGGTCAGGGGCCTGGGAGAGGCATGGTTCATGATCGACGCACCTTTCCGATGGACTCCAGTCCTGAAATGGAAAGAACATGTTTTCTGTATCTTCTTGTAGTACTTTTAGGAACAGGGAATTTTTTAAAATATATTTTATGGATTTTTTACAGAGAAGAAGGGAGAGGGATAGAGAGTTAGAAACATCGATGAGAGAGAAACATCGATCAGCTGCCTCCTGCATACCCCCCACTGGGGATGCGCCCGTAACCAAGGCACATGCCCCTGACCGGAATCAAACCTGGGACCCTTGAGTCCGCAGGCCGACGCTCTATCCACTGAGCCAAACCGTCAGGGCAACAGGGAATTTTTTGATTTCTACTGGCTGCTTTGTCAATAGTCAAGGTGTGCCCAAGGGGTCACATGATGACGTACAAATTCCACTGCCCAGGGGCTGAGGAGACCGCCGGTTCTAATGGCTCACCTGCTATTGTTTCTCACTAACTGACTCAGCACACTGGCCGGTTTCCAGCATCCTCCTGCCTCAGACGTCTTCACTGATAAGTGGAGATGGTATGTGTCCCACCCACGTCACAGGAGTGGCGCAGAAGCAACGAGGCGGTGCGTGTGGGAAAGACCCTCAGATGCCCAAGGGCAGAGGCCGAGCCTGCAGCCCCTGCCTGAGGCGGCCTCCTCCCCAGTTCCCGGCGTCAGGCTAATGGCCAGCATCGTGGTCACATGCCATGCTGTCAGGTTCGCTGCCAGTCGCCGAGGCAACGGGAAACCGCCACAAGCACACACCTCAGCCCTGTCTCCCCGCCTGCTACCCCGTCCCCTGTCTTTATGAGAAAAACGAATGTCACCGCGTCCCGCTGGGCAGGACCGTGTGCCCCTCTGCAGACTCGGGCCCGTGCACGCGTGCACTCGTTAAACCAACACTGTTCATGATGGCTGTGCTGGTGCCACGGTCACAAACAGGAAACATCGTCCCCGCGCCAGCTCAGAGCTTTCCATCTGAGTGCTGCCAGGTGCCAGATGGAGCGGGAAGGGGGGGGGGCGGTGACTGGACCCTGCAGGCACTGGGCCCTGTGAAGGCAGCACACCTGTACTTGGCGGTCTGTCCATCTGTCTGTCCCCGCTGTGCCTTTCAGGTCGCAGAGCATTGCTGATGTGTCTGTAGACGCTTCGTTCACACCAGAAAAAATCACCTTGCTCAACAAGAATGCGGAGATCCGCCTCAAACTCTGCCTGTGGGCAAAGTTCCGACCCGCCACGCCAAGCAGCCGCGTGGGTGAGTGGGGCTGCGATCGTGTGAACGGAGCGGGGTGTGCTCCCAGGGCGCCCGTCCTGAGCGTGACTCAGACTTGGAGTTTGTGGGCCCACGGAAATCCGGGTTAACGTGCAGACATTTCTCTTGCCATGCGGTGAGGCGCTGGGGATGGGTGCCTAGGTGGGAAGCGTGGTGTAGGGTTCCCTTCATCGTCTCTGGAAGGTGACCCAGGGCTGTAACCTCTATGACACCGTCACAGGCTCTCCCCACTCTGTCCTCCGAGTGCCTCCTGCGCGGGTCCCCCATCAACCTCGGCTCCCACAGTCACCCTGGGCGCCTCCCGCAGGAACTGAGGGCTCTGCACGTCAGCCAGGCCACGACCTAGGCAGAGCTGTTCAGTACTAGAACCAAGTGCGATTCCTGCTCTTGAGGAATTAATAAGCACGAAATCATGAGAAGATACAAAAGAATGTATTGTTCATGCCCGTGTTTTCAATCTGCAAAGTAATGCAGAGAAGTGGGTACGAGTCTGAGATGTGTCCTACCAGCAGGAGACGGTGGGTGAAACCCTGGGCACGTGCCAGCAGGAATTGTCACCGTCTCTCCAGGACGGGCCGGGTCACCTTCCAGGGCCGGGCCAAGGTCACATCCTCTCGCTGGTGTTTTCCACCCACCGCGTCTCCCCTCATCTCCCCTGCCGCAGCGGCTCAGCAGCTGGTCTCCCCCTCGGTTAAGTGACTTCTTTTATTTGCTGCTGTTCCAGTGTTTGGCCCTAAACGTTAGAAACCAGTCGTTCCTGAAGTGTAAACAGATAGACTAACGTCATCAGGCAGCTTGGTTTGAACCCGAAGGCCGCTGTTCATAGCCGCACGACTTTAGGCAACTTGTTAAACCTCTTTGAACCCCCGTTTCCTCATGTGTAGCGCAGATGACAATACCCACCTGGGGAAAAGGAAAGGGAAACCAGTGTGACAACAGCTGAGGCCAACAGCCAATGTCTCACTATCGGAACCTTCAACTACGTCTGCTGCCCGCCTGGCCACAATCGAGAGAGACGAGACTACTCACAGCACCAACTGCCTTATCTGGGGGTGCCCCTTCCTCCTTGCATTACTTTCAATATTTTAAAAGTTGACTTGACTTCCAAAAACATTGATTATACAGGTTACCTTTAAAATATCTATTAGAAATGTTGCATAACTTTTCTTGCTCCAATGACTTCAGGAGGCTAAGAAAGATGGATAAGATGTAAGAGGATCAATGAACTAAAAAGAAGCGGTAAAAATAACGCAAAGGAAGAGCAGTGTCCCGCTGCGGGCACGCAATAACTGTGTCTTTCCTTTTCGCATCGTCGTGTTACGAATGATGCTTGGAAACCAAAGTGTGAGGGAGGGAGTAAGTTGGCCAATCCCACTCATAGACTCCCCGGGGGCACGCCCACTCTCCTTCCCCTGCGTCCAGCCACAGTCACACACATCCCACCAGCGCTAGCGTCACGGCTGCCCTGGGCCATCCATGGCTCACCGCCCATCAACATAAAAGCCGCTTTCACATTTCCTCGAAGGCAGAGACCTCACCCAGTGAGACACAATAAGACCAGGGATGCTTCTCCCTTTGAAGGTTTTTGTCGTAACATTTTTACGATGTTTATCACAGCCATTACCTATAACATCACCATCGACGCGGACCTGTACTCGTCCCGCGTGACCTCCAGGGGGCTGTTTAAGGAGAACAGTGACCGGTACCTGCAGAAGGATGCCATCGTCGGTCCAGGACAGACTTGCTCTGAGTTCGCCATCCACATACAGGTGAGGGTCCCCTCCTCCCCTCCCTCCCTGGGGCCTAGTAAACGGAGAAAATCCAAAAGGGAGACTGAGGAGCCAGGAAACGCTCGCCTGCTGACGCCCGCTTTCCTTTCTGGGACAGGACGCCTGCCTCCTTCGCTAACGCGTACGGCCACGGGCCGTTCCCCAGTGAGGGGCGCTACGTTTGATTTGGGGTTGCAGTTAATGGGTTAAATAGAAAACCCTCAGAGACGCCGGGGACAGAGTGCTGTATAAGACGGTCAACAGGGAGAACGTGTAGTTGACAGGGATTTTACGTGGACATTTTCCGCTCGGGAAATGCGTTCCTTTATAAGGGACGGAAGAGAACCATCGCACCTGGGTTTTTCGCTGGTGGATGAAGTTCACGGGGTGAAGGGTGGCAGGGCATCAGGGCGAAAGGATGAGCTCTGCTCTCAGGCCACAGTGACGCCCGTCCAAATGGAGTTGGAAGGTCTCCCGAGGAGGAAATGTGCTTCTCCGAGAAAACTCCTGGCAGGACTTCGTTTTATTAATTACAGGACCCTTTCCCCGTAGAAGCCACAGCATGGAATTTGAGAGTGCGCTTTCCTCAGGACGCTGTCAGGAACTTTTCTGGAAATGTGGTTCCCGGGGTGTAAGAGGCATCGGGGTTGCCCAGGGAACTGTTACGGAACGCGTGTCTGGGTCCTCGCCGCCAGCCTCGGGGGGCTGAAGGCCCAGGGCACACGCAGGGCGAAGGGGCCCAGGTACTCCTGGTGCAGCCGGTGATGCAGACCACATCTCGGGAACGGCCACGTGTGGACGCCGAAAGGCATACCGTTGATGCTCGGATGCATGCACATGGGTTGTTTGTTGTTCAAGTTGAAGGTTACTTGTTCTCCAAGGCCTGGCCTTTTGTTGTTGAGGGGCCAGCTGTACCGCCCATTTAAGGAATGACAGCTGGAACCACATAATGAGCTGCATGGCGGGTCACACTGAACACGTGGCCCATCGAGGGGGGTGAGGCGGCCAGGCTGTTGGGTGGAAGTCCTGGTGGTTCCCCCGTGCACCTGTGGGGCTCGCAGGGCCGGGCCGGGTCCTCAGCCGGGAGACGCTGTCCAGTTCACTCCTCACGGTCCCCGCCATGTGCCAACCCTGCAGCCAGGCCCCAAGGGGCCACGAGGACTGACTGCGGCCTGGGATGGTAAGTGGTAACAGGCCCACTGGGGAGGGGGCACACCCCGTGTCCAGAGCTCGCCGTCTGCTCCTCGGTCATTCCGGAGAACCGGGAGGGGTCTGCGCGAGGACCGCTAGGTGACACTCGCACCCTGTCCTGGCGTTTGTACATTTTCTACTAGACGGGGCGTCTCAAGGCCAAGTGCCTGTGGGCACCGCCAGTCCCCCTCCCTGCACGCCAGCGGAGAGGGTGCTGGGGGTGGCGGCTTCCTGACTGCGAGAGGCCAGGCACCTCACCTGAGCCAGGAGAGAGGGCTCCTGCTGTGGGCTGGGCTGGAAGTCGGGGGCTGGGCCAGAGGGAAGTCAGGCCAGGGGGAAGTTGGGGGCTGGGCCAGAGGGAAGTTGGATCTGGGCCAGGAGGAAGTCGGGGATTGGGTTTGGATGTGGACGTGGGCAGCGCCTTCGGCTTCGCAGAGCAGAGCGAGGCTCCGACTAAGGAAGCTCTTGTCCGTCGCCTGACAGCCAGCCTGTCCCTTCCCTTCGAGGCCACAGTGTCCCTTCCAGGGGCACCAAGGACCCCAGGTCTCAGCTGTAGGGACTGAAAAGACAGCCAGCAACCCGAGGGCCGGGACTGACACAGCTCGTTAGAGCATTACAACTGGATATATTGCCAGCCGGCGGGGCTCCGTGGTTGAGCATTGACCTATGAACCAGGAGGTCAGGGTTCATTCCCTCCCGGTCAGGGGACAGGCCCGGGTTGCAGGCTCGATCCCCAGTGTGGGGCGTGCAGGAGGCAGCCGATCCATGATTCCCATCATTGATGCTTCTCTCTCTCCCCCTTCCTCTCTGAAAGCAATAAAAGTATATATTTTTAAAAACTGGGCATATCACCTGAATGCTTACCATTCCTTATGTGCACACAATGAGGTTCCTGGGCAGCTTAACCAAGAACTGCTGCTTCTGATTTTCACTGAGCCCCTGACTTTAGTTTCTTAGCGGAGAGGCAAAGGCCAGATTAGAGAAGAAGAGAAGACGCCAGAGCCTTCATCTAGACAACACTGTGGCCTGTTTCTGCTTTAACGCTTCCCGTGCTAATACACGGACTCTGTGTGTGTGTGTGTGTGTGTGTAGGAGCCCTCGGATGTCGTCAACGCCCTGAGCCTCCTCGTGAACATCAGCCTGGCCCGCCCCGGCACCAGCCCCGCCCTGGAGGCCTACTCGGAGACGGCCAGGGTCTTCAGTGTGAGTGGGGTTGGCCCTCCTGGCATCCAGACCCGCTAGCAGGTTCACCGTGGCTGCTGTGGGAAAGACACGTAGCACGTGGCCTTTAACTTGTTCATTCTCTAAATGAAATACCGTGACTACGTGCGCAGGCCACTAGCATGTAAGATCCACGCAGCCCGAGCTTCCGTCTTCCTCGTTCACTGTGCTAGGCCCGCCCGGCCCGTGAGCGGTGCCGCCCTCCGCAGGGCCCACGGGTGTTTGTGGGAGAAATAAGTAACAACACAGCAAACTCCGTGTGCTCGCTGCCCACTTAGTGGAATGTTACCCCAACCTGTGACTCCCCTGTGCACTCGCACCCCCACACTCCTCTTGCTCCCCCGCCAGTCGCCCCCTTGAGCTTTGCATCTGTCACTGCTTCCCTCTCCGAGTTGCTAAGCGTGTACATAGTCCGGAAGCGTGGCTTAGTTTGGGCTGGTTCTGAGCGCCATGTACACGGGGTGACGCTGTGTGTTCGTCCACATTTGCTCTCCTGAGTGCCAGCGTCTGGGCTGCCTTCCTTCTCTAGATCCCTTTCCACAAAGACTGTGGGGACGACGGCGTGTGCATCTCCGACCTGGTGCTTGAGGTCCGCCAGCTGCCAGCTGCTCAGTAAGTTTCACTGTAAGGCTCCGTGTGGCTCAGTGGGTTGGGCATTGTGCTGTGCACCCAAAGGTGGCTGGTTCGATTCACGATCAGGCACATACCTAGGTTGAGGGTTCAATCCCTGATCTGGGCACTTACAGGAGGCAACCAATTGAGGTTTCTCTCTCACATTGATGTTTCTTTCTCTCCCTCTCTCTTGCTCTACCTTCCTCTCTCTAAAATAAAAAAAAGAATGTAAAGCCTAGTGTAAAATCTATATAATAAAAGCCTAAGTGACCGTTACGGCGGAACGACCAGAACGACTGGTCGCTATGATGCACACTGACCACCAGGGGGAAGATGCTCAATGCAGGAGCTGCCCCTTGGTGGTCAGTGCGCTCCCGCAGGGGGAGCTCCGCTCAGCCAGAAACCGGGCTCACAGCTGGCGAGCGCATCGGCGGTGGCGGGGGCCTCTCCCGTCTCCATGGCAGCGCTAAGGAGCAGCAAGCTGAGCAGTAAGGAGCGAGGGGTCCCAGACTGTGAGGGGACCCCCCATCCCAATGCACGAATTTTGTGCACCGGGCCTCTAGTATAGAAGTAAAAGACACATTTGATTGTTATTCAAGTGAATGTTTATGGAGATAGTTTCTACCAAAGAAATGTCTGTAACTAATAAAGACCCTAAAATCTGAATTGCACTTTCTGCCAGTCGTGCAGGTGTCAGACGGTAAGGACTTACAACCACTTGTATTGGGTGGTTCCTTCCCCCGACTTGTACTGAAGGCAACAAAGAAGAAAGCCCAATAGCACTTACTCATCATTTTGCAGTGAAGACAGTTTCTTACTGAGCAATTTTCTCAGTATTCGAAGTGAATCTGAAGAGTTTATTTTTTAAATGACCGAGGTGTTTGAATACTGACCCCTTTCCCGCCCTTAATGACTTTCTTTTTCCTTTTTCTCCTTTTTTTTTTTTTTTTTAACAGAGAACAACCCTTTATTGTCAGCAACCAAAACAAGAGGTTAACCTTTTCAGTGACACTGAAAAACAAAAGGGAGAGTGCGTACAACACTGGGCTCCGTGTGGATTTCTCAGAAAACCTGTTTTTTGCTTCCTGGTCCACGCCGGTAAGTGGTGCTGGCTCCACGGGGGCTCACCCCTCAGTCACGCCTCCCCTCAGCTCGACCCCCGAGGTCTGTGCTCCGTGTTGCGAGGGAAACTCTTTAACCACGAGGGGCACCCTCAGGCCTGACCGCGCGGCTCCCAACGCGTTAAACCCCGGGAGCACGTTGCCTGGCTCCGCGTCCGGGCCGGGCCGGCCTCACCGGCGGCTCAGTTTTTCCTTTGCCCTGAGACTTGCCGCCGGGCCAGGTCCTGGGCCACCGTGAGCTCAGATGCTCCGAGCTGCACTTGCTCCGAGCGCTCAGTCCCGCAGCTGGGCCGGGCGGGCGGCTGCCAGGGGACGCATTCCGGCGAGGTCAGTTAGTCGTGTCGGCTTGATGACTATCCCAGGGGCGCACTTGACCGCGAATGCCCCCGTCCCCTCGGCCGCCGCGCAGGGAACAGGAGGGGGAAAGCTAAGATTTTCCAAACCAGCTGCCTGTGATGAGAGAATGTGAACCGGTCCCATCCAGCTCAAGGCAACGCCAGCTTAACAGACATAGCGTCCTAAACCATTCTGACTTCGGTGTTAAACTTCCCTGTGCAAAATGACAGCTTATTCTAAAGAGGAAAACTAAAAAACAGTCTTGAAATTATTTAAAGAATATTAATAAACACCAGCATACAATTTTGTTTTCTTCTCGTGCAACTACCAACTTCAACGACATTAAGAGAAAGATATGTATTTAAGACAGCAGTCCATATGGGATTGCAATTATTTTGTGCTTATGAAATATAAGAGCGGATAAATCAATTCTGGGGGGAAATTCAAGTCTCTGGCCTCTCTCCTGTGGCTGTTGCGTGTCCTGCTTAGCAACGAAAATAGCGCGTTGGCCGCCTGGAGAAGACGGGATGCCAAGTCCTGGGGACAGTAGGTCACTGTAGCGTGCACCAGCCTTGGCGCTAAAGTGCCCGTGCGCTGTGCGTCATTCAGCATGGCCGTGCCTGCACACACACACACACGGCGCATACTAATTGCTCATGTTTCCTTGGTCTCGTTCAGGTGGACGGGACGGAAGTGACGTGCCAGGTGGCTGCCTCTCAGAAGTCCATGGCCTGCGATGTAGGCTACCCCGCGCTGAAGCCAGAACAGAAGGTACCAGCTGCGTTTCAGCCTGAAAACACACGCCAGCCCCCTCAGCTCCCGTCTAATCCACCCACAGAGCCGCCCTCCTCACGAGCTGTCACCTTTCACGGGCATCACAGCACCGCTGCCTGCCTGTTCAGAGGGACGCGTTTAGAATCTGAATGTTCTCTTTAAGTTACTCATAGAAGTGAGACCCTCGCTGGCTTGGCTCAGTGGATAGAGTGCCCATGCTGAGGGGTCCCAGGTTTGATTCCGGTCAAGAGCTCATACCTCGGTTGCAGGCTCGATCCTGGGGACCTGCAGGAGGCAACCAAGGGATGTGTCTCTCTCATCACTGATGTTTCTCTCTCTTCCCTCTCCCTTCCTCTCAGAAATCAAGAAATGTACATATTTTAAAAAGTAAGATTTCCCCCCACGCGGTGCATCCCCAAAAGCACACAGGCGATGGGAAGTTCTTTTCTGAACGCGTTGACCAACGGTTGGTCTAAGTGCGCTACCCGGGGCCCCGGTGGTCATGTGTTGACCCCGGAGGAGCACGCTTCACGTCAGCACAGAGCTTTCAAACCCGGACAGGCGTGTGCTGGCGGCGGGCTGGCCTGTGTCACTGAGGGCTGAGCCCGTCTGATTCTGAAGGCAGGCAGCTGCGCCAGGCGGACCAGTAACCACAAGTTCTACACACTGGGGAGCTCGCGGTGCATGCCATTCGTGAATCCACCGAGGGCGCCCACTCTCTGGGGAAACTTTGTTTTCATGTTGGGCCTGAGTACGGAGCATCGTGCACTGACGTGGGGTTTTAATGTTGTACGTAGGTGACGTTTACGATTAACTTCGACTTCAATCTTCAAAACCTTCAGAATCGGGCATCTGTCAGTTTCCAGGCCTCCAGGTAAAAACATAACAAAGTCGTGCATGGATAGCTTTTCTGATATTTTCCTTCAAGTAATTTCCTAATGCTGGTTCCACAGCGAGAGTGAGGAAGCCAACAAGGCAGACAACGTGGCCAACTTCACCATCCGCCTGCTGTACGACGCGGAAATCCACATCACCAGGTAGGCGCGCGTGGCCTGGGGCACCGCCGTCACTGGTTTATGGCACGTGTGACTCCAAAACCCTCTGGATGCTCATCGTTTTGTTTTTTTTTTTGTAATAGTTTTAGTGATTTCAGAGAGGGAGAGAGAGATAAGAAACATCAATGATGGGAGAGAATCACCAATCGGCTGCCTCCTGCACGCCCCACACTGTGGATCGAGCCCGCAATCCGGGCCTGTGCCCTGACCGGGAATTGAACCCTGACCTCCTGGTTCATAGGTGGACGCTCAGCCACTGAGCCCAGGCTGGCCAAGGCTAAATGCTTTTTCTTAATACAGCCTTTTTATGACTCCACCTGCCCGCCACGGCCAGTGTTTTCAGACATGTTACCATGAAGTGAATGTAAGATTGAGGGGCACTTCACTGCCATCTCAGCTGTATGTTTGTGATGGGGAGGTGGACTCTGAGATATTCGGATGTCCTTTAAGAATATC